>NC_138530.1:979262-2179262 GCF_964234715.1 Podarcis melisellensis | reverse complement strand
TCAGGAAATATTGTGCTGGGAATTCTGGCTTAGGGTCTGGGAGCAGAGCCAGGCCAGATGGTCTTCCTTTTTTCCTCAGGCAGAAAGGCGTACCGGTGTAAGGGGTGCCACCTACCCCTCTTAAAAACAACACACACACACGAAATATTTTCTGCACCCCCTTCCTCTTCCTGCCATCCCCAAAACAGATACCTGGAGACCATCAACATCAACATCATGACTCCACCATGATGGAGAGCCAGCGTGGTGTAGTGGTTAACAGCGGTAGTCTCGTAATCTGGTGAACCGGGTTCGCGTCTCCGCTCCTCCATATGCAGCTGCTGGGTGACCTTGGGCCAGTCACACTTTTCTGAAGTCTCTCAGCTTCACTCACCTCACAGAGTGTTTGTTGTGGGGGAGGAAGGGAAAGGAGAATGTTAGCCGCTTTGAGACTCCTTAAAAGGTAAAGGGACCCCAACCATTAGGTCCAGTCGTGACCGGCTCTGGGGTTGCGGCGCTCATCTCGCTTTATTGGCCGAGGGAGCCAATGAGATTGACTGGCAGTTTAGTGCCAAGTGGCGCACTCCAGGGCAAAACAATTGCACGAAAACACTGTTTTTTAAAAAAGTAGCTAAAGAGCTCTCCCCAAAGGAGAACAGCCTCCCCATCTCACTCTCCTTATAATTTGATTACGGCCAGAAGAAGAAGAAGAAGAAGAAGAAGAAGAAGAAGAAGAAGAAGAAGAAGAAGAAGAGTAGTTTGGACTTGATATCCCACTTTGTCACTCCCCTAAGGAGTCCCTAAGGATGCAGGTGGCACTGTGGGTTAAACCACAGAGCCTAGGATTTGCCGATCAGAAGGTCGGCGGTTCGAATCCCTGTGACGGGGTGAGCTCCCGTTGCTCGGTCCCTGCTCCTGCCAACCTAGCAGTTCAAAAGCACGTCAAAGTGCAAGTAAATAAATAGGTACCGCTCCGGCGGGAAGGTAAACGGCGTTTCCATGCGCTGCTCTGGTTCGCCAGAAGCTGCTTAGTCATGCTGGCCACATGACCCAGAAGCTGTACGCCGGCTCCCTCGGCCAATAAAGTGAGATGAGCGCCGCAACCCCAAAGTCGGCCACGACTGGACCTAATGAGTTTTTAATCAGAGTTTTTAGGGGGCTAACCAGGTTGGGATAGCTGGGATAGCAGGCTTGTTGGGTTTTGAATGTCTTGTGTAGATTTTTCAATTTCGTTGTTCTGTATGGGACAATGACAATAAAGATTATTGTATTGTATTGATCTGGAAACCAAGCCTTATGAGGAATGGTTGAAGGAGTTGGGTATGTTCAGCCTGGAAAAGAGGAGACTGAGAGGAGATAGGAGAGCCATCTTCAAATATCTCAAGGGTTGTCACAGGGAAGATTGGATAAAATTAGGAGATGTCCAGTAGGACTTTGGGATTCTATTTTGGGCCCTATACTTTTTCTCCTAGAATTTTGAGACCGCTGAAAAGACTCCTGTTTGAAAGAGACCCCAAGGGATGGATGAACCCATCTGGTCAGATCCAGTAAGATACATTTTAGGCTTTTCACATGGGATAGGCCATTCCTGACCCACCAAATCTAGCATATATGTGCAACGACTCTGTCTAAAGCGGCTCGTGAATCCCTGCCAACAACACAAACGCTCAGGCTCAGAAAACATATGCTTTTAATTGGCCGAATGGTTAAAAGGGAACAGCTTGGCTGGGAGCGAAAGAAAATTTGATCTGGCCTTGTTTATTGGGACTTGGTGGTCACCTAGCAAGTCGCTGGTTGGCAGGAGGCCATGGAGGAGGGGGCGGGGCGGGGAGGAGCCATGGGCCAAACCATCACAATGCCACTTGGGCCACCAAAATGCTGGAGAGGGAACCCTTTGACTGGATGCCAGGAAGCTGGAGAACTGGCGCCAATTTCCATGCCTTGCCTGCGCTCGATGTGGAGACACTTGGCTATGCCACCCAGAACTGGGAAACGTTCGCCAGCAGGTTAGAGAAAGGGGGTGAAGGGGTGGGTGTCCTATTTATGGGGAGGAAAGAATCCAGAGAGCGAAGGAACATCTGGAGGCAACAGCTGGAAAACGTGGAAGCTGGTCCATGAGGGTGAAGGTGGCACTGGCCCACCAGCCTCACTCTGCCCGCCATCTCACAACCAGTCCAGGAAGTGGCAGCACCTGTCAGTTTCCTGTGCCCCCCAGAGTCTCAGTGTTGCCCTTCTAGGACTGTGCTGGTCCCAGGGGGAGATTACCGTGGGGCGAGGTCCAGGACCTGAGTCGAGGGTCGGCAGATGGTCCTCCACGGGCAAAGCGGGGTCCACAGCGAGGAGCCGGGCAAGGACAGGAACTCTGGGGGAACCGGACTGGGTGCTGGCCGAAACAGCTCTTCAACGACGTTGCTCCCACAACCTGGGACCGGGCTGACTGGCCTTTATCTTCTCTGAGGCCAGGGGCGGTCCCGGCCCCCAGGAGACCCGCCTCTCCTGGCCTTAAGGCGAGCACTCCTCCTGGGAGAAACCAGTTCCCTCCACCTCTCTGCCCTGAGCCTCTGCAGCTCAGGAGAGGCTGGAGGGTTACTGGACCCAGGGGGAGACTCACCTTCCCCTGACAGGGCTGGGAGAGGCGCACCTGTAGGCACTGTGCCCTCAATCACTTCCGGAGCCAAAGTGGAATCACCTGGTGCCTGCTCCTGAGGATCCGGCACAGGTGCAGGCGCTTCAGATCCAAGGCCCTGCCGCAGCTCAGCTGGCCCTGGAGGCGGGGACTCCTGTGCAGGCTGGGATTCCTCCGGTTCAGCCTCTGAATCGGATTCCCAGGCCATCACAAGGACACAGCAGGGAGGAGGGCAGGCGAAAAACTATTAGAATTCCTGCTCCGTGATTGCAGTCATGGGATTGTTGTCTATCACATGATGGTATATGTTTTGACTCCACAGAGTGGGAAGTGACGGAGACAGGATGTTTGTGTTACTGTGTTCCGTGAAGTGGGACTATTGTCCTTTGTTCTTTTTCTCTTTGCTGTCTGATGCTAGAGAGAGAGGGAGCCATGTTGCAGTGCTCCGTGTGGGTTTATATGTAAATAAAGTAAAGGTAAAGGGACCCCTGACCGTTAGGTCCAGTCGTGGCCGACTCTGGGGTTGCAGCGCTCATCTCACTTTACTGGCCGAGGGAGCTGGCGTATAGCTTCCAGGTCATGTGGCCAGCATGACTAAGCCGCTTCTGGCAAACCAGAGCAGCGCATGGAAATGCCGTTTACCTTCCCGCCAGAGCTGTACCTATTGATCTATTGATCTACTTGCACTTTGACGTGCTTTCGAACTGCTAGGTTGGTAGGAGCAGGGACCGAGCAACAGGAACTCACCCCGTCGCGGAGATTCGAACCGCCGACCTTCTGATCGGCAAGTGGTTTAACCCACAGTGCCACCCGCGTCCCGTAAATAACGTAGATTAGCCAAAATGCTGAGTTGCTGAGGTCTGTTACGCAACTGCAAAGACTCTGCGGATCCCTAAGTGTGCCGATGTCTATTGGCATCGGTCGCTGTGATGTTCGGGCTGAAGAAAGCTTATGAAGCTCCCGAACGATTGACCAGGAGGGAGAGAACATGCCAGTCGGGCATGTGTCTCTGCCAGGGTCCTACTCGAGTGTAGGATGAGCTCCTGACAACTCTGTATAGGAAAATGAGAGACTGAGAGGACTGCAATTGACAGGTGCAGCCATCCCTGGTAGACTCTGATCGCCTCATCATAGAATTGTAGAAGGGACACCACGAGTCATCTAGTCCACCTTCCCTGACCCCAGCAACTAAGCTGTGGAGGGAGGCTTCATGCTGCCTATCAGAGCAGCCTCCCAACTCCTACTTTCATGCAAGCAGGAGCGGGGCGGGGATCTCTCAGCTGGGAAGGGAGGCTTCACACTGTCTATCAGAGCTTGAGTTTAAGCAGGAGGGGGCAGGGATCTCTCAGTTAGGCAATGGGAAGCCTCCCTTCCCAGCTGAGGGATCCCCGCCCCCTCCTGCTTGCACGGAAGTAGGAATGGGATTGGGGCTGCTCCGATGGGAAGGGAGGCATCGCGCTGCCCGAGCCTCACCACTGCTGCTGCTCTCGGCCCTCCTTCTCCGCCTTCCATGCCTGACCCACCGTGCACCGCTTCTCCCACCACCACCGAAGAACCAAAAACTTAGGGGCTTCCCAGGCTCATGGAGAAAGGAGATAGAAGCATCAGAGGAAGGGAAAACGTGGCAGTTGAGGTCAAGGTGGCGGCCACCCCTCTGCCACCGCCATCGCTGCAGCATCAATGTCCCGAACACGTAGTATTTAATTAATTAAAGTGTTCCCGGCTTCATTGAAAAAATTCTGGTAACCTGGGAAAAGATTTATAATGAATTGGAAAAAAAGTTGAAATATACATTTATTAAGAAACCAGAGGCCTTTCTTCTTGGAATAATAAGTTTGGAATTGCCCAAGAAAGATGTCAGATTCTTTTTGTACGCCACAACTGCAGCTAGAATTTTGCTGGCCAAAAACTGGAAATCACAAGAAGTACCAACAGTGGAGGAATGGGAGATGAAGATGATGGATTTTTCAGAGCTAGCCGACCTGACTGGAAGAGTCTGCAACCAGAAGGAGGAGGAGTACCAAGAGGAATGGAAGAAATTCAAAGATTATTTAGTTAAATATGATAACTTAAATAGAATTACTTGCAAGTACCAAATTGGCCTAGGATTTAAATATGTGATGTTGTAGAATACTATGGATAAAAGTTAAAATGAAAAGAAAGAAAGATGTAAATGGACTAAGTAAATTTTATGTGAAATCGGTTTTGGGAAACTGCTACAATGATTTATATGGAAACTCAGCCAGGGGGAGTCGAGGAAGTCATCTAACAATGTTAACAAAAGCAGAATTTCTATAGTTAGGATATATGTTTGTTTGTTTGCTTGTTTTTTGATGTTTTCTTTTTATGTTTGTCAATATGTTTGTTATAAAATTGGAAAACTAATAAAAAAAATTGGGGGGGGGGAGAAAAAAATCTGGTAACCTTACCATAAAGCCCACTGGGTGAGACTTTAGGCTGGTCGCTGGCTCTCAGCCTAACCTATCTCACAGGGTAGTTGTGATTATTATTATTATTATTATTATTATTATTATTATTATTATTATTATTATATAATAATGCAACTTGAGTGTTCCCAGGCACCCCTGTGAGAGCATGCGGTCTGATGCCTTTTTTCTGCTTTCAGGTGACCGAGGCCCAAAGGGAGAGAAGGGGGGAAAAGGAGACCGAGGCATAGAACCAGGTAAGACGGGGTTTTGTTTCTCCTCTCTGGGTTGCCACCTTTTGTTCCGGCCCGTGCTCCGATGCCTTTAACTGCCACGTGAGAAAAAGGCATCGCCAATGGGCAAAGCTGCACCTGGTGAATTTCTGCAGGTGTGGCTGCTGTCAAGGGCCCGAGGGCCTCTCCTGGGTTGTATTTATTAGTTTTTAAATACATAGATTTGGGTTCTATTTTTGATGCTGACGGATGCAGGAGATGCTCAGGTCTAGGGAAATGTGGTCCATTCGGGTCTTAAGGACGATAGAAGATGGAGATTTGTTGTGCAGATATACCACAAACAGATAAGCCCAAATAGATTTGGAAACAAAGACCTGGCTAACAGCATGAGTTACAGGATGCACATTCGCAACCCGCAGTGTTTGCAACCCGCAGCGGCGCTTCTGTGCATGCACAAAGTGCAATTTAGCGCTTCTGTGCATGCACAACCACCGAAACCGGGAAGCAACCTGTTCCGGTACTTCCAGGTTTCAGCAGGTGCATAGCCCGAAAAAACACAACCTGAAGCAGCTGTAACCCAAGGTATGGCTGTATCTGTTCTGATTCCTCCAGCAGCCATGTGTTCTGGCCCTATGAAAGAGGGAGGAAAAATTCTCCCTCCCCACTTTCCCATGCTACGCATAATCTTATAATATTCCATGATTTCGCCTCTTCTTCTCCTTTTCTCTGAACCAAAAAGTCCCAAACGCTGCAAACTTTGTTCGTAGCAGAGTCGCTCCATGTTCTGGATCATTTTGCTTGCCTTTTCCAACTGGACAGTAGCCTGTGAAATGGGCGCAAAATACTCCCATGCTAGATAGATAGATAGATGATAGATGATAGATAGATAGATGATAGATAGATAGATGATAGATAGATAGATGATAGATAGATGATAGATAGATAGATAGATAGATGATAGATAGATAGATAGATAGATAGATAGATAGATAGATAGATAGATAGAGATAGATGATAGATAGATGATAGATAGATGATAGATTAATAATAGATTAATAATAATAATAATAATAATAATAATAATAATAATAATAATAATAATTTATTATTTATACCCCGCCCATCTGGCTGGGCCTCCCCAGCCACTCTGGGCGGCTTCCATAAAAACCAAAAATACAGTAAAATATCACACGTTAAAAACTTCCCTGAACAGATAGATGATAGATAGAGATGATAGATGATAGATAGATTTTGGATCTTAACAGTTTTGAAGATGTCTGTTCCGCAAACAGAATGAGAAACGACCGTCTTTTTTTCCTTCTTCCTTCCTTGACCGGGGAGATTCGCAGAGCAGTGCTCTCTCTGCACTAGGGCATAAATTTCCCATTTCCCTAACAGACACATGGTCCCAATTATCCCGGCCGATGATATCTTTGTGCAGCTGCATGGGCTCGCGGGCTTGTTTTCCTAAGCAATCATGTTTATTTCTTTTCCTTATATTTTCCCCTTTTGCTCAAGGCTCGGAGAGGTAATAGGCTCAATAAAAACAAATGCACGGAAGAGGAACAAAGGCCACGGGAAACTCTGGGGTCTCGTGCAAAATGGGGGCCCGGAGGGTGGGAATGAGCATGTAAACCCCTGGGCTACAGATTGTTTTGGGGGGAGGTGCAATCCAGGCATTGCTGGAAAAAAATAAAATCCCAAGCATCACGGAGCTTCGTATTTATTTCTAAGAGTGTGGGACCCGACTGAAGGAAGGGGGCCTCTTACTGCAAACAATTAACGCCGCTAGCTGGATTGATTTAAAAAGACTTGTAATGTTAATAATTAATACCTTTTTATATTTATTTAAAATTTATGACGATTGGAATGAACGATATGTAAATTGGAAGAGGCACAAATGCTATAATATAGAAAGGGATTATGAAAACCATGAGGCGGGAAAGAGGGAAGTTGATCAGTTCATACGAGCAAAAACCAGTATATTCATATACTGAATTTGTATATATTGTATATTCATATACTGAATTTGTATATATTCATATATTCATATACTGAATTTGTATTTTGTATAACCATACAAAATACAAGGATGTATTTTAATACTATGAAATGGAAATTTAATAATTAAAAATAATAAAAGAGAGAGAGAAGGGGCCCTCTTGCGGCTGGCCTAAGTAATACTGCAGCAAATATGTTCTGAAGAAGTGTGCATGCACACGAAAGCTCATACCAAGAACTGACTTAGTTGGTCTTTAAGGTGCTACTGGAAGGAATTTTTTTTGTTTTGACTATGGCAGACCAACACGGCTACCTATCTGTAACTGTAGCAAATATGGCATTCTTGCATGCAGAGGAAGAGAAACAACAGCCGTTAAAAGAATAATAGAAAAGTAGAGTTGGGAGGGACCTCCAGTGGTCATCTAGTCCAACCCCGATCAATGCAGGAATCTCAGCTAAAGCATCCATGACAGGTGGCCATCCAACCTCCGCTTAGAAACCTCTAAGGAAGGAGAGACCACTACCTCCTGAGGGAGTTCGCTCCACTGCCATACCGCTCTTACTGTCAGAAAGTTCTTCCTGATGTTTAGTCGAGAGGATTGTAGAGTTGGAAGGGACCCCAAGGGTCATCTAGTCCAACCCCCTGCAATGCAGGAATCTCAGCTAAAGCGTCCATGACAGATGGCCACCGAACTTCTGCTTAAAAACCTCCAAGGAAGGAGAGTCCACAACCTCCCAGGGGAGTCCGTTCCACTGTCAAACAGCTCTGGTTGTCAGAAAGTTTTTCCATATATTTAGTAGGAATCTCCTTCCTTGTAACTTGAAGCCATGGGTTCAAGTCCTACCCTCCGGAGCAGGAGAAAACAAGCTTGCTCCCTCTTCCATGAGACAGCCCTTGAGATACTGGAAGATGGCTATTGTATGGCTCCTCTCAGTCTTGTATGGCTCCTCTCAGTCTCCTCTTTTCTAGGCTAAACATATCCAGCTCCTTCAACCATTCCTCATCAGGCTTTGTCTCCAGACCTCCTCTTCACACATTCCAGCTTGTCAACAACCTTCTTAAATTTTGGTGCCCTGAACTGGTCACAATATTGCAAGTGCAGGAATCTCAGCTATAGCATCCGTGGCAGAGGGCCATGAATGTCAACAAGCTTGTTATTAGAGAGGGAGAAACATTTTTTGTCACTTTCTCCATGCTGTGTCAAAACAAACAAAAAAAATTCCTTCCAGGAGCACCTTAAAGACCAACTAAGTTAGTTCTTGGTATGAGCTTTCGTGTGCATGCACACTTCTTCAGATACCAGATATCCCAGTATGTTTCCGAGCACAATTCAAAGTGTTGGTGCTGACCTTTAAAGCCCTAAACGGCCTCGGTCCTGTATACCTGAAGGAGCGTCTCCACCCCCATCGTTCAGCCCGGACCCTGAGGTCCAGCGCTGAGGGCCTTCTGGCGGTTCCCTCCTGCGAGAAGCCAAGTTACAGGGAACCAGGCAGAGGGCCTTCTCGGTAGTGGCGCCCTCCCACAAGATGTCAAAGCGATAAACAACTACCTGACATTCAGAAGACATCTTAAGGCAGCCCTGTTCAGGGAAGTTTTTAACGTGTGATATTTTATTGTAATTTTGGTTTTTATGGAAGCCGCCCAGAGTGGCTGGGGAGGCCCAGCCAGATGGGCGGGGTATAAATAATAAATTATTATTATTATTATTATTATTATTATTATTATTATTATTATTTTATAAACGTGCAGCAGTACCCCCAACCATCTGACTGGACTGCCCCACTTACCCTACACAGCTTCCAACAAGATAGAAAAAACACAGTGCTACCGTATTTTTCGCTCTATAAGACACTTTTCCCCACCTAAAAAGTAAGGGGAAATGTGTGTGCGTCTTATGGAGCAAATGCAGGAGGGAGGCTCTGCTCAGCGCTCCCTTTAAAGAGCCTCGTGGAGTGTGTGTGCAGCTCTTGGGGGCTTTTCCCCGAGGAGGGAAGGGTAGCCCTTCTCCCTCCTCGGGGAAAAGCCCCCAAGAGCCACACACACACTCCGCTTGCTCTTCAAAGGGAGCGCAGCTCTTGGGGGAGCCTTAGAGTTTCTACCTTGTGGCTTCCATCTTCTGAAAGGATGAGCCATGTACTGCTGGCTAAGAGCCAGCAGAAGATGGCAAAAGAAGATGAAAATGAGTCAAATGGCTGTGTGACCAGCCCATTTATAGGGTCTGCCAGGGTCACGCCCATCTACCTGGTCACATGCAGGGGGAGGATGCTCTGGACCAGGTGTGACTGTATTTGACTGCTTCAATGAAGGACACATCAAACACAGGTGTGTGGTCCTCCACTTCTTGCTGGACTACAACTCCCATCATCCATGCCCATTGGCCATGCTGGCTCTTGGAGCTGATAGGATCTGGCATCTCCATCCCTAAAGGTACAGCATGAAAATTCCCCTTTCTTTCCTGGAGACACTGCAGGATAACACACACACACACACACACACACACACACAAATCTAAATGAGAAGCGCAGCCCTGGTCTCCCGCCCAGTCTCCCGGCTCCAGTTAGCCTCCATATATGGGACCTCTCTATTGCGTTCAGAGCAGGTGCGGCTCTTAAACCGGCCCCAGCGATGAAGCTGCCGTTCCGGCAGGTGAAATATCCCACCAGGGAGGGATATGTCCACACCCAACAGCTGAGGAGTGCGATGACTAGCTTGGAACGCAGCCCAGCCTTCCTCGCAGCAAGCGAGCGGCACGCCTAGGGTGCCCTTTGCTTAAGGAGACAGCCACAAATGACTTCAAGATGTCTCTGGGAGCCGGTGGGAGACAGAGATTGCGTTGCCAAGAGCGACAGGCGATGATGGCTTAATGGGTGGGGTCAGGGGCCGTGGAGGATTAGAGGGACCGGCCTCATGCTTTCGTGCACAATGACACAATCGGCAAAGAGTCAAGGCCAAAGTGGGTGGGAAGAGCATCAAGGATGCAGCCTCATCCATTTGTTCGTCGCAATCCAAGTTGTTGGCCCCACTTAACCTGGAGAAGGGATGTCTTTTTGTTCCCGGTTTTGTGCTGAAAACAATTTGGTCCACTGCCCAGCAGTGGGGGGAAACTGCCTCGCTGGGAGGTGAACTAATCCTTTCCCATTTGCTACTCAGAACTTATCCTTCCATCGAGAAATGCACACGAGTTTATCCATGATGAAAGGATTGTTGTTGTTGTTTAGTCGTTCAGTCGTGTCCGCCTCTTCGTGACCCCCTGGACTAGAGCACGCCAGGCCCTCCTGTCTTCCACTGCCTCCCGCAATTTGGTCAGACTCATGCTGGTAGCTTCGAGAACACTGTCCCACCATCTCGTCCTCTGTCATCCCCTTCTCCTTGTGCCCTCCATCTTTCCCAACATCAGGGTCTTTTCCAGGGAGTCTTCTCTTCTCATGAGGTGGCCAAAGTAATGGAGAGTCAGCTTAACGATCTGTCCTTCCAGTGAGCACTCAGGGCTGATTTCCTTCAGAATGGATAGGTTTGATCTTCTTGCAGTCCATGGGACTCTCAAGAGTCTCCTCCAGCACCAGAATTCAAAAGCATCAATTCTTTGGCAATCAGCCTTCTTTATGGTCCAGCTCTCACTTCCATACATCACTAGATGTAAGGATAAGCTGTACAAATAACAGAAAGTCCCTCTTCACAGAGCGCAGGGTTAAACTATGGAACTCTCTCCCACCAGAGGCAGTGATGGCCACAAACCTAGATGACTTTAGACAGATTTATGGAGGAGAAGGCTTTCGATAGCTAATAGCCGTGATGGCTCGGCTGTGTCTCTGCAGTTTGAGGCAGCAGTGCTTCTGATTCCCAGCTGCTGGAAATCTCAGGAGGAGACAGGGCTCTGTGTTCAGATCCTGCTTGTTGTGCTGGGCCTGGGGGTAACCCAAGCAACGCGGTCCAGGTCCAGTCCTGAATCCAAGGGTTCCTTCCGTGAGGAGTCAGTCCAACAGGGCCAAGGCAGGAAACCAGGCAAGGTCAGGCACAGGGTCTCAGGAAGGTTCTAGCAATCAGCAACGTTGCTCTCACTGAGATTTCACCCCTCCCATACCCAAGAATCTCCTGATCATCTCCTGAGGTCTCTGCTGACTCTATAGAGAGGAGGAGCAATGTACTGCTCTCTACTTAATTAGTCAAGTGAGTGAGTCTCTGTGTGTGAGAGAAAGAGTCAGTCAGTGTGTCGGAGAGTGAGTGCAAGAGATAGTATTTAGAGATAAGATTGCTGCTAAGAGCAGCTGCAGGCACTCAGAGTAGCATTGATGTATGCTCAGAATATTTAGCTCTGTATATAGTTTGTATTATAGCTGTAGTTATAGAATAAAAGAAGATACTTTACAGAGCTGCTCTCCGAGTGGTTTATACTCTGCAAGACTCTGCAAAACGCTGCTGCGCAACGACTGCATTATTGAGACAGTGAATCCGGTGCTCTCAGCTCCAAGCTGTGAGTCCACAGCACTGTGACCAGTTCCTGTGGGAAAGGAGGTCTCTGGCAGTGCTACCCAGCTCGCCTAGCCCAGTCGGGGCTGTAGTGCATGAGTCCAGTTGGTACACTGGCTCAAGGGCGATGCTGACACTCACAACCTGAGGCGGGGTCTGGCAGCCTTTTATCTCTGTCGGGTAACGGCTGGTCCTGATCCCCCGGTGACTCACCTCCCTGTCTTGCCCAAAGGCGAGCACTCCTCCTGCGAGTACTCAGGTCTCTCCTTCTCTCAGACCTCAGTCTCTGCAGCTCAGGAGATGTTGGTGGGTTACTAGACCCAGAGGCTGCCTCAGCATCCCCTGACCCAACCGGTAGTGGAGCAGCTGTAAGTGATGGCCCAGCTGGAGGCAGCCTCAGGCCCCTGACTCGTCCCAGCTGGTGCTTGTTGCAGGGGAACCTGTGCAGACTGAGACGCTTCAGAGTCAGGACCCAGACTTGGTTCAGATGATGCCTGAAGCAAAGGATCCGGTGCAGACAGACTCCTCTGGTTCCGAGTCCGAGCCCAAATCCCAGGCCATCACACTTGTGGATTTCCCAGAAGTGGCAACTGGAGTTCCATAGTTAACTTTGCACTGTGTGGAGAAGTCCTCTCTTTTATCCACCCTGAACCTTCCAACATGAGCATCATTAAGTGTCCATGATTTCTGGTGTCATGAGGGGGGGGGATTTAATTTTCTAAACTTCTATCATGTTGCCTCTTACTCACCTTTTCTCTAAACTAAAAATAGTGCCATAAGCTAATTTTGCATTGTGCAAAGAAGTACTTGGAACGGTGGAATTCTGACCCTGGATGTATTTCTGTCCTGCTCAAGGGGGTGTCTGGCATTCAGTTCTCCTGTTTAGGAACTGGAAAGAGATGTTGGCATGTCTCCCCTGTGATCTGAGAGAAGGGGGAGGAACATCCCTCAGGAGAGAGTGTAGGAATGGATTTCAACAGTAGAAGAGGATATATTGTGAGATGAGCAGAGAACCATCCTTGGCAGTTTAAACTTGGAAGCTAAGGCAAGGTAGATTTAACCTTCTAGAAACGATACTTTCTGCTTTAAGACAGGCTGAGTTTTCCTGGTATTACCTCTTTTCTCCCCTTTAAAAGCAACAATCACACATACATCGTTTTGTGAAGAAGTAAAAGTAGTATTTACTTACATAAAAGCAGCAATTACAGTAGCAAAATGAAGGAAGGTTTCTAACTATTATCTAAGTTAGGTAAAGGTAAAAGGACCCCTGACCGTTAGGTCCAGTCGCGGACGACTCTGGGGTTGCAGCGCTCAACTCGCTTTACTGGCCGAGGGAGCCGGCGTACAGCTTACGGGTCATGTGGCCAGCATGACCAAGCCGCTTCTGGCAAACCAGAGCAGCGCACGGAAATGCCGTTTACCTTCCCGCAGGAGAGGTACCTATTTATGTACTTGCACTTTGACGTGCTTTCAAACTGCTAGGTTGGCAGGAGCAAGGACCGAGCAACGGGAGCTCAACCCATCACGGGGATTCGAACCGGCCACCCACGTCCCTATTATCTAAGTTACAGAAGCACAAAAACTAAGTTCAAAATGGTGTCTGAGTTTCAGAGCTCAGATGTGCACATGTAGTCAGCTTGGAGGCATGATGAAAAAAGAGAAAGATGTCCAGGCAGGTAGGAAGTATGCAACAGCTTCCTGCCAACGCAGACAAACACGAAAGCTCTGTGAACCTCATCCCCTTCATGTGCCCATCTGGCAAAGCATAAATTCTTGATTTGACAATTTTAATTCCATCTGTGATTTCTTCTTTTCCTCCCCTGCCTTACATTGCAGCCCCTGCTTCCGAGGAGGGCATTATCCGCCTGGTGAATGGCTCAGGGCCCCATGAAGGGCGGGTGGAGGTTTATCACGACCGATCGTGGGGCACCGTTTGTGACGACGGCTGGGACAAGAAAGACGGAGACGTGGTGTGCCGGATGCTGGGCTTCCGAGGCGCAGAAGAGGTTTACAGGATGGCCGTCTTTGGTCAAGGTAAAGGCAGCAACGCCACGAGCCATTGGTGGGTCGAGCATTTGCTCTGCGTGCAGAGGGTACCGGTCTCATTGTCCAGTGGCACCTCTATGTAGGAGCATGAGAAAACCATCGCTGAAACCCTGGAGAACCTTTGCCAACTACTGTGGAAAATGCTAATGTGCTGGTCCCGGGGGGGAGGTTACCGTTGGCGTGGTCAAATCCAGTCCTGGGTAACGAGTCTGGAAACAGTTCACAAAGAGCGAGGTGGGGTCCGAAGCAGGAAGCCGGGAGGGGACAGGAACTCTGGAAGTACAGGTCTGGGTCCGGGAAGAAGCAGGTATTCAACGACATTGCTCCTGCAACCTGGGACCGGGCTGACTGGCCTTTATCTTCTCTGAGGCCAGGGGCGGTCCTGGCCCCCAGGAGACCCGCCTCTCCTGGCCTTAAGGCGAGCACTCCTCCTGGGAGAAACCAGTTACAGATAGGTAGCCGTGTTGGTCTGCCATAGTCAAAACAAAAAAAATTCCTTCCAGTAGCACCTTAAAGACCAACTAAGTTAGTTCTTGGTATGAGCTTTCGTGTGCATGGAATTGAGTGTATCTGAAGAAGTGTGCATGCACACGAAAGCTCATACCAAGAACTAACTTAGTTGGTCTTTAAGGTGCTACTGGAAGGAATTTTTTTTGTTGTTTTGGGAGAAACCAGTTCCATCCGCCTCTCTGCCCTGAGCCTCTGCAGCTCAGGAGAGGCTGGAGGGTTACTGGACCCAGGGAGAGACTCACCTTCCCCTGACAGGGCTGGGAGAGGCGCACCTGTAGGCACTGTGCCCTCAATCACTTCCGGAGCCAGAGTGGAATCACCTGGTGCCTGCTCCTGAGGATCCGGCACAGGTTCAGGCGCTTCAGATCCAAGGCCCTGCCCCAGCTCAGCCGGCCCTGGAGGCGGGGACTCCTGTGCAGGCTGGGGTTCCTCCGGTTCAGCCTCTGAATCGGATTCCCAGGCCATCACAGCTAAGCTGGGTGGAACCATGGTCTGAGCTTTCCATTTTCCTCTCCCCATATGAACTGTGATGGCCTGGGATTCGGATTTAGATGCTGAAGCTGAGGAATCCCAGCCTGCACAGGATTCCCTGCCTCCAGAACCAGCTGAGCCGGGGCTGGGGCATGAACCTGAAGGGTCCTCACCTGTGCTGGGTCCTCAGGTGCAGGCACCAGCTGAGTCTGCTCTGGCTCCTGAGGTGATGGAGGACCCATTGCCTGCAGGTGCTCCACTCTCAGCCCCGTCAGAGGCAGTGGACATTGCCTCTGGGTCCGGTAACCCTCCAGCCTCTCCTGAGCTGCAGAGGCTCAGGGCAGAGAGGCAGAGGGAGCTAAGTTCCTGCAGGAGGAGTGCTCACCTCCAGGCCAGGAGAGGCGAGTCACCAGAGGATCGGGGCCACCCTATGCCTCGGGGCAGATAAAAGCCAGCTAGCCCCAGTCCCAAGTTGCAGGAGCAACTTTGTAGGTTGCCAGTTCCTGCCTGAACTCCTGACCTGCCCTGGCTCCTCGCTTGCAAGCCTGTTCCTGACTTTACCCGGCTCCCTGCCCTGCACCCAGCTTCAGCTTTGACCATGGACCGGACTTGGACCTCGCCTCTTGGGTAACCCACAGGACCAGCACATGAACCTACCTGGACCCTGAGATCATCATCTGAGACCGTTCTTCCATTAGAGGTCTGGAGCACGGCAGCACAAGAACAGGACTTTTCTGTGGTGGCCCCCCTTTTGCAGAATGCTTTCCCCTGGGTGCCTCACCTGGCGCCTTCATTAGACACCATGTGAAAACATTCCTCTTCAGCCAGGCCTTTGGCTGATGAACATCAGGCTGGAGATGGCTGGATTCGAACCTGGAGCATTCTGCGTGCAGAGCAAATGCTCTCCTACGGAGCCATTGACCTTTCACATTTCAGTCTCTCTCAGTCTCAGTCGCTCCATGCTGTGCAACACAGGGATAGCAATACCGATAGTGTCAACCTCCCATATTTTTGCAAATTTCCCCGCCTGGGAGAAATGCAGGGGATGTGTTCCAGAGTCCAGGAACTGGATAAGGAGATCCTTGGCACTTCCGAGCCTTTGATTTCGGTCTCCCATTCAACGCTCACCTCTACGTGATTGTGCAGAGAGACGCTTTTCCCTTCAGCAACTGCTTGATACCCCTTCTACTTTTTTGTTGTTTAGTCATGTCCACCTCTTCGTGACCCCCTGGATCAGAACACGCCAGGCCCTCCTGTCTTCCACTGCCTCCCGCAGTTTGGTCAAACTCATGCTGGTAGCTTCAAGAACACTGTCCCACCATCTCGTCCTCTGTCGTCCCCTTCTCCTTGCGCCCTCCATCTTTCCCAACATCAGGGTCTTTTCCAGGGAGTCTTCTCTTCTCATGAGGTGGCCAAAGTACTGGAGCCTCAGCTTCAGGATCTGTCCTTCCAGTGAGCACTCAGGGCTGATTTCCTTCAGAATGGATAGGTTTGATCTTCTTGCAGTCCATGGGACTCTCCAGAGTCTCCTCCAGCACCAGAAATCAAAAACGTCAATTCTTCGGCGATCAGCCTTCTTTATGGTCCAGCTATTATTATATTTATTATTATTGTGTGGTCAGGGGCCACCCAGGCCCTCCTGCCTGGGAAAGAGAGGCAGAGAGATGTGCAATTGACCAGAACCATTTCCAAACAAGCCCCGCTGAGTGCCAGCAGAACACCAAAGTTATGGGTCAGGAGATCCCCTGGTGTTATCCAAGCCATGGCTGCGTTGGTACCGTTCCAACATTTCTTCACCTCTTTTGATCAGGGAGGGGAGAGAGGAAGGCTGGTCTGCAAATATTTTGAAATTTGCATGACTGGTTTGTGCAAATATGTCTGGTCCACCCCGATTCTTTCCTTTGCTTCGGTCTTTTCGCACACGCGCCCTCTGGGGTTTCTGTTTCTGCTGTTTTGCCTTGCGAACATCTGCCAGAGGGTGTTCGTGTAGCAAATAAATGAAATCATAAGTAGAAGGGGTAGGCAATGAGAGATTTTACTTTCTTGGGCTCCATGATCACTGCAGATGGTGACAGCAGCCACGAAATTAAAAGACGCCTGCTTCTTGGGCGAAAAGCAATGACAAACCTAGACAGCATCTTAAAAAGTAGAGACATCACCTTGCCAACAAAGGTCCGTATAGTAAAAGCTATGGTTTTCCCAGTAGTGATGTATGGAAGTGAGAGCTGGACCACAAAGAAGGCTGATCGCCAAAGAATGGATGCTTTTGAATTTTGGTGCTGGAAGAGACTCTGGAGAGTCCCATGGACTGCAAGAAGGTCAAACCTCTCCATTCTTAAATCAGCCCTGGGTGCTCACTGGAATGACAGATCCTGAAGCTGAGGCTCCAAGACTTTGGCCACCTCAGGAGAAGAGAAGACTCCCTGGAAAAGACCCTGATGTTGGGGAAGATGGGGGGCACAAGGACAAAATCATAGAATCATAGAGTTGGAAGAGACCACAAGGGCCATCGAGTCCAACCCCCTGCCAAGCAGGAAACACCATCAGAGCACTCCTGACCTATGGTTGTCAAGCCTCTGCTTAAAGACCTCCAAAGAAGGAGACTCCACCACCCTCCTTGGCAGCAAATTCCACTGTCGAACAGCTCTTACTGTCAGGAAGTTCTTCCTAATGTTGAGGTGGAATCTTCTTTCTTGTAGTTTGGATCCATTGCTCCGTGTCCGCTTCTCTGGAGCAGCAGAAAACAACCTTTCTCCCTCCTCTATGTGACATCCTTTGATATATTTGAACATGGCTATCATATTAAGGAAAAGGGGATGACAGAGGACGAGATGGTTGGACAGTGTTCTCGAAGCTATGAACAAGAGTTTGACTAAATTGCGGGAGGCAGTGGAAGACAGGAATGCTTGGCGTGCTCTGGTCCAGGGGGTCACGAAGAGGCGGACACGACTAAACAACAAAAAAGTAGAAGGGGTATCAAGCAGTTGCTGAAGGAAAAAGCGTCTCTCTGCAGAATCCCCTAAATAGCTGTGGTCAGCCAGAGTCAGGTCTGGAGGGACAAATATAGGAAACTTCCTATATTCCTTCTCTGATGTGTCTTCTGTCTCCCTATACTTCAATCCTGCCTAAACAGGATGTTTGCCCAAAGTGTTACTGAAATACAGGCAACAGTCCAGGGATTGCGCCTAAAGCCAAAATTGTGTATAGGTTTCAATGGTGGGTGGGAATGCCAAAGTCTTTTTTTCCTGGATGCCTATCCCCCTTTCACCTAGGTTATTTATTTATTTATTTATTTATTTATTTATTTATTTATTTATTATTATTGCCAAGCACATAAAGCTGAATGAGCTCAAATTAAATGCATAAGTTGCGAGATACCTATAGCTTTCCCCGTAAGACCCAAGTCTGTGTTTCCTAGGAGACAACCCTAAAATCAACCCTATTAAATCAACCCTATTAAAAATTCAAGTCAGGTATAGAGCTGATCTGTCAGTTTCAGTTTTTCTCCCTTCCTCATTTTCCCAATCTGAAATTCAGTCCTCTACATATTTGTATCGGTTTGCAAATTACAATTTTAAACCCCCATGGAAATTTGTCAGCATCTTAGTGTGCAGTTCTCCCGATATACACATTTTGTATGTAATTTTACCTAAGATAATGCATTTCCGCATTCTGTTCTCACTAAAATGTGCATTTTTTAATTATTATTTTGGCACATTTCCCTCCCATACTTGCATTTTTTTACTTTGTGGGTGTTCAAGAGCCGCATCACAAAATTCAAAGAAATGCAAATTTTGAAGGACAGCTGCCTTTTTCATTTGCATATCATTCCAGAGAGTGACATTGAAATATGAGCCGAACCAAGTTTCTCCCTCAAAAAGGGATGCGGGTGGCGCTGTGGGTTAAACCACAGAGCCTAGGGCTTGCCGATTAGAAGGTCGGTGGTTCAAATCCCCACGATGGGGTGAGCTCCCGTTGCTCGGTCCCTGCTCCTGCCACCCTAGCAGTTCGAAAGCACGTCAAAGTTCAAGTAGATAAATAGGTACCACTCTGGCAGGAAGGTAAACGGCGTTTCCGTGCGCTGCTCTGGTTCGCCAGAAGCGGCTCAGTCATGCTGGCCACATGACCCGGAAGCTGCACTCCGGCTCCCTCGGCCAGTAAAGCGAGATGAGCGCCGCAACCCCAGAGTCGGTCACGACTGGACCTAATGGTCAGGGGTCCCTTTACCTTTACCTTACATTGAAATATGAGCCGAACCAAGTTTCTCCCTTAATATCTGTAAAAGCTTCAGATTTCATGCATGTGGTTACCAGCCCCAGCCTCTGAGAGACAGTGGGGTCCATGCCAAACAAATATACAGGCCCAGCCCAGCTGTGGTTCCAAACATTTCTCTTTGTTCCTGTGGCCTTTCCAAGGAAACATCCCTTCTCCGATGAGTTAGAAACCTCCTTCTGATCTATTAGTCCTGGCAAAGCTATGCTAGAGCTTTTCCTGGCTCAGATTTTCTTTTTTATTTTTTAATCTCCATTATCCACTTTGTGGAGGGAATCTTTAGCAGAGTCCTGGGAGCGAAATCTTCTTTATTGCTGTTGATTCACAGGCTGGAAAGGATTCCAGCGAGGGAATTTGAGAGGTTGTCATCGAAGGGGGTTGGGAGGGGGGAGAGATACGCACTTTTGGCCTGTGAATGGACCAGTCCTGCACTCAAAATCCTCCAAGGATGCTCAGGGATGCCAGCGATGGGACTGTGAATGAGCTGTTGATTTTGATCCTGCTTACTCAGCAAAATAAAGGCACTAGCCCTAACTGGCCAGAAGCCAAAGTCGTCTTGACAAGAGGGACTTTCTCAGATCCCAGCTGGTATATCAACAGGCCTCTTTCCCTAGAATTAAAACCTCATAGGGGCTATAACTTCTATTCCCCCCCTCTTTTTGCTAAGGCTTTTAAGAAAGCTTTAAAGTTCTGCTCCAAGCCATGCTGCAATCTGTAGCCTCTATATATTGTATATCAGTTTACACATGACTTGGGAAGACAGGCGAACTAATCCCAGTGTACTGGAAGAAGCAAAGATCACCAACGTCGAAGCAATGATTCTTCAACATCAACTTCGTTGGACTGGTCATGTTGTTCCATTTTTAAGTTTGGAATAGAGTAGTTCAGGGGTCAGCAAACTTTTTCAGAAGGGGGCCGGTCCACTGTCCCTCAGACCTGTAAGAGCTGTTCGACAGTGGAATTTGCTGCCAAGGAGTGTGGTGGAGTCTCCTTCTTTGGAGGTCTTTAAGCAGAGGCTTGACAACCATATGTCAGGAGTGCTCTGACGGTGTTTCCTGCTTGGCAGGGGGTTGGACTCGATGGCCCTTGGGGTCTCTTCCAACTCTATGATTCTATGATTCTATGACCTTGTGGGGGGCCGGACTATATTTTGAAGGGGGGGAAATGAACAAATTTCTATGCCCCACATTCTAAAAGTACACATTCTACTCATGTAAAAACACCAGGCAGGCCCCACAAATAACCCAGAGGTGCATTTTAAATAAAAGGACACATTCTACTCATGTAAAAACACGCTGACTTCTGGACTGTCCGTGGGCCAGATTGAGAAGGCGATTGGGTCGGATCCGGCCACCCGGCCCTTGGTTAGCCTACCCCGATCCAACCTCTGCTAAAAACCTCCAGTAAAGGAGAATCGACCTTCTGATGGAGTCCCTTCCACTGTTGAATACAGTGGTACCTCTGGATGCGAACGGGATCTGTTCGCATTCTGAGTAGAATGTAAGGCGCATCTGCGCATCTGCGCGTGAGTGGGTCACGTTTTGCCGCTCCCGCGCATGCGCGTGACGTCCTTTTGAGCATCTGCGCATGCGCGAGTGGCAAAACCCAGAAGTAATGCACTCTGTAACTTGAAAACGCTCAACCTGAAGCACATTTAACCCGAAGTATGACTGTAGCTCTTACTCTCAGAAAGTTCTTCCTGGTGTTTAGTCCGAATCTCCTTCCCTGACAGCTTTGGCTGGTGGAGGATGTTCTCACAGCGACAGTGACCAGAGGGAGGGGGATGTCTTGGGTGTGTTGGGGGCCAGGAATCCCAGCTGATGACGGTGTTCTCCAATTCTCCCCCAGGGAAAGGACGTATCTGGATGGATGACGTGGCCTGCAAGGGGACGGAAGAAAGCTTGTTCCAGTGCAGCTTTTCCAGCTGGGGGAAAACAAACTGTGGGCACGCCGAGGACGCTGGCGTGAAATGCTTGACGCAGTGAGGAGGGAAGCTGGACGTCCAAAGAGCAAACGGAATATCCTGTTGGAGAGGAACTGGTGGCACCTCAGAGAGGCTGGCCAATAATCGCAGGCGCCTTTTCTTTCTGCCAGTTCCTGGCTGCCCCTCAGAGGAATTGGGGGGTAGCGGCATCTCAGCCTTTCTGTCTCTCAGGGCTTGCTTGTAGAGTCTACTGTAATGTTTCTGTCTACCCTGTGAGCGTGCCATCCTTGCTGCCCGCCTTCTCCACCGATCTGTAGCACTATGGGGAGGAGGTGCCAGGCTCCCCCTAAATTGTATCACTCTCCTTTCCTTGTATGTATAGACCAAAGCCCTGGGGACGGGCGGCCATTTAAGGCCTCCCTTTCTCGGCGGAACCGCTGGCACTATAGGGACTTTGAATCGCTGGCCCGCAGCTCCCCGAGAAGACATGAAGACATGCCCGGTGAAGGGAGCAGCCGAGCAGCCGTGGACATAATCTGTTTGCTTAGTGAGCTGCTGCATTGCTTTCATAATGATAGAATAAAGGATATTGGTGTGATTCCGTAATTGTCTGTCTGTGTCGTGTAGCAAAGGGGTTCTGGTGAGTGTGTCCGTGCCGGATGGAGCAAGTGATGAATCAAGACACAGTGGTGTGGACCACCATTCCCCAACCTGCTCCCCTCCCATTAACCCCAGCCGGAAAAACAAGAGAGGGGAAAGACTTCAAGGTTCAAATCCCTGCATTGCAGGTGAACTAGAGGAGGTCCAGGTTATCTGAATGGCCATATTCCCACATACAAACCTTCCTGGCTTCTCAGAACTTCAGGGGAGTCCCTTCCCTTGGTCCTGCCACCCTCACAAGCACACACTGTGCGGATGCAGGACAGGGTCTTCTTGGTGATGGCCGCTCCCAAACCACCTTGGAACTCCCTGCCTAGAGAAGCCAGACTGGTGCCCTCCTTGTTATAATAATAATATTTTTATTTGCATCCCACCCTCCCTGACCAAAGCTGGGCTCAGAGCAGCTAACAACAGGTAAAAATAGCAGAGTGTACATAAAATCGCACAGTCAGTTAATTAAAATACATTCTAAAATCAATTCAGAATCAAATTCATGGCAACCATTGGGCTGGAGTTCTATGAGGATTACAGGAGGAGAGAGGGGGTCAGACTGAGTCCAAACCAAAGGCCAGGCCAGGCAGAACAGCTCCGTCTTGCAGGCCCTGCGGAAAGATGTCAAGTCCCACAGGGCCTTGTCTCTTAAGACAGATAATAATATTTTTTAATTATATGTTGTCCTTCCACCGGCAAGAGAAGACCTTCATCTTCCAACAGGCTCTGCGGGACTCACTGCTTTTAATGAAGGGGCTGGTGCCTTGCTGCTATTGTTGTATGCTTCTAATAGATCATGTGGTTGTGTGCGTTTGTGTGCATGTGTCAAGTGTGCTTCCCAGCCAAAGCAATGCACGCGGCAAATAGTAAACTCTTTATTGTCAAAGAGAACACTTACAGTCACTTCTGTATTCAGGTGGGTAGCCGTGTTGGTCTGAGGCAGTCAAAATACACTTGTTTGTCCTGGGTTGTCTGTTCAGATACGCTAAGTTCTGGGTATAAGCTTTTATGTGCATGCACACTTCTTCAGATATACTTGTATCTGAAGAAGTGTGCTTGCACATGATAGCTTATACCCAGAACAAACTTACTTGGTCTCTAAGGTGCTACTGGACAATTTTTTATTTATTCAGTCGCTTCTATAGCTCTGGATTCTCACCCACCCCAATCTTGTGCCCAGGCAGCTATTCCCAGGTCCGTGACCTATGGAACAGATACAGCAACTGGGGACCACTCTCCCCTCCACTGATTTATGTACCTCCCCCTGGCGGGCTCCGTTTGTGCAGCCAGAGACTGCGCCTGCGGGAAAACGTCCTCTGCTCCTCCCTTTTCAGTCCCCTCCTGGTTCTGGGAGGCAGTGATGCAGGAGGGTAGGGAAGCCCCTGGCTCTTCACTTGCATGGCCTGCCTCTTCCTCCTCTTCTTCCGACCCCTCCTGCACTCCACCCTCCATCTCTGAAGCTTCCCCTGTCTCCAAATCTTGCCTCCTGGCTGGTACAACTCCCCACAAATCGCTGCCCACCTCCCCTGGGTCAGACTCCAGCCCACTGCCCCCGGTGCCAGTCCCTGACATCGTGTGTGTGTGTGCAGTTGTAATTCTATTAATGATTAATTGTTTTATTTATCTCCCTTACGGTTTTAAGTCATTTTAATTTTTGTCTGTTACCTGCCTTGTGTCCTGGTCAGGGGGAAATGTGGGGATTTGCCCGTCAAAAAGAACATCCCAGCGGAAAATTCGAAAACCAGTTAAAATGTCTGGGGAAACCTGAGTATATGGCGGCCTTATCAGAAGTGTTGCTTATTTGGCAGATTTCCCTCAAAGAAGCCAAAAGCTTTACCCAAAGTTTCCTGCCAAAGCTCAACAACTTTGCCAACTTTTGTGCCCGGATCATAGCTGTCAATGCTTCCCTTTCTTTAAGGGAAATTCCCTTCTTCCGAATAGGATTCCTCGCAAGAAAAGGAAAACGTTGACAGCAATGGTCCGTATTTTCACTTCCTGAAACCTGGCAACCCTTGAAATAGCAACAACAATAAGAACAGATAACCAGGTGGGTTCCTTCCAACTTTATGATGCCACGATTCTACGAAACGAGTAAGGAGTCAGCGGCTCAAACATAAATTTTAATTCTGCACAGTGCTCCCGCTATTGGCGCTCTACAACACCAATCCTCTCTCTCTCTCCTCCCGCCCAGCCACGCTCCTGCCTTCGTTCACTTCCTTCCTTCCTCCCGTCCTCCTCCTCCTTATCGGGTGCTGCTCAGGGTCTCGGGCTCCGAGTGGGGCAGGTCGCTCTGGGTCTCGTGGTGGCTCTGGTGGTCGTGGTGGCCCCTGTGGTGGCTGTGGTGGCCCCGGTGGTCGTGGTGGCCCCGGTGGTGCTTGCTGTGGTGATGGTGCTTGTGGGTCCGGCGGCCTTTGCCTTCGGCCAGGGTAGCCACCTGGATGGCCTCCGCCACCGCCATGGCTTTGCGGGCCTGGGTGCAGTCGTACTCCGCCTCGGCAGCCTGTTGGTACGCGAGGGTGGCGATCTTGGAGACGTAGGAGAGGAGGTTGTCCTCCCTGGCCTGGGCCGCCTCCGCCGTCTCCTGGGCCTCTTCTGCCTTCCGCTTGGCCTCCAGCGTCTCCTTCTTGGCCTCCGCAGCCTCAATCTTCGCGTGAGCCACCTCTAGTTTGGCCTGGATGGTCTCAGTGAGGGCTTTTGTCGTCTCCTTCCTGGACTCGGGGTCCTTGTACCTCTGGAAGAAGAAGAGTTTGGATTTGATATCCCGCTTTATCCCTACCCGAAGGAGTCTCAAAGCGCCTAACATTCTCCTTTCCCTTCCTCCCCCCCAACAAACACTCTGAGAGGTGAGTGGGGCTGAGAGACTTCAGAGAAGTGTGACTGGCCCAAGGTCACCCAGCAGCTACATGTGGAGGAGCGGAGACACGAACCCGGTTCACCAGATTACGAGTCTACCGCTCTTAACCACCACACCACGCTGGCTCTCTTGGAAGACAAGCAGGAGAGCAAGTGGCTCAGAGGAAAGAAAGCACCGCAACCGGAACGCGGAACGCCACCCCTTTCGAAATGTGGATTTTGCAATGCGCTTCTCTAAAGAGACGCACACCAAGATGTTCGGACCGGAGGGAGGCATGCGGACTGCGAGCGAGAATGACGCACGCGGACATCTTGCATTAGGGGAAATTGCTTTGCGAAATTTGTAACATAGGGAGAAATACGCACCGGTAAGCTGCTGCGGAGGTTTGGAAAACGCTAAATGGAGATTAACCTGCTTTCTTCTATTTTTTATGTATTTATTGCATCTATATCCCGGCTTTTCCAAAAAGGAGCTCAAGGTGGCATACACAGTTATTATAATTATAATTATCAGTGCTTTTTCCTTAAAAAAATGTTTAGGGGTACTATCATTTTGATTTAAGAATAATAATCCCTAATAATCCCTAATAATCTTCATCCTTATTTCACCTTATTTCACATTTTTGCAAGGTTATTTCCCCTCATATTCCGGGCGCTTGGATCGTATTTTCATGAAGATATGCAGTTTTAGGCACACTTTACCTCAGTTAAATTGGAAGTGATCCTGTTCCCACCAACACATTTGGTTCAAGGGGGTTTAATCTTCAGCTACTCATAGTGGGATCTGGAGTCTTGAGCCACAATTGGAGGGGGTGGGGAATACCCTGATCCAAGACACTCACCAGCTGCTCCCGAACTTCATTCAGGAAGGCAATTTCGGTCAAGAGAGACCCAATTTCAGTCATAAGTTTTTCTTTAGCCCTGGAGAAAGGAGTGGAGAAAGAAGATTGACAAATCCTGTGTCCGGTTCTGGGCAGCCCACTTAAAAAAGGCTATCGATAAGCTAGAAAATGAGCAGGGGACGGTGAAGGTGCCTGGAAACCAAGATTTATGGGGAATGGTTGAGTGAGCTGGGTATATTTAGCCTGAGGAGGCGGAGAGGGGATATGAGCGCCAACTTCAAATATCTGAATATTCAAATATTCTTCAAACAGAAGATGGAGCAAGAGTGGTTTTCTGCTACTCCAGAAAGTTGGACCCAAATCAACAGATCCAAATTGCAGGAAAGGAGATTCTCACTAAAGCTCAGAGAGATCTTTCTGAGGCTAAGCCATTCAAGAGTGGGAAAGACCCTTTCTGAAGGTTTTGGTCTCTCATTCCTTGGCAGAATTCGGATGGCCATGTTTCAGGAATCCTTTCACAGGCATTCCTGCGCTGCAGGGAGCTGGACTAGGTGACTCTCAGGGTTGTTCCTTCGAACACCACAGCTCTATGATTCTCTATAAATATCGTCCATTATTCCACAAGGACCTGGCGATCCCCCGCCGGACATGCGATTGCACTGACCTCTTGCAATCTTCTGCATTGCAATCTTTTTCTGGAATAGAAAATGGGTCCATCGGTCAAAACTCGCAGCTTCCTTCCCCCTCGTCATTCAATATACACAACAGAGTTGCTATTGTTATTCTTATTATTAAAGGTAAAGGGACCCCTGACCATTAGGTCCAGTCGTGGCCGACTCTGGGGTTGCAGCGCTCATCTCGCTTTACTGGCCGAGGGAGCCGGTGTACAGCTTCCGGGTCATGTGGCCAGCAGGACTAAGCCACCTCTGGCGAACCAGAGCAGCGCACGGAAACGCCGTTTACCTTCCTGCCGGAGTGGTACCCATTTATCTACTTTGACGTGCTTTTGAACTGCTAGGTTGGCAGGAGCAGGGACCGAGGAACGGGAGCTCACCCCATCGCGGGGATTCGAACCGCTGACCTTCTGGTCGGCAAGCCCTAGGCTCTGTGGTGTAACCCACAGCGCCACCTGCGTCCCTTTTGTATATATATAGCTCACAATAAATATACTGCACTGCACTGAAGAACTTGGAACTCTGAGCATTTCTGCTAAAGCGCCGTGGAGAATTCGCGACAGGTACACCCTCGCCCTAGTGGATTGCACAAGCACGGTGTCGTGGTTAGACTGTAGGACTAGGACCCGGGAGAGAACAGGGTTCGAATCCTCTCTCAGCCATGCTCACCGGGCATGACCCTTTGACCAGTCATAGTCCTTCAGCCTAACCTACCTCACAGGGTTGTTGTGAGGATAAAATCAGGGTTGGAGAACTTATGCTCACTCCCCTGAGCTCCTTGGAAGAAGAGGAAGTATATGAATGTGATAAATAAAGTGTTTAATTGCAGACCGAAAGAGACTGTAAATATTGGTGTGTGCGCGTGTGCATTTGCTGCAATAAAATTCTATCCAAAATATTTAGAAAACAATGCTGATCAATTGTCCTGGGAATGAAAAGTAGTAACCTAGGAAGCTGCCTTTGCTTCCTTTTTTAAAAAATATGAACGCGTTTTCGTTCACATGCGAAAGCACATTCATATTTTTAAAAGGAAGCAAAGAACAACATAAAGAAGACTGGGAAAAGTTTATTTTGAATATATGGGGGAGAATTGTGCTTCAAATCGTTGGCAGCATTAAGACAAATTCAACAGTGTGAACAAGTTTTGATGGATGTAATAATGGCATACTGAACGGTTTCGTTTCTGTAAAGTATGCAGGGATTGATGTATGCAGAATGAACCATGGAAAGGAAGTCATTGACATTTTTAGGTTTAAATGAATATTTTAAATTGCAAAACAGAAAATTTAATAAAAATAAAAATTACACACACACACACACAAATGAACGTGTTTTCAATTTTTCTGTGTTTTGCCTTGCGCTGGTTTCAATGCATGTGTTATTCCTTTATTGTTGTATGCTACTTTTGCAACAACAACTAATGAGTTTCACAAATGACCCTCATTCTACTGGGTGAGGCCAGTATTGTCCACCCTGACTGGCAGCACCTCTCCAGGGTACCAGACAGGGATTCCTATCCCTGCTGCACCTGGAGATACCACTGAGGATTGGAGCTGGGAGCTTCTGCATGCCAGGCAGAGAGAGAGAGAGAGAGATCCTACCTTTGTTCTGCTGCTTCAGGAAGTGAACCTGCAAAAGAGAATCCATTCTATTAAGTCCCACGTGGTTTCACTCCCTTGGAAGGGCTCTCTTTCCTTGGAGGTTTTTAAGCAGAGGATGGAAGTCCATCTGCCAGGGATTCTCTAGTTGTGATCCCTGCACTGCAGAAGGTTGGGCTAGATGACATTTAGGGATCCCAGAGTGGTGCATGCTCTGGTTGTCTCCCGTTTGGACTACTGCAATGCTCTCTATGTGGGGCTACCTTTGAAGGTGACCCGGAAACTGCAACTAATCCAGAATGCGGCAGCTGGACTGGTGACTGGGAGCGGCCGCCGAGACCATATAATACCGGTCTTGAAAGACCTACACTGGCTCCCAGTACGTTCCTGAGCACAATTCAAAGTGTTGGTGCTGACCTTGAAAGCCCTAAACGGCCTCGGTCCAGTATACCTGAAGGAGCGTCTCCACCCCCATTGTTCTACCCGGACACTGAGGTCCAGCGCCGAGGGCCTTCTGGCGGTTCCCTCCCTGCGAGAAGCCAAGTTACAGGAAACCAGGCAGAGGGCCTTCTCGGTGGCGGCGCCCGCCCTATGGAACACCCTCCCATCAGATGTCAAGGAAATAAGCAGCTATCTTATCTTTAAAAGACATCTGAAGGCAGCCCTGTTTGGAGAAGTTTTTAATATTTAATTCTGTATTGTTTTAACACTCGATTAGGAGCCGTCCAGACTTTTAGAAGACATCTGAAGGCAGCCCTGTACGGGGAAGTTGTTAATGTCTGGTGTTTTATTGTATTTTTAATATTTTGTCATGTTTTTAATATTCTGTTGGGAGCTGCCCAGAGTGGCTGGGGAAACCCAGCCAGATGGGCGGGACATAAATAATAAATTGTTGTTGCTGTTGTTGTTAATGGATGAGAAGGCTCAGAGGCTTTGTGAGCCACAGCGGAAGACCCAAGGCAAAACACACACACACACACACACACACACACACACACACAATAGTGAACTTACAGCACTTTTCAACTGCTGGTTTTCAGCTAGCACCTTCTTCAGCTGAAAGACAACAGAGAAGAGACAAAGAGGGTCACCCAAGGCTTTCGTATTCCCACATTCATCATTTGGGTCGCTCAGGATTGCTGCGCAACTTCCTTGCATGTGAGAACCTCCACACTCTGTTTTCCCAGAGGCAGAGCATTGCGTCCCTTCCAACGCTACGATTCTCCAAGGTGTGACCGGAAAGTTCGGTGAATGGTCCCAGAAATCGGACAGTGAGAAATATTCAAACATACATGTCTTGCAAGCTTTCAAATCAGCCTTCTACTGATACAATGCACCGTTGACAACGGTTGCAGAACTGTTAGAAACTTCTGGAGAAGTCCTCTTTTCATACCGCTTTCAGTTCCCTCATCACAGCAGCTTGGACGTATGAAATGTTGGGAAATCTGTGCCCTTTCAGTGCAGAATTCAGTTTCAGACAAAGAATGAAATCTGGTGGGGCCAGATCGGGAGAATATGGAGGGTGGGTGAAATATTATTGGAGTTGAGAGTGGATTTCATGCTCTTTATTCAGCTCATAGTGGTGAGGAGGAATGGAAGTTCCTCCAGAATATCTGCTTTATATACATTATTTACACAATGGGCCCCACGTGATTGGCTAATTCCGGGATTCACCTGTAGGCCAATCAGGTTGCAGATTCACTTCCACCTGGAGTTGGATTGGGTGGCTCCTGTGGACCAGTCAGACTGCTGAATTCTGGACCCTATTGTTCTAGGACCAATCAGACTGCTGCATTCCAAATCCTATTGTTCTAGGACCAATCAGACTGCTGCATTCTGGACCCTATTGTTCTAGGACCAATCAGACTGCTGCATTATGAATCCTATTGTTCTAGGACCAATCAGACTGCTGCATTTTGGATCCTATTCAACTCAGTTCATAACAGTGGGAGACATCAGTAACCTCAGGAACGATTTCATGTGGAATATGCAATTCTTCCGCCATCGTTCAGATGAAGAAACGCCGATCCCACATCAATAACTCACGAACTCTGCTGACATTTGCCACCTTTCTGTTCCTCGGCGGTCTGCCAGACTGAGGGTCATCTTCGATGGTTTGCTGCCCTTCATAGAAACGCTTAAACCACTCATACGCTGTCTTTTGAGTGACAGCTTCATCGCCATACGCAACTGTGGGCATTTTGTGGGTTTCCGATGCCGGTTGTATGTTTGAATATTTCTCACTGTCCGATTTCTGTGACCATTCACCGAACTTCCCGGTCACAACTTTGTGATTGCACTCGAAGAACTAGTCACGATTCCTGCCTTGCATGTGGCTGGAATTCCGACTCAGGGTCCCTTTCAACTCGACAACTCTGCAATTCTGTGATTCTAGGAGGTCCCAGGCTCAGTCCTGGCCCCGGGCATCTCCAGTTAATGGGATCTATTGGACAGCACAGCTGGAAAAGGCCTGAGACCACGAGGAGCTATTGCTGGACACAGTATATCATCCTTACGACTAGTAATAATAATTCTATCTGAACTTGGCAGTTGCTTGCTATATGAAAGGTCTCCCTTATGAAAGGTTCTTTTAAAGAGAGCCAGGGTGGCATAGTGGTTAGGAAGCTGGACCAGGACCTGGGAGAGCAGGGTTCAAATCCCCACTTGGCTATGAAACTCAATGGGTGACTTTGGGGAAGCCATTTGCCTTTCAGCCTAGCCTACCTCTCAGGGTTGTTGTGGGGTGAAATGAGGAGGGGAGAGAAACATGTGCACCTAGGGACATACAGTAGATGCAATCAATCAATCAATCAATTAAATAAGTGAAAACATATTATGAGTGGGGTGGAAAACCCCAACTACACACAGTGCAATTCATAAAAATGCAAATGCAAAATAAAAATATTGGGCTAGCTGAGCCAGAGGGAGCTGGATGAGACTGCAGGATTGCACCCTAAAATTGTTACCATAAGCAAAATCGCTGCTTACCATGCTTTCCATTTTCATCGCTCTCACCCTGCAAAAGAACATTTCAGCTTTTTTTAAAAGGCCATGGGATAATCACAAACCCTGTTCCACCCACTTCCTCCTTCACCCCTTCCGAGGCTCCCATGGCTGCGATCTTTTCCCTCAGAAGCAATTCCTGGCCCATTGCTAATAATGTGACCTAACGATCGGCTGCACAGGAACAATAAAGGTATTGTTATTGTTATTGTTTTCCTGGACACATCCGGGATTTGGGGCTTGAAAATAGGCGATTGGCAAGAATGTCTGGGGAAACCCAGAAGTATGGTAAGGAGGTACGTTTTTGCTGAAATTGGTCAGAAATGCTACAGATATGTCAGGGTCTGGTCTGAAGCGGATGCCAGAGACTGGTCTGACTCTGAAGATGAAAGAATGTAGGCACAGACAGGGCAGTCTCTGACAGAGGGGAGGATTCACACACACACCCATGTTCCTAGAAGCAGAGAGACCAGCAGATTCAGAGGCTGCTCAGTCAGGAGGAAAGAGCTGGACAGTTTGAGATAGTAGCTAGGCAACCAGGAGGGAGGGAGCCTTACAGAGATTTTTCAGTCCAGCGTGGCAGGGAGGTCCCTTCCTCCCCCAGAACTCGGAGGACTGAAATGGTCCAGGAACAACGGAAGCGGAGGGACAGGTGGCCTCAGCTTCTTGCTGAGGAAGGGGAGGGGACCCAGAGTGAGCGACTGCCATCTGTGGGGAGGGTGGCCTGATGCTCCCCTCAATATGATGTTGTAAATAAAAAGGACTACAAACCTGGCAAAGGCTCATTACTTTTTATAGGAAGCTACTGGGGTGGAGGAGGAAACTCCCTTGCCTGCCGACATACCTGACAAAAACTGAGCAGTTTCTAGCTCTACACTTTTGAGTAGAGTCATACATCGGGATAAATACGCTTGCAGATAAGTATTTTCAGGTTGCGCTCCATGGCAACCCATAAGCAATGGAGTGCGTTACTTCCAGGATTTGCCGCTCGCATATGCGCAGATGGTCAAAATGACATCACATGCATGCGTGGAAGCGGCGAAACACAACCCGCACATGCGCAGACGCGCGGTCGTATCTTAAGTTCTGTTCAGGATGCAAATGGGGCTCTGGAATGGATCCCGTTCACATCCCGAGGTACCATTGTATAGGAAAAAATGGTAGGATATGTCTGTCAAAGACACATAACCACAGACCAAGTGTCTTGACCTAGAACGGCCGCACTTGACAAATGAAATCTGTCCTGTGGGTCTTCTCCACTTACCAAGAAACTCACCTCTCTGAGCTCTTTTCACTCTCGCTAAAGCTCTCATGCTCTTTGCTGATATGGTCCACCTCTAGTTTCAACCTCCTCTCCATATTCTAAGGACAACAGCAACAAAAGAGGTAGCAGACGTTAAAGAGGGTCATCTCTAGTTCAGCTCCCCCGATAAAACGGTGCTTTTCCACCCATGTTTTCCTCCATCACAGGTGACAAAGAGGAAATTGCGTCTGTTGGCAATGCAGAGTGAGGACCCTGAGTGGGGCGTGCTGCTCTCCCTCGTGGAAAAGATGCACATTGCCACAATTTCTTCAAAAGTTGTCATTGCCACAATTTCTTCCCGCTTGTCAGATGCCTTCTACAGGCCTACCTGAAAAAGCGCAACCCTCTTGGGGCAACGAACAGGACAAAAGGTACAGAAGACTAAAAACAATGCAAAATGTTGAAGAAAATGTTCCATTTAACATTTGTTAAAAAAACCAAGGCATTTTTGTTGGGGATTGTAGGGAAAGACCTGCCAAAAAAGTTGAAAAACATCTTCATGTATGCGACAACGGCCGCAAGAGTTCTGGTAGCACAAGGATGGAAGACTGAAGAAACCCCGACTAAAGAATCATGGCAAGAAAAATTGATGGACTGGCAAAACTGACACATAAGCTACGAGACAAGGATACAGTAATTGTGACTTTAAAGATGAATGGGAACCCTTTACAAAGTATCTGAAGATGCAACTAAGTGAACTGGACTCCTTGGCAGGTTTTGAATAAACATTCACAAACTTTTTATTGATAATAATCAGCTAAATAGTTTGAGGATTTATACAACTGTGTAACATGCAGAAAACAGCATTCTCAGAGAAACCAAAGACTGGAACTGAGGGAAGTCGGGGGTGGTGGGGTGGTGGGGTTGTGGGGGAGGGGGAGGGAGGAAAAATGGGGGGGGGACAAGGCTGATACGTTTTTAGATATGTCTTGTCATAATTTTGAATTAAAAAAATTTTAAAAACAAAAAAACCAATGCAAAACGTTTTAATAAAGCACAAGCACTAAGAATAATCATAAATGGACAGGATTGATTTCATCTGATAACCATTTGAGCTGCTCCACTCGGACATTTGTTACCATTGAAACATGTCGGCAATTGGCATGATTCTGCAAATGATGGCAAGTTTCACCACCGAGGCGGCCTACCTCTCCTCTTTTTTCACAAGTCTGCCACTCAGGAGAAGCCATGCACTTTAGGCATGTGCTGAATGTCCTTTCAGCGCATTGGTGTGGATTGTGGGAAAGCGAAGGCAGCAAAAGTCTGATAGAAAAATTCCCGGTGACGTATGTTCGAATATATATTCTGTCGGGGCCACAAAGGCTGAGGAAGAGGCCCTGCTTCTGCTCTACAGACCTCTTGTCAGCTCATTTGCTTGGAGGTAGCAGTCGAACTGAGCGAGGTAGGTGTCCCATGATTCAGAGGCTGGGGCAAACGGCGGTAGAGGCACGAGTGAAGCCATGGTTCCGATGCCGACATGGAGGGCGATGGATGGAACACAGTGCTCTAGCCAGAACAGTCAGCTCTAAATTGGTTCTGTTCAGTGATTTCGCTCAGTGTTTCAGCTCTGTGATTCAGCTCAGCTCAGAGGGTGGCTGTGCTCTGATGTCCATCAATCCCATCCTCGTTGCCAGTGTTAAGTTGTGGGTGAACATATCAGACAACACAGCGATTCTTCAAACAGCTCTTGTTTATTCACAGGCCAGAACAGAACTGAACTGAAGGGTTCAGCCAACCAGCTTACATAGAGCTCAACTACAAAGCAACATTAACAACTTTCTGTAATTATCCAATCACTGAACGTCACTTTCAATCCCTTATTTGCATATGTGGACCTGAGTGAAAACTATCTACAGTATCCCCCTGCTGGCCCAGGGTGAGAACTTCAGTACATAACATATTCAGTATCCGGTGACAGTGTCTTGAGACAATCTCCGCTTTTGACTTTAGCACCCAGGAGCATTGAGAAGCTACAGCGTGGAGTTTGCAAATGCGGACCCCCAACAGATGCAATGAGGATTTTGCAACTAACACCCTCAAGGAAAATTGGCTGAGCTTCATTGTTGAATAGCCGGGTAGCTCAGTTGGTTAGAGCGTGGTGCAGGTTTGGTCCCTGTCAGCTGCATGAATTCCTGCACTGCAGGGAGTTGGAATAATAATAATAATAATAATAATAATAATAATAATAATAATAAATAAATAAATAAATAAATAAATAAATAAATAAATAAATAATTTATACCCTGCTTATCTGGCTGGGCTTCACCAGCCACTCTGGGCGGCTTCCAACCAAATATTAAAATACAGTAATGCATCAAACTCTTGAGAGTCCCATGGACTGCAAGAAGATCAAACCTCTCCATTCTGAAGGAAATCAGCCCTGAGTGCTCACTGGAAGGACAGATCCTGAAGCTGAGGCTCCAAGACTTTGGCCACCTCATGAGAAGAGAAGACTCCCTGGAAAAGACCCTGATGCTGGGAAAGATGGAGGGCACAAGGAGAAGGGGACGACAGAGGACGAGATGGTGGGACAGTGTTCTCTAAGCTACCAGCATGAGTTTGACCAAACTGCAGGAGGCAGTGGAAGACAGGAGTGCCAGGTGTGCTCTGGCCCAGGGAGTCACGAAGAGTCGGACATGACTAAACAACTAAACAACAACAATGCATCAAACATTCAAAGCTTCCCTAAACACGGCTGCCTTCAGATGTCTTCTAAAAGTTTGGTAGTTGTTTGGTAGTTGACTAGATGACCCTCAGGGTCCCTTCCATGAGTTGTCCTCTCTGGGCCTGAAGAACCCCGTAACCGAGGCTTCATACACGGAACAGGGCTTTCTTCCCATATTTCTTCTGCTTTGTTTTAGAACGGTGACACGATTCACTGAGAGATCTGAATCATTCCCCACCACAGCAAGGGCCTTGCCAGTTCCTTTTTCACTTCTGACCTCTTCTCTTTCAAAAGACTATAACGGCCTCCAATCTCCTGCATATTTGGGGAAGATATATTGGTTGTAAGAAAGCAGAGATCACCTCTGTGTACTCGGCTTTGCCTTCTATAATGCCAAATAAGAACCATTATTATTCTGAAAACCCCAGTTGCTCACTGATTGCTTTCTGAGTTATGTGAAGAATAGCCTTCAAGTCCCTAACAGCAGAAAGAAACTTACATTGCATGCTCTGAGAGGAAAAAGCTAAGACTTTCCTTCTTAACTCCCAAGATGTTTGCTCTAATTCAGGGCAGGGGGAAATTGGAGATGATCAGAGAGCAATTTTTTAGCCTCGTATCTTTTCTTAACCGGAGCCTTGATTCCGGCAGATGTTATTATTACGGAGCCTGGGGTTTGTTTGGTTTCTAGGGCGACTGGTTTTCCCACCCTGAGTTCCTCCTCCTCTTCCAACATGCTGTGTAGCAAATGATAAATCCTCTTAAATAGTCTTTTAGTGTGTCCCAGAGGAGAGACGGAGAGATCTTTGTTTCCACAAACATTATGACATGCAACCTCACCGTTGGGATGATGCCTTCACATCTCAGGAGGAAGGTGTTGATTCTCCATGGAGATAACTAGCCTGGAGAAGAGGAGGTTAAGGGGTGATATGATAGCCATGTTCAAATATATAAAAGGATGTCACATAGAGGAGGGAGAAAGGTTGTTTTCTGCAGCTCCAGAGAAGCGGACACGGAGCAATGGATCCAAACTACAAGAAAGAAGATTCCACCTAATCATTAGGAAGAACTTCCTGACATTAAGAGCTGTTTGAAAGTGGAATTTGCTGCCAAGGAGTGTGGTGGAGTCTCCTTCTTTGGAGGTCTTGAAGCAGAGGCTTGACAACCATATGTCAGGAGTGCTCTGATGGTGTTTCCTGCTTGGCAGGGGGTTGGACTCGATGGCCCTTGTGGTCTCTTCCAACTCTATGATTCTATAACTTTTGTGGCTCTCCCAGTTCTGAGCTCAAGTAGGACTGGTGCAAGAGCAAAGGCTGCAAAGGGGTACCAGCTCTCGTTTTTGGACCTGGGCAATAAGTGCAGAGCTAAGCCAAAAAAACAGCACCACCAACAAGAGAACACAAGCCACTCAACCCATGAGAAACTTTCATGGGCCCATGAGAAGAGAGTATATCTTCAGTCTGTTTGGTGGAGCAATCTCCATAACTCCTAGAACAACACGTATCTTTCACAATGTCCACAATAACTGTCCCTAAGTGTCTGAGAAACTTCACTCACACCTAGAACATCTGTTCAGTATGGGGTCCATCAGAGTCTCATTGCCATGGGATAGCACCCATGCTTTCAGAAAATGTGTCCAAGGTAGACCAGGATGGTGTGGAGTCTGGTGGTGAACAAGTTATACAAGGAATGGTTGGAAGATCTGTATAACAACAACAACAACTTATTATTTGTACCCTGCCCATCTGGCTGGGTCTCCCCAGTCACTCTGGGCAGCTTCCAACAAAGATTAAAAATACATCAAAATGTCACACATTAAAAACTTCCCTAAACAGGGCTGCCTTCAGATGTCTTCTAAAAGTCAGGTAGTTGTTTTTCTCTTTGACATCTGGTGGGAGGGCGTTCCACAGTGCGGGTGCCACTACCAAGAAGGCCCTCTGCCTGGTTCCCTTTAACCTTGCTTCTCGCAGGGAGGGAACCGCCAGAAGGCCCTTGGCACTGGACCTCAGTGTCCAGGCTGAACGGTGGGGGTGGAGACGCTCCTTCAGGTATACTGGACCGAGGCTGTTTAGGGCTTTAAAGGTCAGCGCCAACACTTTGAATTGTGCCCGGAAACGTACTGGGAGCCAATGCAGGTTTTTCAAGACCAGTGTTATGTGGTCTTGGTGGCTGCTCCCAGTCACCAGTCTAGCTGCCGCATTCTGGATTAGTTGTAGTTTCCAGTGTGTGTTTAGAGAAGATTAAGTAGATTAAATCTCCTTCCTTGGAGATTTTTAAGCTGAGGTTGGACGGCCATCTGCCATGGATGCTTTAGTTGAGATTCCTGCATTTAAGGGGGCTGGACTGGATGACCCTTGGAGTCCTTTCCAACTGAACAGTTCTATGATTTTATGATTTGCCTTCCTTTGTCATTTGTCGGAGACTTCTAAAAATGTTACTTGCAGAATGCCGTCTGCAGAAGAGAGTCAGCACCGAAGGACAGACCAGTGTGAAGGAAGGCACATTTTCTCTCCCCCGCCCCCTGCACTGAGTTTTATGCATTTATTAAATAAAAGTAAAATAAATAAAATGTACAGCCTGCCTTTCAGCCCTCAAAATGGCCCCCAGGGCCGATTCCACCTGCTAAAAAATGCATATCCAAAAATTCATGCAGAACCACGGGAGACATTCCAGCGGAGGTTATGAAAGCAGCTTTCCAGGTGCCCCTCTCCCGGCCTCCCCCGCCCCTTAAACTCGCCTTGGGGCTGAATTTCATTTCATCATGCAAAAAGGGCAAGCAGATGGGCGTGTAGAAGGTGCAGGAGACGAAGCAGGGCTGGGAGCTACAGTGACGCAGGGAACGCCGCCGCCGGGAGGCCGAGGGAACGCGGGAGAAGTCCTCATAGCTCCTGTAAGGGTTCATTGGCACGGGGCATCTTCGCTTCCAGAGCAGGGTCCAGGTGGCAGTTCGTCTCCCTGGCAACCTCGCAGGGATAACTGAGGCCCCAAGGTTCCATGGATGGGGAGGGCAGGACTGGAGACCAAAGGGAGCAGTGCCATTATCTCCATTTGATTTGATTCCCAGTACGTTTCCGAGCACAATTCAAAGTGTTGGTGCTGACCTTGAAAGCCCTAAATGGCCTCGGTCCAGTATACCTGAAGGAGCGTCTCCACCCCCATCGACACGGAGGTCCAGCTCTGAGGACCTTCTGGCGGTTCCCTCATTGCGAGAAGCCAAGTTACAGGGAACCAGGCAGAGGGCCTTCTCGGTAGTGGCACCCGCCCTGTGGAAAGTCCTCCAAGCAGATGTCAAAGAGAAGAACAACTGTCAGACATTTAGAAGACATCTGAAGGCAGCCCTGTTTAAGGAAGCTTTTAATGTTTAATAGATTATTGTATTTTAATATTTTGTTGAAAGCCGCCCAGAGTGGCTGGGGAAACTCAGCCAGATTGGCGGGGTATAAATAATAAATTATTATTATTATTATTATTACTATTACTGTTACTATTATTATTATTATTATTCTCGAGTTACTATAACAAAGAGCTTCAAAAGCTCTGCAAGGCATGGAGGAGACCAAGGACCAAGAAGGTTGGGCAAATTCATGGAGGAGCAGAGAGCTATCAATGGCGACCAGCCAGGATGGTTGTGAATGAATGAATGAATGAATGAATGAATGAATGAATTTATTAATACGGTCACAGACCAGCGTCAAGGATGGTTGTGTTCTGCCTCCGCACTCAGGAGCAGCCATGCTTTTGCATACCACTTGCAGTGTCTGGAGGCAGTTGGAGGATGGATGGCGGCTAACAGATTGAGGTAGAATCCTGACAAGACAGAGCTACTGTTTTGGGGGGACAGGAGGTGGGCTGGTGTGGAGGATTCCCTGGTCCTGAATGGGGCTACTGTGCCTCTGAAGGAGCAGCTGCGCAGCCTGAGAGTCATTTTGGACTCACAGCTGTCCATGGAGGCACAGCTCTATTCTGTGTCCAGGGCAGCTGTCTCCCAGCTCCATCTGGTACACAAGATGAGACCCCACCTGCCCGCAGACTGTCTAGCCAGAGTGGTGCATGTGCTGGTTATCTCTCACTTGGACTACTGCAATGTGCTCTATGTGGGGCTACCTTTGAAGGTTATCTGGAAACTACAACTAATCCAGAATGCGGCAGCTAGACTGGTGATTGGGAGCGGCTGCCAAGACCACATAACACTGGTCTTGAAAGACCTACATTGGCTCCCAGTACGTTTCCAAGTACAATTCAAAGTGTTGGTGTTGACCTTGAAAGCCCTAAAGAGCCTCGGTCCAGTATATCTGAAGGAGCGTCTCCACCCCATCGTTCAGCCTGGACACTGAGGTCCAGCTCCGAGGGCCTTCTGGCGGTTTCCTCTCTGTGAGATGTGAGGTTACCAGGAACCAGACAGAGGGCCTTCTCGGTGGTGGCACCCGCCCTGTGGAATGCCCTCCCACCAGATGTCAAAGAGAACAACAACTACCAGACTTTTAGAAGACATCTGAAGGCAGCCCTGTTAACAGAAGCTTTTAATGTTTGATGCATTACGGTATTTTAATATTTTGTTGGAAGCTGCCCAGAGTGGCTGGGGAAACCTAGCCGGATGGGCGGGGTATAATTAAATTATTATTATTATTATTATTATTATTATTATTATTATTATTATTATTATTTCATGTTCAAATTCTGCTCACGGGTTTCCCAGAAGAGGCATCTGGTCAGCCACTGGGAGCAGTGGCGTGACATGGGAGCTGCAGCAGGGGCGATTGCCCCAGGTGCACTGGGGGGGGGGCAGGGGTGGCTCACAACACCCTCCCCAAGCCAGCCCCGTGCAGCTTTGCGAAGCCGCTCAGGGAGGACGGCATGAGACGGACCCCAGCCTCTCAATGGTAAGGCTGGGCATCGAAGTGTGCAAGGCTGTTTAGCCCCTTCTCACTTGCCCTCCACAAATGGCTCGGTGCCTTCGCACATCTCCCAGCTTGTCAACATCCTTCTTAAATTGTGGTGCCCAGAATTGGACACAGTATTCCAGGTGAGGGTCTGACCAAGGCAGGTTAGAGGTAAAGGTAAAGGGACCCCTGACCATTAGGTCCATTCGTGGCCGACTCTGGGGTTGCAGTGCTCTTCTCGCTTTACTGGCCAAGGGAGTTGGTGTACAGCTTCCAGATCATGTGGCCAGCATGACTAAGCCCCTTCTGGCGAACCAGAGGAGCGCATGGAAACGCCCTTTACCTTCCCGCTAGAGTGGTACCTATTTATCTACTTGCACTTTGACGTGCTTTCGAACTGCTAGGTTGGCAGGAGCAGGGACCGAGCAACGGGAGCTCACCCCATTGCGGGGATTCGAACCGCCTACTTTCTGATTGGCAAGTCCTAGGCTCTGTGGTTTAACCCACAGTGCCACCCACATCCCACCAAGGCAGGATAGAGGGGGACTAGGACTTCCCTTGACTTCTGCTGATGTAGAATAGCATGAACTTCTTCTTCCTTTCTCCCTCTCCTCCCTCTCATTTCCTTCTTCTCCTTTACATTTCCTTTCGGCCCATGTGTCCTGCACCCGAACACCTCCTTTTGCAAAGTCGCCAGGCACAAGCAAACTCCTGTATGGCTGGGGACTCACAAAGGCCCCTTTCTTCAGAAGCTGAATACACCTTCTCAGGCAAACATGTGTTTGCTGCATGGTCTGCATTTATCTCTCCATCCTCACGTGGAGAGGATCCTCCATCCACTGATCCCTCCTGCTCCCTTCTCCTCGCTGCTCCATCAGGGCTCAAGACGACACAGGTAGGTAGGTCCCTCCTCTCTGCTCTTTCCTGCCCACCTGGCCAACTGTGCTGGCTGCAAACGCAGATCCCAGGAACGTGGTTTTCCACAGGAGGACTGGCTTCACAGAGGGCGAGAAAGGAGGAAGACTTTGGCTGCTGCTGGAAGCCAGGTAAGCAGGTGAGTCGGGGGGGGGGGGCTTGGGGGCTCCTGTTAGTTTCTGTTTGCCAATGTGCAGTGCTTTTGAAGTCACAGGACTCTGTTTACATTCCTGGGATTCCATACTGTTGGAAATCTCAGGGGAGACGGATGTGACGTTACTGGTTTCCTGTTCCTTTGTTTGGTTCAGTTGCTCTCTGCTTTCACAGAGAGAGGATGATTTCTTTTCTGTCTGCGTAGCTTAGAAGATAAAGCTTTGCAATGTAGCCATAAATCTCATCACTTCCGCGTGCTGCTTTGATTCTCATCAAAGGCTCAGGTCGTTAATTACGTCAGAGGCGATTCCGAAGGACTCGGCCAGAGGAAGATGAGCTTTATCAGCTTGGCCGAGCGGAGATCCCGACAGGTCCATGATGGGTGCAAAGGGGACCTTGGAAAGGGACCAGGCCCTCTTGCGCTTCCGATGGCAGCATCAGGGGTGCAACAGGGTCCGAGCTGGGTCCTTGTCAGACAAGAAATGAGCAGGCTTACGGGAGAAAGAATCGTTTTATCCTACGCAGGCTTGGAACTGGGCTCCAAAAATGAAATAAAGCCCAACATTATCTTGTAACTTTAAGTAATAAAGCATTATTAAAGGAAGTCAAATATAAAACACATTATGAGGAAAACAACAACATATTGCCTTAATTAAATAAATCAATGAAATTGTTGAAGTGTGTCTCTGCCTCCATAAACTGTCCAATTTTTTTAAAGACCATTTTTTTTGTCTTTACTTTTTGAACATTATTTATTCGCTATGAAGTAAGAGGTCTATTGCTCAGAGGCAACGGATAGATGAATTGATTGATTGATTGATTGAATGTAAGTAAAGGTAAAGGACCCCTGGATGGTTAAGTCCAGCCAAAGGCGACTATGGGGTTACGGTGCTCATCTCGCTTTCAGGCCAAGGGAGCCAGCTTTCCGGGTCATGTGGCCAGCAGGACTAAACCGCTTCTGGCACAATGGGACACTATGACAGAAGCCAGAGCGCAGGGAAACGCCATTTACCTTCCCGCCACAGCGGTACCTATTTATCTACTTGTGCTGGTGTCTTTCAAACTGCTAGGTTGGCAGGAGCTGGGACAGAGCAACAGGAGCTCACTCCATTGCGGGGATTCGAACCACTGACCTTCTGATCAGCGAGCCCAAGAGGCTCAGTGGTTTAGACCACAGCGCCACCTGCGTCACACATATATATATATTGCCTGGGCTGATCTAAGTGTGGAGCCGAGTACTGGCTCCGTAGGGGATGGGAAAAGGAGAAAAGACAGAAAGAAAGGGGGTGTCTACCAGAGGTGTCTTCTGGTCCAGATCTGGCCGAGAGGCCTCCAGACTGGCCGGGAAAAAAGCCATGAAGCCGTCCCTCGTCCAAAGACTCGAGTGATGTGGCATCTGAAGGTGCGCCCGGCAACCTGTTCCAACTCTGCGTGACATCACACAGAGCGCATCATAAGGAGAGGCTGGAGGGGAAACGGCTTAGCAACCTCTGTGCAAAAGTCAGCGAGGATTTTGCAAATCCGCCTTGAGGGGGAAAGCTGCTCTTCCTTCACCCGATCCCCAAGTTTGACTTTGCAATTGCATGCGCTGCGCCTCCAGTGCTTCCAAAACATTACGATGATCGCTGCTAGAAATGAGATAGTTTTGCAGGAGCCGAGCTGCTAACACTGTTCCGCACTCGGTTCTGAAATGCATGGGGTGTGACCTTCAAGCAGCCTAACCTACCTCACAGGGTTCGAATCCCTGCGACGGGGTGAGCTCCCGTTGCTCGGTCCCTGCTCCTGCCAACCTAGCAGTTCGAAAGCACGTCAAAGTGCAAGTAGATAAATAGGTACCGCTCCGGCGGGAAGGTAAACGGCGTTTCCGTGTGCTGCTCTGGTTCGCCAGAAGCGGCTTAGTCATGCTAGCCACATGACCCAGAAGCTGTACGCCGGCTCCCTCGGCCAATAAAGCAAGATGAGCGCCGCAACCCCAGAGCCGGTCACAACTGGACCTAATGGTCAGGGGTCCCTTTAATTTTTTATTACTATTTATATTATTGTTGTTGTTATCAACAACTGCAAAGTTGGAAAGGAGACTCTACTCAGATTCCCGGCTGGGTTGAATGAATGAATTTTATTATTACGGTCACCTACTACTTCTGGCTCACTTACAATATCAGGAAAATCATAAAACACATCAGGAATACATTGAATTGAAATTGGGTATAGCAGAGACAATACAGTTAATATATATATATTAAATCTTGAACACTAAAATATAACCTAAAATTGTCATTTAAAACCTTAATCGTTTTGGTAGTACAGCTCGTTCCCTAAGTTTTATGGCAGTCGCACAGAATTTGACCACCTTTAGCGTGATCTCTAGATCCTTGTCCTCTACCAGGAATTTTAGACATTGAAGTTTGGACCCATTTGGAGATTTTTGTATAACAGGAGTGATAAAAGCCAAGCGTAGATCCCCGTAGAAACAGCAGCGTAACAAGACATGAGAGACAGTTTCTACGTCCGTCAAGCCGCAGTCGTTCCGCGTATTATGGTTTACCCTTGAATCTGCCCTGCAATCTGCCCTGCACGTTGAATCTAGTGAGGGTAAATGACCGTCTGTATTTGGGTATTTGTAATTTTGACAAATAATTTGCTGGGGTGAATCCTCTCCCATTATCTTTTATTGCTGGGTGTTTATTCAACCAGATGGGTTTTAAAGGAGCTGCTCCCACCTGAGAAAAAGCTGCCATAGAATCCTAGAATTGGATAGTTGGAAGGGACCCCCAAAGGTCATCCAGACCAACCCCCTGCAATGCTGGCATTAACTGCAGGCCGCCTCGTGGAACACATCTGCTTGGCACCTTCCAGGATCCTGGCAAATGGGATGACAGGCTGCAGTTAGCAGGCGAGGCAGTGTGGCGTGATGGTTAGAGCGCCAGACTAGGACCTGGAACATCTGGGTGCAAATCTCCCCACTCAGCAGCGAAGCTTACTGGGTAACCTTGAGCCTGTCACTGCCTCTCAGCCTAACCTACTGTATTTTTCGCTCCATAGGACACACTTTTTTTCTCCTAAAAAATAATGAGAAATGTCTGTGAGTCTTATGGAGCGAATGCCTACGGATGGCGGGCGGGGGGGATCTGCTGCAGTCGCCAGCAGAGGATCCATGGTTCCCCTTCCTTCCCTCCTCCGTCACTCACTTTGAAGCAGCCAAGCAGGAGAGGAGCCTCTTACACGAGTGTAAGCAGCTCCTGTCCAGTTTGCTCCTTTAAAGCAACTGTGCTCTCTTTCCCTCTCTCCCTCCCTGGCTCCTTCTCCACACACCCCACACATGCTCCTTGTCCCTTCAGTGTTTTTCCTTCCCTCCCCACTTAAAACGTTGAAATATACTCAGAGTCGCAAAGTGATTTCATGCTCTTTATTCAGCTCATAGTGGTGAGGAGGAATGAATGAAAGTCCCCTCAAAGTATCTGCTTTATATACATTATTTACACAATGGGCTGCACACGATTGGCTAATTCCAGAATTCTACTGTAAGCCAATCAGGTTGTGGATTCACTGCTATCTGGAGCATGATTGGGTGGTTCCTGCCAACCAATCATACTGCTGCATTGTTCTAGGACCAATCAGACTGCTGCATTCTGAATCCTATTGTTCTAGGACCAATCAGACTGCTGCCTTTTGGATCCTATTGTTCTAGGACCAATCAGACTGCTGCATTTTGGATCCTATTCAATTCAGTACATAACAAACGTGGTTACAAAGCACGGATCCACATGGATCCTCAGGATTTTTGCACTGGGTCACCCCAAATTCACCATCAGATCACATAGCATGTCCATGGCTACAGCCTGCACCCAAAAAATCATGCACCCACTGTTTTGTGGTGCAAAAACGTGGTTACAAAGCACGGATCTACATGGATTCTCAGGATTTTTGAATTGGGCTACCCCAAACTCACCGTCAGATCACATGTCTGTGGCCACAGCATGAACCAAAAAATCATACATCCACTGTTTTGTTCAGAATATTTTTTTTCTTGTTTTCCTCCTCTAAAAACTAGGTGCGTCTTTTTGCCAGGTGCGTCTTGTGGAGCGAAAAATACAGTACCTCACAGGGTTTTTGTGAGGATGAAATAGAGGAGGAAGAGAAGAACTATGGTACTCGACCTTGAGCTCCTTAGAACAGGGTTTCCTAAACTTGGGTCGCCGGCTGGTTTTGGACCACAAGCCCCATCATCTCTGACCACTGGTCCTGCCAGCTAGGGATGATGGGAGTTGTAGTCGAAAATGGCTGGGAGCCTAAGTTAGAAGGCGGGTTGCAAATTTAAGAATCAAATAATAAAAATGAGAGCAGCGGCCTGCCTCACAGGGTTGGTGGTGAGGATGGAATGGGGAGAGCCGTGCAGACTCCCTTGGGCTCCTTGTAAAGGAGCGAAGAAATCATCATCATCATCATCATAATTCTATGCGCTCTTAAAATGTGGGGTTTTTATTTATTTTTTTAAAAGATATTTATTGAAGTTTCAAAAGTTATACAAAAAAAAACAGTGATAAAAACAAAACACCAACACAAAAAATAACAAATATAAAAAACAAAAAATTTTTTTAAAAAATGTGGGGTTTTTAGAGGGGTTTATTGCGTTGCTGTTTTTATTTTATATTTTATATAAAATATTTTTAAAAATCATTTTATTTTATGTATGATTTTTTATAAAATTATTTTATTTTATGTATAATTTTTTATGAAATTGTTTTATTTTCTATCATTTTTATTAAAATGTTTTATTTTATATATTTTTTTAAAAATATTTTCTATAAAATTTTAATAAAGTTTTATTTTTTAAAAAAATATAAAATATTTTTGTGATTTTATATTTTGATTTTGTTCTGTGAACTGCCCTGAGACCTCCGGGTATAGAGCGGAGCGTTCCCGCTGCTTGCGGAGAGGTGCCTGCATGCCGAAGCCTGGGCGCGCTGAGCTCAGCGCGTCCAGGCTTCGCGGACCTCTCCGCAAGCAGCGGGAGCGCTCCCGCTGCTTGAGGAGAGCTGCCTGTTTGAGGGCTGGGGTCGGGGGAAGCTCTAGCTTCCCCCGCCCCAGCCCCGCACCTGGGGGGGAAATAATTTTTCCCCCTTTATTTCCCCCCCAAAAAACTGGGTGCGCCCTATGGTCCGGTGCGCCCTATGGTGCGAAAAATACGGTAAATGCAAATAATAATACAAATAATAATGCAATACACATTTTACCTTCCTTTAATAATAATAATAATAATGATAATAATGCCCACTTGCTGTTGAAATGGAATACACAGGATGAAACGGTGAAATCAGCCATGATTAAGTGGGCACAAGATATTGGTCATAACATTATGTTTGCTGACTGGGAACAGTTGTGGACCACCGGTATGAAATTTACGGCATGTAAAGCCCTGTAGCAGGAACCCCCCCACCCCAATCATTCTGTTTGTATAGACTACACACTCACACACACATACGCCACATTTCTGTTATAAATTCATAGAAAATCAACCATACATCGGATTTGCACTGTTCCATTTTATTTTACTCCATATGACAGGAACTAACAAAGGGGGGTGACTTGGTCCTGGTCAGCCATGATCCCTTCACTGTCTCAGCACATCCACAGGAGCCCTGCCCATGCCAACCCTGATGATCCCAGACAGAAGACAATCAAGATCACAAAGAACTTGCATATGGGAGTGGATTCAACATGGACTGAAACAAAGGACACTGATCAGATCTTCCCTCAGGGGGCAGGAAACTGCAAACTGCCCTTTGTCCTGTGGAAAGTACTCGTGGGGAGGGGGAAAGGAGGAACCAGCCAGGTGACAAGACACTCAGGTTACCACCAACTCCTCCCTCAGCCCCTCCTTTCTGTAATGTATGCATGATGTTTCTGGGGGTGGGCTTGATCTAGAGGAGGGGAATTTCAAAAGTTTTTATAAGACCTTGCACACTATTCTTCTGGGTCTTTCCTCTCTCCTGCACGTGAGGGGAGCAGCCTGTTGCAACAGTTCAATAAAGGCCAAGCCTACAGGCTGCTGTTTTGCTCCAAGTTATCCTGGTTGGTGTCTTTGTTTTGTCCAAGAGAACCCTCGAAGTTTCCGTTAACAAGCCCTAAGAGAGAATATTATGAAAATGATTTATAGGTGGTACATGACCCCAGTCAAGCTTGCAAAAATTTACCACTTACCTGATAATAAATGTTGGAAATGTAAAGAGATTGAAGGTACATTCTTTCACTTTGGTGGACGTGCCCAAAGATTAAGGCTTTCTGGGAAATGATATATAATGAATTGAAAAAGGTATTTAAATATACCTTCCTGAAGAAACCAGAGGCCTTTCTCCTGGGCATGGTCAGTCAATTGGTGCCAAAGAAGGATAGAACTTTATTTATGGACTATATGGGACTGGCAGAAATGACCGGCAGAATCTGAGACCAGGGAAGAGAGACGGCGGAAGAAGATTGTAAGAAATTTAAGGACTATCTTGGGAAATATTGCAAAATTAATGAATGTTAGAATGACGTTGGTTTAGAAATTAAGTGGTTTTCAGCTGTAATGGTTAAGTAAAAAGAAAAGAAATGTTAAAAACTAAATGAAAAATAAGGGAGAGGATTTGCTGAATTCATAATTAGAAATTGGAATACAGAAAGGGGAGGTATGAGGAAGTCGGGGAAGTAAGCTACAAGAAAATAAGGGATTGAAATTATACTTGTTTTTGTTTGTGTTTGTTTGTATTGTTGTTTTGTTTTGTTTTTATATAATTTTTGAAACTTTAATAAATATCTTTTTAAAAAATAAATAAATAAAGTGGGCTGCGCTACATTTCCCTACGAAGACGCTTCTCCCCTGCAGATATGAATTGCAAGGATCTGTCCCTTTGCCTGAACTGCGCTCAAGAAATAAGCGAAATCTGCCCCCACCTCCTTGCAGCCTGCAATGCACCCGGAAGCCGGCGCCGCGCGTCAGTCTACATTTCTAGCTCTACGTTTCAAGAAGGCCGACGCCAGCACGCACGTGACGTGGCGACGCCGCGGCGCGGTCTCCGGTTTCCTAGCGACGGCGTTGCCGTGGCGACGGAGGGCGCCGGGCCTGGTGGGGCGTCGGGATGAGCTCGGAGGGCGAAGGGGGCGGCGGCGGGGCGGAGGGGGCGGAGGAGGGCGGCGAGGGCGCGGGGGGCGGCGCGCGGGCCAAGGCCCCCAACCTCGCCTCCGAGGACCCGCAGGAGCGCATCGCCGCCCGGCGCCTCCGCATCGCCGCCCGCCTCGAGGCCAAGAGGAGGTGGGACCGGGGGGCCGGCTAGAGCACCTCTGGGGACCCCTTCCGGGGGGGGAAGGGAGGGGGAGGCATCGCGAGGGGGTCGGACTAGAGGACCTCTAGGGGATCCTTCCGAGGGGAGGCATCACGAGGGCGTCCGGCTAGAGGATCTCTGGGTGTCCCTTCCGAGGGGAGGGGGAGGCACAATGCTGGCATCGCAAGGGGGCCCCGGCTAGAGGACATCTGGGAGACCCTTCCTAGGGGAGGGAGGAGGAGAGGGGAGGCATCGCGAGGGGGGTTTGGCTAGATGCCCTTCCCCAGGGAGGGGGAGGCACAATGCTGGCATCGCGAGGGGCGTCCGGCTAGAGGACCTCTGGGTGTCCCTTCCGAGGGGAGGGGGAGGCACAATGCTGGCATCGCAAGGGGGCCCGGCTAGAGGACATCTGGGAGACCCATTCTAGGGGAGGGGGAGGGACGGGAAGGCATCGCGAGGGGGTCCGGCTAGAGGACCTCTGGGAGACCCTTCCGGGGACATGGGAAGGTTGTGACGGGGAGGGGAGGCATCACGAGGGGGTCCGGCTAGAGGATCTCTGGGTGTCCATTCCGAGGGGAGGGGGAGGCACAATGCTGGCATCGCAAGGGGGGTCCGGCTAGAGGACCTCTGGGAGACCCTTCCGAGGGGAGGGGGTAGGAGAGGGGAGGCATCCTGAGGGGGGTTTGGCTAGATGCCCTTCCCCAGGGAGGGGAAGGCACAATGCTGGCATCGCAAGGGGCGTCCGGCTAGAGGACCTCTGGGTGCCCCTTCAGGGGAGAGGAGAGGACTCGCAAGGAGGTTGGACTAGAAAACCTCTGGGTGCCCCTTCCAAGGGGAGGGGGAGGCGCAGTGCTAGCATTGCGAAAGGGGCCCGGCTAGAGGACCTCTGGGGGCCCCTTCCGAGGGGGCAGGGAAGGGGAGGCATCGCGAGGGGGTCGAACTAGAGGACCTCTGCATGTCCCTTCAGGGGAGAGGAAAGGAATGGCAAGGGGGTTGGACTAGAGGACCTCTGGGTGCCCTTCCTAGGGGAGGGGGGAGGAAAGGAGAGGCATCACGAGGGGGGTCCAGCTAGAGGACCTCTGGGTGTCCCTTCCAAAGGAGGGGGGAGGCACAATACTGGCATTGCAAGGGGGGTCCTGCTATAGGACCTCTGGGTGCTCATTCTGAGCGGGGAGGAACGGGGAGGCATTGTGAGCGGGGTCGGGCTAGAGAACCTCTGCATGTCGCAGGGGGGTTGGACTAGAGGACCTCTAGGGGACCCTTCCGAGGAGAGGGAGAAGCGCAATGCTGACATGGCGAAAGAGGTCTGGCTAAAGGACCCCTGGGTGCATCTTCCAAGGGGGGAGGGAAGGGGAGGCATCGCGAGGGGAGTCCGGCTAGAGGACCTTTAACATCTTCTTCCGAGGGGAGGCGCAATGCTGGCATCGACAAGGGCGTCCGGCTAGAACATCTCAGTGTGTACCTTCCGAAGGGGGAGGGAGGCACAACGCTGGCATCACAAAGGGGTCGAACTAGAGGACCTCAGGGTGTCTCTTCCAAGGGGGAGGGACGGGAAGGCATTGCAAGGGAGGTCAGTCTAGAGGACCTCTAAGAGGACCTTCCGAGGGGGAAGAGAGGAGGAGGTTTTGACAAGGGGGTCCGGCTAGAGGACCACTGGGTGTCCCTTCCAAAAAGGGGGAAGGCACAATGCTGGCATCGTGAGGGGGGTCCGGCTAGAGGACCTCTAGGAGCACCTTCTGAGGGAAGGGGGAGGCACAACGCTGGCATCACAAGGGGGTCGGACTAGAGGACCTCTGGGAGACCCTTCCGAGGGGAGGGCGAGGTTGTGAATCCTGATGCACCTTGGGTGATCTGGCCACCCAGCTCTGAACCTCTCCTCCCACAACCCAACCCCAGATGCAGAAATGGTCCCAGCACCCCACTTCTTAATGTTTCCCACCCACACCCTTTTGGGCTCGCCTACCTCCCACTTTCCCCCAGAGCTTCCTATCCAGAGTCACTCTGGTTTCAGGTCTGGAGATCCGCAAACATTAGTCCAGGCACAGGGTGGGTAGACCAAGGATGAACATGCCCCTTTTTGGCTCTTTTCCAGGGAGGCCCTTGGAGAAGATCCAGATGCACATAAGCTGGTGGAAGAGGAGCAGAGTCGGAGCCACAAACAGATAGAGGACAGCAGACAGGTTAGGACTCAGCCAGGGAACCAGGGCGTTTTTGTGTATGATTTCCCCATATTGCATTCAATCAGTTCACAGCACAGCGTGACAAAAAGAAACCCAACCCATCGCTATCCATATGAAAGACGATACAAAACAGTTTCAGCATAGTAAAAAAGACACAGTAAGATAACCTTGGTATCAATATACAGTGGTGACTTGGTTCTCAAACTTAGTCCATTCTGGAAGTCCGCTCCCAAACCAAAGTGTTCCAAAATCAAGGAGCGCTTTCCCATAGAAAGTAATGCAAAACAGATTAATCTGTTCCAGAGTTTTAAAAGCAACCCCTAAAACAGCAATGTACATGAATTTTACTATCTAACAAGACCATTGATCCATAAAATGAAAGCAATAAACAATGTACTGCAGTCACACAATCAATCAGGAGGGAACTGGACCTCAAGGTGGAAATTACGGTCACTTCATTCCTATTGCCAGGATACATCTGTATAGCACAGCTTCACAATTGCAGACCTTGCAGGGGTTTTTAAAAAAAATTTCCTAGAAGTGGCGCTGTGGGTTAAACCACGGAGCCTAGGACTTGCCGATCAAAAGGTCAGCGGTTCGAATCCCCGCGACGGGGTGAGCTCCCGTTGCTCGGTCTCTGCTCCTGCCAACCCAGCACTTCGAAAGCATGTCAAAGTGCAAGTAGATAAATAGGTACCACTCCGGCGGGAAGGTCAACGGCATTTCCGTGCGCTGCTCTGGTTCACTAGAAGTGGCTTAGTCCTGCTGGCCACATGACCCAGAAGCTGTACGCCGGCTCCCTTGGCCAATAAAGCGAGATGAGCACCGCAACCCCAGAGTCGGCCATGACTGGACCTAATGGTCAGGGGTCTCTTTACCTTTGTCCACATAAATCAGTCTGGTTGGTCAAAAGATCCCGCCTCAATCATTTCGTATCTGCGTTAGCTTAGAATAACCCGCTTATAATATGTTCTCTTCTGTGCTCAGAGGCTGACTAAGCTGCTGATCGATGGCACACAGCTAGTGACAAACATCCAGGTGGCAGCTGATTCTCGAGAGACGCACAGGAGAGCGGAGGAAGAGGAGCTGAACCGGCAAAGGTAAGCACTGGGCCAGAGCATCCTCTTTAACTGGGGGGTATCTGGGAAAGAGGCAGGAGAGATCAGAGCCAGCCAGTGGTTCCCTTGGGAACTCAGCGCGATCTTCACTTTGACCAAGGGGTCAGAAAAGACGTCCACTCCCAGGTTCAACATTCTGATTCAGGCTTGAGAGAACTGCAGGTTCCAGGGTGCGTAACATGAACCTTATAAATTTCTTTGCACTAAATCAGAACGTTGGCCCATACATTAATTTTTTTAACCAGTTTTATAGCCCGCCTTTCCTGCAAGGACCTCAGAATCTGTACCCATCCTTATATATATATATATATATATATATATATATATATATATATATATATATATATATGCTTTCGTAGATTTTCACGGGTACAGGAATGCAGGTTTTGGTGTCCTCGGGTGTCTTCCCGTGTAAAAGTTGGGGTGTCTAGGCGACGTTTCGACGAGGTCTCACTCGTCATCTTCAGGCTGGTGCTTTCGGCTTCTTGTTACTGGAACAGAGCAGGATCTCAGTGTTTGAGTTCCTATAAATACTGTTGAGGGGGTGTGGTGTATAGCCTCCAATGTTCTGGGCAGAGAGGAAGTTCCCAGGCTAGTGTGCCTTTTCTTCTTTTGTTCCTTAATTACTTGAGGGATATCTTGAGTGATTTCTTGAGTGATATCCTGAGTACCACTTAGGTGGGTCATTAGGTGTGGATTAGTTGCTAAAGTCTTTGTGTCTTGACCTCTTGAACTTTGTGAAGAGTTTTTCTGAGAAGATGGCTGTACTGCACTTAGTTGTGCTCTGGCTTGGCTTCGTGTATAGGGGCGAGCTGTGGTTTTGTGGCCTGTGTCAGCCAGATCTGTGTAGGGATTGCAGGGGGGTGCAGCATCCGGAGGTGCCACCATGGTTTGGCTACTGGATGGTGTCTGTAATTTATCTGTGGAGAGGGTCTGGGTTTGGGTCTGGTGTGGTTGATTGGTGATGGCGTTCTGTGTGCCTCTGGATCTGGTGTCAGTTTTTGTGGGGAGGGCTAATTTCCAGATGTCTGGCAAGCGGGATGTGTCGTCACGCTTGTTCATGTTGTGAGGGTGTTTCTCTATCTCGATGGCTTCCATGATTATTCTCTTGTGGTGATGTTCCATGTTAAAGAGCAATTTGGAATCTGCAAAATTAATTTCGTGTCCTGTTTCTTTCATGTGTTGGAAAAGAGAGGAAGTTTTTTCTTCTTTTTTGACGGCATTCTTGTGTTCTGCGATACGTGCATTTATTCGTCTGTTTGTTTGTCCAATGTACGTGGCTGGGCAGACTTTGCAGGGTATTTCATAGACCCCTTGGTTTTCCAACTGGATTTTATCCTTGGGGTTTCTGAGGATATTGGCTATTTTTTGGTTGGTGCAAAAGGCTGTTTTGATATTGTGTTTATGGAGGATTTTGCCAATTTTATCTGTAGTGCCCTTGATATAAGGAAGGAGGGCCATGCCATTGTTTTCTTCTGTGTCTTGGTTTTTGGGGGGTGTTTCTTTTTGGATTAGCTTCGTAACCCTGTTTTGCTGGTATCCATTGGCAATTAACACATTTGAGAGATTCTGTAACTCAGTTGTCAAGTGGTCTTTGTCAGCCAGGCGTTTGGTTCTGGAGATGAGAGTCTTGGCTACGGAGTTTATTTGTGCAGGGTGGTGGTGTGATTGTGCATGTAAGTAGCGGTTGGTGTGTGTTTTTTTCCGGTAGATAGTGTGTCCTAGGGAGCCATCAGGTTTTTTGTAGATTAGGACGTCAAGGAAGGGAAGTTGGTTGTTGGCTTCTATTTCCATAGTGAATTGTATTTTGGGGTGTAGGCTGTTGAGATGTGTGAGGAAGCTATCCAGTTTTTCCTTCCCGTGTGGCCAAATTACAAAGGTGTCGTCAACATATCTGAGCCAAAGTTTGGGTTTGTGTTCTGACTTGTCTAAAGCATTGGTTTCAAAGTGTTCCATGTACAGGTTTGCGATGACCGGTGAGAGGGGTGATCCCATAGGTGCTCCTTCTATCTGTTTGTATCTTTGTCCATTGTGGATGAAGTACGTGTTGGTTAGGCAGTGGTTGGTCAGGTCCAAGATGTATTCGGGGGGATTGTATTTGTTTTGAATGGCTGTCAAGGCTTCATTAATGGGCACTTGTGTGAAGAGAGATACAACATCGAAGCTCACAAGTAGGTCATTAGGATGTAGGTTTTGCTTCTTTATTGTTTCTATGAACTGGAAGGAGTTTGGAACGTGTGAAGAGATGGATTCTGCATAGGGCTGAAGTTGCTTGGCGAGAAATTTAGCGAGATTTTGTAGAGGTGAGCCTATGGAGCTGACTATTGGTCTGAGTGGTGTTCCTTCTTTGTGTATCTTGGGGAGGCCGTAGAGTTTGGGGCATCTGGATGATTTTTCTCTGGGGATGATTCTTAGCTGGATTTCTTCACTGATAGGAGAGGCTTTTATTTTGGATTTGGTGGTTTTTTCCAGATAGGTGGTGGGATCTGTTTTTATAGGTTGGTAGGTAGGATCTTGGAGTAGGTTTGATAGTTTTGCTTGGTAGTCCGATGTGTTCATCACAACAGTGGCATTACCTTTGTCTGCTGGGAGAATGATTATGTTGTTGTCTTTCCTCAGGTTGGTGAGTGCTTTCTGTTCTTCTTTGTGTAAATTGCTTCTGGGTGGTTTGCTGGAGCAGAGGATGTTGGTGACTTCAAGTCTGATTTTATTGGCTTCATCTGGGTTGATTTTGGTTAGGCTAGCTTCGACTCCGCATATGATGTTTTCCGTGGGGATGCGTCTCGGGGCGACTGCAAAGTTGAAACCTTTGGAGAGTACTTTGGTTTCAGTTGTGGTGAGGATCCTGTCTGATATGTTATGTACTGTTTGTTTCATGGGTTGTTGTGGAGGGTGGCTGGGCTTCTGGCGTTTCTCTAGTTTGTGGAGTTTGTTGGTGTGTGTGTCTGTCTTATGTGAGGTCTCCGTTTCAGCTCTCCAGATGGCTAGTTGTTTGCATTTGTCCCAGAGTGCAGGGTGGATTTTGTTACAGAGTTTGAGGTGAAGAGTGAGCAGATCTTTGTTGGTTTGGTTTAGTAGGTATCTTTTCTTGTGTAGTTCGTTTCTGATTAGGGATAGTTCAGTTCGTTTCAGGATCCTTTCGGTAGCTGGGGTTTTAGAATGGAATTTAAGTTGGAAGCATGTGGGAATTAAGTTGTTGTCTCGGCAGTTGCGTAGGAACAAGAGATCACATAAGATGGTGGCTCTTCGGACTTCTAGTTTCTCGTAGGTTCTTGTCAGCTGGAAGGTTTCCTCCCCGTAGAGGTGAGATATTTGCTTTCGTAGATTTTCACGGGTACAGGAATGCAGGTTTTGGTGTCCTCGGGTGTCTTCCCGTGTAAAGGTTGGGGTGTCTAGGCGACGTTTCGACGAGGTCTCACTCGTCATCTTCAGGCTGGTGCTTTCGGCACCATGGAAGCCATCGAGATAGAGAAACACCCTCACAACATGAACAAGCGTGACGACACATCCCGCTTGCCAGACATCTGGAAATTAGCCCTCCCCACAAAAACTGACACCAGATCCAGAGGCACACAGAACGCTATCACCAATCAACCACACCAGACCCAAACCCAGACCCTCTCCACAGATAAATTACAGACACCATCCAGTAGCCAAACCATGGTGGCACCTCCGGATGCTGCACCCCCCTGCAATCCCTACACAGATCTGGCTGACACAGGCCACAAAACCACAGCTCGCCCCTATACACGAAGCCAAGCCAGAGCACAACTAAGTGCAGTACAGCCATCTTCTCAGAAAAACTCTTCACAAAGTTCAAGAGGTCAAGACACAAAGACTTTAGCAACTAATCCACACCTAATGACCCACCTAAGTGGTACTCAGGATATCACTCAAGAAATCACTCAAGATATCCCTCAAGTAATTAAGGAACAAAAGAAGAAAAGGCACACTAGCCTGGGAACTTCCTCTCTGCCCAGAACATTGGAGGCTATACACCACACCCCCTCAACAGTATTTATAGGAACTCAAACACTGAGATCCTGCTCTGTTCCAGTAACAAGAAGCCGAAAGCACCAGCCTGAAGATGACGAGTGAGACCTCGTCGAAACGTCGCCTAGACACCCCAACTTTTACACGGGAAGACACCCGAGGACACCAAAACCTGCATTCCTGTACCCGTGAAAATCTACGAAAGCATATATATATATATACATACATACACAGTGGTACCTCAGGATGCAAACGGAATCTGTTCCGGATCCGATCCGTTACGTCCTGAATAGAACGTAAGACGTGACTGCGCATCTGCACGTGCGCAGGTCGCGTTTTGCTGCTTCCGCACATCGTGTGATGTCATTTTGACCATCTGCGCGTGTGCGAGCGGCGAAACTCGGAAGTAACACGCTCCGTTACTTCTGGATCGCCGCAGAGCGCAACCCGAAAATACTTATCCTGAAGCATATTTATCCTGAGGTATGACTCTGTGTGTGTGTGTGTGTGTGTGTGTGTAGACACAAAGACTTTAGCAACTAATCCACACCTAATGACCCACCTAAGTGGTACTCAGGATATCACTCAAGAAATCACTCAAGATATCCCTCAAGTAATTAAGGAACAAAAGAAGAAAAGGCACACTAGCCTGGGAACTTCCTCTCTGCCCAGAACATTGGAGGCTATACACCACACCCCCTCAACAGTATTTATAGGAACTCAAACACTGAGATCCTGCTCTGTTCCAGTAACAAGAAGCCGAAAGCACCAGCCTGAAGATGACGAGTGAGACCTCGTCGAAACGTCGCCTAGACACCCCAACTTTTACACGGGAAGACACCCGAGGACACCAAAACCTGCATTCCTGTACCCGTGAAAATCTACGAAAGCAAACACACAGAGTACATCTATATACACACACACACACATATACACATTTTTATTAGTTTTTTTTAACATATCATTTCCAACAATCGTATAACATAACTTCTTATCTTATACAATATTTTAGACTTCCGTCAACAGCTCTGATGATTTTCCGTTCTTTATCACTTATCCCGTATTTCTTAATTTCTCTATTACTCTTAATTATCATTAATAATTCTCCTCATAGTCTTGCAATATTTCAGATAGTCCTCCTTACAGAACTTCTTGCAGTCCTACTAGCGTAATTTGTTCATTACAATTGCTTTTCAAACAGTCCATATACTTACCCCACTCTTCTAAGAATCTCTGGTCCCGCAGGTTTCAAATCCTTCCTGTTAATTTATCCAGTTCTACATAGTCCATCAATTTCATCTGCCATTCTTCTTTCGTCGGTAGTTCTTCTTGCTTCCATTTTTGTGCCAACAGAATCTGTACCCATCCTAGCAGCAGTCCTATGACGCATGTTAGGCTGGCCTCTGCGACTGGCAGCCATGCTCCACCCCTGCTGTCTGGGAACCTCCTTAAACTGGAGGTGCTGAGAACTGAAGCCAGGAGGGGAATTTGATCGCAAGGTGTGCTCTGTGTCCTTCAGGTGCTGCCCCTCCTTGTTTTAAGTACACTGGCATCAAGGTATAATGGAGCCAAACAGTCTGAAGGGAGCTCAGAGTTCATTTTGTCCCTGCCCATTTTTCACAACCCACACTGGGTGGCCCCCCTCCCGGCCTCAGTTTAAATGCTTATAGGAAAGGACCACCCATCATTTTCCTTTTTTTTATAAGATATTTATTAACATTTCAAAGGTTATACAAAAACAATAATAAAGAAAAAAAACACAAACAGAAAAAATAACAAAAATACAAAACTAAAAACATTTTTTTAAAAAACAACACATGAAATTCCATTCACTTATTTTCTTATAACTTACTTCCCAGACCTCCTCATACCTCCCCTTTTTGTATTCCAATTCAAATTATTAATTCAGCAAATCCTCACCATTGATTTTCACTTAATTTTCAACCTTTCTTTCTTTCCCCCTCCCCCAGTTATCTTAATCATTACAGCTGAAAACCACTTAATTTCTAACCAACATCATTCTAACATTCATTAACTTTGTAATATTTCCCAAGATAGTCCTTAGATTTCTTCCAATCTTCTTCCGCCATCTCTCTTCCCTGGTCTCGGATTCTGCCAGTCATTTCTGCCAGTCCCATATAGTCTATCACCTTCATCTGCCATTCTTCCAGAGTGGGTAAATCTTGTGTCTTCCAATACTTTGCGATAAGTATTCTTGCTGCTGTTGTTGCATAAATAAAAAATGTTCTGTCCTTCTTTGGCACCAATTGGCCGACCATGCCCAGGAGAAAGGCTTCTGGTTTCTTCAGAAAGGTATACTTAAATACCTTTTTCAATTCATTATAGATCATTTCCCAGAAAGCCTTAATCCTTGGGCACGTCCACCAAAGGTGAAAGAATGTACCTTCATTTTCTTTACATTTCCAACATTTATTATCAGGCAAGTGATAGATTTTTGCAAGCTTGACTGGGGTCATGTACCACCTATATATCATTGGACCACCCATCATTTTCCAAGGGAGTCCCATCTACTGGCAAGGAGCTTGTGAAACCAGGGAGGTCTTCCTCATATGAATCAAACCCCCTTCCCTGTCATTTGGACTTGTGGCTGTGGGCCTTGAGCTTTGAAGCAGCAGAAAACAAATTTTCCCTTCGGAGGTGGAAATATGAGCAAAAATATATATATATATATATATATATATATATATATATCCCAATTTTTTTATTGATTTTCCAAAAAAATTAAACAAACAAACAAACATAAATCTCAACTGTATTTAAACCAACCTTAGTAACATTGTTAAGTGACTTCCTCAAATCCCCCTAGTTGAATTTCAGTGTATATCATTTTAACAGTTTTCCAAAACCAATTTTCTCATAAAATTAACTTAATCACTTAATATCTTTCTTTCTTTCTATTTTAACTTTAAACATATTAATCTCTAACATTACATATTTAAATCCTAAGCCTATCTGGTATTTGTAAGCTTTTCCAGTTAAATTATCTTGACATATTTAAGTAAATAGTCTTTGAATTTCATCCATTCCTCCTGGTACTCCTCCTCCTCCTGGTCGCGGACTCTTCCAGTCAGGGCGGCTAGCTTCGAAAAATCCATCATCTTCATCTGCCATTCCTCCGCTGTAGGGACTTCTTGTGCTTTCTTAGCTAACAATTCTTGCTGCAGTTGTGGCATACAAAAACAGTTTGACATCTTTCTTGGGCAATTCCAAACCTGTTATTCCAAGAAGAAAGGCCTCTGGTTTCTCAATAAATGTATATTTCAACATTATTTTTTTCAATTCATGAAATATGAGCAATTATAAACATGGGGCTGATAGAACATTGTATGGCAGCAAGCACCCTTTCCCTCTAGCTTATTCCCACTTTGGCTGAGTTTTCTGAAGGCTGGTTCTCGTTCGGAGGAGGCCCCCACTTCCGTGATTGCACTACCCTCAGTAGTTCAGATGCTCTCCCGCAGTTTGGCTGAGATTCCTTCACTGCAGGAATGAGATGCCAGTTAATTGAGAGGGGTGGGTGTTGTGCCACACCCCTTTTGGGGGAGGGGCTTGCCACTTACACTGAACTTCAAAATGTCCAAAGAGCCAATGGACTACTGGGGATCAGGCCTACAGATGCACCTGATCTTCAGGAAAGTGTCTGTTTGGAACTGCTTGGTGCTTGAGCCAAAAAGAAAGACCAAGGAGGGGAGAGGGCAGAGGTCTTGTGCCAGCAAATGACTAAGATCAGGGGTCCCCAAACTAAGGCCCGCTGGCTGGATAAGACCCAAGGGACTCGTTTATCCGGCCCGCAGCGACCCCCGCCACCCGCTCTTACTGGCGCTGCACGGCTGCCCACTTTTGGGTCGGAGGAGCACCGGAAATAGCTTGTGGGCATGCGCATGTGTTAATTTCGCATGCGCATGTGTTATTTCTGGTGCACATCCGGGGCGGAGAAGGCCCATGCACATGCACACAAGCTATTTCCAGTGCTCTTCCAACCCAGAAGTGTGCCGGAAATACCGTGTTCGCACTCGTATAGGCATGCGCTCCCCTGCCCTCTGGCCCGCCACGCAATCGGCACTGGAGACACCGGCCCGAGGTACGGTAAGCTTGCTGACCCCCGATTAAGATCATTGATCTGCTGTAACTCACAGCAGCCTGCAATAGCGTTATAGATTTTCAGCCTCAGATGAGAACTGACGAGGGCTCCGCTCAAACTCGCCTTGAAGGGAACTCTCAACATCTCATCTGGCTCTTTGCAGGGTGGAGAAGCTGGAGAATGAATCCAAGGCTAACCAAGACAAGTTTAACGAGATCACTTCCAAGTGGGGAGCTACCAAGGAAAAGATCATCCCCCAGGAGCTCTGGGAAGGGCTCAATGCGCAGCAGATGTTGTGCGCACAGCTGATCGAAGAAAAGAACAAGCTCATCAGTGAGCTGCAACAGGTGGGGTATCGCACCGGGGGGCGGGGAGGAGTGCATGGGGGCAGGTCACGGGAAGTGTGGCTGCAGCAGGGTTGCTGCAGGGGCTAACCAAAAAGTGTTTTGCCTTTAGAGAAAGGGGCAGATGCTAGCAGTCGACAAATAGGGCAAAGGATCTCATGCAAAAGAGCGTTTCAATGTATGTATCTTTCTGCTAGTGATGGGCAAACCTGCCTCGGATGGATTTGGAATTTGTAGCAATGAGAAACGTCCTTAGGAACCATATGAACTGACCCGGACCCTGAGATCATCCTCTGAGTCCCTTTCTTCGTGTGCCTCCTCCACGAGAGGACTGGAGGGTGGCAACACGAAAAGGGGCCTTTTATGCAGTGTCTCCCCATTGCTGGAATGCTCCCCCTAGGGAGAATCATCTTGCACCTTTGTTACGTATTTTTAGGTGCCAGGCAAGAACTTGCCTCTACAGTGGTACCTCTAGATATGAACGGGATCCGTTCCGGAGCCCCGTTCGCATCTAGAAGCAAACATAACTAGCGACGGCACGTCTGCACAGGCGCGTCGCTTTTCGCTGCTTTTGCGCATGCGCATGACGTCATTTTGAGCGTCTGCGCATGAGCAAGCGGTGAAACCCAGAAGTAACGCGCTCCGTTACTTCTGGGTTGCCATGGAGCGCAACTCAAACACACTCATCTCAAAGCGCATTTCACCCGAGGTATGATTGTATAACCAGGCCTTTGGCTTTTAACCATTTACAGAGAAATCTCACCTTATGTGAGGGTTGCGTTCCTGGCTATTGCTCTACCTCTCTTTTAAATCGGAACCAGTGAAGGCGGTGAAGGTCCTGTGTGAGTGCCTGGAGGCGGTTGGAGGATGGATGGCAGCTAACAGATTGAGGTTGAATCCTGACAAGACAGAAATACTGTTTTGGGGGGACAGGGGGCAGGCAGGTGTGGGGGACCTCCTGGTCCTGAATGGGGTAACTGTTCCTCTGAAGGACCAGGTGCACAGCCAGGGAGTCATTCTGGACTCACAGCTGTCCATGGGGGCGCAGGTCAATTCTGTGTCCAGGGCGGCTGTCTCCCAGCTCCACCTGGTACGCAGGCTGAGACCCTACCTGCCTGCGGACTGTCTCGCCAGAGTGGTGCATGCTCTAGTTATCTCCCGTTTGGACTAATGCAATGCACTCTACGTGGGGCTACCTTTGAAGGTGACCCAGAAACTGCAATTAATCCAGAATGCGGCAGCTAGACTGGTGACTGGAACTGGCTGCCGAGACCACAGAACACCGGTCTTGAAAGACCTACATTGGCTTCCAGTAGGTTTCCGAGCACAATTCAAAGTGTTGGTGCTGACCTTGAAAGCCCTAAACGGCCTCAGTCTAGTATCCCTGAAGGAGCGTCTCCACCCCCATCGTTCAGCCCGGACACAGATCCAGCACCGAGGGCCTTCTGGTGGTTCCCTCCCTGCGAGAAGCGAGGTTACAGGGAACCAGACAGAGGGGCTTCTCAGTAGTGGCTCCCGCCCTTCAGATGTGAAGGAAATAAGCAGCTATCTTATCTTTAAAAGATATCTGAAGGCAGCCCTGTTCAGGGAAGTTTTTAATGTGTGACATTTTAATGTATTTTTAATCTTCGTTAGAAGCTGCCCAGAGTGGCTGGGGAAACTCAGCCATATTGGCTGGGTATAAATAATAAATAATAATAATAATTGTTGTTATTATTGCTCAAGACTGCTAGAAGGGCCCTGTGTGAGTATCCCTACCTGTCTGATCCTGGGTTTGAGGAGGCCTTTCTCCACCTACCCCACATCTTGCTTAGTGGGCTCTGGGAATGGTTCCAGGGGCCTAGGACCCTGCAGTCGCTGCCCCAGAGGCCTCGTGTGACCTTCCCAGAGCCTGTTAAACATGGCTTTAAAAGCTCTCCGTGAGTCCCACCCCCTTGCTTTCCCTTTATTCCCTTTATGTAATTTCCCGCAATCTGCGTAATATTGCAGTTGTGTGCGTAAAATCAGCTTAAGAGGAGTTATCAGTCACAAACCGCTCTGTGGTCTTAGGATGAAGGGCAGTACACACATTTAGTACAGTGGTACCTCGCAAGACGAAAAGAATCTGTTCCGCGAGTCTCTTCGTCTTGCGAAGCAAGCCCGTTAGCAGCTTAGCGGATTAGCGCTATTAGCGGCTTAGCAGGTCAGCTGATAAGCGGCTTAGCGGATCAGCTGTTAAGTGGCTTAGCGGCTTAGCGGATCAGCTGTTAAGCGGCTTAGCGGATCAGCTGTTAAGCGGCTTAGCGGCTTAGCGGATCAGCTGTTAAGCGGCTTAGCGGATCAGATGTTAAGCGGCTTAGCGGATCAGCTGATAAGTGGCTTAGCGGCTTGGGAAAAAGGGGGGGAGGAAAAAAACCCCGCAGGAACTCGCAAGACATTTTCGTCTTGCAAAGCAAGCCCATAGGAAATTCGTTTTGCGAAGCACCTCCAAAACGGAAAACCCTTTCGTCTAGCGGGTTTTCCGTCTTGCGAGGCATTCGTCTTGCGGGGCACCACGGTAAATGAAATCCGCCTGCCTTCTAGTGTGAAGATGACGGGGTGGAATCCAAAAGTAAGGCATGAATCTGGCCTCCCTGCCTGTTTTTTCCCTCCAGGAGCTGAAAAGCAAAGATGACCAGTATGTGAAGGATCTCAGGAAGCAGTCAGAAGACATTAACCTGCTCCTGGAGCGGATGGAGGAGCAGATCAGAAACCTCATAAAAAACTACCGCCGAGAGCTCCTGCAGATTGAGGTACCGGTCTCTCCTCCCGTGCCCTGAAGCTTCTCACCAGCAGAAGGAGATTCTTTCTTGCTTGTCTATATGCGGCAAAGGAAAGAAAAAAGACGGTCAAACTAAGATGAAAGCAGCATTGGGCATCAGCAAGCAAATGTATTTAAATTCTGTTTATCTTTGTTTATTTTATGTATTTCATGTATCCAAGGCAGCTAGCAAACAAAAATAAAATTAGAATTAGACTGACAATATGAAATAAAACAATTTAAAAATGCAGAGCTGAGGATCCTCTTCTTGCTTTCGGCACTGCCTTTGAAAATCCCAATAATTGAACAGTTGCAGACGTTGCTCAGTAAATTCGTTTGACAAAACACAATAGCAAGAAACACATCCAAAGAGTTAGTGGCTTTGGAGTCCCAAACCTAAGCTGTTGTGATCAGACTATTAGTCTATTAGCCAGGGAGATACTGTGGTTTGGACATACCCAAGTCTCACAGGGTAGGAGAACATGGGCGGGCGGGTGTTAAATGAATGGATCTGGGGAAAGAAATCAAAATTCAGTGACTCCAAACTCCGAGAAGTAATGAAGGCGATCTGGAGTCTTCTTAGAAGGTCCCTAATTTATCCTCCTCCCCTACTTAGGAGTACTACTCATTTGCTACTTTAGGGGTGAATATGAGCTCTGCAGAATCTGTGATTTTGTCGTGATTCCTGCACTTTCAGGGGTTGGGCTAGATGAGCTTTGGGTGTCCCAGCTTTTCAGCTCTGTGATTCTGAGTCCTGGCTCTCGTGGGACTCTGCTGACTTCCCTTCCGCACATAGATTGGGGGCTGCTCAAGCCACATCTCTCTCTTTCCCCCCCTAGAAAGCCTTTGAATTAGAGCGCCGTGAACTCCTCACGAGCAACAAGAAGAAATGGGAACAGGCCATGCAGTTGCTCAACCGCCAAGAGGTAAGGAAGCAGGGGGCATGTGCCTGCAGGAAAGGCAGAGAAACAGCCCCCTCCCAGGAAGGAAAAGAAGGAAAAGTCTAAGATGGTAGTCCTGTCGGAACATCCCTGGAGGAGACACACAGCCCTTGAGACAAACCTCTCCGGGCATCTTCCTTGTGAAGTGTAGCCCGGGATGTTCATAAATCTTCAGTCCCGGTGTGCACCAGCGACACATATCCGAAGATATGTGCACACACTATATCAGCAGAGAATAGCAGAAATGATGTGGAGCTTAGGTGTGGCGTTCTAAGTAATTTATTAAGCAATATATATACGGGAAGGTACGCGGGTGGCGCTGTGGGTTAAAGCACGGAGCCTAGGGCTTACCGATCGGAAGGTCGGTGGTTTGAATCCCTGTGATGGGGTGAGCTCCCATTGCTCGGTCCCAGCTCCTGCCAACCCAGCAGTTCGAAAGCACGTCAAAGTGCAAGTAGATAAATAGGTACCGCTCTGGCGGGAAGGGAAACGGTGTTTCCATGCGTTGCTCTGGTTCACCAGAAGCGGCTTAGTCATGCTGGTCACATGACCCTGAGGCTGTACGCCGACTCCCTCGGCCAGTAAAGTGAGATGAGCGCTGCAACCCCAGAGTGGTCCGTGACTGGACCTAATGGTCAGGGGTCCCTTTACCTACATATACAGGAAGGTAAACGGCGTTTCCATGCGCTGCTCTGGTTCACCAGAAGCGGCTTAGTCATTGTAGAGCAGGAAGGTGGCCACCTGACCTGAAGGCCTTAGCTGAGATTCCTGCATTGCAGGGAGTTGGACTAGATGACCCTCATGGTCCCTTCCCGCTCTACAATTCTATGCTTCTATAATATGCTTCCTTATTTTGGTGTTTTTTTTGGTGGGGTAGAGGGCTGGTTGAGATGGATAACATGAGACCACAAACAAATCTCTCCCTTAGTTTGAGTTCCGGGTAGCTGCGACCATCTGCGTTGTGAGCATACTTTGTGACTTTAATGGTTCTAGGGGTTGCTCGTGCGTAAGTTGCCGCCACTCCCGGCTAGGTTGCCTAGTTGAACCCTTTCTGTCTGGACAGCCTCTCACCCGTGGCTGTCTCAATCGCTGGCAGAATCCGTCAGTGGGCGTTTCTTGAACTTCTTCCAGCAAAGAAGTTCTTTGACGCCAAGTCTCCTCCTACTCTCCCTGCGCGGAAGTCTTCTGCGCAGGGAGGGTGTGGGCAGCGGAGGACCCGCGCTCTCCCCGTTGGTCTCCAGCGAGGAGTCCTGGAGCCTCCTCTCCGATTCCCCCATCTGCCCCCCTTCACCACTGGTGTTACGCTGATTTCCTTCCCCGGCAGATGGGCTGCCTCTCTCCCTACTGGGACCCTCTCCGGCATCCCTCTGGAGCTTTCCCTCTGCCTCTGGCTCCAATGGCAGTTCCCTGACAGTGACCATCTATGGTGAAAAGCGGTCTATAAATATTAGAATCATAGAGCCAGAAGGGACCCTGAGAGTCATCTAGTCCAACCCCCTGAAATGCAGGAATCTCAGCTAATGCATCCATGACAAGTGGCCATCCAACCTCTCCTCACAAACCTCCAAGGAAGGAGAAATCTATCAGAAGGTGACCACAAGCTTTGCTGGGCTCAGAGATGAGCTTCAGAGTATCCGCTTAGCAAAACCAGAGGGACGCGTGCTTAAGAGCTGCCCCCTCGGAAGCCGGGAGTGTGGGGCAAAAGCCCACTGTTTCATGGGCCTTGACCCAACCTTTCAAATGCAGGGAGAAGCAGCTCCTTTGTTTTGCAGGGATATGCTTTGATGGGCTACTCAGAGGGGTTTGGGAGCTGTTTACCGATTCCGGGGCAAAGAGCTGTCTTCGTTTCCAAGCCAGCGCAGCGGAAACGGGGGCCAGTTCCCCCGCCTCTTAACTGGTACCTCCACCCCCCCCCCCCGGTCTCTCTGCCTTTTGCTCTAGCTGGATTTCATGATGGCTCGCCTGAAGAAGGTGGAGGAATATGAGCGTGAGCTGAACCAGCTTCGGGTGCAAGACGCCGAGGAGTACAACGTGATCAAGATCAAGTTGGAGCATGACGTGCAGGTACGGAGCAAGAATAGACCCCCTCGTCGGGTGCCAGTGTCATGGGGATCCTGCGAACCCATGCTCTGAGGCACAGTGGGAAGGCAGCGATGTCACTTCTGCAGCGATTCCCTCATGGATTCTCCTCATTTCATTTGGGGCATCTGCAGGAAGCTTAAATGGCAGATTTCAGGGATAATGATAATAATAATTTATTATTTATATCCTGCCCATCTGGCTGAGTTTCCCCAGCCACTCTGGGCGGCTCACAATCAAGTGTTAAAAACAATACAGCATTAAATATTAAAAACTTCCCTGAACAGGGCTGCCTTCAGATGTCTTTTAAACATAGGATAGCTGCTTATTTCCTTGACATCTGATGGAACGGTGTTCCGCAGGGTGGGTGCCACTACCGAGAAGGCCCTCTCCCTGGTTCCCTGTAACCTCACATCTCTCAGTGAGGGAACCGCCAGAAGGCCCTTGGCGCTGGATCTCAGTGTCTGGGCTGAATGATGGGGGTGGAGACGCTCCTTCAGGTATACTGGACCGAGGCTGTTTAGGGCTTTGAAGGTCAGCACCAGCACTTTGAATTGTGCTCGGAAACATACTGGGAGCAAATGCAGATCTCTCAGGACCAGCGTTATATGGTCTAGGCGACCGCTCCCAGTCCCCAGTCTAGCTGCCGCATTCTGGATTAATTGCAGTTTCCGGGTCACCTTCAAAGGTAGCCCCACATAGAGCCCATTGCAGTAGTCCAGGGAATGCTAATGTGATTGCAAAGAAGGCTGGGAGACAAAAATCACCTGGGGGCATACAATTTCGGGGTCCCTTCTTAGCTTCCCAGACCAGGACGAGGTCTGTGACGCCCCAATTGTTCCTTTTAATGCAAGGACCATTCTGGGGACGACTAAGATCCTTGTTTCAATCGCAACCTGAACGACTTCCTCTGATCCTCTGCACATAATTTCCCCTCTCCCCATTCTTGGCTTTTTACCCCTTGCTCAGTGTCAGTTGTGGTTGCTCATGAGTAACCAGGCAGGACTCTGACCTGTCTGTAACAGGTTTTATTTTGGTGCAAAACTATTTACAGTGCAGAACCATCAGTTCATGTCTGTCTCAATCGCTAGCAGAATCCGGGAGTGGTTGTTTCCAGGTCCTCCCCCAACATAAGAGCTTAGTCACCCCCAGCCTTTTCCTTCCTTCTTTGTGTTTTACACCTCTGTGCAAGGTGGGCAAGTTATGAGGTGTGCTTCCCTCCTGACCGGCTTGGCAAGGAGCGGTGCTGAGGCTCCCAGCAGCATCCTCTAACCCTTTCCCCTCCTTTACCCGGGAGGTGTTGCTTTCCCCACCCTCAGACTGACAAGGTGCGGCGCTGGGGCTCCCAGCAGCATCCTCTGGTCCCTTCCCCTCTTCCCCACTGGAGGTGTGGCTTTCCCCACTGCAGAAATAGGAACTGCTTCTCAAGATTTTTAGAGGTTCCCTGTATCCCAACTGCCCCTCTGCCTCCTGTCCCTGTTCCGATGGCAGTCCCCTGACACTCAGATCCCCCGCCTAGTCTCTTGGTTTCTGATAAGGGACATCAATGGCTGTGTCTGTTTGCTTTGGGGATGGGTGTGTGTGTTAGGGGGTGCCATCTTGATTTGCCGTGACTGTAGTCACAAGCGACCCAAAGACAAGACAGGCACCAGTTCCGTGGGTCATGTCAAGCCGCAAAGCCAGTCTCCTCTGGAGCAAGTCCACGAGGGGGATTTGCAGCATGACCTCTGCTGCAAATTCCTTCATTTCCTCCCCTCTTTGGGTGCCAGATCCTGGAGCAGCAACTCCAGCAAATGAAAGCCATCTACCAGCTGAACCAGGAGAAGCTGGAGTACAACTTCCAGGTGCTGAAGAAACGGGACGAGGAGAACACCATCATCAAATCCCAACAGAAGCGGAAGCTGAATCGGTAAAGGAGCCGGGCCACCTTCCCCTTCTTCCCTTCCCGCAGCCTGGGATTTAAGCACACCAAAATCTCTGCTGGATCGTGGCCTTAGTATGGATGCTATCCTGCCCCTTGTCCTCAGAGAAATTTCTGGGCAGTCGATGCAGGATGTGCGACGTGCCTCTGAAGCAAGAGTCAACACCATGAAATATGTGTGTGTGTGTGCATAAAACATTTTTCGCTCCATAAGACGCACCTGACCATAAGACGCACCTAGTTTTTAGAGGAGGAAAACAAGAAAAAAATATTCTGAACGAAACGGTGGATGTATGATTTTTGTGCTTCATGCTGTGGCCACAGACATGTGATCTGATGGTGAATTTGGGGTGACCCAATGCAAAAATCCTGAGGATCCATGTGGATCCATGCTTTGTAACCACGTTTTTGTGACATTGCGGCCCCGGGAAACCATGGATGCATGATTTTTTTGGTGCAGGCTATAGCCATGGACATGCTATGTGATCTGATGGTAATTTGGGGTGACCCAATGCAAAAATCCTGAGGATCCATGGGCTTTTACCTCTCCCCTCCCAGGCAGCCTCCACTAGCGTCCCTTATCTCTCTTCTGATCCCACCAATCAGCTGCTTCCTTTCAACACTCCCTTCCCGCTTGTTTGCCTTAGTGTCTTTTCCTTAGCTGGAGCAGTTTTTTGCTCCTCCTTTTCTTCTAATTTCTCTCCTTATTGCTTTAGCCTTCCTGTTTCCCCCCTTTGCAAGTTTGCTGTCTTTACCTGCCCCCTCCCAGGCAGCCTCCTTTATCTCTTGAGTCCCATATCTCTCTCCCTGATGGGCAAACGATCAGCGGCTTTGTTTCAATACCCACTTCCCTCTTTCACACACAAAAAAAGCATGATCTGCTTTTTGCCCCTGGGCAATTCGGCTCCAGGGACCACGCATTCGCTCCATAAGGTGCATAGACATTTCCCCTTACTTTTTAGGAAGAAAAAAGTGTCTCTTACGGAGCGAAAAATACGGTATACACCTTCTCTTCTGCTGTGGCCCTTACCACCCTCAGGTCTCGGTGGGTTGCTGGGTCTGCTCTTCCTTTTCGTAAGCTGAGCTACCCCTCTTCTCTCTGCCTTCAGGTTGCACGATATCCTGAACAACCTGCGCCTCAAGTTTGCCAGGCAGATCAAGCAGTACCGCGAGGAGAACATGGCTCTGACGGCTGACTACAAACGGATTGTGCAGCAGTTCAAGGACCTGCAGAGGACCATGAGGTAGGCCTGCACTGGGGCAGCAGAGCTCGTGTGCAGGCAAAGACTGTTGCCCCTTAGCTGCAACAGTCCGAACCAGGCTTCAGCGGGACCGTTCGCGAGTCAGAAGAAGGGCCGAGGCTCAAAGCAGCTTGGGCATGTTTAGCCTGGAGAAGAAGAGGTTAAGGGGTGATATGATAGCCATGTTCAAATATATAAAAGGATGTCACATAGAGGAGGGAGAAAGGTTGTTTTCTGCTGCTCCAGAGAAGCGGACACGGAGCAATGGATCCAAACCACAAGAAAGAAGATTCCACCTAAACATTAGGAAGAACTTCCTGACATTAAGAGCTGTTCGACAGTGGAATTTGCTGCCAAGGAGTGTGGTGGAGTCTCCTTCTTTGGAGTTCTTTAAGCAGAGGCTTGACAACCATAGGTCAGGAGTGCTCTGATGGTGTTTCCTGCTTGGCAGGGGGTTGGACTCGATGGCCCTTGGGGTCTCTTCCAACTCTATGATTCTATGATTCAATAACCCTGTTTTTGAGTTGTATTTCAATCAACTTGTTTTATATCTGGTGTTAGCCGCCCTGAGCCCACTCTTGGCTGGGGAGGGCGGGGTATAAATAAAATAATAATAATAATAATAATTATTATTATTATTATTATTATTGCCTCATGCTCCACCTTTCACCTTCAACGCAGGCACTTTGCCATTGTGGATGCTGAGCACTTCCTGGACGTGTGGCTGATGAACGAGGAGGAGGCCAAGGGCCTGATCCGCAAGGTCTTCAGCGCCGACCGCGTCATCCACGCCCAACAACTGGGGTTACAGTGGATCGAGCCAGACAGCTGGTTCCTGCACAATGTGGGTCCCATCGTGCACAACAAGAAGATGAAGTCAGCCAGCGAATTGGCCAGGGAGGTGATTGCGCCAGAAAGTAAGCAAGGCTGTCTCTCAACCCCACCCCACCCCCACCCCTCTGCTGCTTGGGAACATAGGCATAAAGGTAAAGGGACCCCTGACTGTTAGGTTCAGTCGTGGCCGACTCTGGGGTTGCAGCACTCATCTCGCTTTACTGGCCAAGGGAACCGGCGTACAGCTTCTGGGTCATGTGGCCAGCATGACTAAGCCACTTCTGGCGAACCAGAGCAGCGCACGGAAACGCCGTTTAGCTTCCCGCCGGAGCGGTACCTATTTATCTACTTGCACTCTGACGTGCTTTTGAACTGCTAGGTTGGCAGAAGCAGGGACAGAGCAACAGGAGCTCACTCCATCGCAGGGATTCGAACCGCTGACCTTCTGATCGGCAAGCACTAGGCTCTGTGGTTTAACCCACAGCGCCACCCGCGTCCCTTAACATAGGCACAGGAAGGTGCCTTAATCAGACCGTCAGCCCACCTGGTTCAGTGTTGTCCACACTGAGTGTCAGCAGCTGTCCAGTTTCAAGCAGGGATGCTCTCCCAGCCCCCCGGGGATCTGGAGGATGGAATCAGGGTCCTTTTGACTTGAAGGCTGAGGCTCTGCCCTAGGGCAAGACCCCTTCCCTCTTTTTCCATGTAGGTCTGTATTCTACTCCAGAGCCCTTGTGGCCAAGCCTACAGCGAGGGAATCCCCGAGTCCTCCAATAGGGGCAAGTTGTGCAGTTTGAAGCCATTGGCATCAAGGTGCTTTTGCACATACAGTGGTACCTCGGGTTACATACGCTTCAGGTTACATACACTTTAGGTTACAGACTCTGCTAACCCAGAAATAATGCTTCAGGTTAAGAACTTTGCTTCAGGATGAGAACAGAAATTGTGCTCCGGTGGCACGGCCGCAGCAGGAGGCCCCATTAGCTAAAGTGGTGCTTCAGGTTAAGAACAGCTTCAGGTTAAGAACGGACCTCTGGAACGAATTAAGTACTTAACCTGAGGTACCACTGTACTGTTCTTCTTCCATCAGTACAAGTTTTCAACAAATATTAGGATTCCTTCGGCAAGGAACGAACGGGCAGGATGGGAGGCCATTCCATGGTGATTATTTTTTCCTGGAAATAAGGGATAGAAAGTTGCTTTTTTTCAAAAACCAAAGCAGGACCTGGGATTTTGGGAAAGCTGGATTTTCCCATCATGTTATTTGTTTATTTTATTTCAAAATATACAAATAATGCATAGATAACCAATACATACATTGATAACTTCTATATGAATCAAATAATAATGACCAAATCAAATAATATCAAACTCAGTGAACAAAAACCTTACATCTCTACATATATTCAAGAAAAGGAAAAAGGAAACAGGAAAGGAAAAAGACCACTAAAATAATGACAAGAACACACACTTTCTAAAAATGAAACAGAAAAACAAAGAACACACACACACATGCAAAAATCATTAAGTTTCTTTTGTTAGATGTTCTTCAGTGATTTTCCCATCCAGTTAATCCCAAATTTGCCCTGTGGAAAACCAAATTAATTGATACGCAGGTTATGAAAATGGTGCCAGAATCTATAGATGTGCCCGGTTTTGCGCCGTTCATTTTACTGCTAAGCAGTGGGAGGGGCATGGAGTTCTGTAAGAGTGCTTAAGTCCCTCCATGTGATCAAGCCATCACTAGAAACCATCCTCTGCTAATCCCTGTTTCCTGCCTTGAGTTTGTCAGGTGCTACCCATATGTCTTCATAAAGCAGAATTGTAGAAACATAGAAGGGTACCCCCAAAGGTCATCTAGTCCAACCCCCTGCAATGCAGGAATTTCAACTAAAAAAAATGAGAGGCACAAATACAAGATTGGGCAAAAAAATGAGAGGCACAAATACAAGATTGGGCAAAAAAAATGAGAGGCACAAATACAAGATGGGTGACACCTGGCTTGAGAGCAGTACATGTGAAAAGGATCTAGGAGTCTTGGTTGACCACAAACTTGACATGAGCCAACAGTGTGACGCGGCAGCTAAAAAAGCCAATGCAATTCTGGGCTGCATCAATAGGAGTATAGCATCTAGATCAAGGGAAGTAATAGTGCCACTGTATTCTGCTCTGGTCAGACCTCACCTGGAGTACTGTGTCCAGTTCTGGGCACCACAGTTCAAGAAGGACACTGACAAGCTGGAACATGTCCAGAGGAGGGCAACCAAAATGGTCAAAGGCCTGGAAACGATGCCTTATGAGGAACGGCTAAGGGAGCTGGGCATGTTTAGCCTGGAGAAGAGGAGGTTAAGGGGTGATATGATAGCCATGTTCAAATATATAAAAGGATGTCACATAGAGGAGGGAGAAAGGTTGTTTTCTGCTGCTCCAGAGAAGCGGACACAGAGCAATGGATCCAAACTACAAGAAAGAAGATTCCACCTAAACATTAGGAAGAGCTTCCTGACAGTAAGAGCTGTTTGACAGTGGAATTTGCTGCCAAGGAGTGTGGTGGAGTCTCCTTCTTTGAAGGTCTTGAAGCAGAGGCTTGACAACCATATGTCAGGAGTGCTCTGATGGTGTTTCCTGCTTGGCAGGGGGTTGGACTCGATGGCCCTTGTGGTCTCTTCCAACTCTATGATTCTATGATTCTATGATCAATTACAGTTCACCATCCAATGTCTGCTTCAAAACCTCCAAGGAAGGAGAGTCCACAACCTCCCAGGGTAAACCGTTCCATGGCTACAGTAATTACAGTAAAGCAGTTAAGAAAATATAATAATTAGGGTAAAGTAATTAAGGCTGAGATAGTGCCTCAGCTCTTTCCAGACAGCTTGCTGTGGGGCTTAGCTGTACCTCTTTGTTGCTTAAATCATTAAGGAACGCACCTCTTTGTTGCTGAAATCAGCGTGCGGAGGGGAATCAGCAATTCTCCTGGGTGGCTGGGTTTGTGCCTCTCTTTATTTTTTATTATTTGATTTTAGAAAGTATAAATATACAACAACAAAAAAATTCGAATCGAAATATCGAGATCACTCTGAATCTCCTGACTTCCCGCCATCCCTTCCATAGGTCCTAATGATATTATTTACAACTGCATATCAATACGTATCCAATTTTTTAATCCTTCTAAACTGTCCATACTTTCCATTATTTTACAAGTGTGGTTAAAATCCTACTAATGTTTTAACCTGCTTACAGTGGTCTCGTGAGTAAATTATAAATTTCCCCCATTCCTTGCTAAAGTCCTTGTCTTCTTGATTTCTGAGCTTCCCAGTTAGTTTTGCCATTTTGGCACAGTCCATCAACTTGGCTCGCCGTTCGGTTTGCGCCTCTCTTTATCCCCGCTTCCGGGCATCACTCTTCCCTTCAGCCAGCAAGTCTCTCACGTTGGAGGGCGGCTTCCGAGATGAGAAGGAAAGCACCCCAGACGAGGACCGCCAGGGGCCTGAAGGCACAGAGCCAGAGGTCAAGGCGCTTTGGTCCATCTCCACCAAGACGGTCAAGCACATCCTGGAGCTCCTGTGCGATGAGTCGGTGAGCTGAAGCGGGGTGGGGGGCAGGCAAGCGGGGTGCCATGGTGGCTGGACTTGCCCTGCCCTGCCAGCAGGGCCTTGCAGAGCCAGACAGAGGCCTGGGCCAGGTAGATAATGTGGCCCCCGCTTTTTTTTACCCTGAAGTCTTATAAATAAGTATATAACATATTTTTTTTATAATGTATTATAATTTTAAATACATTTTACAATAAATACATTGTTCATTTTAAAATGTATTCTACAATTTTTAATAGTTCAATAATGTATTTAGAAATCTATTTAATTATAATTATAATTAAAATTTCTCCGTCTTCTTATTCTACTCTTAAAAAAGTCGTATGCTTGTGAGAAAGCCACTATTGCTCATAAGCCAATATTTCTTTAAAAAACATGGTTTCCACCCAATTTTATCCTCATTGAGCTATATATATGTACTCCTCGGGTGTAAGTAATATTCCTGGCCTAGTCAACCAAGTTTTAAACAAATGGCCACATCTTCATCAATTTTTCATCCTTTTTTTTAAAAAAAAAATAGCGATAAGAAAGCCAGCACACTTTAAGGTATGTGTGGTTTAAATTTTTGGCAAATGAGATTTCAAACAAAAACTCGCCAACTTTTAGCAGCATGAAAAACGTGGTCCGCCATCACGTTTGCGGCGCGCTGGCTGCTGGAGCCGTGGTTGCCTCCACCCACCCGGTGCCCGTTCCGCGATCCTCTGTGGAGCCGATCGCAGGTCCCCCTCCGGATGCCGGGAAGCTTTTCTCTGGCGCTGCCAGCCATGGCCCCAGGGAATCCGCCCACCACCACCTTTGCGCCTTTGCGTTTGCCCCAGTGCATCCCCTGCGATTGTGAATATGCTGACCTTCGCCTCTGAGCCGTGAGGAATCCTTTGCCCCCCTCTCTTTTGCCAGGGCTTCCTGATCGAGAGCAAACTGCGAGGTCTCCTCCAGCCCTTGGAAAAGCACGACCGGACCCTCATGAGGCTGGACTCCATCTTCACGGTAAGGTTATGGGCCCATCTGCCCATTTTGGGTTCCTTCTCTCTCTCTTTTGCAATCTGAAGTTCCACATTTTCACACATTTATTAATTTATTTTGGGGGGGGGAATCCTCTGTGGAAGTTTGTTTATTTCAGGCATAGGCAAACTCAGCCCTCCAGATGTTTTGGGACTACAACTCCCATCATCCCTGACCACTGGTCCTGCTAGCTAGGGATCATGGGAGTTGTAGTCCCGAAACATCTGGAGGGCCGAGGGCCTATGCCTGATTTATTTGTTTCACAACCTCTTCATACCGTCTAACTGCAAAAGCTGTTTACAAAAAAGATAAAACAATAAAATTAGCAATGGGAAGAACGGGGAGAAGCAGGGAGGGAGGAGGCGCCGCTGAACGCGCCTGCTGGTGCAGCCCGAACGACCAGATCCACGCCGATCCAGTCGGCGATTCCCGGACCGCCAGCAGGCCTGATCCAGAAGCCAACTGGGCCGGATCCGGCCCCCGGACCTTAGTTTGCCTACCCATGGTCTAGATCAACCTGTGGGTCCCCAGATGTTGTTGGACTACAACTCCCATCACCCCTAGCTAGCAAGGCCAGAGCTCAGGGATGATGGGAGTTGTAGTCCAACAACATCTGGGGACCCACAGGTTGAGAAAGGCTGGCCTAGATTGACATTTTAGCTTGGATAAATAAAAAATATATGATAACAATCTTTGCATTTCTCTTTTTGGAAAAAATAATAATTAAAAAACAATGAGATTTTTCCAAAAGTTGAAATAAACACAGGCAGCCACTTTTCCCACGGTGGAAGGGCCTGCCTGAGCTCTTCTACAAGCTCACCTGGGAGGAGCATCACGCGCTAATACTTGTTGGGATATTTCCGTTCCACCTTAAAAGGGAGCAGGCTTGTGAGTCACAGAGTCTGCGTATTTCCTGTTCACAGGATGTTTATGTTTGCTATTGCTTTCGTTTTCTCTCTCTGTGCCTGAACACGCTAGCAGGCGGTCATGCTTTTCTTTGTTCTGTCCAACGTCGAATAAAACTTCTAAATATGCTCTCCTGCTGTGCAACTTTTGCTGTGTGAATTCTGCTGACAGAGTGTGCACCAGCCCAAGAATGTGGCAATCCGTTTCTGAGGCTTCGTGTCGCTAATGGCTGATACTGCACGTCTACGGGGGATCGATGGATGTCCGGAGTCCGGCTGGAGGCAGTGACGGTCGATGTCTCCCTGGCAGTATCCCAACAATACTGGCATTGGTAGCTAACCGGGCTCCTGCTGAGCTTTCCCTTCCTCTCCGCAGGCTCTGTCCATCGTCAGCGAAGACGACGTGTATCACCTGGTGCAGTTCTTCAGGGGCTTCAAGGCTCAGCAGGTGGCTGCTAATCCGGTAAGGCCGGGGTGGGGCTGGAACGTGGCGATGGGTCTAGCTCAGACATAATGAAACATAATAAATCCTTAATTGTTATCCACCTCCTTTTACTTCCTTTGTCACTCGAATGCTAGCACAGAGTCAAAATTATTATTGTATTTTGGGACATAACTTCTATAACCATCCCATTTCCCCGCAAATTTTTGCTTTGAGTTACCTCTGAGTTTAGGGCCGCGGGTGGCACTGTGGGTAAAACCTCAGTGCCCAGGACTTGCTGATAGCATGGTTGGCGGTTCGAATCCCCGCGGCAGGGTGAGCTCCCGTCTTTCGGTCCCAGCTCCTGCCCACCTAGCAGTTCGAAAGCACCCTTAAGTGCAAGTAGATAAATAGGTACCGCTTTCTAGCGGGAAGGTAAATGGTGTTTCCGTTGTGCTGTGCTGGTGCCGGCTCGCCAGAGCAGCTTCGTCACGCTGGCCACGTGACCTGGAAGTGTCTCCAGACAGCGCTGGCCCCCGGCCTCTTAAGTGAAATGGGCGCACAACCCTAGAGTCGGTCACGACTGGCCCGTATGGGCAGGGGTACCTTTACCTTTACCTCTGAGTTTGGACTACATGGAACTGGCGGAGATGACTGGCAGAATCCGAGACCAAGGTGAAGAGTTGGTGGAAGAAGATTGGAGAAAATTTAAAGTTTATCTACAGAAACATTGTAAAATTCAGGAATGTTAGAAGGATGTTGGAATGAAGTAATGTGGTATTAGCAGAAATGATACAAAAGATTAGGTAAAAATTGATTTTTTTAACTGTTGAAAGACCAGAATGTAAAATTATACTATATTAGGATAAATTATTAGGATAAAAACCAAGTTGGAAAGGATTTTCTGGAATATTTAATTGAACTAGAATACAAAAAAGGGAGGTGTGAGGAGGTCAGGGAAATAAGTTAATGAAAGATAAGACATGGAAAGAGGGAAATGTTTTTAATTGCCTTTATTTTTCTGTATTTTGTATCCTTTGTTTTTTTTTCTCTTTTCTTTTTTCTTCTCATTTTTTCTTTCTCATTTTTGTAATTTTTTGAAACTTTAATAACGATTATTAAAAAAAAAAAAAAGAGTTTGCTAGTCAATTGAGCCATCTCCACCAATTCCTGTAATTTGATTTGCCAGTCTGTTATTTTTGGAGCCTCCTGATCTTTCCATCCCTTGGCCACAAGTATTTGAGCCGCTGCAGTTGCATACAAGAATACCTCTCTTAAATTTCTCTCTTCCACTTCTTCACTAAGTGGCATTTTGCGCTGCTTTCCCCCCATAAGTCTCAGCTCCACTGGGCTGCGTCAGACTCCCGGGGGGACCTGGATAAACCGCCTCCTTCTGTGTCTCCTTGCCTCGTAGGAGTTGGAAGAGTTCCTCGCGGAGCTAGACCCCAAAGAAGAACCTTCAGAGGTCGAGGCTGCGGAGGAAGAGGGCGAGAGGGAGAGGGAGGGCTCCTTGGCCCCGCCAGACGAGGACAAAGCCCCCCCAAGCACGTCCTCGATTCTCTCTGCTTTGTACATGCACCCCAACGACATCCTTAAAGCCCTTAAGGCTTTCGTGCAGGAATTCCAGGAGCCAAGGTGGGTCTGTGCGGAAGAGGAGGAAGAGGAAGAGGGCTGGTTTGGGATGCTGTGGGGAGGAAGGATATGTGGGGCTGCTCTAAGAAATAATAATAATAATAATAATAATAATAATAATAATAATAATAATAATTTATTATTATCACAGCTATCTGCCAATAGCTATTATCACAGCTATCTGCCACAGCTATCTGCCAATAGCTCATCACAGCTATCTGCCCATCACCCATTCCCACCACCCTTCTGAGTAATACCCCTCCCCACCTTCTCACTATATAGAAGGGTCTGGTAACTTCTGTTTCAGTGTATCTGAAGAAGTGTGCATGCACACGAAAGCTCATACCAAGAACTAACTTAGTTGGTCTTTAAGGTGCTACTGGAAGGAATTTTTTTTGTTTTGACTATGGCAGACCAACACGGCTACCTATCTGTAATAATAATTTATTTATACCCCGCCCATCTGGCTGGGTTTCCCCAGCCACTCTGTTGGGCGGCTTCCAACAGAATATTAAAATCCAATAATCTATTAAACATTAAAAGCTTCCCTAAGCAGGGCTGCCTTCAGATGTCTTCTAAAAGTCTGGTAGTTATTTTTCTCTTTGACATCTGGTGGGAGGGTGTTCCACAGGGCGGGTGCCACTACCGAGAAGGCCCTCTGCCTGGTTCCCTGTAACTTGGTTTCTCGCAGCGAGGCAACCGCCAGAAGGCCCTTGGCACTGGACCTCAGGGTCTGGGCAGAATGATGAAGGTGGAGACGCTCCTTCAGGTATACTGGACTGAGGCCATTTAGGGCTTTGAAGGTCAGCACCAACACTTTGAATTGTGCTCGGAAACATACTGGGAGCCAATGAAGGTCTTTCTGACTGGTGTTATGTGGTTTCGGCGGCTGCTCCCAGTCCCCAGTCTAGCTGCCACATTCTGGATTAGTTGTAGTTTCCGGGTCACCTTCAAAGGTAGCCCCACATAGAGTGCATTGCAGTAGTCCAAGCGGGAGATAACTAGAACATGCACCACTATGGCAAGACAGTCTGCGGCCAGGTATGGTCTCATCCTGCCTACCAGATGGAGCTGGGAGACAGCTGCCCTGGACACAGAATTGACCTGTGCCTCCATGGACAGCTGTGAGTCCAGAATGACTCCCTGGCTGCGCAGCTGCTCCTTCAGGGGACTCACCCCATTGCGGGGATTCGAACCGCCGACCTTCTGATCGGCAAGTCCTAGGCTCTGTGGTTTAACCCACAGCGCCACCCACGTCCCTAGTAACTTGTAGAGTCTGCCGTAAATAATAAACACCTCTAAGTAACCAAGTTACTAGTAGCAGCATCTTGTTCCTGCTTTGTCCATCCTGACTGAAACTGATTGCTTTCTGGAGCTCTGTGTATGCTCTGCTAAGGTCTGGCTAACGTCCTGCAACAGGTCAAAGTTACGAAACACCAATAGCCTGTTCATGGGGCTCAGCCTTTTTCCTCCTGTGGGTGGTTGCTTTAGATGGAGGGGGTGGCACAAATTATTATTATTATTAGAATTAGAATTTATATACCGCCTGGCTCACACAACAGAATGAAAATATGTAACCACAAAATATATAATAAAAATAACAGCCCAGTAACTCACACCCCCAAATCCACATTTTAAAAGTAGGCGTGGTATTTGAGTGGGCCGCAAGTGTTGTGGGTGGTTGGAAGGAGCATGTCTGGTTCCGGCTCCCGCTTCCCGGCCATTGACTCTCTCTCCTTCCCACCTCCAGGGAGAAATACCCCCTGGTGAAGAAAGCGCGCGAAGAACGGGACGACTCTAAGGACTCGGAGTATTGGGACGCTCTGGCCCACGCCATCCCAGACGGGAATCTGAAGCTGTGGGATGCCCTGGTCTCTGGCTTGCACAAATACCAGTAAGGCAGGGCTGGGGGTGGGTAGGTCCTATTAAGTCCCTGCACGTCTCCCCAGGGAAGGGGGTCGTTGAGGTGGGGGCCATTGGAGAGAAGGAGAAGGTGGAGCACATTTGAGCGAGGTGCCCTGCCCTGCCCTGTGGAGGTCCTTTCCCTGCTGCCAGGAGTGCTCCTCGCCTCGGGTGACCCCTGGTGGTGAGAACGGGCCTCTTCCTTGCCTGGATTTCGTGGTAACAGTTTCCCCTCTCCCTCCCCCACCTGCGCAGCCATATCCTGGACCAGAGGGCAAAGCTGATCTCTGAGACGGACGGGTTGCGCCAGCAGAACGCAGAGCTCAGGATGCTGCTACGGCAGTATCTCCAGTCCCCGGTGAGCAACGGGCTGCGGGACCGAGGGGAGGAGGGCATTTTGGGGGCGAAGGGTCTGCTCTGGCAGGAGAGGCGCTGCTGCTGCTGTGGGTGGAACTCAGTTCCACAAGGTTCCTTCTCCACCTGGGGTGTGTGTCTGAAGATGTGTGCATGCACACGAAAGCTCATACCAAGAACAAACTTAGTTGGTCTCTAAGGTGCTACTGGAATAAATTTTTTTATTTTATTTTGACTACGGCAGACCAACACGGCTACCTACCTGTAAATCGAATAAAAAAGAGAGAATCATAGAATTGTTGAGATGGAAAGGACCCCAAGGGTCATCTATTCCATCACCCTGCAATGCAGGAATTTTAACTTTTAAGCATCACCCACTCTGAGAAGGGTTGAGCTGGGCAGGAGTGGGTGCTATGGATGGTCTTCGCTTCCCTTTCCGCAGGTGAATGCCGAGCTGCTGATCCCTCCGACCCACTTGCTGCACCTGCAGATGAACACCTGACGTCCTGGCGCTTTTGCTGCCCCAGCATCTTCTTCAGAGGCATCCCAGCAAGCCTTGCTTAACTCCTCAAAAGAGTGTCAGCTGGGGAAAGCAGGCTTGGCCTGTTGTTCCCTCAGCTGCCCTTGAGCTCTGGTTTGGGTTACACCTTGGTGAGTAGTCCCTGGCGAAGTACAAGCCACCCGGCTGTTCCCCAGCAACTGGGGCATCCCTGAGAAGGCTTGCAAACACTTTTGACATGTGTTGGGATCAGGACCTTTGAGTGTCCTGAAAAATCCCCACCTGATGTGTTTCAGAACCAGCAAAACTCACCACTGTTCCTCCCAAAAAGTTAATTCTTGGGTTTGTTACCCCTTGGGAGAAGATGTTACTCAGAACGCAGAGGTTTCTAAGTGTTATTAGGGAGAGGAGGCAAATAAATGGTTAATTGTTGTGGCTGTTCTGTTTCTCTCGTCTTATATTTGCTGCTGTTGCTTGAGGAGAGCGGGGTGGGATCCGTTTCTGTTTTTAAACTGTTCAGTGTGCTTAAAGGTGGACCTCCAGTTCCTCTTGAGACAAGAGGAGGTTGGAACCAAGAGCCAAAATAATTTGATGAATGGGGCCTGTAGGACCCTGGGAGATCACAGACAAAATAAGCGGGGTCAGAGGTCAGAGAGGGCACCTGTGAGGCCAAGTACAGTGGTACCTTGGGTTACAGACGCTTCAGGTTACAGACTCCGCTAACCCAGAAATAGTACCTCGGGTTAGGAACTTTGCTTCAGGATGAGAACAGAAATCATGCTCCGGCGGTGTGGCAGCAGTGGGAGGCCCCATTAGTTAAAGTGGTGCTTCAGGTTAAGAACAGTTTCAGGTTAAGAATGGACCTGCGGAATGAATTAAGTTATTAACCCGTGGTACCACTGTAATTGGAGGTTCCTTGTTTTGCCCGGAGGGTTACTTGTGGCAAGTGCCACCCAAACCAGGTGCCCTCGAGGGTATAAATGGGACCAGATTATGGAGATGGTGGCAAACTGCAAGAGAGGCCCAGCAATGAAGACAGGGGGGTGTGGGCAGGACAGATGTGGGTGCACAGAGGCCAAGTGGTAGGCGAACGTTGAGGCACTAAAAATCCTGGATGCATGAGCAGATCTTCAAGAGTCTTAACCTGACAATTCTCTTAAAGGTTCCCTGTTCCTAGGATGCTCAGTGTGGTGAAATCACCAGCTGCTGCCAGGTGGTTAGCGGGTAGGCTGAGGTCTCAGGACCCAGGGAACTAGGCATCATGAAGGGAAAGGGGAACCCTGATCTAGACCTCCTGTTTCTCCTGTAGCTCCATTCCATAGTACTTTTGGGGTTCTCTGAAACACCAGGCACTCACTGGCTAGGTTTATATAAGCCACTAGTTTGTAGGTATTTTCTGTCGGAGGCTCCGTTCGACTGAGCTGTCTTTAATGCAGACTGAGGCTGTTTACCAGCAGCTCTCATCAATCTTCTTGACACGCACAGAAGATAAGCTGCATTCCGGTCTGGCGCCCATAACCAAAAATGTGGGAGGTTCCGTTTGACCGAGCTGAAATAGCTCTCCTCCTCTGCGTTCTTCGGAATCCATCAGGCTCCCCTCCTCCGATGGTGATTAAGGACCTAAGCCTTTGATGAGGCTTCAGGCTCGTTCCCCCATTACGCAGAGTATCCAAGCAGCAAAAGGAGAGAAAAATATGTGCTACATCGCTACGTTTATTTCTAACTACCCAGGACAGAAAAGAATATGCATCTGCTCTCTGTGAGAGTCAGTGAACAACTGGACAAAGAAACAGGAAACCAGTAACATCAACATCTGTCTCGCATGAGAATTCCAACAGTCTGGAATGTAAACAGAGTCTTGTGATTCCAAAAACTGCACAGTGGCATAACAGAAACCCAACATTTTCCTTCCTTCCTTCGTCACTCCACAAAAAGCAATCCAGACTCTGTTCCTTTCTGGTGATCTGTTTTTATTAAAGAACTTACAGATTTATCTCCTGATCCGTACAGCAAATCCCAAAGACCCCGTATTAACAGTGCACAGAGAACACCCACCCGCAAAAGAACCCTCCCCGCAACAGTAGAGAAACAGAATCAATCCTTTACACACACCTCAGGAAATCAGGACGAGAAAGACAGTGTGAAACACACAAGCCACCAGGTGTGCCAGAGCTGCAGGAGGGAGAGAGGGGCAGAAGGGCAGCATTTCCCTGTGCTGGTTTCTCTAGGGCTGCCTTCGCTGACCCAACGCCCTCCGGATGCTCTGAACTACAACTCCCATCAGCCCTGCTCAGCACTAGGCTGGCAAAGGCCACTCTAGAGACAAGTTGTGCTAGAGCTGGCCCACCTGCCACCTCCATCTGACCCCCTTCCCAACACATTGGGGTCCCTTGTGTCTCTCCCTCTCACTCCACGCCACTGCACGAGCCCCATGGCTGCTACGGTTCCCTTGTGACAGCCTGGTGCGCTAGCCTTGCCCACACGTTAGCCGTTATCTGTACCTAGTGGGTGCTAAGGGTTGATGGCTCGCCCAAAAATTGCCCACGGCTGCCCGGCGGCTGCTTTTTGGTGATGCGGGATTTGGAGTCAGTGATGTGCTTTGAGGATCTTCAGACCACCCTCCCAGCTTGCCTCTCGAGTGTGGAGAGAGAGAGGAGCAGGAAGGGCAGCCTAAGAGTCACGTGGAAGAGGGACCGATAGGATCCTGCAAGAGAGGCGATGCCTCAATATAGCGGAGTGTTGCGTCAAGCCGGTGGGCCCAACACTTTGCGTGACTGCTGTGCTTTTTAAGTCTGCGCTCCCTGCAGACTTTGAAGAAGATGGATTAGAGACCGGGCCAGGATAGGTGTCTGGTAAGCCCTTCAAAAACCTATGGGTCTCATGGAGGTGCCCAAACATGCTGGGCGACAGTGATGCTGTACTGGCCACGTGTCACCCGGTCCACCCACCCCTTTGGTCTTTCTAGCTTTGCCTGTCTCAATCAGTGGATTTGCTTTAAGAAGCAAGCTGCATCCTTAAACCTCATCGCCCTACTTGAAGGGTTTCAACAACAATCCCTTGTTTCAAAGGGACGTGCCTTCTCCGTATACCATCTCAACCCTGAAGAATGTGCTGCATATCCCTTATGTCAGAATAAAAACTGCTTACTGGAACCCTCCACCGACCAATATTTCAGTTACTAGGGATTGGGGTGTCTTGATCTGGGAAGAGGTTGTCCCTTACCTTCCCGTTGAGTCACCAGCCACGAAAGGCTGCTTTGGACTCGGTCATCAGAAACGTTTGTCGAGCCTGTTTCCTTCTCCCTGCCCCAACCAGGGTTCAAGTGGCTAGGGATCTTGGCTGAAGATCATAGCCAGCCCATCAAAGGGCTGAGGGACTAGAAAATCTGGAGACTGGAGTCTCTCTCCCATCTCCACATGTTATTGCTCTGTGCTCACACACGTGTCTGTGTGTGTCCAAGCACCATCCCTGTCAAGCTTACGGGATATTCTTGAAGAGCCCAGGACCGAGCGAGAGCTGTCTGCGCTTATCATCCAATGAATAATGGTCATATTTATCTAGTATTTTTCGAGCTTATCTTGGTGAAATCTGCATGAGAGCCCAGTACGAGGGGTCAGTATTGTCATCCTCAAACTGCAGAGGGGGCCGGCAAAGCGGACTGCCTAAATTGGGAACTCACAGCTTGGGGATTGGTGGATTTGCAGCGCAGTCTTTTATATGTTGCAATCCTCAGCCCACTGATCGGCGAGCAAACCCCAGAGAGCTCAGTGGAACTTGCTTCTGAGCAGATACACATGTACCATTGCACTGTCGGCTGCTACACTTGCTCCCACCTGGGGGAGATACCCCCATATTCTCTCAGCACCTGCAGCTGATGGACTAATCTCCTGATTTGTGCTCACCCTCGGAAAATGTGGGTAGGCATTGCTCCAGCACAGCGAATGCCTTAATGCTCCCTACCGGGCTGGGAACCAGCAGGAAGCTGTGCCCATCTGTTGTGGGCCAGGGGTTAGCCTCAATAAAGAAAAGGACAGCATCGGGCGCCAACCAGGGGCGCCAAAATCTCAGTGGATCACGTCACACCTAGCGCAAGGAGAAGGCTCTGGCATTCCCAGAGCCTCGTGCGGAGTTTTGCTGCAGAGGTAAAAACAACAGAAAAGGAGGGAGAGACAGGCGAACATGTCAAATCCACACAGAGCAGAGACTGGGTAGTTCCACCACCTCATGGGTTCATTTGTGGAGGATGCTCCATTTGAGGCAAGACGGGTGCGAGAGAGGAATCCTTAGACTGCGAGGCTCTCCACCTCCAAAGCCTTAGGCTGGAGAGGCCGAGAAGAATTGCTGAGGATATAGCGCTCATGTCTGGGGGTTTTAAAGAAGACTCCTTTCTCCCCCTTCCCCAACACCGCGGAGCAAATTCCGAGCTCCTGCTGCCCCCATCCCACCCACATATTTCCCAAGAGGAAACACAAGGAAGTCACAAAAAAGAAACACAAACAAGAGCCGGCGATGACCAAGAACGGCAGGCTCAGAAAGTGGGGGGCCCAGGGTGTAGGCGGCTTCCTCCTCATGCTCCGAGGAGCTTTTTGACCATGTAGCCGGGCATGGAGTAGAGGAAAAGGGCCACCATGATGATCAGCAGCAGGGCCAAGACGATCTTGATGATGAGCCACTTGTAGCGGGTGCAGATGAGATACCGTATGGACTTGAGCGGGTTCAGGAACCAGATGAAGGATGTATCCGGACGACTGTGAGGAGAGAGAGGGTGGGGGGCAGAAAATGTCCAGGGCTGGAGTCAGACGCACGTCAGCACAAAACACGCAGGGCTTCATTGACAGTGAAGCTCATTCTTTGTTCAAGGAAACGGCAGGCAACTCAGCAACGCTCCCCTAAGGAGCAGCTTCCAGGACTGAAGGTCCTTGCCTTCCACCCTCTCTAAGTCTCCACCTCTGCCAGATGTTCCCAAACTGCATCTGCGCACCTCTGGCCTCATTATTCTGCTCATTCAGGGAGGAGGGGAGTTTGTCGCAGCCAGAGAGAGAGAGACTCCCTAGATTCTCCAGCAGTCTCTTGGGCCCCACCCCCTCCTCTGCTTCAGCCTCAGAGTCTGAACTGCTCCTGTCGCTGACTCTCCCTGCTCACTAAACCCTGTTGCCACATCAGCATCCAGTCCCTCCTCCCAATCTCCCCCCTCTGAGCTGGCTCTGAGCCTTCCTCTGGGGATTCCCTTTGGGGATTTCCCAGCTGGCACCTCCCACCGCTCCTCTGCCCAGCCAGTCCCTGACACACGCTTAGCAAGGGCGACAGTTTCCTCGGGGCAGTGGGGAGATGGCTTCCTCAGGTCAAACCTCAGACCCTGCCACCGCACAAGACTTGGCCACCTTCCTACTTGCATTGCTGGCCCGATGACACCAGCAACTTAAGCAGGGGCTGGACGGCAGCAACATTTCAGGAAGCAAATGCAAGGACCCGCCAGGCCCTTGACAACTCTCATCTCACTGGTGGGTCACCATACACAGCTGTCAACAATTGGGGCCCCAGCTGTTTGCATCTGCCTCGGGAACACCAGCAAACCCTCCCTCCCTTGCAAGGCCTGGCAACCCAGGCGAGGTCGTCAGGGATTCTGGGATGCAGTTCTTGGGAAGGAGCGTGCGGGTCAAGTGGTTTGGGTGGGCAGAGATGGCTGCCCTCTGGCACACCAGCTGCTCTCTGGCTGATCATCCCTGCTCATTATTTCCTAGGATACTTTGCTGAAACCGCAGCTCAGCCACAGGGCCAACGTTCAAGCACAGTCATGTTGGACAAGGTAGGGCGTCTCCGAGTACATCAGCCCCTCAGACACCTGGGGTTAAGGAGCAAGGAGTCTAACCTGGGAAACCAGGTGTCTTCTCTCCTGTCCCTCCTCCTCTCCCACCTTCTAAAGGTTTTTTGAGGGGGACTCTCTTACTTCTGGGACACGCGTGGTGCTGTGGGTTAAACCACAGAGACTAGGACTTTCCCGATCAGAAGGTCGGTGGTTCAAATCCCCACAACAGGGTGAGCTCCCGTTGCTCAGTCCCAGCTCCTGCCAACCTAGCAGTTCGAAAGCACGTCAACGTGCAAGTAGATAAATAGGTACCACTCCAGCAGGAAGGTGAACAGTGTTTCCGTGCGCTCCTCTGGTTCGCCAGAAGCGGCTTAGTCATGCTGGCCACATGACCCGGAAGCTGTACGCCGGCTCCCTCGGCCAGTAAAGCGAGATGAGCGCCACAACCCCAGAGTCGGCTACGACTGGACCTAATGGTCAGGGGTCCCTTTACCTTTACCTCCTGCGTCTCTTATCCGTCCCTCCCCACCCTGCCCATGTTTCCCGAAGCGGCCCCCGGGGTGGGCGTTGGGTGGAAAAAAGGAAGGTACCCTGAGGAAAGAGGGGCAGACCCTTTCAGGCCCCGAGCAGCTTCTTGACCATGTAGCCGGGCATGGAGTACAAGAAGAGTCCGACCATAAGGAGCAAGAGAACGAGGAGGAGGATTTTCAGCAGAAGCCAGCGGTACGTGTGCCAGATAAAGTAGCGGATGGACTTGAGAGGGTTCAGGAACCAAATAAAGCTGGTATCTGGGCGGCTGGGGCAGGAGGGCGAGGTGGGGCGAGGAGGAGGAGAGAGACCGAGGACACAGGGGAGAGAGAGACAGGGAGAGATGAACGGAGTCAATGAAGGAGGGAAAGAACAGGAAAGGCACATCAACGGGGTAGTGTGTCCCACCCAAGACGGCCGGCGGCCACTGCTGTTCCCTGGGCGGCTGTGCAGCCCTCGGACCTCCCCTGTTATGCCTCCATCCATGTGGGTGTCTGCTTGGGGACCTCCGCTCCCACCACCCCTCTTCCTCCCCTCTCGCCACTCACTTGGGTTTCTCCAATGGGTCGGGCTCGTTACGAGCCAGCCCGGCCGGACTTTTCTCGGCTTCCTCGGCCGTCAGAAGGTGAAGCTCGGCCTCCACTTTTCCCTGTTGGGGGGGAAGGAGGTTAGAGGTGAGTTTCGAACCCACGGACATCCAGTGAAGCTGAATGCTGGAAGACTCAGGACGGATAAAAGAAAGGACTTCATCACATAACACAATAGCTGAACCATGGAACTCCTTCCTGCAGGAGGCAGTGATGGCCACCATCTTGGATGGCTTTAGAAGATTAGACAGATTCATAGAGGAGAGGGCTATCAATGGCTAATAGCCAGGATGACTATGATCTATGATTAAAGTCCAAAACAGCCTCGGTCCTGTATACCTGAAGGAGCGTCTCCACCCCCATCGTTCTGCCCAGACACTGAGGTCCAGCGCCGTGGGCCTTCTGGCGGTTCCCTCATTGTGAGAAGTGAGGTTACAGGGAACCAGGCAGAGGGCCTTCTTGGTGGTGGCACCTGCCTTGTGGTACACCCTCCGATCAGATGTCAAGGAAATAAGCAGCTATCTTATCTTTAAAAGACATCTGAAGGCAGCCCTGTTTAGGGAAGTTTTTAATATTTAATGCTCTATTGTTTTTAACACTTGATTGGGAGCCGCCCAGAGCGGCTGGGGAAATTCAGCCAGATGGGCGGGGTATAAATTATTATTATCGCCATCATCATCATCATCTGCCTCCATAGTTGGAAGTATCAGTGTTTCTGAATCCCAGCTGCTGGAAACTGCAGGAGGGGAGAGTTGCTCTTGTGACAGGGGTCCTTGTGGATTTCCCTTGGGGGGGCATCTAGTTGGCCACTGTGAGAAGAGGAAGCTAGACTATGTGAGCCATTGGCCTGATCTTACAGCCTCTTCTTACGTTCTGATCACTGCAGGATTTGCCATAGAGGCAGAAGGTGCCATGGAAGCCTGTGCTTTTAATGGGCATCAATCAAGGCAGGCAGGCAGATGTGAACAAGGTGCTTCAGCTCATGAAGGTCCTGTGTGAGTGCCTGGAGGCAGTTGGAGGATGGTGGCTAACAGATTGAGGTTGAATCCTGACAAGACAGGAGTACTGTTTTGGGGGCACAGGAGGTTGGCAGGTGTGGGGGACTCCCTGATCCTGAATGGGGTAACTATGACCCTGAAGGACCAGCTGCGCAGCCTGGGAGTCATTTTGGACTCACAGCTGTCCATGGAGGTCAATTCTGTGTCCAGGGCAGCTGTCTCCCAGCTCCATCTGGTACGCAGGCTGAGACCCTACCTGCCCACAGACTGTCTCACCAGAGTAGTGCATGCTCTGGTTATCTCCCTCTTAGACAACTGCCATGCGCTCTACAGGGGGCTACCTTTGAAGGTGACCCGGAAACTACAACTAATCCAGAATGTGGCAGCTAGACTGGTGACTGGGAGCGGCCACCAAGACCATATAACACCGGTCCTGAGAGATCTGCATTGGCTCCCAGTATGTTTCCGAGCACAATTCAAAGTGTTGGTGCTGACCTTTAAAGCCCTAAACGGCCTCGGTCCAGTATACTTGAAGGAGTGTCTGTACCCCCATTGTTCAGCCCGGACACTGAGGTCCAACGCCAAGGGCCTTCTGGTGGTTCCCTCACTGTGAGAAGCCAAGTTACAGGGAACCAGGCAGAGGGCCTTCTCGGTGGTGGCACCCGCCCTGTGGAACGCCCTCCCATCAGATGTCAAAGAGAACAACTACCAGACATTTAGAAGACATCTGAAGGCAGCCCTGTTCAGGGAAGCTTTTAATGTTTAATAGACTACTGTATTTTAATACTGTGTTGGAAGCCGCCCAGAGTGGCTGGGGAAACCCAGCCAGACGGGCGGGGTATAAATTATTATTAGTATTATATGTACAGGAACCAAAGAGGATGGCATGATGTTGGGGAAAGTCCTGGCAGCCCTCGCTCCACCTCTGCACATCACACCCAGAGTCAGAAGAAACCAATGGTCAGTGCAGAACCATAGACCACCAACCCATGTCTGATGAAGCCCTCTCCATCACTGGAGATTTTAAAACAGTGGTTGGATGGCCATGCTAGCGATAACTTAGCAACGTTGGTTGGGTTGGGTTGGACGAGAGGACCCTTGAGGTCCCCTTCGAACTACAATACTATGATTCTAAGCCATCCATCTCCTCTGTCCACCCCATATCCGGGTTTCTCGCTGACTCTTGACCTGCTGCTCCACCCCCTTTTCTTGGGCTCCTTCAGGTCTGGGGGGGGGTGCCTTTCCCACCCGACCCGACCCGGCCTCCCCTCTAAGCCAAGATGGCAGCCCTCTCCCCGCAGCCCCATTACCGTCATCTCCATTTCGTCGTTCTCGTCTCGTGCCAAGAAGGGCCACCAGCCCTTCACCCTCTTCTGTTTGAAGATAGAGACCATGGGCACCTCAATCTCCCCCGTCCCCAGCTCCATGCTGCACTGCTTGGCGGTCTTAGCGCCACGTGGGAAGCGGTTCAGGTCAAGCTCAATGCCTCCTGGGAAAGGAAGAATATTATTATTATTATTATTATTATTATTATTATTATTATTATTATTATTATTATTATTATTATTATTTTATACCATCAGGACTTGATCTAAATTGAAATTTAAACATTAACTGTTATCTTCACTTTGAACCCGTTCCCCATTCATCTATAAATCAACACTTTATATTGGTTCATCAGTAACATAAAAGGGAAATTCATACTCAGGCTAAGCAGAAACACAAGGGCTACCGGTTAATTATTCTATCCCGTTTCCCCCTTGTTTTTGTTTAGGTTTAAACCAGTTCACAAGCCAAGAACTTTTACATTGACCACTAATAATGAACCATATTTTGTAGATATCACTGCAAATTTATTATGCTATTTTCTTTTCTTTGTCTTTTTCTTATTAGAAAATTTTATTTACAAACAAACACATATACACAAAACAAAATTCATATTACCCTACCACATTAGACATTAAAACACCCTTATGATTTCTCTCCACCGTCCCTCACCCTCCTATATATTATAATATAATATTTCACATTGCAATTTTAATCTAAATTTATATTTCTTCACTCTTTTAACCTACTATTTTTTATTTGTTTATTTTTTAACCAGTTTTGCAAACATTAATCCAAACATCTCAACATGTTAGTTTTTGAGCAGTTGGACTTGGACATATCATCTTCAAACCATTTCCACTTTATTTTTATTTTCTGGTTTGATTGGTACCTTATTCCTGCAGTTAATATTGCCAATTCTATAAACTCAATTAGTTTATTTATCCGGTCATCCTTTGTGGGTATATGTTTCCTTTTCCAGTTCTGAGCAAGGAGTAGCCTCTCTGCGACTGTCGCGTATAAGAATAATATTTTCCTATCTTGTGGTATTTCTTTACCTATTATACTCGTTGAGCTATATTCTTGTGCACAAATGTAGTGATTAAAGGCAAGGTCTATTTTGTGTGTGTACCATTTATTGTTCCCATGATCAGCGTTGATAAAACCCAATAAAAAGCTATTAAGATAAATAAATAAAGCAATGCAGATAAAATTTAAGAAAATTGCTCCCTATCCCCCATGCTGTAAAGGTAAAAGGTAAAGGGACCCCTGACCATTAGGTCCAGTCGTGGCCGACTCTGGGGTTGCGGCGCTCATCTCGCTTTACTGGCCGAGGGAGCCGGCGTACAGCTTCCAGGTCATGTGGCCAGCAGGACTAAGCCGCTTCTGGTGAACCAGAGCAGCGCACAGAAATGCCATTTACCTTCCCACCGGAGTGGTGCTGTAATGGCTTTAGGGGTTGCTTGTGCGTAAGTTACCGCCTCTCTGGGCTAGGTTGCCTGGTTAAACCATTTCTCGCTGGACAGCCATCCACTCCGTGGCTGTTCAGTCGCTGGCAGAATCCGTCAGTGGGCGTTTCTTGAACCTCTTCCAGCAAAGAAGCTCTTTGACGCCAAGTCTACGCCTACTTTCCCTGCGCAGAAGTCTTCTGCGCAGGGTGGTGTGGGCAGCGGAGGACCTATGCTCTCCTCGCTGGTTTCCTGCGAAGAGTCCTGGAGCCTCCTCTCTGCTTCCCCCATCGGCCCCCCTTTATCCCTGGTGTAGCGCTGATTTTCTTCCCCAGCCGGAGACCTGCCTCTCTCCCTACTTGGCCTCTCTCCAGCATCGCTGTGGCGCCTCGCCTCCTCCGCTACTTGCGATGGCAGTTCCCTGACAGGTACCTTTTTATCTACTTGCACTTTGATGTGTTTTTGAACTGCTAGGTTGGCAGGAGCAGGGACCGAGCGACGGGAGCTCACCCTGTCGTGGGGATTCGAACCGCCGACCTTCTGATCAGCAAGTCCTAGGCTCTGTGGTTTAACCCACAGCGCCACCCGCATCCCTATCCCCCATGCTGACCCTGGGGCAAATACCCTCCCGGCCTCCGTCACTGACCGAGGAAGTCATCGGCGGAAAAGTGGTCGGCATCCCACACTTGTAGCGTGAGTCGGGCCGGAATCTTGTACTCGGTCTCGTCCCAGGAGAACATGGACTCTTTCTTCGAGATAACAATCTTCTCCTCAGCTGCAAGGTAGTCGAAAGGAAAGATGTAGCGCCAGTTGAAGTTCCCCTCGCCAGTCAGCGAGTGGTAGTGGACGTCCGTGTCTTGCTTGTCTTCTTGCTGACCCTTCAGCCACCTGCACGGGGGAAAGAGAGGGGACGGGTGGCGGTCAGCCGGGAGGGGATTTCGAAGGACGGGGATTTCAAACAACAGTTGTGCTCATGCGGGACCAGGAAAAGTCGGTGCTGGAGGGGCGGCGGCAGACTGGAGGGGGGCTTGCTAGCAAAGGGGCGTCATAAGGGGGTGCAGAGTGTTGCTACATTGGAGAGACTGTGCCGGTACCCCCATGGTCCGTTTGATGCCTTCCTGTGTTTTGGATATTCTGTTGGGCTGGGGCATTGCAGACCTTAGGTTAGCCTTCCATCTTAGGTCCCCAGGCGTTGTTGGACTACATCTCCCATCATCCCTAGCCAGCATGACCTGTGGTCAGGGATGATGGGAGTTATAGTCCAACAACATCTGGGGACCCACAGGTTGAGAACCGCTGGGGTACAGGGAACCAGGCAGAGGGCCTTCTTGGTGGTAGCGCCTGCCCTGTGGAATGCCCTGCCACCAGATCCCTAGCTAGCAGGACCTGTGGTCAGGGATGATGGGAGTTGTAGTCCTTCAGCTCGGACACTAAGGTCCAGCGCCGAGGGCCTTCCGGTGGTTCCCTCCCTGCAAGAAGTGAGGCTACAGCAGTGTTTCTAAACCTGTGGGTCCCCAGATGTTGTTGGACTACAACTCCCATCATTCCTAGCCAGCATGACCAGTGGTCAGGGATGATGGGAGTTGTAGTCCAACAACATCTGGGGACCCACAGGTTGAGAACTGCTGGGCTACAGGGAACCAGGCAAAGGGCCTTCCTGGTGGTAGAGCCTGCCCTGTGGAATGCCCTCCCTTCAGATGTCAAGGAAATAAACAACTATCTGACTTTTAGAAGACATCTGAAGGCAGCCCTGTTTAGGGAAGTTTTTAATGACTGATGTTTTAATGTGTTTTTCATCTTTTGTTGGAAGCCGCCCAGAGTGGCTGAGGAAACCCAGCCAAATGGGCGCCATATAAATAAGATTATTATCCCTGCCTGGGACCCCTACATGGAGGAGATGCTGTTTTAAGTACAGTAGGATCACGCCTTGTGCAGGGGGGTATGCTCTGGGGATGGTGCATATACACAAAAATGTGCATACCCAGTGGCGTAGCGTGAGGAGTGCGGGGGGGGGCGGCCGCACCAGGCGCAACATCTGGGGGTTAGGGGGCGCAAATCCACAGGTTAGGGGGCGCGAATTACTTGCCTTGTCCCGGGTGCTGACAACCCACGCTACGCCACTGTGTATACCCAAGTCACCCCCTTGAGTCTGCCCCTGCACAGGTATCCCATCTTCTGAACAAGGCAGAGGGCTTTTAATTTCTCTGCCTTTCTTATTATGCTCTGGGGTGCTCTCACAGGACAGTCTGTGAGTTTTTTATTTTCTTCCTTTATCGGCTCCCTGGAGTCTGAAACCAGTATCTGTTCGGTGGGATTTGAAGATCAGATGTGATTTCTGAAGCCCACATTCAGAATTCGATTTGCAGACATTCTTCCAATCCAATACAAAAGAAAAAGGACCCAACAATAAATTCTCAGAAGTTGAAAACCTTGGCTCCAAAGCGTTGGCTTTTGCACAACCGCCAAATGTGTGAAAGTTTTTGGGGGGATTGTTTCATTTCATTCTAACTTGCTGTTTGCCACCTTCAGCGTTTTAAAGGAAAAGGGCATGATAGAACCGTTTTAGGTCATAAATAAAAAAAAACCTGGGTCAGAATCCAGAAATTATTCTGTAACCCGAGGAGCGGACTTTCCCATGAATTCTGTTTTTGTGTAGCTGAATATGCACCGCTCCTCTGTACGCATCTCACATGAAAGGCAAATGTCCCCAAATTGGCAGTCACTAACCCAGGGGAGGGGCACTGGAATTAACTAAGGGGCATCAGGGGGGCGTGGAGGTCTAAATGCTTATCAGACTTTGAAAAGCTGGTCTCAACTTCATCCATTTTGAATTAATTAAATGGTTTCAATCAGCTTTTGAATAAATGGTCCACTGATGGTCCCTATTTTGATTATTGTATTCTCTGACTTAGTGGGTCATGCAAACTGCTATTCTGAATAATGCTTTCTTTAGGGGAAAGGGCACTGGGGATGAGTTTAGGGAACCAAGGGAGAGGGCCCCTCCAAAAGTTTGGGAACCACTGGCCTAAAATGTACCCCCCTCCGATGCATGCAAGAGGGAACAAAGCAAGCTGTCCCCACAGCTAAAAACATCACCATATCTGCAAAAAACAACAAAAAAAACCTTCCCAGCTGCGCCCTTGCAAAAAGGAGACAGCCAAGTACACACACACACAAGGCGTTGGCACGCCTGGAACAAGAGCATGCAAAAAGGCAGCAGGACAGCAGCATTCCTCATTCAGAGAAGGGAGAAGGAAACCCCTTGACACTCATTCCCTTACCTGCTCGGATGCTCGTATTTTCTCAGGCCCCTTATGGGTGACCACCCAGCCCTGCTCCCAGGCAAATGCATAGCTCAGGCTGGGTGGATCGGCAGGGCTGCATCAGATCTGGGGCAGGGTGAAGGTAGCCCCTCTGGGGCGCTAGCTCTTGGGGTGTGAAGCTGGCTTAACAACCTGCCCTCCTGTGGTCAGGTCTCTGCAAAGTGACCTGTCTCTTAGATCTACATTGGCTCCCGAGACGTTTCCGAGGACAATTCAACGTGTTGGTGCTGACCTTTAAAGCCCTAAACAGCCTCGGCCCAGTAGACCTGAAGGAGCGTCTCCACCCCCATCATTCTGCCCGGACACTAAGGTCCAGCTCCGAGGGCCTTCTGGCAGTTCACTCCCTGCGAGAAGTGAGGTTACAGGGAACCAAGCAGAGGGCCTTCTTGGTAGTGGCACCTGCCCTGTGGAACGCCCTCCCATCAGATGTCAAACACATGCACACCTTCTGAAGGCAGCCCTGTATTGGGAAATTTTTAATGTCTGATATTTTGCTGTGCTCTGTTATGTTGGAAGCTGCCTAGAGCGGCCGGGGCATCCCAGTCAGATGGGCAGGGTACAAGAAATTATTATTATTATTATTATTATTATTATTATTATTATTAACCCCTGGAACCAGTTTCCCCTAAGGCTCTGCCGATGGATTGCCATAAGCTATGGATTTGCAGCGCATCCCACAGCGGGCGAGCAAAGGATTTGCGGGGAGTCTCCCATGCATTCCCCCCACCCTGAACAGCCCTACGCCCCCCAGGAGGGGTCGTGCATGGAGCCTTGGTCAATTACCCCCTGACATAGATGTCTGACATCTTCTCTCCCGTCATGAAAGCATCGTCCTCCAGGACCACCTCATCGGTGTTCCAAATAATAACCCGCAGCTCATACCTAGCTATGGCGCAGAGCGGACAGCGGCACAACAACAACAACAACACAGAGAGGACAGAAAAGGGGGAGAAAAGAGGCAGAACAGGAGAAGCAAAGTGTCGGTTAGCTGATGCCCACGTGGAGGAGATGCGCCGCCCGAGAAAGGGTCGCCCGTCCTCTGCGGGGAGAGCTGCAGAGCGGGGCAGAACCGAAACCAAAACGAGAAGCTCACGCACACAGAGAGAGTAGCCGGCTTTGGGTTTCCCACGTACGTACCCCCGGACAAAAATGTCACTGGATTTCTCGCCAGTAAAGTAATCATCGTCCTCCAGGACTACCTCATCTGTGTTCCACACTATCACTCTAAGCTCGTATCTGGCGGGGAGGAAGGGAGAACAAGGGGTGAGCCAGTGGGGAAGGAGGGTTGAGGTGGATCACGTGGGCACGGACACCCCCTAAGAACTGTGCTTCCTCTCCTAAGGCTCTCCAAGGAAGGTATGAGCAGAGGAAAGGAGACCACCGCGTCCTTCCTCTTGACTTTCCTCCATGGTTGTTACAGGGGCGGAGGAAGCAGGGTGCGGTGGGTGCGGGCCACCCTGGGCGTCACCACTGAGGGGGGTGACAAAATGCCGGGTGGCACTCACCGCAAGGACTGCAGTGCACCTGAGCCACATGTCTCTCCTGGGCTTCGGTACGCACAGGCTCCCCGCTGCCCAAATGGTCCGCCAGCTGCCTCCCCCCAGCTGTAGAAATTGCACAAAACAAATGAATACCTATAATCCTAGGTATTATAAGAATTGCAATGTTGGGAATCTGAATAGGTGCAGCTACACACACAGAGTCAATTAAGGTTTGGCAGACAGCCAAAAGCTCATGTGAAGGAGTAAGTCTGCCTGGTGATACAGAGGCATGGAGACAGCTCCCTGATTGGTCAAGCTCTCTCAAGGGAGTGATAATTATTGCCCTGCTAACTGTTAGTTCAGTCGTTCAGTGTGTCAGTGTAGGAGTTGTGAGTCGTGTATGAGAGAGGAAGCTAAAGATCCGTGTTCTGTTCCTGTAAATAGTCCACTGTATATACCGCACTTTCCCCCCTCCAAAAATGAAGGGGAACTGTGTGTGCGTCCTATGGGGCGAATGCAGGCTTCAGGAAGCTATCTGCAAGCCTTGGGAGCCCGCGGGAGTTCCATCCGGGCTCCCACAGCTTGCGGAGAGCTGCCTGCATCTCGAAGCCTGGGGTGCGCTGAGCAGTCACGCCCCAGGCTTCAGGTAGCTCCGCGCAGGCCGCAGGAGCCCTCCCACAGCTTGTGGAGAGCAGCCTGTTCTGGGGGCTGGGGTCGGGGGAAGCTCGGGCTTCCCCCTGTTATTCTAAAGCAGCAATGCGGCAGCAAGCAAAGGCTATAGCAGCCAAGTCTGCTGCTTGTGGCTGGAAAGCCAAACAGGAAGTTTGTGACTGTTGCCATGGGAACAAAGGGGCAGTCCAATCTGTACTGAGCACCGGATGTTAGCTCAGTGGGTTTGTCATATGACCTGTGCTGGAAGTGCATGGGTGGAGTTTATTCTAACTGCTGATGAGTGCAGACATGTATTCTCTGTACTGAAGTAAAAGACAGGAATAAAAGATGTAGATAGATTTCTGTCTGCTTCTTTCCCCTCCCTGGGGACCCAAGAGGGGAGAGAGGAGCAGTTGGTGTGTTTTCCTCACAGCCTGAGGAAAATCGCCGGAACGGACCTCGCGTATGTTTTATCCTGCCGGGAGTCGCCGGAGGGAGGTCTAAGGAATTCAGCCGGTGCCTGAACAGATAGGCACATACCTCTGAGACGGGCCAGAATTCCAACAGTGGTAGCAGAGGATGGTTGCTGTTTTCATCGACCTCTGAGTCAAGAAGTGGCCTCCATGGACGCCTGAGGTGAGAAGGCTGATTCTCTGCAGCCAGAAGCTGACCAGAAGAATCTGAAAGCCAAGCAACGGAGCCCAGGTATGAGATTTTCGGGCTTAGAAGAGTGAAAGCAGATTGAGTTATTCTCTGCTTCACGGGGAGCAGCGTTTGGGTAAAACAGCTCCAGTCAAAAGAGAAACCGCATTCCAAACATTCCTGTGGTTTTTCCTGTCCAAGGAAAAGGAATGCTGTTGCTTAGCAACGAAGGCCATGCCTCAGAGAGGAGAAGTGAAAGTTAAAATGGAATGTTTTGACTACACAGTCTGAAGAGCTCTTGGAAAATTCCAACGCAGCCAGCGTTGAGAGCTGCCAGGTGGCACAGAGTGTAAACAAGCCAGCTATTGGATTTTAGAGGCTTGTGTTTGAGAGTCAATGCAAGGACTCAAGATGGATGCAAAGAAGGGAGCTTTGCCTTCTCCGCCCCTTTTGACCAGTGACAATTATGCATCTTGGTCTATCAAGATGAAGGCCCTGCTGCAGAATCAGAGACTGTTTGGGGTGATTGAAAACCCCATTCCAGCAGCACCAACGCGTGCTTGGGAGTCACAGGATGTAAAGGCCAGAACTGCTATAATTCTGTGCGTGTCAGATTCGCAGTTGATCCACATACAAGATTTACTGCACGCGAAAGATGTTTGGGACACGCTGAGAAGGACACATCAGAGAGATGCAGGTTCTTCAGCGCTGCTGTATTTTGAGAAGCTGACCAACCTGAGGCTTGCGCCTGATGGAGATGTTCAAGCGCACCTGACGGAAATGAAATTTCTGCGTCAACAGATGGTGGAACGCAATTTCCGTCTGCAGGAGGAAGTGTTTTGCTTCATGGTGATCAACAGCCTGAATCGGACTTACAAAACAGTTGCCAGTCAGCTGGGGTCTCTCCCAGCAGCGGATTTGACTTCGGAGAGGGTCTTTGCCGTCGTGTTGAATGAACATGACAGACTTGCCGCCCTGGAAGTGAAGGACAGGGGGAGCCAGGAACGGAGTTCTAACACCCCCACTGCTGTTGCTACTGGAGGAAACGCTGTAGCTTTGAACCTTGTCCGATGCTACAATTGTGACCAGACTGGGCATCTTCAGCGGAACTGCAAGAAGCCACGTAAGAACAGAGGAGCTAAGGCGAGCTCCGCAAAGTCTGAGGCGTCAGACAAAGGTCACACCAAGCCAAAGGCAAAGACTGCAAAAGCTTTGATGTCGCTAAAAGCCACACCAGAGGTGGGAAACTTCTTTATCCTAGACACCGAATGCACGCAGCATATGTGTCGACACAGAGGACTATTTTCTACGTTTGAGAAACAAAGCTTCGCTGTGCAACTAGCCAACGGTCAAAAGCTGGAAGCGACCGGAATTGGGACTGTGTATCTTAAAAGTCTGAACTTGACTATAAGCAATGTTTACTTGGTTCCAGATTTGAAGTTTAATCTGCTCAGTGTTTCGCAGATTGCCAAGAAGGGACTAAAACTGTCCTATGATGATCAGAACTGCGAGATCTACAAAGATGGAGAGTTGTATCTTTCTGCCAAAGAGAAAGATGGACTGTATTTGTTGACTTTTGATCAAAGTGATTACATGAAATGTAATTCTTGTGATTCTAACATGATTTCTTTTACAGGTGTAGCCAAGAAGAACACCAAGCAGGTCACCTCAAGGGTCGACAAGGCATTTCAGCGGGTGTATGCTGATGTGATTGGTCCTCTAGCACCATCTAGAGGCAATGCAAAGTATTACCTAATATGTGTTGATTCTTTTACAGGTTTTGTCTGGATTTATCTTTTGGAGAGACCGAAAGAAGCCTTAGAAAGGTTTAAAGAGTTTTGTGACAAGGTTAAAAATATGCATGATGCTGACATAGATTGTCTTTGCACAGATGAGAAGCCAATTTTTCTTTTACAGGTTTTCCAGAGGTTCCTGAAGAAGAAAGGGATAAGACACAAAATGGCTAGTTCCGAAGAAGCTTGGAACAAATGTGTCTGTAGTAGGGTGAACAAAGAATTGCAAAAGGGAATGCATGCGCAATTGCTTAGTTCACATCTGCCACATGAGTACTGGGCTGAGTCACTAATGTCATATTGTTACACGTGGTTGAGAAAGTTTTCAAAAGAGTTGGGAAGTTCTCCTTTTGAGAAACTGTTCCACAGAAAACCTTCTGTTGCCCATTTCAAGGTTTTTGGGTCTCATGTGAGAACAGAAGCTCCAGGTGGAGTAAAGAATGCCAGAGGCATTTTTGTGGGTTATGAAAAGGGTCTCTACAGAGTAATTTTGTCTGAATCTGGAAAGGTGATTCTCACAAAATTTCTAGAGAGTGCTCCTGAACAGGAGAGAGTGATTGTTCACACATTTCCCACAGATGATGATGATGAGTTTGATCTTATTGAGTTCAGTAGTACTGATGATGACAGCGATAGCTCAGACAGCTCAGCTGTCACAGTCATTGAGAGGAAATCTCAGATAATGACTAGATCCTCAGAAGAGGAGGATGAACCACTGATTAAGCTTAGTACTGGTTCTCCAGAGAGTTCACAGGCTGAACCAGAAAGCAAGGGAGAGCAGCACCTCTTACGTAGGTCTGAGAGAGCAACAAAGAGTGTACCACCCAAGAGGAATTCACAAGAGTTTGCTAACTTAGCTGTTGCTGTTGTAAACGACCAAGGTCAGATTGAAGCTGTGTCTGAGTCAGAGACAAAGGCACAACAGAGAGTTGCTAACCAAGGTAATGCAGATGCACTCATTCCTTGGAAGTCACACAACCAGAGAGGTACATTGGTAAAACCAGTGGCGGGTAGTTCCAAGGGTGGAACTGAAACAACAGGGGAATGTTATAAGTATAACAACTGTTTGTTTTCTTCTCTGGATGACGCTTTGCTCGCTGCACGCATTGATACTTTAGGGGGAGTATGTTATTCTAAAGCAGCAATGCGGCAGCAAGCAAAGGCTATAGCAGCCAAGTCTGCTGCTTGTGGCTGGAAAGCCAAACAGGAAGTTTGTGACTGTTGCCATGGGAACAAAGGGGCAGTCCAATCTGTACTGAGCACCGGATGTTAGCTCAGTGGGTTTGTCATATGACCTGTGCTGGAAGTGCATGGGTGGAGTTTATTCTAACTGCTGATGAGTGCAGACATGTATTCTCTGTACTGAAGTAAAAGACAGGAATAAAAGATGTAGATAGATTTCTGTCTGCTTCTTTCCCCTCCCTGGGGACCCAAGAGGGGAGAGAGGAGCAGTTGGTGTGTTTTCCTCACAGCCTGAGGAAAATCGCCGGAACGGACCTCGCGTATGTTTTATCCTGCCGGGAGTCGCCGGAGGGAGGTCTAAGGAATTCAGCCGGTGCCTGAACAGATAGGCACATACCTCTGAGACGGGCCAGAATTCCAACACCCCCACCCCAGCCCCGCACCTGGGGGGGAAATATTTTTTTTTCTTTATCCCCCCCCAAAAAAACTAGGTGCACCCTATGGGCTGGTGCGCCCTGTGGGGCAAAAAATACGGTAGTAAACACCTAACTACAAGTTCCTGGTTCCTGCTTTGTCCATCCTGTCTGCAGCCAAGTTGCCACTTGCTTTCGTGAACTCTGCGTTTACTCTGCGAGGTCTGGCTAAGGTCCTGCAACTAGCCAGAAAGTTGTGAAACACCAAATAGGTTTTACCAATATATAATCCTACCTCTTTCCTGATGTTGGGAAAGATGGAGGGCACAAGGAGAAGGGGATGACAGAGGACGAGATGGTGGGACAGTGTTCTCGAAGCCGCCAGCATGAATTTAACCAAACTGCGGGAGGCAGTGGAAGACAGGAGTCCCTGGCGTGCTCTGGTCCAGGGGGTCACGAAGAGTTGGACCTGACTAAACGACTAAATGACTAAACAACAACAATCCTACCTCGACCTAGGTAAATCAAAGCTCTTCTAAGTCGAGCTAAGATTATAATACGTCACAATTTTTGGGGTTCTACCCTCATTTGAATTTTGTTCATTTAAAGTTTATGATTTTTCTGTTTCCTTCTGAGGAAACTGAATTGTTCAGTGAAACAAGGTTTGTAGCCGGCATCCCATTAAGGCATTGTTCTATTTTAGGTTTTTCTAAAAAAAATTCCTCAAGCTTTTTGATTTCTATTATTTAGTTGATTTCCACAATATAATATTTCTAGTCGATTACCATATTTTTTGTTCTATAAGACTCACTTTTCCCTCCAAAAAAGTAAGGGGAAATGTGTGTGCATCTTATGGAGTGAATGCAGGCTGCGCAGCTATCCCAAAAGCCAGAATAGAAAGAGGGATTGCTGCTTTTGCTGTGCAGCGATCCTTCTTGTTCTTCTGGCTTCTGAGATTCAGAATATTTTTTTTCGTATTTTCTTCCTCCAAAAACTAGGTGCATCTTATAGAGCGAAAAATACGGCACTTGTCGTTTCAGGGATTTTCACAGTATTTCATTTGTTTTGTGCAATTCCTCAGTTCTGTGGCTGTCTTTTTTCTGTTGGTTTCCCCCCAGCTGTAAGGCAGCTAAGTGGGAGGAGGCAGGCAGACTCTGGAAGTCCCATGTTGCACCCCACACCTATGGGCTTCCATGCACCTGAGTGGCTTCCTCCGCCGCTGGGTTGTTTCAGGCATTTTTGGCTGGAAGGGGAGGGAAAATTCCCTGCATTGCAGGGGGTGGACTGGATGACCCTTGGGTCCCTTCCAGTTCTACAGTTCTCTGATTTCTCTCCCCTCTGGAAACTCATCAAAACTCAGCTCCACAGAAATGAGAGCATGCTCTTCGAATTTGAATCGGCTTTGGGCAACCAGGGGCAGGACAAGAAGCAACTTGGTCAACGGACTTTTATGGTCAAATAGCATGGTGACATCCACCCGAGCTATAAATCAAATCCAGTCCATTAGGAAGCTGCCGTAAACGGAGCCAGACCACTGGATTTTGTGTCTGTTGTACACCACTTAGATGTTTTCTGCATATAAGTACTTTCACAAATAAAATGAATTCCACCCTCCAACCCCAAACCCTCAAAAGTGCTGAACTCCTTAGGTGTCTCTCACATGAGATGTTCAGATGAAGGCCCATCTAACTTTTCGGACTTTTAACCATCCACACAACCAAATATAAACACGACCTACACTAGTAGCCAAAATTGTGGAAACCCTTTGGAGAAAGTGTATTTCCGAGGTCTGATGGCTCCTGACATCACTTTCTTTGGGGCGTAACGCCATAAAATTATATATCAGTGGGAAGGTAATCTAATGAAGAATGTAATGCAACAAAGTTGGTTCAATTATCTGTATTCTATCAAAGGTTATAGCCAAATAACCAGAAAAAGGAGTGTTTAGAGAGCCAATCAGATGTCGTTTTGGCAATGATGGATCATAACACCACATTTTTGGGGAATAATACCATAAAATTATATATCAATGGAAAGGTAATTTATATTGCCTCTTCTTTCTTTTATTGTCTCATTCATTCTCTCCCTTACTCTCAGTCTCTTTGCCCTGTTAAACTATCCATCCCTTGATTCACCCACTCATCCTTCCTCCTCCTGAAAGATTTCATGGATGCCGGGATCTCCTCTGGGTCCTCTTCACTAGGGCTGGGCGATATATTGATATCTCATCCAAAACCAGTTTGAAGGCCATTATACCGGTTTCATAATTTTTGACCTGGCGATATCTCATGAATCGTGATCTCGTGTGCTATGCAAAAATCACCATGAACTGTGAAGCCAGCCCACACAGCTCCATCCTTATTCCAGACATTGTGATCTATTGGTATATCACCATGTTTAACTGGTGATACATCGCAGTGCTGAAACCTGATCTTGCCCAGCCCTGCCCCTGATCCAACCCCGACCCAGAGCAAAACATTACTTCTTTGGCTTCCTTGGCGAGATGTCAATGGCAGGTCCTGGTGCCGGCATGTCCATGGGGAACATGTCCACCCACAACTCCAGTCGTCCCTGCAATGGTGGAGAGAGCCAGTTAGTGGCACCTAAATACTGCTTCTTGGGAGAAAAGCAATGACAAACCTAGACAGCATCTTAAAAAGCAGAGACATCACCTTGCCAACAAAGGTCCGTATAGTTAAAGCTATGGTTTTCCCAGTAGTGATGTATGGAAGTGAGAGCTGGACCATAAAGAAGGCTGATCGCCGAAGAATGGATGCTTTTGAATTCTGGTGCTGGAGGAGACTCTTGAGAGTCCCATGAACTGCAAGAAGATCAAACCTCTCCTTTCTGAAGGAAATCAGCCCTGAGTGCTCACTGGAAGGACAGATCCTGAAGCTGAGGCTCCAGGACTTTGGCCACCTCATGAGAAGAGAAGACTCCCTGGAAAAGACCCTGATGTTGGGAAAGATGGAGGGCACAAGGAGAAGGGGACGACAGAGGATGAGATGGTGGGACAGTGTTCTCAAAGCGACAAGCATGAGTTTGACCAAAATGTGGGAGGCAGTGGAAGACAGGAGGGCCTGGCGTGCTCTGGTCCAGGGGGTCACGAAGAGTCGGACACAACTAAATAACTAAACAACAACAACAAATCCCCCCCAAGTCCCAAATCGCTGGGCCCCACTCAGATCCAATCTGTTTGGGGATGCATAGTGCATGTCATCCAACCTTTTCTCCTGTTGGAGCAGACCCAGGGTGCAGTCGTCCCCTTTCCAAACATAGAGGAGAAGAAGAAGGAGAAGAAGAAGGAGGAGGAGGAGGAGGAGGAGGAGGAGGAGGAGGAGGAGGAGGAGGAGGAGAAGGAGAAGGAGAAGGAGAAGGAGAAGGAGAAGGAGAAGCCCGCCCTCTCCAGCCAAGACCGGGCTCAGGGCGGCTAACACCAGGTATAAAAACAATTGATTATTCCTGACAATCAAAGGAAAGTGTTCCTTTATGCAACGGCAGCTGCCAGGATGCTTATAGCCAAAAATTGGAAAGGGAGAAAAATCCCATCAATGAAAGAATGGCAAATTAGATTTTGTGAATATATAAATCTGGCAAGACTCACAGCATTCATAAGAGGACAATCAGACCAGAAATTATTAAAAGAATGTGGATGTGCTAAAGAGTATATGAAAAAAGCATTGTTCTGGAGTAAGCATATCAGTGTGTAATGAACGATGTTTTGCAGGGTTAAAGAAAAAGAAAAATGGTGTAAAAAGTATAAAGATAGAAGTAATCTACATTAGACACAACAATTTAGAAAGAGTAAAATTTTTGAGGTCTTAGAACAAAGGAAGGAAGTGGTCTAAACGGAATGGTTTTGTTTGTTTGGTTTAGGTTTGTCTAGTTTTTTCCTTTTTTTATTATTTTCCTCAGGTATAGACAGAAAGAATGTTGTTTATGCTAACAGTTATAAAAATGTGTTCTTTTTCTATTTTTTCTTTCTTCTTTTTCTTTCTTTTTACTATCTCTTGTATATGTAAGATGTGTGAGATGTGGATGTCAACAATAAATAAAAATATTTTTTAAAGAAAAAGATCAAGATAAAAACCACAATATATATATAATCAAAATAGAAGCAACAACCCAATAACACGCCCGCCCCCCTTGGAATCAGTGGCATTAGAGACATACAAATACAGTAGTACCTTGGGTTAAGTACTTAATTCGTTCCGGAGGTCCGTTCTTAACCTGAAACTGTTCTTAACCTGAAGCACCACTTTAGCTAATGGGGCCTCCTGCTGCCGCCATGCCGCCGAAGCACGATTTCTGTTCTCATCCTGAAGCAAAGTTCTTAACCTGAAGCACTATTTCTGGCTTAGTGGAGTGTGTAACCTGAAGTGTATGTAACCTGAGGTACCACTGTATGCTATATGGTAATTTATGGACCTAATAGGCGTGTTCTGGTCCATGGGCTCATGAAGAGTCGGACACAACTGAACGACTAAACAACAACAATAGGTATCTAAAGCTATTTGCACATGTTGCCCTGAAACCAGTCCATGCAAAATGTCGGCACCCTATACAGTGGTACCTCGGGTTAAGTACTTAATTTGTTCCGGAGGTCCGTTCTCAACCTGAAACTGTTCTTAACCGGAAGCACCACTTTAGCTAATGGGGCCTCCTGCTGCCGCCGCACCACTGGAGCACAATTTCTGTTCTCATCCTGAAGCAAAGTTCTTAACCCGAGGTACTATATCTGGGTTAGCGGAGTCTGTAACCTGAAGCATATGTAACCTGAGGTACCACTGTACATGGTTGGGGCACGGGTCCTCCACACCAGCAAGTGCGCAGCCTAGAGTGGCGCCACGTACCTGCTCAATGCCTGGCTTGTCCGGGTTCAGCAGGGGCCGTGTCTCCACGTGCTCAGGCACCAGTTTGCAGCCCACACGCGGGATCTCCTCCCAGTGGTGCAAGACAGTCAGCGCTAGATGCTCGTCCGTCTGTTTCTTCTGGCCTGCGGGTGCAGAGAGCGCAGAGGCAATGAGGCAGAAAGAGAAAAGTGCCGCAGGTCGAAAGAGGAGCAGAAACATTTGCTGCTGTTTGCGGCACCCTTGTGGAACAAACAAGAGGGCTCGCCCCATCAGCCTGGGTTTGCTGTGGTCTAAACCACAGAGCCTAGGACTTGCCGATCAGAAGGTCAGCCGTTCGAATCCCCGTGACGGGGTGAGCTCCCGTTGCTCGGTCCCAGCTCCTGCCAACCTAGCAGTTCGAAAGCACGTCAAAGTGCAAGTAGATAAATAGGTACCACTCCAGCGGGAAGGTAAACAGTGTTTCTGTGTGCTGCTCTGGTTCACCAGAAGCGGCTTAGTCATGCTGGCCACATGATCCGGAAGCTGTACGCCGGCTCCCTCGGCCAGTAAAGCGAGATGAGCACTGCAACCCCAGAGTCGTCTGCGACTGGACCTAATGGTCAGGGGTCCCTTTACCTTTACCTTAAGATGCTACTAAGATGCAGGTGGCGCTGTGGTCTAAACCGCAGAGTCTAGGGCCTGCCGATCAGAAGATCAGCAGTTCGAATCCCCGCAACGGGGTGAGCTCCCGCTGTTCAGTCCCTGCTCCTGCTAACCTAGCAGTTTAAAAGCACGTCAAAGTGCAAGTAGATAAATAGGTACCGCGCTGGCGGGAAGGTAAACGGCATTTCTGTGCGCTGCTCTGGTTCTCCAGAAGTGGCTTAGTCATGCTGGCCACATGACCCGGAAGCTGTACGCTGGCTCCCTCGGCCAATAAAGCGAGATGAGCCCTGCAACTCCAATGTCTGCCATTGATGATCATTGGGGTCCCTTCCTATTCTACAGTTCTATGATTCTAATTGGGGATGCCAGTGGTTTTCTCGGCAGAGCTTCAGCGGAACATTGTGGTCAAAGCAAACTCAAATTGAGCCAAATTCCTTGTTGAGGTTATAGAATTGCAGGGTCTTCTAGTGCAACCCCCCTTCAACACAGTTGGACCTTTTGCATCGTCCGTTGACCTGCTTATTTTGCTTCTACTTCTCCCCTGGAAAGGTAATAAGCTAAACTGGACTCCCAAAGCCTGCCCCAACACTCACAATACTACATGGCCTTCCCTTTTGCTTCCAATATTTATTGAGTGAATGCAGACATGTGCTCACTTTCTGAAGGGCTTGGGGCTTGCATTTAAAATGAAACATAACAGGTTCTCGGGATACTGAATTCTGTGCACGGTGCTCAAATGCAGGACTTAGGCTATGTGATTATAGCACACTCTGGAAGTTTAAAGATCCGTCTAGCATCATCTTAGGGACAGATGAATCTATCCCTTACAGTTTTTCCTCACTACTTATTTTCCCAATCTTCAGTTCTCCACATTTCCAGTATGAGATTTCCCCTGAAAAATCCACCTGCATTTTAGTGCAAATTTCACCCAATACACACATGTATGCAGTTTTTTTTTATTTTTGCAATGCAATCTCTTCTAAAATAATGCATTTTCAGAAGAATGTGCATTTCTATGGACACTTTGCCACAGTATGTGCCTTTCTGTACAAACTCCTTGGCTAGACGTCGTCATTGCAAAACGGCGATGATTGCATTGCAAAATTCGGAGGGCTGCACTGCAGAATTCTGCAAAATTTGAAGTCCAGCTGTGTTTCCAGTCTTGTATTGTGCAAATTGGGATGTGGGTGGCGCTGTGGGTTAAATCACAGAGCCTAGGACTTGCCGATCAGAAGGTTGGTGGTTCGAATCCCCGCAACGGGGTGAGCTCCCGTTGCTCGGTCCCTGCTCCTGCCAACCTAGCAGTTCAAAAGCACTTCAAAGTGCAAGTAGATAAATAGGTACCGCTCCAGCGGGAAGGTCAACAGCGTTTCCGTGCGCTGCTCTGGTTCACCAGAAGCGGCTTAGTCATACTGGCCACATGACCCGGAAGCTGTACGCTGGCTCCCTTGGCCAATAAAGTGAGATGAGCACCGCAACCCCAGAGTCAGTCACGACTGGACCTAATGGTCAGGGGTCCCTTTACCTTTGCCTTTATGTAATCCGCTGAGCAAGGGATTCAAATCACAAGAAAAGAGATCCTCCCCCCCTTTTTTATTATTAAATTAATAAATCATACATAATTATTCTGCAAAATTTGAAGGCCGCCTGTGTTTCTAGTCTTGTACTGAGCAAATCAGGCAGGTCCGCCTTTCGTTGTGAGCTAAACGGAAATCCTCTCCCTGTCCCCATCTCTCACCATCCTGTACATTCTGACTTCAAAGCAACTGACTTGGGCTGATTCGCTTCCAACGTACCGTTTTCGTCTTCCACTTCTGTGGGTCCCGTGAAGACCCGGTTGGTCACCTTCACTCTGCCGCCAGGGCCATAATGGGGCCCGTCCAGCTTCCCCTCTTTGCATAACTTGGACAAGATCTGGGTGGGCTTCTGAGGGTCTCTCCACATATTGTAACCATGGCTGTGGACAAAAGTAGACTCTCGTCAGTTCAAGGTAGGACTTCAGGGAGCCCAGTCCCTGCAGCCCACTCCTCATGGACCCTCCCAGCTCTATACAGTGGTACTTCAGGTTAAGAACTTAATTTGTTCTGGAGGTCGTTCTTAACCTGAAACTGTTCTTAACCTGAAGCACCACTTTAGCTAATGGGGCCTCCTGCTGCCACTGCACAATTTCTGTTCTCATCCTAAAGCAAAGTTCTTAACACGAGGTACTATTTCTGGGTTAGCGGAGTCTGTAACCTGAAGTGTCTGTAACCCGAGGTACCACTGTAGTTGTTTCTCTTTGACATCTGGTGGGAGGACATTCCACAGGGTGGGTGCTACCACTGAGAAGGCCCTCTGTCTGGTTCCCTGTAGCCTCACTTCTCGCAATGAGGGAACCGCCAGAAGGCCCTCGGCGCTGGATCTCAGTGTCCGGGCTGAACGATGGGGGTGGAGACACTCCTTCAGATATACAGGACCGAGGCTGTTTAGGGCTTTCAAGGTCAGCACCAACACTTTGAATTGTGCTCAAAAACGCACTGGGAGCCAATGTAGGTCTTTCAAGACCGGTGTTATATGGTCTTGGCGGCCGCTCCCAGTCACCAGTTTAGCTCTTAGCATGTTTCTCCCTTGCGTCCTGAGTTCGAGTGTCTTCAAAGCCCAGGACCCTTTTGGTAAAGGCTGCTCTCCAACTGGAGCGCTCGCAAGCCTGTGGAGGCAGAGCTGATCCATAGGGGCTAGTAGTGATCAATAGCCTCTCCTCCATGAATTTGCCTAATTCTGTTTAAAAGCCTGTGGCAGGGAGTTTCATAGTTTAACTGCATGAAGAAGGGCTTTTTAAAAAATCTGTCCTGACTCTTCCGACACTCTTTATCAGATGTTATGAGATCTAGTCTTCAGAGAGGAGAAGAAAAACTTTACATTCTACCCTCCTTTTCCATGCCGCGCATAATTTTAGAAGGCTTGCTCACTTTTCTCTAAACGGAAAGGTCCAGAATGCTGCAACCATTCCTCCTAAAGGAGCTACTCCAACCTCTGGGTAAGTCGGATTGACCTTTTCTGAATCTTTCCCAACTTGGCAATATCCTTTTCGAGGTGAGGCGACCAGCACACAGTACAGCGGTACCTCGGGTTACATACACTTCAGGTTACAGACTCCGCTAACCCAGAAATAGTGTTTCAGGTTAAGAACTTTGCTTTAGGATGAGAACAGAAATCATGCTCCGGCGGCGTGGCAGCAGCAGGAGGCCCCATTAGCTAAAGTGGTGCTTCAGGTTAAGAACAGTTTCAGGTTAAGTACGGACCTCCAGAACGAATTAAGTACTTAACCCGAGGTACCACTGCATATGGGTAAGACTTAATAGGAAGTGTTGCTGAGTTCACAGAATCAAAGCGTTGTGGAAGGGAGCACGAGGGGCCTCTAGTCCCTGCAATGCGAGAATCTTTTGCCCAACACGGGGCTTATACCCTCAAGCTTGAAATTTGGGGTGTGGAACTGCAATGCCATGTGAGTGAGATGAATAAACACCCAGCAATAAAAGATAACAGGATAGGATTTACCCCAGCAAATTATTTGTCAAAATTACAAATACCCAAATACAGACGGACATTTACCCTCACAAGATTCAACGTGCTGCCTTATTGGAGGGCAGATTCGAGGGTAAACCATAATACGCGGAACGATTCTGCCCCTGCGGCTTGATGGAGGAAGAAACTGTCTCTCATGTCTTGTTACGCTGCCGTTTCTACAGGGATCTACGCTCGGCATTTATCACTCCTGTTATACAAAAATCTCCAAATGGGTCCGAACTTCAATGTCTAAAACTCCTGGTAAAGGACAAGGATCTAGAGATCACGCTCAGGGTGGACAAATTCTGTGTGACTGCCATAAAACTTAGGGAACAAGCTGTACTACCAGAATGATTAGGGTTTTCAATGATAATTTTAGGTTATATTTTAATGATCAAGATTTGTCAGGGAACTGCCATCGGAGCCAGAGGTGGAGGGAAGGCTCCAGAGGGATGCCGGAGAGGGTCCCAGTAGGGAGAGAGGCAGCCCATCTGCTGGGGAAGGAAATCAGCGTAACACCAGTGGAGAAGGGGACATTTTGAGGTAACACAGCAGGTGAACCCTGTGGCATTCAAGCTCAGGTTGCCCGACAGCATGAAGATACATGCGATGTTTCATAGGTCCCTACTCTCACCGTACAGGGAGGGGCGGGAATTTCCGGGGTGGGAGGGAGAAGTCACCACCCACAAGTGGGTAGAGGAGAGGGAACACCACAACCAAGCCACGGAAATACTCGATTCAAGGTGGCGAGGGCGCAAGGTGGAGTACTTGGTAGCTTGGGAGGGAGAACCCGAGTCAGAAAACACGTGGGTTCCCGCTGAGGCGGTCAATGAAGGGTATCTGGTGGAAGAGTTCCACAGCCTGTTCCCAGATAAACCAAAACCACTAGCGAGATTCTGGGAGGAGGAATTTGGAACCACAGACGACGAAGAGGACTTTGTGGGTTTTCCTGCCTCCGAAGAGGAGGGAGGGGAGGTGTCCGAGGGAGAAGAATCAGACTGGGAGGCCCACCCCATGGGAAAAGATAGGAGTGGGTGGGAAGCGGGTTTTGAATCCTCAGAGGAGGACGACAGCTCCTTCAGGGGATTCCCCGCATCATCGGCTGAGGAAAGGGACGAGGTTGGATGAGAAGGTCGGGCCAGGGGTGGAGGGGGTCCTGGGGGGGGGGGAGGTGGATGTCAGGGAACTGCCATCGGAGCTAGAGGTGGAAGGAAGGCTCCAGAGGGATGCCGGAGAGGGTCCCAGTAGGGAGAGAGGCAGCCCATCTGCTGGGGAAGGAAATCAGCGTAACACCAGTGGAGAAGGGGGGCAGATGGGGGAATCGGAGAGGAGGCTCCAGGACTCTTCACCGGAGACCAGCGGGGAGAGCACAGGTCCTCCGCTGCCCACACCCTCCCTGCGCAGAAGACTCCCGCGCAGGGAGAGTAGGAGGAGACTTGGCATCAAATAACTTCTTTGCTGGAAGAAGTTCAAGAAACACCCACTGACGGATTCTGCCAGTGACTGAGACAGCCACGAAGTGAAGGGCTGTCCAGACAGAAAGGGTTCAACCAGGCAACCTAGCCAGGAGTGGCGGCAACTTACGCATGAGCAACCCCTAGAACTATTACAAGATTTAATGTATTTTTTAAAATGCCGCTATATCTGTATTGTCTCTGTTATACCCAATTGCAATTCAATGTATCCCTGTTGTGTTTTATGATTTTCCTGATAATGTAAGTGAGCTGGAACTGGTCTGTGACCGTAATAATAAAATTCTGAATTAAGAGTCCAGTGCTCTACTTGCATGCGGTTTCTTTGAATGAAGAGTTGACTTCTCTGGCAAACTCTGCTTCTTGCAGGGACTCCCTCAGAGCTACAAAATTCAGCTGCAAGGATCCGGGATGCTTACATGGAGTAGTTCTGTGTGATCCCACAGGTCGCCCTGTGCTTGCTGTAGTATCGGTTCTCCAGGTCGATCTTGGTCTCGCCAATCAGATCATCGGATCCCACCAGATCCCAGTCGTAAATAGCCACTGTCAACATGGACTCCATGGGAAAAGTGGCCTCGATGTCAAACGACCTGGAGGGGAAGATACAACCATCTGGAATCGTGGGGGAAATTGGAAAGGAATGGGAAGTGGCAAGTGAGGAGAAGGACAGCCCTCAGGGATGGAGAAACTTTTTCAAAGCAATCGTTACTGGGATAAGTGGAATTATTAGACGGGTGCAAAAATAACTAGCCGGGTGGTCCCAGCTTGGGTCAGAGTCGACCGAAGGGAGCCTTTTCTTAACCTTGGGTCCCTAGATGTCAGAATAATAATAATAATAATAATAATAATAATAATAATAATAATAATAATATATTTATATCCCGCCCATCTGGTTGGATTTCCCCAGCCACTCTGGGCGGCTCCCAACAGAATATTAAAAACACTATAAAACATCAAACATTATAAACTATATAAACATCAAACATGTTTAGGGAAGTTTTTAATATTTAATGCTGTATTGTTTTTAACACTCGATTGGAAGCTGCCCAGAGTGGCTGGGGAAACTCAGCCAGATGGGCGGGGTATAAATAATAAATTATTATTATTATTATTATTATTATTATTATTATTATTATTATTATTAACTTCCCTAAACAGGACTGACTTCAGATGTCTTCTAAAAGTCAGATATTTGTTTATTTCCTTGACATCTGTTGGGAAGGCGTTCCACAGGACAGGTGCCACCACCAAGAAGGCCTTCTGCCTGGTTCCCTGTAACCTCACTTCTCGCAATGAGAGAACCGCCAGAAGGCCCTCGGACCTGGACCTCAGTGTGCGGGCTAACGACAACTCCCAGCATCCCTGACCACAGATCCTGCTAGCTAGGGATGATGGGAGATGTAGTGCCTGGGGACCCGAGATTGAGGAAGGCTAACCTAAGGTGTGCAACGCCTGGTTTGGAAAACCCCAGTTCTCCACCCCCATTAATGCATCCCAGTACTAATGGAATTTTGCTGCCTCACAGGTGCCTGCAAATGTCTCTGAGGCTGCCTCCTGGCAGGTCTGGTGTCCGTCTGAGCTAATAATAATAATAATAATAATAATAATAATAATAATAATAACAACAACAATTTATAATTTATACCCCGCCCATCTGGCTAGGTTTCCCCAGCCACTCTGTGTGGCTTCCAATAGAATATTAAAATACAAAACCTATTAAACATTAAAAACTTCCCTAAATAGGGCTGCCTTCAGATGTCTTCTAAAAGTCAGATAGTTGTTTATTTCTTTGACATCTGGTGGGAGGGCTTTCCACAGGGCAGGTGCCACCACCGAGAAGGCCCTCTACCTGGTTCCCTGTAACTTGGCTTCTCGCAAGGAGGGAACCGCCAGAAGGTCCTTGGCGCTGGACCTCAGTGTCCGGGCAGAACGATGGAAGTGGAGATGCTCCTTCAGGTCTACAAGGCCAAGGCACAGTCAGAGAATTGTAGAGCTGGAAGAGCCCTCAGTGGTCATCTAGCCTAACCCCCCTGCTGCGCAGGAATTTCAGCTGAAGAATCCTTGACTCACGGCCATCCAAACTCTCTTTACAAACCTTCAATGAAGGAAAGCCCCACCACCACCAGAGAGAATCTGTTGCACCCTTGAATGGATCCTACCCCCAGAAAGTCTTTCCTGATATTTTCTCAGGATCTCCTTCTTTGTCCTTGAAATACATTTTGAGGGGTCCTCGCCTCTAGAGCAGCAGAAAGCAATCTTGCTCCACCTTCTGGCGAAAGGACTGCCACGTGGAAGATGGGACAAGCTTGTTGTCTGCTGCCCTGGAGGCAAAAGAAAACCCAACCAAGGCAGCACTGTGCAAAACGGCAGCCTGACTCAGCGCGGGGTCCCCTTACTTTCCAAAAATGGGGTTCAGCTGTTTGGAGATATAGTTCTCCTTGTCCTTGATGTCCGTCTTCCCCAACTTGATGACAACGTACGGGTCAGCTTTGCCGTTGATGTCGGCGGGATGCAGATCGGTGGCCTGGAAGAGAAGTCAAGGCTCATTGCAGGATGAAACCCTAAAGTCCCATATTAACAAAAAGGGGTCCCTTCTCTCCAGCTCGCCTGCTATCTATCTTTGAAGAGGCTTGTGATGGCCTGGGACTCGGGCTCGGACTCAGAACCAGAGGAGACTCGGTCCGCACCAGATCCTGTGCCTCAGGCATCATCTGGACCAAGTCTGGGGACTGATCCTGAAGAGTCTCAGTCTGCACAGGTTCCCCTGCAACAAGCACCAGCTGGGCCGAGTCAGGGGCCTGAGCCTGCCCTGGCTCCAGATGCGGGGATGACCTCGTTGCCTCCAGCTGGGCCATCACTTATAGCTGCTCCACTACCGGTTGGGTCAGGGGAGACTGAGGCGGCCTCTGGGTCTAGTAACCCACCGACGTCTCCAGAGCTGCAAAGAGTAAGGTCTGAGAAAAGGAGAGACCTGAGTACTCGCAGGAGGACTGCTCGTCTTCGGGCGAGGCAGGGAGGTGAGTCGCCGGGGGATCAGGACCGGCCGTTACCCCGACAGAGATAAAAGGCTGTCGGACCCTGCCCCAGGTTGCAGGAGCAACATTACTAGAACCTGCCTGAGACCCTGTGCCTGACCTTGCCTGGTTTCCTGCCTTGTACCTGTCGGACTAACTTCTCGTGGAACCTTTGGACTCTGGACCGGTCCTGGACCGCGTTTCACGGGTTACCCCTGGGCCCAGCACAAGGCTGACCTTAAGGTACCTACAGGGCCAGATTGAGGTTTGATGAGGCCCTCGGCTCCTGAAGATAATGGGGCCCTTTCTATGTCCAGCTGTCCTTTGCCAACAACAAATTGTCACTTTTTTGTGTTGAATAAATGCTCTATGGTCATTTATGGGCCTCATAGGTATCTGAAGCCATTTGCACACGTTGCCGTGCACCCAGTCCATGCAGAATTGAGGCACCCTATATATAGAAATGAGCAAACCAGTGATATTTGAGGGAGCAGGCAGGGCCTATGACTTGCATCATAGGAGCCTACACAACACAAAACACTGTTGTTGTATGTATCTCACTGTTGCTGTATGTATCTCACTGTATATAAGTTGTACAAGTGACAATAAAGTATTTCAATTTCAATTTCTCCTTTTCTCTAGACTAAAAAGTCCCAAACACCACAACCTTTCTTCATACAGGAGCCACTCCATCCCCTTGATCATTTGGGCGGCTCTTTTCTGAACTTTTCCCAGACCTATAATCTCCTTTTTGAGGCAAGGCAACCAGAACCTGGCTGAGGGCAGCTCAATGGAATCAAATGCTTGGAGCTGGAAGGGCTGTAAGAAGAAAGAGAAAACCACGTGTGTCCGTTTGCTTACCCTGACCACATAGACCCGAACCAGCACATTGATGGGGTCGTTGCTTGGGATGCCCTGGAACATGCCAAAATTTGGGTCGTACCCCGCCTCTTTGGTGATGTCATCAGGGAGTGGCACTTTGTAGACGCACATGGAGCCCTGCAAGAAAAAGCGGGAGGATGAGGAGGTGTTTTAATCTGGTTAAAAGGGAATGCAGGCCTGGGCAAAGCAATAATAATAATAATAATAAAATAATAATAATAATATTTTAGTTATACCGCGCCCATCTGGCTGGGTTTCCCCAGCCACTCTGGGTGGCTCCCAACAGAATTAAAAGCACAATAAACCATCAAACATTAAAAACAAAAGCAAAAAGGGAGCATGACCGAATCACAGGCTCAGAGATTGTGAGGGCCTCGCAAGGGTCATCTAGTCCAACCCCTTCTGCAGTGCAGGAATTGCAGCTAAAGAATCCCTGTGGCATGTGGCCTCTTTAAAAAACAAAAACCTCTCCCTCTTGTGTTTTGGTGCACCAGAATAATGGCACCAGGAATAACAGACCCCCAGCTCCACGTGGAAAATGCAGGTTTGAAATCAGAAAATTGGAAATTTCTAAGCTTCCAGATTTGTCAGCTTGTTTAAGATAGCTCTATGTATTTTCATTCATTCATTCATTCAGACAAAGTAATAATCATAAACAAATAAGAATAAACAGGTGTACCCCACCACTGAGACCATTCCATTGCAACTATCAACCCAAATTTTCAACACCTCTTACAATGGTTGGACCCCTTTCCGTTTTAACAGTACAAATTCTACAAACACCCTCCATATCTCCTCAAAATCATTTCTCCTGCATATTCCCCGTCTTACCTTAACGGCACATGTTAATTTATCATTAATAGCTATATCCCACACCTCTTTATACCATTCTTCCATTTTATATTCCCCTTGCCCCTTCCACTTCCCAGCTACAATAATTCATGCAGCTGTCAATAAATTTGTAAGCAGCAGAAAGTCAATAGATTTGATGGCAGGATTTAAATAAACATTCACATTATCAGTACTAGAAAATGTTTAGAAGATAGTGAAATATGATGGTGTATTTACTTTTATTTTTATATTTTTAGGCTTGATGTTATGTTATTAATAACTTTTTCTGTTAGGAGATAGCAAAGTGGGTGAAAAGAGAGACAAACCAGAAGCGGAAGTTGGGGGAAGCCCTGGAGGGGGGGGGAGGGAGGAATATATAATAAATGTTAAGAATTTGAGATGTATGTAATGAATGAAAAAGAAAAATGAATATTTTTTTTAATAAATAAATTTGTGAGCAAGTCCTTCACAGCCTGCGAACATTCTACCCCACCGTAAATTGATAATAATGCAACTTCTGGATTTTCAGTCACCTTTAACCCCGTGATTTCTGTTATCTCAATAATAATAATAATAATAATTTATTTGTACCCCGCCCATTTGGCTGGGTTTCCCCACCCACTCTGGGCTGCTTCCACAGAGACCAAAAATACACTAAAATGTCACACATTAAAAACTTCCCTGAACAGGGCTGCCTTAAACACCCTTTGCCAGAAAAATTGTACATAGTGACACCTCCACCACATGTGAACATAATTCCGTTTTCTGGCATCCGTATTTTCAAATCCTATCCAATGTGAGAGCTGGACCATAAAGAAGGCTGATCACCGAAGAATTGATGCTTTTGAATTCTGGTGCTGGAGGAGACTCTTGAGAGTCCCATGGACTGCAAGGAGATCAAACCTCTCCATTCTGAAGGAAATCAGCCCTGAGGGCTCACTGGAAGGACAGATCCTGAAGCTGAGGCTCCAAGACTTTGGCCACCTCATGAGAAGAGAAGACTCCCTGGGAAAGACCCTGATGCTGGGAAAGATGGAGGGCACAAGGAGAAGGAGACGACAGAGGACGAGATGGTTGAACATTGTTCTCGAAGCTACAAACATGAGTCTGACCAAACTGCGGGAGGCAGTGGAAGACAGGAGTGCCTGGCATGCTCTGGTCCAGGGGGTCACGAAGAGTCGGACACGACTAAACGACTAAACAACAACAAATCCAATGTGAGAGGAGGGAGGGAGGACCACACCCATTTCTAGAAGTATAGAGGCATCACATCTCTGAAAAGCGGGCCATAAACTGTTCTGACTCTGCTGTGGGGGGGGGGTTACAGATGCTAGCCCCCCCACTCACTTTGAACCTGCCCACGATGCGATCCTCATCGGCTGCGTGGTCATCGTCATCGCCAATCTTCCCCCGAAAGAGGTTGAAAGTGTGCAGCCAGTCCTCAAAGTAGTCAAATTCCGTCTCCAGCTCTTTGGGGAACACCTGGAGAGGAGGTGACAATGAACCCGGGAAAGCAACAGCGAAGCATGCAAAGTAGAAATAATAATAATAATTGCTCTTCGTTGTATTTCTCCATTTCATAACCTCTTGATGGCAAAAGAAGCCCCCAAAACTCAAAGCAGTTTACAAAAATGATAAAATCAAGCAAAATTTTAGAGCAATAGAGCAATGTTTCCAAACATACCAATATTTAAGATTCAGGTAGGAAGCCGTGTTGGTTTGACGCAGTTGAGATATATATATATCTATATATATCTATATCTATATCTATCTATCTATCTATCTATCTATCTATCTATATATATATATATATGCTTTCGTAGATTTTCACGGGTACAGGAATGCAGGTTTTGGTGTCCTCGGGTGTCTTCCCGTGTAAAAGTTGGGGTGTCTAGGCGACGTTTCGACGAGGTCTCACTCGTCATCTTCAGGCTGGTGCTTTCGGCTTCTTGTTACTGGAACAGAGCAGGATCTCAGTGTTTGAGTTCCTATAAATACTGTTGAGGGGGTGTGGTGTATAGCCTCCAATGTTCTGGGCAGAGAGGAAGTTCCCAGGCTAGTGTGCCTTTTCTTCTTTTGTTCCTTAATTACTTGAGGGATATCTTGAGTGATTTCTTGAGTGATATCCTGAGTACCACTTAGGTGGGTCATTAGGTGTGGATTAGTTGCTAAAGTCTTTGTGTCTTGACCTCTTGAACTTTGTGAAGAGTTTTTCTGAGAAGATGGCTGTACTGCACTTAGTTGTGCTCTGGCTTGGCTTCGTGTATAGGGGCGAGCTGTGGTTTTGTGGCCTGTGTCAGCCAGATCTGTGTAGGGATTGCAGGGGGGTGCAGCATCCGGAGGTGCCACCATGGTTTGGCTACTGGATGGTGTCTGTAATTTATCTGTGGAGAGGGACTGGGTTTGGGTCTGGTGTGGTTGATTGGTGATGGCGTTCTGTGTGCCTCTGGATCTGGTGTCAGTTTTTGTGGGGAGGGCTAATTTCCAGATGTCTGGCAAGCGGGATGTGTCGTCACGCTTGTTCATGTTGTGAGGGTGTTTCTCTATCTCGATGGCTTCCATGATTATTCTCTTGTGGTGATGTTCCATGTTAAAGAGCAATTTGGAATCTGCAAAATTAATTTCGTGTCCTGTTTCTTTCATGTGTTGGAAAAGAGAGGAAGTTTTTTCTTCTTTTTTGACGGCATTCTTGTGTTCTGCGATACGTGCATTTATTCGTCTGTTTGTTTGTCCAATGTACGTGGCTGGGCAGACTTTGCAGGGTATTTCATAGACCCCTTGGTTTTCCAACTGGATTTTATCCTTGGGGTTTCGTCAAAAAAGAAGAAAAAACTTCCTCTCTTTTCCAACACATGAAAGAAACAGGACACGAAATTAATTTTGCAGATTCCAAATTGCTCTTTAACATGGAACATCACCACAAGAGAATAATCATGGAAGCCATCGAGATAGAGAAACACCCTCACAACATGAACAAGCGTGACGACACATCCCGCTTGCCAGACATCTGGAAATTAGCCCTCCCCACAAAAACTGACACCAGATCCAGAGGCACACAGAACGCCATCACCAATCAACCACACCAGACCCAAACCCAGACCCTCTCCACAGATAAATTACAGACACCATCCAGTAGCCAAACCATGGTGGCACCTCCGGATGCTGCACCCCCCTGCAATCCCTACACAGATCTGGCTGACACAGGCCACAAAACCACAGCTCGCCCCTATACACGAAGCCAAGCCAGAGCACAACTAAGTGCAGTACAGCCATCTTCTCAGAAAAACTCTTCACAAAGTTCAAGAGGTCAAGACACAAAGACTTTAGCAACTAATCCACACCTAATGACCCACCTAAGTGGTACTCAGGATATCACTCAAGAAATCACTCAAGATATCCCTCAAGTAATTAAGGAACAAAAGAAGAAAAGGCACACTAGCCTGGGAACTTCCTCTCTGCCCAGAACATTGGAGGCTATACACCACACCCCCTCAACAGTATTTATAGGAACTCAAACACTGAGATCCTGCTCTGTTCCAGTAACAAGAAGCCGAAAGCACCAGCCTGAAGATGACGAGTGAGACCTCGTCGAAACGTCGCCTAGACACCCCAACTTTTACACGGGAAGACACCCGAGGACACCAAAACCTGCATATATATATATATATATATATGCAGGTTTTGGTGTCCGAAGACACCCGAGGACACCAAAACCTGCATTCCTGTACCCGTGAAAATCTACGAAAGCAAATATATATATATATATATATATATATATATATATATATATATATATATAGTCCAGGAGCACCTTAGAGACCAACTAAGTTTGTTCTTAGTATAAGCTTTCATGTGCATGCACATTTCTTCAGATACCAAGAAGCAACTATATATATATCACACAGAGGATCCATGGTTCCCCTTCATTCCCTCCTCTGTGGCTCGCTTTGAAGCAGCAAAGCGGGAGAGTAAGCGGCTCCTGTCCGGTTGGCAGCTTTAAAGCGAGTGTGCTCTCTTTCCATCCCTCCTCCCCGCTCAGCTCGCTGAAAAGCAGCAAAGCTTCTCCACACACCCCTCTCGTGCTCCTTGTCCCTTCAGTGTTTTTCCTTCCCTCCCCACTTAAAATGTGGTTACAAAGCATGGACCCACATGGATCCTCAGGATTTTTGCATTGCGTCACCCAAGTTCACCATCAGATCACATAACATGTCCATGGCTACAGCCTGCACCAAAAAAATCACGCACCCACTGTTTTGTAGGGCCGCAATGGCGCAAAAATGTGGTTACAAAGCACGGATCCACATGGATCCTCAGGATTTTTGCATTGGGTCACCCCAAACTCACCATCAGATCACGTAGCATGTCCATGGCTACAGCCTGCACCAAAAAAATCATGCACCCACAGTTTCATGGGGCCGCAATGGCACAAAAACGCGATTACAAACCACGGATCCACATGGATCCTCAGGATTTTTGCATTGGGCTAGCCCAAACTCACCGTCAAATCACATGCCTGTGGCCGCAGCATGAACCACAAAAATCATACAGCCACTGTTTCGACAGAATATTTTTTTTCTTGTTTTCCTCCTCTAAAAACTAGGTGCGTCTTATGGTCAGGTGCATCTTATGGAGCGAAAAATACGGTAATTAGGTTAGGATTACCATACGCCCGGAATTTCCCGGGTATAACCCTCATAAACAGCATCTCGATGGAAATTGCTGAGATGTCCAGGAAAATGTGGACGTATGGCAGCCCATTTCGGCAGTGTACAGGTGAAACTCGAAAAATTAGAATATCGTGGAAAAGTTCATTTATTTCAGTAATTCAACTTAAAAGGTGAAACTAATATACGAGATAGACTCATATATATATAATCATCACAATTATAACAAATAAAGGATTGACATATCTCGCTTTGCATGTCATGTATTAGTTTCACCTTTTAAGCTGAATTACTGAATTCTCCAGGATATTCTAATTTTTCGAGTTTCACCTGTAGATTTTCATTTAAAAAGTAGCTTAAAAAAAAACCTCAACAACGTTTTTGTCCAGATCTTCACTTTTGAAATATGGCAACCCTAAATTAGGTTATAGAATACACCTGCAAAGGAAAAAAATAAAAGCCCCAGTCTGGAGGGGCCCTCAGGATGCAGAGCTAAACCCCCCATAAACCCACGCTTCTGATGCAGCTGGGATCTGGCACAGCTCACCTTAAGCTCATCGATCTTCTGCTTGTTCTTCTTCTCGGGACCCTCGGACGTCGGCGGCTGCCCCTGTTGCTGCTTCTTCTTCTTGTCCTCCTTGGGGGCCTTGACTTTCTCTTTGGTCTTCCCTTGGCCTTTGGAGCCTTTCATGGGAGAGTCATCGAGTCTGATTTCTGAGCCCCCCAAGGGAACCAGTGGCAGGTGGCGTATGGGGAGGGCAGGTGCAGCAAAGGCGGGAGACGAGAAACAGAAGAAGCAGCCGTGATGTGCATGAAAGCTGACAGGCAGCCCCTATCAAACCAATTTTTGCCGTTCCTAAAAGGGTCCCTTCCTACTGAGGCTTGGGGGAGACCAAGTGTCTCAGGTACCATGCTCGAAAGGGCTGCACAGGTGAGGAACAGTGGATCCTAGATCAGGATCCTAGAAAAAAAACGCACCAAAAATTCTGGCCAATATACCGTATTTTTTGCTCTATAAGACTCACTTTTCCCCTCCTAAAAAGTAAGGGGAAATGTGTGTGCGTCTTATGGAGCGAATGCAGGCTGCGCAGCTATCCCAGAAACCAGAACAGCAAGAGGGATTGCTGCGTTCACTGTGCAGCGATCCCTCTTGCTGTTCTGGCTTCTGAGATTCAGAGTACTTTTTTTCTTGTTTTCCTCCTCCAAAAACTAGGTGCGTCTTATGGTCTGGTGCGTCTTATAGAGTGAAAAGTACGGTAAGTTTCAAATGTGGGAGTGGTCGCTACTTGCAAATCCAACGTACAGAAAAGCCCAATATACACGTTGATCTACCCCCATTTAGGTGAGGAATCATATGATTATATGCTGCTTTAGAGTTTTTTATTCGATCCAACACATGTAATTATTAATATTCGTTATTTCCAGTCATTTTCTCTGAGAAACATAGAAAATAACAGGATATATTTATACAAATTCTTCAAACTTACACAACCCCTTAAAAATTAGGTACGGAACCAAATGTTGCGTAATACTGTTTTATAATTTATGAGAATTGAGAATTTGAATGTATTTTCATGTAATGTTTGATACTTCCAGCTGATGAAGGTGAATATCTCGAAACAGTCCTGGTTTCTGATCCATAATTGACTTCTGACTTCTGCTCAATGATTGAAACTAAGATCTTCATGTCAAATCTGACTATGGACTAACATGAACTTATCTCTACTCATAAACTCTTACCTTTAATACTGTAACGAATTATTGTGTTATACATATCCTTATGAGTTTGAGTTTGTAATCCTTGTCAGAATACATACTTTTGAATGGATTAGTTTTTGTTGATTTGCAAGTAGGGACCACTCCCACTTTTGAAACTTATACTGGCCAGAGTTCTTGGTGTGCTTTTTTCTTGGTAATAACAAGAACTCCAACTTATTTAACATCCCATCAGGATCCTGACACTTCCCGGGGGCAGCGGGACAGTATAGATTTGGAACAGCGGTTTGCAGAGGGGCATAGTTAGAAGACAAAAGTTGGGAAGAACTGGGTGGTGAACAGCTAGGAGAAGCAGAACCAGGAGAGAGAGAGTTAGCAGACTCCGGTTCGCCGGAAAGTGTCCAGCCGATCAGTCCAAGGTCACGGAGATTAGATAAGGTAGCTGCACAGAAGGCGCAGTGGTTGCGAGATCAGGTTGCAAGATGAGGAAGAGACTCAGGAGGAAAGTGGGGGTAAACCTTAATTGGGAGCACCTGCACTCTGAGAATGGACAATTTGCTCTTCCCCTGTGATCATTAAAATCTCTTTCAATGGTAAGAGACTATTTTTGCTTTGTTCTGCTCATCTGCAGCAAAAGAGAGGGACGAAACTGCTTCCCCAAAGCCGGACAGAATGCTTCGATTCATTGGGAGGGAGGTGTTCGTGGTTTCTCTTGGAAGTTTGGGTGCAACTCAGCTTGCAGAAAAAGGGTCTGCACGGGGTCTAAGCAGAGTATGGGACCCCCCCCAAATCCCCAAAACTATCCCTGTACCTTTAACCTCTTTGCTGACCCCTCTCTCTCTCCTTCGAGGTTTAGAGGGGTACACATTGGGTTGCGTTCCCTTTACAACTTTCTTCTCTTCCTGAAACTTTCTTGGGGCCTCAAGGCAGGAGGAGGGAACTTTCTGATTCTGTATCAGACAGTGTCAGATCACAGAAGTGCCCCCCCCCCAGCCTTCCCCAAGACATCTGACATGCTCAGCTCCAAAGTCCAATTCTGCCAGCTTTCATCGCCTCTTTGCCAGTGATGGGTTGATGACAGAAAAACTGAGGGAGGTGGGGGGACCATGCAGAGAGGGAGACAGAAAGTGCCCAAACCTTTGCTTTTGGGCAGTTGGCAAAGAGAGAGCGAGGAAGGAATGGAAGGAGGCGCAAACACTCTGCAGATGGTGCCATGGAAGGGGCCTGCACTGAACTCTTTTCATATGCATTGAAATAAAATAAAATGTGATGGCATAACAGTTTACTCGAAGGTGGAAATGGAGAATTCATTTTCAACAGTTCTCAATGTTTCTACATTTCAGGTATACTTGCATTTTCTTTCAGCTCTAGGAGAGGAGCTCGTTTTTGGGGGGACAGATTTGGAGAGGGCAAATCTCTGTGTTTCATAATTTTGGAACATTTACATCTTGTGTATTGTTTTGTGAACTGCCCTGAGAAAGCCTCTCCCGACATCGGGGGGGGGGGTTGCGGGCTCACGCCCACCTTCACCCGCGCGATCTAGGGAATCATTGGGCCGCGTCATTGCCTGGGCCAGCCAATCGGCTGGCTGCAGGGGCGGGGCTTGGGATAATTTAAGGTCAGAGCGGCCCGAGAACACCCCTTTTCTCCTTCGATCCAGCTGCAGTTTCCCACCCACCCGCCTTCTAGGTTTTCCCTTGGACTTTGCTATGGACCTCGGTTGGTCTCTGCAAGGGGCCTGGTAGGAGTTTTTCCACTTGGCTAATTGGCATTGATTTTAAAGCCATTTGGTTTTTTCGCCTACCTCGTAGCAAAACGTCACGACACCTTTGGTTTCGGCGGTTAGGCATTGGTAGGGGTATTATTATGCTGATGAGATGGGGGGAGGAGCGTCATCACCTCCCCCAAATGCTGAGGGGTAGTCTGATAAAGGATTCCGGGGGGGGGGGGCGTTGCCTCATCCAAAACCTATGGAGGCTAGGGCCTAAAGCGCGCTCCTGAGCCGTGACCCCTCGGGGAGCACCTAGGGATGTGCATCTCAGGGGCTCCCCCTGTTGGAGTTAACCCCTCCTGGTCTTGTGCCGGATAGTCTGATAGGACCAATGCCTAAAGCCAATACCGCTCTTACCTGTAATCAATAAAGTTGTGGCCATTTTTTGCCCATTAACCTTAAATTCTGGTGTCCTGTGTCTTTATTTCTATCCAACTGGGGGGGGGGGCGGGAATCACCATGCAACTTGTGACGAAGGGCAGCTAATAATAATAATAATAACAACAACAACAACAATAATGCACCGCTTGATGGGAAAAAAGAACCCGAACAAATCTCAAAGCAGTTAAACCCTAGTCTCCTCCTCGCTTACTGGTCCTCTGCTAAACCGGAAGCAGTTTGCAGATATTTTGCATGGAGTGAAAGCTAAACTCCTTTCAGGAGAGCCCTGGTTTTAACAGCTTCATGGCTGATCAAGCAGCCCAGAGGTGAAGGGCTGCCCGTTCCTGGAGCTGCAGTGAGAAGGAAGGCTTGACCTGTTAATTTCTGCCTGCTCTCCAGCTGTGGAAGGTGCAGGCTCTGTCAGCGAGTGGGGCTTTCCTTGTAGTTTGAATTCCCCAAACATTACAGGTTGTTTGGGGGGGGGGGTTAACTCTCCTATCTAATCCACCTTTTGTTTCTTTGAACTCCAGATTTCCAAAAAATTACCCTCAGACATATCCATCTCATCCTTCTCCTCCGCTTCGGCCGCAGCTGCCTCCTGCTGTCGAAGCAGCTAGAAAAAGGAAATAAAGGAAGGTCACACAACAATGGAGGTGTTATAGGAATTCTAAGGTCATATAGATATAAAATAAATGTTCATAAATGTACAAGGCAAACGCATACATAAGTATATAAACCACGTGTCTGAAATAGTACAGGAGAACAGTCCTAAAGCCATTTTGACTCTTTCAGTGACCTCAAATATTCCTCTGCAGCTTGGATGGAAATGGGAAAAGCCTCACCCGTTGTCTCTGTGCTCACAAATCCTGCCTTAAGGGCACATTTGGGTATGAACAGGGTGAGCCTGTGACCTGGACCCAGGTATTAAGTATTTATCATCACAAAAGAATGCCGCTATCACAGCTAAGGCAGCCCTTCCATATGATAGAATACACCATGGGTAGGTAAATTAAGGCCCGGGGGCCGGATCTGGCCCAATCGCCTTCTCAATCCGGCCTGCGGACGATCCAGAAATCAACGTGTTTTTACATGAGTAGAATGTGTCCTTTTATTTAAAATGCATCTCTGGGTTACCTGTGGGGCATAAGAACTTGTTCCTTTTTTTCATTTTCCAAAATATACTCCAGCCCCCCACAAGGTCTGAGGGACAGTGGACTGGCCCCCTGCTGAAAAAGTTTGCTGAACCCTGGAATACACAGCCTGGAAGGGCATTGAATTATAGAACTGGAGAATTGGAAGGGACTCCAAAGGCCATCTAGTCCAACCCCTTGCAATGCATGCTGGGATGAAGTTGTTCCAGCAGCATTCATTTGACAGAAGCCCCGGAGGAATTTGGTGGCACGTGAGCAAGCCGGCCTAACAATACGGGAAGAGCCAAGTATATCTCGTACGGAATTAGAATTAGCTTTGTTTTGCAGAATGGGAGAACGGCTCTTGTGTTGAAGGAATGGGTTTCTGTGCAGTCAGTCTGAAACGGGACCCAAAATCCCCATTTTCCTTCTCCAAGGGAGCATTTCTAAAATGAATTAACTTGAGCACTTGAGTTAATGTATAAACAGAAAGCCAGCCGTATAAACAAGTGCTCAAAGCCCTCTCCTTTATCAGCCCGTGACAGCAATGGATGGCCTTGCCAGTTCCGAGTGGAACAGGGATGGCACATCTGGGTCTTATCTTACATCCTGACCACAAAGACGCACAGACCTTGTCAGGTCTGACAAGAGACCTGGAAACGGCGCCAGGAGTTCTCTTAGAGTTGGTGACCTTCTTCTTTCCCCAAGATAAGAGTATAGGAACAGGAACAACCTTTTATGGTCAAGAGTATCAGAACAGGAACATCTGTTTATAGTCATGGATGTCTACTTACGTGTATAAGTGGACGTGATTGGATTCCTGGGTAAGGGGGAAGAGGGTGCCTGGAGGATAAATATACTGCATGAAATTTCTCATTTCTTTGGACTTGCTGTGGACTGACCACTCAAGTGCCTTCTGCTTTCTGGAGAGCAGAATAAACTCTTTCTCAGAATCAACCTCAGTGTCATTTGACTTCCTTTCTCCCTCCCGGGAGCAATGCAGACCCCACCAGTCGGCAAAGTCTAAGAAGGCTACAGTGTGGCTTCCTGCTCCATATTTTGCACCAGCTTCTTTTGATCACCACCTGCCAACCACTCACCTCCTTCATCGTCTCGATGGAGGCAAAATACTTGGACCACCAGTCCAGCATGCTCTCGTCAGGCTCATCGTCCTCCTCCTCCTCTGCACCCCCTTTCTTCTTCTTTTTCTTCTTCTTCTCCTTCTCTTCTTCCGACTGCAAAATAATGGGGAAGAGGAGGGTGACATAGGTTCTGGTTTTCGAACGTTTTTCGGAAGCCGAACGTCCAACATGGCTTCTGCGGCTTCTGATTGAGTGCAGGAAGCTCCTGCAGCCAATCGGAAGCCGTGTCTTGGTTTTTGAACGGTTTTGGGAGTCAAATGGACTCCCAGAATGGATTAAGTTTGGCAACCAAGGTACCACTGTATAAGAAATCTGCTTTAAAAGGGTGAAACTGGATATGATGGAAGCTTCAAAACACAATTGTATGTAATCATGATGATAAGCATTGAAGTTGGGTGGGCGGGAAGTCCTTAGTATTGCAGAACAGGATCATAACCGTTGAGTGATAAAGCGTAACTTTGAATCTTGAAATAAAACAAAACATTAAAAATGAGAACAGATTGCTGGACTATTTGGGCCATTGGCCTGATCCAGCAGGATTTTCTCATGCCCGTCGTGGGATCATAGTGCTTTAAATGTGTGGCATGACACTCGGTTTATTTATTTATTTATTTTTAAAGATATTTATTAAAGTTTTATTCTTATTAAAGTTTTATTCTTGTCCATGTCAATTTGGCTTCAGAGAAGAAAGTTCCCTCTCTACCCAAGGGGTTCTTAGTTCTCCAAATATCAATTAAGTCCATGTTGTCAGTCATGTCAAAAACAGTTTTTGGCAGTCTGCCATCTTTAGTGACTACCTGTCTTTGTGACTTATCTATATTTGTGGACACCACTCCATTCATATCTCCCATCATAATGATGTTATACTCCATAGAGTCCAACTATATATTCTTATCCCAGTCGTGGGATCATAGTGCTTTAAATGTGTGGCATGACGCTCGGTTTAATTCAGCCCTCGGTGCCTGGGGAGAAAGGCCTTGGATTGACAGCTAGCAAAAGCATGCGCAAGAGCTCTGTCGTCACTATAATGATCTCTGGCAAGCAAGCAGCTGGATAAGCAGCAACAACTCCCCGTCAGTTTTATATAGTTTATTTACAAGGATAAACACATCCAGAGCATGGCCTTCTTGCCTGCTCTCATTAGGAGAAGTTGCTCAGTCTGACTCATTGTCCCTCCCCAAACAGGAAGAACGCCAAAATCCCACCTTTCCACTCCTTTCCTTCTGTTTCTCTCTGAGCCTCTCCAATCTCCTTGTTTGGGGACCGCATGACTGGCCTATCTCCAGGGGCATAGCTAGCTGCTCCAGAACCCAGAGCAGCAGGGGCGGAGTGATCCGTGCATGGGGGCAGGGAGATCCACGCATGGGGGTGGCACGGCAATTTGCCCATAGGGGTAGCACGGTGATGTGATGTGACGGGGGGGCTGCGTCAATCCGTCCAGAGGGGTCCTGCAGCGATCCACCCAGGGGGGTGCCGCGGCAAGCTGCCCACAGAATCCACCTGGCGGACGCAAGCCCCAAGCTTCCGTTTCAGGCAGTGCAGGGCCCTGAGCCACCGCATCACTCCCAGGAGAGATGCATGGCTTGGGAATGCTGTAAGCCAGTGCCGTCCCCCGTGGTATGCTATTTTGGCACCCCTTCAGGGATGACACCTGGGGAGGCCCTCCCCCATCGCCTCCACCTTTCTCCGTCACTGCCTGTCTCTTCCCCAAAAGACACAGCCTCCGACCCTAGCTTATCAGCTGGTTGCCTGGCAACGCTTGGACCAACTTCCAACTCTTCCTCTCCTTGGGAGCTAGCAGCTTGTTCCCTGGGAAGGAGGGGGGCCGGACTGTCCTCTCTAAATTCAGACAGCTCCCATCTACAGAGTCAGGCCCTTGCTTGCTCAGCTCAGTTTCTGAGGCTGACTCTTTCGCTGCGCTCGGGGTGGGGGTGGGGACACACGTTCCTGACAGTCACCACAGAAGCAGTCACTTACCACATCCACTTTCACGACCGCATCAGAGTTCTGCCTCCGGGGGAAGGAGAGGAAAAGGGAGAAAAAGAAGCACAATTACAAAGAGGAAGGCAGGCCTGCAGTTTGCATACATGCCAACATTTCCCAGATAAAAAATAAGGAAATTCGTCACTCTTCCCCGCAACTGATGTTCCTTGATCTTCCATTCCCCCCCACCCAGAGCATTTCGCAACAGAAGGCAGGTCAGTGCCACCACCACTTCCCCAACGGGACACAGCAAAGATGTCCTCTCTTGTCCTGAGAAAACCCCTTAATACCGGTTTTATTTTATTTTGTGCTCTGTTAAATTTACAAGGAGAAAAGCACTGTTGGAAATTTCCATTCCACCTTTAGTTGCAGACATGGAACTGTTACGTGTCACATGTCTGTTTACATACCAGCACAGTTTGCTGGGAACTTCCGCTGTGTATAGCTTTTGCTTTTGACTCTCTCTCTGAGGAGACGAAAAGAGAGACAACATGTTTCTTTTGTCCTGATTTATGCTTCATAAATCCGTAGCTTGTTAGTATGTTTCCACAAGCCTCATGCCTCTTCTGTTTGCACAGTATGCTCTGCTGGTGTGCTCAGGCTTTGAAGTCTGAGATGTCGCACCAGAGGTTGGGGATTCATCACAGCTGGAAGGGCATGATCCAGCTGGGGGCTAGCCAGCTGGCTTCTCGACCCCCGAAGGATGCCGACAAGTACACACCAATAAATATATTTTAGAAAACTTACCGCTTCCAGCTTGACCATGGTTTCCATCTTCTTGATGGGGGCCTCGGGCTCCATGTTAACCACGATTTCCCCTGTGGGGTGAGAGATGGGTCCACCATTGGCCAGGGCTGCATAGGCACTCATGAGCTTAGCTGGGCAGAGGACAGAGAAAGAGAACCAAGCACAGAAAAAGAGGGAAAGGGAGAGAAGAAGAAGAAGAAGAAGAAGAAGAAGAAGAAGAAGAAGAAGAAGAAGAAGAAGAAGAGAATTGTTTTAGGACAGAGGTGGCCAGAAGGCAGAGATTCTGGAGAATTCCAACGGAAACAGAAACAGTGTTTGCTTATTTGCCCTGTGTCCGGAATGGAAATCAATCCCGTGGATAGTGTTTCTGTTTATTCCACTGTGCAGTGATTGGAGTCACAAGACTCTGTTTACATTCCTGAGATTCCAGACTGTTGGAAGTCTCATGGAAGACAGGAGATGGATGTGATGTTACCGGTTTCCTGTTCCTTTGTTTTCCAGTTGCTCTCTGCTTTCACAGAGAGAGCACGTATATTTCTTTACTGTCTGCGTAACTAGAAATAAAACTCTTTGCAAGGTAGCTCATATTTTCTCGTCCTTCCCTGCTGCTGGATACTCTGTGTAATGAGGGAACGTGCTTGGAGCCTTATCAGAGGCTCAGGTCATTAATCATCATTGGAGGTGATTCCAAAGGACTCAACCGGAGGATGAGCTTTTCCAGCTCGTAGCGGAGGCTCCGACAGAGAGTTGGTGGTTGTTTTAGTCTGTGAATGGTACCTGTTTCCCTGCAAGGTGGCCTTGCCCCAAATATGCCCTCCTGACACCTTCCATCTTACAGGTACCACATAATACCCATTCCACATCTTTGGAACTCCCTGCCTTTGACATCAAGTACCTTCCCTGTACTCTTTTCAGAGCCTGATAAAAACATTTTTTATTAAAAAAAATTTTGATTTTTCAGATTAAAATTTTGCAGGCACATATCCAGCATACAGCATAGAAACAAGATTCCAAAGAATCTCCTGGACTTTTCTCCTCCCCTTTGTGGGTCCTTTGGTTAATCATTTCCTCCTGCATCTTTTAGGATAACCCAAATCTTCTACCTCTCCATTGTGTCCAAAATACACCATTAAACTACAAGCGTTTTTCCAATCCTACAAACGATTTTAACTGTTTGCAATGGTTTTTAAGATAAATTAAACTACAAGAGTTTTTCCAATCCTACTAACGATTTTAACTGTTTGCAATGGTTTTAAAGATAAATTACAAATTTTTCCCATTCCTTATTAAATTTTTGGTCTTCCTGATTTCTGATTCATTTTAGCCATTTTTGTATAATCCATCAACTTGGCCTGCCATGATTCTCTGGTAGGGACATTATCTTGCTTCCATCTCTGGACCAGTGGCATCCGTGAGTAACATTCACGGAAAAACATTTCTGTTTAGACAAGCCTACTCAGACTTCGATAAAGCTGATGTGTTTTTAGTTTACTGCTTTTAAAAAAACAATCTTTTAATTCTTTTTACTAATTCTTTTTATTGCTTTGTAAATCACTTTGAGTGTTATATAAATTTTATGCAAAATGAATAAATAAATTACATCCTCCCCTCCCCCATTCAAATTGTGTTCCCTTTGCAACGAAACGAACATTTTGGAAATAATCATGGCATGAATTACGCGGAATCCCCAATTTATGCAGATAGTTATGTGAATTATATCAACGAGTGGACAGCGAGACGAATAACATAGCACTTGGCAAAAAACGAACTGTTATGGTTCAGAAAGAGCCCTGATTGTGACCAAGACAGGGCAGAGATAGCTGCCTTCTTCTTACATCCCTCCCAGAAGGTGTGATAAAAGGAAGAAAAAAATGAATGGAAAAGTGGAGAAGAAAATACTGGAGAGAGAACACCTCCAAGCTTCAGAGAGAAAGCTTGCAGGGATGAGAATAAGCACACAAATAGGTTGAATGCACAAGAACCTTTGTGTTACGGATGTTCCCAGGCTCAGCTATAATCCCAGCACTTTGTATTTCACAGAACCGTAGAATTGAAATAGAACCATAGACTAGGGTTGGAAGGGACCCTGAGGGTCATCTAGTCCAACCCCTTGAGATGCAGGCATCTCAGCTGAAGCATTCATGGCAGGTAGCCATCCAACCTCGGCTTTAAAATCTCCAAGAAAGGAGTGCCCACCACCTTCCGAGGGAGACCGTTCCACTGTCGAACGGCTATTGCCACCCTGAACATTCCCACATTTATTTCAGATGTGGGGTTGTGCGGAGAAGCAAAGAAAGAAACAGTGATTTGCTTAAGCGATTTCCTAGGTGCTTTGGGATTTGAACCAGGACCTCTGCTGCTCATGGAGCTCAGTTTCTTAATTACAGAGGAGGCTCATTAAATAGCATTCTGCCCCACACCCTCCTGTCTAGCAAACCAAGACCCTAAACTGGATCCGTTCCGGAGCTCCGTTCACAACCTGAGCAGAACGCAACCTGCATCTGCACGTCTGCGCATGCGTGGGTCACGATTTGCCGCTTCTGCGCATGCATGTGACATCACTTTGAGCATCTGCGCATGCGTGAGCGGTGAAATCCAGAAGTAACCCTTTCCGGTACTTCCGGGGCACCGCAGTACGCAGTATGAAAATGCTCAACCTGAACGCAACACGAGGTATGACTGTACAGTGGTACCTCGGGATGTGAACGAGATCCGTTCCAGAGCCCCGTTCGCATCCCGAACGGAACGCAAGACGCGACGGTGCGTCTGCATGTGAGCGGGTCACGTTTTACCGCTTCCACGCATGCGCGTGATGTCATTTTGAGTGTCTGCATGCGTGAGCGGTGAAACCCGGAAGTAACGCGCTCCGTTACTTCCAGGTTGCCGCGGAGCGCAACTCGAACGCGCTCAACCCGAAGTGCATTCAACTCGAGGTATGACTGTACTGGTCGTCCCCTGTTCCACGTTACACACTTAGTTCACACCAAAAGTGCCCCATCTTCTGGACCCCATAACATCACCCTCCCTCCCTCCCTCTACCTGGGACTACCTGCTGTGCTCCAATGTTGGGCTTTCTTATCCGGAGGCCTATAGATGAATTTCCTCAGGGAGTTCACAGCATGGCTTCCCACGAGAGTGTAACGCCCGAAAGCACGGCAATCCACAACGCGGATGTTCAGCGGGGGGTGAAGAAGCTCATTCTCAGGCAGATCCTGCAGAGGACCAGATGCAAAGGTAGGATTTAAAAGAGATCTTATGGCGGTTGTGGGAGGGCTGAGGGGAGGAATCAACAGATCTCTGTTGTCTTCAGGGTCATCTTAGCCACCCCCTCCTTGTTCCAATGCCTTCATTGGTCCCAAATCTAGAAAGATGAGATCTGATTGGATGAGCTTACTGCCGCTCTGGGCAAATGTTTTATTTTATTTTATTTTAAAAAATATTAGATTTTCCACAATAATAACAAAAACCACAAGGCAGAATAACACACAAAAACAGAAAAAAGAAAAGGAAAAAAGGAAAAGGAAAAAGAAAAATACATCAATGAACGAACGATAACCCTCTTTCACAGAGAGACGGTGTATTTTTCTTTGCTGTCTGCGTAGCGGGAAATAAAACTCTTTAGCCACGTAGCCATAAATCTCATCCCTTCCATGTGCTGCTTTGATTCTCTGCTGCATGGGAATGTGCCTGAGGCCTCATCAAAGGCTCAGGTCGTTAATTATCGTTGGGGGCGATTCTGGAGGAAGATGAGTTTTATCAGCTTGGCTGAGCGGAGATCCCAACAGGCGCATGCATGCGCTGTACGTAACAACGCCACATATGTGCTGTGCATAGCGGTTTGCCGCCAGGGCTGCTCGAGCGCCATACGGACAGCGGTGGGATCCCTCTGTCACCGCTACAGCCACATGTAGAGGATCCTCCATTCGCGGTTGCAGACGTGAGCAGAGGATCCCAGTACTGACCGTACGGCACTGGAGCAGTGCCGCTGGCAAACCACTATGTACAGTGCATGTGCGTCATCGCTACGTATGCCATATATGTCGTACGTAGCGATGCCACACATGCGCCCTGTGTAGTGATGCCCCACCCCAGGTGTCACATGATGTTTTCATTCACCCCTGCTTGTGGGCTTCTAAGGATTGGCTCCTGATTGGCCACTGTGGGCTGGATGGACCTTTGGTGCGATCCAAAAGCCAGGAGGGGAGAGGGCTCCTGTGTTCAAATCCTGCTTGCTGGTTTCCCACATGCCTCTAGTTGGCCACTGTGAGAACAGAATGCTGGGCTAGAGGGGCCTTTGGCCTGATCCAGCAACCTCTTCTCATGTCCTTATGCACCCATCTCTGCAGGGAGAAGATACTCACCACTTCAAACCATTTGACCAAGGTGCTGAAATTGGGGTTTTTCTTGTAATTCTGGATGAGGGACGACTGGACTCCCCTCCCGGCACATTCGATGTCCACTCGAGGCCGATCCACCTGCGCCAAGTTCACGCGCTTCAGGTCTCTCAGTCCCCAGAACAAGATCTAGAATTATGAAAAGATAAAGGTAAAGGACCCCTGACAAGTTAAGTCCTGTCAAAGGCGACTCTGGGGTTGTGGTGCTCATCTCGCTTTGCAGGCGTTTTCCGCAGACAGTTTTTCCGGGTCATGTGGCCAGCAGGACTAAGCCACTTCTGGCGCAACAGAACACCGCAACGTTGTTTACCTTCCCGCTGGAGTGGTACCTATTTATCTACTTGCCCTTTTGGGTGTGCTTTCTAACTGCTAGGTTGGCAGGAGCTGGGACCGAGCAACGGGAGCTCACCCCATCATGGGGATTCGAATTGCCGACCTTCTGATCAGCAAGCCCAAGAGGCTCAGTGGTTTAGACCGCAGCACCACCCTCGTCTAGAATTATAAAATTGTAGATCACAGAAGAATTGATGCTTTTCCACATTGGTGCTGGAGGAGACTCTTGAGAGTCCCATGGACTGCTAGAAGATCAAACCTCTCCATTCTGAAGGAAATCAGCCCTGAGTGCTCACTGCAAGGACAGATCCTGAAGCTGAGGCTCCAAGACTTTGGCCACCTCATGAGAAGAGAAGACTCCCTGGAAAAGACCCTGATGATGGGAAATATGGAGGGCACAAGGAGAAGGGGACGACAGAGGACGAGATGATTGGACAGTGTTCTCGAAGCTACCAGCATGAGTCTGACCAAACTGCGGGAGGCAGTGGAAGACAGGAGCGCCTGGCGTGCTCTGGTCCAGGGGGTCACAAAGAGTCGGACATGACTAAATGACTAAACAACAACAACAAAGAATTGTGGAGTCGGACGAAGGGACTGGTCAGGGACTGGACTGAAGAGGAGCACTGGGGATCGCCCTCTCCTTCTCCTCAGCTTCCCTTGGAGGAGGAGGAGGAGTGATGGTGATCGCCCCCCCTCCATCAGTTTCAAGACAAGAGGGAGACAGGATTGAATTACAGTAGAACTCAGAGCTGGAAGAGAAGGAAGGGGAGAGCTGATAGCAGAGACTTCCTTAGAAAGCAGAGAAGAGCCACCATCCCCAAGAACTCATCACTCGATTAGAGTTCAAGAGCAATGGGCTCAACGGCATTTGACTACTGGGGCCCCCCTAGAGACCCCCCCCATGCCTGATAGGACTCTGAGGACCATCTAGTCCAGGCATGGCCAAACGCAGACCTCCAAATATTTTGGGACTACAATTCCCATCACCCCGGACCACTGGTCCTGTTAGCTAGGGATGATGGGAGTTGTAGTCCCAGAACATCTGGAGGCCAAGTTTGGCCATGCCTGATCTAGTCCAGCCCCCTGCAATGCTGGAATATGCAGCTGTTCCGTACAGGGATCGAAACTGCAACCTTGGCGTTACCAGCACACGCTCTAACCAACTGAGCTCTCCACCCCCATTGTTCTGCCTGGACGCTGAGGTCCAGCGCTGAGGGCCTTCTGGTGGTTCCCTCCCTGCGAGAAGCAAAGTTACAGGGAACCAGGCAGAGGGCCTTCTCGGTGGTGGCACCTGCCCTGTGGAACGCCCTCCCATCAGATGTCAAAGAGATAAACAACTACCTGGAGGGCAGCCCTGTTCAGGGAAGTTTTTAATGTGTGGCATTGTAATGTACTTTTAATCTTTGTTGGAAGCTGCCCAGAGTGGCTGGGGAGACCCAGCCAGATGGGCGGGGTACAAATAATAAATTATTATTCCAGTTACAGATAGGTAGCCGTGTTGGTCTGCCATAGTCAAAACAAAACAAAATTCCTTCCAGTAGCACCTTAAAGACCAACTAAGTTAGTTCTTGGTATGAGCTTTCGTGTGCATGCACACTTCTTCAGATACACAGAAGAAGTGTGCATGCACACGAAAGCTCATACCAAGAACTAACTTAGTTGGTCTTTAAGGTGCTACTGGAAGGATTTTTTTTTGTTTTAAATTAATTATTATTAATTATGAATTATTATTATTATTATTACTTGGAAGCACCAGTCCACCCACCCGCCATTCAGGAAGCACAGCACCGAGGTTTTAAGCTTACCTCCACTCTGTATTTGCTCAACACAGGGCGGATTCCCAAAGGCACAGGCAGGATGGGGCCCCGATCCATGTCCGTGGGGCCGTCAATGGGAGGCAGCTCTGACTTCCCGGCTGGGCCAATCTGCAAGAGAGAAGGACGGCAGGTAGAATCTGTTCCTTCAGCAATCTCTCTCCCTCACACACAAACACACATTTGCCAACCACCATGATGCTTTCGTTCACCCTGGGAAGGTTAACCCATCCCGTTCATGCATTGCTAAGTTGGGGAGTTTAGAATCCCTGCTTTGAATAAGGTAAGCCCAAAGTCACGGTTTTGAATAGAGTAGGTCAACTCTTCATCCTATACTGCGTGACTTGGAAAATTTGGGTCCAGTGTTTTGCCCGAGTCTTTGAAACGAAGACTGGTACTCAAGGAATCATGTAGGGTAGGGGGTTGCCAACTTTTTTTGGGGGGGTGCTGAGGGCTCATTTGGAATGAATGTTGAGAATGTGCCATGGGTGCCAGTTACAAGATGGCTGCCATGGGGTGTGTGGCAATGCCAGTGCTTTTTGTTTTCAAAAAATAATGTTTAGGGGTACTCTCATTTTGACTCAAGAAAAATCACCATTTGATAGTTCACATCGGGAAAAAGAAATACATTAAATGGACAAAAGTACAAAGATTCAAAAAAATGTTTAGGGGTATGTGTACCCCTGTATCTCCCCAGAAAAAAAGCGCTGGGCATTGCACAACGTGGCTGCTGTGGGGAAGCGGAATGATGGATTCCATGTTCGGATGGCTGAGACTACAATTCCCATCATCCCTGACCACTGGTCCTGTTAGCTAGGGATGATGGGAGTTGTAGTCCAAAAACAGCTGGAGACCCAAGTTTGGGAAACCCTGATCTAGTGCATTCCCCGGGGATATTTCCTGAGTCATTTCACAGGTGCCAATGGATAGAATGGCAGCAGCCTGGTACAAACAGGTACCACTCAGGTGAGCCCTGATTCAGGGAGAAGGACTCCGAGCTGAAATGGAAGCCACTTTCCCCAACGTTGTTTCTTTCTGATATTTGAGCAGAAACTACCAACATGGTGCTTTGTGCAGTGCCCAAAAGTCTAATCAACATTAATTCTGTGATCCAGGTGGAAATTTCACGTTGGAAACTGTACATCTCTGAATCACTATTACAACCATGCAGGTTTCTAATAGCTCCAAGAGGCAGGCAGAAAGACTTTGAGCATGCTGGTGATTTCTGAGAGGTGCCAACATTTTGGGGAAGAAAGGGTGATTGGTGGGCTGAGTTGACATTTTCTTCCAGAGGATGTGCAGAACAGCCCCTTTGGAGGTTACCCGCATGCCCAAGGCCCCGTTCCGCGATTTGTGAGCGAGTTACAGATGGAAAAAGTCGAGGGAGGGAGAGCGGGCGGGACAGTTGGGTTGTGAGACAAGCAGAACTTGACCTAGTTTGGTTCATGCAGACAAGAGGAAAAGAGCAAGATAATGCAAAGGGCAAAATAAGAATAACAAAAATCAAATCAGGATAGCCTGTAATACAAGGCAAGGCCCCCAGCTAAGAGGAATGAGAGCATCACAAAGGGCTTTTCTTTCGGCTGCAGCAATCTGAGAAGCACCTTGATCTGCGGCACGCACGGATCATGGACCGCCAGCAAGGCCCGCCTGATCTCTTCATCGTCGTAAGGAAGCTGAGAAGATGGAGGCAGGGCAGAAAGAGAGACAGACAGACAGAAGGACGGACAGGACAGGACGAATCCACAGATGTAAAGAAAAGAAAACAAAGTCCACTCTTAAATGGGCAAACAGTGCAGCAGATGGAGAAGACATAGTCCGCTTTCAAAGAGTGAGATGGAAGAAGGAGTTGTGTCTTTGGCAGGTGGGATCCTTGGAGATTCCTCCATCCACACAACTTACAGTAGACCTGAAATCTGTGCGCCATTTATTTATGTGATCGCAGCCTTCTGTGCTTCATCAATCAATCAATCAATCAATAGATAGAAAGAGGGCTAGAGAACAGGGGAAACCCATCGAAAGGGGCTGCACCATATCTTATGAGAACTTCCAGGACTCAGAAAGCAAAACAGAGGGCTTAAGAAGCTCTTTCTGCACTAGGTTTTCCTGTGGTTGAAAGAGCTTTTAAAGAGCTTTTTACTTACTAATCTCTGGGAAGATCATTTCAGGATCCTGGGATACTCCTGCAAGAACTTGCAGAGCCATCGTGAGATCTTGAGAGATCTCGGACAGCCCTGCAAGATCTTGCAGAAGCATCTCAGGGCCTTAGCATGAGTGTCCCAGAGGCCAGTAACATACCTTCCAATTGCCCCATTTTAAGCAGGACTGCCCTGCTTTCTTTAGAGGCACTCTGGGCTCTGCTTCTGTCCCGATTTCTTGGGGCCTGAGGATGGGCCCCCCGGAAGCAGCTCCCACAGTGGCAACAGCATTGAGAAACAGGCATGAGAGTTAAAGCCCTTCTTCCTGCTTCTCAAAGCCGGGCAAAGGCATACCATGTGAGCCTGTGTCCCAATTTGGGCAGGTGAGAATTGTGGCGATCACACAGGGTCCCCTTATGTTTCACCATCTATTGATCCCTGTGCCACCACTTGATTTCTCGCTGTCACCACCCAGGCCCTACCTGGTGCAATACTGAGTCCAGTCAGAGTTAAATTGGAACATAAACTGATGTTTATTTATTACAGTTTAACAAGTGTGTGGTTTCATAAATGGTATCTGTCAATTACAATCATGGGGTGCCTATCCAGACCTATAACTTCCGCTACCTGCTCTCACTCACTAAACCACCTCTCAGATATTTACTTGTCTTCCTAGCCCCAACTGTTCCTGACTCAGCTTATTTCTCTACACTAACTGAACCTACCCACAGACTCTATCCCAATTTACTCCCACTCCAACCAACCACCCAACTCCCAACAAACTCCTCCCAGAGCTGATTTTATAGTCCCTCTGACTCCACCCCCCTGGGTTCTGATTGGGTAACTTGCTTAACTAATTCACCTCCAGCACGCTCATATGTTACCGTCACAGGAATGGCTTTGAGCAGATGAGAATGGTTGCAGGGGCACAATTCGGGGGATCTTCCTGGCTTTGCCTTTGTGCACAGACCCCCCAAAACATAACCCCAGTGTACCATATTTTTCACTTTCCCCCTCTAAAAATTAAGGGGAAATGTGTGTGTCCTATAGAGCAGTGTTTTTCAACCACTGTTCCGTGGCACACTAGTGTGCCGCGAGATGTTGCCTGGTGTGCCGTGGGAAAAATTGAAAAATTCGAAAGATTTTTTTTAAAAAAAAATGTCAAATTTTCGCCCACTAGGCGGGCGCCGGACTGTGTCCACCCTATTTTCCATCCGTCCTGGGTGGGGATCAGATCGGATGGGATCGGATGAGAGTGGACAGGCGGTCCGCTCTCATCCGATTCCCCATAGAGAGCAGCGGGGCTCTGAAATCTCCCTCTCCGCACACAGTGCGGAGACGGAGCTGTCATCCGCTGGCTCAGCAGGGATCAGCAGATCGATCCCCGCTGAGCAGAGAACGGTCCGCAACATTTTTGTTTGCCATTAAAGAAAAAAATATTAAACATTTTCTAATGGTGGTGTGCCTCGTGATTTTTTTCATGAAACAAGTGTCCCTTTGCCCAAAAAAGGTTGAAAAACACTGCTATAGAGCAAATGCAGGCTGTGCGGCTAAGCCCAAAGCCAGAACAGGGAGACGGAGTGCTGCGCAGCGCTCCGTCTCGCTGTTCCAGCTTGGGGTTAGCTGCACAAAGCCTCCGCAGGGCAGTGGGGTGAAGGCGCCCCGCTGCCCTGCGGAGGCTTCAAAGGCTGTCCCCGAAGCCAGAACAGCAAGATGGAGTGCTGTGCAAGGCTCCGTCTCGCTGTTCTAGCTTGGGGATGGCTGCGCAAAGCCTCTGCAGGGCAGTGGGGTGAAGGCAATTCCCCCCCCCCCCCCGTTCTCCTCCTCCTATGGTCCGGTGCATCCTATGGTCCAGTGCGTCCTATAGAGCAAAAAATACGGTAAGTTTCAGGCCTACAGTACTAGCTGCCTGGGAACTATAACGGAAAAGTTCATTAGGTTTTGGCCCAGTTCTCCAACCTGTGAAAGTCATTCCAGAACCTGATTCTATCTTCTGTTGATGCAGAATTCGCCTTTTTTGCTGCTGCATCACGCTGTGGACTCATGTTAAGCTTGTGGTCCACTAAGACTCCTAAACCCTTTTCACATGTCCTGCTGGCAAGCCAGGTGGCCCCACCCCCAATTCTTATATTTGTGCATCTGGGTCTTCCCTACCTGTACTCATTGTACACATATGACTGCATGTCATCTGACCCATCCACACTAATTATTAACTTTGCAGGTGATACTACCATAACGGGCATAATTGCAGGCGGAGATGAATCAGTGTACGGGGGGTTCAAAAAGTATCTACATGGTGCTTAGAGAATAACTTGCACCTAAAAATTAGCAAGACAAAGGAGATGGTGTTGGACTACCGGAGGAAGACGGGAACCTACCCCGTTGTATATCGGGGGGAGGGCTGTGTGGAGAGAGTCGTCTCCTTTAAATTCCTGGCAGTTTACCTTAGTGAGGACCTCACTTGGAAAATCAACACAACTCAGGTGGTCAGAATGGCCCAACAGAGACTCCATTTCCTCAGGGTCTTGCGAAAGAATAATGTTAAACAACAATTGATGAACTCCTTCTACTGGTCCACAATAGAAAGTGTCCTTTCATATTGTATCACAGTGTGATATGTTGGCTTGACAGTCATGGACAGAAAGTCTCTACAGAGGGTGGTGATATCATGGGCTGTCCCTTGAGTCCGTTAGATGACATCGCAAGGGATCGTTGCCTTAGGAGAGTGAGAAAAATTCTCAGGGATGACTCACACACCGGCCATCACCTCTTTAATCTTCTACCCTCGGACAGGAGATATAGAAGTATAATCAGCCGTACCGACAGGCTAAAAAATAGCTTCTATCCATGGGCTGTTAGGCTGCTGAACGGAAAATAACATAGCACAACTGACTTGCGAGGTGGTGTGTTGTTCGATAAGCACACAGAGTGCAATGAGATTGAGTGTTTGGGGGGGGGGAGGCTCATTTAATTTCATTGTACACAGGTTGTACATTGACAAAAAAGGTGCTGTTGTTGTTGTTATCCTGTCTAAGTGTAGAACCTCACATTTGCCAAAATTCATTCAGCCCAGTCCTCCAAGCCCTGAAGGCCACCTCAAAACCTGGTTCTATTCTGAGGCATCAGCTACCCCTCTTAGTCTCATTCAGGGACCTCAGGCTCAGCCAGGTTTGACCCACTTGCCCCCCCCCCCATGCATGCGTCCTGGAGACACCATTACCTGGAGAAGTTCAAAGGCAGCCAGCAGGTCCCCGGCGGTGGAGTTGCCCCGGTAGATCTGATAGTACTCTAGCTGGGGTGGGAAGCGGGGTGGACAGTACTCCTCATCCGACATCTTCACCACGGGCTTGGCAAATGTTCGGCCCATGAAGTCAGCCTTTCCCTGGAAGGAGATGGAGAAGGTGGAGAGCTCCGTTGGTCAAGCATGAGACCTTTAATCTCAGGGTTGTGGCTTCCATCCATTCCAAACAAGATCTCAACTAGTCTGCTCTGAATATCTAGCTTGATTCTTGGTCCTCAAAGCAGCATGGTGGACCACAGACCAAAAATGGTGGGGCAGGGAAGGTGTGACAGGAGACGTCGCTATGGGGAGCTCCAGAGGTCCAGACTCAAAACACGTGAGCAGTGCTGGATGCGAGATCTCTCCCACCAGGGACTGGGTAGAGGAGGAATGGTGGAGACCATCTCCCCAGCCTGACCCTTCCAGAGAAGAAGACAGTTCAGAATAACAACTGGGGTTTGAGGGAGGCCACAGCTCAGAGGAAGATGAGGGGGAAAGTTGGGAAATAATGGGAGAGGAGGAGAAGGCAGAGTCGGAGTAGCTGGCTAACACTAGAAAGCATTCCAGACCCACCATCTCCCAGAACTCGGCGAGTCTTGAAAGTAGGAGAGCAAAGAGCCTGAAAACAGATAATCGTCAAGGGAGTGGTGCTGTTGGCGAATGAGGAAGTGGGGGAGAAGGGGGATGGAGATTTACTTGGGACAACACCATTATTTGAAAAGGCTGCATTTCCAAGCCTCTCTCTGTAAATATTGAATAAACAAGCAAGTGGTAAGGACTTTTCCTTGTCTTATACGTACCTGGCAACCTGGGTCGGTTCCTCTTCTGCCTGACACAATGCAGGCAAAGAAGTCTGCTTCCCCACTATGCTATGATTCCCCCCACTTCCCTTCCCGGCCCCTCTGTAATGGCCTGGGATTTGGACTCGGAGGCTGAACCTGAGGGATCCCAGCCTGCACAGGATTCCCCGCCTCCAGAACCAGCTGAGCCGGGGCTAAGGCATGAGCCTGAAGGGTCCTCACCTGTGCTGGATCCTCAGGTGCAGGCATCAGCTGAGTCTGCTCTGGCTCCTGAGGTGATGGAGGACCCATTGCCTGCAGGTGCTCCAGTCTCAGCCCCGTCAGAGGAAGCGGAGGTTGCCTCTGGGTCCGGTAACCCTCCAGCCTCTCCTGAGCTGCAGAGGCTCAGGGCAGAGAGGCGGAGGGAACTAAGTTCCCGCAGAAGGAGTGCTCGCCTCTAGGCCTGGACAGGCGAGTCACCAGAGAATCGGGGCGTCCTATGCCTCGGGGCAGATAAAAGCCGGCCAGCCCCAGTCCCAAGTTGTGGGAGCAACATTATTGGTAGCCAGTTCCTGCTTGAACCCTGTCCTGCTTTCCTGCTTGACCCGCCCTGGCTTCCTGCTTGCAAGCCTGTTCCTGACTTCACCCGACTCCCTGCCCTCCACCCAGCTTCAGCTGCTACGGACTGCCTCCATGTTACACCTCTGACCACGGACCGGACTTGGACCTCACCTCTCGGGTAACCCACGGGACCAGCATACACTCTTACCACAGTGTCCTGGTCATAGATCTCGATGACAATGATGGGAGGGTCGTCCCGCATCTCATGGACTTCCCCATATAGCTCCACGTTGTCAAACACCAGCAGCTGGTCCCATGTGGGGCAAAGTGTCTCCTGGAGGACCTGAGAAGAGGAAGAGGAGGAGGAGGAAGGACTCAAGGTGTGCATGAACCTCTTCCTTCAAACCCCATATCCCATTTCTTTCAGTTCCCCCCGAAATTCTGCAGAGCTTTTGCCTACAGCAGGAACTGCTGCTATATTCCTTCTGGAATTTTGCATGTGAGGCAACCGCTATCTTTGTCTTTGTTTGGTGGGTGTCAGAGATGGGGCCTTTTCTACAGGGGCATCTAAATTCTGAAGCCACCTCCACTTCATATTGAAGCACCTTTTTTAAAAAAAAAATCATTTTTATACAGGAAGGCCTTTTGCAAAATTGGCAGGCAAAAAGTTGCTAAATGTGTGTATTAGGAGAAAATCACAATAAAATGGATTTTGAGAATAAGTTTTCTTTTTTAAAAAACAAGACAGATGCAGAATTGCAGAAAACGGAAGACTGGAATCTACACTTTAGAACTCCCTGCCAATTGATATCGGGCAGTTGCCTGCTAAAGCCATTATCGTTTAAACAAGCCCAATCGGGTGTTTTAATCCATTTTTGGTCTTTTGTTATTTTAACTTTTCGGAAGTCTTAAATTACTGTTGTTTTCTTGTTGATAATTTTCTTGTTTGATTTTTTTTCCCCAAACCTGTTTGAGGTTTGTTTTGTTTTACAACCAAACAGGGTATTAATTTTATTAAATGGATAATAACAAGGTGGAACTGGGAGGAAACCATACTGGCAGGTTTGGCCACACTCAACAGGAGCCACGAGCAATTTGGGCTGCAGGGAACATCACCTCCACTTTTAACAAGCAAGAAATTCAGACAATGGCCACTTATCTCTGAATCTTCTCCTCTTACCTCCGTGCACTGACTCTGCGTGATGAAAAAGACCCGGGCAAAGGGATCCGAGAGGCCACTGCTGTCGGCAGCGAAGAGACTTCTGGCTTGGTACATGTGGACACGAAGCTGGAAGACCTGCTTCACTGCATGGGAGAAAGGAAAGGAAAGAGAGGGAGGTGACTCCGTGTGGATTTGGGGCAGCGACAGAGGACCACAAGTTTAGCTGACACCGTAAACGGAATGTACAAAATTCACACTTTGCAAACGAATGCATGAACCAATCAGCAGCACTTCTTCGAAATTTGCAGTTCTGCGAAATTTGGGGTGCAGTTCTCCAGCCAGAGATTGCACAGGAGGATGTGTATATTGGCAAAAATAATGTATTAAAAATGCATTGTGTTAGGGGGAAGTGTGTTTGGAGGGAGTGGAATACATTGTAATGGGGGACATTGCGGGGGGTGCATTGTGTTAGGAGGACATTGTGTTTTGGGGGGGAATGCTTTCACTAGTCAAAAGTATGTGCAAAAAATGTGCATAAATATACAGTCATACCTCGGGTTGAAGTTGCTTTGGGTTGAGCATTTTTGGGTTGCACTCCACAGTGACCCAGAAGTAAACGAATGCGTTACTTCCGGGTTTGGCCGCTCGCGCATGTGCAGATGCTCAAAATGACATCACGTGCATGTGCAGAAGTGGTGAATTGTGATCCTCGCATGCAATTTCAGTTCAGGATGTGAACGGGGCTCTGGAACGGATCCTGTTTGCATCCAGAGGTACCACTGTAAATCCTTTTTTAAAATAAATTGCAGGCGTTTGCAGAAAGCCACTTCTGAGCTAGGGAGGAGGTGGGGTTGCGGGCTTCACGCCCCTCCCCCCACATGTGGGGGCTGGCTTACAGCCCCCACGATACTAGGGGAATCCTCGGATGCGTCATCCCCCTGACCAGCCAATCGGCTGGCCTGGGAGGCAGGGCCAGCCCTATTTGGGGCCAGCGCGGCCAAGGATCTCCCTCTTTCCGTGCCTCAGGTGGTCAGGTTTTCCCTCCCCTCCCACCCGTTAGGCTAGGCTCTCTGACGTTGCTATGGACTTCTGTTGGTCGCCGTCAAGGAGCCTGGTAGGAATTGTTTCCAACTGGCAGATTAGCTCCAGCCACTTGGTTTTCGCCTACCTCGTAGCAAACCGTCACAACTCCCCGGTACTGGCGGTTAGGCATTGGTAGGGGTATTATTATGCAGATGAAGGGGGGAGGAAGCTCCATCACCTTCCCCCAAAACAAAGGGTAGTCCGGTAAAGGATTCCGGGGGGCGTGGCCTTGTCCTAAGCCTATGGAGGTGTGGGCCCACTGCACGCACCTGAGCAGTGACCCCGGAGGAGCTCCTAGTTGATGTGCATCACTGGGACTCCCCCTACTGGTGGTTAACCCTCACCGGTCTTCATGCAATCGGGCTGAAGCCGGTTAGTTGATAGGACCAATGCCTAAGCCAATACCGCTCAATTCCTGCAATTAATAAAGATGTGGCCTAATTTGACCCATTAACTCAAATTCTTGTGTCTCGTGTCTTTCTTTCTGAGGGGGGAGGGGGGAACTCGCCACGCAAATGGGATGATCTGAAGAATGGGAAAATGAGAAAGAGAGAGACGCTGAAATTGTTGGATTCATGCACCCCAAGGAGTGATACACATTGGGCATTTGGCTGAGTGTAGCCATTGGGTATCTTTTAAGGTGAACCTTTCAGTACAAAAGACTGAGCCTGGGCAAAATCTAACACAGTCAGGAAGACAGTGCCTCTGTGTGTGCTCCGGGTGCCTTAAAGAAGACCTTCCCTGCCACACCTGGGATTTCAGGTAGGGCACAAAGGTGAGCCTGTGGGGTCCCCGGCCACTCTAGAAGCAAGGAAGGGGTTCTCTTACTGTTGTACAGGAGGCTGATGGGGGGGAAGGAAGGGATGTTCTGGCCCTTGGGAAGTTTCTTCTCCTCAAAGCCGCAGGGCAGGCCGCCGAGGAAGTCCTTGCGCTGTTTGTTGAGCCCCAGCCACAAATAGATCTCCATCTTGGCTTGCACCGTCCAGCCGGCTGGCCCAAAACCTTTTTTCCCCGGTAACTGAGTGAAGAAAGGCCAAGAAAGAGAGAGAAAGAGAGAGAGAGAGAGAGAGAGAGAGAGAGAGAGAGAGAGAGAGAGCGCATTACACACCCATCACTTTTCTCTGAGCACCGGAAGTCCCCTTTCTTTCTTATTTTGGTTATTTTGCAATTTAATCTTCATTGATTTTTAATATTGAATCCATTCGCCGCAAAAAGAACCAAAGAAAAGTTGTGGCCATATTTAGCCCATTAACCTTAATAATTGTGTCTCGTGTCATTATTTCTTGCCACGCAATGGCTGAAGGCCGGGCAGCCTCTGCCACTCTGAAATGATGACGGAGCAGACAAGAGGACTTTGGCACCTGAGATGCTTCTTATCCGCCCACCTCTTTTCTAAATTGCACCTCTCATGCCCTCCCCTCTCTCAGCCTCCCCTCATCAACTGCGTCCCAAGGAGGGGGTTAAAAAGCAGCCGTCACGTCACCCTCAGGAAGACGGTCTTCACTTTGGCGCAGTCCTTCCCCGTTTCCTCGTCCACGATGGAGTAGAGGATGTCCTTGGAGGGGATGCGGGCGTAGGCGATGCGCTTGTTGTTGCTCATCATCCAGATGAAGACATCCGGGATGCTGTGTTGGGGCTGGGAAGGGAGGAGAGGGAGCAGAGAGAAGGCTCAAGAGCTGAGTAGCACTGGAGCTAGCCTCTCCATCCATCGCAGCCAAGTACACCCAGGGGCAGGCCCAGATAGAGGGGGGGCATATGGGCCACTTGGCCCGGGCCTCCGATTCCAAAGGGGGCCTCGGTCAGCATATTCACAACCGCAGGGGATGCACTGGGGCGAACACGGAGACGCAAAGGCGGTGGTGGGCGGATTCCCTGGGGCCATGGCTGGCAGCGCCAGAGAAAAGCTTCCCGGCATCCGGAGCGGGACCTGCGATCGGCTCCACAGAGGATCGCAGAACGGGCGCCGGGTGGGTGGAGGCGACCAAGGCTCCAGCAGCCAGTGCGCTGCAAACGTGATGGCGGACCACATTTTTCATGCTGTTAAAAGTTGGTGAGTTTTTGTTTGAAATCTTGTTTGCCAAAAATTAAAACCACACATACCTTAAAGGTACGTGTGTTGGCTTTCTTACCACTAATTTTTTTTGAAAAGGATGAAAAGTTGATGAAGATGTGGCCATTTGTTTAAAATCTTGTTGAGTGGGCCAAGAATATTACTTACACCCGAGGAGTACATATAGCTCAATGAGGATAAAATTGGGTGGAAACCATGATTTTTAAAGAAATATTGGCTTATGAGCAATAGTGGCTTTCTCACAAGCATACATCTTTTTTAAGAGTAGAATAAGAAGACGGAGAAGTTTTAATCATAATTATATTATAATTAAAACAAAAAAATTCCTTCCAGTAGCACCTTAAAGACCAACTAAGTTAGTTCTTGGTATGAGCTTTCGTGTGCATGCACACGAAAGCTCATACCAAGAACTAATTTAGTTGGTCTTTAAGATGCTACTGGAAGGAATTTTTTTGTTTTGACTATGGCAGACCAACACGGCTACCTATCTGTAACTATATTATAATTAATAGTCAAATTTGTCTACTTAAAAATAGATTTTACCCAGGGTAAAAAGGGGGGGCGCACATTATCTACCTGGCCTGGTCCTCTGCCTGGCTCTGCAAGGCCCAGCCCAGGGGCAGCAAGTGACCTCACCCAGGAGCCCAGGAAATAACAGCTGGGGAAGCCACTCCCCATTTTCAAGCACCAGCTCTCACTTCCTGTTCTAAGGGTTTTCCCCAGTCTCTCTCGAACTTGGTTCTCCTGGTCTCTGGCTCTGCCTGATTCTTCTTGCTGCCTTTGGACTCCTCTGCCTGCCTGTGACCTCAGCTCCTCTTGAACTCAGCTCCTGGCCCCCCAAATACTTGCCCCCCTAGCGTAACAGCCTTCCTGCTTCAAGAGGCAATTTCCCCACAATTCCCTGTGCTCCTGCCTTCAGGGCTGGATCTGCCACCTGGATCCAGTGCAGACTTCATAGAACCTAATAATAATAATAATAATAATAATAATAATAATAATAATAATAATTTATTATTTATACCCCGCCCATCTGGCTGCGTTTCCCCAGCCACTCTGGACGGCTTCCAACAAAGTATTAAAATACAGTGTTCTGTTAAACATTAAAAGCTTCCCTAAACAGGGCTGCCTTCAGATGTCTTCTAAATGTCAGGTAGTTGTTTATCTCTTTGACATCTGATGGGAGGGCATTCCACAGGGCAGGTGCCACCACCGAGAAGGCCCTCTGCCTGGTTCCCTGTAACTTGGCTTCTCGCAGGGAGGGAACCGCCAGAAGGCCCTTGGCACTGGACCTCAGTGTCTGGGCAGCACGATGGGAGTGGAGACGCTCCTTCAGGTCTACTGAACTGAGGCCATTTAGGGCTTTCAAGGTCAGCACCAACACTTTGAATGTGCTCGGAAACGTACACAGATTAGGAAGGAGATCAAAGGGTCATTCAATCCAGCCCTCTGTGTTTCCCGGTTCCTGCATGTTTGGCTGCTCAAAGCCCAGTGCTGAGATATTTAATCAAGGCTCAAGTTACATATGGATGAACCTGGTCGCCTCACCTCATCTGCCAGGAACCGCAGCTTTTGCAAGAAGTTCTGTGCCTGCTTCAGCTTGTCTCTGATGGTGGTTTTCTTGACCTGGGATCTCATGGTCTTGGCCTGCTGGCCCATTGTCTCCTGCATGGTGTTTGATGCAAGGAGAGAGAGAGAGAGAGAGAGAGAGAGAGAGAGAGAGAGAGACGTCATGGGGATGAAAGAGGAGCTAGCATTGGACTGCAAAAATGACATGAATTTAGGAAATGGAAGGGGGTGAGACTCAACCTCCCTGTCTACTTTGGCGGTGAGAGAGGTTGGGGTTGGCCTGGGGTGTGGCTGTCCATTTGTGGTTGGCTGTGGTGGTCTTTGTTTTCATGTGTGAGTGGGGTGGGTGGGTGTTTTGGATCAGGTTAGCCATATTGATTTGTATGCTGTTGGTGGATTTTTGTCATTATCTTGTTGGGCTGTGTATGTGATAAAGGGGAGCCATACTGAGGTGAAGGCGTCTTCTTCTATTTGTCCCCGTGTCAGTTTCAGTTTATTGGTTAATTTTTCTAGAAAGGCTGTTTCCCATACTATTTGGCACCATTGGTCCATGCTTACTCCTGACAGGTCTCTCCAGTGTTTGGTTATGATGTTTCTGGCTGCTGAAAGTAGGTGGGTTATGAGTTCTTTGTGGTGTAAATGGGCATTACAGTGTTACCTCAGGTTAAGTACTTAATTCGTTCCAGAGGTCCATACTTAACCTGAAACTGTTCTTAACCTGAAGCACCACTTTAGCTAATGGGGCCTCCTGCTGCCGCTGCGCTGCGGGAACACGATTTCTGTTCTCATCCTGAAGCAAAGTTCTTAACCTGAAGCACTATTTCTGGGTTAGCGGAGTCTGTAACCTGCAGTGTATGTAACCTGAAGCGTATGTAACCTGAGGTACCACTGTATTGTCTTGGAAGATGTTTAGTAGGGCCAATTCTGGGGTGATTTCTAATACTTGCTTGGTTATTTTACTTATTTCTCCTATGGTTGTTGTCCAAAGGAACACAAGTGAACAGCAGAGAACCTGCACAAGAAACGCTGACACCAAACCCTACATATAGTAAGTAAAATAGAAACATCGCCACCCGACCCCACCCCCACCCATCTTCCCCCCCACCTCTCTCCCCCTTTTCTTCCTAATAGCGCAACAAATGAAACTGATTTGTAAAAATGTTACATGGAGGGGAAAAATACGAGAGAGAGACATTGCAAACTTTTGTAAATCAAGAAAATCTTTAATAAAATAATAATAATAAAAAAAACATCCTTGTCTACTAAACTGGGGTCACTGCAAGTTCTGCTGATGTCTGTTGTTACAGTGGTGCCTCGCAAGACGAAATTAATTCGTTCCGCAAGTTTTTTCTTCTTGCGAGTTTTTCGTCTTGCGAAGCATGGTTTCCCATAGGAATGCATTGAAAATCAATCAATACGTTCCTATGGAGACCGTCCGGGGACAGAGGGGAAGCGCCGCGCGCCTTCCCCTCTGTCCCCGGACCTGTTTTAAAGCAAGGGGCAGCAGGGAGAAGATTGCTTCTCCCCGTTGCCTGCCCCGCAATCTCTGGGGACAGAGGGGAAGGCGCGTGCGCCTTCCCCTCTGTCCCCGGACCTGTTTTAAAGCAAGGAAAGGGGCAGCGGGGAGAATCGCTTCTCCCCGTTGCTGCCCCTTGGTTCAAAAGGGGTCCGGGGAGCGAGGGGAAGGCGCGTGCGCCGTCCCCTCTTTTGAAGCAAGGGGCGGAGGGGAGAAGAGTGCGCGCCTTCCCCTCTGTCCCCGGAGATTGCGGGGCTGGCAACGGGGAGAAGCGATCTTCTCCCCGCCGCCCCTTGCTTCAAAAGAGGTCCGGGGACAGCGGGGAAGACGCGCTGCGCTTCCCCGCTATCCCCAGAGCTTGCGGGGCAAGCTTCGTTTTGCGAAGCAAGCCCATAGGGAAATGCGTCTTGCGAAGCGGCTAAGAAAACGAAAAACTCCTTTGTCTAGCGAGTTTTTCGTCTTCCGAGGCATTCGTCTTGCGGGGTACCACTGTATCTTACTTTATAAAATGTGATTGTTCAAACAGGTAGTCTTGGAGAAAGGGATGTTGGCAAACACCAATTAGAATGAGAATGGAAGCAGTGGGATTTCTGACATTTGCTGGCTCATCCAATGTCCAGAAATCAATCAAGCCAGCAAACTCAACGGTACTTCTTGTTCATGTTTTTGAGCCTACAAATGACCCACAATCGATTGCATTCCCTTCCCCACAATTGCACCCTATTTCCTTGGCACTCCATAGCTCAGACACAATTTTGTAATTTTGTAATTCAGATAGTCGTTATAAACCCGCCTTCTTTTCTACAATTGCTACTGCAATTGCTGCTTCGATACCCACTTTGGTAAGTAAAGACTACTTTTACTTTTTTACGAAACAGTGTGTGATTGTTATTTTTAAGGGGGAGAAAATGGGTAATACCAGGAGAATCCAGTCTGCCTCTAGAGCATCCTGGATTATTGTTTGTAGAAGCTAAGATATATCTTGTCTCAGCTTCCAAGTTTAAGCTGCAAAGGATGATACGCCGCTGATCTCACAAGCATGAGCGAGGAAGGATAATAACTGGTGTCTAAATGCATTCCCACAATGGGTAACAGCTATAGTGTCAGGAATAGGCTAGGATTAGTTCAATTTTAGAGCCACAATGCTCTGGTTTATTTTGTATTCTGTTTTGACCCTCTGCTTGCTTTTCCTCCACTTTTTATTTTTAATAACATTTCATAATTTGACCATTGACGTGTGTGTGTGAATTTTAGAATCCTCCACGTCACTTGGAATTCATGCTACTGGAAGTTTAGGATGAGGGTTGTAAGAGACCACCACCTCTACCTTTACACTCTGAGTAACTCATAAGCAGAGTGTCCCTACGCCCTTTTAAAATGTGGTTTTGGGGCTTCCGGGTTAGCGCGTCTGGCTAATGGCGGATTCCCTCCGAGCTCCGGAGGGAATCGGCTCAGCAGGGGATCGGGTCTTACCGTGCCGGCGACACGGGGACCCTCATAAACCACGCACACGGAGTGCGTGGACATGGTGACTCGGCGGGCACCGTAAGCGCCCCCCGACCCGTGAAAGAGCCTTTTTAAAGGCTAAGGATCGGGTGCCAGGGAGTGGCGTGGTGCTGTGAGTCTTCTGCTACCCCTGCCGGGCGAAGCCGCATGCCATTCTTCAGTCAGCGCTGACTTCTTCCTGTTAAATTTGGACTTAAAAGCAAGAGCAACAACCCGTGAGTAACTTGAAAATTGGATTACAAATTTTTTGGTTTGGATTTGGCACGAACGGGGGAGACGAAAAAAAAGGAAGTCCGCCTCCTCCATATTGTTAACAGTGCAAGCAAGGATTTGTCAACTAAAATTGCGGGAAAAATTTGTGTGATTGGATAAAAGATATAAACCTCACGGATTTAAAAGAACTAAGTTAAGGTGCTGGAGGACAAGAGAGTATTTTGTTTGAAGTAAAATACCACCCTACTCAAGCCCGGGAGCAATCTGAGTTAAGAGCCTGCCGAGATATAGATATTTTTGACAGCTGTCAAATTTGCTGTCAAAGTTGAAAGGACTGAAATTGAAACTCTAATTGATTAAATCGCTACAAAATATCACAAATAAGGAAAGATTGATACAAACAAATCTGACTTTGGGATCGGAGAAGGAAAGATTACTAAGTAACCAGAATCCCTCTAGAGGGGACTTTCGGACATTGCAAGAATGGAACTAAAACAAGGAATACAGGAAATACGTGCTGACTTGAAAGAGCTGATCCTTTTCGTGGGAAAATTGTTACAGAAGAATGAGAAAGGCCATGTTTTGTCTACGAGCCCATCAGACCCGAAAATATCTGAAAATACATTAACTGACTTGGAAAGGGACTCGTTGCTCAAAACACAGGCAGCTGGACAAGGAAAAGAACTCAAGACTGAGGAGGAAAAAACACCTGCCAAACAAAAGGATTCAAAAGAAGTGAAGGCTGAGACACTGCATAAGAGAGAAAGACCTGTTAAAAAGAAATTCAAACTGACCAAGGTGAAAACAGGATTATTTGGGACATATAGATTCATGAAACAGCGTTGGAATACTGGGTATAAGCGAACAGGTCCAACTGAAAGAATCACTGCCAGCACTGAGAAAATAAGTCACCGATCCTGGGAGTTAAGCATGAGAGATTTTCAAAGAAATCAGCTGAAAGGAACTGTGAGAGACTTGCGCGCCTCGGACGTGAGATCGCCAGGCTAAAAAGATGGACTAAATGTACTTTGGTTAAGGATTGAAACCGGGGGGAGAAGGGTGGGAATTAACAGTCCGAAGGGGATCTTTTCTCTTCTCTTTTTTTCTTTTTTTCTTTTTAATTCTTATAGAACAAAGACTAGTATTATAAGAATGGGGAATCCGGGGGAGGGAAATGGTGGCAAATTTAGGAAAGGTATTTTCTTTCTTTTTTTAGATCCATGTTTATATTTCTGTCTATTCTTTCATTTCTATATAGAGGATTAAGGGATATATGTTAATGAAACGTCAAAAGCATAATAAAGTATAATTTTACAACTAAAATGTCAAAGCACAAACAAAGTATAGATTTTATAACTAAAATGAATTTAATTAAATTAGGGATAAGTAACTTTAACAAAATAAGGTACAGGATGTTCAGGGGAAAAACTTGCTAGAATAAATAAATTGGAGCTGGGAAACAATAGGAGGAGACGTGGGGAAGTCCTGAAAAGAAGCTATTGAAAATAAGTGTGAAGAGGAGAATCTTTTTTCTTTTTTCTTTTTTCTTTCTGCTGGTGTACTGCATGTTTATTTGATATATTTGACGTAACCTTTTTGGAAAACCAATAAAGATTATTTAAAAAAAAATATAAAAAAAATAAAATGTGGTTTTGGGCGGGGTATTGGGTTGTTGTTTTTATTTTGATTACATATTTTGTGGTTTTATATTTTGTTCTGCGAACTGCACTGAGACTTCCGGGTACAGGGGGTATATAAATTCAGTAAATAATAACAACAATATTTTAAATATATATATTTAACAATATATATATTGTCCAGTTGCACCTTAGAGACCAACTAAGTTTGTTCTTGGTATAAGCTTTGTGCATGCACACTTCAGATATTTTAGGACTTTTAGGTGGGGGCGTCCACCAGGGAAATGATCCAGCTGCTTTGATCTTGGACTAGGATATAGGAGGGTGGTGGCAGCAAATACCAGAGAATCGTGCCCACTGGCAACACTGCAGGGCTGTTGTGTCTGGGGAAATCGATCTCTGGGCTAGACCGAAGGAGCCGTAGCTCAGACAGCTTTACGATCCGCATCAATCACTTACAGCGGGTCCGGCACGCTTCCTCCAGAACTGCGCAACAACTCCCAAGGAGCCCTGCTGTCTTCTCTCAGTCACGGCTTTTTAGCAGAGTAGAAACACGCAGCGTGTAAAGCAGCCTTACTTCTCCAAGCAAGCATACATAGACAGGTGTGCCTATATACTGTTGGAATTCTGCTACCCGGTCATCGGTATGTGCCTATCTGATCAGGCACCGGCTGAATTCCTTAGACCTCCCTCCGGCGTCTCCCGGCAGGATAAACAACACGAGGTCCGTTCCGGCGATTTTCCTCAGGCTGTGAGGAAAACACACCAACTGCTTCTCCTCCTCTCCTCCTCCCTGCATATCCCCAGGGAGGGGAATCAGACACAGACAGTAACGTATCTACATGTCCTTTTATTTGTGTCTTTTAGCAGTCATCCAGTAAACATGTCTGCTCTCTTCAACATACAGAGAGAAACTCCACCCATGTACATCCTGTACAGGTCATATGACATACCCACTGAGCTAACATCCGGTGCTCAGTACAGAATGGACTGCCCCTTTGTTCCCATGGCAACAGTCACAAACTTCCTGTTTGGCTTTCCAGCCACAAGCAGCAGACGGTGCTGCCTTTGCTTGCTGCAGCTTTGGTGCTTTAGAATAACATCCTCCCCCTAAAGTATCAATGCGTGCTGCGAGCAAAGCGTCATCCAGAGAAGAAAACAAACAGTTGTTATACTTATAACATTCCCCTGTTGTTTCAGTTCCACCCTTGGAACTACCCGCCACTGGTTTTACCAATGTACCTCTCTGGTTGTGTGACTTCCAAGGAATGAGTGCTTCTGCATTACCTTGGTTAACAACTCTCTGTTGTGCCTTTGTCTCTGACTCAGACACAGCTTCAATCTGACCTTGGTCATTTACAACAGCAACAGTTAGGTAAGCAAACTCTTGTGAATACCTCTTGGGTGGTACACCCTTCGTTGCTCTCTCAGACCTACGTAAGAGGTGCTGCTCTTCTTTGCTTTCCGGTTCAGCCTCTGAACTCTCTGGAGAACCAGTACTAAGCTTAATCAGTGGTTCATCCTCCTCTTCTGAGGGTCTAGTCATTATGTGAGATTTCCTCTCAATGACTGTGACAACTGAGCTGTCTGAGCTATCGCTGTCATCATCAGTACTACTGAACTCAATAAAATCAACATCATCATCATCATCATCAGAATCATCTTCATCTGTGGGAATTGTGTGAACAATCACTCTCTCCTGTTCAGGAGCACTCTCTAGAAATTTTGTGAGAATCACCTTTCCAGATTCAGACAAAATTACTCTGTAGAGACCCTTTTCATAACCCACAAAAATGCCTCTGGCATTCTTTGCTCCACCTGGAGTTTCTGTTCTCACATGAGACCCAAAAACCTTGAAATGGGCAACAGAAGGTTTTCTGTGGAACAGTTTCTCAAAAGGAGAACATCCCAACTCTTTTGAAAACTTTCTCAACCACGTGTAACAATATGACATTAGCGATTCAGCCCAGTACTCATGTGGCAGATGTGAACTAAGTAATTGCGCATGCATTCCCTTTTGCAATTCTTTGTTCACCCTAACACAAACACATCTATTCCAAGCTTCTTCGGAAGCTGCAAGTTTGTGTTTTATCCCTTTCTTCTTCAGGAACCTCTGGAACTCCTGTAAAAGAAAAATTGGCTTCTCATCTGTGCAAAGACAATCTATGTCAGCATCATGCATATTTTTAACCTTGTCACAAAACTCTTTAAACCTTTCTAAGGCTTCTTTCGGTCTCTCCAAAAGATAAAGCCAGACAAAACCTGTAAAAGAATCAACACATATTAGGTAATACTTTGCATTGCCTCTAGATGGTTCTAAAGGACCAATCACATCAGCATACACCCGCTGAAATGCTCTTTTGCCCCTCGAGGTGACCTGCTTGGCGTTCTTCTCAGCTACACCTGCAAAAGAAATCATGTTAGAATCACAAGAATTACATTTCATGTAATCACTTTGATCAAAAGTCAACAAATACAGTCCATCTTTCTCTTTGGCAGAAAGATACAGCTCTCCATCTTTGTAGATCTCGCAGTGTTGATCATCATAGGACAGTTTCAGTCCCTTCTTGGCAATCTGCGAAGCGCTGAGCAGATTGTACTTCAATTCTGGAACCAAATAAACATTGTTTATAGTCAAGTTCAGACTTTTAAGATACACAGTCCCAATTCCGGTCGCTTCCAGCTCTTGACCGTTGGCTTGTTGTACAGTGAAGCTTTGCTTCTTAAACGTAGAAAATAGTCCTCTGTGTCCCGTCATGTGAACTGTGGCTCCAGTATCCAAAACAAAGAAATTTCCCGCTTCTGGTGTGGCTTTTAGCGACATCAAAGCCTTTGCAGTCTTTGCCTTTGTCTTGGTGTGACCTTTGTCTGACGCGTCAGACTTTGTGGAGCTCGACTTGGCTCCTTTCTTCCGACGTGGCTTCGTACAGTTCCGCTGTAGATGCCCAGTCTGGTCACAATTGTAGCATCGGACAACGTTCATAGCTACAGCATCTCCTTCAGTAGCTTGAGCTGTGGGGGTGTTAGAACTCCGTTCTTCCCTCCCTCTGTCCTTGACGTCTAGGGCGGCAAGTCTGTCATGTTCACAAAGAACCACGGCAAAGACCCTCTCCGACGTTAGTTCCGCTGCTGGGAGAGACCCCAGCTGACTGGCAACCGTTTTGTAAGTCCGATTCAGGCTGTTGATCACCATGAAGCAAAACACTTCCTCCTGCAGACGGAAATTGCGTTCCACCATCTGTTGACGCAGAAATTTCATTTCCGTCAGGTGCGCTTGAACATCTCCATCAGGCGCAAGCCTCAGGTTGGTCAGCTTCTCAAAATACAGCAACGCTGAAGAACCTGCATCTCTCTGATGTGTCCTTCTTAGCGTGTTCCAAACATCTCTCGCGTGCTCTAAGCCTTGTATGTGGATCAATTGCGAATCTGACACGCACAGAATTATAGCAGTTCTGGCCTTCACATCCTGTGACTCCCAAGCACGCGTTGGCGCTGCAGGAATGGGGTTCTCAATGACGTCAAACAGTCTCTGATTCTGCAGCAGGGCCTTCATCTTAATAGACCAAGATGCATAATTGTCACTGGTCAAAAGGGGCGGAGAAGGCAAAGCTCCCCCCTTCTTGGCATCCATTGTGAGTCCTTGCATTGACTCTTTAAAACACAAGCCTCTAAAATCCAATAGCTGGCTTGTTTACACTCTGTGCACCTGGCAGCTCTCAACGCTGGCTGCGTTGGAAATTTCCAGGAGCTCCTCAGCCTTTGTAGTCATAACATTCTATTGTTGCTTTCACTTCTCCTCTCTGAGGATTAGCCTTCACTGAAAGGCGTCGCTTAGCAACAGTACATTCCAATCCCTTGGAGAATAAACCACAGGAATGTCTGGAATGCGGTTTCACTTTTAACCGGAGCCGTTTCCCATACGCTGCTCCCTCGAAGCAGAAAATAACTCAATCTGCTTTCACTCTTCTAAGCCCGAAAATCACATACCTGGGCTCCGTGGCTTTTGCTTCCAGCTTGCTCTGGTCAGCTTCTGGCTGCAGAGATTCAGCTTTCTCAGGTCAGGCATCCATGGAAGCCACCTCTTGATGCAGAGGGCGATGAAAACAGGAACCATCAGCTCTGGTACCAATGTTGGAATTCTGCTACCCGGTCATCGGTATGTGCCTATCTGATCAGGCACCGGCTGAATTCCTTAGACCTCCCTCCGGCGTCTCCCGGCAGGATAAACAACACGAGGTCCGTTCCGGCGATTTTCCTCAGGCTGTGAGGAAAACACACCAACTGCTTCTCCTCCTCTCCTCCTCCCTGCATATCCCCAGGGAGGGGAATCAGACACAGACAGTAACGTATCTACATGTCCTTTTATTTGTGTCTTTTAGCAGTCATCCAGTAAACATGTCTGCTCTCTTCAACATACAGAGAGAAACTCCACCCATGTACATCCTGTACAGGTCATATGACATACCCACTGAGCTAACATCCGGTGCTCAGTACAGAATGGACTGCCCCTTTGTTCCCATGGCAACAGTCACAAACTTCCTGTTTGGCTTTCCAGCCACAAGCAGCAGACGGTGCTGCCTTTGCTTGCTGCAGCTTTGGTGCTTTAGAATAACATATACAGCTCTTTATTAAAACATTACAGCATCAAAGGTCCGTCACAGCAGGCAGCCATTGCTGCAAACATGTCTCCCTCTCAGATACACAGAGGGAAGTGAAAGTACAGGGAAAAACTCCTCCTTCTTAGCTTCTGAAAGCTTCTGTCTCCGCCCAGCTTCTGTAAGCTGACGTTAGCAGGTGACACACACCAGGGGAATTTAACCAGATAAATTCTGAACCATCACACCCCCCCTTGTGTCCCTGCGTGATACCTGTGCAACATCTTCAGTAACACCTTGTGAGATCGATCCCTTCCCCAAAGCCTTGTGCCCTCCCTTGGCAAATCTGTTTGGCATTTGTGGAACCACCTCACAACTCCCAGAATCGCACTGTGCGAAACTTACCCACGCACCTGTGGCCTGATACCTCTCTGGTGGGATACCTTTCGTTGTGCGACTGGACCTCCTAGGCACAAACTCAGGTGTTTCCCCTGACTCACTTTGATCGGCAGGTGTATCCGCTGCATCATGGACTCCACCCTCTGACTTAAAGCGTCTTCGAATCCTCTCCATTACACTCACAGGAGAACTAGGCTGACTCTTGGGCAGTCTCATAACAGCTTGTGGAGATGCCACTTCCTGCTCTTGACCCTGGTCAGTGACCTGGTCGTCATCAGCAGCCTCAGCCTCTTCTTCCTCTGCCTCATCAGAACTGTCTTCTGGGTCAGAGAGACAATCTGAGAGAACATCACGCCTGACAGGAGTCTTTGACTTTACACCCTCCTCTAAGAACTCAGCGTGTTTACTGATCAGCACCTTACTCTGATCACCTGACGGGTAAGCAAAACGCCATGCACGGGCATCTGGCTCATACCCACAGAAGATCATTTTCTGGACTTTGGCTCCATCTGGCCCTTGCAAAGCCTTAGGCAAAGCGACAAGCGCAGGAGTCCCAAAAGTCCGCAGAAAGTGAACCTGGGGTTTGCGGCCATTTAACAAAGAAAACGGTGTGTCACCTACCAGTGAGTTATAGACACGATTCCAGGTGAATGACACAGCCCTAGTAGCCTCCACCCAAAACTCAGGAGGCAACCTGGCTTCTTTCAGCATCACCTGTGCAGCCTTAACCAGAGCCTCACTCCTCAGCTCTGCCCCCCCCCCTTGCTGGGGTGAATTAACTGTGTGGCGTATCCCTCTCTTCTGCAAGAACTTCTGCAACGCAGAACCAGTGTACTCAGCATTTCTGTCACTGATGATCTCTTGGACCCTGGTGGAGAACCTCTGTTCCACCCCCTCAATCCAGCTCTTGATCAGCTGTGCTGCATCCTCCCTGGATTTGAGACCATGAGCCCAGGAACTCTGCGAAAAATTATCCAAAAAGGTTAGGAGAAACCTGGCCCCCCCTAGACTTGGTTCCTTGACAGGACCGGCCAAATCTATGTGTACCAACTCAAAAGGTTTAGTGGCCACACGCTCCACCTTTGGGTAACTGCACCCTCTCACCTTTGCCTGCTTGCAAGTGTCACAATCAATGGCACTTCCACAATTTTGAATCCTACACCCCGTGGCAACCTCGGGCAGAGTCTGCAAGTCCTCTACCGACCCATGAATTGTTCTCTGATGCCATACGCATGCACATGTAACATTATGAGCGGGAATTGTAGCACGTTGGTTGGGAACTGTAGCACGCAACGCTTGTGCTTTCTCAACCTTCCCCTCACCTCCAAGAGACGTTTTAAGAATGAAAAGATCATTCTGTCCCTTCCGCACTTTGGCCAGTAACCTCCCCTCTTTGGAGATTGTGCAGACATCATTTTCAAAACAAACTTTGAACCCCTTACTTAACAAATAAGGCACAGATAGCAAACAGTGATGAACGTCCGGAACAACACAAAAATCCACCGTCTCCTGTAAAACAGAAAGATAGGTATTAGCAAATTTATCAATCTTTGATCTCTGTCCATTTGCGAACTTGATAGTTTGCCCTTTCGGAACTGCTGTGCAATTCCACCTCTCGACTGCAGGGGTCTCTGGAACCATGTTGCGGTTAGCTGCAGAGTCTATAACAAAGCTGACGGAATTTTCCACTTGGCCGTCTTCAAACACTGCCATACTCGAAGAAACTTGATAAGACTCTTCTCCCTGCTGTTTACTACGACCACCTGGCTCAGTTCCACGCCTGCCTGTCTTCCCAGGCCTGTTGCCATGGAAACCTCCCTGATTCCCATGGGAAAAGTCCTTCACAACATCCTGCATCGGCTCTCTGCTCCGGTGGGGGCAACTGCCACGCCGACGTTGAGCTCCAGTGGAAAAACACTGCCCGGGGCTCCTCCCAGCTGGCCTGGCCTTCCTCCTTCTGGAACGGCTTCTCCCACCAGCGTGGCCCCCCCTGAAGCTCCTCTCTGCTTCAGCACAAAGCGAAAGTTGTTTAAACTTGCCTTTGGAACTCTTCGCCCCCCCGATCTGCTCACTAGCGCTCCTAGAGGCTAAGACATCGGGAACAGGGCCTGCCAGTCCAGCGTCTCCAGGACTCAGTCCATCACACAGACGTGTAGAAGCATTGCAACAGCTCCCCAACACTGTCTCAGCCCCCATTGGGCTTTCTGGGCATCCTTCAGCCCCCCCAGGGCTTCCTCCAGGGCTTTGGCCTTTCGCTGACGCCTCACACAAGCCCTTCAGCAAATTCCAGGCAGCCCACGCTGTCGTTACGCCCTCCAAATGAGGCCTCAGTGATGCATCAACGCATGCTTTGAGCATCTCTAGCTCTTGCAGCCTCTGGCTATCTTCAGCCAACACAGCCCCACAGCTTGCATCTCCTGCTCCAGTTGCTGGCCGGCCAAGGGGTGATGATTTTGGCTCCCATTGACTTGCTTCCCAGAGCCCTTCAACCAAGAACCATCCCCTTATTTGTCTGGACCACGTTGCCCAACTCTTTAGAGTGAGCTTTTCCAGCGGTATATTCTGGCTTTCAGCCATCTTCTCCCGTTCTCCCAAGGTGCCCCAAGCTGTACTTACTCCGTACCAGCTTCCTCCGGCCTTCCCTTCCGTGGAGAAACGATTTCTAGCTGCGTCTCAGCTTCCAGCTATTTCTCAGCTTTTTTAGCTCAGTCTCTGCAGCCACCATTGCCTCTCCGAAAGCAGGCAATCAATCATTCTTGCTCTCCAGCACCCACGCTGACTTCAAAGCGTTCCTGGAGCTCACACCGACTGCTTTACGAGCGTTGTCTGACCCCATAACCTCTGGGGAAATCGATCTCTGGGCTAGACCGAAGGAGCCGTAGCTCAGACAGCTTTACGATCCGCATCAATCACTTACAGCGGGTCCGGCACGCTTCCTCCAGAGCTGCGCAACAACTCCCAAGGAGCCCTGCTGTCTTCTCTCAGTCACGGCTTTTTAGCAGAGTAGAAACACGCAGCGTGTAAAGCAGCCTTACTTCTCCAAGCAAGCATACATAGACAGGTGTGCCTATATACAGCTCTTTATTAAAACATTACAGCATCAAAGGTCCGTCACTGCAGGCAGCCATTGCTGCAAACATGTCTCCCTCTCAGATACACAGAGGGAAGTGAAAGTACAGGGAAAAACTCCTCCTTCTTAGCTTCTGAAAGCTTCTGTCTCCGCCCAGCTTCTGTAAGCTGACGTTAGCAGGTGACACACACCAGGGGAATTTAACCAGATAAATTCTGAACCATCACATTGTGTTGCAATCAGGTTAGGAAAAGAGTGTGGAAAAGGCTATCTTGGGCACCTCCGCCTTCATAGCGGGCACCATGCCCATTGAACCCCCTGCCCATTCCCTTTTCCTTTTTTTCCCCCAGCTGGGGGCTCCCAACCTGGAGAGACACTCACCAGTTCCCGCATGCAGGATTTCAGCCTCTCCCGGTCCAGCCGCGTCCGGGAGGAATGGTTCTGGTCCTTGTTGGAGAGGGTCACAAATCGCCTGTTGGGACAGGTCAAGGGGTGGGGCAGAGAAGAGAGACTTAAGCTGGTGCCAACAAGAAAGGGGACCAAAGATAGTCTTGGAGGGTGTGTGTGTGTGCCCAGACTTGAGGAGACAGTTTGGCAGTGGGCTGAATCTCATGGCCCTTCCCTTGCAACTTCCTGATATTTTGAGGGTCCTTCTCCCCCCAGTTGTGGCTGACTCACAGGCATGCACTGCTCAGCTCCTCCAGGACCCCGCGGAGGCGCCGTTCTGGGTGGGGCTTCTCAGTCTTCATCATCTCATGAACGTCATTCAAGCCTTCTTCCTGGAAGGTCAGAAACAACCGTCAATGTAGCAGGGCTACCAGGCAGGGCAGAGCTCAGGAAGACAGCGAACTAATGCCAGTGTAGTGGAAGAAGCAAAGATCACCAGTGTTGAAGCAATGATTCTTCAACATCAGCTTTGTTGGACTGGTCATGTTGCGCGGATGCCTGATGATCGTCTTCCAAAGCAACTACTCTATTCTGAACTTTAAAATGGTAAGTGTAATGCTGGTGGTCAACAAAAGATGTTTAAAGACTCTCTCAAAGCAAATTTTAAAAAATGTAGTGTAAAGGTAAAGCGACCCCTGACCATTAGGTCCAGTCGGGGCCGACTCTGGGGTTGTGGCGCTCATCTCGCTTTATTGGCCGAGGGAGCTGGCGTACAGCTTCCGGGTCATGTGGCCAGCATGACTAAGCCACTTCTGGCGAACCAGAGCAGCGCACAGAAACACCGTTTACCTTCCCGCTGGAGTGGTTCTTATTTATCTACTTGCACTTTGATGTGCTTTCAAACTGCTAGGTTGGCAGGAGCAGGGACCAAACAACGGGAGCTCACCCCGTCACGGGGATTTGAACCGCTGACCTTCTGATTGGCAATTCCTAGGCGCTGTGGTTTAACCCACAGCGCCACCCGCGTCCCTCAAAAATGTAGTATAAACACCAACAGTTGGGAAACACTGGCCTGTGAGTGCTCCAATTGGAGAACAGCCTTTACCAAAGGTGTCATGGGCTTTGAAGATGCTCAAACTCAGGACACAAGGGAGAAACGTGCTAAGAGGAAGGCACGCTTGGCAAACCCTCACCATGATCAACTCCCACCTGGAAACCTATGTCCCCACTGTGGAAGGACGTGTGGATCCAGAATTGGCCTCCACAGTCACTTACGGACTCACTGTTAAGACCGTGTTCATGGAAGACGATCTTACTTGGCTACGAGGGATCGCCAAAGAAGAAGAAGGTAGAATTGCAGAGTTGGAAGGGGCTGAGGGTCATCTAGCAACTGGAGCCATGGGTCACCCCGGTGTTTCCCTCCCCACCCCACACCTCCCCCAGACCCTCTAGGGTGCCCACCAGCTTGTCTGCAATCTTGTCCATGATGTTGGAGTTGTACAGACGCCTTCGCTGATCCTGCCACCAGCTCTTTATGTAGATGCAAGGCTTCTTCTCAAAATACGGCAGGTGGAAGTAGTTCCTGGAAGCAGGGGGAGGAAGGAGCAGGTAAACCTCAGGAGCTGGAAGGGGCTGCGGTGGGGCAGCAACTGTTCAGAACTTACGGAACTCCCTGACACAAGATGCGGAGATGGTTGCTGGCTTAGCTGGCTTTCGGAGAAGTTATCACAGGCTGTTAGCCATGATACGTTCTGAAGGAAGCTGCTAAGTTCAGAGATAGCACACTGCCAAATGGTCTCTGCCGCCATCTAACCCTCCCTGTAGACTTCTTACAAATATTTGGCTAGCCATGGTTAGATGGGACATTGTATGGGTGATCTATCCAGAAGATAAATTGTATTTCGAAGAGTTAGTGATCTGACCTGGTTACCTTTCCTGCTTCCTCCCTGTCTCTTGTTAAGTTCTTGGATGGCTGAGAACAGCCTGTAATGCCTTAATCAGCTGGGAGGAAGTGATATTGCTGGGGACCTTCTTTGAGAAATAATTAATAATAATAATAATAATAATAATAATAATAATAATAATAATAATTTATTTATACCCCGCCCATCTGGCTGGGTTTCCCCAGCCACTCTGGGCAGCTTCCAACAGGACACTAAAATACAATAACCGGTTAAACATTAAAAGCTTCCCTAAACAGGGCTGCCTTCAGATGTCTTCTAAAACTCTGGCACGGGTGCCACCACCAAGAAGGCCCTCTGCCTGGTTCCCTGTAACCTCATTTCTCACAGTTAGGGAACCGCCAGAAAGCCCTCAGCGCTGGACCTCAGTGTCCGGGCAGAACGATGGAGGTGGAGCTGCTCCTTCAGGTATACTGGACCGAGGCCGTTGAGGGCTTTAAAGATCAGCACCAACACATTGAATTGTGCTCGGAAATGTACTGGGAGCCAGTGTAGGTCTTTCAAGACCGGTATTATATGGTCTTGGTGGCCACTCCCAGTCACCAGTCTAGCTGCCTCATTCTGGATTAGTTGCCATTTCCGGGTCACCTTCAAAGGTAGCCCCACGTAGAGTGCATGGCAGTAGTTCAAGCAGGAGATAACTAGAACATGCACCACTCTGGCGAGACAGTCCACGGGCAGGTAGGGTCTCAGCCTGTGTACCAAATAGAGCTGCCCTGGACACAGAATTGACCTGCGCCTCAATGGACAGCTATGAGTCCAAAATGACAACCAGGCTGCGCACCTGGTCCTTCAGGGGCACAGTTACCCCATTTATGGATCAATGGTCTCGTTAGATAGTAAAATTCATGTTAAATCACTGTTTTAAGGGTTGTTTTTAAAAGTCTGGAACAGATTAATCCATTTTGCATTACTTTCTATGGGAAAGCGTGCCTTGGTTTTGGAACACTTTGGTTTTGGAACGGATTTCCGGAACGGATTAAGTATGAGAACCAAGGTACCACTGTAATGAATGATCGGCACGTAGCCACTCGGGCAAGCTATACAGTCCTAAGGACATAAGGAGGCAAGAAGAAATTCTGGGACCTCTCTCCACCACCCTTTCCAACAACAAGGTTTTTCACGTCAACCGGACTGGCCAAAGTTTCGCTTGCCTGTCGGTGATCAAAGGCCTCAAAGGTGGAGAAGAGGAGATGGAGACAAACTCCCCGTCGTCTGTGCTTTCCTCGTCACTCTCGTTCTCCAGCAGCTGAGACTCTTCCTCGTTTCCATCTCCTCCACTATCTTTCTTCTTCTTGATCATGGGCTTGGACATCCCGTCGATTTCATTGCCATAATTGCCTGGGGAAAACGGAAGGGATAGAAACTTGACATGAAACTTGACATGAGCCAACAGTGTGACGCGGCAGCTAAAAAAGCCAATGCAATTCTGGGCTGCATCAATAGGAGTATAGCATCTAGATCTAGGGAAGTAGTAGTGCCACTGTATTCTGCTCTGGTCAGACCTCACCTGGAGTACTGTGTCCAGTTCTGGGCACCACAGTTCAAGAAGGACACTGACAAACCGGAACGTGTCCAGAGGAGGGCAACCAAAATGGTCAAACGATGCCTTATGAGGAACGGCAAAGGGAGCTGGGCATGTTTAGCCTGGAGAAGAGGAGGTCAAGGGGTGATATGATAGCCATGTTCAAATATATAAAAGGATGTCACATAGAGGAGGGAGAAAGGTTGTTTTCTGCTGCTCCAGAGAAGCGGACACAGAGCAATGGATCCAAACTACAAGAAAGAAGATTCCACCTAAACATTAGGAGGAACTTCCTGAAAGTAAGAGCTGTTTGGCAGTGGAATTTGTTGCCAAGGAGTGTGGTGGAGTCTCCTTCTTTGGAGGTCTTTAAGCAGAGGCTTGACAACCATATGTCAGGCGTGCTCTGATGGTGTTTCCTGCTTGGCAGGGGGTTGGACTCGATGGCCCTTGTGGTCTCTTCCAACTCTATGATTTTATGATTCTATCTATCTATCTATCATCTATCTATCTATCTATCTATCTATCTATCTATCTATCTATCTATCTATCTATCATCTATCTATCTATCATCTATCTATCAATCATCTATCTATCATCTATCTATCTATCTTATGGTGGGATGCAAAAAAATAATCAGAACATTTTTTAAAATGCAGAACAAATGGGCTGTGCTAGTTATGAACCCCCTAAGTTGGCGTCACCTTCAAAGTTTTGCAATCGTTTTGCAGCACAAACCCTGCATTTTGCTGCACGTCCGAGACGGAGTAATTGATACATCAAACCCGGGTTCCTAGGCATCACCCCAAAATCCTGCACCGTCCGATTCACTCCAAACCTGTGCCAATGTTTTGCAGAGCAAACCGATGTTTTGCAGTGCCCCCAAAACTAAGCAATTATCAAACTGGGGTTCTTGGATACCACACCCCCCCAAATCCAACATTGCCTGATTTGCTCCAAACATGTGCCAAAGTTTTGCAAATGCTTTGCAACCGAGAACTAGGGTTTCCATACAGCCGGAATTTCCCAGACGTAGTTGGTATTTACCCCTCGCAACCTTTGTCTCTGGATCTACACTTTTTGAACTATGCAACCTTAGGATCTTGTGATACACGGTTCAGGAATATTCTGAGTCAAGGGCGGCACGTCATGCCGGTGTTCAACAAAAGAGGTTTAAAGACTAAAGGCAAATTTAAGAAAATGTAGCACAAACACCGACAACTGGGAAACACTGGCCTGGGAGTGCTCCAGTTGGAGAACAGCCTTTCCCAAAGGTGTCCTGGGCTTTGAAGACACTCAAACTCAGGACGCAAGGGAGAAACGTGCTAAGAGGAAGGCACGCTTGGCAAACCCTCACTGTGATTAACTCCCACCTGGAAACCTATGTCCCCACTGCGGAAGGACCTGTGGATCCAGAATTGGCCTCCACAGTCACTTACGGACTCACTGTTAAGACCGTGTTTATGGAAGACGATCTTACTTGGCTACGAGGGATCGCCAAAGAAGAAGAAGAAGCCTCAGATTTGATTTCTGATACCACTTTGTGGGAGTGACGCTCCACCGGTGCTGAGGCACACCTCGCACCTGGCATGCCACAGCATGCCAAGGAGCCTTCACCCACGCTCCATGGACTTGTGGCCTCTTGGCTAGCAAACAGGGTTTTCCCCCTGACCGTTCGTCCTCTCACAGATTTGGTTACTAGACTTAATGCTTGGCTGGAGCGTGACCGGGGACGCAGATGTAATCAAGTACTGGGGAAAACATTTTAGGGAAACGCCTGCTGGCACGTGTATTTGACAACACCGGAAATGTGCTTAGATGGAGTTACGTCATGTTCAGAGTGGTTTCACTACTGTATCCAATTGTTGACTTCTGCTAATAAAAGGAGCCTCTGCACAGCTAGTCGGCAGCTTGCTTGGAGCATGCTTGCCAGCTTGCTCACAAACAGCTCACCTGCATTCAACCTCCCATTGTCCTCCGTTATTCCTACACACTTGGTCCTCAGAAAGCCCATGCTCTTCTTCCAGTGCCACATTTTGCACATGGTTCCTGTAATGTCTCATTCTCACATTGCATAATGTTGCAGGTTGCCTTTAATTGCTCAATTGATGTATGAGTATGGGAACTATTTAAATGTCTCTTCCCTCTCTGCTCTACTGCTCTTGTTTTCCTTATGCTTGCTCTTGACTCTGACTATGGAAGAAGACCGATGTGAGAGTTGCCTTGTTGTTTTGTTATTTGCTTTCTAAATAAAACCCTTGATGTTACTATTCCAACCACAGTTGCTTCTGCTGCATTCTGCTGTAAAGGACTGAGTTTATGTGCTGCAAACGGGAGTTACCGTATTTTCCGCTCTATAAGACGCATCAGACCATAAGACGCACCTAGTTTTTGGAGGAGGAAAACAAGAAGAAAAATGTTCTGAATCTCAGAAGTCAGAACAGCAAGAGGGATCGCTGTGCAGTGAAAGCAGCAATTCCTCTTGCTCTTCTGGCTTCTGGGATAGCTGCGCAGCCTGCATCTGCTCCATAAGACGCATACACATTTCCCCTTACTTTTTAGGAGGGAAAAAGTGAGTCTTATAGAGCAAAAAATGCTCACAGTTCTGTGCGCACAGCACCCCAGAAGGCTAATGCCCCTCCTTGGTGGGGCTGCTCACCCCATCCCTTAATGAAGCCATACCAACCTATGGTGACCTCAAAGTTGATGGGCTTGTCTCCATTCTTCCTGTCAATCATGGTGGCCTCCAGGAAGGATCCAAAGAGAAAGAACTCGTCCATCTTGCCCGTGCAGTTCTGTGGGGTGGGAGAAGGACATAAGAAGAACTTAGGAAGTTGGAGATTTGGGGTAGAATGAATTTATCGTTCTGGGGAAGAATATCAGGGATTCAAATGATTGTCTTGCTAAGAATGTTATTTTTATTCCAATCGATCCTGGTGATAGGCGGTACTCGGTGCTTTAAAGAATGGCAAAAAAATATATTTCCAGATTCATCTGGCAGGGGAAGAAAACAAGGATAAAATATAAATTGCTATCAGATGTTAAAGAGAGACGGGGTTTCGCCCTGCCAGACTTAAAACTATATTATGAGGCATCCTGTATTTGCTGGATCCGGGATTGGATAATATTGAGAAATGGGGATATTTTAGATTTAGGAGGACATGATAACAGATTTGGGTGGCATGCATCTTTATGGTATGAAAAAGCAAAGGTACATGAAGGTTTTCAGAATCATTTTTTAGGGTATGGGAAAAATATAAAAAATTATTAGAACAAAAGGACATAAGAAGAACTTGCTGCATCCGGCTAGAGGGAACCCTGACTGATGAAGCAGTCAAGGCAAGTTCGGCAGATGTGTGAGGAGAGGGTATAGAATCATAGAACTATAGAGTTGGAAGGGACCCCGGAAGCCATCTAGTCCAGCCCCTTGGAATGCAAGAAGTAAGTAAGGCCCATTTATTTAACTAAAACAACTGAGAGAAATAAGGGCTGCCTCTAGGGTTCAAATCCTGCAATAACACACAAGTCAGGAACTAAATCCTAGGGGGAAGGAAGTCTATAGAGAAGCTAGTGTTCCCTGCTACCCTTGTGGGGGAGCTTAAGGAACCACAGTATAAACAAGAACTAGCAAGGAATAGATGATAATAACGTTAATTTTATTATTTATACCCTGCCCATCTGGCTGGGTTGGGCCAGGATCAGAGACTTACGTCGGCAACTGCCGTGGCCATCTCGACTTGGACTTCGGTGGAGCTGGTGAGCTCTGGGTTGCTGGTATCCAAGATTTCCACGGCCAAGCTGAGCAGGAGGCGGGCACGGAAGGAGACCCCTTCGCCCAGGCCTTCGTTCAAGTCCTGGTGCTCGTCCATCAGGGTGTAGTTGCGCGTGGAGCCGTACATGTTCACCCAGGCAGGGCCAAACGTGGGCAGGAAGCCTGGTCAAGAACAGCAGAGCAAAGGGAAGAAGGTCAGTGTTGATGTAGCACATTGTTAACCTGTGGAACTCGCTCCAGCAGGAGGCAATAGCAGACAAATAATAATAATAATAATAATAATAATAATAATAATAATAATAATAATAATAATAATTTTATTATTTATACCCCGCCCATCTGGCTGGGCTTCCCCAGCCACTCTGGGCGGCTTCCAAAAAAATCTTAAAATACAGTAATACATCAAACATTAAAAGCTTCCCTAAACAGGGCTCCCTTCAGATGTCTTCTAAAAGTCTGGTAGTTGTTGTTCTCTTTGACATCTGGTGGGAGGGCATTCCACAGGGCAGGTGCCACTACCGAGAAGGCCCTCTGCCTGGTTTCCTGTAACTTGGCTTCTCGCAGCGAGGGAACTGCCAGAAGGCCCTTGGCGCTGGACCTCAGTGTCCGGGTAAAACAATGGGGGTGGAGACGCTCCTTCAGATATACTGGACCGAGGCTGTTGAGGGCTTTAAAGGTCAGCACCAACACTTTGAATTGTGCCCAGAAACTGGGAGTCAATGTAGGTCATTCAAGACTGGTGATATATGGTCTTGGTGGTCGCTCCCAGTCACCAGTCTGGTTGCCACATTCTGGATTAGTTGTAGTTTCCGGGTCACCTTCAAAGGTAGCCCCACGTAGAGCGCATTGCAGTAGTCCAAGCGGGAGATAACCAGAGCATGCACCACTCTGGGAAGACAGTCCGTGGGCAGATAGGGTCTCAGCCTGCATACCAGATGGAGCTGGTAAACGGCTGCCCTGGACACGGATTTGACCTGTGTCTGCATGGACAGCTGTGAGTGCAAAATGACTCCCAGGCTGCGCACCTGGTCCTTCAGGGGCACAGTTACCCCATTTAGGACCAGGGAATTGGATGACGTTAAAAGAAAATTAGACCAACCTAATATTAAGTCTATCCCGGATATGCTGTGCTGGTTTTTGTTTTTGCTTTTTTGCAAAACAATGGCACTCGGTTCGTGCTTCACCTCACCTTTGTCTCCTTCGTTGGAGATCTTCCTGAGGTCGATAAAATGGGTCCCAATGGCCACGTCGTTGACCTTGTCAGAATCACGGATCTGGACCTTGATCCGCTTGCACAGTGGGGGGAACATTTCCGTGAAGACAATCTGCTCGTTCCACGTGGGCTCATAGCTGCTTTTCTGGACCGAGGTTTTCCCCTGAGAAAGACATAAGGAGATAAGGACACCAGAAGAACCTCAACGGGCCAAAACCTGAAGGTTCGTCTAGCCCAGCATCCTGTCTCCAAGAGTGGAGAGGCAGATGTTCCCAGGAAGCCTACAGACAACCATGTTCTCCCACTGTAGTTTGCCAGCAACTAGCATTCAAAGGTATGCTGGTCCTGGTGCTGGAGGCTCCATATAGCCCTCAGGAACTGCATCCCTTGATAGGGATCTTCCGGGAATGATCTAATAGAAGCCAGTGGCCATCTAAGGCTGATCAAAGGTCCCAGGCCATATTGGTAAAACCTATTGGTGTTTCGCAACTTTCTGACTAGTTGCAGGACCTTAGCCAGACCAAGAAGAATACACGCAGAATCCACGGAAGCAATTGGCAACTTGGCTGCAGACAGGATAGATGAAGCAGGAACCAGGAACTTGTAGTTAGGTGTTTATTACATACAGTGGATTATTTTACAGGAACAGAACACGGATCTTTAGCTAGCTCTCTCTGACACAACTCACAACTCCTTCACTGACACAGAACTCTGAACTCCAAACTCTGAACTAACACATTCCAGCTAGTAGACCATTAATTATCACTCCCTTGAGACAGCTTGACCAATCAGGGAGCTGTCTCCATGCCTCTGTATCACCAGGCAGACTTACTCCTTCACATGAGCTTTTGGCTGTCTGCCAAAACTTAATTGACTCTGTGTGAGTAGCTGCACATACACAGTTTCCCAACAGGCCACAACCAGATTGAGCCACGCAGCAGGAGATTACAATTTCACAGAATAATAGATTTGTAGAGTTAGATATTAGCCCCAAGCGCCATCTCGTCCAAACCCCTGCAATTCAGGAATCAAAGCTGAAGAATCCGTGGCAGGTGGCCGTCCAACCTCTGCTTAAAAACCTCCAAGGAAGGTGAATATACTCGGAGTCGAGAGTGGATTTCATGCTCTTTATTCCGCTCATAGTGGTGAGGAGGAATGGAAGTTCCCCCAGAATGTCTGCTTTATAAACATCATTTACACAATGGGCCCCACATGATTGGCTAATTCCGGGATTCACCTATAGGCCAATCAGGCTGCAGATTCACTTCCACCTGGAGCTGGATCGGGTGGCTCCTGTGGACCAATCAGACTGCTGCATTCTGGGTCCTATTGTTCCAGGACCAATCAGACTGCTGCCTTTTGGATCCTATTCAACTTAGTACATAACATAAGGAGAGTCCACCATCTGCCAAAGGAGACTGTTCCACTGTTTAGTGGGAATCTCTCTTTTAATTTGAAGATGGCCATCCTATCTTATCTCAGTGTCCTCTTTTCCAGGCTAAACATACCCAGTTCCTTCAACCGTTCCTCATAAGGCTTGGTTTTCAGACCCTTGATCCTCTTGGTCTCCCTCCTTTGCACACCTTCCAACTTATCAACATCCTTCTTAAATTGTGGTGCCCAGAATTGGACACAGTATTCCAGGTGGGGGTCTGACCAACAGGAAATAGCATGGGACTATTCCTTCCTTTAAAAGAATAGTCCTTTAAAGGAATAGACGCAGGTGGCGCTGTGGGTTAAACCACAGAGCCCAGGACTTGCCAATCAGAAGTTCGGCTGTTCAAATCCCCATGACAGGGTGAGCTCCCGTTGCTCCATCCCAGCTCCTGCCAACCTAGCAGTTCGAAAGCACGTCAAAGTGCAAGTAGATAAATAGGTACCACTCTGGCAGGAAGGTAAATGGTGTTTCCGTGCGCTGCTCTGGTTCACCAGAAGCGGCTTAGTCATGCTGGCCACATGACCCGGAAGCTGTACGCCGGCTCCCTCGGCCAACAAAGTGAGATGAGCGCCGCAACCCGAGAGTCAGCCACGAATGGACCTAATGGTCAGGGGTCACTTTCCCTTTACCTATTCCTTCCTTTGATCTGGACATTAAACTTCTGTTGATGCAGCCTAGAATAGCATTCACCTTTTTTGCTGCTGCATCACCCTGTTGACTCCTGTTAAGCTTGTGGTCCACCAAGACCCCTCGATCCTTTTCACGTTTGTGTGTGTGTGTGTAGGGGGCACACAGGGAGGTGTCAATGGCACATAATTTCCCCATTGGATGTCTTAATTAACTCTCTGAAAGGGAATAATGGACTATTTATTTTCCATCTGCACATTGCTGGAAGTAGATAGTCTCACATATTCAAATATTCAAACTAGAGGGGATCCCAAGAGGTCATCTAGTCCAACCCCCTGCAAAGCAGGAATCACAACTAAAGCATCCTGGCAAATGGTCTGAAAGCAGATTCTGGGGCTAAACTATCAGGCCTTCACCAACTTGCAAGTATTTGAGGTGACAACTCCTGTTAGGTCCCACCAGATTGGCCATTGTATAATATTATATTATATTATATTATATTATATTATATTATATTATATTATGTTATGTTATGTTATGTTATGTTATGTTATGTTATGTTATGTTATGTTATGTTATGTTATGTTATGTTATGTTATGTTATGTTATATTATATATTATATATTATATATTATATATTATATATTATATATTATATTATTATATATTATTGCATTGCATTGCATTAATATAATTTTATTTAATTAATAGAAGAAAACACTGCAACATGATAACGGACAACCGGTAATACTCCGTTGTAACATCCTGGTGGTTTGAAATTTGACAAGCAAAGTTATTTTTCTTAGCACCTTTTTTTCTATTTATTGAATGGCCGTTGCAGTCTAACTGATTAGAGCGATGGTCCAAAGGATGCACATCATTAAACAAAAGCCAGCTGTCTCTCTGCAAGCGAGGGGGACTCTCAGGTGGGCCGAGTCCCGGGACTCTCTTAACATGCCCATGTACCTTTTGTCCTGCAAAGAGGACCTGGACGTAGGGGTCCACCAGGTCCTTGTTCTCCCCAATGAGGGCCTTCTTGACGTTGGCCATGATGCTGGTGTTCATGCGAGGGAGACCTTCTGCCCGGTAGATCTTGATGTAGAAGCGCGCCCACTGCCTCTCCGGAGGGACGCCATCGGGAAGGAGCAGGTTCCTGCAAGACACAGTCAAGACCGTTTGGGAAACGATATACAATGAGTTGAAGAAAATGTTCCATCTAACATTTGTTAATAAACCTGAAGCACTCTTGCCACCGTTGTTGCGTACATGAAAATGTTCTTCAATTTCCTTGGCAGGTTTTTTCCTACAATCCCTAACAAAAGTGCTTCAGGCTTTTTTACAAATGTTAATTGGAACATTTTCTTCAACTCGTTGTGTATCATTTCCCAATTTTTAAAAATCCTACTACAGTCCCACCACATATGGTGAAAAGTCCCTTCTTTTTCCTTACATTTCCAGCATATATTTGAAGCAGTTTTATACATTGTTCCTATCTGCACTGGTGTTATATACCATCTATACATCGTTTTCATGTAATTTTCTTTCAGCAAAGAACAATCTGTAAAAGAGTGGTGTAGTGGTTAAGAGGGGTGGACTCGAAATCTGGTGAACTGGGTTTGCTTCCCCGCTCCTCCACACGCAGCTGCTGGGTGACCTTGGGCCAGTCACACTTCTCTGAAGTCTCTCAGCCCCACTCACCTCACAGAGTGTTTGTTGTGGGGAAGGAAGGGAAAGAAGATGGAGACCCCACTTTAAGGCAGGCGTCAGCAACCTAAGGCCCATGGGCCAGAAACGGCCCACGGGGATCGTTTAACGAGCTGCCCCCGAACCGAGTCCCCATGCGCTGCATTAAACCGGCACAGTGCGACACACGGACTCACTTCTGTAGCCAAAAATTGCATTTCTGTTGCGTCTCCGCTGGAATGAACTGGCCAATTTGAGGTAAACCTTGCCAACCCCTGACTTAAGGGGAGTGAAAGGTGGGATATCAAGTCCAAACTCTTCTTCTTCTTCTCTCTCTCTCTCCTCCCCCCTTTCCCCCTCCCTCTGCTCTTCTCTCCTTCCTCGCCCTCTCCCCTCCTGACCCCTCAATGTCGTCCTCGTCCGTCTCATTGGCCTTGTGGGGCGTCTTGATGTTGTCCCCTTTGCCCACCACCGCGATGTCCACCTTCACATAACCCTTCAGCCCCGCGGTGATGTCCTCCGGGTCCGAGAGGAGCGCCCACTTGTGGTAGAACTGGTGCTCTGCAAGGAGAAGACAAGGAGCCACCATGAGACCCTGCGAGGTGGGCTGGGGAGAGGGCAGGATCACCCACAAGTTGAGCATCTCGGCAGAGCCTGGCACCTTCGTTCCCCCAGGTGGACTGGTGCAGGAACGGCGGCTTCATTAGGCTCCCATTGTTGCATGGGAAACAGTCCTTGGGACTTTCCACATTGGATCCCGGGATGCCAGGGGGAACACCAGCCCGCAATGGTGCCCACCAAAGAGGATGGGCAGACTTCTGTGAAACCCATTATCAGTGAGGACCATGTCACTCTGCAAAGCGTGTGGCTGGACCACAAAAGTGGCAAGAACCAGTTTAGGAGGAGCCTAGTGACTAAATGTTAGAGTGAAAAACTGTGGGAGCAGTCAAGTACAACATTCTTTGTTTTCCTAGAGTGGATATGAGAGAGAATGTTTGGTCCAGCCAGTCGAAACTTCCTGTTCCTCTTGGCTGGAGCATCCTTCCTTTTGCATGTGATAGAAGGTGGGTGTGACTTTACCTGCCCAGGTAATAAAAGGATGGGTCACGCAGCACACCTCTCTCTCTTTGACTCCCTTCTTCGTTGGACCAGCTTCTAGCTAGGACTGCTCTGTCAGCTCTTAGCTAGCAGAAGCACTGGGACTTCCCCCCCATATGGAGTAGATCTACATGTACATACAGTCATACCCCAGATTACAGACATTTCAGGTTGTGTTTTTTTGGGTTATGGACCGCCAAAACCCAGAAGTACCAGAACGGGTTACTTCCGGGTTTCAGTGGTCACACATGTGCAGAAGCACTTCATCGCCCTTTGCTCATGCACAGAAGCACGTATCACAACCCGTGTGTGCAGAGACGCGCTGCTGCAGGTTGCGGATGCTGCGGGTTGTGAGCGTGCATCCTGCATGGATCACGTTCGCAACCCGAGCATCCACTGTATTTGTAACTAAGTCTGCCTTCAGGGTTCCAACCGTGAACTGATGTAAGTAAACTTCTTTTATTGACTTTGAATAGGATAGTGACATCTTTATTCTTTTAAGAGGCATTTAAGGGAACTTACCAGGACCATACAATTCAATCTGAGACAGACTGAATTGTATACTAGTGAGAGGCTCACACGAGCCTGCAACCAGCTATCTGCTGTGCATGTAAAAAGGGGGATGTAACTCTGCTAAGTAAAGGAACTTGCTAGTGCAAGTTTAGAAGGATATTAATAAACAATATATCCTCTCCTGCCACCCTGAACATTCCCACAAAAAGAATGTCAGATAGTGCAGCGAGGGCTCCATGCACAGAAAAAAAAATGGTTTGAGTAAGTGTTTCCCAGGACTGTGGTTGGATGAAGAGATGGTGAGGTGCGGAGGTGGCAGAGGGTGGTTGACTAGAGAAATGAACAGCTAAAATGACGCCCTGCATTCTTGCATTACAGAGGATCAGACTAGGAAACCCTCAGGGTCCCTTGTAGCTCTATGATTCTATGAATAAAATTTGGCTAACTGGAAATTTGGTGCCAGCCTCCGTATTGAACCGCCAAGGAGAAGTTTCTCTCACAGCTACTGCCGCCGTCCTGACAGCACGAGAACAGCCTTCCACACCAGAAAAAACTCTTTCCACCTACCTGGCTGGGTGTAAACGGTTCCGACGTCCATTTTGAAGGAGCCGACTAAGGTTCCACTGCGCAGGAGGTTTTTGGAATGAATCACCTTCAGGATAAAGGGGGAGGGAGAGTCAGAGGAGAGGTTTAGCAAGGATCCTACCTTGTGCTTCACAGCAGACATTTCTGAGGAATACGATAAATGGGCACCTACTGAACCCTAAATGCTATAGAAATGTTAGATAGTTTGTCTGTATTAACTGATAGGATGGATGTAAATGAAGGAATTCACTTCGGTTAGCAAGGTGGCCCGTTAGTTTTCTAAACGGTGGGTATTACCGTATTTTTTGCTCCACAAGACGCACCTTTTTCCTCCTAAAAAGTAAGGGGAAATATCTGTGCGTCTTATGGAGTGAATGTGTGGTCAATCACTGGCTCCCTTTCCAGCCCCTTGCCCAGGCCTCCATTTTTTTATGTTCTGCAGACAGAGGCTGTTTGTTTCCCCAGCGACATGTGACTGGCTGATTAGATTATCTGTCTGGGAACTGCAGAAAGGGCTCCCTTTCCTTTCCTAAAGAAGCTGCAGAACTGTGAGTTGAACCCCATAAAAACAGGATTTTTTCCCCTTTGCAAAGTAAGCTCAACAACTTTGAGCTAATCCTCAAAAAAGGGGGCTTTCTCCTTTTGCAAAAGAAGCTGCACCACTGTGAGCTGATCCTCAAAAAAAAACAGAGCTTTCCCCATTTTCGTCTATTAAAAACTAGGTGTGTCTTATGGAGCGAAAAATACAGTAAATTACCCACTGAGGAAAGTCAAATCCCACAAGCCATCCATACCCAGTGCAGTACCATATTGGCCTGAATATAAGCCGCACCCCAATATGGGCTGCACCTTTAAAATTGGAGGGGGGGAGAGAAAAGAGAGAGAACCCCCCCCCGAATATAAGCCGCTCCCTTCCTCGCTGCTCCTGGCTGCATCCTGGGTGCAATGGGAGGAGCTGTGCTATGTTGCCGGCAGCCTTTCCCCTTCCTCGCTCTCTCCCTTCCCAGCCTTGGGGGAGAGTGGGGGGGGGCTGTGCAGTGGGCGGGCTTCGCTTTGCCATGCTCCTAGAGCTGTTTGCCCAGCGCTCCTGGCTGCATACCATAAGGTTATGAATATAAGCCGCACTTTAACTTTTCATGGTTGGCATTTGGGGAAAAGGTGGGACTTATATTCAGGCCAATACGGTATATCTTACATGCAGGTTTGGTGCCAAAGATTACATGTACACCCGAAAATTGCATACAGTGGTACCTCAGGTTACATATGCTTCAGGTTACATACGCTTCAGGTTACAGACTCTGCTAACCCAGAAATAGTGCTTCAGGTTAAGAAATTTGCTTCAGGATGAGAACAGAAATTGTGCTCCAGCGGCACAGCGGCAGCAGGAGGCCCCATTAGCTAAAGTGGTGCTTCAGGTTAAGAACAGTTTCAGGTTAAGAACGGACCTCCAGAACGAATTAAGTACTTAACCCGAGGTACCACTGTATGTCCAAACCTTAGTGCAGCGGTTCTCAACCTGTGGGTCCCCAGAAGTTGTTGGACTACAACTCCCATCATCCCTGAGCACTAGCTAGGGACGATGGGAGTTGTAATCCAACAACATCTGGGGACCCACAGGTTGAGAACTGCTGCCTTAGTGGGTGAGGCAGAGAGAGAGAAAATTCCCCATACTCCCAGCAAGCAATTCTGGGAGCTTAAAAACTCTTTTTGTGCCAGGTAACCTAAGCAGATGGGACGCGGGTGGCGCTGTGGGTTAAACCACAGAGCCTAGGACTTGCCGATCAGAAGGTTGGCGGTTCGAATCCCTGTGACGGGGTGAGTTCCCGTTGCTCGGTCCTTGCTCCTGAGAACCCAGCAGTTCCAAGCACGTCAAAGTGCAAGTAGATAAATAGGTACCACTCCGGCGGGAAGGTAAACGGCGTTTCCGTGCGCTGCTCTGGTTCGCCAGAAGCGGCTTAGTCATGCTGGCCACATGACCTGGAAGCTGTACGCCGGCTTCCTCGGCCAGTAAAGCGAGATGAGCACTGCAACCCCAGAGTCATCTGCGACTGGACCTAATGGTCAGGGGTCCCTTTACCTTTACCTAACCTAAGCAGACCTGGTGCGGAAAGATGTTTTAAGCTCTCTGCCTTGCTTGCTGGGCAAAGCCTGCTCAGCTTTTGCATTCTGAGAGGCTAAGGATGCTTGCAGAAGATCCAGCAGGAACCCAGATGGTCCCATGAAATCTCATACACAGAGTCAGTGTACAGCCCTTTGAGATTCACAGTTCTCTGAATTTTGCAACAGCAGTACTCGACCAAAACCATGTAGAACAGAAATGCACACATTGGAGAGAAGCACGCATGATGCAATATCAGTGGAATAAACATACAGGAATGCCATGCTGCAGAGGAAATTGCTTGCAAAAATATGTGTGTTAGATAAAACGGTGTGTTTGAACCCATTTCTTGGGGCATAGATCTCTAGCCTCATGTGCCCTAGACTTGATTCACACGCTGGTTTGGAGCATCAGGTATTTCTCTTAAATGGCACCCAATTTCTTCATGTGCATCTGTTTCCAGCTCTCCATGTTGCCTTCTCCTAAGCTGTTCATCTCAAAACTGGCCAGTTTACAAGAATTCTCCAATGGAGACAGAGGAACAGGCAGAGAGTCTTGCTCACCGATATCTTGACGATTTTGTCGAACATGACATCTGGGGGAACGTGGAAGTCGAAGACAAAATACTGGGAGCAGGGAGGAAGGAGAGAGAAAAGGGGTGTGAAGGATTAGCCATGGTAAGAAAGAACATGATTAAAAAAACAAAACCCAATGTATATCATTCTAGAAAGCCACTTCCGACGTAGAAGGAGGTGGGGTTGCGGGCTTCACCCTTCCACCATGCGCGTGGGGGCTGGCTCTCAGCCTCCGCGCGATTGAGGGAATCCCGATCGCATCATCCCCTGGCCAGCCAATCGGCTGGCCTGGGGGGCGTGGCATGCTCCATTTAATGCAGGGGCAGCCTGGGATCTCCCTCTTTGTAGTCGCCATTGAGGGGCCTGGTAGGAATTTTCCCACTTGGCAATTTGGCACCAGCCACTTGGTTTTTCGCCTACCTCGTAGCAAATCGTCACAACTTCCTTGGTATTGGCGGTTAGGCATTGGTATTGGTATTTTTATGTAGATGGGAGGGAGGAGGAAGTGCCATCACCTGCCCCACATATTGAAGGGTAGTCCGATAAAGGATTCCAGGGGGCGTGGTCCTGTCTGAAGCCTGGGGAGGTGAGTGCCTAAGGCACGCCCCCTAGTGGTGACCCCGGGGGAGTTCCTAGTTGATGTGCATCAAAAGGACTCCCCCTACTGGTGGTTAACCCTTCCCGGTCTTCAAGCGGATGGGCTGAAGCCAGATATAGTTGGTTAGGACCAATGCCTAAGCCAATACCGCTCATCACCTGTAACCAATAAAGTTGTGGCCATATTTAGCCCATTAACCTTAAATATCTGCGCCATGTGTCTTTATTTCCACTGGGGGGAGGTGGGAACTCGCCACACAACAGCCTTTCTCAACCTTGGGTCCCCAGATGTTGTTGGACCACAACTCCCATCATTCCTAGCCAGCATGACCAGTGGCCAGGGATGATGGGAGCTGTAGTTCTAGCACATCTGGGGACCCAAGGCTGAGAAAGGCTGTTCTAGAATCTCGATGTTCCACGGCCAAGGCAGAAATAATGGTGAAAGTCTACAATTCCCTCAAAATATGAAGGGGGGGATTCTTGAATTTTGAAAAAGTGGTGGGTTTCTTAAATCATTTTTTTCTTAGCAAGACATTCAAATATCAGCATTCCAGGATAAGAACACTCTTTGGGTCCTTTGCTGCATTGCTGCACTGAAACATTCCTTTTGCAGAGTTTTTAACTGAAATTAAAATTGTTATTACGCACAGGAGGGATGGATCAGTCCCGCCCAGCCCAGCCTCTTGCAGAGGAGACACAGGGCTTATCCACACAGCCCCAGGCAGAGACCTCACCTCATTGTAGTAGGGGCAGTTGGTCGATTCTTTCATGGACGTGTATTTCTTCTCGTCCCCCACCTCCACGCAGACCACAGGATCCATGTTGAGCCCCACCAGCTGCCGCGCCTCAATGACCGTGACGCTGACCTGGTGGGAGAAGGAAGAGGTGGTTAGCCGTGACCTGGGCCACTCAGAGTTGGGCGCCATCTTCCTTTATTCCCTCTCCTCGCTCTTGTCCCTAAGGGGAGATGTGGGGCATTATTGCAGCCAAACCAGCAATTCGTGTATTGCCAGATGGGCTCGCGAAGGGGCTGAGGCTCAGAGAGCTTTCCCGACAAATTTGCTAGAGAGAACTCTGTGACATCATTTCCTTTGTCTGCTTTGGCAGGAAGCTGTAACACTACATACTTCCTTCCTGCCTGGTCAGCCTCTTCTTTCTTCATTATGTTTCCAAGCTGACCACACAGGCATGTCTGAGCTCTGCAGTTCAGACACCATTTTTGAACGAAGATGAAGAAGAAGACGAAATAAAAATTTGTAATAATATGTGTACTCTGCCCATCTGGCTGGGTTGCCCCAGCCACTCTATTTTACACACACACACACACACACACACACACACACATATATATATATATATATATATATATATATATATATACACACATACACACACATAATAAAACACTGCACAATAAAAAGCTTCCCTATACAGCGCTGCCTATTTTTTACTTTTAGAACTTAGTTATAAACCTGCCTTCATTTAGCTACTGTAATTGCTGCTTCAAGACCCAAATTATGTAAGTAAATACTACTTTTACTTCTTCACCAAACAATATGTGTGTGTCAAAATTAAAAAAAAAAGTCAGTAGCACCTTAGAGACCAAGTATTTGTTTGTTCTGGGTATAAGCTTTTGTGTGCATGCACACTTCTTCAGATACGTACGTGTGTGTGTGTGTGTGTGTGTGTGTTGTTAAGCCAGAGGGTACACCAGGGATGGTTCGCCATGAAAGGTAGATGGTAAACAGCTTACCTGGTAGTCCATAGGCCTCCCAGCACTGGGCTCCATTTTAATATCTGGCTTGGATCTGGAAAAGGGAATAATCACAGTGAGAAAAGTGCTCAGCACAGTTCACAAACACTATCTCAGTAAGCTGCACAAGAGCCCGAGAAGGTAGGTCAGCACTATGTTTGCCAGATGAAAGTCGAGGGTGAAAAGCTTTCCCCTCGACATCAGAATTCCATATATGAATTGTGCCCTGCTTAGCAGGTTCTGGAAAAGAGAAGATCTTTTGCCCCTAGTGTTGCACATCATACTTCTCCTGGAGCAAGCTTGTTTTCTCCTGCTCTGGAGGGTAGGACTCGAACCCATGGCTTCAAGTTACAAGAAAGGAGATTCCCACTAAACATTAGGAAGAGCATTATTATTATTATTATTAATATTAATATTAATATTTAACATAATTATTACAAAATACAAGCAAAATACATACAAATACATATATACATATATTTTTCAGATAAGCACACATATATAAAAAAGAACAAAAAAGGAAAAAAGGAAGAAAAGAAAAAATAAGAAGAAAAACTGGAGGAAGAAAAATAGGAAAAATTTCTTCCAAATTTATTCTACAAATATCTCAATAATAAAATTTCATTGATTGACTTCCATCGCTTACGCTGTACTCCCTATATACATTTTAAGCAAACTTGTGTCTGTTATTCCGTATTTTCCCCATACAATCTCATACAAATATTCTAATCAATAAGTTTTCTAAGTCTTTCATAAATCTATTCTAAACACAACCAAGACCTTACATTTAATCCTTGTCTACATAAATAACCATTTAAACATTTCCATTGTTTCTGGATCCTTTGAGGAAGAACTTTCTGACGTTAAGAGCTGTTCGACCGTGAAACAGACTGCCACAAGAGGTGGTGGACTCTCCTTCCTTGGGGGTTTTTAAGCAAAGGTTGGATGACCATCTGCCATGGATGCTTTAGCTGAGATTCCTGCAATGCAGGAGTTTGGACTAGATGCCTCTGGGGGTCCCTTCCAACACTACAATTCTATGATACCTAACTTGGATCCATCCATGTTAATAAGCCTAATCTGAGTAAAGGACAATTGACGACAAGCTTTGGACGCTATCCCTCAGCTTGCCTTGCAAGCCTGCTCACCTCTTGTTGGATACATTGGTGGTGACAGCTGTGACCGATGCCAGGGAGATGGTGTCTGGGTCCAGCCCACCTCCCAGCCGCATCGCCTTCCGGTCCAGGTCTTCGGCTTCCAGGACCGCCGGTTCATCTGCCATGGAGAGAGACGCAAATTCATAATTAAACCTCTTAATCTGAGCTATCAGTGGCTCCTCCTGGGATCTGTGAAGTATAAAAGGCAGGGAGACATGGACTTCTCTGCCATTCCATTCATCCAATAGCTGTTTCTGGGAGGCTGCATCCATAGATGCAAAGAATTCAAGGGATATTTGGTTAAGTATGGTTGTTTAATTGCACGCTGGAATGCCTGTATGTATATTGCTGAAAGGGTTTAACACTGAAAACTTCTGTTGTGGTGTACTAAAGCTAGAAAGAGCTGGGTGAATAATTAACTGTTGATGTTCCCTGTTCTTTCACATGGGTGTTTAACCTTAGATCATATGATTAAGGTATTCAGTTGCAAATCTCCGTTTTGAAGGGAGTTGACTTTGGGTCTTTTGTTCCCAGGATAAATGAGAGAAAGGTGTGCTAATGATTGTCTTCCAGAAGAAACAGCCTCAGGCTAATGAAATGCAGGCTAATGGATTCTGTGTAAGAGGAGAGAGAGAGAGAGACCTTTGATTCTTCACTGGATTTAACTGTCCAGGGTGTTTTTTTTACCTTTACCTTACCGTACCTGTTTAGAGTTATATTATATTTCTAAGAAGAAGATGCTGAGCTTTGATAACCAAATATCTTATGGAACTGTTTGGTTGTACAGTGGTGCCTCGCAAGACGAAAAGAATCCGTTCCGCGACTCTCTTCGTCTAGCGGTTTTTTCGTCTTGCGAAGCAAGCCCATTGACAGCTTAGCGGATTAGCGCTATTAGCGGTCTAGCGGCTTTTAGTGATCAGCTGTTAAGTGGCTTATCAGCGGATCAGCTGTTAAGCAGCTTAGCGGCTTAGGAAAAGGGGGGGAGGGGAAAAAAACCGAAGGAACTCGCAAGATTTTTCCGTCTTGCGAAGCAACCCCATAGGGAAATTCATTTTGCGAAGCGCCTCCAAAACGGAAAACCCTTTCGTCTAGCGGGTTTTCCGTCTTGCGAGGCATTCGTCTTGTGGGGCACCACTGTATCATTGATTGTTTTTATACCTGTTTTGGAGACGTTCTTGTTAGTAAAGCTTGAATCATATTTATGGGTCTGGACAATATTTTCATTCCACAAGGAGTCAGTTTTTATGCATCCAATTTCTTCAAGCTGCCTCGGTCCTGTATACCTGAAGGAGCGTCTCCACCCCCATCGTTCAGCCCGGACACTGAGATCCAGTGCCGAGGGCCTTCTGGCGGTTCCGTCATTGCGAGAAGTGAGGCTACAGGGAACCAGACAGAGGGCCTTCTCGGTAGTGGCGCCCGCCCTGTGGAACGCCCTCCCATCAGATGTCAAAGAGATAAAGAATTACCTGACATTCAGAAAACATCTTAAGGCAGCCCTGTTCAGGGAAGTTTTTAATATGTAATGCTGTACTGTTTTCAACACTGATTGGGAGCCGCCCAGAGTGGCTGGGGAAACTCAGCCAGATGGGCGGGGTATAAATAATAAATTATTATTATTATTATTACTATATTAATATCGGCAATATACTTTTCTCCTCGAACTGGACCTGGACGCCCCCAGACATGCACTGCAAAAGGTCTCAGCGGTCACAATTCCTTGCTGCCCAGAAGACCAGGAGGTGAGGGTACAAAGAGTTACCTTGCTTCCTGTGGTGGTCATCTTTTTGACCACGTGCTTTGCCCAGCTTCATGGCTGAAAAGACGCCTTTCCCAGCTCTGTAAGAAGAGTAGGCAGAGTGTCAGTGTCGTTGCCCCATTTTACAGTGGGAACCCCCAAATACATACATACATACACAACAGGTCTTTGCCCCTAGGAACTTACAATCTGAACTTTGACAGTGGGGAGAGCCAAACAGAGGGAAGAAAGAGTAAGGAAAATGAGAGAGAGAATATAGGGAGATTTATTTATTTATTTATTTGAGCACTTATAAACTGCCAACTCATCTATCATCTATCTCAGTGTTTTTCAACCTTTTTTGGGCAAAGGCACACTTGTTTCATGAAAAAAATCACGAGGCACACCACCATTAGAAAATGTTAAAAAAATTAACTCTGTGCCTATATTGACTATATATAAAGTAATTCTCTTGAATAGGAATCAAATAAACAAAAAAGAAAGTATTTTATAATTACTTTATTATGAAATAGTAAGTAAACAGAAATATGAAAAATTATAAAATACTTTATTTTAAAATCTTTCGAATTTTTCAATTTTTCCCACGGCACACCAGGCAACATCTTGTGGCACACTAGTGTGCCGCAGAACAGTGGTTGAAAAACACTGATCTATCTATCTATCTATCTATCTATCTATCTATCATCTATCTATCTCTATCTATCTATCTATCATCTATCTATCTCTATCTATCTATCTATCTATCTATCTATCATCTATCTATATCTATCTATCATCTATCTATATCTATCTATCTATCTATCTATCTATCTATCTATCTATCTATCTATCATCTATCTATCTATCATCTATCTATCTATCATCTATCTATCTATCATCTATCTATCTATCTATCATCTATCTATCTATCTATCTATCTATCTATCTATCTATCTATCATCTATCTATCATCTATCTATCTATCTATCTATCTATATCTATCTATCTATCTATATCTATCTATCTATCTATCTATCTATCTATCTATCTATCTATCTATCTATATCTATCATCTATCTATCTATCTATCACCATCATCATCATTATTATCTATATATCATCTATCTATCTATCTATCTATCTATCTATCTATCATCTATCTCTATCATCTATCATCTATCTATCTATCTATCTATCATCTATCTATCTATCTATCTATCTATCTATCATCTATCTATCTATCATCTATCTATCTATATCTATCTATCTATCTATCAATCAATCATCTATCTATCTATCTATCTATCTACCTACCTATCATCTATCTATCTATCATCTATCTATCTATCTCATGGTGGGATGCAATAAAATAATCAGAACATTTTTAAAAATGAAGAACAAACGAGCTGTGCTAGTTATGAACCCCCTAAGTTGGGGTCACCTTCAAAGTTTTGCAATCAGTTTGCAGCACAAACCCTGCATTTTGCTGCATGTCCGAGACGGAGTAATTGATACATCAAACCTGGGGTCCTAGGCATCACCCCAAAATCCTGCACCGTCCGATTCACTCCAAACCTGTGCCAAAGTTTTGCAGAGCAAACCCATGTTTTGCAGTGCCCCCAAAACTAAGCAATTATCAAACTGGGGTTTCTGGATATCACACCCCCCAAATCCAACATTGCCTGATTTGCTCCAAACATGTGCCAAAGTTTTGCAAATGCTTTGCAACTGAATTGCAGGGCAAACCCCGAGTTTGGAAGCGCCCCTCAAAAATGTCTGGCTGACCTAACCAGCATGGGGCAATACTAATCGCCCCCAATCCAACACTGTCCAGTTTACTCCAAACCTGTGGCCAAGTGCTGCTGCAGTTTGGATGGCCAGATCAGCCGCACCATTTTGGAGGCTCTGGAAAACATTGCAAAATGGTGGAACAGGATCCCAGAATTTGGGGCTTGTTGTTAACACAGCTGAACAAATGACCAGTGCTGAACCCAGTGACCTCTCTCTATATATAAAAAAGCACTTGGTCAAACATACTTTCCCAGCAGAAGGCAAAATAGCAAAAGTGAAGGTGCCCGCTATATTGAATGCCTTCGTTTGTGCAGATACTAAACAAATCTGAGGGCTTCTCCAGTTGATCATAGTGAGCTGGACAGTGGATAAGGGACAAGATGCTTAGACTGTCTTTGGGGATGAAGGCTGGGGAGAGTTGAATGTGAAAATGATGAAAGGATTTGACAGTTGTGTTTATCTGAGTGGCATGGCAAGATATGGAGCGGAGGTTCCCTAAAGATGTTGGGCTTCCTGCATGAATTACTTTCCTGTAATGATTTCACAGGTCAGCCATGTCCACACCCAGAGTTTCAGATCCAATGTAATTACTCAAATTCCCGTTGGTATATGACTCTTGGCCTTTGGACATTTATTTCAACTCCTGCTTCATCATCCTCTTGTAAGATACTGTATTTTTTGCTCTATAAGACTCACTTTTTCCCTCCTAAAAAGTAAGGGGAAATGTGTGTGCGTCTTATGGAGCGAATGGAGGCTGAGCAGCTATCCCAGAAGCCAGAATAGCAAGAGGGATTGCTGCTTTCACTGCGCAGCGATCCCTCTTGCTGTTCTGGCTTCTGAGATTCAGAGTATTTTTTCCTTGTTTTCCTCCTCCAAAAACTAGGTGCATTTTGTGGTCTGGTGCGTCTTATAGAGTGAAAAATACAGTATATCCTGGAGTCTCAGCCCTTAGCTCAGGCTTCTGCAAACATGGGGGCCTGCAGATGTTTCAGATTATACTACAACTCCCACCTGCCTGCTGGTGGGAGTTGTAGTTTGAAACACCTGGAGGCCAACTGGTTGGAGAAGCCTGCCTTAGAGAATGGTGCTGTGGCTTGGGTGCGGGGTCAAATCAGATGATGCCTTGAGTCCAATCGTTGGAGTCCTGTACTCACTGAGCATTGGAATTTTAAGGAGGACCTCATTTCTGGATAGCTCAGTTGCTTAGAGTGTGGTGCTGATAACGCCAAGGTTGCAGGTTCGATCCTTGTATGGGACAGATGAATATTCCTGCATTGCAGGGGGTTGGACTAGAAATCAGGGTTCAGCAAACCTTTTCAGCAGGGGGCTGGTCCACTGTCCCTCAGAACTTGTAGGGGGCCGGACTATATTTTGATAGGGGGAAAAGAACAAATTCCTATGTCCCACAAATAACCCAGAGATGCATTTTAAATAAAAGGACACATTCGACTCATGTAAAAACACGCTGATTCCCAGTTCATCCGCGGGCTGGATTTAGAAAGCGATTGGGTCAGATCCGGCCCCCGGACCTTAGTTTGCCTACCCATGGACTAGATGCTCCTCAGGGTCCTCTACAATACAGTGGTACCTCTGGATGCGATCAGGATCCGTTCTGGAGCCCCGTTCACATCCACAGCAGAACGCACCCTGCGTCTGCGCATGTGCGTGACGACATTTTGAGCGTCTGTGCGAGCGTCGAAACCCGGAAGTAACACATTCCATTACTTTCAGGTCACCGTGGAGTGCAACCTGAAAACGCTCAAACTGGAGCGACTTTAACCCAAGGTATGATTGCTGAACATGTCAAACACGTTTCTTTGTAAGACAAGACCCTCAGAAGCCCTGTAAGTGCCCACATCAGCTCCCAAAAGAACAAGCTAAGTTGCAGGAATGCCAGACTCATGGTTGGTTAATAATAATAATAATAATAATAATAATAATAATAATAATAATAGTAATAATTCTACCCTGCCCATCTGGCTGGGTTTCCCCAGCCACTCTGGGCGGCTTTCAATAGAACATTAAAAACAGACTAAAACTTCAAACATTCAAAAAAGAAGAGCCAGAGTTTTGGGGTGTGAGCTAAATGCTGGAATCTGGAGACACAGAGACCTCCTTGCTCTGTGCTGGATTCAAAGCTGTGGCTAATGGAGAAGCCAGATCTTCTGGGGTGTCAATTCTGTGAGCCCCTCCATCCTATGCTCAGGTTGCACATGTGTGTGAATAAAACCATATACAGTGGTACCTTGGTTCTCAAACACCTTGGGACTTAAACGCTTTGGTTCCCAAACGCCGAAAACCCGGAAGTAAGCGTTCCTGTTTTCAAATGTTTTTCAGAAGCCGAACCCCTGATGCGGTTGTCGGCTATTTTTTCCGGGGCGCCTGCACCAATCAGAAGCTGCGCCTTGGTTTCCGAACTTTTCAAAAGTCAAACGGACTTCTGGAACGGATTTTGGCGCTTTTGATATTAATTTTGCATTTTCTAAGGGGAAGGGGAAGAGATGATTTTGTGCAGCCCGGCCCCTATACTCTGGATTTCTTTTTACATAAATAAATAAATGTCCGGAATCTGAAACACGAGACCTGCTTACAGGCACCCGGCTGACGCATAATGAAAAGCTAATTAACGGATGAATAATTAACATTCCTTTTAAATCAGAGAAGTGGGGTGGGGGATCATTTGCCAGGATGGGGGGGGAGAGGGAGGAGAGAGGGAGGGTGTCATGAAATAAGGACTCTAGGGTGATGGGTCTGGTTATTCCAGAGACAAATGGAGAAGAGGGGGAGTTTTGGAAGGTCCCAAACGGTCCAGGCTAAATTCCAGATTTGCTCCCGTGGAAGGGCCATAGAGCATCTCCCTTGTATAGTTCCCTCTTCCTATAAGCCAGGATGGAGAGGATAGCCATTGTGGTTAGTGGCCACAGATAGCCCACAAGGGCAAAAAAGGCGGATGATCACAAGCGGTATGTTACAACGGCTGTGCAGGCGGATGAAGGCTGTAGCAGATAAGAATCTACCCGCCTTCGTGATACTCATGCCACCGAGATAGCACCTCACTGCAAAGACTGTGCGTTGGTCAGTATGCACGGTTCTCCACACATGAAACAAATTCACCCACAGGCGCCTTCTGAAAACCCATCCCTCCTCCATGAAAGGTCCCCTGACAGTTAAGTCCAGCCGCGAACCACTCTGGGGTTGCAGCGCTCATCTCGCTTTACTGGCCGAGGGAGCCAGCGTTTGTCCACAGACAGTTTTCCCGGGTCATGTGGCCAGCAGAACTAAGCCACTTCTGGTGAAACCAGAGCAGTGCATGGAAACACTGTTTACCTTCCTGCCGGAGTGGTACCTATTTATCTACTTGCACTTTGACGTGCTTTCGAACTGCTAGGTTGGCAGGAGCAGGGACCGAGCAATGGGAGCTCACTCCGTCGTGGGGATTTGAACCGCCGACCTCCTGATCAGCAAGCCCTAGGTTCAGTGGTTTAACCCACAGCGCCACCCGCGTCCCCATGAATTTGTCTATCCCTCTTTAAAAATCCATCGCTGCTTGCACATCACTTCTTTCCCTGACATCAGTGGGTAGGGATACTGGGCACCAGAGGCAGCTGTTGAATGCATTCAGTGTGTGGTATAGTCACCCGAGAAGACTGTACCATGCTTTCTCATGAACAGCTGAGTCCTCTGTTCACATACACACACACAAGCACAAACACTCAAGGTCAACACTCCAGCAAATACACGACGCCTCCAGCGATGGACACCTTTCCCCTAGGTTTGAGTTCTGGTTTTCTGGGTCAAGAACAGCGATTTGCTGGTATTAAAAGCACTCCCAAGAAACTAGTCCTCTTTAACACGTTCCTCTTGCATGCCATCTGTTTCTGATGTCCAGACGCTGAATAATAAAAAATGCAATACTTCTGCCCTCCCACCCAGACGCCCTAATCTTGCCCATGACTCTGTTATGGGGTGGCACCTTGCATTCATTACCTGCCCTCCCCAACAAAAGCTTCCAGAGGTAAACAAACCAATCACCTACCTGTGTCCCAGGTAAGACAGACTCTACCTGTGTCTCGCGACTACCATCCCAGCAGAGGACAGGGGGCTTGGGATGGGGGTGAGAGAGAGAGCAGAGCAGCTCGCCTCACGGTGGGGGAACCCGTCGTCCACTCCCACCCTTTCCCCGGCCCCTCGAGCGGCCTCAAACCCAGGCCCCGCTGCCCCCCATTTTCCTCCGGCCAGCGGAGCAGAGTGGCGCTGATGTTCAGCTAGCGGCTCTGCCGGTGAACTGACACCGTCGCCTTCGTGAATATTGGATGAGAACATCCGAGACAGAACAGGACGCTCGGAGCGGCCGCCATACGAGGTGCCACTGGAGAGGTTGATTGGGGTGCCCACTCTAGATGCTGCCCCAAAGGTAGCTTCAGTGATTTGGTCCCTTGGCTAGGCCTTGGGCTCTCTTCCCTTACCGCTAGCCCTCTGGGCTCATGTTTTCTGGGGTGCAGGGGAAAGAAAGGACCTCTGAGCGCCTCTTTCTCCTGCAATTCCAGATGGACTCGGCCAGGATCCGATTACAGCCTGCAGATGAATTATTCAGACTTTATCTGCCTTTATAATAGCGGAGAAGGTGTGCAGCAGAGACGAGAGGATGAACGCCGAAAAGGCGTACAGTCAAGGGGACAAGGAGTTGGCTCAGAGACCTGCGGCTGGGTACGCTCTCGGCGCTTGGGAAAGAGCCCATAGCTCAGAAGGACCCAGTCTGCTCCAGTGGGAAGAGACTTGTTGGCCGGAGAAGCAGCGAGTCCAAGGCAGCGTGGCAAAAGTTTATGAAATTAAGCACGGCACTCAGATGATAGGTACAGGGAAGATGGTCTCTCTCTCTCTCTCTGGTAACGCTAGAACCCATGATCATTGAAGGAAGCCAAATGTTGGCAGAACCGAGAAAGATTTTAGAAAAGGGCTCTTTCACGCAGCACAGAGTCGAACTGCGGAACTCACTGCCACAGGGGTGGCCAGCAACTTGAATGGCTTTAAAAGAGGATTAGGCAGATCTGTGGAGGAAAAGAGGGCTCTCAATGACTATGTTCTGCTTCCACAGCTGGAGACAGTTAATTCTGGAAACCCCCAGAAGGGGAGAAAGCTCTTGTGTTTGGTTCCTGCTTGCTGGTTTTGTATTATGGACAGAGCATAGCCATCCTGGCTATTAGTAGTAGTAGTAGTAGTAATAATAATAATAATAATAATAATAATAATAATAATAATAATAATTTATTTGTACCCCGCCCATCTGGCTAGGTTTCCCAGCCACTCTGGGAGGCTTCCAACAAAGATTAAAAATACATCAAAATGTCACATTATTAAAAACTTCCCTGAACAGGGCTGCCTTCAGATGTCTTCGATAAGTCAGATAGTTGTTTATTTCCTTGACATTCCTTGATGGGAGGGTGTTCCACAGGGCGGGCGCCACCACCAAGAAGGCCCTCTGGCTGGTTCTCTGTAACTTGGCTTCTCGCAGGGAGGGAACCGTCAGAAGGCCCTTGGCGCTGGATCTCAGTGTCCAGGCAGAACGATGGGGGTGGAAACGCTCCTTCAGGTCTACTGGGCCTCTACTGGGCCGAGGCCATTTAGGGCTTTCAAGGTCAACACCAACACTTTGAATTGTGCTCGGAAATGTACTGGGAGCCAATAAATAGCCCTCTCTTCCTCCATGAATTTGTTCAATCCACTTTCAAAGCCATCTAGACTGTGAGCTGACTCCTGTGGCAGTGAGTTCCATAGGTCAACTTTGCACTGTGTGATGAAGTCCTTTGAAGTATATTTCCGAGCACAATTCAAAGTGTTGTTGCTGACCTTAAAACTCGAAACAGCCTCGGTCCAATACAAATAATAAATTATTATTATTATTAATCCTGAATCTTCCAAATTTCCAGCTTTACTGGATATAGCATTGGGAGAGAGAGAGAGAGAAAAGCTTAATTTTATAAACTCCTGTCTTCTGCGTCTTTCTCGCTTTTTCTCTAAACTAAAAAGTCCCAAATGCTGCAACCTTCCTTCATAGGGGAGAAAGTTTCTGTCGGAAAGTCGTCTACTTCCGAAGGAAAAAGGCATCGAGGGGACAGAGAGAGAACCGTTAGATAGGAAGAGAAACAGCAGCGATCGCAGCACCTACTTGTTTGATTTGTCTTTTCCTTTGCTGAGATGGGTGGATGGCCGTGCAGGAAATGCCAAATTAAACACAAGGAAAATGTGAGGGATTGTGCATAAGTACTAAGAAAATCAACCAAATACACACAATCTTTTCTATTACTTAAAAGAACAAGAAACCCTGCTCTGTGTCCAATGAGATCAAAGGACATACATAGTTCCACACACAAAAATATCCATTTTATCCCCATAACACCCCTGTAAGGAAGGCAAGTTGAGTGGTGATTTGAACCCAGGTCTTCCCAAGGAACATATCCAGGCATGGCAAGGGGTAGCTGGGGGAGACTGCCCCGTCCTCTGCCAACCTTTGCCAGTTGCTGGCTTTTCTCAACAACCCATAATATTTTCCGGTGAGGGTTTTCTTCGCACTCGTCATCCTGAAAAGGATATCCCCAGGTTATTCAGAAAACACAGCAAACTGTAGCACTGCAAACCAGGGACTAGAAACTTGAGTCAGGAGCTGAAAGGGGCAAGTTGCAATACCTGAACAAATGACGGTGTTTTTTCTCTTTCCCCTTCACCTTATCTCTGAAAGGACACAAGCCACGTGGTTCAAAAAAAACAAAATTACAAGAACAGAAAGGTTTGCCCAGACACCTGGATTTCCGAAAGTGAACTGTACAATGTACGCACCCCCCCAAAAAAAACCACGCCTTGCCCCAGTTGGAAAACCACAGCAAACCCACACACAGCTTGGAAGTAGAACAGCCAGTAGCGAGATCACACAGGGAGAGGCTTGGAGAGACTTTCAGCAACTTTTTAGTGACAAAGGAAGTTGAAACATTCGGATTTCACAGCAAAATCTGGCAGCACCAGCCCTTTGGAACTCCCTGCCTAATGATATCAGGCAAGAACCTTCACTGGACTCCATTTGGCACCTGCTGAAAACATTCCGGTGCAGGAAAGCTTACCCAGACGTCTAGAATGTTGATGTGACTTTTAATCTACCGTATTTTTCGCTCTATAGGACGCACCGGACCATAGGAGGGGGAGAACAGGGGAAAAAAATTTATCCCCCTCTCTGCTCAGTGCCCCTTCAGCGAAGCGGCAGGAGAAACGGAGCCCCTTCCATTTCTCCTCCCGCTTGGCTGAAGGGGCGCTGTGCAGCTCTCCCTCTCTGCTGAAGCCAGGAGAGTCTTGCTCTCCCGGCTTCAGCAAAAGGAGCCCAAAACCTTTGGAGCACAGTGCGAGGTCCTGCTGCGCTCCAAAGGCTTCAGGTGGCGATCCCTGAAGCCTGGAGAGCGAGAGGGGTCAGTGCGCACCAACCCCTCTCGCTCTCCAGGCTTCAGCAAAATGAACGCGAAGCCTCCGGAGTGCAGAGGGAGTGCTCCCTCTGCGCTTCGGAGGCTTCGCGTTGCTATTGCTGAAGCCAAGGAGCCTGCATTCACTCCATAGGATGCACACACATTTCCCCTTAATTTTTGGAGGGGAAAAAGTGCGTCCTATAGAGCGAAAAATATGGTATTTTTATTTTTACTTTTCAAAGGCCTTGAATCATTGCTGTCATTTTTTCCTATAGTCTTGTCCCTTACTTTTGTAAACGGCTTCGAGTTTTGTGTTGCTTTCCCATTCGAGCGCTGTATAAATTTTATGGAATAATGAAATCAAATACATGAATTACACAAATTAACAATCTTGGCACAGCTTCGCTCATTTTGCCCAATTTATTCTCCATTCTGATCTAGACGGAGCAAGGTTCTCACCTTCTCCTCCTTGTCTATCACATATTTGCGATGAGCCGCTGAGCATGGCAGGGCAACTCTCCCTTTGCGTCAGCCACCGGGAGCTGAGGAGGAGGGCAGGGGTTTGCCCCCATAAGTGCCCTGGGGGTTTTGGGAGTCCCGTGAAGCTCTGATTGAGGTCAGAAGCTACCCCCCAATCATTCTCCCATCAGGACAGCAGGGAGCACAAATGCTGGCTATCTACCCAAGCCAGCCCTAAACATCCAGGGTCCCTAGTCATTAAAATCTCTCCCTAATTGTTTAACCCATGGGTGGGCAACCTAAGGCCCGGGGGCCAGATCCGGCCCAATCGCCTTCTAAATCCAGCCCCCAGATGGTCCGGGAATCAGTGTGTTTTTACACAAGTAGAATGTGTCTTTTAATTTTAAATGCATCTCTGGGTTATTTGTGGGGCCTGTCTGTTGTTTTTACATCAGTAGAATGTGCCCTTTTATTTTAAATGCATCTCTGGGTTATTTGTGGGGCCTGTCTGGTGTTTTTACACGAGTTGAATGTGTGCTTTTATTTAAAATGCATCTCTGGGTTATTTGTGGGGCATAGGAATTAGTGCATTTTTCTCCCCAAAATATAGTCCGGCCCCCCCAAGGTCTGAGGGACAGTGAACCGGCCCCCTGCTGAAAAAGTTTGCTGACCCCTGGGAACTTTAACCATTTACATCAGTGCATAGCTGTCAACTTTCCCCTTTTCTTGCGAGGAATCCTATTCGGAATAAGGGAATTTCCCTTTTAAAAAGGGAAATGTTGACAGCTCTGCATCAGTGTTTCCCAAATGACAGTGGTAGTGCCCCCCAGGGGGTGGTGAGATTACCTGTGGGATGCTAAGGCACTGGAGGTGCCTATCAGGCTTGGAAAAACTGGTGCCCCTGGATCAAGGCCATTTCAGTCTGTTGAGCATGAAACTTTTAATCTCAGGGCTGTGGATTCAAGCTCCACACTGGGTGAAATATTCCTGCATTGCAGGGGGCTGGGCTAGAGTCCAGGGGTCAGCAGGGGGCCGGTACACTGTCCCTTAGACCTTTTTTTGGGGGGGTGAACGAATTCCTATGCCCCACAAATAACCCAGAGATGCATTTTAAATAAAAGCACACATTCTGCTCATGTAAAAACACCAGGCAGGCCCCACAAATAAACCAGAGATGCATTCTAAATAAAAGGACACATTCTGCTCACGTAAAAACACGCTTATTCCCGGACCGGCCGCGAGCCGGATTGAGTAGGTGATTGGGCCAGAGCCTACCCCCCGGGCCTTAGTTTGTCTACCCATGGACTAGACGGCTCTCTTGGTCCCTTCCAACTCTACCATTCTATGATTTTGTCAAATTAATTAGACAAACCTGTTTAACCCTGTGATCCACACGACGGTCACCTCCAGACTGGATTATTGTAACTCGCTCTACGTGGGGCTGCCCTTGAGACTGACCCAGAAACTCCAGCGGGTGCAGAATGCCGCGGCGAGACTCCTTATGGGGTCTTCGCTGCGAGATCACATTCACCCGGTGCTATACCAGCTGCACTGGCTCCCGGTGGAGTACAGGGTCAGGTTCAAGGTGCTGGTTTTATCCTTTAAAGCCCTATACGACCTAGGACCCTCGTACCTATGGGACCGCCTTTCCTGGTATGCCCCACAGAGAAATTTACGGTCTGCAAACAAAAAACATCCTAAAGATCCCAGGCCAAAGAGAGGTTAGGCTGGCCTCAACTAGAGCCAGGGCTTTCTCGGCCGCGACTCCAATCTGGTGGAACGCTCTGTCTCATGAGACCAGGGCCCTGCGGGATTTGACATCTTTCCGCAGGGCCTGCAAGACAGAGCTGTTCCACCAGGCCTTTGGTCAGGGCGCAGCCTGACTCCCTCCTTTGGCAATCTTCACAGAATTTTAGCCTAATGGTTGCCATTAATTTGGTTTTAATTTGATTTTAATTAATTTTATAATGAATGTTTTTAGAATGTTGGACTATTTTGATTGTTGTTAGCCGCCCTGAGCCCAGCTTCGGCTGGGGAGGGCGGGATATAAATAAAATTTATTATTATTATTATTATTATTATTATTATTATTATTATTATTATGGGGTGAATGTGCAATTCATCGCTACTGTTTCAAATTGTGCTGTGCTCCTATCTTCCTTGGTGGGGGTGCAAGCTGCTCTTCTGAATGATGCTTTTTACAGGTTGGGGGGGCACTGAGTACGCTTTCATGGGACTAAGGGGCTGGTGTCCCCCCAGAAGGTTTGGGGGCCACTGGCGTACCTCAAGTGCAGAGCTGGTATCTAGAGCGCACACATGTGTGTATGGACATGCACACACACACACACACATGCACACAAGGCAGACACGCAATGTCCAGTGCTGAAGATAGAGAGGGAAGAAGTCACCCCCAATGAAGATTGGCAAAACAAACCAATGAACTATGCGAGACGTAATACACAATTTGAAACCCAAGAAAGAAAAGGACATTGTTGTTTTTAAAAAGGGGGGAAATGTTTAAGGCATATATCGTAAGCTTTGTGAATATCTTTCTACATCAGTCGAAGTTCTAAAGGTCACTTGTAACAACATGATTAAGATTTTAAAACTGGATTCTTAAGGATATAAGACTCCATAAAGGTAAAGGGACCCCTGACCGTTATGTCTAGTCGCGGACGATTCTAGGGTTGCGTTGCTCATCTCGCTTTATTGGCCGAGGGAGCCGGCGTACAGCTTCCGGATCATGTGGCCAGCATGACTAAGCCGCTTCTGGCGAACCAGAGCAGCGCACGGAAACGCCGTTTACCTTCCCGCCTGAGCGGTACCTATTTATCTGCTTGCACTTTGATGTGCTTTTGAACTGCTAGGTGGGCAGGAGCAGGGACCGAGCAACGGGAGCTCACCCCGTCGCGGGGATTCAAACCGCCGACCTTCTGATCAGCAAGTCCTAGGCTCTGTGGTTTAACCCACAGCGCCACCCTATAAGACTCCATAGACGTGCATGAATAAGTATAAAATAATGGAACCAGGAGGGGGAGTGGAGGGAATTCAATTAAGATGTATGAGTTAAATTTTGGATTATGATGTTCTCTCTTTTTTGGTTCATTTTTTGTTATTATAAAATTAATAAATAGGAAGGAAGGAAGGAAGGAAGGAAGGAAGGAAGGAAGGAAGGAAGGAAGGAAGGAAGGAAGGAAGGAAGGAAGGAAGGGGAACTGCAGCCCAGAAGACATGCATGTACCTGGGGTCTCCATGCTCATCGCTGTTGCAGAAGAGCAAAAGCAGTTGGCAATTAAATCATGGGAGCCGAAGGCAGAGAAGCTCATTTCCTTCCTGCTCAGAAAAACCACTTAGCCTGACACATGCAAGGGCCGTTTTCCGCATTGCAGGGGGTTGGACTAGAGGACCTTTAGGGGTCCCTCCCAACTACCATTCTATTATTCTCTGACCTGGGAAGGTAGACTGTCCACCTTTTGAGGTTTTTAAGCAGAGGTCGGGTGGCCCTCTGTTGGGGATTCGTGAGCTGTGGTCTCTGCATTGCAGAGGGCTGGACTAGATGGCCTTTGGGGATCCCTCGCAACTTACAGTGCTAGGATTCGAAGGAACCCCTTGACTCCAAATCGGTCACTCCTCAAACAACTGCAGCTTAGCGGTGCTTGCATGGTCAGTAACACAAACAAAGCGAACCACTACACACACACACCACGCACCCCAAAACAGGAAAAGGGATGCTATCTGAGCCCTTCACCACTTGGAAGAGGTAGAGAAACAGCTGGGCTTGGTGGATCGGGTCCATTAAGGCCTTAAAATCTCAGCCACCCATGGTCCAGGAGCCACTGTTTTTTGGGGGGGTTGTCAACTGCTCCTGGACCTCAAGCGCCCCTGGAACCTGGGGGTTGGACTAGATGACCCTTGGCTCCCTTTCAACTCTACAATTCTGTGCTATATATTGCCATACAGTGGTACCTTGGTTTGCAAAAGTCTTGGATTACAACCATGTCAAATCCAGAAGTCTATGTCCCTTTTTTGGGATTACAACCCATTGGGGGGGGGAGCCCCATTGGCAAAAGTGTGCCTTGGGTTAAAACCTGCTTTGGTTTACAACTGGACCTCCGGAACCGATTATGTTACGGAAATTACGGGGGCGCACATCTTTAAAGTTAAATGTTACAAATATTGTGCCTGAATGTATCCTTTCAACTTGACAGCTCAGGGAAGTTACCTAGCTTTAAAAATAATATAAAATCATCTCCTTTCCCAGTTTCCTCCATTCCAAGGCTATTTTCCCCTTGAAAAAGGATTCCAGGAAGTTTCCAGAGGTGATAATTGCTATGCTTATTGTTAGCCAAGGGAAGCCAAATCTCATCACCTGACTCGCCTAAGGCTCCAGACATGCAAAGGAACTTCCATTGTACTTTTGGGTGGTGGGTACTTAAGATATATTTGTCTATGCTAATCTTATACCTGGGTCTTGCCCTGCCATGTCTGCTTATGCTAATCTTGTACCAAGGACTTGTCTGGACAGGTTTGCCAAGGTTACACTAGTGTAACCCCTGTAAAGGTAAAGGGTAAAGGTAAAGGGTCCAGTCCATTAAGACCATTAGGTCCAGTCGCAGACGACTCTGGGGTTGCAGCGCTCATCTCACTTTATTGGCCGAGGGAGCCGACATACAGCTTCCAGGTCATGTGGCCAGCAGGACTAAGCCGCTTCTGGCGAAACCAGAGCAGTGCACGGAAACGCCGTTTACCTTCCCGCTGGAGTGGTACCTATTTATCTACTTGCACTTTGCTGTGCTTTCGAACTGCTAGGTTGGCAGGAGCAGGGACCGAGCAACAGGAGCTCACCCCGTTGTGGGGATTTGAACCGCCGACCTTCTGATCGGCAAGCCCTAGGCTCTGTGGTTTAACTCACAGTGCCACCCGCGTCCCAAGCCCTGTCTACCCCTCCCCTTTTGTGATATGTCAGTGATGTAGCAATGATGCTGTACGAACTGTATTCTGGGATATGGTGGGAAACTTTTAAAAGTCCTTGTCACCCCATCCTTGGGGTTCAAAATTCCTCTTTGAACCTGTTGCGCAATAAACTTTGGTCTACAACTATTTGCTCCGCTTGGTGGCTGGACTCCTTCCTTTATTCCGCAGGGACCCTCGGGCTCTGCCTGACCAGCTGGGGGGCTGAGCAGCCGAGCAGCTAGATTTTTCCATAACAGTTGTAAACCAAGGTATATTTTGAGTCTCTTCTTGTTAGCCCTCCCCTGTTCGTGGTCCGCTTGTGGTTTACTCTGCCGCACGATCTGTGCATGCTCAGAGAGTCTCGGTTGGGCTTTTGTGAGTCTCGGGGACTGGACCCCAGATTTCGGAACCAGTCCTGGGGCTCTGTCTTGGCACGGAGAAAATGCTTTTTTGGGGGGGGGGGAGCCTAGGAGGGGCCTTGGCTCCCAACTGCAAGGAAAGAGGTTACACCAGAGTTTCGCGCCGAGTGTAACTACCTGGCCACGGATTGGTACCCATCACGGCTCTTACTCCCGAATCCTGATGGTCTGCTGGATTAGGGCACAGGAGAGCAGAAAGAAGACATCAGATTTAGGATTTAGCAGTCATTCCTGCATTGCAGGGGGCTGGACTAGATGGCCCCTGGAGAGCCCTTCCAACTCAACAATGCTATGATTCTATGACTGAGGGGGGATGGGGAATGGTTTTGCTCAACCCAGGAATGCAGGAAGCTTCCTTAAACCAAGTCTGAACATCTAGATCAGCATTTAAAGCCCTAAACAGCCTCAGACCTGTCTACCTGTAGGAGCGTCTCCACCCCCATTGTTCTGCCCAGACGCTGAGGTCCAGCGCCGAGGGCCTTCTGGTGGTTCCCTCACTGCGAGAAGCCAAGTTACAGGGAACCAGGCAGAGGGCCTTCTTGGTGGTGGCACCTGCCCTGTGGAATGCCCTCCAATCAGATGTCAAGGAAATAATCCACTATCTGACTTTTAGAAGACATCTGAAGGCAGGCCTGTTTAGGGAAGTTTTTAATGTTTGATGCTGTACTGTTTTTAATACTTGATTGGGAGTCGCCCAGAGTGGCTGGGGAAATTCAGCCTGATGGGCAGGGTATAAATAAATTATTATTATTATTATTATTATTATTATTATTATTATTATTATTATTTCCAACACAGACTGGCAGCGGGAGCTGTCTAGGGTTTCAGACAGGGGGCAGTGCCAGCCCCACCTGGGATGGAACCTATGACATTCTGCATGCCAGGCAGCTGCTCTGCTGCTGACCAATAGCCGTTCCCTTCCTGCCATTCCCCCATTCATTTCTAGCTACTTTTCTGGTTGCGGGGAGGGGGGTTAGATATAAGCTTCCTCTAGCTGCAGTTCCTGCATTGCAGGGGGTGGACAAGAGGACCTCAGGATTCCTCCCAACTCTACAACTGTATGAGTCTACCTTTTCCTCTGCTGGGAGAAAAGCAGTTTCAGAAGGGCAGTTTAAGGAGATGTAGGGCGGGAGGGATACGGGTTATGCATCTCCCCCCCCCCCCCGCCATCATCCCTTTGATGAAACTGGCAGCCACTCCTGGCTGCTTTTCAGAGTTTATTATTTTTTAAAAAAATAATAATAATCAATCAATTGATTTATTAATTGCAAACCTTCCAGTCACAGAGCAGCTTCATGCCGTAAAACAAAGAAACAAGTACAGATTTTTTTGGGGGGGAGGGAACACACATTGCAGTAAACAAACATCAGAAACATTGCCGTAATTAAGTGGAACGCAGCCATCTATAAGTCAGAAGACAGGCGGCAATAAAAACAGAAGATTAAAAGCCTCTCAGAAAAAGAAACATTTTGCAATTGCAGGGCTGGGGAGGAGGGAGCCGTGCGTGTGCATCTTATATGGCTCCGCTAAAGGGCATCTTGGGGCAAAACTGTTGGCATGCAGAGGGCAGGTCCCACTGTGAAGACCGTCACCTCTGCTCCGATTTAAATCAGCGACCCGGGCTTCCAATCCAGGGTACACTATCAGCAGATTGAACTGCGCATACAGAATAGGTGTGAGGCTTGTGGAAGCATACTACAACTACAGATTTATTAATCATAAATCAGGACAAAGAAACATGTCATCTCCCTCGTCATCAGAGAGAGAATAGCTAAAAGCAAAAGCTGTATACAACGGAAGTTCCCAGCAAACTGTGCTGGAATGTAAACAGACATGTGACAAGCAACAATTCCACACATCTGCTCCTTAAGGTGGAATGGAAATGTCAACAAAAACGGCCTGCGAGATCTCCTGACATCACTCTGGGATCTGAAACCTCCCATTGTGTATGCAAGGCTGGATTGCTGCAAGGAGCCCTAGGTGGGGTTTCCCTTGCACTTGACCTGGAGGCTGCAGCGAGTGCAGAATGCTGCAGTATGATTGCTGACGGGAGCGAGGCCTTGTCAGCATAGGACCCCTGTGCTCAGAGACCTGCACAGGTTGCAGATTTGCTACCGGGAAAGGTTGAAGGTGTATATAAAAGCCACCAACAACTTGGGACCAGTTTAGTTGCAGAATTGCATGAAGCCATATGCTCCCACTCGGCTGGATCGATCTGAAGAAGTGGCCCAGTTACAAATGCCACATAATACCCATTCTGCGTTCATAAGAGCTCAATCTCTCAGTGAAGCCACATTTACACTTTGGAACTCCCTGCCTATTGATCTCAGGCAGGCGCCTTCACTGGGCATTTTTTGGTGGCTTCTAAAACACCTTTTTGTTCAAGCAAATCCTGTCCAGATTTTTTAGAAAGTGACGCATGATTTACTGTGGTTTTAGTCTGTTGTTATTTTAACCCTTTGGAAGAATTAAACTGTTATTCATTCTCCTGATTGATGGATTTAGTGTTTCATCTTTTTGTGTAAACCGCTTTGAGGTTTTTGGTTTAGTTTTGCTTTTGCAATCGAGTGGTGTATTTTATGGAATTAAGTGAAATATGGAATCAGCACCATGGAGAGCGCCTGGAAGGCAAGGGAGATGTGAGGCCAGTGGTGTGCTTGGCATGAGATGAGCATGGAAGCAGATGCGTCACTGCCAGGCCAAAGAAAAGGAGCGGATCAATAATTCACTGGGGCCAGATTGTGTTCTGCTCCAGAGCTCCATCCCACCCATGAATTTTTAAAAGTAAACAGGGATCGGGTTATATTTCCCAGGGCCGACTTTCTCCCTTCTCCAGGAACACAAAAGACCAGGCCTGTGACTTGCTTAGAGGATAAAAGCTCAGAGGCAACAGAGCCTCACTAGCTTGAAAGCTGGGTCTAAAAATATTTAAATGTTTCCACGATGTGGGCACTGCTGGCTTGGGAGCCCTATAACGAGTGGGGCACAGACCCCTAGGGAAAGCTCTCTCCAGGAGGGCTGTTCAACGTTATTTTAATTATTATTTTCTCCGTGGGCCTCAAGGTGGTGTGTGCTTGCCTCTCCCCCTCACTTCATCTGCACAACAACCCTATGAGGTGGGTTAGGATGAGGGCCCAAGGTCGCCCAGTGAGCTTAATGGTGGAGTGCGGATTAGAAGACTGGTCTCTCACAAGCCCCAGTCAGATGCTCTAACCGCTGCAACATGCTGGCTTACTGGAAGTATGCATAGGGGAAAGGCAGTGGAGGCGGGGGTCTTTGTGCATTAAGGTAAAAATAGCTTTTTAGAGCCAAAAGGTTTTCAGGATAAAATGTAAAAAATAAATCCCCAAATTTGAGAGTGTCAGTTTGGGGGCTGGGAGATATGAGTTCTATTGAGCTCAGTGGGAGTTACCTCTGAGTAGACATGCACAGGATTGTACTGTTGGTGGAACTTAGTTCCCAATGAAATCAATGGGATAACTTAGTCACGACTGAGTCCTCTTGATTTCAATGGGAACTAAATCCAGCCAGCTTAGTGCAGATGAACCGCAATGCCTTTGCATTTGAACATCATTTGTGTAAAACAATTGAAAATTACTTCCTCGGAGAGGTAGAACGCTGTAAAATCTCCCAGTGCAAATGAAAAATTGCTGTACGGATGAACGAGGAAATATTGTGAATAATTAAATCCCAACCCTCTGGCTCATGCATCACTGCACACCATATTTACCCTTCAAAGTCATCTCCGTCTTCGCCCAGACTGGTCCGTTTACATGACAAATGGAGAAGCAGAGTTAAAACAAATTGCTTGTGTTGTTTAATGGAGATATTACTTTAACATTTAGAGCTACATGCAAACATCACGGAATTTCACACAAGCATGCAGCAGAGACAAACTAATATATGAGAATACAGGTGATATAAACAGTACAGCACGATTAAGAACCCTTCACTGTCCAAAGGCCGGTTGGAATAAAACCGATTATGCCCGCTGGCGGGTGGTACAAGATGGTGGCAGGGGGTGGAGGCCGGGCACCCACAGGTGCCGGAGCAAAAAAATTGTGGGTGCCCAGGCCCATAAGCACCCCTGGAGATGGCACTAGTGGGCTAGGCAAAGGTTAGGCATGTTTTCCCACCTACTGCTTTTCAGCTATGAACCTCTCCCTCCTTCTCCTCCTGCCCCCCCCCCAGCTTTGCGGCTGCTTGGTGCCAAACTGGATCCATCTCCAAATGTCCAGTTCACTCCTCGGAAGCAGAAGAAACCACGCAAAATCTGAACAGCAAAAACGGGTCCTGATCAAAAATGGCATTTCCTCGTTCCACATTGTATTCAGAGCCAGCAGTACAAGACTGAACGCAGTAGCGGAAGGCAGTAGGAAATAATATAATATAATATGCAGACCACCCCCAACCAGTAAACAGCTAGACCCCTGGGGTGTCAATAAACAGAACCCCAGTTTCTAGGTCCATAAATAGCAACACTCTAGAGGTCCCGGGCCCTAAGGAAGTCAAATTAGCCTCCACCAGGGCCAGGGCCTTTTCAACACTGGCCCCAACTTGGTGGAACGCTCTGTCTCATGAGACCAGGGCCCTGCGGGATCTGATTTCTTTCCGCAAGGCCTGCAAGACAGAGCTGTTCCGCCTGGCCTTTGGCTTGGAATCAACTTGATCCCCTTCCCCTCTTTCCTTTTTCCTTTCTCCTTCTGTGATGGAACTCCTATTTGGGGACTTCCCTGCCTTTTCTGGCCCACATAGGACCAGACTGGATAGTTGGCCTTGGTGAAGACTTGACGTTTTCATCCCCAAAAAAGTTTTTGAGTTTCTGCTGAAATGAGGCTGCATCTTAATGTTGTATTTTAATCTTGTTTTTAAGTCGTATTTTAATCAATTTTATATCTGGTGTTAGCCGCCCTGAAACCCAGTCTTGGCTGGGGAGGGTGGGGTATAAATAAAATTTATTATTATTACTATTAGGAGGATGCTTTGAGTGTTGGCTTCGCTGTGTGTAAAGGGGCTGGCTTTGGTCATCTGCAATTATATGGCACCCTGTGCAAGCCCAAAAATTGGCAGCCTCAAATGGATCTTCTCAATTGTGGTCTTCTCAATTTTGAACCTTCTCAGCTCAGTGCCCTGCGCGGGACAAACCACCAACTCTACCCTAAATCTGGCATTCTCTGTGTGTGCATATAAATATAGAGTTGTAAAGGTCTTTCCTCCTCTCCTCCTCCATGAATTCGTTTGATCCTCTTTTAAAGCCGTCCATCACTGCCTCCTGTGGCAGGGAGTTCCCCAGGTTAACAATGTCCTGTGTGAAGAAGGACTTTCTTTTATCTATCCTGAATCTCCCTGCAGATGTTTACATTCTGGTTCTTTCAGCACAGCACTTTTCCAGAATGGCTTTGGACAGCTGAATTGTGATGAGCTTTTTTACAAAATAAAATAAAATAAAATAAACCCACCCAAAATACGAGGGAGACGAACCAAACAGACAAGGCTGGGATGCAAAAGCGGCTGATCTGCTGGGGCCTTGGCAGAGCCATTCATGGTTTATTTCCATCCAAGGGAAGGTTTGTTTTCTCCTCCCGGTGGGAACGGAAATTAGCTGACTAATGAGACATCTTTCCTAACTATGTCAAAACGCAGTCAGCAAATGCTTCAGTAATGAAACCTGCAGGAGCTGCCAAATCTCACCGGAATCGTCAGTGGATTTTTCTCTCCTTTCTTGCAGAATGGACAGCGCTGTCAATATTAACCCAGGTAGGCAGGAAGAATAAGGGAAAAGGGGAAAGTAGTGATGTATGGAAACTGGACCATAAAGAAGGCTGATCGCCGAAGAATGGATACTTTTGAATTATGGTGCTGGAGGAGACTCTTGAGAGTCCCATGGACTGCAAGAAGATCAAACCTCTCCATTCTGAAGGAAATCAGCCCTGAGTGCTCACTGGAAGGACAGATCCTGAAGCTGAGGCTCCAATACTTTGGCCACCTCATGAGAAGAGAAGACTCCCTGGAAAAGCCCCTGATGTTGGGAAAGATGGAGGGCACAAGGAGAAGGGGACGGCAGAGGACGAGATGGTGGGACCAGTGGCGTAGCGTGGGTTGTCAGCACCCGGGGCAAGGCAAGTAATTTGCGCCCCCTAACCCGCACGCCTGGCACCCCCCCGCCTCTACAGTGGGTGGCGACCCGGTGGCTCGGATCGGATTCACACAGCCAGCACTGCAGTGAGAGAGAGTGAGTGAGCCAGGTAGGGGCAGAGAGCTGCGAGTGTTGCGCCCGGTGCGGCCAGCCCCCCCCTGCACCCCCACGCTACGCCACTGGGTGGGACAGTGTTCTCAAAGCTACCAGCATGAGTTTGACCAAACTGGGGGAGGCCATGGAAGACAGGAGTGCCTGGCACGCTCTGGTCCAGGGGGTCATGAAGAGTCGGACCCGAGTAAACGACTAAACAACAACAACAACAGAGCAAGCTTGCTTTGAGCTGCCCTGGACGGGAAGACCAAAACCAATGGATTCAATTCAATCCAATTCAAAGTGTTGTTGCTGACCTTTAAAGCCCTAAACGGCCTCGACACAGTAGACCTGAAGGAGCATCTCCACCCTCATCCATAGCTGTCAACTTTTTCCTTTTCTTGCGAGGAATCCTATTCGGAATATGGGAATTTCCCTTAAAAAAGGGGAAAAGTTGACAGCTATGCCCCCATCGTTCAGCCCAGACACTGAGGTCCAGCTCTGAGGGCCTTCTGGCGGTTCCCTCCCTGCGAGAAGCAAAGTTACAGGGAACCAGGCAGAGGGCCTTCTCGGTGGTGGCACCTGCCCTGTGGAACATGACAAGGGAGATGATTCTGACTAAACATCAGGAAGAACTTTCTGACAGTAAGAGCTGTTCAACGGTGGACCGGTATCCCTCAAGAGCTTGTGGACGCTCCTTCCTTGGAGGTTTTTAAGCAAAGGTTGGGTGGTTGTCTGTTAGAGATGTAATAGCTGTGATTATTCCTGCCCAGGCACACTCACCCACCCCAATAAAAAATAAAGTGCAGAGAAAAAAGAGTCAGGGAACTCCACAGAGTATGTTTCCTGAGCCTGAGAACATATTCTGTGTGTTTTCCGTTCCCTGGTGGGGCTGATATGCTTTTAACAGAATGTGCAGCCCAGCAGAAACGAGTGCCAGTTTTGAAATCTAGTCTCTCGTGAAGCTGCTGATAGATGCTGTCCATTGCTGGAAGGAAGCAGAGATGCTCAGTGCCAAATTTTTCAGGCAGAAGTGCCACAGGTTCGGTTCCTGCTATCTCCTGTTTTTTAAGAAAGATCCCAAGACCACAGATGTAGAAATGTCCTCCTTCCCAGAGACATTGGAGAGCGACAGCTTCAGACTACAGATAGGTAGCCACATATACCCGGACAACACCATTACTGGCCCCAACAACATCACACATACCATCTCGGGACTATTTAATTGCTCATCGTCTAACATTGTGTATGCCATCAAATGCCAACAGTGTCCTTCAGCTCTCTATATTGGACAAACAGGCCAAACCTTACGCCAAAGAATAAACAGTCATAAATCTGACATCAGAAATCACAAGACAGAGAAACCAGTAGGAGAACACTTCAATCTCCCAGGACATTCTATACAAGATCTCAAAGTAGCTGTTTTACTACAAAGGAATTTCAGAAATAGACTGGAAAGAGAAGCTGCTGAATTGCAACTTATCACCAAACTTAAAACCATGGAGAGACCTGGTCTGAACAAAGACATTGGATTCTTATCTCATTATACATGACAAAGCCATTTTTCACCTTCTCACCCCTTGCTTTTTCCTGTAAGACCTATTGCAGTTGTTAAGAGTCGTCAACAGGCTCATCACAGCTATCTGCCAATCACCCATTCCCACCACCCTTCTGAGTAATACCCCTCCCCACCTTCTCACTATATAGAAGGGTCTGGAAACTTCTGTTTCAGTGTATCTGAAGAAGTGTGCATGCACACGAAAGCTCATACCAAGAACTAACCTACTGGAAGGAATTTTTTTTTTGTTTTTTGAGCTTCAGACTGTTACACTATTCTGGTCTATTTGCCTCAGCAAACAGAAAGCAGCGGTTTCAAATGTGTTCATTATGTCAGAGAGAGAGAGAAAGAAGAGGCAAGGCTAAGTATTATCAACCTGTGAAGTTAGGAAAAGAAAAACCTGTGGATTTTCCATCTCCCCCCCCCCCTCTGGCTCTTTAAAGCTCAGCTGTCAGCACACATTGAACATGAAGGGCAGTTGAGGAAGGATCCGAGCCCTTGGGTACCAGGTTGCTATGGCAGCAGCTGCAATAATTAATGCCACCCACTTTTCTAGCAGCACAGAAATATTCCCATGCTTGGCTTCAGAGGTACGGGGTGGACAAAGTTGCTGAAAGGTTGCCAGGAGGAAATCCACCAGCTGGGTGCAAGCCCTGCGAGTCAACATGAGCCAGCAGTGTGATGCTGCGGCTGAAAAAGCGAATACAATTCTAGGCTGCATCAACCAACATCTAGTGCCCGGGTCAAAGGAAGTCATAATCCTATTCTGCCTTGGTCAGACCCCACCTGGTCTGGGGGTTGGATGAGGGGTCTCTTTGGGTCCCTTCCAGTTTTATAATTCTGCGTTAAAACCCTTCAAGTTCTCAAAGACTTAATGACAAGGAACTTTAGACGGGAATTAACAAGATCATCCTAAAGTTTGATTGAGGACTATGAATTGCAGGTACAGCCAACTGCATAGCAGGGAGACCCTCCTATTTCGGCAAAGAAAAAGTGCTCCATAGTCTAACTATACATTTCCCTCATATCTTAATCTGTTTCATCTGTTCCTATAGATCCGATGATGGGATCTAGTCCACAAAAACGACATTAAGAGATGGAACGGCTCTTAATTGCTTTTGTGTCACACGCAAGTTGCCTCTGCCCCAATTCCTTCTCAACATGCAGACAACCCCTGTGTGAAGGGGTTGGGGTTATTGTTTTGTTTTCATTATTTACTTATGTTTATATATTGTATTTTATTCTGAGAACCGCCCTGAGATCTTATGGCGAAGGGCAGCATATAAATTTATTTATTTTTTAAGAGAACAATGATAAAAGTATACTAAGGTCAAAGAAAACAATAAATTGAAAAGACCACTGCCAAAAAGTAACAGCCCATAATAAGAATAGTTTTAGACCGTGTTTTGCCAACCTGGTACCAAGCAAATGTTTTAGATTAAAAATCCCAGCAGCCCCTGCATTCTACAGCCATCCTGTCTGGGACTTGTGAGAACTGAAGTCCGAAACATCTGGAGAGTCCTAGATTGGCCAAGAGATATTACTTTCTTGGGCTCCATAATCACTGCAGATGGTGACAGCAGCCACGAAATTAAAAGACGCCTGCTTCTTGGGAGAAAAGCGATGACAAACCTAGAAAGCATCTTAAAAAGCAGAGACATCATCTTGCTGACAAAGGTCCATATAGTTAAAGCTCTGGTTTTCCCAGTAGTGATGTATGGAAGTGAGAGCTGGACCATCAAGAAGGCTGATTGCCGAAGAATTGATGCTTTTGAATTATGGTGCAGTCTGGACTGCAAGAAGATCAAACCGATCCATTCTGAAGGAAATCAGCCCTGAGTGCTCACTGGAAGGACAGATCCTGAAGCTGAGGCTCCAATACTTTGGCCACCTCATGAGAAGAGAAGACTCCCTAGAAAAGACCCTGATGTTGGGAAAGATGGAGGGCACAAGGAGAAGGGGACGATGGAGGATGAGATGGTGGGACAGCATTCTACCGGCATGAGTTTGACTAAACTGCGGGAGGCAGTGGAAGACAGGAGTGCCTGGCGTGCTCTGGTCCATGGGTCACGAAGAGTCGGACACAACTAAACGACTAAACAACAAGATTTGCCAAGGCTGGCAATGTTCAATGGCAAAGGTTTTCCTTTGCTTGTTCTGCAAAGGCTCTTCATCCCCTCCCTCTGTGAACATAAGAACATAGGAAGTGCTTTGCTGGATCAAGCCAAGGGCCCATCCAGCATCCTGTGCTGTTGGCCAGCCAGATGCCTGTGAGAAAAGACACAAGCAGGATACATGTACAGGAACCCTCTCCCCTCCTGCAAATTCCAGTAATGGGGATTGAGAAGCATCGCTGCCTCCAGTTGTGAAGGCAGAGCAAAGCCATCGTGGCTGCTAGCCACTGGTAGTCCTCCTCCTCCACCCTCTTTTAAAGCCATCCCAGTGGGTGGCCATCACTGCCTCCTGTGGCAGGGAGTTCCACAGTTTAACCATGCACTGTTGAAAAAGTATTTTCTTTTCTCTGTCCTGAAAAACCGCTTCCGCTCTTGAAAGAGGTGGGGTTGTGAGCTTCACGGCCCAGCCCCGTGTGATTGGAGGGATTTCCGGACGCGTCATCCCCTGGCCAGCCAATCGGCTGGCTCTGGGGGCATGGCCTGCCCTATTTAAGGCAGGACGCGGGCGGGGATCTCCCTCTTTCCCCGCCTGCCAGCTGTTCCTGCTTTTCCCACCCTCCCGCCCTATAAGGTTTTCGTTCCTTGCCCTTGCTATGGACCTTGGTTGGTTGCCATTGAGGGGCCTGGTAGGAATTTTCCCACTTGGCAAATTGGCACCAGCCACTTGGTTTCCGCCTACCTCATAGCAAATCGTCACAACTTTCTGGGTATTGGGGGTTAGGCATTGGTATTGTTCTGTAGTTGGAAGAGGGGAGGTAGTGCCATCACCTGCCCCACATATTGAAGGGCAGTCCGGTAAAGGATTCCAGGGGGCGTGGCCCTGTCCGAAGCCTATGGAGGTGAGGGCCTAAGGCATGCCCCCGAGCGGTGACCCCGGGGGAGTTCTTAGTTGATGTGCATCAGCAGAACTCCCCCTACTGGTGGTTAACTCTTCCCAGACTTCAAGCAGATGAGCTGAAGTCGGATATAGTCAGTTAGGACCAATGCCTAAGCCAATACCGCTCATCACCTGTAACCAATAAAGTTGTGGCCTTATTTAGCTCATTAACCTTAATAATTGTGTCATGTGTCTTTATTTCCACTGGAGGGGGGGGGGAGGAACTCGCCACGCAACTTCCAGTGTTCATTGGATGTCCGCAAGTTCTAGCCTTACGACCGAGATGAACTTCCTTTTATTCATCTTCTACACAGATGGAGGATCCTCGTTGGCCCACAAAGCAACCCCATCACAGTTTGTCCTGCCCCATCCCAATTCTTCCCCTCATCTACAGAACTACAACCCAGGATGCAAAGACTCACTCACATGCCTTGATATCACACACCCCACGGCACTCCACGCCCTTGGACAAGTTTGCACACATCAGAGAAATTGGCACCAGGTGAGATCTCCCTGCCACCGTCCCACATTCTCATGTGCCATGCAGGGGAAGAGAGGTGGCGCAATGCAGCATCTCCTGCCTCATGGCTGCCCTGCATCCTTCATCTTTGCATGAGCATCTATGAGGACCAGGGACGATGGTGGCGATTCTCCGCCTTCCCTGCAAGGACAGCTGTTGCCCACTCAGCTTCTGCTCAACTCCACCACAGCAATCCAGAGAGGAGACCCAAGTTTCTCTGGGTTCCTTGTACCTGGCGTTGAGAGAGCCCTGGCTGATGGTGTCCCCCTCGCCCAGAAGCTCGTCGTCACTGTGGTAATACATCTCGTCCTCTTCTTGCCTGTGTGGATGGGTGGCAACAACAGGAATGGGATTACCCACGTTTTACCTGACTCTTTGAGCACCGGAAGGCAGCAGGGATTGGCGACGGCATTAGAGGTTACCGCCCACACACTTCCACTGAGCTTTTCTGCTTGTGTGGTGGCACCTCGGTAAAACCATTTCTTACGGTTTGTAGCAGAGTTTTCCCCAGAGGCAGCGGACAAGAACAAGGAGTCATACTCAAATTCACAGTCAAGATCTTCTTTATTGCTTGACTGGTTGCACAAACATTTCTGTTCCTATTACAGTGGTACCTCTGGTTGTGAACGGGATCCATTCTGGAGGCCCGTTCGCAACCTGAAAAGAACGCAACCTGCGTCTGCGCACGTGTGGGTTGCGATTTGCCACTTCTGCGCATGCACGAGGTGTCATTTTGTGCATCTGCACATGCGCGAGCGGCGAAACCCGGAAGTAACCCGTTCCGTTACTCCTGGGTTGCCGCGGGACGCAACCTGAAAATGCGCAACCTGAAGCAAACGTAACATGAGGTATGACTGTATATACAAGCTATTTACATTCCTTCTTTATCTCTCCAGTACGGTATAATCTCAGTCCAGTAATTAACAATCCTGAAACAGCAAAATTCAAAGTTGGCAGCATACATTGTCTTACTTCCAACCTTGTTGTCAGCGTGCGTGCTGACAGCGTGTGTGCGCGCGCTTTCCTTGTGTGGAAATTTCAGCCTTCCTCCCTTTATTTGCACCTCCAGCTGTCACCAACCAAGCCTAGAGTGCCACTCTTACTCAAGAAAATTCTGGAACCCACTTTAAAGTTTCCAGGAACTTTTATCTGCTTCTTAAAGAATGTTTTCCTGGCAGATGGGGACAAGAGTGGCAACCCTACCAGAACCAGGCTGCGATTCCTGCATTGTCTTCTGGATCCTGAAGGAAACAACTGGCGGGTGACAGTCACGTTTGTGAATATCCACCTTGAGTCGTGCTCTCCTTCCTTGCCATGCATGAAGCATAGCTGTCAACTTACAGATTTGAAAATAAGGGACCAGCAGCCTCGAAAATAAGGGATCAGCAGCCAAAATAAGGGATTTTCCAGGCACAGGTATGTTCAACTTCTGAGCCCCTCTGAGCCAAAGGCAGAAAGCCCAGCCAGCAGCCAAATGAAGCCTCATCAATAAGGGACAGCAGTGGGACATGGCGCTGGGATAAGGGACTGTCCCGCCAAATAAGGGACGGTTGGCAGCTATGGCATGAAGCAGCCCTCAGCTCAGAACGACACATTGTGAAGCGATCAAAGAGTTCCTGATCCACCATTGGCCTTGAGATATGTGCTGTGGTTGTGAAGGATCTGTGCAGGAGAAATCCAATGGGCGTAGATCCTTTCTCCACCCATTGGTTCTATATACCCAGATAGTTTTTTACCCGCCAAACTTTGAGACCAGAACTACGTCTAGGTGGCACTGGTGGGTTAGCACTGGCTGTAGCCATATTTGCAGGTGAGAACCTGAGGACATGGGGGAAATTAAGCAAGCCCTCAATATGTCACTTGCAACGTCTCCTCTGAATATGCCCTTCCATTCATGTTGCCTTGGTGAAGATTGCATTACGTAAAGGTAAAGGGACCCCTGACCATTAGGTCCAGTCGTGACCGACTCTGGGGTTGCTGCGCTCATCTCACTTTATTGGCCAAGGGAGCCGGCGTACACCTTCCAAGTCATGTGGCCAGCATGACTAAGCCACTTCTGGCGAACCAGAGCAGCGCATGGAAACGCTGTTTACCTTCCCGCCGGAGAGGTACCTATTGATCTACTTGCACTTTGACGTGCTTTCGAACTCCTAGGTTGGCAGGAGCAGGGACCAAGCAATGGGAGCTCACCCCGTCACGGGGATTCGAACCGCCGACCTTCTGATCGGCAAGTCCTAGGCTCTGTGGTTTAACCCACAGCGCCACCCGCGTCCCTCAAGATGGCTTTAGGATCTGCCAAAGTAGCTGATATATCCTGATCTCTCCTCACTCCTCAGTCACCTGTGTTATTGTTGTACTCAAGTTACCCACCAGAGGGCATGACATGCAAAACCAACTTGCTGGTTCAGCAGCCTCTGCGATTATTCCTGGAGTTGTACAAAACCTTCAAACCTTCAAAGCGTCAATTGAGGAGCAAGGTGCATAATTCTTCTCTAAGCACTTTGATTGGGGAAAATGATGCTCTCTTCCCTAAGCCATGCACCAGATCACCTCAGCTTGGGAGTTCGCAGAGTTTTATCACCCACGTTGCTCCTGACATATTTTATTTCCCGAGTTACCTGCATCGCTCCACTGTTCTACCAGGCAATGTCACGCCACAGAGATGCAACGTAGCAACCGACCCCAAGGGTCATCCAGTCCAACCCTCTGCAAGGCAGGCATCGCGGCTAAAGAATCCCTGAGTGGTGAATCTGTTCCGCTGTTGAACAGCTCTAACCGTCGGGAACTGAAGAGGTGACATGCGACCGCCTCTCCTGGTCTGCCCCACAGAGGACCTTAAGGTCCATGAATAACCATAATTTAGAGGTCCCGGGCCCTAAGGAAGTCAGACTATCCTCCACCAGGGCCAGGGCCTTCTCAGTGATGGCTCCGACCTGGTGGAATGCTCTGTCCCAGGAGACCAGGACCCTGCAGGATTTAACCTCCTTCCACCTGGCCTTTAATTTGAATTCAGGCTGATCTTTTATTTCCCTTTTCTTCCCTCTCCCTCCCCTTTTATGAAGATTACCCGCTCTGAAACTCCACAGCTAATTCTCTCCTGGCCTTCTCGCTGGCCAAAGTAGGACCAATTCAGCTAGCTAGCCCTGGGGATTATCTAATTGATTTTTGATTTTTATTGTTATTCATATTTTTATACTGTATTTTATGCTGCTTTTATAATTGTTTTACATTTGTTGTTAGCTGCCCTGAGCCCGGTTTTTTAACCGGAAAGGGTGGGGTATAAATATAATAATAATAATAATAATAATAATAATAATAATAATAATAATAATTTATTAAAGAGCTGAAGGGTTGTCTCATGGAAAATGGAGCAAGTTTGTTTCCTGCTGCTCCAGAGGGGAGGACCTGAACCAATGAATTCAATTGACAAGTCAGGAGATTCTGGCAAAATATTAGGAAATATTAGGAAGAACTTTCTGACAGAAGGAGCTGTTTGACAGTGGAACAAACTTCCTCAGAAGGTGGCGGGCTCTCCTTGTCTGGTGTTTTTAAGCAGAGGTTGGATGGTCAGGGATGTTTTATCTGTGATTTGCCAGATGACCTTTGGGGGTCCCTTCCTGTGGGATGTATCTTCACTGTAGCAGTCAAATACAAGGAGTCCAGGAGTGGACACGCAGGGGAATGCTGCTCCAACCAAGAGGATTTCCTGTCACACCTGGTCTGGAGCATCCTCCCCCTGCTTGTGACCAGGTAGATCAGTGTGACCCTGGAAGACCCTATAAAAGGGCCAGTCACACAGCCATCTTCCTCTTTTGGCTCATTTCCATCTTTTGCTCTTTTGCCATCTTCTGCTTCCTCTTAGCCACCAGCACATGGCTCATCCTTTCAAAAGGTGGAATCCACAAGGTAGAAACTCCAAGGCCTGGCTCAAACGTCTCTTCTCTACAGATGTACCTGTAACCACAAGCTAAAGCTTGCCTTCAGGGCAATACTGTGAACTGAATGCAAGAAAACTTTATCATTACTTTTAAAGAAGACTGTCGCAAATTAAGAATGGGTAAATATGAAGAAATCTGGGAGGAATATTTAAGCGATAAGGTGGACAGCAGTGGGAAGTAGGGGGAGGAGAGGTGGGGAAATATTGTTAAAAAGGTGTAGTCATAGGTATATCAGTACAGTGGTACCTCAGGTTAAGTACTTAATTCGTTCTGGAGGTCCATTCTTAACCTGAAACTGTTCTTAACCTGAAGCACCACTTTAGCTAATGGGGCCTCTTGCTGCTGCTGCACCGCCAGAGCACGATTTCTGTTCTCATCCTGAAGCAAAGTTCTTAACCCGAGGTACTATTTCTGGGTTAGCGGAGTCTGTAACCTGAAGCGTATGTAACCTGAAGCATGTATGTATGTAACCTGAGGTACCACTGTATTCAAATCTGAATTGGCAAATTGTCTTATTAGTTTTATTATGGTTTTTGTTGTATGTGTGTTTTGAAAAAATGATTAAATTAACAGAAGAAGAAGAAGAAGAAGAAGAAGAAGAAGAAGAAGAAGAAGAAGAAGAAGAAGAAGAAGAAGAAGAAGAAGAAGAAGAAGAAGAAGAAGAAGAAGAAGAAGAAGAAGAAGACTGTTGTGTCATTATTGTTTTGAAGAGGGAACTAAAGGGTAAATTTTCCAAGAACAACCCAATCTGGAGAAGCCAGACTGGATTGCTCAACTCAAATGATTCTAACGAATCCATCATCTGGCTTCCTGCGATGTACAAGGGGATGTGTTCTGCTACTAGCTCACTAGCGTGAGTGTGGAAGGATAATATTTAATCAATATATCCTCTCCCACTATCCTCAACATCCCCACACTTCCAACTCTGCAGTACTCCACTTTGCCTTACTGAACCCAGGGTTTTGCTTTGCCTGCCTTTGCTCTGCTAGAGTCTGAACTCTGGTGTGAGCCTGCTCCTTGCCCCAGAACCCCTCGACCGTCCAGAACAGAACTGTAGCTGAGAGCAACCTGGGCTGGTAGACGCTGAATAGAGAGCTTCTCCCCATCCGGAATGGGAGCAATTAAACAGCGCATCTGACCTCTGAAATAGGGGCCATCAAAACATGCTCAGGCTGGTGCATGATGCCCATTAAAGCGGCTGCTGGCAACAAGAATTGTTAACGTATTGATCTGGTAAGTTGATCTACAGTTCCAATTAGATGTTTCAGCCCAGTTTTGTACAGCAAATTGGCTGGTTACGGCGTCTTTGCCTCCGTGAGGGTCATCTCTCTGTGGCCTGAAAGAAAGAACACCCTGATTTCTTTCTTTATTAGTCTGGTCTCCCTTGCACTGGACCATGGCAGGATTCCCTCCTCCTCTGGAGTAGAATACGGGGCTGACACTTCCAGCAAAATTATGAGAAGGAAGAAAACAGAGCAGGCAGGCAGGCAGGCAGGACGCTGCTGCCAGGAATGGATGAAAAAGAAACGACTGTGGTTAACCTGGCAAGTTCTGCAGAAGTAGAAATGAGTGGTGAAAAGAAAGGAGGAATCTCAAATGCAGATTTTGTCAGATTAGTTTTCTGGCAAACTGGGCTGGTGTGAGAAAGGTCCCCCCGTGCCCTACGCATAGGAGCAATTTGGAAAGCACCACGCACGACTTTAGCTGCATGCATGCGGGGCTCTCGGAATTGAACCCCCGTGAAAAATGTGCTCGTACTGTACAGTGGACGTTCGGGTTGCGAACGTGATCTGTGTGGGAAGCATGTTCACAACCCGCAGTGTCTGCAACCAGCAGCGCCGCGTCCACACATGCGCAGGTTGCAATTCGGTGCTTCTGCGCATGCGCAAGCGCCGAAACTTGGAAGTAACCCGTTCCGGTACGTCTGGGTTCAGCACAGTGTACAACCTGAAATCACACAATCGGAAGCTTCTGTAACCCAAGGTATGACTGTGCTGAATAAAATCTGGTGTGAGCCTCTGTCCTGGAACCTGCAAGGGGAATTTACTCTTGAGCAATATGGGCGTTTTTTCCACCTCTACAGTTGATTCTATGATTCCTTCCTTCCTTCCTTCCTTCCTTCCTTCCTTCCTTCCTTCCTTCCTTCCTTCCTTCCTTCCTTCCTTCCTTTTTCTTTCTTTCTCACAAGAGGTCCTACTTGTTGACGGTGAAGCCAAACACCCAGCCCCAGGCATTTCGGTTGTTACGGAAATGTATCCTTTCGACTTGACAGCTCAGGGGAGACACCTGGCTTTATATATTCATAGAAAATCCATACTTTAACCGACTCTCCTCATTCCAACGCCAGTGTAACCCTTAAAGAAAGGTGAATTTGGGCTCCCTCCATGAACCAAGAAGCAAGACGTCCCGTAGGCAGCAGGAACAGGGCATCCCGCCATAATTCCCCAAGCGTGAGAGCACAGACACGGCCCCCCACCCAGGGAGTGACCAGGGGGGCAACACTGGACATCCGCAGAGGCAGTTGTGCAAGTCAGGTGTTCTGAAAGCCCATCTCCAGACGAGTCCTGAGGGCAAGGAGATGTCAAGAGTTTTATTGTTTTTTGGGTGATGGGGACTTAAGAGGTGTTGGGAAAGGCGTCTGATAAAAGGACCTAATGTTGAACTTGTGTAACCCTTGTATGCCCCTCCCCATTTGTGACATGCCAGTGATGTAGTGGTGATGTTGTTACGATATAGAAGCAATGCAGCTGCAAACTGCTAGCTTGAAAAGTAAACATGATGGGAATGTTGGGACTGCCGTGGGAAACAGAGGGACAGTCATTTCACAGTGCGAAGCACCGGAATTAGCTCAGAGTGTAATATGAGCTCTTCCGTTTGTTCCTGTCCAGGAAGTACAGGAAGTGTTTGCTACTACACTGCTGGAGTTTGAAGAGAGCAGTCATGTTTTTTGTAATGCTGCAAAGACAGAAATAAAGGCATGTAAATACGTTTCTGTCTATCTCTTTCCCCTGCCAGGGGGCAGGAAAGAGGGGGGGTGTTCTTCTCACGTTTGAGAAGAATCGCCTATCGAGACCTCGCCTGGAACTTGCTGGGGAATGCAGCCAGGGAGGTCAACAGGGAATCATGCCGGGTGCCTGGGAGAGTTGCCAGTTTCTCCTGAGAAGGGCTTGAACTTCCCGACAGATGTATCAGTGATGCTGCTCAAAGTGTATTTTAGGGAAAAGAGGGAAGTTTTAAAAGAGGACGTCACCCCATGCTTGGGGTTCCTACTCCTGTGGGGACCAGTTGCATAACAATAAAGATCGTGGTCTACTGACTGCTCTTTTGCTCCAAATTAAAGGTAAAGGGAAAGCGTAATGCTGGTGGTCAACAAAAGAGGTTTAAAGACTCTCTCAAAGCAAATTTTAAAAAATGTAGCATAAAGGTAAAGGGACCCCTGGCCGTTAGGTCCAGTCGTGGCCGACTCTGGGTTTGCGGCACTCATCTCACTTTATTGGCCGAGGGAACCGGCGTACAGCTTCCGGGTCATGTGGCCAGCATGACTAAGCTGCTTCTGGCGAACCAGAGCAGCGCACGGAAACGCTGTTTACCTTCCCACTGGAGCAGGACCTATTTATCTACTTGCACTTTGACGTGCTTCCAAACTGCTAGGTGGGCAGGAGCTGGGACCAAGCAACGGGAGCTCCCCCCGTCGCGGGGATTCAAACCGTCAACCTTCTGATTGGCAAGTCCTAGGCTCTGTGGTTTAACCCACAGTGCCACCCATGTCCCAAATTACTTGGCTGGAACTTCCTTCTTTAACTGACCACATGGACCCGCAGGGGACTTGCACCCCGACGAGCAGGTCTGTTGAGTAGTCTCTAAGAATTTTTTTCCTTAACAGGGTCCCTGCCTTGCGAGTTGCATTTCAGAAGGTGTGTCTCCTTACCTCCGGAGAGCCCTCTCTGCCGCGCTGGTCTTGCTGGGAGACTGCCGCTGTGGGGGCAGCAGGACATCCATCTCGTGGGGGTCTCCCTCCGAGGGCGCGTTGGGACTCTCTAAGAACTCGTTGTCATTCCAAGCCCCGACGGTGCCATCCATGGCCTGGTACTTGATCTCGAGGGATATGCTGGTCTGCAACAGAGGAACCAACAACACACTTACTCATGGGTAGGCAAACTATGGCCAGGGGGCTGGATCTGGCCCAATCGCCTTCTAAATCCGGCCCACAGATGGTCCAGGAATCAGCTTGTTTTTACATGAGTAGAATATGTGCTTTTATTTAAAATGCATCTCTGGGTTATTTGTGGGGCATAGGAATTTGTTCATTTTTTTCTCTTCTCCTTTCTGTAGCTCAGTGACAGGGCAGTGGGGTGCCAAGCTGGCCCCTTCCAGCAAAGGACAGGAAGGGACTTTCAGGAGGAGACATTCCTCAGGCGAGGAACTGGGTGCCTCTTACAGTAGCCGACAGCACAAGATATGGGGCATAAGAACATAGGGAGAGACTACAGTCATACCAGGGACGCAGGTGGCGCTCTGGGTTAAACCACTGAGCCTAGCACTTGCCGATCAGAAGGTCGGCGGTTCGAATCCCCACAACGAGGTGAGCTCCCGTTGCTCAGTCCCTGCTCCTGCCAACCTAGCAGTTCGAAAGCACATCAAAGTGCAAGTAGATAAATAGGTACCACTCCGGCGGGAAGGTAAACGGCATTTCCGTGCATTGCTCTGGTTCGCCAGAAGCGGCTTAGTCATGCTGGCCACATGACCTGGAAGCTGTACGCCGGCTCCCTTGGCCAGTAAAGCGAGATGAGCGCCGCAACCCCAGAGTCGGCCACAACTGGATCTAATGGTCAGGGGTCCCTTTACCTTTACGTTACAGTCATACCTCCGGTTAAAGATGCTTCAGGTTGCGTTTTTTTCGGATTACAGATGCGCCGAAACCTGGAAGTACCAGAACGGGTTACTTCCAGGTTTTGGCAGTCGCGCGTGCGCAGAAGCACTAAGTCACACTTTGCACATGCGCAGAAGCCCCGAATCACAATCCATGCATGTGCAGATGCAGCGCTGCGGGTTGCGAATGTGCGTCCCGCACGGGTCATGTTCGCAACCCGAGCGTCCACTATATGGCCAATGGCCCATCAAGTCCAGCATTCTGTTCTCTCAGTGGCCAACCAGGTGCCCATTATGGGAAGAAGCCTACAAACATGTAATGAGGTTGAGGGTATATTTTATCATATGTGGTGGACTTGTAAAAGGGTAAAAGAGTATTGGGAAATAATATATAATGAATTGAAAAAGATGTTTAAAAGCTAACTTTCAAAAAACAACAACAGAAGCCTTTTTGTTGGGGAAATTCCCAGGTGTCAAATATGTATGCTACAACTGCGGCCTGTATTCTGTTAGCCCAAAAATGGAAAACAAGCGAGGTCCCAACCAAAGAAGAATCGCAACTTAAATTGATGGAATTTGCGCCGCTTGCAGATTTAACATGAGAGAACAAGACGAATGCATGTCTAAAGAAGACTGGAAAATGTTTACTGGATATAAGGGGGGAAATTGTGTTTATTTATAAACACTGGTAGCAGTAAGATAAATTCAACAGTGTAGATGGATTACTGAATGGTTTAGTTCATGAAAAATATGCAGGGATGTGGGATATGCAAAATGAACCACGGAAAGAGGAGAAGGGAAGTCGTTGATTTAAGGTTGTTTAAATGAATGGGGACATGGGTGGCGCTGTGGGTTAAACCACAGAGCCCAGGACTTGCTGATCAGAAGGTCGGCGGTTCAAATCCCCACGACGGGGTGAGCTCCTGTTGCTCAGTCCCTGCTCCTGCCAACCTAGCATTTCGAACGCACCTCAAACTGCAAGTAGATAAATAGGCACCGCTCTGGCGGGGAGGTAAACGGCGTTACTGTGCGCTGCTTGGGTTCGGCAGAAGCGGCTTAGTCCTGCTGGCCACATGACCCGGAAGCTGTACGCCGGCTCCCTCGGCCAATAAAGCGAGATGAGTGCCGCAACCCCAGAGAGGTCTGCGATTAGACCTAATGGTCAGGGATCCCTTTACCTTTACCTTTAAATCAATATTTTGAAATGTAAATTAGAATATAATATTATATATATATATGACCTGAGATGCCGAGCAGGGGGCAAACAGAAGTTTTGGGTGGGGGCTACAGGTCTCACCCCCTTTTGGGGGGTTATATTGGGGTCTTGTGGACAAGCACCATTCAATTTATCTGCTCAGCAAAGCATCTCTTCCCGTCCCCCAACCACAGGTAATGAAACCTTGATTTCTCTGGCGAGCTTAGATGCAGCTCACCTGAGCATTGCCACAAATTGGAAACCAGAAAAACCAAGAGGATTGTGCCTGACGCGCTTTTCCCTTCTTTTGTGTGGTTGCCACGGTTACTGCATCGCAGGCATTTCTGTACAGCTGTACAGAAATAAATAAAAAATACCCCACACATCTGAATCTGGTCATTTGCTAAAAGTCCCAGTTGCTCGAATGAGAGAGCCGGTGTCATGGTAGTAAAGAGCTGGGCCAGGACTGGGAGAGATCAGGGTTCAAATCCCTCAATCAGCCTTGCCTCTCCACCTAAATACCTCACAGGGTTGTTGTGGGCGTTGAATGAGGAGGGGGTGAACCGTGGTCGCCACCTTGAACTTGAATGGCGGGATATAAATGCAATGAGTGACTGAGTGATGGGAACCGCAAGGTGCGTCACTTGAACCAAGTCGCTAGTCCTCAATGTGATGCAGAAAAAAAAGCTTGTGTGGCAAGGGACCCAGGGGCCGCAAGGCTATTCCAGCAGCTCAGCAAGACCCACACAGCAATTGTGTGTGTGTGTGTTTCTTCAAAAGGAACTAAAGGTCCATTTGCACAACAGAAACTTTGTACATGGCAAAGTGACATTTCCCCACAAAGCTGGTGTAAATCCTGTGGTCATCTGCAATCTCCACATTATCATGTCTTAAACTGCAGGAAACTTGTAAGTGTGGCTAAGACTTGACAGCTTTCTAAGGCTCTTGGCATTCATATTTTTTACCAAGATGCTAGTCCACATTATAAATGCTTTTTAATGACATTATTTTGAGGCATCTAATCATAGCCTGCATTTTTATCAAGGCTTATATTTTGATCAGGATCTGTATTTTAAAATGAGCTTAAAGATTTTCAAATGTTTTATGCCAGGCAGAAGACCAGCTGCCTAAGTACTTTGGCATGATGTTTATCCTCCTGGACAAGGGGGCCCCCTGATTTATAGCAGAAAACAATTCTCAAAGTCGTAAAAAGGGAATTACAGGCTGAGAGCAAGGTTACACTGACCCTACATATTAAGAGTTGGTAAATAGTAAAATGAGCCATATCTTCCTAAGGTTAAAGGCCAAGAGCAAATGGAAAAGAAAGCAACTGGCTGGACAAGGGGAGTGTAAACAGAAGAAGAGGCTTTTTTCCTATTTTATTTTGAGGCTGTAAACTGTTCCTTCCTTTTTACTTTGAGAAGGTTTATTCTTCTAAAAAGCTATCTATGATAAATGTATGAAATATATTAGCTTAAATGTAATTATGCAAAGGATTTAGAAAGAAAGAAATGTTAAATTCTTATTTCATAGAGTCATATAGCTGTAGGAGACCAGAGGGGCAAACGAGCCCAGCCCCCTGCCAGACAGGAGACGCCATCGAGCACTCCTGACATATGGTTGTCAGGCCTTTGTTTAAAGACCTCCAAAAGAAGGAGATCTTTCAATGATAAACTCAAGATCTCTGACATCTGTTTAAGATAAAAATTTAAAACTATTAACCATTTGTTTTGGAGGGCAATAGGGCAAGGAGGGCAAGAGGTGAGCTGGTAATTAAGGTTTCTTGTTGAGACAAATGTAAGATAAATGACTACTTATTTGTCATTTATAGATAGAAGAATATATAGCTTTTATTTCCCATAAAAGGCAATAGGAAATGGGTGTATCTTTTGTGATTGGTTCTAGCAAACAGCCAATGGGAATTTCAACCAGGCTGATTGGACAGAGGCAGCCAAAGGAGGAGCAAGGAGGCTGGGCTGAGGGAATATAAGTGCTGGCCATAATGGCAGGAGCCCAGGCCAGAGCTTGGTAACCATATACCACTGTGCCTCTCATTTATTTGTCTGACAAATAAATTATTATTTTAATTTCTCTATTGCTGCGTTGAATATTTCATTCCAGCTAAGCGTTAACCACAAGCAGAAGGTGCTACATTTTCATTTCAAATGGGGACAGAGTGCCTTGTTTCTGCATATGGACACCAGACAGGCACTTTCGCTGTACTCTGACACCTGCTAAAAACATCTTTGTGTAGGCAAGCCAACCCAGACATGCAGAATGTTAACCTCTCCTTTAGCTTATTGCTGATTTTAATCATTTCTGAATGTCTTCAACAGCTGCTTTTAACTGTTTCCCCTGACCTTTTTATTATTTTAGCAAACCACTTTGCAACTTGTTTTTCCCACCCTTACACTCAAGTGTATCAATTCTTTGAAATGAAAAAAAATGATTCATTCTGGAAAATGAATAACTGTGGTCTCACTGTGAGATAAGTTGGGGGGGGCAGATAAACACTTATCCGTTCACCTTGAAAACTCCCAGGGATTTGCAAGCATTGGTTTGGAGTGCTCAGAAAACCTCAAGGGGCTTTGAAAGCGCTCTCAGGAAACCCTTGAAAAGCAAAACCCCCATTGTTTTCCACACACATCCTGAAAGCAACAGACGGTCTTGTAAGAGGCAGAAGGAAACAGCCTGCAGGCCTGAAAAGGGCTGGGAGGGAAGGAGGTAAGTGTCAACCCATAACTGTAAAGTGAGAGGGCGAGAGAATCATAGAAACATAGCACTGTACAACTGGAAGGGAACTCCATCTAGTCTGTAATGGTTATAGGGGTTGCTTGTGTGTAAGTTGCCGCCACTCCTGGCTAGGTTGCCTGGTTAAACCTTTTCTGTCTGGACAGCCCTTCACTTCGTGGCTGTCTCAGTCGCTGGCAGAATCCGTCAGTGGGCGTTTCTTGAACCTCTTCCAGCAAAGAAGTTCTTTGACGCCAAGTCTCTTCCTACTCTCCCTGCGCGGAAGTCTTCTGCACAGGGAGGGTGTGGGCAGCGGAGGACCCATGCTCTCCCCGCTGGTCTCCGGTGAGGAGTCCTGGAGCCCCCAAGCCGATTCCCCCATCTGCCCCCCTTTATCCCTGGTGTTACGCTGATTTCCTTCCCCAGCCGATGAGCTGCCTCTCTCCCTGCTGGGCCCTTCTCCAGCATCGCTTGGGAGCCTTGCCTCCGCCTCTAGCTCCGATGGCAGTTCCCTGACATAGTCCAACCCCCGAAATGCAGGAAACGCAGGAAAAGAATCCCCGGCAGGTGGACACCCAACCTCTGCTGAAAATCCTCCAAGGAAGGAGAATGTACCACCTTTCAAGGAAGTTTTACTGTAATAATAATAATAATAATAATAATAATAATAATAATAATAATAATAATAATAATATATTACTTATATTCCACCTAACTGGCTGGGTTTCCCCAGCCACTCTGGGCGGCTTCCAACAAGAGATTAAAAATACATTCAAACATCAGTCATTAAAAGCTTCCCTAAAGAGGGCTGCCTTCAGATGTCTTCTAAACATCAGATACAGTGGATGCTTGGGTTGTGAACGTGATCCGTGTGGGATGCACGTTTGCAACCCGCAGTGGTGCATTTGCACATGCGCGGGTTGTGATTCGGTGCTTCTGCTCATATACTTCTGGGTTTCAGCAGGTCCGTAACCAAACAAAAAACAAAAAACAAAAAAACACAATCTGAAGCGTCTGTAACCCGAGGTATGACTGTAGTTGTTTATTTCTTTGACATCTGATGGGAGGGCGTTCCACAGGGCGGGCGCCACCACTGAGAAGGCCTTCTGTCAGAAAGTTCTTCCTAATGTTTAGTCAAAATTTCATTCCTTGGAATTTGAATCCATTGGTTCGGCTACTATATTTGTGCAGCTGGGGCAACCCAGTCAGATGGGTGGGGTACAATTATTATTAATAATCATCGTCGTCATCATTATCTAAGTGCAGAACCCCACATTTGTCCTTGTTGAAATTCAATGGGGTCTTCTGAGAGTGTCTCCAGTGGTGGGTTTGAGATTCGCCATTGTCCCCCCACCCAAGGTAAAGGTAAAGGGACCCCTGACCATTAGGTCCAGTCGAGGCCGACTCTGGGGTTGCGGCGCTCATCTCGCTTTACTGGCCGAGGGAGCCAGCGTACAGCTTCCGGGTCATGTGGCCAGCAGGACTAAACTGCTTCTGGGGAACCAGAGCAGCGCACGGAAACGCCATTTACCTTCCCGCCAGAGTGGTACCTATTTATCTACTTGCACTTTGACATGCTTTTGAACTGCTAGGTTGGCAGGAGCAGGGACCGAGCAATGGGAGCTCACCCCGTCGCAGGGATTCGAACCGCCGACCTTCTGATGGGCAAGTCCTAGGCTTTGTGGTTTAACCCACAGTGCCACCCGCCCCCCCCCCACCCACCCAAAGCACCTTCAATTTTCGGACACATCCTGAGGATCCCAGATCACTTCATGCATCATTTGACCACATTTACCCGGATGGAAGCGTTGTTATCATCGATCAAGGTATCCGTCACCTCCAGCTGCCCTTCCTCCACCACCTTCTGCAAGACCATCTGGAACGTTCCGATGAGCCTAGGAAGCAAGAAGGAAAGGCTGTGAGGATCCTCAGGGTGATGTGGGACTCAAACACCCCACACATTCCCCTTCTGATGGGGTGGGCCGGACAGACCTCAGTGCTGGTTATTTTGCAGATTAGTTGCGCTGCAGAAGGCGTGCTGGGGAGACCACACATTCAAGAAACGCAAAATTCCTTTTGCTAGGTTTTAATAAGTAGTGATGTATGGAAGTGAGAGCTGGACCATCAAGAAGGCTGATTGCCAAAAAATTGATGCTTTTGAATTCTGGTGCTGGAGGTGACTCTTGAGAGTCCCATGGACTGCAAGAAGATCAAACCTCTCCATTCTGAAGGAAATCAGCCCTGAGTGCTCACTGGAAGGACAGATCCTGAAGCTGAGGCTCCAAGACTTTGGCCCCCTCATGAGAAGAGAAGACTCCCTGGAAAAGACCCTGATGTTGGGAAAGATGAAGGACACAAGGAGAAGGGGACGACAGAGGGTGAGATGGTTGGATAGTGTTCTCAAAGCTACAAACGTGAGTCTCACCAAACTGTGGGAGGCAGTGGAAGACAGGAGTGCATGGAATGCTCTGGTCCAGGGGGTCACGAAGAGTCGGACACGACTAAACAACAAGAACAACAGGTTTTAATAACAAAAACAAAAACTCCTTTTACACTAAATTTGTTGTTGTTGTTTAGTTGTTTAGCCGTGTCCACCAACAGCTTTGCAGGTCATGTAGCCAGCAGGACTAAACCACTACTGGTGCACGGAGGATCATGGCAAGTGCCAGAGCGCATGGAAATGCCGTTTATCTTCCCACCAGAGTGGTACCTATTTATCTACTTGCACTTTGATGTGCTTTCGAACTGCTATGTTGGCAGGAGCAGGGACTGAGCAACAGGAGCTCACCCTGTCGTGGGGATTTGAACCGCCAACCTTCTGATCAGCAAGTCCAAGAGGCTCAGTATTTTAGACTACAGTGCCACCCACATCCCTGTGTTGGAATCTACTGTGGATCAATACTGAGTAGGATTCAAGGACACTGGACCTCCAGCATGGAGAGCCTGAGATTTGGAGCCCTGCGATTCCCAGGCAGGTGTGTACACCATACTCTCTTCCCCTCAGGTCCATGAGGCTGAAAAAGAGCACCCAGGAGCCTTCAAAGAGCTGTTCCCCACTGCAAATTAGAAAATCAATGGCATTTGGATTAGATGAACCTAAATTTACACAGTCGGGCAAGAGACAACACCTCTGGGCAACCTCAGTCTTTGGCTGCAATGAGGGAGAAGCAATACCTACTTTACCAGTAGAGATGTTCTAGTTAGATATAAGCAGTGGTTCAACATGTCTGCAAAGAGAATATGAGGACATAAGGTGCTGGATCAGGCCCAAAGGATCCCATCTAGTCCAGCATCCTGCTCTTACACTGGCCACCCCAGACGCCCAGCCTCAATGGCCTTCAATTGCAAATGGGTCATTGAGGTTTCTCCTTCTTCTTCCTCTTCTTCTTCTTCATCATCTTCTTCTTCAGCATCATCATCATCATCTTCTTCTTCTTCTTTAACATCTTCTTCTTCTTCAGCATCATCTTCTTCTTCAACATCATCATCTTATTCTTCTTCCTCTTCTTCTTCTTCATCATCTTCTTCTTCTTCTTCTTCAACATCATCATCTTATTCTTCTTCCTCCTCCTCTTCTTCTTCTTCCTCTTCTTCTTCTTCTTCCTCTTCTTCATCACCATCGTCTTCTTCAACATCATCATCATCTTCCTCCTCCTCTTCTTCTTCTTCTTCATTGATTACTAGTAGCCCAGTAAGATTATTTTCCATAAACACGGTTTTAACAATGAGTCCGTAAGTGACTGTGGAGGTCAGTTCTGGATCCACACATCCTTCCACAGTGGGAACATTGTGTTGGAATATCTTCCCTTCGGCTGTGGCCCTACACCATTGTCAAATAGGTTGGAGTTCCTGTTATTAAATATACCAAGGAAAAAGCACACCAAGAACTCAGGCCAATGTAAGCTTCAGTAGTGGGAGTGGTCCCCACTCGCAAATCAATAGTCAATAGTAACAAAAACTAATCCATTCAAAAGTATGTATTCTGACAAGAATTACAAACTGAAGTAGAGATGACAAACTCTAACAGAGATTACAAACTCAATGTCATAAAGATACGTATAACACAATAATTCATTACAAAGATTTTCTCTTTTTCACTCGACAATAATCTTGATTCTTATAATTTATCAGTTTGCAGACGGAGACTCAGTTTCAATCACTGAGCAGAAGTCAGAAGTCAATTATGGATCAGAAACCAGGACAGGGCCCTGTTTCGAGGTATTCACCTTCATCAGCTGAAAGTATCAAATATTACATGAAAATACATCTAGATTCTAAATTATCATAAATTATAAAACAATCATAAATTATAAAACAGTATTATATACCATTTGGTTCCTTACCTAATTTTTAAAGGGTTTAGTTTTGGTTGCTATTGACGCCTGCTTTTTGGGAGAAAAGCAATGACAAACCTAGACAGCATCTTAAAAAGCAGAGACATCACCTTGCCAAGAAAGGTCCGTATAGTTAAAGCTCTGGTTTTCCCAGTAGTGATGTATGGAAGTGAGAGCTGGACCACAAAGAAGGCTGATCGCCGAAGAATGGATGCTTTTGAATTATGGTGCTGGAGGAGACTCTTGAGAGTCCCATGGACTGCAAGAAGATCCAACCTCTCAATTCTGAAGGAAATCAGCCCTGAGTGCTCCCTGGAAGGACAGATCCTGAAGCTGAGGCTCCAAGACTTTGGCCACCTCATGAGAAGAGAAGACTCCCTGGAAAAGACCCTGATGTTGGGAAAGATGGAGGGCACAAGGAGAAGAGGACGACAGAGGACGAGATGGTGGGACAGTGTTCTCGAAGCTACCAGCATGAGTTTGACCAAACTGTGGGAGGCAGTGGAAGACAGGAGTGCTTGGCGTGCTCTGGTCCAGGGGGTCACGAAGAGTCAGACACGACTAAACAACAACAACAACTATTGACTATCGACTTGTGAGTAGGGACCACTCCCACTATTGAAAATTTACATTGGCCCACATAGTTGTCAGCAATATCAAGGAAGGATACCTGCCATTTTCATGTCCATTCTCTCTGTACTGGTTCCTGCCTCATGCTAAATCATCTTTTTTTTTCTAACTTAATGGAACTTCAGATGTTTTCCTTCCTCCCATAAATATCTGATCCTTTTTAAAATTTAAAAGCATGCAGTTCGCCTTCGCTCCAAATTATCCCCTCTGCGCAGTGCAATCTCTCTGGGTTTCTTAGACATGGTTTTCCTTCCGACAGGAAAAAGAAAGCTAAAGGGGCGAGTGCATATTAATGTTTTAAGAACAACACTGAAGAGCCTGCGTTTTCCTGCTCCTAGTTAAATGTAGGGCAGAAAGGCAGCCCTGAGAGGGGAGTCTTTGAAAAAGCAATGGCAGTAAGGAGCAATGGGTGGAAGTACTGCTTTGGGGGGGACAGGATGTGGGCTGGTGTGGAGGATTCCCTGGTCCTGAATGGGGTAACTTTGCCCCTGAAGGACCAAGTGCGCAGCCTGGGAGTCATTTTGGACTCACAGCTGTCCCTGGAGGCGCAGGTCAATTCCATCTGGTACGCAGGCTGAGACCCTATCTGCCCCGCAGACTGTCTCACCAGAGTGGTGCATGCTCTGGTTATCTCCCACTTGGACTACTGCAATGCGCTCTGTGTGGGGCTACCTTTGAAGGTGACCCGGAAACTGCAATTAATCCAGAATGCAGCAGCTAGACTGGTGACTAGGAGCGGCTGCCAAGACCATATAACACCGGTCCTGAAAGACCTACATTGGCTCCCAGTATGTTTCCGAGCACAATTCAAAGTGTTGGTGCTGACCTTTAAAGCCCTAAACGGCCTCGGTCCAGTATACCTGAAGAAGCATCTCCACCCCAGACACCGGGGTCCAGCTCCAAGGGCCTTCTGGTGGTTTCCTCCCTTCAAGAAGTGAACCTACAAGGAACCAGGCAGAGGGCCTTCTCAGTGGTGGCGCCCACCCTGTGGAATGCCCTTCCTTCAGATGTCAAGAAAATAAACAACTGACTTTTAGAAGACATCTGAAGGCAGCCCTGTCTAGGGAAGTTTTTAATGTTTTATTGTGCTTTTAATTCTGTTGGGAGCTGCCCAGAGTGACTGGGGAAACCCAGCCAGATGGGCGGGGTATAAATAAATAAATTATTATTATTATTATTATTATTATTATTATTATTATTATTATTATTATTGAATTGCAGCTGGAAATTCAGCATTGCACCCGTCAATTTCGAAAGGCCCCTTCAGAAGACCAGGAGAGACAAGGAGAGAGAATAGAAGCAGCGGCTGCTGGATCAGGCCAGTGGTCCATCAAGTCCAGTTCTCACAAATGCAAAGCCAATGTCTCTTCAGAGAAACCCAGAAGCAGGATTAAAGCACAAGAGCTGGTGGTTTCAGAAGGTGTTTGGGCAGACGATGAACAGTTAAGGTGACATATATTTGCCAACAACAACAACAACAACAATAATAATAAATCATTATTTATACCCTGCCCATCTGGCTGGGTTTCCCCAGCCACTCTGGGCGGCTTTCAACAGAATATTAGAATACAATAGTCAATTAAACATTAAAAGCTTCCCTAAACAGGGCTGCCTTCAGATGTCTTCTAAAAGTCTGGTAGTAGTTCTTCTCTTTGACATCTGGTGGGAGGGCGTTCCACAGGGCGGGCGCCACCACCGAGAAGGCCCTCTGCCTGGTTCCCTGTAACTTGGCTTCTCACAGTGAAGGAACCACCAGAAGGCCCTTGGAGCTGGACCTCAGTGTCCAGGCAGAAAAATTGGGGTTGTGTTTGTTGTTGTTTAGTTGTGTCCAACTCTTCGTGGCCCCATGGACCAGAGCACGCCAGGCACTCCTGTCTTCCACTGCCTCCCGCAGTTCGGTCAAACTCATGTTTGTAGCTTCGAGAACACTGTCCCACCATCTCGTCCTCTGTCATCCCTTTTTCCTTGTGCCCTCCGTCTTTCCCAGCATCAGGGTCTTTTCCAGGGAGTCTTCTCTTCTCATGGCCAAAGTCTTGGAGCCTCAGCTTCAGGATCTGTCCTTCCAGTTAGCACTCAGGGCTGATTTCCTTCAGAATGGAGAGGTCTGATCTTCTTGCAGTCCACGGGACTCTCAAGAGTCTCCTCCAGCACCAGAATTCAAAAGCATCCATTCTTCGGCGATCAGCCTTCTTGATGGTCCAGCTCTCACACCCATACATCACTACTGGGAAAACCAGAGCTTTAACTATACCGCAGACTCTTTAGATGCAGTCCTGCATTCCTGAATAAACTCCAGTTCGCTGGACAAGTAACATTTGTTGTTCTTGCTGATGGCGCAAGTGGTGCCAACAATTCAAACACAAAGCACTAGGCAGCCAGAGGCCCTCCTGGTTTTCCCCTTGCCTGAATCTCTGCCTCCTTGCCAGCAAAGGTTAGGAAAGATTTACAGTTCCATTTTGCTGGGAATGCTGGCGGCATTTGAAGTCTCGCTCCTGAACCAAGGGGGCGAGTGAATGTACGGCTTTCATTAACCTCACTTTCCAGCTAAGGGAGCGTCTGAGAACAGGGAGCTCTCCGTCATTAAATGCTGTTTGTGGTTAACAAGCAAAACAATCACAGGTCTGGCTCGGGAAAGGGGGAAATCAATGCTTGAAGGCGTAATAGCGTTAAAGAGTGAGGCAGGTCAGAGCACCCATCCTTCCTGCTTGGAAATAAATTAAAACATGCAGAAATTGCATTTCCACAACTGCTAATCTGAGCCACGACAGAGCGCCTTTTTGAACCTTGTTTTAAACGGTCTTTTCAAAATTAGATCTCCAAGCTGCCTGGTGGAACTTTTAAAAAAAAATTAAATACCTTTCTTTGCAACCATCTCCAAGTGATTCTGTTATTCCTGTACTTCCCAATTAATTTGGAGTCTACAAAGAAAATGGCAATCTTCATTAGCCGCGGGCGTTTTTCACGCATTCTCGTTTCTATTTGGCATTTCACACTTTTTTTTTTATTTGCTTTTGCAGTGCGAAAAACATATTCCTTCTGGCAGGATTGCTGGGCAAGATTCATAGATGCCCACAAAAAAAATGGACTTGAGGAGGATAATGAGGCACATAAATGCTGCAGAATGAGGCACATAAATGCTGCAGAATGTCCTCGGTTCTGGGAGAACTTCCTGTCAAGCGATTCTTAAAAGGTAGAGTCTGAAGAGGCCTCCTGAGATTTTCTGTAGCAACCCTGTAATGCTGTTCAGTCTGGCACATGGGAGCAGAGGTACGTGGGGTGAATTTCTTCAGGCAGCAGCAGCTGAAAAGCCACTCAGGTGGTGATTTTTGTGGACCTCCCAGGAATCCAAATGGCCGTGCAGGTAGAGCACTGAGTCATCCCCCAGGGAAATCCGGTCTTTATTATTTGTCTTCTATCGCAGTGTTATGATTTTATTTTTATTTTTGTTTAGGGAAACAGGTGGAATTTGATTGAGTTTCCATTTAAAGATGAACCGACCTAGTTTGGACGTCCCAAAAGTGAATTGCAAACTCCAGAGCAAGAAATATCACGCTTCTGCCAATTTTGCAATGCAGTACCTGTGTCACATAACGCATGCACTAGTGAAAAGTGTGCAAGAAAAATTGACCGGCAAGCGAAGATGACAGAATATATGGAATTTGCAAAAATGACTGGGAGAACAAGAGGAAGCTCAAACCAGAAAGTGAGTAAAGATTGGGCAATATTTAAAGGACATCTTCAAAAGTACTGTGACAATGCAAATCTCCTGACAGATTTAGACTGAATCTCGAATAACAAGGAAATTATAAAAGCAAAAATTTCTCTTGATATGTGTAATGGTTGTGAGGGGTTACTTGTGCGTAAATTGCCTTCAGTTTAGTTAGTTTGCTTGCCCAACCATGCTTAGGGTCAGAGCTCGCCCTCCGTGACCTGTTAGTCACTTGCAGAATCCGAGAGTGGGCGTCTCTTGAACCTCTTCCAGCATAAAAGCTGTTTGACCCCGAGTCTCCTCCTATGTTCTCTGCACGGAACGCGTCTGCGCAAGTAAGGGGAAGGCAGGGGCGTCCCAGCGCTCTCTCCACTATCGTCGGGGGAAGGGTCTTGGAGCCCTGTCACCAATTCCTCCATCTCCCTCTCTTCTCTATGGGTGTTACGCTGAAATCCTTCCCCCCTGCTAGTCCCCTCTCCGGCATCGCTTGGTAGCCCTGCCTCCGTTTCTTGCTCTGATGGCAGTTCCCTGACAATATGTAACGGGGGTGGGGGGGGCGGGACAAAAACAAGGAACTGTGTATAGACCAACAATGCGTAAAATGTACAATGAGGTGAATCAGAAGTCAAAAGCATGTGTGATGTTAAATGATATGTTGCTAGTTAATGTCTAGTTGTTATGTGGGTATGGTGATGGTTTCTTCGTGTTTTTTATGTTTTATGTAAATTGTTTTGCAATAAAGGAAATTTAAAAACTTAAAAGAAAAGTGTGCATGAAAGCAACTCGTACCAAGTGCAAATTGTTAGGACAGCTACAACTGTTCCTGGGCTGGTATTGCTTGGCCACAGTAGTTCAGGGGTTGGTTAATTCAAGACTGCATAATTGCAACTTGCCCTATGTGGGGTTTCCCTTGAGCTTGATCTGGAAGCTACGTTTAGTGCAGATTGCTGCCAGGAGCAAGAGTGCATCAGCTAATAACATCTGGGCTCAGAGATCTGCACTGGCCGCCAATTCGCTAGGTTGACATGTTACTATTAAGCAACTTGGGACCAGTTTACCTACAAGATATTCTGACCCAATACATGCCCACTTGACTGCTCCAATCTGCAGAGCCAGCGCTGCCACATAATACTCATTCCACATTTGCAAAAAAGGGTGGTGATCTTTGGAACTCCCTGCCTATTGAGATCAGAAAGGCACTTTCCCTGCACTCTTTCCTGCATTTGTTGTAGTTGTTTCGTCGTTTGTCGTGTCCGACTCTTCATGACCCCCTGGACCAGAGCACACCAGGCACTCCTGTCTTCCACTGCCTCCCGCAGATTGGTCAAACTCATGCTGGTAGCTTCGAGAACACTGCCCCACCATCTCATCCTCTGTCGTCCCCTTCTCCTTGTGCCCTCCATCTTTCCCAATATCAGGGTCTTTTCCAGGGAGTCTTCTCTTCTCATGAGGAGGCCAAAGTCTTGGAACCTCAGCTTCAGGATCTGTCCTTCCAGTGAGCACTCAGGACTGATTTCCTTCAGAATGGAGAGGTTTGATCTTCTTTCAGCCCATGGGACTCTCAAGAGTCTCCTCCAGCACCAGAATTCAAAAGCATCCATTCTTCAACGATCCAATCTTCTCTAAAGGTATGTTCTTCTGGCTCTCTTAGTCTATATGTTAAGTCGGCAAGTTGTGCATATTCTGTCAACTTAATTTGCCAATCCTCTTTAGTTGGGACCTCGCTCACTTTCCATTTTGTGGCTAACAAACCCAGGCTGCAGCTGTTGCATACATCAATAACCTTTTCTGACACCTGTGAATTTCAGTCTGGGTTATCCCCAACAAAAAGGACTGTAGTTTCTTTGGAAAAGTAATTTTTAAACCTTTTTTTCAATTCATTATGAATCATTTCCCAATTCCCTTTTACCTTTTTACATGTCCACCACATGTGGAGCAATGTTCCCTCTGCTTCTTCACACTTCCAACACTTATCTGATTCTGTCATATAAATCTTAGCCAACCTACTCAGAGATAAGTACCATCTACAGCATCCTATTCTTACAGTGGAGAGAAACCTGCCTATTTTTAGATCAGTCCTGACACAGCAGGAAAGCTCTGTTGGTAGAGCACGAGACCCTCAGAGTCGTGGGTTCGAGTTCCTCAATGGGCAAAAGATTCCTGCATTGCAGGGGGTTGGACTAGATGACTCTGGGGGTCCCTTCCAACTCTACACTTCTATGATTTGTCCATCCTTGACGGCCTCTTCTGTTTCCTTCGTCTAGTCCTGGTCTGAGTACTTTCATCCATTATTCAGCTTATGAATTATATTCATGAGCTGCCTCACAAAATCATCTCTCTAGGTGTCATAAAAAGAGAATAACAGCACAGCAATGAAAATATTCTAAGATAAAAGAGGACAATAAATATAAAAGACAAGAGGCATAAAAACCTCAAAATATAGTTTTAGACCATACTGTGCCAACCAGGGCTGGATTTAGGTTTGATGAGGCCCTAAGGTAATGGGGTCCTTTATATGTCCAGCTGTCCTTTGTCAACAACAAATTGTCGCTGTTGTGTTGAATATATGCTATTTGGTAATTTATGTGCTTAATAGGTCCATACACAACACAAAACACTGTTACTGTATGTAGGTTTTATTTTGTTTTTTATCTTAGATTCTGGAAATGTACATCCAGCGTTTCTTTTCCTTTAATTTTTTTGGGGGGGCCCAAGAGAGTGGGGCCCTAAGCTATAGCTTGTTTAGCTTATACGTAAATCCGGCACTGGATATAGGACATAATATAGATCTGAATCTCTGGGGGGAACTTTGGAAGAGCGATCGGAAGTTCACAGAATGTTACTCCTTGAAAGAGAACTGAAAATGATTTACAGGTCGTATCTTAACTCCGAGTAGACTTGCTAAAATGTATAAGACTGAATCAGATAAGTGCTGAAGATGCAATGAGACTGAGGGTACGTTCCATCATATGTGGTGGACCTGTCAAAGGGTAAAAGAATATTGGGAAATAATTTATAATGAATTGAAAAAAAATGTTTAAAAGTACTTTTCCAAAACAACAACAACCCAGAGTCCTTTTTGTTGGGGATAATTCGGATGGAAATTCCCAGGTATCAAAAAAAGTTATTTATGTATGCCACTACTGCAGCCTGTGTTTCGTTAGCCCCCAAATGGAAAACTCAACTAAAGAAAAATGGCAGCCTAAACTGATGGAATATGCGCAGCTCGCAGACTTAACTTATAGAAAAAGAGAACAAGAAGAATGCACATTTAAAGAAGACTGGAAATTTTTTATTGAATATAAGGGTGAAAATAGTGTGCATTTGAAAACATTTGCAACTTTAAGATAAATTCAACCACGTAAAATAAGTTTTGATGGATGTAAAAATGGAATACTGAATGTTTTAAGGTAAAGGTAAAGGGACCCCTGACCGTTAGGTCCAGTTGTGGCCGACTCTGGGGTTGCAGCACTCATCTCGCTTTACTGGCCGAGGGAGCCGGCGTACAGCTTCCGGGTCATGTGGCCAGCATGACTAAGCCGCTTCTGGCAAACCAGAGCAGTGCACGGAAATGCCGTTTACCTTCCCGCCGGAGCGGTACCTATTTATCTACTTGCACTTTGAGGTGCTTTTGAACTGCTAGGTTGGCAGGAGCAGGGACCGAGCAAAGGGAACTCACCCGGTCACGGGGATTCGAACCGCCGACCTTCTGATTGGCAAGCCCTTGGCTTTGTGGTTTAACCCACAGCGCCACCCGCATCCCACTGAATGTTTTAGTTTATGATTTAAAGACTATCTACAGAAACATTGTAAAATTAAGGAATGTTAGAAGGATGCTGGAATGAAGTTATGTGGTTTTAGCTGTAATGTTATAAAGGATTAAGTAAAAATGGATTGTCAACAGGTCAGAATGTAAAGTTACAATATATTAAGATAAATTAGTAAGAAAAAAACAAAAATGGAAAGGATTTGCTGAAATAACTAATTGAACTAGAATACAAAAATGGGAGGTGTGAGGAGGTCAAGGAAATAAGCAAATGAAAGATAAGACATGGAAAGATGGACTTGTTCTTAACTGTTTTTATTTTTTTGTATTATGTATTTTTTGTTTTTCTTTTCTTTATTTCTGTAATTTTTTGAAACTTCAATAAATATTATTTTTTAAAAAAAGAATGTTTTAGTTTATGTAAAATATGCATGGATCTATGGCATGCAAACTGAACCATGGAAACAGAAGGATGGAAGTCATTGATATTTTAAGGTTGTTTAAATGAATATTCTAAAATGTAAAATAGAAAAACAATAAAAATTCCACAAAAAAAGAAGCTTTGCGGCAATCTCGCCCCTTTTCCTTTAGGCAGGGAAATTTCTTCACTCCACGGTTGCTCAGCTGTTTTCCTGCTGCTCAGCAACTGAGCAAAAAATAAGGTTGCCCTCGGAATAGGAGGCCTGGTGGCCGGCTGCCGTGGGGCAGAGAGGGGACTCAGATCATATTGCAAGTTAATTAGCCACCAGGCGATCAGCGGCAAATGACTTTCCACCACAAAGCCATGCAAAAAGAACATTGGCGCATGAATGATTCAGATGGGGATCGTGTGTCACCCCTTTATCTGAAGAGCATCCTTGTAAGCCAATCGCCTTTATCAAGCATCTGTGTGTGTCACTCATGGACCGTAATAAAACACACACAGGGACACCGGCTCGCTCAACGCCTCTAGCCTGCAAGACTTCGGCCCCATTGCAGGAGACATTTTGGACACGTTGTAAGGAAAGTGTGTTCTCCTTCACGGAGAGCACATGTTGCGGTGGGGGCCTCCAGGACACTCCAAAGTTGGGGGCGGGCTAATTGACCGTTGGCCACTGATGCGATTGGGGCTTCCCTTGTTGTTGGGAAGAAGTTAATGTTGCCATTTCTTGATTGACAGCCAGAAATGCTAAAAACTCCTTGCACGAGGCTAGGGCTTCCTCTTTTCGCCCGTGCATCGGATTGCCCGTCCCTCCCTCCCTAGAATAGGGTTGTTCGCTTTGACCTTGCTATGCCTGTCATGGGGTCGTCTGCTTTGCAGCGGGGGCCCGGTAGGAATTTTGTCCATCTGGCTGATTGGCTGGGGCCATTTGTTTTTTGCCTACTGCGTAGCAAATCGTCACAACTTGTAATGTTCGCTGTTAGGCATTGGTTTATGGTATGGTTGGTTGAGGGGCATGGATTGGCTGTGCCTGCCCCTCTAATGCTGCTGCTGCAAGCGATTCCGTTAAAGGGATTGGGGGCTAACTATTGCTTGTCCACTCTGTCAAGGGGGCTCGGGCCATAGCAATGAGCTCCTGGCTGCATTTGGGGAGGGCTGAGGGCAGGTTCCCTGCTCCGACGCTACCCCCAAGTGTATTCCCCTATTCTGACTTTCGCATCGTGCGGAATGTCAGTCTGTCCCCCATGGTGGGGGCAGATAGTCGCAACCAATGCCTAAGCAACCACTCACAAATTTGTATTTTAATAAAGTTGTGGCCAAAATTATGCCAAAAATCTTAAACAAAAATTCTGTGTGATGTGTGAGTTATTGGGGTGGCCCTGGGGACCTTGACATGCAAATAAAAGCACCTGAAGGCTGGGGATCTTGACATCACCAGGGATTTCTGCAAGGGACGCCAGGTTTTGAGAAATTCTCGCACGCCCTCTCCAAGTAAAAGGAGACCCTTTTGGTGCATCCTTTATGCTTGGGGAGGGAAGCAGTTTCTCAGATGTTTGGATGGCCACCTGCCATGGATGCTTTATTTTTATTATTATTATTTTTTCAAACACCCTCCATTGTTTTTTCGTAACAACAAACAAGACCAGCGCTCCCACATTCAAAAAATTGTATGTCTTCTTATTTACCCTGCGCATTATTGCGCCCGGACTTCCTTCCATCCCTTCAACGGTTTTCATATCTCAAATCTTTTCTTACACTTTCTTATTTACACTCCATCCACATCGCAAGATTTACATTAATCCTGCTACAGTTTTTAAATTCTTACAATTACTCAACGAATTTACTCCAATCCTTTTCGAACTTTGCTTCTTTTTGGTTCCGAATCCTATAAGTCAATTTCGCCAATTCTATGTATTCAAACATTTTTGTCTGCCACTCCATTAAAGTTGGGATTTTTTGGGATTTCCATTTCGGAGCCACTAAGATTCTAGCGGCGGCCGTTGCATACATGAATAGTTTGATTACAAACTGCCAGGGATGCTTTAGCTGAGATTCCTGCATTGCAGGGGGTTCGACTAGATGACCCTCGGGGTCCCTTCCAACTCTACCATTCTACGATTCTATTTCTTAATGTGGGTCTACTAGCTAAAGTCCCCTTCGAAGGAGGAAAAATTTGCAAGGTGGAATCAAAGATACGTTGAATTGTGGAGTTGGAAAAAGAAAACAGAGGTTGCAGAAGCATGGCAGAGCATGAGACTCTTAATCTCTATGCGGCTTCGCTCCGTGGAAGAAGCAGTCAATTTGAAGCACCGCGCCGCTCACCCCACGTCGCTCCGGATCCCCGAAACCGGGTTTCCCCACGAGTAGGGGAGGCGCAAAAGGTGCCAGCCGAATCCCACGTTCACAGGCTTCACCCGCCTGTGATTTTTAGTGGGTCTCCGCCTTCACCGTGGCGGCCAGACCCAGATTTCCACGAGGCAAATTCCTCCCGATCAGAGGAATTCCGCCATTACCGGAGGCGCCAACCCGGAAGTCCCTCAGGGTCGTGGGTTTGAGCCCCACATGGGGTGAAAGATTCCTGCGTTGCAGAGGGTTGGGCCAGATGCCCTTTGGTGGTCCATTCCAAATCTCCAAGTCTGTGATTTTATTATGAAACATTAGGAAGAACCTTATGGCGGTAAGAGCTGATTGAGAGTTGAGAGACGACCTAACCTGGGGAGAGAACAGCAAAGACCTGGTGAAGAAAGCACAGCAGAGGTTATATTTTCTGAGAATCCTCCAGAAAAACAATCTCTCAAAGGACCTGTTGATGGCATTTTACCATTGTACTGTGGAGAGTGTATTCACTTATGGTCTCTGTGTGTGGTTTGGGAGCTGCACGGCCAGGGAAAAAACAGTGCTGTCCAGGGTTGTCAAGACTGTGGAGAGAATAATTGGGTGCACTCTTCCCACCTTGGATGAAATCTACGCTTCCAGGTGCCATAAGAAAGCTGCAGAGATAGCGCAGGATAGTGCGCACCCCGGAAATGATCTCTTTCAGCTTCTGCCTTCTGGAAGAAGGTCCAGGGTTATAAAGACTAGGACTAGCCGCCTGAGAAACAGTTTCTACGCAAATGCAATTCTGGTTCTAAACGCAGCATAAAGAGTCTCTATAGTATAGTGTATTTTAAAATGGGGTTTCAGAGTTTTTAGGGGGTTTTGAATGTTTTATGTAGTTTCTCAGTTTCATTGTTCTGCATGGGACAATGACAATAAAGATATTGTATATCATTGTATATCAACCACCTTCCGTTGGGCCTGTAAGACAGAGCTATTCCACCTGGCCTTTAATTTGAATTCAGCCTGAACTTTTATTTCACTTCTCTTCCATCCCCCTCTCCTTTTTTGAAGATTACCCACTCTGAGACCCCACAGCTGATTCTCTCCTGGCCTCCTCCCTGGCCCAAGTAGGACCAATTCAGCCAGCTAGCCCTGGGGATTATCTAATTGATTTTTTATTTTTTATTTTTATTGTTATTCATGTTTTTATACTGTATTTTATGCTGCTTCTATAATTGTTTTAAAGTGTTTTAAATTTGTTGTTAGCTGCCCTGAGCCCAGTTTTTGAACGAGGAAGGGCGGTGTATAAATAAAAATTTGTTTTTATTCTTCTTTTTATTATTATTATTTCAAACTCTGACATGTATAAAATTCCAAACCTCAAAAGCAACTGTGCCTTAAGGCTGCCAGTGAGTGAGATGTTTGAACCTGGGACCTCTTCCCTCTTATCCCAGGTCTAAAGGGAAGCTCCAGGGCTCAGTGGCCAGCAGTAGAATCATAGAACTGTATTGCTGGAAGGGACCCCAAGGGTCATCTAGTCCAACCCGCTGTAATGCAGGAGGAATGCCTGACAGATGGCCATCCAACCTTTCTTCAAAACCCACCAGTGAAGGAGAACCCACCACTATCAGACGGAGTCTGTTCCACTGTCAAACAACTCTTACCGCCAAAAAGTTACTCTATGAAAAACTAATACAAATTATTTACAAAAAAAGAGAAAAAAATCCTAATGTTTAGCCAGTAATTCCTTTCTGGTCATTGGAAAGCATTGATTCATGTCCTCTCCTCTGCAGCAGCAAAAAAACAAGCTTTCTCCAGCTTCCATGGGACAGCCCTTCAGATATTTGAAGATGGCCATCATGTCAACTCTCAGGATTCTCCAAGGTTTTTTGTGTGTGTTTGTGCAATATTGGATTTACTCTGCATTGGCCAAATTGTTGGGTTTTGTCATTTTTTCAATTTACTGACACATTCCGCATGTCGTCCATTTGTCATTCCAATGCTCTGCAGGTTGATGCTTCAAATGTTTGCTGTAATCTGCTTTGGGCACAGCTTGCTGTGGAAAAGCCGCATGTAAGTGAACCACTCTGATCAAAACCTTCCATCCCCTTAATCCTTGTTATGTACTGAGCTTGGGTCCTAGAGCAATAGGCAGGTAGGATCCTAGAAGGCAGAAATTTGATTGGCCCACAAGAACCGCCCAATCCAGCTCCAGGAGGAAGTGAATCAGCAACCTGATTGGCCTGCAGGAGCAGCCCAATCAGGCTCCAGGAGGGGAGTTGAATCAGCCAATCATGTGGGACCCATTGTGTAAATAATGTACCATATTTTTTGCTCCATAAGACGCACCTGACCATAAGATGCACCTAGTTTTTAGAGGAAAACAAGAAAAAAAATATTCTGAACGAAACAGTGGATGTATGGTTTTTGTGGTTCATGCTGTGGCCACAGACATGATATGTGATTTGATGGTGAGTTTGGGGTAGCCCAATGCAAAAATCCAGAGGATCCATGCTTTGTAACCACGTTTTTGCGCCATTGAGGCCCCACGCAACAGTGGGAGCGTGATTTTTTTGGTGCAGGCTATAGCCATGGACATGCTATGTGATCTGATGGTGAATTTGGGGTAACCCAATGCAAAAATTCTGAGGATCCATGTGGATTCATGCTTTGTAACCACGTTTTTGCACCATTTTGCACCATGTTTTTGCTCCACGAAACAGTGGATGCCAGAGGTTTTTTGGGGAAAACTCACTCACTGTGGACCATGAGCTAAAATAAAGAGCATGAAATCAACACTCAACTCCAAGTATATTTCAGTACCCTTTCGGAAGTGAACCCATTCCTCCCAGTCCTGAACTCAGGCTGCATATATGTGCAAAGAAAGCGATGTATCTTGAAGATACCGCAGCCTCCGGTGACCTCCCTTCCAAGGACCCTGGACCCCGGGAAAGCAGAGGCACTCCTGGAAATTCTCGCCCCTCGGAGATCGGGGTTGCACATGACAATGTTGTTATTGTTGTTTAGTCGTTTAGTCGTGTCCGACTCTTCATGACCCCATGGACCAAAGCACGCCAGGCCCTCCTGTCTTCCACTGCCTCCCGCAGTTTGGTCAAAGTCATGCTGGTAGCTTCGAGAACACTGTCCCACCATCTCGTCCTCCATCGCCCCCTTCTCCTTGTGCCCTCCATCTTTCCCAGCATCAGGGTCTTTTCCAGGGAGTCTTCTCTTCTCATGAGGGGGCCAAAGTACTGGAGCCTCAGCTTCAGGATCTGTCCTTCCAGTGAGCACTCAGGGCTGATTTCCTTCAGAATGGAGTGGTTCGATCTTCCTGCAGTCCATGGGACTCTCAAGAGTCTCCTCCAGCACCAGAATTCAAAAGCATCCATTCTTCGGCAATCAGCCTTCTTTACAGTCCATCTCTCACTTCCCTACATCACTACTGGGAAAACCATTGCCTTGACTATACGGACCTTTGTTGGCAAAGTGATATCTCTGCTTTTTAAGATCACTGCCTTGCCGTGGCGAAGGGGCTTGAATAACTCAGAGAAGCTATGAGCTATGCCGTGCAGGGCCACCCAAGATGGACAGGTCGTAGTGGAGAGTTTTGACCAAACGTGATCCACCTGGAGCAGGAACCGGCAAGCCACTCCAGTATCCCTGGCAAGAAAACTCCATGGACAAAGACGACAATGTTACAAGTTTCTAAAAATCCCCAGTGCCGTGAGGAACTAGGGGGACATTGACCCTCACAAATGCATATTTCCTTGTTCTCCCCTGGCCTTCCTTGGCTAAAAGGCCTTGGACAGAATAAGAGGTCATGGCAAAACGAAGCTATTGAGTTACCCAGTGGAGGTAACTGAATCAGCCAGGGCCAAAAGTCAGAGGGGGAAATGGGAGGTAGAGTGACAATAGGATCAAATGCTTCAGATGCAACGGGGGAAGGCGACTGCAGCTGAGAGATCTGAACAGACGGAGGGCTGCATCATGCCCTCCAACATTTCTCAGTTGAAAACAGGGGCATTCTCTCTCTCCCCTCTAAAATAAAAAAATTAAGGTCTTATATATATAATAAATGTTCATAAATGTACCAAGCAAACATGTACATACTGTATTTTTCGCCCCATAGGACGCACCGGCCCATAGGACGCACCAAGTTTTTTTGGGGGGAAATAAAGGGGGGGAATTATTTCTCCCCCCCAGGCGCTTGTGGGGCCAGCAGCGGAGAGAAGCGCTCTTCTCCCTGCCGCCCGCCTGCAGATCAGGTCCGGGGACAGCGGGAAGATGTGCTGCGCCTCCCAGCTGTCCCCGGAGCTTGCGGGGCTGGTGACGGGGAGAAGCATACGTCTCCCCACCGTCAGCCTCCAAACCACATCGGGAGACAGCGGGATGGTGGCATTCCGCCTCCCCGCTGTCCCCCGACCTTGTGGGGCTGGCGCTGCAGCTCTCCTGAAGCCTGGAGAGCGAGAGGGGTCGGTGCGCACCGACCCCTCTCGCTCTCCAGGCTTCAGCAAAAGCCTGCATTCGCCCCATAGGACGCACACACATTTCCCCTTCATTTGGGGGGGGGGGAGTGTGTCCTATAGGGCGAAAAATACGGTAAATATCTAAACCACATGTCTGAAGCAGCACAGGAAAACAGCCCTGGAACCATTTTGACTCGCAAACTGACCAAATGTTTTCTCTGCAAAGTCACAGGAAATTGGAAACGCATCCCCATTGTCTTTTCCTTCACAAATCCTGTCTTAAGGGTATGTCTGTGTATGAATAGGGTGAGCCTGTGACCTGGCTCAGGAACTGAGTATTTGTCATTACAAAAGACTGGCCAGGCTCCCCAGGCAATCCAATCAAGTGAGCATTAACAGGTAACCTGCCAGACAGGAGGTAAACAATGCACTCAGATTTTTAGGCCTCCCCTTTCTGTGATGTAGGTATGATGTTTCTGGGGGTGGTCTTGGACTCCAAGGCAGGCAATTTAAAATGTCTATATAAGGGCGGACACACCTTGGTTCTGGGTCCTCCTCCTTTCCTGCGTGTGAGGGGAGCACCCTGTTGCAACAGATCAATAAAGATCAGGCTTACTAGCTGCTTTGCTTCTCAATATTCTCTGGTTGGCCTCTGTCATTTTCTCCGACCAATGGAGAACCTACAAAGGACTCTATAAGGGTTCTTGTGTCCCCCATAAGGGAATAAGGGCAGATTTTCGTTTATTACACCTCCAACGAACCCTCCTTAGCCCACCCCCCATTTTTTTTCTTCCCCACCTGAGCATTTCCTATCAGAAGGAGGACAAGTGCCAACACCCCAACACCAAGGAGACCCAGCACACACACATCCTCCACCATCCTGAGAAAACCACTTAATCCCCATTTTATTTTATTTTATAAAATGAAAAACACAGAAAATAAAAAGGTGCAAAATGAGGCATTGAGGCACAAAGCATTTTTTTAAAAAAAATCAAGACTCCTTGGGCTCCCCTCTGCTTCCATTTTCTTCCCACCTGGAGTGGGCCTGACCATTGCCTGCTTTCAGGGCTGGCGCTTCATGTGAGGTCAGGCTGTCCCAGATTTCTATTTCTATTTGTTTTTTAAAAAGAAGAAGAAGAAGAGTTTGGATTTGATATCCCGCTTTATCACTACCCGAAGGCGTCTCAAAGCGGCTCACATTCTCCTTTCCCTTCCTCCCCCACAACAAACACTCTGTGAGGTGAGTGAGGCTGAGAGACTTCAGAGAAGTGGGACTGGCCCAAGGGCACCCAGCAGCTGCAGGTGGAGGAGCGGAGAGACGAACCCGGTTCCCCAGATTACGAGTCCATTGCTCTTAACCACTACATCACGCTGGCTCTCACCCACACAATTGCTCAACAGATGTGCAGACTTTCCTCATCTGCTGTGGGGGCACCTTTCTTCCACCCAATGAAACTTGGGAAGGAATTTCACTCTCGGCGCAGGCTCAGATTGCTGTAATTTGTGACTTGGGTGAAAAAATGCTATTTTCATCTCCTTGGTAAACAAATGTATCAGGCATAGTCCTGCGTGGAAGGCGATTGCCTTCCTACCACGTAGGGTTTCTGTGACAAATGGTTTGTGTGTGCTATTGCGCTGCCTTTGGAAATTCTCTAATTTGCTGGGCTCTCCCCCAAACCAGAGGGGGAGAGATGAATGCTAGTATTTGTCAGGCACTAGAGAACGAAACCAAGAGAGAAGGCATTGATTTTCTGCTTATGGTACCAAACCAGTCTTTGGTTTGAAGGAGGGGTCTGTAGGTAGTTCAAGGTGGGATACCAGCCCTGTGGGATGTGATACATAACTAGCAGTCAAATACAACATTCCATGTTTTCCTAGAGTGGACATGCAGGGGGATGTTTGGTCCAGCCGGTCGAAAACTTCCTGTTTCTTCCTGGCCTGGAGCGCCCTTCCTCTTGCATGTGATTAGAGGTGAGCGTGACCTTACCTGTCCAGGTAACAAAAGCACAAGGCATGCAGCACTCTCTCTCTGTCTTTTTGACTTCCTCTCGTCGTTGGAGCAGCTTTTTAGCTAGAGATGCCCTGTTGGCTTTCAGCCAACAGATGACAAAAAGACTCTCTCCATATGGGATAGACTCACAATCTGAGATAGACTGAATTGTATAATAGTTAGAGGCTCACACGAGCCTGCAGCCAGCTATCTGCTGTGCATGTAAAAAGGGGGATATAAACTCTGCTAAGTAAAGGAACTTGCTAACGCAAGTTAGGAAATATATTAATAAACAATATATCCTCTCCTGCCACCCTGAGTATTCCCACACAATCTAGTCCAGCATCTGGTCCTCACAGTGGCCAACCAGATGCGTGTGGAAGACCAGCAAGCAGGATTTGAGCATCTCATCTCCAGCAGTTTCCAGCATCTGGCATTCAGAAGGATTGCTGTCTCCATCTATGGATGCAGAGCATAGTCATCCTGGCTATTAGTCATCTACAGCCCTCTCCTCCTCCTCCTCCTCCATTAATTTGTCTAATCCTTGAAAGACGTTGAGAAGTAGCTGCACACATTGCAGGGGCTCTCTTAAGGAAGCCCCAGAGTTGGAGGAACAAAACTCACCCCAGACATGCAGAACGCCACTGACCTGTTGGAGAAGACTTTGCTGTAGTTGAAGACCTGGACCTCCAGCATCTCGTTGACGTCGATGCTGCTTGCAACGGGCCATCGGAAGGTCTGCAGGAAGAGAGGGGAGATGTGAGGGGGTGTGGGATGTGATCCATGAGAGGCAGTCAACTACAACATTCCTTGTTTTCCTAGAGTGGACACGCAAGGGGATGTTTGGTCCAACCAGTCAAAACTTCCTGTTCTTCCTGGGCTGGAGCATCCTTCCTTTTGCATGTGATAGAAGGTGGGCGTGGCCTTACCTGTCCAGGTAACAAAAGGACAAGTCACGCAGCACACCTCTCTCTCTTTGAATTCCTTCTTCGTTGGACCAACTTTTATCTAGGACTGCTCTGCTAGCTCTCAGATAGCAGAAGCACTGGGATGATTCCCCTATATGGGGCATATCCACATGTACATATTTGTTACTAAGTCTGCCTTCAGGAATCCAACTGTGAACTGATGTAAGTAAACTTCTTTTACTGACTTTGAATAGGATTGTGGCATCTTTATTCTTTTAAGAGGGATTTAAAGGAACTTACCAGGAACGTACAATTCAGTCTGAGACAGACTGAATTGTATAATAGTGAGAGGCTCACACGAGCCTGCAACCAGCTATCTGCTGTGCATGTAAAAAGGGGAATGTAACTCTGCTAAGTAAAGGAACTTGCTTGTGCAAGTTAGGAAGGATATTAATAAAGAATATATCCTCTCCTGCCACCCTGAATATTCCCACAAGGATGTCCTGCTTTGGCCACAGAACTTACAGATGGAAAAGAAGAGCTCTTCAACCGTGGATTTGAAATTCACCATGTGCTGTATTTTGAAAGAAACAATTCTGGAGAGCTGCACAGGGCTGGGTGGGCAGAGGTTTGACTTGGTGTAAGGCAGCTCCTTATCTTCCTCCGATGGTTTTTTGGTTTTACACACAGCTCCTCCAGAGGAAGGACTGAACCAATGGACTATTATTATTATTATTGTTATTATTAATCAAATTTATATACCGCTCTTCATCCAAAGATCTCAGGGTGGTTTGCAAGATAAAAATACAGGATAAAAATGACAATACAGTAAAGGAGATTCCAGCTAAACCTTAGGAATAACTTTTTGACATTAATCGAAATACTTTATTGTCACTTGTACAACTTGTATACAGTGAGGTTACACCAGCACCCCACACTCAGCTCTCTTAGTCTTAATTCCCCTCGTTTACTGACGCACCAAACCCGAAAGTCAGTTGCCCTGTTGTTATCTTTTCATTCAGCAGCCTAACAGCCCACGGATAGAAGCTGTTCTTTACCCTGTTGGTGCGACTAATCCTGCTTCTATAGCTTCTGCCTGAGGGCAGGAGATCAAGAAAGTGCCGGCCAGGGTGTTAATCATCCCTGAGACTTTTCCTCACTTTCCTGAGGCAACGTTCTTCCGCTATGTCATCCAGCGGATTCACGGGACAACCCATAATATCTTATGCTGTATTCACCACCCTCTGTGGGCACTTCCTATCAGATGATGTCAAACCAGCGTACCACACCGTGATGCAGTAGGAAAGGACACTTTCTCTTGTGGACCAGTAGAGGGAGATCATCAAATGTTGATTGGCATCGTTCTTCCGCAATACTCTGAGGAGATGGAGTCTCTGTTGGGCTTTCTTAACCACCTGGGTTGTATTTATTTTCCAAGTAAGGTCTTCACTGAGATAAACTCCATAGCTGTTTGGCTCTGGAATGGACTCCCTCAGAAGGGGGTGGACTCTCCTTCCTTGGAGGTTTTCAAGTAGAGGTTGGGTGGACACCTGTCATGGATTCTTTAGCTGTGATTCCTGCATTGCAGGGGGTTGGACTAGATGACCCCAGGGACCCTTCCAAATGAATTCTATGATTCTATGCAGTGCTTTGGGGGAGGGAATGCAGGGGTACGCATACCCCTAAAAATTAAGAAGAAGAAGAAGAAGAAGAACCTGTCGTCAACAGGTTTACCATACCCATTGAGTCAATCACCCATCTCCTACTACCCTCCTGAGAAAAAGCCCACCCCACCCTCCCACTATATATAAGGGTCTGGTGACTTCTCTTTCAGTGTATCTGAAGAAGTGTGCATGCACACAAAAGCTTATACGAAGAACAAACTAAGTTGGTCTCTAAGGTGCTACAGGACAATTTTTTTAATATATTTCGACTGCGTCAGACCAACACAGCTACCTACTTGAACCCTAAACATTTTGTGAATCTTTGTACTTTTGTCCGTTTACTGTGCAGTGGTACCTCGGGTTAAGTACTTAATTCGTTCCGGAGGTCCGTTCTTAACCTGAAACTGTTCTTGACCTGAAGCACCACTTTAGCTAATGGGGCCTCCTGCTGCCGCCACGCCACCAGAGCACAATTTCTGTTCTCATCCTGAAGCAAAGTTCTTAACCTGAAGCACTATTTCTGGGTTAGCGGAGTCTGTAACCTGAAGCGTATGTAACCCGAGGTACCACTGTATTTATTTTTCCCGATTTGAACTATAAAATGGTGATTTTCTTGAGTCAAAATAAGAGTACAGTGGATGCTCAGGTTGCGAACATGATCCGTGTGGGAGGCACGTTCGCAACCCGCAGCGTTCGCAACCTGCAGCACAGCGTCTGCGCACGCTCGGGTTGCGATTCGGCGCTTCTGCACATGCACAAAGTGCAATTTAGCGCTTCTGCGCATGTGCAAGGGCCAGAAGTAACCCATTCTGGTACTTCCGGATTTCGGTGCATCCGTAACCCGAAAACACGCAACCTGAAGCATCTGTAACCCAAGGTATGACTGTGCCCCTAGACATTTTTTGAGGGAAAAAAGCACTGATTCTATGAACCCACACTGTCTGCCCCCTGCCCTCCTCGTCCTCCTCTGCTGCCCGTCTTTTGCCCTTAATTTCTGTGGCCTCTTTGTTCACGCCGCTGGTATTTGCTTGCAAGTCCAGGCGTGCGCCCCGCTGGGCGAAAGAATTGCGCAAGGAAGGTTAAGAGACCGTTCCAATATCCGAGCGCCGTAACGCACGCTCTCCTCCCGTGGGGAACAGCGCAGCAAAACGCTGTTGCTGAACTGCAAGCAATAGATTGGCTGGGAAGGGAGGAAAAGCTTTGTGCATATTCAGTGGAAATGGAAAACTCTCAGGGGCGGGTCAAATGCTAAGGATTCTCCTTCGTTCAAAACGCTATGGGCAAGACAACGATTGAATTCCAGGATGAAAAATGAAGGGCTTCTTTTTAAAAAAATCGTTCCCATGTTTTATACATTGACATCAACCGCGAATCCTTTATTACAGAGTTTCACAAGCAAAGGAGAGGTCCATAAGAATATGATGAAATTTTATAAAACGGTGTGAATAAAGGCCCCCGTAGTCTCTCCTAATTCTAGAATTTGTGGACCTCCAATGAAGCTCAATATTGGAAGATTCAGATCAAAGAAAAGAAATGCATAGGGTGTTTTTGGAGCAGGAACTCGGGGGAACTGAGTTCCCATACCTTCTTTAAAATTAAATATTTTTTCCAGTGGGGCTGGAACAGACTTAGACCCAACACCTGAGCCAAAAATCCACCTACAGTGGTACCTCAGGTTAAGAACTTAATTCGTTATGGAGGTCTGTTCTTAACCTGAAACTGTTCTTAACCTGAGGTACCACTTTAGCTAATGGGGTGTGATGGCCTGGGACATGGACTCAGACTCGGAACCAGAGAAGTCTCAGTCCACACCGGATCCTTTGCCTCAGGCATCATCTGAGCCAAGTCTGGGGCCTGATCCTGAAGAGTCCCAGTCTGCACAGGTTCCCCTGCAACAAACACCAGCTGGGCCGAGTCAGGGGCCTGAGCCTGCCCTGGCTCCAGATGTGGGGATGACCTCGTTGCCTTCAGCTGGGCCATCACTTACAGCTGCTCCACTACCAGTTGGGTCAGGAGAGGCTGAGGCGGCCTCTGGGTCTAGTAACCTACCGGCGCCTCCCAAGCTGCAGAGACTGAGGTCTGAGAGAAGGAGAATCATAGAATCATAGAGTTGGGAGAGACCACAAGGGCCATCGAGTCCAACCCCCTGCCAAGCAGGAAACACCATCAGAGCACTCCTGACCTATGGTTGTCAAGCCTCTGCTTAAAGACCTCCAAAGAAGGAGACTCCACCACACTCCTTGGCAGCAAATTCCACTGTCAAACAGCTCTTACTGTCAGGAAGTTCTTCCTAATGTTTAGGTGGAATCTTCTTTCTTGTAGTTTGGATCCATTGCTCCGTGTCCGCTTCTCTGGAGCAGCAGAAAACAACCTCTCTCCCTCCTCTATGTGACATCCTTTTATATATTTGAACATGGCTATCATATCACCCCTTAACCTCCTCTTCTCCAGGCTAAACAGAGACCTGAATACTTGTAAGAGGAGTGCTTGCCTGGGGGCGAGACAGGGAGGTGAGTCGCTGGGGGATCAGGACTGGCTGTTACCCCGACAGAGATAACTGCCTGAGATCCTGTACCTGACCTTGCCTGGTTTGCTGCCTCATGTCTTGCCTTGGCCCTGTCGGACTGACTCTTCGCGTAACCCTTGGATTTGGGACCGCACCTGGACCGTGTTACTTGGGTTACCCCCGGGCCCAGCACATGGGGCCTCCTGCTGCCGCCGCATGATTTCTGTTCTCATCCTGAAGCAAAGTTCTTAACCCAAGGTACTATTTCTGGGTTAGCGGAGTCTGTAACCTGAATTGTCTGTAACCCGAGGTACCACTGTATATCTGTAATCAATAAAGTTGTGGCCATTTCTGATCCAGATCATTGTCTACTTGAGCTTATTTATCACGTCTTACATTTAGCCACTGCTCGGGGGGGGCAGCACTGCAATAATCTGGGGGGAACTGAGCCCACAATAAACAATAAACTTCGTGGTCCGTTCCCCCACCTTTTTTCCAGAAAAAAAGCACTGCCTGGAAGTTACCAGAACAGAAGTTGGGGTGTCTCTGCCCAAATGGGGTACAGCTGGGCCACCAGGTGGAAAAGAAGATAGAGGAAGAGACATGAATATTGCTCATATTTGATGCTTTTTGGTTTATAACATTAGCAGTTCAGGGCAGCCTGACATCAACCGGGGGAAAGCTTTAAATAGCTGGAGTCGCTGAATTCCTTGGGTGCCACCGCCAGCCAACCGAGGCCAATTTTATTTTAAAAACCACACGTTCAAAGAGGAGTAGAGATAGCAGATTGGAAAGAAATCAACCTTCTCTGAACCCAAATTGAAAGCAGCAACAGACTTTGTCTCTGCAGCATTATTTTTAAGCATGTATTGGCACTGTAGCAAAGCGGCGTGGCTCACTGAGTGCGAAGCGAACAGCTTGGGTACTGTAGCACAGATCAGAACACTGGCAGCAAAAGCTTGCGAATACTAGAGGCACACATTGCCGGCTGCTTAGCAGGGCTGGATGACAACTCCTGATGAGAAAATGTTCCCGGGATAAAGTGGTTTTTGTGTGTAATCTGCACAAGAAAACAAGCGTCAACATTGCTCACTGAAAGCATCACTGGGAAAAGCAGCCTGTATAAAGTATGCAGATATGAAGAGTAGTTGCTTTGGAGCAACTACTCGATTCTGAACTTAAAAATGGAAAGCGTAATGTTGAATCATAGAATCATAGAGTTGGAAGAGACCACAAGGGCCATCGAGTCCAACCCCCTGCCAAGTAGGAAACACCATCAGAGCACTCCTGACATATGGTTGTCAAGCCTCTGCTTAAAGACCTCCGAAGAAGGAGACTCCACCACACTCCTTGGCAGCAAATTCCACTGTTGAACAGCTCTTACTGTCAGGAAGTTCTTCCTAATGTTTAGGTGGAATCTTCTTTCTTATAATTTGGAACCATTGCTCCGTGTCCGCTTCTCTGGAGCAGCAGAAAACAACCTTTCTCCCTCCTCTATGTGACCTCCTTTTATATATTTGAACATGGCTATCATATCACCCCTTAACCTCCTCTTCTCCAGGCTAAACATGCCCAGCTCCCTTAGCCGTTACTCATAAGGCATCGTTTCCAGGCCTTTGACCATTTTGGTTGCCCTCCTCTGGACACGTTCCAGTTTGTCAGTGTCCTTCTTGAACTGTGGTGCCCAGAACTGGACACAGTACTCCAGGTGAGGTCTGACCAGAGCAGAATACAGTGGCACTATTACTTCCCTTGATCTAGATGCTATACTCCTATTGATGTAGCCCAGAATTGCATTGGCTTTTTGGTAGTCAACAAAAGAGGTTTAAAGACTGTCTCAAGGCAAATCTAAAAAAAAAAAAAAATAGTATATACACCAACAACTGGGCAACTGGGAAACACTGGCCTGTAAGTGCTCCAACTGGAGAACAGTCTTTATCAAAGGTGTCATGGGCTTTGAAGACACGCAAACTCAGGACGCAGGGGAGAAATGTTCTAAGAGGAAGGCAGGATTGGCAAATCCACACCGTGATCAGCTCCAGCCCAGAAACCAATGTCCCCACTGTGGAAGGATGTATGGGTCCAGAACTGGCCTCTGCAGCCACTTACGGACTCATTGTTAAGACTGTGTTCATGGAAGATGATCTTACTTGGCTACGAAGGACCACCAAAGAAGAAGAAGAAGGTATCTGAAGAAGTGTGCATGCACACGAAAGCTTATACCCAGACAACCTTAGTTGGTCTCTAAGGTGAATCCCAAAATGGAATTAAGATTGCTGGAAGAAATATCAACAACCTCAGATATGCAGATGACACAACCTTGATGGCAAAAAGTGAGGAGGAATTAAAAAACCTTTTAATGAGGGTGAAAGAGGAGAGTGCAAAATATGGTCTGAAGCTCAACATCAAAAAAACTAAGAGCATGACCACTGGTCCCATCACCTCCTGGCAAATAGAAGGGGATGAAATGGAGGCAGTGAGAGATTTTACTTTCTTGGGCTCCATGATCACTGCAGATTGTGACAGCAGCTGCAAAATTAAAAGACGCCTGCTTTTTGGGAGAAAAGCAATGACAAACCTAGACAGCATCTTAAAAGGCAGAGACATCACCTTGCCAACAAGTGGACTATATAGTCCATATAGTCAAAGCTATGGTTTTCCCAGTAGTGATGTATGGAAGTGAGAGCTGGACCACAAAGAAGGCTGATCGCCGAAGAATGGATGCTTTTGAATTCTGGTGCTGGAGGAGACTCTTGAGAGTCGCATGGACTGCAAGAAGATCCAACCGATCCATTCTGAAGGAAATCAGCCCTGAGTGCTCACTGGAAGGACAGATCCTGAAGCTGAGGCTCCAAGACTTTGGCCACCTCAGGAGAAGAGAAGACTCCCTGGAAAAGACCCTGATGTTGGGAAAGATGGAGGGCACAAGGAGAAGGGGACGACAGAGGACGAGATGGTGGGACAGTGTTCTTGAAGCTACCAACATGAGTTTGACCAAACTGCGGGAGGCAGTGGAAGACAGGAGTGCCTGGCGTGCTGTGGTCCAGGGGGTCACGAAGAGTTGGACATGACTAAACGACTAAACAACAACAACAGAATGTGTGCTTTTATTTAAAATGCATCTCTGGGTTATTTGTGGAGCCTGCCTGGCATTTTTACATGAGTAGACTGTGTGCTTTTATTTAAAATGCATCTCTGGGTTATTTGTGGGGCACAGGAATTTGTTCCTTTTTTCCCTTTAAAATATAGTCCGGCCCCCCAAAGGTCTGAGGGACAGTGGACTGGCCCCCTGCTGAAAATGTTTGCTGACCCCTGTTTTAGTCCAACACTCTAACCACTACACCACACTGTCTTAGCATATTAGAGAAAAATATGAGTGTAATTTCATTCTTGTTCTGATTAACTCATTGGTTCTGATTAACATCCTCTCATTCCGGCATCTTGTGCCCTCCTGAACTTTGTAAGACCCGGCCGTCAAAACCTCCCATCTAACAAACTTGACCTTACAGCATTTCATTGATTGTTGCCTATTATCTCACACAGGCTGTTAAGGGGAAGCATGAAATGTGAGTTTTGCTCTCCTTTGAGCTTCGCTCGTGCTAGTTAACCTCTCTCTGTGTTGCAGCTAATTAGCTGCTTTTGCTCAATGTTTGCAAAACAGGGGTGAGCAAAACAAAATTTTGCCTACTCACACTTCTCCATCTCAGTCTTTCTCGTAAGGAGCGAGGGAGGGGAGAAAACAAAAACCACGGCTTTGATAAAAACATAGCATAAGAACTTAAGACCAGTCTGCCAGCGACCTATCTGGTCCATCATCCTCTTCTCACAGTGGCCAATCAGCTGCCTGAGGGAAAGCAGCAAGGCATGGTTTCGAACACAAGACCCCTCTCCTGGGGTTTCCAGCCACTGGGATTCAGAAGAATTGTGGAGGCAGAGCATGTGGGAATGTTCAGGGTGGCAGGAGAGGATATATTCTTTATTAATATCCCTCCTAACTTGCACTAGCAAGTCCCTTTACTTAGCAGAGTTTACATTCCTCTTTTAACACGAATAGCAGATAGCTGGTTGCAGGCTCGTGTGAGCCTCTCATTATTATACAATTCAGCCTGGCTCAGATTGAATTGTGTGTTCCTGGTAAGTTCCCTTTTAACCCCTCTTAAAAGAATAAAGGCGCCACAACCATATTCAAAGTCAATAAAAGAAGTTTACTCACATCAGTTCACAGTTGGATCCCTGAAGGCAGACTTAGTTACAAATATGTACATGTAGATCTACCCCATATGGAGAAATAATCCCAGTGCTGCTGCTAGCTGAGAGCTAGCACACCAGTCCTAGTTAAAAGCTGGTCCAACGAAGAAGGAAGTCAAAAAGAGAGAGGTGTGCTGTGTGTCTCATCGTTTTGTTACCTGGACAGGTAAGGTCACGCCCACATTCTATCACAGGCAAAAGGAAGCATGTTCCAGCCAGGAGGAACAGGAAGTTTTGACTGGCTGAACCAAACATCCCCCTGCATGTCCACTCTAGGAAAACAAGGAATGTTGTACTTGACTGCTCCCAGTGGATTACATCCCACAGAGCATAGCTGCCCTGGCTAGTAGCTGTTTATAACCTTTGCCTCCTCCATTAATTTGTAGCCATCACTCCTTCATGGAGTTCCACAGTTTAACTCTCCACTGCAGGAAGAACCTTTCTGTCCTGAATTTTCCAACAGTTGGCTTCCATAGGATGTCCATGGGTATTCATGCCAGGCATAATTCTATAAATTTCTATCATGTTGTCTGCTACTCGCCTTTTCTCTGAATTGGGTAAACGGTAAAGAGACCCCTGACCGACTCTGGGGTTGCGGCGCTCATCTCGCTTTACTGGCCGAGGGAGCCGGCGTACAGCTTCCAGGTCATGTGGCCAGCATGACTAACCCACTTCTGGCGAACCAGAGCAGCGCACGGAAACGCAGTTTACCTTTCCGCTGGAGCGGTACTAATTTATCTACTTGCACTTTGACGTGCTTTCGAACTGCTAGGTTGGCAGGAGCAGGGACCGAGCAATGGGAGCTCACCCCGTCACAGGGATTCAAACCACCAACCTTCTGATCAGCAAGTCCTAGGCTCTGTGGTTTATCCCACAGTGCCACCCGTGTCCCCTTTTCTCTGAATTGCAAAGTACCAGAAGCTGCCAATTTCCTTCATATGGGAGTCGCATCACCCCTTGACTGTTCCTGAACCTTTTTCTCAACATTTTCTCAGCTATTTGAGATAAGGCTACCCAAACTGTACACCGTATTCCAAACACAGCAGCGCTATAGATTTGTACAGCAGAATTATTGGCAGAAAAGCAAATTAGCTAGCAAAAACAGTAGCGGAGGTAATACTCTTATGGTTCTGAAGTGAATGAAGATCTGGGGAAATAAATTCTTGTTTGTGGAAATGTTTTGAGTTTTTTAAAAACGCATGACATGAAATTTAAACAAACATAAGCTGGAGCTTAAATAGTTTGTTGCTAAGAGACTGGGGTTCAGAAACCCTATTGATGTGAGGTTTTCCTGCAGTCAGTTTGCAGGCTTACGTGCCGTCCTCTTCAACGATCAAATACCCCGTGGGAATTTCGTTCATCCTCCCAGTCTCTGCTCTCGGCAGGAACCGAATCTCTCTTCTCAATGCGTTTGCTGAGCTTGCAAGTTGCTTGTTGTGAAGGAGAAAGTGGAGCAAGACTTTCGGAGCTGAGATTGGCTTAGCTCCAGGGCTCTCCCCCTTTTGCTGCTTTCCTGTAATCGCACTCAAGGAAGAGAAGTTGAATCTGTCATCGCCTGGAGTGTGGACAGCAAGGCGCAAAAGGATCCAAACTCCTGGGAGGATGGGAGATGTGTGTGTGTGTCCCCTGCAGCACAACTCAGATGAAAACAACCAGTGTGGTGTAATGGCTGAAGTCCTGGTTTATCACCCGGGAGACCTGGGTTTGAATCCCCACTTGGTCATGAAACTCACTGGGTGTGACCTGGGGGCCTACCTCACAGGGTTGTTGTGGGGTGAAATGGGGAGGAGGAGGAGGAGACCCATGTATGTTACCTTGAGGTTCTCGGGGGGGGAAAGGTGATGCATAAAGGTAACAAAATGAGTAAGTAAATAAAGCAAAAAAGTCATTCCCTTCTCAAGTACTCCTGCCAGATTGAATGTATCTTCTTCTTTTCTTTGGCAATGCCTCATAGCCGAGTAAGATTGTCTTCCATAAACAGGGTTTTAATAATAATAATAATTACTTATTATTTATACCCCGCCCATCTTGCTGGGCTTCCCCAGCCACTCTGGGCGGCTTCCAACAAAATATTACAATACCGTAATGCATCAAACATTAAAACCTTCTTGAAACAGGGCTGCCTTCAGATGTCTTCTAAAAGTCTGGTAGTTGTTTTTCTCTTTGATATCTGGTGGGAGGGTGTTCCACAGGGCAGGCGCCACCACCGAGAAGGCCCTCTGCCTGGTTCCCTGTAGCTTTGCTTCTCGCAGTGAGGGAACCTCCAGAAGGCCCTTGGCGGCGGACCTCAGTGTCTGGGGGTGGAGATGCTCCTTCAGATATGAATCCGTAAATGACTGTGGAGGCCAATTCTGGACCCACACATCCTTCCACAGTGGGGACATTGGTTTCCGGGTGGGAGTTGATCACGGTGAGGGTTTGCCAAGCATGCCTTCCTCTTAGCACATTTCTCCCTTGCATCCTGAGTTTGAGTGTCTTCAAAGCCCATGACACCTTTGGTGAAGGCTGTTCTCCAATTGGAGCGCTCATAGGCAAGTGCTTCCCAATTGTTGGTGTTTATACTACATTTTTAAAAAATTGCCTTGAGAGAGTTTAAATCTCTTTTGTTAACCACCAGCATTATGCTTTCCATTTTTAACTTCGGAATAGAGTAATTGCTTTGGAAGACGATCATCAGGCATCCTTGAATCTTTCAAGGAGTTGGAGATGGCGTTTATAAGTTGTTATTATTATTGAATGTATAAAATGAAGATAATAGCCTTAAATATTGAACAGAATAATGCAGGATCCCAATTTTGCAACAGAAAGCAGGAGAGACGCTATGATGGAGAGGAGAGTAGAACCTCAGGGAGACCAGGGTTCAAATCCCCACTCTGCCACGAAGCTCAACAGGTGAACTTGGGAAAGTGCTTCTTGATGACAACACAAAAGTGAGAGTGGTGAAAGTGCCAGACCGGGCACACCTCTTGTTGTCATTCCCATGGTATATATGTGATGCATGTATATGATTCATGGGAAAACCAGGTCTTACTGTACTTAGAACCCTAGAATTGTAGCATTGGGAGGGACCCCCAAAGCTCATCTAGTCCAAGCCCTGGTGATACAGGAGTTGGCATTTCAAAAGCAGGGAATCTGGAGTCAGGAGCTGACTGTCAAGAGTGTGTACAGGAGCCAGGCCCTGTGACAATAGGTCTTCACAGTTTGTTCTGGAGAGGCAAGGTGCAGCCGCACAGGTGAGGCCGATTGGTAACTCACAGCACCTGGTGGCAAGAGCCAGGAAGGGATATAAGGTCAGCATTTCCCTTCGGCTCTTTGCCACAGCAAGTCGTTTCCTGCCTTGCTGCATTTGGCTTCTTGCTTCCAGATCCTTGGACCTGGGCTTCTTGGCTCCTTGCTTCTTGACCCTCAGACCCTGGACTTTGTGACTCCTTTCTTCTCGACCCTCGGACTCTTGCTTTCATGACTCCTTGCTTCTCGACCTCGGACCCTTGACTTCATGACTCCTTGCTTCCTGATCCTCGGACCCCTCACTTCATGACTCCTTGCTTCTTGACCCTCGGACCCTGGACGTTGTGACTCCTTGCTCCTTGACCGTTGAACTCTTGACTTCATGACTCCTTGCTTCTCTACCCTCTGACCCTGGACTTTGTGACTCCTTGCTTCTCGACCCTCAGACCCTCGGACCCTCGACTTCGTGACTCCTTGCTTCTCGACTCTCAGGCCCTTGACTTCGTGACTCCCTGCTTCCTGACCCTTGGACCCCTGGCTTCTGGACTCTCATTCCTGCTCCCACCCCGCCATCTTGCCCCCAGTCTCCACGTCCTCAGCCGGGACTTCGACTGCCCGTAAACCGGTCCATGACACTGACACAGCCAGAAGAACTCATTCATCATAAGCTAAGGAGGAGGAGATGTAGACTTCAGAAGTGGCAGAAACTCCACTCCAGTTATCCCAAGAGACCAGGCCAGCTTTCAGAGGTAATTACATCTTTTCCAAAGCCATTTATGAGTTCTTCATGAATTATTAGGATGATGCAATGCTGTTCACAACCCACTGATTGTGAAACAGCTACGTTTTTGGCTGGGAAATATCCATCCATTTCGGAAATGACAGGAATGTTGGCCAGCGATCCTTCAGCATAACACTTCTCTGATCGGATGGGGCCAGAATCTGAAACCCTGGACAGAGATAATGGAACACGTGCAGGTTGGTGGAGTCATAGAATGAGAGGACTGTAGAGATTGAAGGGACCCCACAGGGTCATCTAGTCCAACCCCCTGCAATGCAGGAATCTTAGCTAAAGCATCCAAGACCCAACCGCTGCTAAGAAACCTACCATGACATTAAAACTCATGGCCATCCATGTACGGTAGAAGATTCAGGACAGATTTTTTTTTAAGTCCTTCACATAGTATGTAGTTAAACTATGGAACTCTCTGCCACAGGAGGCAGGGATGGAAGGCTTTGAAAAGAGGATTGGGCAAATTCATTGAGGAGGGGACCAGGCCCTGCTTCCATAGTTGGAGGTAGCAATGCTCCACAGGAGGGGAGAGGACTCCTCTGGTCAGATCCTGCATGCATGGTCCCCAATGGGGCATCTGCTTGGACTAGCTGAGCCATTGGCCTGATCCAGTCGGCTCTTTATGCTCTTATGATAAGGTACCAGTTGGGTTGGGCTGGCATATGTCTGCCAGGCGTTTCATTCTCTCTCGTGCTGCAGAATATGTGACTACTAGATCACATGCTCTGTGTGTTGATATTCCATTCTTTGGAAGTGTGGGAATGGAAGGAACTGTACGCCACTTCCGTCTTCTTTGTTCCTTGTTCTGCTGTTGTGCTCTCTGAGGAGAAGAGACATGCCATGACTGCTCTGTTCTTTATTTTGATCCTGTAAATAAATCACTAGGGACACGGGTGGCGCTGTGGGTTAAACCACAGAGCCTAGGGTTTGCCGATCAGAAGGTCAGCGGTTCAAATCCCTGCAACGGGGTGAGCTCCTGTTGCTCGGTCCCTGCTCCTGCCCACCTAGCAGTTCGAAAGCACGTCAAAGTGCAAGTAGATTAAATAGGTACCGCTCCGGCAGGAAGGTAAACGGCGTTTCCGTGCGTTGCTCTGGTTCGCCAGAAGCGGCTTAGTCCTGCTGGCCATATGACCCGGAAGCTGTACTGACTCCCTCGGCCAGTAAAGCGAGATGAGCGCCGCAACCCCAGAGCCGGCCACAACTGGACCTAATGGTCAGAGGTCCCTTTACCTTTAAATAAATCACTAAACTCAGATGCTACATATACTCAGTCTCGGCTTCTGCTAAGCTCTGCTGCTTGCTTGAACATCCAGAGGGGTGAATGCTCTGCTCTGCTGTGCTATGCGTTCCAGATCGGTGCCAGGAGAAGGCCATCTGCCACCCAAAAGCACCAACGATGTCTTCACCTGCCTTCTGCATTTAGGGATGGGACAGACTTTGGAGCGAGCTCCCACCTACCAGTTTACTCTTATTATTCTGGAACTGTTAACTGCTGCAAAGGCCCCGAAGTCTCCGGTGTTGTGGCTGGCACAGAAGGCTGGCATGGTGCCCTCCTGTCCAAGCCAAAGCACAACACAGAAAAGCAGTTGGCATATCCCGTGGAAACCACTCCTGCCTCCCAAAAGAGAGGTGCAGACTTTACTCTCTGGAAATCAGAATTGTGTTTTGTTTTGTGTTGGGTTTGTTCAGGTCAGACTTTTCAATGTGGGTTGTCAGCCCTTGCTAGTGGAAGCCTGTTGCCAGAAACTGCAGGAGAGGAGAGAGGCTTTTGTGCACGAATCCTGCTTGCAACTTTTCCATAATGTGGTAACAGGATGCTGGACTAGGAGGGCTGCTGGCCTGATCCAGCAGGGGATTATGTTCTTACCTCGCAATTGCCAGCTTGAGCAAAAGCTAATAAATGCTAAGGATTCCTTGCCAACAAAGGTACGTATAGTTAAAGCTATGGCTTTCCCTGTAGTGATGTACAGAAGTGAGAGCTGGACCGTAAAGAAGGCTGATCGCCAAAGAATTGACGCTTTTGAATTCTGGTGCTGGAGGAGACTCTTGAGAGTCCCATGGACTGCAAGAAGATCAAACCTCTCCATTCTGAAGGAAATGAGCCCTGAGTGCTCACTGGAAGGACAGATCCTGAAGCTGAGGCTCCAAGACTTTGACCACCTCGTGAGAAGAGAAGACTCCCTGGAAAAGACCCTGATGCTGGGAAAGATGGAGGGTGCAAGGAGAAGGGAACGATGGAGGACGAGATGGTGGGGACGGTGTTCTTGAAGCTACCAGCATGAGTTTGACCAAACTGCAGGAGGCAGTGGAAGACAGGAGTGCCTGGCGTGCTCTGGTCCATGGAGTCATGAAGAGTCGGACATGACTAAACGACTAAACAACAACAACACTAAGGGTGCCCAAACAGTGAAGTCTAGCAGCTGAAAAACACAGCCCAAAGCACCTTTACTGGGAAGGACGATAAAGACCCACCAATTCCATGTGATGAGAGCTGCAGTCACTGCCTGACTTTTCAAAATAAACACGGTCCCTGGGGAAATTATTTTTTTTATTGCAGCCAATTAAAAACAGCCATTAGGATCTTCTTCCTGGGGAGAAGCATGCTCCATTAGCATTGTGTTAATAAAGCAGACTTCGTGTAGCTCACGTTTTTGCTGCCGCGTTCAGAGGCAAGAGTCGAAGTGTTATGCGGCGAGGTGCAGCGCAAAGAACGTTTTGGCCTGGAGAAAGCAGCGGCTTGAGTTTTCTGAAACGGAAATTTCTCCCCAAAGCAAATGAGGCTGATTTGCAGAGGACAATCTGAACATTTTCTGGTGCCTTAAGACCTGGCAAGGGGAAGCTGAAGAAGTTTCCATCAACCTGGATGCCTTTATAGGAGGATGAGACACATTCTGTTGATGGCTATTGATGTCTTCTTGCCAGGATGGCTGTGTTCTGCTTGCATAGCCGGAGGCAACAATTCTTCTGAATGCCAGTTACTGGAAACTGCAGGAAGACAGAGAGCTCCTGTGCTCGGATCCTACTTGTGGGTTTCCCATAATGAGCATCTAGTTGGCCACTTTGAGAACTGTTGGAATGTTCAGGGTGGCAGGAGAGGATATATTGTTTATTAATATATTCCCTAGCTTGCGTTAGCAAGTTCCTTTACTTAGCAGAGTTACATTCCCCTTTTTGCACGCACAGCAGATAGCTGGTTGCAGGCTCGTGTAAGCCTCTCTCTATTACACAATTCAGTCTGTCTCAGATTGAATTGTATCGTTCCTGGTAAGTTCCCTTGAATCCCTCATAATAGAATAAAGACGTCACAATCTTATTCAAAGTCAATAAAAGAAGTTTAGTCACATCAGTTCACAGCTGGATTCCTGAAGGCAGACTTAGTTCCCATATGGGGGAATAATCCCAGTGCTTCTGCTAGCTGAGAGCTAGCAGAACAGTCCTAGCTAGAAGCTGGTTCAACGAAGAAGGGAGTCAAAAAGACAGAGGTGTGTTGCGTGACTCGTCATTTTGTTACCTGGACTGGTTAGTTCACACCCACCTTCTATCACATGCAAAAGGAAGGATGCTCCAGCCCAGGAGGAACAGGAAGTTTTAACTGGCTGGACCAAACATCCCCTTGCCTGTCCACTCTAGGAAAATAAGGAATGTTGTACTTGACTGCTCCCAGTGGATTACATCCCACAAGAAAAGGATGCTGGACAAGATGGATCACTGGCTTGATCCAGCAAGCTCTTTTTCTGTTTTTAGTTTGATATGAGGATTGGTGCTCTTACTTCCCAGGTTTCTACATTCTGGTTGAATGTTTTGGGTACGAAGAAACAAGGGGAGGCAACAGCAAATGGCAGACATTCTTATTTTTGGCCATCCTGAGCCATGCCCTACAGGTCCCTCATTCTTAACAGAGTGGAGAGGGCCCTCCAAAAGTTGCCAGGTTGCAACCCATTGGATGGAGGGAAGTCTCCAGCACGGGTCTCCTTGCCTTTGATGTGCTGGGCTGTACTAGAGTCATAGAATTGTAGGGTTGGAAGGGACCCAAGGGTCATCTAGTCCAACCCCCTGCCCAGCAGGAATAACCCCCTGAAATCCTCCCATCACAGGCTTGACTGCTTTTTGCTTTTCCATAAGGAGGGAGAGGAGACTTAAATTGGCCTCCTGAATGAATGCGAGGCAGCTGCTTCTGTTCATCTGTTCATCCATCTGGGCTTTGGCGGCCTGCTGGTTGCCGGGCAACCCAGAATTGACTTTTGGGAGGCTCTTTTTGGCGTTTGAGAAAACCCAGAAGTCTGTCAAAACTTTGCCGACGGCCTCTCCAAGGCATTCTAGTTTGGAAGGGGGAATCACTCTGCTTGGGCTTGGTAAGAACGGACCCTCCCTCTCCAAACGTGAAATTACGGTGCATATCTTTTGCCATTTCACCACCGCCCAATGAGCAAAAGGTAAAGGTAAAGGGACCCCTGACCATTAGGTCCAGTCGTGGCCGACTCTGGGGTTACGACGCTCATCTCGCTTTACTGGCCGAGGGAGCCAGTGTCCAGCTTCCGGGTCATGTGGCCAGCATGACTAAGCCGCTTCTGGAGAACCAGAGCAGCGCACGGAAACGCCATTTACCTTCCTGCCGGAGCGGTGCCTATTTATCTACTTGCACTTTGACGTGCTTTCGAACTGCTAGGTTGGCAGGAGCAGGGACCGAGCAACAGGAGCTCACCCCATTGCGGGGATTCGAACCGCCGACCTTCTGATCGGCAAGTCCTAGGCTCTGTGGTTTAACCCATAGCGCCTCCCACTTCCCATCCAATGAGCAAAGGAATCCCTTAATGAAGCAGGACTCGCCGACCACATTTTGAAACAGGCTTTTATCTATTTTGTTTTGTCAATTTTGCTCCAGAGAATAAACCAGGTTTTCTGTAACTGTAATTCCATTTCAGCAAACTCCTTTCCTATTGCATGAACTCTGTGTGGTCTCAGATCATCCTAAACACTCTGACACTGAGAGCTTGAACATCAATCTACCAAATGACGCTTCAGAGAAACCTGGGGAATTTTTGGAGGCTGATAAGCAGCAGGAATGGGGGGACGGGATTCTGTTTTCTTTGAGTAACTCAGTTGGGAACAGGAGGATAGCTAGCTTGGGGCAGCTGGGATGAGACCATGTCATTCTGCAATTGGCCCAGCAGAAGGACCCCTTAGGGCACTGGTGCCAATTAAGATGAGCATGCAAGATAAACGAGAATGTGAAAGTGATCAAACACATCGTTACAAAAGTCCAATTAAGATGGGGCTTTGGAACAAAGGCAACTTCGATGCTACAGCTGAGCTCCGATAAATGATAAGGTCATGTGTTTTCCTTTCTGCTTTCATCTGGGTTGTAAGGGATTTTCTGCAAGCCTCACTCAAAGAAAATGACCTGTGGGCAGTTCAGACTTCCTGGTGGGGTTTTCCCAGCAAGAACCCAGCCGAAACTTTCTTAATTCTCCATTAGTCAAACTTGTAACAAAAAAAAATTAGGGGTGACTCACCCTGAGAACTGGAGGTAGTTTCAGTTTCTTATTTTTCCAGTCTTTCAGTGCTCCCCATTTCTACATCAGTCTGTGATTTTTTTAAGAAGTGCTCATCAAAATCCACCCATATTTGTGTGTGCATTTCACTTCGCAAATACTTTTTTGTGTGGGAAATATATGCCTTTTTGCAATGAGATTTCCCCTAACATAATGCATTTTTGTGCATTGCTTTCACCAACACAAATATTTCCTGCTCATGTTCTCTCTAACATGCACTTTAGGGGGCACACCTGCTTTGCTCGAGGAAACTGTGTTGCAGATGAAAAAAATTAAGGCCATATATATGGCCTTAATTTTTTTCATCTGCAACACAGTTATATTATATTATATACAGTATATAATAAATGTTCATGGATGTGCCAGGCAAACATGTACATAAATGTATGGGCCACATGTCTGAGGCAGCAAAGGAAAACAGCCCTGGAGCCATTTTGGCTCCCAAACTGACCAAATGTTTTCTCTGCAAGGTCAAAGGAAAATGGGAAAGCCTCCCCATTGTCTTGTCATTCACAAAACCGGTCTTAAGGGTATATCTGTGTATGAATAGGGTGAGCCTGTGACCTGGCTCAGGAACTAAGTATTTGTCACTACAGGACTGGCCAGACTTAACAGGGTATCCAATCAAGTGAGCATTAATAGGTAACCTGCCAGATGGGAGATAAACAATGCACTCAGATTTCTGTTGTAGACCGCCTTTTCTGTGATGTAGGTATGATGTGTCTGGGGCTTTGTCTTGAGCTACACCCCTTCTGTGATGTATTTATGTTTGTGGGGTGGTCTTGGACTCCAGGGTGGGCAATTTAAAATGTCTATATAAAGGCAGCCACACCTTGGTTTGGGGTCCTCCTCCTCCTCCTGCATGTGAAGGGGGAACCCTGTTGCAACAGTTCAATAAAGATCAGGCTTACTAGCTGCTTTGCTTCACAATATTCTCTGGCTGGCCTCTGTTATTTTCTCCGACCGATGGAGAACCTGTAAAGGACTCTGTAAGGGCTCTTGTGTCCCCCATAAGGGAATAAGGGCAGATTTTCATTTATTACACAGAAAATTCAGGAAAGCACAGATTTTCAAAGGGCAGCTGTTGAATTCTAGTTTGCACACGTCGGTTTGGGGAGTGCAAATAAGGGAATGAATTTCTGCCCCCTCGTTGCCAGTTCCAAACCTCAAAGTGGCATTGAGGCAAGGAGCAACCCCCTCGCCGCCTCCAACACTGACACCTCTGCATACAACTGACTGGCTCTGAAGGTTGCAAGCGAAAAGGAGCTTTTTGCAGCAGAGGAGAATTCGGATCTGCTGCAAAGTGGCAGGAGGAGGAGGGGAGAGAGAGAGAGAGAAAAGAGGTGGAAGAAGGGAAAACCAGGGGGACCCGTCTCCTGCAACCTGAGTGTTTTTAAGAACTTGGCAAGCAGCTCTGTGAGGGAGGCCGTTATGTAAGGTTTGCAGCACCGGAGGTTTATGTAACAAGAGGAGGAAAATCAGCTTTGCAGACGCAAAACTCGGCAGAGAAACTTTGGGAGCAACAGCAGAGGAATTAGCCACTATCTCACAGGTGTGTCCGGGTCAGTGGTGTAGCGTGGGTTGTCAGCACCCGGGGCAAGGCAAGTAATTTGCGCCCCCTGACCCGTGGATTTGCGCCCCCTAACCCTAACCCCCAGATGTTGCGCCCGGTGCGGCCGACCCCCCCTGCACCCCCCACGCTACGCCACTGGTCAGGGTCAGGGATGGGAGTCTGCTTTGAGTTGGCTGTTGCCAAAGGAAGGCTCACTCCAGCCTCTGTGTGTGTGTGTGTGTGTGTGTGTGTGTGTGTGTGTGTGTGTGAGTGAAGGATTTTTTTAAAAAAAAGAAGTTTCCTTTGGAGCATGCGCAGAGTGCCCATTACTCATCCCCTCCATGGAACCCCAACCGGCCCACACAGACGTGGCATGAAAAAGGGCAGAAGTACAATTCCCTAGAGGGACATGGGTGGCGCTTTGGGTTAAACCACAGAGCCTAGGACTTGCCAATCAGAAGGTAGGCAGTTCAAATCCCCGTGACGGGGTGAGCTCCCGTTGCTCAGTCCCTGTTCCTGCCAACCTAGCAGTTCGAAAGCACGTCAAGTGCAAGTAGATAAATAGGTACCACTCCGGTGGGAAGATAAATGGCATTTCCGTGTATTGCTCTGGTTCGCCAGAAGTAGCTTAGTCATGCTGGTCACATAATCCGGAAGCTGTACGCCGGCTCCCTCGGCCAATAAAGCGAGATGAGCGCCGCAACCCCAGATTCGGCCACGACTGGACCTAATGGTCAGGGGTCCCTTTACCTTTACAATTCCCTAGCTATTTGAGATGGTAAGAAGGGCCTGCAGAATCAGGCCAGCGGCCCACCAAGTCCAGCGTCCTGTTCTCACAGTGGCCAACCAGATGCCCTAATGCAGCGGTTCTCAACCTGTGGGTCCCCACATGTTGTTGGACTACAACTCCCATCATCCCTGAGCTCTTGCCTTGCTAGCTAGGGGTGATGGGAGTTGTAGTCCAACAACATCTGGGGACCCACAGGTTGAGAAAGGCTGCCCTAATGCGAAACCCCTTCGGAAAGGCTGTCACGAATGCTTTACCTGAGATTCCTGCATTGCAGGGGGTTGGACTAGATGACCCTCAGGGTCCCTTCCTACTCTACAAATGATTCTGCGACCTGAGCACCAGAGCCCTCTTCCCTCCTGCAGTTTCCAGCAAATGAGATTCAGACGCGTTGCTGCCTCCGACGGTGGAGCCACAGCAAAGCCAGCCCTCCATCTAATTGTCCAATCCTCATTTAAAACCATCCAAGTTGTTGGCCATCACTGCCTCCTGTGGCAGGGAGTTCCAAAGGTTAACTACACACTGCATGGGAAAGTCCTTTCTTTTCCCTGCTCTGGATCTTCAAGCATTTAGCTTCCCAAGATGCCCGCGAGTGAGAGAGAGAGAGAGAGAGAGAAAAAGCCTTCCTCCATCCTCTTTCTCCATGCAAGGCATCATTTTAGAAACCTCTTTTTTTGCAAACTTTTCTACCCAGCTGCTTTGGCTCTGTTGCCTCTTTAGAAACCAGCAGCTGCTTCAAATATTCAGTACATTTTCCTCTCTAGCTTTCAAAACCTGTAAAAAAGGGAGGTTTCAAAAATCTGTCTGACACATCATTTCTACATCCGAAGGATGCACACAGATATTTTCTCAGCCCACAGAACATCTGGGCAATCATCCTGCCTGAAAAGTGTTGTGTTGCTTCCTGATATTTCATACTTTCTCCCTTCCACACATAAACAAAGGATGCAAGGATAGGACTGGGAAATGGGAATATCTTTGCAGGGACTCTTCTGAGCACATTACCTGTGATACACCTGCCAGGTGAAACATCATAGAATCATAGAATTGTAGGGTTGGAAGGGACCAGAACGGTCATCTAGTTCAATTCAGGTTTGTCCTTATTTCTTCCTAGATGACCCATTGGATCCCTTCCCATTCTAAGATTCTCTGAAATTTGTGCCAAGGGCAAAGGCAGGCATCGTATAACTCAACATTGTTTTTAAAACTGTACACTCTAGCCTTCCAACAACAAAGTGGATGGTGCAAGTCAAACGATCCATTCCAGAAAAGAAAAAGCACTGATATTTGCACACACTATAAAATAGAAATTTTTTAAAAATGCAGAATTGCAAAGAAGAAAACAACTCCCTAGAGATCTCTGTCCCTCTCACCTTCAACCCTACCAAGACACACTAAGAATGTTTTTAAAGTCCCATTAAAATAAAGGTTGAGTGTTCTCCCCTGGCAAGATGATTCCAAAGTCTTGGTGCCACCACGCCAAAGGCCCTGTCCTGCTCCTATTTGCCACCAGCCTCGCTTTGGATGGTAAGAGTCAGGCAACCATCTCACTTGATGGACAGGAGTGGGTGGTTCCTTCGCCATCCTAATTCCAAACGGTTTAGGGTGTTCCAAACCAGCACTTTAAACCATGCCCAACATCCCTTCGTCCAGTGGTTCCCAAATATTTTGGAGCTGCCAGTGGCTTGGTTCCTGTACCCTATAAAAAGCATTATTCAGAATAGCAGTTTGCACAACCCACTAAGGAAGAGAACCACATCATAAAATCCAAAACAGTAACAATTAATTGCATGATGATGATCCTATCCAATCAGAACTATCTAGTTTAATTAACTCCGCAAAACGGATTAATTGGTCCAGCGATACCAGCTTTTCAAAGTCAGAGAAGTCATTCACACCTCCATCAGCCCCCTGCCACTCCATTGTCTCTTAGCACACACCCCCCCCCATTGCCCTCTAGAAAGCTGTACCACCCATTGTGGGAACTTTAGTCTGAGGCAGGGGTGTTCCCAAACACTCCTTGTGCAGATTTTAAAAACTCTCCTTCCTTACCTCATCAAATGGAGCTTCATCCTCGCAGTTCTCGATCACTCGGGTGTAGAAGGAAAGGCCTGCAGGAGCCAAGGAGAAAAACAGACATTTAGCTTTTGCAGAACAGCACAGAACCCAGAAGAAACGTGTTGATTGTAGCACTCATTTCGCTTTATTGGCAGAGGGAGCCGGTGTACAGCTTCCGGGTCATGTGGCCAGCATGGCTAAGCCGCTTCTGGCGAACCAAAACAGTGCATGGAAACGCCGTTTACCTTCCCACCAGAACAGTACCTATTTATCTGCTTGCACTTTGATGTGCTTTCGAACTGCTAGGTTGGCAGGAGCTGGGACCGAGCAATGGGAGCAAGTCATAGGCTCTGTGGTTTAACCCACAGTGCCACCTGCATCCCTTAGCGCCTTAGAGACCAACTAAGTCTGGACCATAAAGAAGGCTGATCACTGAAGAATGGATGCTTTTGAATTCTGGTGCTGGAGGAGACTCTTGAGAGTCCCATGGACTGCAAGAAGATCAAACCATTCTGAAGGAAATCTGCCCTGAGTGCTCACTGGAAGGACAGATCCTGAAGCTGAGGCTCCAAGACTTTGGCCCCCTCATGAGAAGAGAAGTGTCTCTGGAAAAGACCCTGAGGTTGCGAAAGATGGAGGGCACAAGGAGAAGGGGACAACAGAGGACGAGATGGTGGGACAGTGTTCTCGAAGCTACCAACATGAGTTTGACCAAACTGCGGGAGGCAGTGGAAGACAGGAGTGCCTGGCATGCTCTGGTCCAGGGGGTCACAAAGAGTTGGACACAACTAAACAACCAAACAACAACAACAAGACGAGCTGGTCTGATGCAATCAAAACAATTTAAAAATTGTCCAGTAGCACCTTAGAGACCCACTAATTTGTTCGGGGTATAAGCTTTCGTGTGCATGCACACTTCTTCAGATACAGTGGTACCTCGGGTTCTTAACCTGAAACTGTTCTTAACCTGAAGCACCACTTTAGCTAATGGGGCCTCCCGCTGCCGCTGCACCGCCGCCATGCGATTTCTGGTCTCATCCTGAAGCAAAGTTCTTAACCCGAGGTACTATTTCTGGGTTAGCGGAGTCTGTAACCTGAAGTGTATGTAACCTGAGGCATCTGTAACCCAAGGTACCACTGTACACTGAAACAGAATTCACCAGACCCTTATATATAGTGGGAGGGTGGGGAGGGGTTTTTCTCAGGAGGGTAGTAGGAGATGGGTGATTGACTCAGTGGGCATGGTAAACCTGTTGACGACTGTTAACGACTGCAATTAGTCCTACAGGAAAAAGCCTGGGATAGTATGCAGATGACCAAAAATAGCTTTAGCATGTGCAATGAGACAAGAATCCAATATCTCTATTCAGACCAGGTTTCTCCATAGTTTTCAGTTTAGTCAAACATGTTCGGACTCTCTCTCCAACTTGTTGCTTTTTCTCTGGCCCAAGTCACTGTCAAACTCAACTCTGGCTTTGTCTATTGAGAAAGGGGGTCCTATCCATTCGCTGTCTCACACCTGAATGGCCCATCACCCAAGCGATCATCTCTCCAAGAAGCCAGACCGGCTTATATTTTAACACTTGCTGCATCCAGGGGTTAGAAGAGTCTGGCATGCAGCTTAAAACCTAAACTCTTACACACACAAATATATATATAACAAAAATAAATAAATATACAAGAAAGCATATCACCAAGCTTATCCCCTGGAACATTGGTGCAGGTAAGCCCTTAAAAGAGCATTGTTACATATTTATAAATGTCCTCTCTTTTTATTTTTATTAATGTATTAATCTGGCCTGATTGTGACTCATCTATGCAGATAACAAACAGAGAGTGAGGCAATTGTCAAAAGTCTGTGTTGTCTCTGGCATCCATAGAGATATATCTATTTCTAGCAAATAGATGTGTGTACTGTATTTTGAGCCATAGTTCATGGAATCATATCCTACCCAACTGCACAGAAACCTTTGTGGTTTTGCTTTAGCCTCTATCAGTCTCAGACTGAACATAACCTTTTCTGAAATTGCAATAGGCCAAATAGATTGTGTCCTAGCGCGAAACATTTGATATTGCTTTACATGTATTAACAATGGAATAACATGACATTTTTGAACGAAAGCAGTGTGCTCTTGTGGCGTTTGTTGTGATTTAAGTTGTCTGTTGACGCAGGTGGCGCTGTGGGTTAAACCACAGAGCCTAGGACTTGCCGATCAGAAGGTCGGCGGTTCGAATCCCCACGACGGGGTGAGCTCCCGTTGCTCAGTCCCTGCTCCTGCCCACCTAGCAGTTTGAAAGCACATCAAAGTGCAAGTAGATAAATAGGTACCGCTCCAGCAGGAAGGTAAACAGCATTTCCATGCGCTGCTCTGGTTCGCCAGAAGCGGCTTAGTCATGCTGGCCACATGACCCGGAAGCTGTACGCCGGCTCCCTTGGCCAGTAAAGCGAGATGAGCACCGCAACCCCAGAGTCAGTCACAACTGGACCTAATGGTCAGGGGTCCCTTTACCTTTACCTTTAAGTTGTCTGTTGTTGCTTTCATTTTCTGTATACCACTTAGAGATTTATATATATTAAGTGGAATAGAAATATTGTGAATCAATAAATCCCTGTACGGAAATCCCATAAAAACATTTTTTGCATTACATCTCATCCTTGAACAATTTTATTCTGTGAAACGCCCTGAGACCTCTGGGTATAAAGGTAAAGGTAAAGGTACCCCTGCCCGTACGGGCCAGTCTTGACAGACTCTGGGGTTGTGCGCCCATCTCACTTAAGAGGCCGGGGGCCAGCGCTGTCCGAAGACACTTCCGGGTCACGTGGCCAGCGTGACATCGCTGCTCTGGCGAGCCAGAGCCGCACACGGAAACGCCGTTTACCTTCCCGCTAGAAAGCGGTCCCTATTTATCTACTTGCACCCGGAGGTGCTTTCGAACTGCTAGGTTGGCAGGCGCTGGGACCGAGCAGCGGGAGCGCACCCCGCCGCAGGGATTCGAACCACCGACCTTTCGATCAGCAAGTCCTAGGCGCTGAGGCTTTAACCCACAGCGCCACCTGCGTCCCTCTGGGTATAGCGCAGTATATAAATTCAATAAATAATAAATAATAATAATAATTTGATCAGACTCGTTTGCTATGAATACATCAAAGCCTGGGACCCAGAGAGACGGATGAGTCCCATCGAGGTAGCCGGCTGACGAATCAAACCCATCAGACACGCTAAGGAGAGAAGCCGTTAATCCTGGGCATGGATATAAATCTGCATTCGCTTTTTATTGCTCCGTCGCAGAGACTCCTCTTTGAATGCAACTTTTATGACATGGCAGGGGATGAGAAACGTTATTAAAATGTTAAGACCATCTACCGCCAAATCGAAATCAACCCTCTTCTCAAAGGCTTTGGAGGTTATTAAATGTGTCTGCCTCCAGCTGGAGAATCCTGTTTGCAGTTTCTGCTTTTAATATTGCTGTGAGCTGCCCCCGATTTGCATCGGGAATGGCGGAGACTTAGAAGGTTCTTCCTGTCGGTGAGGGAATGTTCAGGGTGGCAGGAGAGGATATATTGTTTATTAATATCTTTCCTAACTTGCGTTAGCAAGTTCCTTTACTTAGCAGAGTTACATTCCCCTTTTTGCACACACAGCAGATAGCTGGTTGCAGGCTCGTGTGAGCTTCTCACTATTACACAATTCAGTCTGTCTCAGATTTAATTGTATGTTCCTGGTAAGTTCCCTTTTAACCCTTCTTAAAAGAATAAAGACACGACAATCTTATTCGAAGTCAATAAAAGAAGTTTACTCACATCAGTTCACAGTTGGAATCCTGAAGGCAGACTTAGTTACAAATATGTACATGTGGATCTACCCCATATGGGGGGATAATCCCAGTGCTTCTGCTAGCTGAGAGCTAGCAGAGCAGTCCTAGCTAGAAGCTGGTCCAACGAAGGAGGGAGTCAAAAAGAGGGAGGGTGCTGTGCGACTCGTTCTTTTGTTACCTGGATAGGTAAGGTCACGGCCACCTTCTAACACAGGCAAAAGGAAGGATGCTCCAGCCAGGAGGAACAGGAAGTTTCGACTGGCTGGACCAAACATCCCCTTGCATGTCCACTCTAGGAAAACAAGGAATGTTGTATTTGACTGCTCTGTGTTTCACACCCCACAGTGCAGAGGAAGGTGACTAAAATGATCAAGGGTCTGGAAGCCAAGCCTTATGAGGAACAGTTGAAGGAGCTGGGGATGTTTAGCCCGGAAAAGAGGAGACTGAGACGAGACTGGAGAGCTATCTTCAAATATCTCAAGGGCTGTCACATGGAAGATGGAAGAAGATTGTTTTCTCCTGCTCTGGAGGGTAGGACTCGAACCCATGGCTTCAAGTTACAAGGAAGGAGCTTCTGACTAAACATACATAGAAACTTTCTGACAGCAAGAGCTGTTGGATAGTGGATCGGTCTCCCTCGGGAGGTTGTGGACTGTCCTTCCTTGGAGGTTTTTAAGCAGAGGTCGGATGACCACCCGTCATGTTTGATCTAGTTGAGAACCTGCATGGCAAGGGGTTGGACTGGATGACCTTTGGGGGTCCCTTCATGCTATGATTCTCTCATTCTGTGATTCTATGATTAATTGGGGTAAGTACCCCAATTGGCAGGCAATGAAAAATAGAGAGAAGCTGCATGCGCTTTCAGTGATAGGGGCCAAGAGCAGAAGTCATGGCAATGAAGATAAATAATAATAATAATAATAATAATAATAATAATAATAATAATAATAATAATAATAATTTATTATTTATACCCCGCCCATCTGGCTGGGTTTCCCCAGACACTCTGGGCGCCTTCCAACAAAGTATTAAAATACAATGGTCTGTTAAACATTAAAAGCTTCCCTGAACAGGGCTGCCTTCAGATGTCTTCTAAAAGTCTGGTAGTTGTTGTTCTCTTTGACATCTGGTGGGAGGGCGTTCCACAGGGCGGGTGCCACCACCGAGAAGGCCCTCTGCCTGGTTCCCTGTAACTTGGCTTCTCGCAGCGAGGGAACCGCCAGAAGGCCCTCGGCGCTGGACCTCAGTGTCCGGGCAGAATGATGGGAGTGGAGATACTCCTTCAGGTACACTGGACCAAGGCTTTAAAGGTCAGCACCAACACTTTGAATTGTGCTCAGAAACAGACTTCCTGTCATTTAGCATTAGCAAGTACATCTTCAGCTCATCGTGATTTCTCCAGATGCAGTTCTGGCGCATTACAACCAGCCGGCGAAAGAATTCAAAAGCTACTTAGCGCTGATATGATGAATTGCCCCAGGAAAACAGCTGATATCACTGGGATTTGCCGCCCATGGACTATTTGGTAGAGTGGGATCTCTGCCCTCAGTCCCCGCAGGATCAGACTGAAGGAGCAGCTCATTTCACATCCTGGTGCAGCTAACCAGAAGACGCTAAGAAGCCCAGAAACAAAACCTGGAGGCAAGAGCGCTCTTCCATCCTTGCTCCCCAGCAATGGATAGTTCGGAAACATGCCACATGGCCATGGCTCAGTTGCAGAGTGCCAGATTCACATGGAGAAGGTTCCTGGTTCAGGTCCCAGTGTGGGAATGTTGTGGACAGTAGGGGAGGATATATAAAATAAATATTATCCTTCCTCACTCACACTAGAAAGTTAGAAGCAAAGCACATTCCCTGTATATGGCAGGAAGCTAGTTGGTAGATTCGTTTGAATCTCTCTTTTTAAAAAAAAAATAAAAAAAATTATTAAAGTTTCAAACATTTTATAAAAACAAAACTAAACAATACAATACAAACAAACAAACAAAAATAGAAACAAGTATAATTTCAGTCCCTTATTTTCTTATAACTTACTTCCCCGACTTCCTCATACCTCCCCTTTCTGTATTCCAATTTCTAATTTATTAATTCAGCAAATCCTTTCCCTTATTTTTCATTTAATTTTTAGTCTCTCTTTTCTTTTTTTACTTATCCATTACAGCTGGAAACCACATATTTTCTAAACCAACGTCATTCTAACATTCATTAATTTTACAATATTTCTTATCTCTGCCAATCCCATATAATCTATCACCTTCATCTGCCATTCTTCAAAGGTGGGTAGATCTTGTGTCTTCCAATACTTTGCGATGAGTATTCTTGCTGCTGTTGTGGCATACATACAGAATGTTCTATCCTTCTTTGGCACCAATTGGCCGACAATACCCAAGAGAAAGGCCTCTGGTTTCTTCAGAAAGGTATATTTAAATACCTTTTTCAGTTCATTATATATCATTTCCCAGAACGCCTTAATCTTTGGGCACGTCCACCAAAGGTGAAAGAATGTACCTTCATTTTCTTTACATTTCCAACGTTTGTTGTCAGGCAAGTGATAAATTTTTGCAAGCTTGACTGGGGTCATGTACCACCTATAAATCATGATTCGTTTGAATCTCTTGAGTTAAACAATCCAGTCTGGCTTGTCCAGATTGGGTTGTTCCTGGAAAATTTCCCCTTTAGTTCCCTCTTAAAAACAATAATGACACAACAGTCTTCTTTTCTTAAAATTTCGACTCATGACATGCAAAGCGAGATCTGCTTCTACTTCTCAAAGGCCCAATCTTGCTCGATTTGCAATCCTTGTTTTGCCGATTTCTTTGAATATTCTAATATTCTGAGATTGTTAAATTGGGGTTTTCATCAGCTGTACGCCATGATCATCGCAATGATAACAAATCAAGGCTTGACATATCTCGCTTTGCATGTCACGAGTCTATCTCATATATTAGTTTCACCTTCTAAGTTGGATTACGGAAAGAAATGAACTTTTCCACGATAATTCTAATTTTTCGAATTTCACCTGTAGAACAAATCAAGGCTTTGATATATCTCGCTTTGCATATCATGAGTCGATCTCATATATTAGGTTCACCTTTGAAGCTGAATTAGTGAAAGAAAGGAACTTTCCCACGATATTCTAATTTTTTGAGTTTCACCTGTATACCGTACATGTGGAACTACCCCATATGGGTGTTAGTCCCAAGTGACTGCAGACAGGCAGTTGCTGCCACTCACTCGTCGAAAGCAGGATGGAGAGGAGAGAAAGAGAAGGTGTGCTCCCTGCCTTGCCCTTTTGTTACCTGGGCAGGTAAGGCCACGCCCACCTCTAGTCACATGCAGAGGAAGTTTGTCCCAACCCAGAAGAAAAGAGGAAGTTTTCTACTGACTGGTACAAAGCATTCCTTGCATGTCCCCTCTAGGAATGTTGTAAAGGTAAAGGGACCCCTGACCGTTAGGTCCAGTCATGGCTGACTCTGGGGTTGCGGCGCTCATCTCGCTTTAAATGCCGTTTACCTTCCCACTGGAGTGGTACCTATTTATCTACTTGCACTTTGACGTGCTTTCAAACTGCTAGGTTGGCAGGAGCAGAGACCGAGCAATGGGAGCTCAACCCATCGCAGGGATTCGAACTGCCAACCTTCTGATTGGCAAGCCCTAGGCTCTGTGGTCCAACAGTCATGTTACACTTGACTGCTATAATAATGATGATGATAATAATGATGATGATAATAATAATAATAATAATAATAATAATAATAATAATAATAATACAACATTTTATTTATACCCTGCCCTCCTCCCCAGCCAAGACCAGGCTCAGGGCTGCTAACACCAGGTATAAAAACAATTGATTAAAATACAACTTAAAAACAAGACTAAAGTACAACATTAAGATGCCGCTTCCTTTCAGTAGAAACTCAAATCAAAAACTTTTGGGGGATGAAAACGTCAAATCTTCACCAAGGCCAACTATCCAGACTGGTCCTACGTGGGCCAGAAAAAAAGCCAGGGAAGTCCACAAATAGGTGTTCCATCACAGAAGGAGAAAGGAAAAAGGAAAGAGGGGAAGGGGATCAAGTTGATTCCAAGCCAAAGGCTAGGCGGAACAACTCTGTCTTACAGGCCCTGCGGAAAGAAATCTAATTCTATGATTCTCCCTCTGGCAGACCCCCCAAATAGTGACCCAGTAGGTCAGGGAAGCAACCCATGGCAGGTGGTGCCAAGTCAATAGATTTGGGTTGTGTAAAGCTGTGGTGTAGCCTCCAGGTGCTGCCTTCTGGCCCCTGCATCCCTCCCATGTGGCCCCTCGCAGCCTTCGCAGAAAACACGTGCAGGGCGGGTGTTTTAAACTCTGCAGGGATGTGACACCCTCAAGGAGACAGTCCCCAATTCCCAGACTTGCTCGTGACGCACAGACGTCTGTGAACAAATCCCAGAGAAACTGTGAAGCAAGTGAGAGGACCTATAAATAGGTGGATCTCGTGGGGAATGAAGGATATTGAGCAGAGTCAGGATTGGCTGAGCCGGAGAGAGTGAAAGAAGAGCCAGGAAATGGGTGGGAGACAGAAGCATAGAAATGCAGGGTTGGCAAGGACACCAAGGGCCATCTAGTCCAACCCAGAGGTTGGACAAACACAGCTGGGTCTGGGTTCAACACACGCATGGTCAAGGAGTTTTCCTCACCAAGGGCCCTGCAAGGTAGGCCAGCAGTATTGTGACGCCCGCCCTGTGGAACGCCCTCCCATCAGATGTCAAAGAAATAAACAACTACCTGACATTTAGAAGACATCTGAAGGCAGCCCTGTTCAGGGAAGTTTTTAATGACTGATGTTTTAATGTATTTTTAATCTCTTATTGGAAGCCGCCCAGAGTGGCTGGGGAAACCCAGCTAGATGGGTGGGGTATATATATATATATTTATTATTATTATTATTATTATTATTATTATTATTATTATTATTATTATTATTATTATCTCCTTGCTCAGGGGTCTCATAACTTCTTACCCTCCAATGAAAATAGCGGTGTCCCATACCCTCCAACATTTCTCCAGTGAAAATAGGGACGTCCTAAGGAAAAACGGTTGGGACGCGGGTGGTGCTGTGGGTGAAACCACAGAGCCTAGGACTTGCCGATCAGAAGGTCGGCGGTTCAAATCCCTGCGACGGGGTGAGCTCCCGTTGCCCAGTCCCAGCTCCTGCCAACCTAGCAGTTCGAAAGCACGTCAAAGTGCAAGTAGATAAATAGGTACCCCTCCGGCGGGAAGGTAAACGGCGTTTCCATGCGCTGCTCTGGCTCGCCAGAAGGGGCTTAGTCATGCTGGCCACATGACCCGGAAGCTGTACGCCGGCTCCCTCGGCCAATAAAGCGAGATGAGTGCCGCAACCCCAGAGTCGGCTATGACTGGACCTAATGGTTAGGCGTCCCTTTACCTTTACCTTTAAGGAAAAGTGGAACATTCAAATCAGAAAGCGGGATGGCTTCTGAAATCCGGCACTGTCCCTGGGAAACAGGGGCACTCGGAGGGTCTCTGAAACAGCCAGAACGTGAAACGACATGAGCGTGAAAAAGGCTGAAGGCAGGTTGATCTTGTGGCATGCAGCTTTGCCCAGTGTTACTGTGGCTGCTCTTGAAGCTTCATCAGCAAGTGGAGATGTGAAGCTTGTAGGCGACAGAGATGAAGAGCACACTTTGAACCCAGCTCCTTTGCTCAAAGGCTGCTCTCTCCTCTGCTGAAGGCTCCCTGTTACAACACAGAAACCAACAGGGCTGATCTGTGGTTCCCAGACTTTTCCCTCTGGGCCACCCTCACAGAATAAAAATTCACTTTTTACCGATAAGAAGTCCAATGGAAAGCAAAAAAGAAACAACTCCTTGATTTATAACCCAATGATTTGGGTTATAATACCATCACATGACATACGGAAAGTATAAGACAGGAATCATTCCCGAAGTACAATTATAAATCAGCCTTTTGCATATATACCATTAGTATATATACAAATTCAGTGAGAGGGATGAGCTTGCAGTATCACATTTAAACATGCATAGTACAGTGGTCTCTTGGTTCTTAAAATGCCTTGGTATTCAAACAACTTAGAACCCAAACACTGCAAACCCAGAAGTAAGTGTTCCAGTTTGCGAACTTTTTTTGGAAGCCTAATGTGCTCTATTTTGAGTGTTATGCTTCTGATCTGAGTGCCACACTTCTTCTATTTTGAGTGTTACACTGAGGTATGTCTGTTTTTGTATTTATTTTGCATTTTTGTTTTTGCGGCTCTTTTAGTTTTGTTTTTGTGACTATGTGGAACCCAGTTCAGCTACCGATTGATTGATTGTGCAACTGTAGTACATTGTTTATTGCTTTCATTTTATGGATCAATGGGCTCGTTAGATCTTGAAATTCATGTTCAATCGCTGTTTTAGGGGTTGTTTTTAAAAGTCTGGAACGGATGAATCCATTTTGCATTGCTTCCTATGGGAAAGCGCGCCTTGGTTTTGGAATGGACTTCTGGAACAGGTGAAGTTTGAGAACAAAGGTAGAATAGCAGCAATGATGTCCAACAACAAGAAGTTCAACAACTCCGCCCCCTCCCCTAAAAAAAGCTCAACAACTGCCAGTAGATCACTGCCAGTGTTTTTATACTGGGAGTAGATCATAGTCTCTTGGGAGTTGGACGTGCCTGTAGTATAGTATCAAAATTAATCCACTCCACCACCAAGAATAGGAATAGAGATCTTCTCCACAAGAAGCTCTTGCCCCCTGGAAGTGGGGAACACCCTAGAGAGTCCTTGCGGTTCACGAGGTGACCCAGGGAGGGTCTCCTCACAAGCAGGAGGGACAGCAGGGCTTTGCTGAGGTTGCTCAGACTCAGCGCCAAACAGCTGGTGTGCGGAATAGATGCTCAGCTAGGCATCTTGCAGCCTGCGGTTCAAGGTGTAGCAGGAAACCCCCCCAATCATTCAGTTTGTACAAACTTCACACACACACACACACACACACACACACACACACACACAACATACGCTACGCTTCTGTTATAAATTCATAGAAAATCAACCGTACTCCGGATTTGCACTGTTCCACTTTTATTTTACTCCATGAAGGAAGGACTACAAAATGGGGAAGGTTTGATACAAGTCAGCCATAATCCCTTCACCATCCCAGCACATCCACAGGAGCCCTGCCCAGTTGCTATGCCAACCCTGATGGTCCTAGACAGAAGACCATCAAGATCACAAAGAAAGAACTTGCATATAGGAGTGGATTCAGCATGGACTGGAACAAAGGACAATGATCAGCTCTTCCCTCTGGGGGCAGGAAACTGCCAACTCCCCTCTGTCACCTGGAAAGAACTTATGGGGAGGGGGAAAGGGGGAACCAGCCAGGTGACAGGACACTCAGGTTACCACCACAACTCCTCCCTCAACCCCTCCTTTCTGTGATGTATGCATGATGTTTCTGGGGGTGGGCTTGATCTACAGGAGGGGAATTTCAAAAGTTTTTATAAGACCTTGCACACCATTTTTCTGTGCCCTTTCTCTCTCCTGCAAGTGAGGGGAGCACCCTGTTGCAACAGATCAATAAAGGCCAAGCCTACAGGCTGCTGTTTTGCTCCGAGGTTATCCTGGTTGGTGTCTTTGTTTTTGTCCAAGGGAGCCCTCAGATTTTTCCGTTAACATAGGGAAACAGTGCAAGGCGTCTCAACGCTTCCTCTGTCAGCAGCAAACAAAATCTGTAGCTCCAGGCAAGCAGGTACCTCTCTGTGTGTTTTTTTGCAGGTGGATTTCACAGTAAGGCGCTCAGCTCAGCTGGCCTGCAGGCTTCACTTCTCGGCTGAAAACCTTGGCAGGGAGCCGCTTGAGCAAGGGTTGGTTGTAAATTCAGCGGGTTGTGTCTTTCCGTCCATCCCCTGGCCATCCAGCTAGCTAGATTGCGTATGGACACAGCTGCAGCAGAGAGCCCCCCCTCCCTTCCAACCTGCCTCCCCTTTCCATGAATTATTCTTGAACCATTCAATGATTTGGGTTGAATTGTTATTAAGATGTTCAGTAAATTCTCTGTAGTCGCAGACCATCCCCCGACTCAAACTAGTTCATGAAGAAAATCCCCAAACTCAGTTCCATGGGTGACTCTGGGTCATATCTATGCAGTAGCTTAGCTTAAAGTTTTAAGAATCTATATGCTTATCGCATATAGGACCATAAAGAAGGCTGATCACCGAAGAATGGATGCTTTTCAATTCTGGTGCTGGAGGAGACTCTTGAGAGTCCCATGGACTGCAAGAAGATCCAACCTCTCCATTCTGAAGGAAATCAGCCCTGAGTGCTCACGGGAAGGACAGATCCTGAAGCTGAGGCTCCAAGACTTTGGCCACCTCATGAGAAGAGAAGACTCCCTGGAAAAGACCCTGATGTTGGGAAAGATGGAGGGCACAAGGAGAAGGGGACGACAGAGGACGAGATGGTGGGACAGTGTTCTCGAAGCTACCAGCATGAGTTGGACCCAACTGCGGGAGGCAGTGGAAGACAAGAGTGCCTGGCGTGCTCTGATCCATGGGGTATAAATAAATTATTATTATTATTATTAGAGCAAGCTTGTTTTCTCATGCTCTGGAGGGTAGGACTCGAACCAATGACTCGAACAAAGGGGTTCAAGTTAGACGAAAGTAGATTCCAACTAAACATAAAGAAGAACTTTCTGACCGTAGGAGTTGTTTGGCAGTGGAATGGTCTCCCTCAAGAGTCTGTGGACTCTCCTTCCTTGGAGGTTTTCAAGCCGAGGTTGGAGGGCCACCTGCCAGGATCTCTTCCACTAAGATTCCTGCATTGCAGGGGGGTTGACAAGATGACCCCTGAGATCCCTTCCAGTTCTACAACCCTATGATTGAGAGCAGTACATGTGAAAAGGATCTAGGAGTCTTGGTTGACCACCAACTTGACATGAGCCAACAGTGTGATGCGGCAGCTAAAAAAGCCAATGCAATTCTGGGCTGCATCAATAGGAGTATAGCATCTAGATCAGGGGAAGTAATAGTGCCACTGTATTCTGCTCTGGTCAGACCTCACCTGGAGTACTGTGTCCAGTTCTGGGCTCCACAGTTCAAGAAGGACACTGACAAACTGGAACGTGTCCAGAGGAGGGCAACCCAAATGGTCAAAGGCCTGGAAACGATGCCTTATGAGGAACGGCTAAGGGAGCTGGGCATGTTTAGCCTGGAGAAGAGGAGGTTAAGGGGTGATATGATAGCCATGTTCAAATATATAAAAGGATGTCACATAGAGGAGGGAGAAAGGTTGTTTTCTGCTGCTCCAGAGAAGCGGACACGGAGCAATGGATCCAAACTACAAGAAAGAAGATTCCACCTAAACATTAGGAAGAACTTCCTGACAGTAAGAGCTGTTTGACAGTGGAATTTGCTGCCAAGGAGTGTGGTGGAGTCTCCTTCTTTGGAGGTCTTTAAGCAGAGGCTTGACAACCATATGTCAGGAGTGCTCTGATGGTGTTTCCTGCTTGGCAGGGGGTTGGACTCGATGGCCCTTGTGGTCTCTTCCAACTCTAGGATTCTATGATTGTATTATTCTGTCGACCCAAGAGAAGGGTTTCCTGCTCAGAGCCACTAAATTTACAGCCGCTGCACAGAGACTGAAGCGCCAGTGAAAGTCACATAAATTGAATTTCACTCTTATCTCTGCAGCTTTCTTGTACGACGTTATTTAACTTCTTCTGAAATTACTCCGCTGTCTCCTTTTAATCAGAGTTCTTTAACAGCCCTGCTGGTTATACGTGATTTCATTTTATTATGTGCAAAACAGAGGCACGCAGGGAGAGAGCTCCTAGATTTTTCACTATTTCCGGGTCGGATTCAGTCACATGCCAGGATGCAGAACTAAAGGGCTTTTGGAACACTTGCAAAGCAGACTTGCTGGTCTTTTTTTTAATATAAGGGTTGTGATGTGGAGATGAAGTGGTCAGTGTGGGGCTTGAATCAGTGTTATTTAAGGTCCCCTCACTTCCTCCCAAAGGAGCCCAGGACAGGAAATAAAAAAAGGAAATGTAACTTTAAAAATAAAATTTTTAAAAGCATTAAGAACAGGGGTCCTCAAACTTCTTAAGCAGGGCACCAGTTCACTCTCCCTCAAGCACTGTTGGGGGCCAGACTATAGTTTGGGGGAAAAAATATGAACGAATTCCTATGCACACTGCGCATATTTCCCCCCCTTTTATTTATTTTTGGGGGCCTAAATCCCACACTGTTGTCTTTGTCCATGGAGTTTTGACAAACCTAGACAGCATCTTAAAAAGCAGAGACATCACCTTGCTGACAAAGGTCCCTATAGTTAAAGCCATGGTTTTCCCAGTAGTGATGTATGGAAGTGAGAGCTGGACCATAAAGAAGGCTGATCGCCGAAGAATGGATGCTTTTGAATTCTGCTGTTGGAGGAGACTCTTGAGAGTCCCATGAACTGCAAGAAGATAAAACCTCTCCATTCTGAAGGAAATTAGCCCTGAGTGCTCACTAGAAGGACAGATTCTGAAGGTGAGGCTCCAAGACTTTGGCCACCTCAGGAGAAGAAAAGACTCCCTGGAAAAGACCCTGATGTTGGGGAAGATGGAGGGCGCAAGGAGAAGGGGATGACAGAGGACGAGATGGTGGGACAGTGTTCTCGAAGCGACCAGCATGAGTTTGACCAAACTGCGGGAGGCAGTGGAAGACAGGAGTGCCTGGCGTTCTCTGGTCCAGGGGGTCGCAAAGAGTCAGACACGACTAAACGACTAAACAACAATAAAATCCATTGAAGTTGAAAAGTGTCCCTGGATTCATTGAAAAAAATCTGGTAACCATAGCTGGAGTGAAAATGCACTTAGAATATGCCTCTCTTCTACTTTCTATCCCCTGTTCAGAGTTACAAGTGGCGCATTCTGGGCTGCAGCCCTAGGCACGTTTCCCCAGAGGAGTGGTTGGTTGATTGATTGATTGATTGATTGATTGATTGATTGATTGATTGATTTGGTACCCTGTAATCCCTTCATGAGAGGGACGCAGGTGGCGCTGTGGGTTAAAGCCACAGCGCCTAGGACTTGCCGATCGAAAGGTCGCCGGTTCGAATCCCTGCGGCGGGGTGCGCTCCCGCTGCTCGGTCCCAGCGCCTGCCAACCTAGCAGTTCGAAAGCACCTCCGGGTGCAAGTAGATAAATAGGGACCGCTTACCAGCGGGAAGGTAAACGGCGTTTCCATGTGCGGCTCTGGCTCGCCAGAGCAGCGATGTCACGCTGGCCACGTGACCCGGAAGTGTCTCCGGACAACGCTGGCCCCTGGCCTCTTAAGTGAGATGGGCGCACAACCCCAGAGTCTGTCAAGACTGGCCCGTACGGGCAGGGGTACCTTTACCTTTACCTTTAATCCTTTCATGGCTCATGCACAGTCAGAGCAAAACAGTCCCTAACCCACAGGCTATCAAGTCACCTCTCAGACTTCTCTTCTCCAGGCTAACCATATCCAACTCCCTGAAACCTGGGAATGCAGAAAGCTGTCTTGCACAAAGCCAGACCAGGGCGCTCATCTAGGTCAATCCCGCCTGTTCTGACTGACAGGGTTTCAAGCTGGGCTCTCTTGCAGCCCTACTTGCAGATCATGGGGACTGAACCTGAAATGGGTGTGCAAATCTACTTTCTGTGTGCCCTGCAAGCCCTTGGGCACGCAAGAGGTAGGCTTGTGTAGTGGTTAGAGAGCTACCAGGTAACTGGGGATTTTAGCCCTTCCCATTCCCTTAATGGGACGCGGGTGGCGCTGTGGGTTAAACTACAGAGCCTTGGACTTGCCGATCAGAAGGTCGGCGGTTTGAATCCCCGTGGCGGGGTGAGCTCCCGTTCCTCGGTCCCTGCTCCTGCCAACCTAGCAGTTCGAAAGCACGTCAAAGTGCAAGTAGATAAATAGGTACCACTCCGGCGGGAAGGTAAATGGCGTTTCCATGCACTGCTCTGGTTCGCCAGAAGCGGCTTAGTCATGCTGGCCACGTGACCCAGAAGCTGTACACCAGCTCCCTCAGCCAGTAAAGTGAGATGAGCGCCACAACACCAGAGTCATCCGCAACTGGACCTAATGGTCAGGGGTCCCTTTACCTTTACGACATTCCTAGAGTGGACATGGAAGGGGAAACCAGTGTTCTGAGAGGCAAGCCTTGCCCACTTCTCTTGCTGGGTTTTGAGAGGTGGGAATTACTTTCAAATTTCTTCCTATGCTGCAAAACAGCACACCAGCTCAATGTATTTGGTGCTGATGGGGGTGTGAAAGCTGATATTGGAGCTCAGCATGAGCTGCTAAGTGCCAGGTCCGAATCTCACGCCACCAGCTGCAAAGTCTGTCTCGCTTGCCCTCAGTACCATCCCCACAGTATGAGGTTGCTGTTAATAATAATAATAATAATAATAATAATAATAATAATAATAATACCCTTCCCATCGGGCTCGGTTTCCCCAGCCACTCTTGGTGGCTTCCAACAAAAGATTAAAAACACAATCAAACATTAAAAGCTTTCCTAAACAGGGCTGCCTTCAGATGTGATCTAAACGTCAGATAGCTGTTTTTTCCCTTGACATCTGATGGGAGGGCATTCCACAGGGAGGACGTCACAAGACTGCTGGCCTACCTCACAGGTGAGGATTGCCGATGCAATGGCTGCAGAATTAAAAGCTCAAATTATCGCTCCATGCAGTGGATCCCTGGAGCATCCTGCTAGAGTATGCGATGTGTTTGGAACATGTGTGCATGCCGTCGGATGCACTAGCTGCGTGATGAAATCTACACACATTCATGCACAAAGGTTGTGTTAGAGGAGATGTCACAAGAAAGGGGCAGAGCGGAGGCTGTGCCTGCAGAGAGTCCGAGGTTCTGTGTATTGCACCTCCCCAGGTACGGCTGGACTCTGAACTTTGGGCTGGAGTTGGAAGAAAGGGACAAGGTGCCTTTTCCTCCTAGTTCTCTTAGAGTCTAGATTTAAGCACTGGGGAGCAGGCATGCCTCATAAAAGCAGAAAAGCAAAGAATAATAGACTCTCAGAACTGGAAGGGACCCTGAAGGACATCTAGCCCAACCCCCTACAATCTCTGGGATCTCAACTAAAGCATCCAAGACAGATGACCATCCAACCTCTGCCGAAAAACCTCCAGGGAAGGGGAGTCCACAAGCTCCCAAGGGAGTCCGTTCCACTGTCTTACAGCTCTTACTGTCAGAAAGTCCCCCACCCCCGTATGTTTAGTCGGAATCTCCTTCCTTGTAACATGAAGCCATGAGTTCGAGTCCTACCCCCAGAGCAGGAGAAAGCAAGCTTGCTCCATCTTCCATGCGATAGCCCTTGAGATATTTGAAGATGGCTCTCCTATCTCCACTCAGTCTCCTCTTTTCCAGGCTAAATATACCCAGCTCCTTCAACTGCATCTCACAGGGCTTATTTTCCAGACCCTTGATCACCTTGTTTGCCCTCCGCTGCACAACTTCCAGCTTGTCAACATCCTTCTTAAATTGTGTCTCACCAGCCTGGGCTCTGCTATTTATTTGTTTGCTTACTTAAAACATTTTTAAGGCCCTACCCATACACCAATTAAGATAGCATCGAAAACAACAGTAAAACCCCCACAAAAATACAAAAAGCAGCACCACGATCAACACAAAACACTGGTTTTATTGCATTGATCTCCCACAACTGATCTCCTCTCCAAAGAGTCCTCGGTTCACCCCTCTCCTCAGTTAATCTGTACAACGACCCTGCAAGCTAGGGTAAGAAGCTGTGACTGTCATCCTGTGAGCTTCAAGACTGAGTGGGGATTTGAACCCAGGTCTCCCAGGTCCTAGTCCAGCGCTCTAACCACTACACCATGCTGATTCTTCGCTGGGTCCAAGAGGCCAGCTGGAACAAACGGCATTGCTTAATGACTGCAGAAATGAGGGAGGAGGTGATGGGAGGAGTTCCACTAGGACTGGAGAGACTGTAGGGAAAAGGCCGGATTCTGGAGGCTAATAGGGACAAGGGGCGTAAGCTCAGTGGTTGGAGCAGCAGCTCTGAATGCACAAAGATTCAGTCCTCAGTGGCATGTCTGGTTAGGACAGGGGTCAGCAAACTTTTTCAGCAGAGGGCCGGTTCACTGTCCCTCAGACCTTGTGTGGGGCGGGACTATATTTGCGGGTAGGGGGAATGAACAAATTCCTATGCCCCACAAATAACCCAGAGATGCATTTTAAATAAAAGGACACCTTCTACTCATGTAAAAACACACTGATTCCCAGACCGTCCGTGGGCCGGATTGGGAAGACAATTGGGCCGGATCCGGCCCCCGGGCCTTAGTTTGCCTACCCATGGGTTAGGGCTTGGAAAAGATCCCAACTTGAAACCTTGGAGACTTTCACTGCTGCCAGGCTGTGCAGAAAAGGAGACAGAGCGAAGGTCTGACTCAGTATCAAATCGCTTCCTTCCTCTGTTCCTTGCTTGCTGCTTTTTTCGGGAAAGCAGTTTCGGCAGAACAATGTGAAGCCAGGCAGAGGGGCAGGGCACCCTTGTGCCGTCTTCTCCCGCACCCCAGTTGTGGTACAGGATGCAACCCTGAACAGCCTGCTCCGCAAGGACCGAGCTGGCTCTTTCAGCAACTGCGACTTCCTCCATATGGGAATAGCCAGTGTAGTGGTGAGGGTGTCGGACTAGGACCGGGAGGAGAACTGGGTTCGAATCCCCACTTGGCTCATAGAGCTTGCTGAGGATCACCTTGGGCTGGCCAGTCACTCTCAGCCTAACCTACCTCACAGGGATGTTGTGGAGATTAAACGAGGAATGCAATCCACCTCAAGCTCCACGGAGGAAAAGGTGCGGCAGCAACAGAATGAATGCGTAATAAATAAGAGCTTTTGCAAAGGGTCTCGCAAGAATCTGAAACAAGTCTTCCCTCCTCCATCTGTCTCAATTTATATAAGCCACTGGGGCAACATGACTACCATGTGATAGCTCAGTCGGTAGAGGATGAGACTTAGGGTCAGGGGTTCAAACCCCAATTTGGGCAAACAAATTCCTGCTTCACAGGGGGTTGGAATAGATGGCTCTGGGGGTCCCTCCCAACTGTGCAATTCTATGATTCTTTGGGAGGATGTGGCCACACAGCCAAGACTAACTGGAGCCACCAGAATCCTCCCCTTTTAAAAAAAGAAAATCAACTCCAGCCAAGTTTGGCATGCGCAAAATGATGGCGGGTGCCCCCCAGTTTCTCAGGTTGGAGCTGCCCAGGTGGCAGGCAGGTGAGAGAGTCTCCCCTCTCACCTGGGCCCTGCCCTTGTGCCTGCAGCCCAAAAGCGACTCCCCTGCAAAGAACTTTTTGCTGCCATCCGAGGACCCCCGACCCTGTGCCCGCAGCCCAGCGCCCCCTACATACCAGCCCCGCTCCCCACATGCGGACATACCTCTGAAAGCGACTTTGGCAATCCTGTCTCCTTTGCCCCGCAGGTCAGTGACCGTCTTCAGGTGCACGACCAAAGCCATGTTGCCGGTGGAGATGCTGAACCAGCCCAGTAGCTACGACAGACTGGCAGGGTTGGACAGTGGCGGCGGCGGTGGTCTTGATCCTAGGGGCTCAGAGCTCTGCCATCCTCTGCTGGTCTCTGCCGGGCCAGTCAGGGCGCATCTCCTCCGCCGTCGGCGTCTCCTCCCTCCCTGGACCAGGAGGAGAGGCGACCCGGAGCCATGTGACGGTTCAGCTGCCTCGCAAAGCGCTGCAAGCCGCTCGCTTGCCTCAATTATTCAGGAGCTTGTCGCAGAAAAGTACCGCTTGGCTTTCTCTCTCTCTCTGGGCACAACCCTCCGGCTGGTATCCTGGCTCACCGGCAAAGCTCTCCTCTGCCCTGGGACCCCCCGCCGCCACCCCCTCCTCCCTCCTCCCTCCTTCGCTACGGCAGCAGCAGCAGCAGCCGCGCTCCTTCGCAGCCTCTCCAGCTGCGCGCAACTTGGCGGATGGCTCAGGGATAACGGAGGAGCATCTTCTCCACGTTGCCTTCATCCAGCGGCGGCTGGAGCTACAGCTGTCTGCGGTTAACCGCTTAGCTGCTGCGCCCTAGGAAGAAGGGGGGAGAGGGGGGGTTGTCTGGTCCAGCTGCTGCTTCTGATGCTCTGGAGATTTGGGGAATGGGGGGCATATATTACAGGCCAGCTCCTTCAGGCTGCAGCACACACTGGCGCGTCGGAGGGAGGAGGGTCCCCAAATTCTGAGGCTGAGCCTTGTTTGTCGTATTGGGGTCCCCCCTCAAAGCACAGGGGATTCGCCGCTGCCGACTTCATTTCTGTAGGCGCCTGGGTCGGTGGGGGTGACTTGCTCTTATGGAGCCCTGCGGAATGATCAGGTCCACCCTGGTTTCGCAGCAATGCTTCGATGGATCCCCCAAGCAGGGCTTGAGTTAATTATATATTTCCTTGCATTTAAATCCCACCTTTCGCCCAAGGAGCTCAAGGCGGTATACATGCCCCCCCTCCTCCTCATTTAATCCTCACAACACCCCTGCGAGGTAGGCTGGGCTGAGAGGCAGTGACTTACACCCGCGCCTTTGATTTATTTGATTTGATTGACATCCTATGCCCTTTTCAAATGTGGGGTTTTTTTTGGGGGGGGGTTATTGAGGGGGTTTTTTAAAAAAATGATTATGTATTTTGTGGTTTTATATTTCGGATTGTTTTGTGAACTGCTCAGAGACCTCTGGGTATAGGGCGGTATATACAGTGGTACCTCGGGTTAAGTACTTAATTCGTTCCAGAGGTCCGTACTTAACCTGAAACTGTTCTTAACCTGAAGCACCACTTTACCTAATGGGGCCTCCTGCTGCTGCCGCGCCACCGGAGCACGATTTCTGTTCTCATCCTGAAGCAACGTTCTTAACCTGAAGCACTATTTCTGGGTTAGCGGAGTCTGTAACCTGAAGCATATGTAACCTGAGGTACCACTGTAAATTCAACAACAACAACAACGCCCCCCCACACAAGGTCACCCAGTGAGAGCTTCGTGGCTAAACGAGATTGCAACCCTGCTCTCTCCCAGGTCATAGTCTAAACACTACACTACACTGATGTGTTCCAATAGCTTCGTAGATGAACCTCCACCTGCAGGAACAGTCTACCCTTGAGAGCTGGCAGCTCGGAACCAGTATCAGAGAGGGGAGGCTACTGTCCTCCTGCCCTGGTTGGGGGATTCCCGGAGGTGATCATTGTTGCCTGTTATTTCCATAGCCATTTTCAATACGTAATCAGAGTTTTCTATTCGTTTTCTCCTTCGCCTTTGCAGCCACCCTGCAGTGTAAGTTGGGCAGAGGGATGGGGACCACAGGCCATTTCTATAGGACTAAACTGTCCAAATTCCCTTTTAACACCATCCACGGAAGTGGCCATCATATTCTTATGTTTTTAACTTGGTAGTTTGAGTCATCTAAATTGGTTGTATGTTATAGGCTGGTGTGCATTAATGCTTCTCCCAGAGACATAGAACCGTAGAACTGTAAAGTCATCTAGTCCAGCCCTGCAATGAAGGAATCGCTGGTAAAGATTCCTGTCCAAAATTGTTGTTGTTGTTGTTTATACCCCGCCCATCTGGCTGGGTTTTCCCAGCCACTCTGGGCAGCTCCCAGCAGCATATTAAAAGCACAATAAAACATCAAACATTAAAATATTCCCTAAACAGGGCTGCCTTCAGATGTCTTCTAAAAGTCACATAGTTGCTTATTTCCTTGACATCTGGTGGGAAGGCGTTCCACAGGGCGGGTGCCACCACTGAGAAGGCCCTCTGCCTGGTTCCCTGTAACCCCACTTCTCGCAATGAGGGAACCGCTAGAAGGCCCTCGGAGCTGGACCTCAGTGTCAGGCAAAACGATGGAGGTGGAGATGCTCCTTCAGGTCTACTGAGCCGAGGCCGTTTAGAGCTTTCCGCTTAATTAGATGACCTTTTGAGTTTGTGCAGGTAGCAAACAAATTTTAGAGGTGCCCCCACACTTTTCATGCACCTCGTTGCAGAGGATGACTCAATGCGCCTCCGCTCCAGTGAGCACCTTTTGGAGCTAGCCCCAAATGCTTCTTCATTTTAATGAGGCCGTTTTTCAGCTCGTGGGCCTGGCGACAGATAGGCGAAGGAGCAAGCAGCCTTGGACGGCCAGGAGAACCGTCTCCCTGCTGGGCTGGAGAGGCTATGAGGTGAGGTAGAGCAGCTGGCAGCGACTGAGAATTATAAGAAAAAATTCCTCTCTCTCTCTTCCGAAGGCGTTTCAGATGCACTGCAAATACTATCGATTAGCAGGTCTACTGCTTGGGAGAATTTGGGAGGTTGAGTAATCCAGACTGGTTAGAGGATGATGTGGATTAATGCTTCTGTCAGGCACATCGCTGAGTGATTCCTGGTGCTCAATCAAAGCTCCATGTGGTCCAGTCAGGTCTGGCATCCAAACAGGCTCAGCATCTTGCTTCTCACATAGGATGGCTAGAAGCTTCTCCCCCTCACCTCCAAAACATAAAAGCTTATTTCCAGTAATAATAATTTAGGTATAATAATAATAATAATAATAATAATAATAATAATAATTTATTATTTATACCCCACCCATCTGGCTGAGTCTCCCCAGCCACTCTGGGCGGCTTCCAATCAAGTGTTAAAAACAATACAGCATTAAATATTCAAAACTTCCCTAAACAGGGCTGCCTTCAGATGTCTTTTAAAGATAAGATAGCTGCTTATTTCCTTCACATCTGAAGGGAGGGCGTTCCACAGGGCGGGAGCCACTACTGAGAAGGCCCTCTGCCTGGTTCCCTGCAACATCACAATGAGGGAACCACTAGAAGGCCCTCGGTGCTGGATCTCAGTCATTCGGGACTCACAGCTGTCCATGGAGACGCAGGTCAATTCTGTGTCCAGGGGAGCTGTCTACCAGCTCCATCTGGTACGCAGGATGAGACCCTACCTGCCCATGGATTGTCTTGCCAGAGTGGTGCATGTTCTGGTTATCTCTGGGCGCCTTCCAACAAAGTATTAAAATACAGTGGTCTGTTAAACATTAAAAGCTTCCCTGAACAGGACTGCCTTCAGATGTCTTCTAAAAGTCTGGTAGTTGTTGTTCTCTTTTTTTAAAAAAAAAATATTTATTACTTTTAAACCTTACAAAAGAAAGAAAATACAATACAATACAATACATAAACAATACACAACACAAGATTAACATATTAGACTAAACAAAACAAAGCAAAAACAATTTAAAAACATACATCATACCATTTCAATGCCCTATCTTTCATTCCCTAATTTCATCGACCTCCTCTCACCTCCCTTTTTGTATTCCACTTCTGTTAATTGTTTCAATTCCTTTCCATCTTTCTCTATTTTCTGTCATATAATTTTCTTAACTTATTTTAACCTTATTTTCCATTAATACTATAATACTTATTTGTGCTTAACTCCTTATAACATTTCTACTAAAGCCATATAATTTCATTCCAACATTTTTCTAACACTCATTAATTTTACAGTATTTCTATAAATAAACTTTAAACTTTTTCCAATCTTCTTCCACCGTCTCTTCTCCCTGGTCTCGGATTCTGCCAGTCCTTTCCGTCAATTCCATATAGTCCATCAACCTGGTGATCTTCTGCCCGAGGCTCTTAACTCTTTTCCAAGTCCCTTCTGCAAGTCTTCTTCATATTTATACATGTACTTTACTTTGTCTTCTGCTGGTCTTGTTCTTAATTTCCTTCCTTTGATGCTGAAGAGTAGATCTCGGGGAAGCTCCGACTTAGCAATGTTTTTATTCCTTCTCGACAGGTCAGCCAAATCTCCGTAGTTAAAACTAAAGTCCAAAAGATATTTCAGGACGTGTTTCAAAATCCCTCCAAATCTGAAGGTCCCCACAACTCCAATCTCCTCCTGACCCAAGTCCAGGTCCCAAAGGTCAGTACATCCCTGCATGGGAGGATCTATCCAACTTTCCTTCTCCAGTCCAAGCAGGGCTCCGATCCTCAAAATCTACAAATTTACAAAAGGGGAAGGCAGACTTCCTGTTTGAAACCTCCCCGTTTCGGTGCCAAATTAAGACGTTTAAAAATCCAATTTTCCGTTCTATTCACGGGTAGTTGTTTTAAGATCAAATTGTCCACAGGAAAAAGTCAGCGCTCTCCGGCAAGAACAAAGCAGCTTCACTCCGTGAAAGAAGCAGTCAATTTGAAGCACCGCGCCACTCACCCCACGTCGCTCCGGATCCCCGAAACCGGGTTTCCCCACGAGTAGGGGAGGTGCAAAAGGTGCCAGCCGAATCCCACGTTCACAGGCTTCTCCCGCCTGTGATTTTTAGTGGGTCCCCGCCTTCGCCGTGGCGGCCAGACCCTGATTTCCACAAAGCAAATTCCTCCCGATCAGAGGAATTCCGCCATTGCTGGAGGTGCCAACCCGGAAGTCACCTGGTAGTTGTTGTTCTCTTTGACATCTGATGCAAGGGCGTTCCACAGGGCAGGTGCCACCACCGAGAAGGCCCTCTGCATGGTTCCCTGTAGCTTTGCTTCTTGCAGGGAGGGAACCGCCAGAAGGCCCTCAGAGCTGGACCTCAGTGTCTGGGCTGAATGATGGGGGTGGAGACGCTCCTTCAGGTATACTGGGCCGAGCTCGTTTAGGGCTTTAAAGGTCAGCACCAACACTTTGAATTGTGCTCGGAAACATACTGGGAGCCAATGTAGGTCTTTCAGGACCGGTGTTATATGGTCTCAGTGGCCACTCCCAGTCACCAGTCCAGCTGCCGCATTCTGGATTAGTTGCAGTTTCTGGGTCACCTTCAAAGGTAGCCCCACGTAGAGCACATTGCAGTAGTCCAAGTGAGAGATAACCAGCACATGCACCACTCTGGCAAGACAGTCCGCGGGCAGGTAGGGTCTCATCCTGTGTACCAGATGGAGCTGGTAAACAGCTGCCCTGGACACAGAATTAACCTGCCCGTCCATGGACAGCTGTGAGTCCAGAATGACTCCCAGGCTGTGCTCCTGGTCCTTCAGGGGCACAGTTACCCATTCAGGGGTACAGCTTTCTGTACAAAATTTGGAACTGAATCAGGACTCCGTAAGCATCCTTTCCATTCCTGATGCAAAAAAAGCGCTATATGATTTGAAACTCAAAAATCCAAAGGGAATATTCCAAAGAAATGGGTTTCGGAAGGCTCTCAAGCTGCAACTGTTTTTAGCATGTGTGAACAATGAGCTCCGGGGGGGGGGTTCCCCCACGCTCGCTCGCTCGCTTCCCCCCTGATAATTTAGCAGCTTAGGGTGGGTGAGCGTGTGGGAAGGGTGTTGCATTCTCATTCAGTGTCAGAAATCACCTCCCACCTCTGCTCAGGCAGGCTGCTGAATGCCTGCGATTTGCAAAACACGGCTGTGTGCACGAGAGAGTTGTGAAAGGAGAAGCATTGCAATACTCTTCACGACGGGTTATCTGGAGAAAACATCCCTCTCACTTGGCACTTGAGCACCAGTCGTTCTCCTAATATCTCCTCCTAACAGTGACCAGCAGGTATCTTTCTGCAGCGACTCCGGCAAAGACGGCGACGGAGAATGTTTTCTCAATTCGTAGCTGACTAGAAATTAGCACCTGCCTCGATAAGAGCAAACTGTGTTCGGTTTCCATTAGGATCCCACTGCCAGCCTGGACACCTCGGAGAGCAAAAGCTGGGCAGTAATTTCACAGTCTAAATAAGAATACACAGAGAAGGGTTAAGCCTTTCTAAACACCAGGAAGGCTGGAGCTTCCTGAAAAATTGCATTGTACTGTAATGAGCATCCCAATCTTACAGTGGGTGAGAATTTTCAGGCATTGCAGCCTTATAACTGTTGTTTGGTTTCCTTTTGAGGGAGGCAGCTGGAGGCTCGTTGCATTTTCTAATATTTAAGAACATAAGGCAAGCTTGCTGGATCAGGCTAATGGCCCATCTGCAGGATGTAACAATAAGAAGTTTACTCACATCCAGTTCACAGTTGGATCCCTGAAGGCAGGCTTTAGCTTACAGTTATAGAAGAGCAGTAAGGATGCAGGTGGCGCTGTGGGTTAAACCACAGAGCCTAGGGTTTGCCGATCAGAAGGTTGACGGTTCGAATTCCCGCGACGGGGTGAGCTCCCGTTGCTCGGTCCCTGCTCCTGCCAACCTAGCAGTTCGAAAGCACGTCAAAGTGCAAGTAGATAAATAGGTACCACTCCGGTGGGAAGGTAAATGGCGTTTCTGTGCGCTGCTCTGGTTCGCCAGAAGCGGCTTAGTCATGCTGGCCACATGACCCGGAAGCTGTACGCCGGCTCCCTCGGCCAATAAAGCGAGATGAGCGCCGCAACCCCAGAGTCGGCCACAACTGGACCTAATGGCCAGGGGTCCCTTTACCTTTACATTAGGTGAAAACCAAGTAGCTGGTACCAGTTTGCCAAGTGGAAAAACATCCTACCAGGCCCCTCAATGGTGACCAACCAAGGTCCATAGCAAGGTCAAGGAACGAAAACCTTACAGGGTGGGAAACAGGAACAGCTGGTAGGCAGCAAAAGAGGGAGATCCCCGGCCGCATCCTGCTTTAAATAAGGCAGGCCACACCCCCAGAGCCAGCTGATTGGCTGGCCAGGAGGTGATGCAGCTGGGAATCCCCCCAATCGTGTGGGGGCTGGAGCCGTGAAGCCCGCAATTCGCCCTTCTCCGAAGGGCGGAGGTGGCTTTTGGGAACCTCTGACACAAAGCCTTTTGGAGGCAGTGACACTTCTGAATCCCAATTGCTGGAAACCAAAGGAGGGAAGAGTTGGTCCTGAGTTCAAACCCTGCTTGCTGGTATCCCAGAGGTTGGCCACTGTGAGAACAGGATGCTGGACTTGATGGGTCATCGGCCGGATCCAGCAGGGATCTTCTCAGCTTCTTATATTGGCTGGTTTGACTTTTCTGATATGATGCTATTCCCCCCCCCCCCTTTTATTAATCTGGATGCTCTTTGAAGTGTTACATAACATGACTGTATTGTGTGATGCATCATAGCTGCTAAGTGGGAAGGGTTTCTTTTGTTGCAGAGGTGCTGTTGCTGCTCAACCTTAAAATGAAAAAGGAAAAAGCCACTCCAACTCACTGGTCCTACTCCAGTGTTGCAATGGAGTGCCCTGGTCTCCCTCATTCTGAGGAATCTGAGGAGAGAGAAAGTGCAAGAACGGATCTGTTTACGCCGCTCGGAAAGTTAATGCAAACTAGGTCACTGCAGGACACCAAACGCTTTTCCAGGACCTCTGGTGTAACCAGGTAGTGCTTTGGGAGGTTTTGTTACAAGAAGGTAGATTCCACAGCTGATGTAGACATTTAACCTTTTCTCTGGTAGCTGTGTGCCCAGCACTGTGCCCCTGAGTTGGGGTGCAGGGAAGGGGGCCCCTCATTCCAGCATAGAAAGCTGCCATATGCATAATAATAATATTATAATTTATTATACCCCACCCAACTGGCTGGGTTTCCCCAGCCGCTCTGGGCGGATTCCAACAGGAGATTAAAAATACATTAAAACATAGGCAGAGCTGAATCTCCTCCGGCTCGCAGTGGATCCCCCACAAGGCTCTGGCATGGGTCTTCCCCAGCCTAGCTACATTATTATTATTATTATTATTATTATTATTATTATTATTATTATTATTATTAATTTATACCCCGCCCTTCTGGCTGGGCTTCCCCAGCCACTCTGGGAGGCTTCCAACAAAACACTAAAATACAATAACCTATTAAACATTAAAAGCTTCCCTAAACAGGGCTGCCTTTAGATGTCTTTTAGGTAGTTATTTTTCTCTTTGACATCTGGTGGGAGGGCGTTCCACAGGGCGGGAGCCACCACCGAGAAGGCCCTCTGCCTGGTTCCCTGTAACTTGGCTTCTTGCAGTGAGGGAACCACCAGAAGGCCCTCAAAGGAGGACTTCAGTGTCCGGACTGAGCGATGGGGGTGGAGACGCTCCTTCAGGTATACTGGACAGAGGCCATTTAGGGCTTTAAAGGTCAGCACCAACACTTTGAATTGTGCTCGGAAACGTACTGGGAGCCAGTGCAGGTCTTTCAAGACCGGTGTTATGTGGTCTCAGCAGCCGCTCCCAGTCACCAGTCTGGCTGCCACATTCTGGATTAATTGCAGTTTCCGGGTCACCTTCAAAGGTAGCCCCACGTAGAGTGCATTGCAGTAGTCCAAGCGGGAGATTACCAGAGCATGCGCCACTCTGGTGAGGCAGTCCGCAGGCAGATAGGGTCTCATCCTGCGTACCAGATGGAGCTGTTAAACAGCTGCCCTGGACACAGAATTGACCTGCGCCTCCATGGACAGCTGGGAGTCCAGAATGACCCCCAGGCTGCGCACCTGTTCCTTCAGGGGCACAGTTGCCCCATTCAGGACCAGGGAGTCCTCCACATCTGCCCGCCCCCTGTCCCCCAAAAACAATACTTCTGTCTTGTCAGAGATAATGAGATCCCTTTTCACTGGAGATTGAGCCATGGACCTTCTGCTTGGAGGAAACACCCAACCCTATGTGAGCTCCGCCAGGTTGCACACTCCTCCATCTCTGAGCTTGGTTGCAGAATGCAACTGAGCAGCACTGCAGAATGAACATGTTGTGGTTCAGACTGAGTCACTGGCACCAACTATAGGGGACCTGGGAGCCCGGGAGCCCACAAAAAAAATCTGTATAAGGCAGATTTCTCAGCAGCAGAGAAATCTGCCTTATACAGAATTTTTGTTGTGAACAATCTTCAAGGGCAGCCCCTGGAAGAAGGCCTTACAGTTGCCTAGCCTTGTGCTTCACTGCAGATGGTGACAGCAGTCACGAAATGAAAAGACGCCTGCTTCTTGGGAGGAAAGCAATGACAAACCTAGACAGCATCTTAAAAAGCAGAGACATCACCTTACCAACAAAGGTCTGTATAGTAAAAGCTATGGTTTTCCCAGTCATGATGTATGGAAGTGAGAGCTGGACCATAAAGAAGGCTGATCGCCGAAGAATTGATGCTTTTGAATTCTGGTCTGGAGGAGACTCTTGAGAGTCCCATGGACTGCAAGAAGATCAAACCTCTCCATTCTGAAGGAAATCAGCCCTGAGTGCTCACTGGAAGGACAGATCCTGAAGCTGAGGCTCCAAGACTTTGGCCACCTCATGAGAAGAGAAGACTCCCTGGAAAAGACCCTGATGTTGGGAAAGATGGAGGGCCCAAGGAGAAGGGGACGACAGAGGGTGAGATGGAGGGACAGTGTTCTCAAAGCTGCGAACATGAATTTGACCAAACTGGGGGTGGCAGTAGAAGACAGGAGTGCCTGGCCTGCTCTGGTCCAGGGGATCACGAAGAGTCGGACACGACTAAACAACAACAACAAAGCCTTTTGCTTTGGTGCCGAATGTATCCCAATCTGCAAGGGAATCCCAGGTGGGCTGGCGGCCGGGGGAAACACAGCAGCCAGCCCATTTATCATGGTTTCCAAACCATGATGTGCTCAGTGGCAGAGTAAACCGGGATAATGAAGAGGAATAGGGTGAGTGGCAAGGAAATGGGTCTGTCAGCATCCTCATCTGCCTCGTTGAGTCCCGAAGGAGTCCCAAAATGCTCATCACGTCCGACGCCAAAGACTTAATGAGACGCGAAGGAGAGCCTTTTGAGAGCTGTTGTTCTCCTCCTGATTATTATCTCTTTTAATGCAGCGAGTGTCTGCCTGGGGAAGAAAGCATCAGTGGAATACAGGATTTTAAAAAACCCCATTATTTATTTCTGCGTGATCGAGGCTGAATTGGGGTGGGGGGGAAGAGGGGAGCTGTTTGCAGAGGCACCCAAAGCAATTGCAGAAGAGCAACGTCACCTCTCACTCGCCCACAAATTGTCTCCAGTGAAGCTCAGCTACTCTTTCGATCGCCCGCTTTTCTTCTCAAAACAAAGGCTCCCAATTACCTTTACGACTCCCACCTCACATTAGCACATTTGTGCTGGGGAACAGAAGCTCCCGGAGGTTTTGCACCTGTTTCGATTGTCGGTAGAGCATTGTCGGCGTCGACTTATTCGTTAAGTGATGCTGTGGGTTTGTGGGGAGGGGGGTCAGTTTGGATGGTGCCCCGAGCTCCCTTCTGCTTCTTGGGGTCCTGAACCCAAAGAGGGTTGGGATGTAACAGAGGACGGCGACAAAGATTGATGGCAAAAATTAGGAACCAGGAGGAGTCGTCGCTGGTGGAAGAGTCAAATCCATTTGAAGGATTCTCCACCCCCATCGTTCTGCCTGGACACTGAGGTCCAGCTCCGAGGGCCTTCTGGCAGTTCCCTCCCTGCGAGAAGCAAAGTTACAGGGAACCAGGCAGAGGGCCTTCTCGGTGGTGGCGCCCGCCCTGTGGAACGCCCTCCTATCAGATGTCAAGGAAATAAACAAATACCTGACTTTTAGAAGACATCTGAAGGCAGCCCTGTTTAGGGAAGTTTTTAATGTGTGACATTTTAATGTAATTTTAATCTCTGTTGGAAGCTGCCCAGAGTGGCTGGCGGGAGGTACAAATAAATTATTATTATTATTATTATTATTATTATTATTATTATTATTATTCTATTTGAAGATATGCTGGGTCCAAAGCTTCCAGAAGCAAGATCTGCTGAGGTTTCGATGCTGGAAGCCCCTCCATCCTATGCTCAGGTTGTAAATAAAACCCTATATCCTACAGTTATGGTGCTGGAGGAGACTCTTGAGAGTCCCAGGGACTGCAAGAAGATCAAACCTCTCCATTCTGAAGGAAATCAGTTTTGTAAGCAGAAATATACGGCATGTTACAAAGTAGAAAAAGATAGAGATATTGGTTATGAGTTTTGAAATGTAATAGGGAAGATAAGAAAGGCATACTAAGAGATTAGATTGGAAAAATTTTAGATAGGGCTGTTGAAAGTCAAAAAAATTGAATAAGATGTAAAAGTATGTATCACCTCCTGGCAAATAGAAGGTGAAGAAATGGAGGCAGTGAGAGATTTTACTTTCTTGGGCTCCATGATCACTGCAGATGGTGACAGCAGCCACGAAATTAAAAGACGCCTGCTTCTTGGGAGAAAAGCAATGACAAACCTAGACAGCATCTTAAAAAATAGAGACATCACCTTGCCAACAAAGATCCGTATAGTTAAAGCTATGGTTTTCCCAGTAGTGATGTAGGGAAGTGAGAGCTGGACCATAAATAAGGCTGATCATCGAAGAATGGATGCTTTTGAATTCTGGTGCTGGAGGTGACTCTTGAGAGTCCCATGGACTGCAAGAAGATCCAACCGATCCATTCTGAAGGAAATCAGCCCTGAGTGCTCACTGGAAGGACAGATTGTGAAGCTGAGGCTCCAAGACTTTGGCCACCTCCTTGGAGGGCGCAAGGAGAAGGGGACAGCAGAGGATGAGATGGGGGGACAGTGTTCTCGAAGCTACCAGCATGAGTTTGACCAAACTGCGGGAGGCAGTGGAAGACAGGAGGGCCTGGCGTGCTCTGGTCCAGGGGGTCACGAAGAGATGGACACAACTAAATGACTAAACAACATCAATAAAAGTCTGTATTTTAAAAAACTTATATATATATTCCTTTTTTAACTAGGCCTTTAGTTGATCTTATTGACATCCAACACCCTTTTAGAATGTAGTCCTTTGGTGTGTGTGTTTTTATTGGGTTATTGTTTTTGGTTTGATCTTACACGTTTTTGGTTTGATTTTTTATGTTGTGTTCTTGTTTGTGAACCGCCCTGAGACCTCTGGGTATAGGGTGGTGGAGGAATTGAATCAATCAATCAATCAATCATAATTATTCCAAGGAAACTAAACTTGGGAAAAGGCCTGGAACCCCTGGGGTCTCCCATCGCACAGAAATTGGGGTGGTATAGAACCGTACCTAGAGGGATGGAAAAACCTTCTGGATAGGGCAGCTAAAGAAAGAAAGAAAGAAAGAAAGAAAGAAAGAAAGAAAGAAAGAAAGAAAGAAAGAAGTGTGTGTGTGTGTGTGTGTGTGTGTGTGTGTGTGTGTGTGTGTAAAGCTGCTTCTAGCCTCTTATCTTGCTTGGTCACGGAACATATTGGATTGCGCACCATGCAATATTTATTGACGAAAGATGCTCTGCTGCTTTCTTCCAGATCAACGACGACGAGTTCTTGAAAAACGGCCCAAGATCCAGGATAGGGAGATGAGCCTTTTCTGTTATTTTTTAAAAGGCACATGCACCGCGATAAGCAACTTGGAAAGAAGGCTTCAGGGCCACTAGATGAATTAATACTGCTGCACAAACACAGACACACCCAGAGGCGTAGGCATAGGTGGTACCCGGTGCGGAAAATTTCTTGTCACCCCCCCTCCCCACATTGATTTTTATTTTTTATTTTTTTGCCTGCAAAAATGGTTTTATGATTTTCTTACAAAGGAATGTGGATTCTGAGCCTCTGGTAACAAGTAGGCGGCTATGGACAGATACTTAAATCTACAGGACGGATTGTGTTTCGGCTTGTGTTATTTTATTTATATTGTTTATTTATTTAATAAAATCTATTTTTAAAAACCTGCAAAGTGGTTTACCAAAATAAAAACAAAGAAACACCCCAGCAGTAAAATCAAGAAAAATTAACAATCCTACTTTAAAACATACAAAAGCTAAAATATTAAGATCAAAATTAGGTATGCTTGCCCAAAAACAGTCTAGCAAAGGCACGGGCTTTGCTGAAATTTCAGCCTTCACGACATAGGAAAACGGCCAAGGAAACAGCAGTTTTTGTGGAGGAGGGTCAAGATATTAACTGATATGCATAAAATTTCATGTGTAGCTATATAATCCCTAGTGTAGTAAGGTAAGACCTTTGGAACAGGCATTTTTTTTTTAAAAAAAAAGTTTTTAATGGACTGCCCTAAAAAGCTGAGACATCACCTTGCCAACAAAAGTCCATATAGTTAAAGCTCTGGTTTTCCCAGATGTATGGAAGTGAGAGCTGGACCATCAAGAAGGCTGATCGCCGAAGAATGGATGCTTTTGAATTCTGGGGCTGGAGGAGACTCCTGAGAGTCCCATGGACTGCAAGAAGATCCAACCTCTCCATTCTGAAGGAAATCAGCCCTGAGTGCTCACTGGAAGGACCGGGTCTTTTCCAGGGAATCTTCTCTTCTCCTGAGGTGGCCAAAGTCTTGGAGCCTCAGCTTCAGGATCTGTCCTTCCAGTGAGCACTCAAAAATTCAAAAGCATCCGTTCTTCGGCGATCAGCCTTCTTTATGGTCCAGCTCTCACTTCCATACATCACTACAGTGGTACCTCTGTTTATGTACTTAATTCGTTCCAGAGGTCTGTTCTTAACCTGAAACTGTTCTTAACCTGAAGCACCACTTTAGCAAATGGGGCCACCGCCATGCGATTTCTGTTCTCATCCTGAAGCAAAGTTCTTAACCCGAGGTACTATTTCTGGGTTAGAGGAGTCTGTAACCTGAAGCGTATGTAACCCGAGGTACCACTGTACTGGGAAAAACATTGTTGTTGTTTAGTCTTTTAGTCGTGTCCGACTCTTCGTGACCCCCTGGACCAGAGCACGCCAGGCACTCCTGTCTTCCACCCCTTGCTCCATAGTGGGTCCAAAGCTGTGACTATTGAAGTCCGTTTGACTTCCAAAATGTTTGAAAACCAAGGCACGGCTTCTGATTGGTGCAGGCACCCCAGAAACAATAGTCGACAGCCCCATCGGATGTTCGGCTTCCGAAAAATATCCCAAAACCGCAACACTTCTGGGTTTTCGGTGTTTCAGAACCAAGGCGTTTGAGAACCAAGTTACCACTGTATAGCTGTGATATATTGCTGAGAAGGGCAGGAGAAGAGAAGAGGAAAGGAAGTCTTCAGCCCCCAATTATATCTAGGTCTCATCCAGAAAGTATAACCGGAGATTTTTGGGCAAATTTTAAAAACCCACCTGGAAATTTTACCCCTGGAAAAGAGGATGTGTCCTGGAAAAAGAGGACAGACGGCAACCCTGAATAAGTAACGAGAAAGGCAAGGAGGACTGATGGGTATGAAACTCCTTGCAAAAAAATCGTATAGATTTATCACTCTGGGAAATCAACTCCCCAAAGTGAGTGATTATATTATTGATATTATCTTTGCTGCCTCTCCCCAAAATATTTTAATCTGAAGGCATCCATGTTTAGGGAAGCTTTTTTGGAAGCCACCCAGAGTAGCTGGGGTACAAATAATAAATTATTATTATTATTATTATTATTAAATGATCAGACAGGTCCACCGGCTCTGTCCCATATCCGCCTTCCAACAGCCGTATCGCCATCATTTTCCGTCAATGTCAATTTTACTCAGTCTTTGTGGAATCGTGTACTATAGAATCGTAGAACTATAAAAGGGACCCCAAGGGTCATCTAGTCCAACCCCCTGAAATGCAGGAATTTTCAGAGCAGTTTGTAATGATTTTCACGAATGTCGACACAAAGAGATCATCTCGGTTCCTAAGTTATAAAAAAAAATCTTTATTTTTGTTCAGAAACTGGTCTGCACATTATTTTTTACCCATTTCCCCTTAAAGCGTGAGCCCAAATGTGATTTCAAAGGATCCAGGAAAACATATATTTTGGATAGAATCCCTCTTTGGATATTTCTTTGAAACATGATAGTGGCCCTCTCTTTATATCATATACTATATAACTTCTCAGTTCTCTGTATTGAAACCTTTGCAGGATTGGACCCCTTCCCGTCATGGTTTTGCAACGACAGTTATTTGCAATTGCTTTCTTTATTGTTTATCCTATTTGGCCTGCAGTCTTAAAATCTCTGTTAAAAATTGCTTTTTAGAAATGCATTCGAATATATCTTAGGGGTTAATAACATCTGTCAGCTGTTCCACACATCTAGGATTCCATCTACACAAGGGTTACATTTTGAACAAAATAAAATAAAAATCCATTGTCCTTTCTTTTTTTACTGTGCCATGGAATAATTGCTAGCGGGATTTTAACACAGCTCTCTCATATATACCGGTGAGAAATTCAGCCATTGGGTTATTACTTCTACATGTGTAGCTTTATGATGATATGTTATGTTCAGAAATTTTTTTTCCATTGTACCTTTTCCCCAAGGTTGCCATGGGAACAGGAGCATTTTTTTTTTTATGCATTCCACATAAAGTTTGCAAGTAGTTTTTGCCTGTTCAATAATACCCAAGAGAGTCCAATTTGGGGCCGTTTTTAAAACAGTTATTTCCTTAAATTTAATTTAATTTAATTTAAACAGCTCTTCTGTGTTTGATGACAACCAGATTCCTCGATATTCATCGGCTTAACTGTCCAATTCATTCCGCTTGCTTTCATCAAATTTGCTCTAATTTATTCCCATAATTTTGGGGTTCCTCTTGTATGCAGAGACTTCGCCAAACTCCTCTATTAAGCACTTTTTAAGGGAGTAGTTAATGAAAGCATTTCATCACCATGATAGAAAACCGCCCCAAAACCCAGACATTTTGCCAATTTCCCCGTAAAAAAAATCCCACCAGGTGCAAATCCTGTCATTAAAATTAATTAAAATTAAAATCAAAATTAATTAATTAAAATCAAAATTAAAATCTCCTTTGACGTCTTATCTCAAGACTCGAATCCAAGACCCTGAGATGGAGGATCATGCTCTGAGTGCTCTATTTTAATTATTATTATTTTTAAATACTTTTAATTGCTTTTCCCATGTATACATCCTCTAACAATATTTCTCTAACAATTTTCTATATTTTCCACCTCCTCCCCTGGACTTCCCCTACTTTAATTATTATTATTTTTAAAAATCTATGCTGGCTGCACCTTTCGTTGCAATTAAAGTATTGTTTTTCAAATTTTTATTTTACACTCGTTATTGATAGCAATCGTTCGAAATACAGTACCTGGTTATGCTTTATTAAGAATATGCAAAATATGTTGGTTTTTTTTTAAAAAAAATAATATTTATTATTTTTAAAGCTTACAAGAAAAAAAGAGAAGAAAAAAGACGAGAAGAAAAAACAAAAGAGGGGAAAAAACAATACAAAACGCAACCTTAACACATTAAACTAAACAAAAAGGAATGTGCAAAATAAATCAACAAACTAACAAACAAATGTTTGTTAGTTTGGCCTCTGTATGGCAAATATGCTTTGGCCTCTGAATGGCAAATATGTCAATAAAGTAAAAATAGAAAATTAAGAAATGCAATAGATAACTGTTGTTGCTTTTGGCAGCCTTGCTACAAATATATAAATGAAATGAAGTAATTTTGAAATGCAACAAATAGTTGGTGCTATTGGCATCCTTTATTGCAAATGTAGAAATAAAATTTTAAAAATGCAATAACTATTATTTGCTGTGGGCATCTGTATACTTTATTGCGAATGAAGAAATGCCAATAATAATAATAATAATATTGATTTGATTTAATGTGTTTCTGTGCTGCTTTTCATTCAAGTGAATCCCAAATTGGCTTACAAACAATAAATAACAACGTGAGGAACTATAATAGTATATCACACATACAGCAATAATAATAAATAATAATAATAATAATAATAATAATAATAATAATTTGATTTATTGTATTTCTGTGCTGCTTTTCACTCAAGCGAATCCCAAATTGGCTTACAAACAATAACTAACAACGTGAGGAACTATAATAGTATATCACTAATAAATAATAATAATAATAATAATAATAATAATAATAATAATTTGATTTATTGTATTTCTGTGCTGCTTTTCATTCAAGTGAAACCCAAATTGGCTTACAAACAATAAATAACAACGTGATAAACTATAATAGTATATCACACATATAATAATAATAATAATAATAATTCAAATTGTGAAACCAGCAGCTGTGATTCCTGAGCCCCTTTCTCTCCTTTCTGCGCCTGCGCGGCTCCTCGGCCTCCCGCCCCTCCCTCCCCGTTGCCATGGCGACGGGTTTGTGACCGCCGCGGCCTACGGCCCTCCCTGAAGCCTCGGCCTCGCCTGGGCGCCTCGCCTGCCTCCCCGCTTCCCTTCCCGGCCGACGAAGGAGCAGAGCGGCCATGGCTTCGCGCAGCGCCGGGACCCTCCTGACCCAGTACAACGCGGCCTACGTGCCGCCGGGGCTCATGCCCGGGTGGGTCGCTGGGCGGGGGGCGCCTTTTGGGGACCGGGGGGGCGAGGAGAATTTTTTTTGTGGGGGTAGATATAGAGAAAGAAAACGCTGGTTAATGGCTTGCTTCTTCGGGGAAAGAAAAGGAAAAAGGGTTTGGCGCCCACGTTGCGGTTGGGGTTGGGCTGGATGACCTCTGGGGGTCCCGCCCAGCTCTGAGGTCCCTTAGTGTGGCAGCACGGGAGCTTTGGAACTCCCTGCCACTTGATATCAGGCAGGCACCTTCGCTGCTCTTCAGCACATCCTTGTTTAGTCCACATTGCAGTTGGGGTTGGGCTGAGGAACTTTGGAACTCCCTGCCACTTGATATCAGGCAGGCACCTTCGCTGCGCTTAGGTACATCCTTGTTTAGTCCGCATTGCAGTCGGGGTTGGGCTGGATGACCCCTGGGGGTCCCGCCCAGCCTTGTGGTTCCTTAGTGTGGCAGCACAGGAACCTTGGAACTCCCTGCCACTTGATATCAGGCAGGCACCTTCGCTGCTCTTCAGCACATCCTTGTTTAGTCCACATTGCAGTTGGGGTTGGGCTGAGGAACGTTGGAACTCCCTGCCACTTGATATCAGGCAGGCACCTTCGCTGCGCTTAGGTACATCCTTGTTTAGTCCGCATTGCAGTCGGGGTTGGGCTGGATGACCCCTGGGGGTCCCGCCCAGCCTTGTGGTTCCTTAGTGTGGCAGCACAGGAACCTTGGAACTCCCTGCCACTTGATATCAGGCAGGCACCTTGGCTGTACTTCAGCACATCCTTGTTTAGTCCACATTGCAGTTGGGGTTGGGCTGAGGGACTTTGGAACTCCCTGCCACTTGATATCAGGCAGGCACCTTCGCTGGATGACCTCTGGGGGTCCCGCCCAGCCTTGTGGTTCCTTAGTGTGGCAGCACAGGAACCTTGGAACTCCCTGCCATTTATTATCAGGCAGGCTTCAGCACAATCTTGTTTTGTCCGCATTGCAGTCGGGGTTGGGCTGGATGACCCCTGGGCGTCCCGCCCAGCTCGGAGGTCCCTTAGTGTGGCAGCATAGGAACTTTGGAACTCCCTGCCACTTGATATCAGGAAGGCACCTTTGCTGCGCTTCAGCACATCCTTGCTAATCCGCATTGCAGGCAGGGGCTGAGATGGATGACCTCTGGGGGTCCCGCCCAGCTCTCAGGTCCCTTAGTGCAGCAGCACAGGAACCTTGGAACTCCCTGCCACTTGATATCAGGCAGGCACCTTGGCTGCACTTCAGCACATCCTTGTTTAGTCCACATTGCAGTTGGGGTTGGGCTGAGGAACTTTGGAACTCCCTGCCACTTGATATCAGGCAGGCACCTTCCCTGCGCTTCAGAACATCCGTGTTTAGTCCGCATTGCAGTCGGGGTTGGGCTGGATGAGCTCTGGGGTTCCCGCCCAGCCTTGTGGTTCTTTAGTGTGGCAGCACAGGAACCTTGGAACTCCCTGCCATTTATTATCAGGCAGGCTTCAGCACAATCTTGTTTTGTCCGCATTGCAGTCGGGGTTGGGCTGGATGACCCCTGGGCATCCCGCCCAGCTCTGAGGTCCCTTAGTGAGGCAGCACAGGAACTTTGGAACTCCCTGCCACTTGATATCAGGCAGGCACTTTCGCTGCGCTTAGGTACATCCTTGTTTAGTCCGCATTGCAGTTGGGGTTGAGCTGAGGAACTTTGGAACTCCCTGCCACTTGATATCAGGCAGGCACCTTCGCTGCGCTTCAGAACATCCGTGTTTAGTCCGCATTGAAGTCGGGGTTGGGCTGGATGACCTCTGGGGGTCCCGCCCAGCTCTGAGGTCCCTTAGTGTGGCAGCACAGGAGCTTTGGAACTCCCTGCCACTTGATATTAGGCAGGCACCTTCGCTTCTCTTCATCACATCCTTGTTTAGTCTACATTGCAGTTGGGGTTGGGCTGAGGGACTTTGGAACTCCCTGCCACTTGATATCAGGCAGGCACCTTCGCTGCGCTTCAGAACATCCGTGTTTAGTCCGCATTGAAGTCGGGGTTGGGCTGGATGACCTCTGGGGGTCCCGCCCAGCTCTGAGGTCCCTTAGTGTGGCAGCACAGGGGCTTTGAAACTCCCTGCCACTTGATATCAGGCAGGCACCTTCGCTGCTCTTCAGCACACCCTTGTTTAGTCCACATTGCAGTTGGGGTTGGGCTGAGGAACGTTGGAACTCCCTGCCACTTGATATTAGGCGGGCACCTTGGCTGCGCTTCAGCACATCCTTGCTAATCCACATTGCAGGCAGGGGCTGAGATGGATGACCTCTGGGGGTCCCGTCCAGCTCTCAGGTCCCTTAGTGTAGCAGCACAGGAACCTTGGAACTCCCTGCCACTTGATATCAGGCAGGCACCTTGGCTGCACTTCAGCGCATCCTTGTTTAGTCCGCATTGCAGTCCGGGTTGGGCTGGATGACCTCTGGGGGTCCCGCCCAGCTCTGAGGTTCCTTAGTGTGGCAGCACAGGAACTTTGCAACTCCCTGCCACTTGATATCAGGCAGGTTTCAGCACATCCTTGTTTAGTCCGCATTGCAGCCGGGACTAGATGGCCCTTGGGGGTCCCTTCCAACTCTACCATTTTATGATTTTATGATTCAAGACTTTGGGCACCAGCTTGGCTGCTGGCAGGGCATTTCTTCAGCTGGACCTCACTGGAACCTCTCAGGTGGGTGCCATTGCCATTCTATGAGAACGAAGTTCATGGCGAGATCCGGCACTTCGTTTTTCTACAAAAATAGCACCGGCTGCAGGAGTTGCTGGAAGGAAGCATACAAGGCGCAACTCCAGATTTGTGCAGGGTTCACTCCTTAGCCTTTTCTTCTCCCAAATATTATTATTATTATTATTATTATTATTATTATTATTATTATTACTTATTATTTGTACCCCGCCCATCTGGCTGGGTTTCCCCAGCCACTCTGGGCAGCTTCCAACCAAGATGAAAGATACACTAAAATGTCACATATTAAAAACTTCCCTAAAAGATTCCCTAAAAGATTTAGGGTCAGAGTTTCCTTCTCTTATATGGGCCCCCTTCCCAGGTTCACTGTTGCGTTTGCAAAGGAAGGATTGGACCCTGATTAATAAGAATACACAGAGAGACTTGAACCAGCAAGGCTCTGGGAAGGGTGCATATAATCGTCTCTCTCTGTGCTTGTCCGAGTCCGCGGCCCCCTGGCCCAGGCCGTTTTATTCACACAAAAAAACCTTTTACAGAGTGTTCAAAGGAACCAATCAGATTTCTTCTGAGCAATTCCACAAACCCATGTGGGGAGAAAGTTAACCTATAAACACCATGCATACTTTTGGGGTAAATAAGTTGAGAACTACAAAGAAGAGTATCTGGCAACCCCGGAGGTAATAAACAAGCAATGCATATGATAAGGAGGATCTACCCAGATCTACCCACCCGGGAAGAATGGCAGATGAAGTGATGGGCTATATGGAACTGGCTGAGATGACTGGCAGAATCCGAGACCAAGGAGAAGATCGGCGGAAGAAGAGTGGAAGAAATATTGTAAAATTAAGGAATGTTAGAAAGATGTTGGAATTAAACTATGTGGTTTTAGCAGAAAAGATATAAAGGGTTAAGTAAAGAGAAATTGATAACAGGTGAAAATGTAAAGTTACAAGATATTAAGATAAAATATTAAGATAAAAGCAAAAAGGGTAAGGATTTGCTGAAACAACTATTGAACTAGAATACAAAAAAGGGAGGTGAGAGGACGTAAATGAAAGATAAGAGATGGAAAGACTGATTTGTTTTTAACTGTTTATATTTTTCTGTATTTTGTATTTTTTGTCCTTTTTCTTATTTTTTTCTTTTCTTTTTCCTATTTTTGTAATTTCTTTGAAATTTTAATAAATATTATAAAAAAAAAGATAAGGAAGATGGCCAGGAGGACAGTGACCGTTATCGCCTTAATGTGAGATCTGCTTCTTGGCCCTAAGATTAAGATCCTGCATCAAATAAACTTGCCCACTGTCTTTGATGACCCAGGACGCCTGCCTGTCTAAGTGTGTACGTGATTCGTGAAGAGCAGGGAGAAATGGGCAGGAGAGGCCAAAGGGCATCAAAAGGGCATGAATGTAGAATCTTATGGGATTCAATCAGAAATTATCGTCATTATATCAAACTCAGTCAACACAATGCTTTCATCGTGGACACGATGGCTTGATGTATATTTTATAATTCCTCATGGTATTTTTTTTTTTTTAATTTTTATTAAAGTTTCAACAAATTTTATCACAACAAAACAACACATTAACAGACAATAAACAATATAAAACATAAAAAACAAAACATATATAAATTCAGATCTTAATTTCATGTAGCTTACTTTCCTGACTTCCTCACACCTCCCCTTTCTGTATTCCAATTTCTAGTTTATTTTCAGCAAATCCTTCCTCTATTTTGACTAATTTTGATATTGCTTAATTTCTTTTAAATTAACCATTACTGCTACTAACCACTTATCTTCTAATCCCCCATCATTAATTAATTTTGCTATATTTCTTTACTTGTTACTCATAAAGCATCTTTGCATATTTCTTTCAACTATGTCACTAATGCCGCACTATCTCTATATCCTGCATCACTTTAACATTCAAATAGTTTACAAGGTTTTTGCAGATAGTCCTTAAATTTCTTCCAATCCTCTTCTGTTTGTTCTTTATAATTCTTTATAATTCCTCATGGTAATCCCATCTGACCCCTACAGTTCACGAGCCCCACCTGCCCCTCATTTCCCCCTCCAGCACATGCAGAATCAATAACATACATATTTTCAAAAAACCCAGTATCTTTCGAGGAGTTCAGCCATTTGGAATATCGGCAACAGCCCCTTCTGGGTGCACAGCCGTTCTTGGTTTGCCCCTCGTTGCCTCTTCCTTAGGGAGAAAGATCCTTTCCACAAGTATAGAAATTGCCTGTTACAGCATTGATCTGATTGCCGCACTGGAAGCGGCGCTTTCTTTCAATTCTGAATCATTACTTGCGGCGATGATTGCAAAGCGCTGCGCTTATTGGGACAGCTGGGAAAGTGATTTCTCAAAAAAAGATGATGGCAATTGTTTGGGCTCTTCTTCCCCAGTTTCGCTGACCTTCCACCTTTCCCCTCCACCTCCAGGTATCGCGGCCATGTCCCCAACGTGGCCTTTTCCTTTGGAGATACCTATGGCAACACCACCATGAAGTACTTCCAAGATTTCCGAAGTGCCGCCATGGAAACCTGCGGCGGCCCCTACAGCAAAGGGGGCCAGTTCCCCACCCTCTTCTCTCCTGACCCCGGCCTGGTGATTGGGGCGAGGGCCAGGGGGTGGGACCGCTGGCTGCACACCCCCAACTACACTCGCTTCAATTTGGACATCAACCGCACAGCGGAACTGAAGGAGTTCTACAAGGTAAGGCAGGAGGTCTGGACTCTGTCACCCATGTAGCCATTGAACCCGCACCGGAATCTATGAGGATCACAGAAGGAGGGGGTCAGACTGTGCCTTGGCCAAAGGCCTGGTGGAACAGCTCTGTCTTGCAGGCCCTGCGGAAAGATGTCAGGTCCCGCAGGGCCCTAGTCTCTTGTGACAGAGCGTTCCAGCAGATCGGGGCCACGGCCGAAAAAGCCCTGGCTCTGGTTGAGGCCAGACTGACCTCCCTGTGGCCCGGGATCTCCCAGATGTTTTTGTTTGTAGACCGTAAGGTCCTTCGTGGGACATACCAGGAGAGGCGGTCCCGTAGGTACGAGGGTCCTAGGCCATATAGGGCTTTAAAGGTTAAAACCAGCACCTTAAACCTGACCCTGTACTCCACCGGGAGCTAGTGCAGCTGGTATAGCACCGGGTGAATGTGATCTCGCAGCGAGGACCCCGTAAGGAGTCTTGCTGCAGCATTCTGCACCCGCTGGAGTTTCTGGGTCAGTCTCAAGGGCAGCCCCACGTAGAGCGAGTTACAATAATCCAGTCTGGAGGTGACCGTCGCATGGATCACAGTGGCTAGGTCAGGGCGAGAGAGGTAAGGAGCCAGCTGCTTAGCTTGGCGGAGATGAAAAAATGCCGCCTTTGTTTTAGCTGCAATCTGCGCCTCCCTGGAAAGGGAGGTGTCGAAGACTACACCCAAACTCTTAACGGACGGTGCTGGCACTAATTGCGCCCCCGCAAGAGATAGTAGTTGCTCCCCCAATCCCATATCGTCCTGACCCAGCCAAAGGACCTCTGTCTTCGAAGGATTTAACTTCAACCGGCTCCCACGTAACCATCCAGCCACGGCTTCCAAACATCTGATCAGTGTGTCTGGGGCCGAGTCAGGATGGCCATCCATCATCAGATAGAGTTGGGTGTCATCAGCATACTGATGGCAGCCCAACCCAAAACATATCCCCATGGAACCCCTGATAAGCTTCCGAGAGATTTCTCCCCAGGGTCCCCTGCAAACTCACTTTGCAAACGGCGTGACCAGCTGATCCACTCAGATCACTTAAGAACGGAAGAAGAGCCCTGCTGGATCAGGACCCACGCAGGCCAGCATCCTCTCCGCCATTGGCCCCCCCTGGAGGCCAACATGCCACCCTCCCTGACTATGGGCTCATCCATGCTTTCCTTTTGCCCTGCACTTTCTAGGCACATGTCTGCGCTTTAAAGATCTGTCTCCAAGCGCTTGTTTGTGTGTCTTTTTGCCCCGGCACCCTCCCAACAAAAACCCGTTCTTTAACGCTGCACCGAAACAAGCGGCAATTCGGAATTTTCTGCAGGTTGCTGTTTGCTCCGATTCAGCAGCGAAGAGTGGGTTTTCATGGGGAAAACACGGGCATTTCTTTATTTTTCTTTTAAAAAGTGCTTTAAAGCACACACCTGTGGCTAGAGAAACGCAACCCAGAAAGAAGTCCCGCTGAGCCCTCTCTCTTGCGTGTCGCTCCTTGTCGCTTCATGTTTGCAAAGGAATCAACAGCAACAGAAGGGCTGCGTCTTGTCTGTGGAGCGAGCGCGAGGGCGTGTGGGTGGTCCTGGTGGATTTGTGGAAAGTCTGCTGGTGGATCGTGCCGCCTCCTGGAATCCAGGAGCCAGACACCCCTCCCTCCCTCCCTGCCTCCCGTGCCAAGCTCAGCTGCGTTATCTCTGTCTCTCGAACCTGCAGCAGAGTCTCTTTCTCCTTTCCCCAGCATTAAGCAAGTCCACAGCAGTTACGCAAGCTATAAATAATCAAGAGTGGGTAGCCAGAATTAAGGAGCTGAGAACAGACACTATTTATTCAGATCCTCCTTTTATTTGTCGGAGCTGGTCTGGATAGGTGGGTGGGGAAGTGGATCCAGCCAGGCTGGGCCAGAACCTTATTTCCATACAGTCCCATAATCCAAGTTCCTGCATAGCCAAGTTTTGGGCTAGAAAACCCCTGAGTCTCCTTCCTACTCTATAATTCTGAGTTTGATAGGTGGGCGGCCTGCCTGTCAGTCACCTCATGTCACAACGACCTCATTGCACAGTTTGGGAGTGGTGGTCTCTCCTCCTGCTCAGCATCTGGGATGAACAATTAAATGGGGCCTTGGAAAGCTGTGATTTTGACTAGAGCAGGTAGGTAGAGCTGTGATCTCCCGGAGACTGAGTGACATTGCCAGACAAGAGGACATAGCCCAAGTAAAACCAGGGATGTTCCTAGGGGACCAGATTTATCGGACCATACCAGCCCCCTACCTTGCAGAAATCCACTATGTGGAATACCGCAGACTTCTTACAGCGGCTAGATTAAATGTCCTTGACTCTGCGATATTGTGGGGAAGGTACAGGGGAGTACCATACGCCCAGAGAACCTGTCACTGTGCCATGGGTGTGGCTGAGTCCACCAAACACATTCTCTTGACTTGCCCTTCTTATGCAGAGCTTAGACAAAATTTTATAGATCCACTCCAATGTCAATTTAGCTTCTTACCCGGAGAAAACCAGGTTTTACACTTGCTGAATAATGTCACTAGAGCTAGACCTTCCTTGGTGGCCAAATTTCTTTTTTTAGCTTTTAAGCGTCGCAAGACTATAATTGACTGTATTGATATGGGGCTATCTGTTTAGCCCATTTTAGTGTTGGCTAAGCTCTAAAATCTTCCTGGATGTTTTAACTGTGTATTGACAAATGTACTTTTTTCTGACTGACGGTCGAATAAAAGGTTGATGAAGATGACTAGAGCAGGTAGGGGTGCTTTCCTTGCAGGCTGTATCTCCTTCTCCCAATCACCCAGTGCCAGATTTACGTATAAGCTAAACAAGCTATAGCTTAGGGCCCCACTTTCTTGCCCCCCCAAAAAAAAAGTTAAAGGGAAAAAACACCTAGATGTACATTTCCAAAATATAAGATAAGTTCAACAATTACTTTGATAAAATACATATGTTGTTATGTGCAAGTGGCTTTAGATAACTATTAGGTCCATAACTTAGCATATAGCATACAGTGATAACTCTGGATGCGAACGGGATCCATTCCGGAGCCCCGTTCGCATCCAGAAGCGAATGCAACCCGCATCTGTGCATGTGCGGGTCGCGATTTGCTGCTTCCGCGCGTGACGTCATTTTGACCGTCTGCGCATGTGCGAGCGGCGAAACCCAGAAGTAACGCTCTCCGTTACTTCCGGGTCGCTGCAGCATGCAACCCAAAAATACTTATCCCAAAGCTACTTCAACCCGAGGTATGACTGTATATTCAACACAAAAAACAGATATGCGTTTTTTCATATCTACCCATTTGTAGCCGAGACCTGCTTTTCAAGGGTGCCCCCTCGCCTTTTCCCTTAACGCCCCCCCTTTTTTGCAGAATTACAGGTGGTGAACATCGAAAATACCCATGTCCGCTTTACCTTTCTGATGTGCAGAGTATCCCAGTGTACTGTTAGGAGTTTGAAGGGGGAAAGCAGGCTGTATGCTGAGCCAGGCCAGCTTCCTAATGAGGTGATTGCCTGGGTGATGGGCCATTAAGAGGAACAAAGGAAAGAGGCTCTGTGCGAGACAGCAAATGGGTGGCCACTTGCGGTTAGTTAGAAGGACAAAGCCAGGGTTCAGAGTTGCAGTGGTGAGGGGGAAACAGCAAGTTGGAGAGAGTGTCCAGTATATCTGAAGGAGCGTCTCCACCCCCATCATTCTACCCAGACACTGAGGTCCAGCGCCTAGGGCCTTCTGGTGGTTCCCTTGTTGCGAGAAGCCAAGTTACAGGGAACCAGGCAGAGGGCCTTCTCGGTGGTGGCACCTGCCCTGTGGAACGCCCCCCCATCAGATATCAAAGAGATAAACAACTACCAGACTTTTAGAAGACATCTGAAGGCAGCCCTGTTTCGGGAAGTTTTCAATGTTTCATGTATTACAGTATTTTAATATTTTGTTGGAAGCAGCCCAGAGTGACTGTGGAAGCCTAGCCAGATGGGTGGGGTATAAATAAATAAATTATTATTATTATAGTGTCAGAGCAACTTTTGAATCCAAGGCCTCAGCTATGAGAGAGACAAGACACTTTTGGGGTGTTAATGGTGTGAGCCCCTCCATCGTAGGCTCAGGTTGTTGTTGTTGTTTAGTCGTTTAGTCGTGTCCGCCTCTTCGTGACCCCCTGGACCAGAGCACGCCAGGCCCTCCTGTCTTCCACTGCCTCCCGCAGTTTGGTCAAACTCAGGCTGGTACTTCGAGAACACTGTCCCACCATCTCGTCCTCTGCCGTCCCCTTCTCCTTGTGCCCTCCATCTTTCCCAACATCAGGGTCTTTTCCAGGGAGTCTTCTCTTCTCGTGAGGTGGCCAAAGTCTTGGAGCCTCAGCTTCAGGATCTGTCCTTCCAGTGAGCACTCAGGGCTGATTTCCTTCAGAATGGAGAGGTTTGATCTTCTTGCAGTCCATGGGACTCTCAAGAGTCTCCTCAGGTTGTAGTTATGTGCAAATAAACCATAGATCCTAAAGGCACCAAAGTCTCCGCTAAGCCTCATTCCAAAAGGAATCACAAACCCCTGGAATCTCACGCCGCTCGGAGCCTTGGGTGGCATGCAACTGCACGTTCCCTATTCTGCTTCAGTCGCTCACCTGCTTCACATTCCCCTCCCTTGTGCGCACAAATCCATTTACGCCATCCACCTGAAATGCAGTGCTGCTTCCTTCTCTCACACACTCCCTAACAGCTCCATCAGTGCCAGGAGGTTTTTTCACAACTTCAAAGCCACCAGAATGCCCACTAACACATCAGCAGCTGAAACAATAGCTGAACAGGACTCAATTCTGTCTGCTGAATCCAAATTCTCACAGCCGATTGCAGAGGAAACTTCAAAAGACCACAGAGGGTGTTTCCAGCAGCCTTTCCCCCTTTCGTAGAGTAAATCAGAAAACATCTGGTTGTTCCTTTAATTTTTAGTGCATCTGCATCCTCTTGTGTTTTAACGGACTATCTCATTTGTCCGTGACGCGGCAGATTATGCAAAGCTGGCTTTGCCTGCGGGAAACGATGGGGGAGTAGGAAGGAAGCAAACCTTGCTGTCTAGTTGATGCACACCTAGCCTAAAAAGAGGACCACCTGTCTGCTGGCCGACAGACCACCCGGTGCCACCCGTGTCCTGACTGACCACAGGCACATCGCTCAGTGCACCCATCACAGCCCACCGGTCTTGGATCTGGCTGCCTGGAATAAGCAAAGAAGGATAGTTTCCACTGAAATGAGGCTGCATTGTAATGTTTTAATGTTGTATTTTAATCTGAATTTTTAAGCTGCATTTCAATCAATTTTTCTTATATTTGGTGTTAGCCGCCCTGAGCCGAGTCTTGGCTGGGGAGGGCGGGGTATAAATAACATTTTATTATTACAGTGGGGCCTCGCAAGACGAAAAGAATCCGTTCCGCGAGTCTCTTCGTCTTGCGGTTTTTTCGTCTTGCGAAGCAAGCCCATTAGCGGATTAGCGCTATTAGCGGCTTAGCGGCTTAGCGGATCAGCTGATAAGCGGCTTAGCGGATCAGCTGTTAAGCGGCTTAGCGGATCAGCTGTTAAGCGGCTTAGCAGATCAGCTGATAAGCGGCTTAGCGGCTTGGGGGAAAGGGCGGGAGGGGGGGGAAACCGCAGGAACTCGCAAGACATTTTCATCTTGCGAAACAAGCCCATAGGAAATTCCTTTTGCGAAGCACCTCCAAAACGGAAAACCCTTTCGTCTAGCGGGTTTTCCGTCTTGCGAGGCATTCGTCTTGCGGGGCACCACTGTATTGTTATTGTTGTTATTATCCTGGTTGCAGCGTAATTCAGTCTCTCGCCCGTGGTCTGACCCTTATAACCTGTTGGTGTTTCACCTGCAGCTTGCTCAGATGCATCGCGACCATTACATGGACAAGACCGGGACGGTGCACCGCGTTCCATATTTCGTGATCCCCGTGAAGGAGAAGGACAAGTACCCTCACCCTCTCGACCTGTGAGTCTAGTGGGCAAGAATCAGGGTGGCTTGGGGAGGCCTCTGTTTACCACCATATGCTCATATAAGGGAACCCTTTTGCATAGCTCAGGTGGTTTCCTTTGGAAAAAAGGGTGTTCTATGTTCACATACGACCTAACTTCCACTGAAACAAACTGGGGTTTCTCAGAAGACGTAAACGGCGTCATGGAATTCTACTCAGTAGCGATCCAGAACAGAACTCTGGTGCATAGTTAGCAGAGCCAAAACTTAATAACGTTGCAGGATTCCCAAAAAATAGACCAGAGGCCATTGTATTTCATCCAGCAGAGCTTTGCTGCTACTGAAGGCAAGTGAGCATAATGGTCACAAATCCAATACATTCAGGATTGGCACTGTCCATAAGAAATCTGGTTGCAGCAGACTTAAACTTGCAATAACTTATAATAAGTCTAAACTATAACGCTAAGCATACTGTGTACAGAACACCACATCAGAAGGGGGAGAGAGAGAGAGAGAGAGAGAGAGAGAGAGAGAGAGAGAGACAGACAGACAGACAGACAGACAGACAGACCCAGGCTCCTTCTGGCCTCACTATAGTGGTACCTCTGGTTGAGAACAGGATCCATTCCAGAGGCCCGTTCTCAACATGAAAAGAGCGCAACCCGCAGCGGCGCATCTGTGCATGCGCAAGTTGTGATTCGCCGCTTCTGCTCATGCAAGTGACGAAACCCGAACGTAACCCTTTTCTATGTGAGCGGCGAAACCCGGATGTAACCCTTTTCAGTCACCGCGGGACATAACCTGAAAGAACGTAACATGAAGCGGACATAACCAAAGGTATGACTGTATTATAGTCAGCATGACCTTGGCTGAAGAGATAGCAGGACCAGTTTAATGCAGCCGTACTCATCTTCTCGGAAGAAATAACCCAAACGTCAGGAACCTTCTTCTTGTTTCTTTCACACAGAGAAGCTTCCAGAACCCTCTTGAATCAATTAGAATAGGAAAGATCTCTACACATCAGATCCGTACTTTCTGCACTAAGAAATGCAAACCGACAGATCAACAGAAGACCTTCAGGGCTGGCCCAGAACCCTGTAGTCTTACTGAACCTCTTTCACAAAAGGATCCTTCCGGCTGAGATCAGCTGGAAGCAGGCACTCCTTACCCCCTCCCCGGCACTGCTTAATACACCTGCAAATGTCTGGTTCGAATCCTGCCACCTCTCATGGAAGGAAACTCATTGAGAGGCTTTCAAGTGTGGGGAGGAAGTGACGGGGGTCCCTATTTTCATTTTGGAAGCGGGGTGTTTTGTTCCATTTCATTCTTTGCTGTTGTCCTTGTTTGGAATGTAATTTTGCTCTTTGTTTCGCCATAGGTCTTGATCCCTCTTAGCTCTTTTCAAAATGCAAAACGTCCTACGGCCCTCCCGCCCACCCTGAATTCTTCCCTCTGATCTCCAGGAAGACTCTCCCCTTCTCTCCACATCTACTGTCCTCCCTCGAGGTTGCTGCTTAACCCTGGTCTGGATCTCTCCAATGGAGAAATGGCGGCTTTCCATCAGTGGTGGATGAAGCAACCCGGGGCTTCCCGGAGATGTTTACGCTTGGAAACCATGGCGGGGGGCAATCTGTGTGCCTGTGTGAGTGTGTGTAAGAGAGAGAGGCAGATTAATTAGGAGAAGAGACGGCTGATAAAAAAAAAATAGTGTGTAAAGATTTGCATAGGGGCAGGGCGGATAGGAGTGCAGCCTGGAACACAGTCTGTCTGGAGAGAGCTAGCAGGAAATCACACCGTTCAAGTGGGAGTTAGCTCTTTATTAGCAAGGACATGATCTGACTTGGCTGAGTGACAGGCCTAATGAGCATAGTAGCTCCTCCCTGGTAGGTCTTTCCCCATGGATCAGTTGCCAAGACTGAAAGTCCCTGTCCTCTCCAGGGTTTCCCCCAAGCAATCGGAGACTGTGCCTGTGTGAAGCTGACTTCTCCACCCTCTTCATACCGCTTCTGGTTCTGGGAGAGAAGCGGGAAGGGGAGCTTGTCTCAGCAGGAGGGGGAGACCCCCGCGACTCTTCAACAGCCTGACTCATCTCTGCTTCTCGGCCTCCCTCTTCTGCTTCATGTTCTGCCTCTGATTCCAGACTTCTGTCTGCCACAGACTCTCCCAGCTCACTACGCCCTGTTGCCTCTCCAGCTTCCAACGCCGCCTCTTCCAGCCTTCTCTTCCTTCTCCCTCTAACCACCCATCATTTCCCAGGTAATTCCTCCAACTGTTCCTCTGCATCCAACCAATCCATGACAGAATCATAGAATTGTAGAGTTAGAAGGGACCTCCAGAGGCCGTCTAGTTCAACCCCCTGCAGTGCAGGATTCGCAACCAAAGCATCTGTATGAAGCTACGTTACTGGGCCATCATCTCAGCTACATCTCCTCCGACAGGCAGCAGTCCTCCAGGGTCTCGGTCAGGGCAAAATCTCTCCTAAGCCCTCTGGGGCCTTCTGCATGTACAGCAGGTGTTCTGTCCCTGAGCTGAGATCTTTTCCCTCTGCATATTGTGCCACGTATTCAAGCGTCATGATCCGGGCTCACCGACCTAGAATAACTCCATCCTCTTGGTTCTGTGCACACAATCATTGAAGCAGAATGGGATTTCCCCTTTCGCCAAAGCAGTGAACTGAAACGGAGAAATCCCGCCTCTCGCCCTGTGCTTAAAAGGTGTTAATGGACGGCGCTGTAGGTTAAGCCACAGAGCCTAGGGCTTGCCGATCAGAAGGTCGGCGGTTCGAATCCCCGCGACGGGGTGAGCTCCCGTTGCTCGGTCCCTGCTCCTGCCCACCTAGCAGTTCGAAAGCACGTCAGAGTGCAAGTAGATAAATAGGTACCACTCCGGCGGGAAAGTAAACGGCGTTTTCATGCACTGCTCTGGTTCGCAAGAAGCAGCTTAGTCAGGCTGGCCACATGACCCGGAAGCTGTACACCGGCTCCCTCGGCCAATAATGCGAGATGAGCGCTGCAACCCCAGAGTCGGTCATGACTGGACCTAATGGTCAGGGGTCCCTTTACCTTTAACTCACCTTACTTGATCTTAAGTAGGTGGCCTTTTAGATTAAAACGGGCCAGCTCATGGGTTCTAGCTCAGCTCTCTCAACATACAATGCTGGCTTTCAGACACTTTTATTTTATTCACACACAAACACACATTCAAATGCCCCCACATTTAATCCCTTGAGCTCAGAAGGTGTTGGATCTGTAGTTCTGGCGCTTGTCCAGGGTCCGTGTTTCCTTTGGAATGAGGAACAGCAGAGACTGTAGGATATATAGTTATCTCCCGCTTGGACTACTGCAATGCGCTCTACGTCGGGCTACCTTTGAAGGTGACTCGGAAACTACAACTAATCCAGAATGCGGCAGCTAGACTGATGACACCGGTCCCGAAAGACTGGTGAATAAAGCTCACCAGCCTTTGCCATATAACACCGGTCCCGAAAGGCCTACATTGGCTCCCAGTACGTTTCCGAGCACAATTCAAAGTGTTGGTGCTGACCTTGAAAGCCCTAAATGGCCTCGGTCCGTTTAGAAGGAGGAGAAGGCTGGAAGAGGAGGTGTTGGAGCGTCTCCACCCCCATCGTTCAGCCCAGACACTGAGGTCCAGTGCCGAGGGTCTTCTGGTGGTTCCCTCCCTGCGAGAAGCAAAGCTACATGGAACCAGGCAGAGGGCCTTCTCGGTGGTGGCACCCGCCCTGTGGAACGCCCTCCCATCAGATGTCAAAGAGATAAACAACTACCTGACATTTAGAAGACATCTGAAGGCAGCCCTGTTCAGGGAAGCTTTTAACATGCGGCATTTTAATGTATTTTTAATCTTTGTTGGAAGCTGCCCAGAGTGGCTGGGGAGACCCTACGAGCCTACGATGGAAGGGCCCCAGTCTTGCTTCTCCCATGGACACAGCCTTGGGTTCCAGCAGAAATCAAGCACGACTCTGTCTCTCTTGGTTTGCAGCCTCCTGCTTTGCTTCTCGCTCACATCACTTCAGACCCTCTGCTCTCAACTCTGGCTTGGTCTTTCCAGTGGCTTCACCCATTTGCCATCTCGCATAGAGCTCCTTCCTTTGTTCCACTTGACACCCCATCATCTCACTGGAAAGCTAGCTTGACTTATTCCAGGAATCAGAAGGGAGTCTAGACTTTCAGCCTAACCCGCTGCTCCATAAACTCATAACACTGTGGTTCTGGGAGTCCCACACTTTCTCATCTTGCTTCTGTTTGCAGCAGAGAACAGGGTCTTCTCTCCCCACACACAATCAACTTTGTTTTGAGATGCCTCTAGGCTGCCCCTAGAAAATGTAGTTCGGCTCTCAGCTGTGTGTTGTGCTCGAATGCATCGTTTGAAGGCAGCATTTACGGTTTTTATTGCAATTGTATCTTTGTAATTCATTGTGAATGTAATCTGATTAAAATTATGGTGTGGTTTTGTTGTACTCACTGGGAGTGGGCGGGCGAACAGTTGTAGGAGAACAGCCGTAGGGGGTGTGCAAGTCTTTTGAGTAAGCAAGTAAATATCCCCTGGTCGATATGAAGAAATGTCCCACTGTCTATTTGATGAGGCTTCTTGCTCTCAGGACACTCTCCTCATTTGTATTTGTCGTGCATTCCTCTCTGAGACGATAGTCTGTTTCCTGAACCCTCATGCATGTCATTTTCATTCATAACCTGAAGCTGATTCATGTAAGTCTAAAGGAATTACAAAAGCCTGTTTAAAAATCCATTCCCCCTTCTGCTCCTGGCTTATCTCCTTGCACTGCTTTGAATAAAGCTCACCAGCGGCCTGAAAAGACGAGGTGGGGAGCGATCCTGCGCAAACGGCAAAACAAGCAGTGAAAACCTCTGGCCCTGGCGCTTACCGTGAGCCTACGGCGTTCTCCATGTGCTAAATGCTCTGTGAAAGTGGCCTTTGTCCTCCAAGATGCTGTGCACTTCTTCACTCAGCACATAGCGGAACAGTGGAACTCTCTGCCACAGGAGACAGTGATGGTCACTGTTATGTACTGAGTTGAATAGGATCCAAAATGCAGCAGTCTGATTGGTCCTAGAACAATAGGACCCAGAATGCAGCAGTCTGATTGGCCCACAGGAGCCACCCAATCCAGCTCCAGGTGGAAGTGAATCCGCAACCTGATTGGCCTACAAGGTGAATCCCGGAATTAGCCAATCATGTGGGGCCCATTGTGTAAATAATGTATATAAAGCAGACATTCTGGGGGAACTTCCATTCCTCCTTACCACTATGAGCTGAATAAAGAGCAGGAAATCCACTCTCGACTCCGAGTACAGTATATTTCAGCCACCAACTTAGATGGCTTTAGAAGAGCTTTAGGCAAATCCATGGAGGAAGAGAGGGCTACCAAGGGCTACTACTTTTGATGGCTCTGCTCTGCCTCCACAGTTGCAGATAGCAATGCTTCTGAATCAATAATAATAATAATAATAATAATAATAATAATAATAATAATAATGTCAGGGGCTCAGGAGCAGAGGCACAGGAAAGGGAGGAAATGGAGAGCGAGGGGGAGGATTCCGAAGGAAACGTAAGCGATGACAGTGGTCCGAGGTCTCTGAGTCTTTCCAGCGAATCGGAAGATTCACAGAAAGGGGCTCCCATGGTCAGAGCAAGGGGGGTGCCTAGGGGGACACCCCAGGAAGAAGGGGTCAGAGGGGACTCAGAGAGCAGCAGTTGGAAATCAGGACCAGCTTCCCCACCAGAGCGCAGTGGGGGGGGGGGAGTCCCAAGTATCGGGATCAGGCTGCTCACCACCAGCGGGAGGAGATGAGTCAGGATTGACCACGCCTCCATCGGAGAGCGCGGAAACGGTCAAGAGGAAGGTTGGAGGCTGGGCGCGCGCGCCAAGTTCAAATGTACAGGCGAGCGGAACAGCAGGTAGCCCAGATAGGGAGCCAGGTCTTAAAGCCCGCCGGAAGGAGGGACAGGAGTCAGGGGGGTCAGCGTCAGAAGAGTCCAGAAAGGAGGAGACCCCGGGGGGCAGAAGGACCCAGAGGAGAAAAGAGCGACGGAAGAGGTGGAGTAAGGCTAGAGTCTTAAACTGGTGTACAGGGGGTGGAGACTCAGACGGAGCTTCGCCGATCTAGCTTCTAGACGTAGAGCTGCACGCTGCAGCTTGTAAATGGAAACTGAACTTTTGTACATTACTACCGGCTAGCGTCGGTCCTCTGTGAGCTGGGACCTGGAGGCAGCTCTGACAAATAATAATAATAATAATAATAATAATAATAATAATAATAATAATAATAATAATAAATAATTTATACCTTCCCTCCCCAGCCAAGACTGGGCTCAGGGCGGCTAAAACCAGATATAAAAACAATTAATTGAAATACAACTTAAAAAACAAGATTAAAATACAACATTAAAATGCAGCCTCATTTCAGCAGAAACTCAAAAACTTTTTTGGGGGATGATAACGTCAAGTCTTCACCAAGGCCAACTATCCAGACTGGTCCTACATGGGCCAGAAAAAACCCAGGGAAGTCCCCAAGTAGGCGTTCCAGCACAGAAGGAGAAAGGAAAAAAGAAAGCGATCGCTACATGCCCCTGGCGCTATGTCCTATCACCGGCACAGCATTGCAAGGTTGTTTTCCCTGCATCAGTGTCGGAGGGTGGGAAGGAGGGAGGTTCAGCGAACTGTCTGGTTATCAGTTTTATTCCATAAAATGGTGCCCTCCCCCCAAAAAACTCTGCTCACTCTCCCCTCCCAAAAAAGCTCAACAGCTGTCAGCAATGACAATGGGTAAATCACTGTCAGTTTTATTATACTGGGAGCAGATTGCAGTCGCTAGAGAGTTGGACGTCCCTGATCTCGCCCAGCCCCTTGCAATGCAATACTATGCAGCTGTCGCACACAGGGATCGAACCTGCAACCTTTATCTGCACCACACTCTATCCAGCTGAGCTCTCCAGGTGCCACTTGTCAGAATGCAAGTGACTGTGCCAAGTGCACTTGGCGTCAAGTGTCAGGGAGGCCTGCTGACTTGAAGTCCCCCTTCTTCAGCAAATAAAGGCAAGCAGCCGAGGCCTCTGAGTCAGGTGCACTTATGGAAGATGGAGTGGGTGCTTCTCATCGCTGTCGGTGCTGCGATGTGCAGCAGGTCAGCTCTGAGTGTTCCAGGACCTGCCCTTGGCAAACACCTGCGCCATTCACTGACCAGTGCATGGCTTTCTGTACTTTGTGCTCTTGACGCCAAAGCCTTTGGCCTGGCAGATGGCAGGCAGGGGTCTCTCTCGGCCTTGGAAAGACAAACTGGGAAGGCTTCGTAGCCCAGGGCTTGTGGGTTGCCAGGGATGTTGGGATGTGTCCGGGGACTCCAGCCACCGGCCGGCAGTCGGGCGAACTCCGGTTCCCGGTACAGCATCACTCAGCGACACAAGCCTCAGAGATGTTTAGAGAACTGGCACACGCTAATCAGCAGAGTGAGTAACTTCTCACAACGGAAGTGGCCCGTAAAGAAGGCTGATCGCCGAAGAATGGATGCTTTTGAATTCTGGTGCTGAAGGAGTCTCTTGAGAGTCCCATGGACTGCAAGAAGATCCAACCTCTCCATTCTGAAGGAAATCAGGCCTGAGTGCTCACTGGAAGGACAGATCCTGAAGCTGAGGCTCCAAGACTTTGGCCACCTCATGAGAAGAGAAGGCTCCCTGGAAAAGACCCTGATTTTGGGAAAGATGGAGGGCGCAAGGAGAAGGGGATGACAGAGGACGAGATGGTGGGACAGTGTTCTCGAGGCTAGCAGCATGAGTTTGACCAAACTGCAGGAGGCAGTGGAAGACAGGAGTGCCTGGCGTGCTCTGGTCCATGGGGTCACGAAGAGGTGGACACGACTAAACGACTAAACAACAACAAAAACAACAAATTTGATAAATCATTAAATAATAATAGGAACTCTTATTTCGTATCATGTATTTTTGTGTTTTCTGTATCGTAATTTTATGTCGCGAACGGCCCTGGGATCTACGGGTCTTTGGCGGTATGCAGATTTGATAAATCATTAAATAATAATAGCAACTTTATTTTCTGGCACCACTCCTGTGGCAGCTGCTGGGGGAAACTGAGCAGGGTTCGCTTGTCTCGCTGCTCTGTTGCCACGTTTATGCCACACAGCTGTTGAAGGTATAACAAAACCCTCCCAGACAAAAGCACTGGCAATCCTGAACGGAATGACTATGCCGAAACAGCAGACTGGCATGACGAGAGCACGATGTGCCAGTGGCACAAACATTCCTGCTTGTAAACCTCCCCCTGCTCCCAAAAAATAAAGCCTATTTTATGTGCCTGTCTGGGAGAGCTAAATGGCGCATTCGGTATTGCCAGTCAGCCTGCCGTTGCAAAGCGACCTCTCTGGGGCAGGCTGGCATTACTCATGAATGATTGGCTCTCAGAAGCATTTTCTAGGGCACGTTGCTCTGCCAGAGAACATAGGTTACCCTTGTGGATTTGTGCTGGCAGGAAACGAGCTGTGTATTTTCAGGTCTCCGTAATCCGGAGAGGGCAGCGTTTCTCGGGCTTCCGCAGCCGATAGACGTAGCCGTCGTTTTGCCTGCTGTCTCGGGGTGAGGAGATGTGTTCCTCTCGAATGGCAGGTGAGCAAAAGAGGGGAGGGAACTTCAGCCCTGTAGCTGGATGAGGCCAATGGGGGCCCACCTAGCCCAACATCCTCTTCTCACTCCTGCCAATCAGATGCCTCTGGGAAACACACAAACAGATTGCGAACACAAGAGCGGACCTTTTCCCTCTCAGGGTTTCCAGTAATGGGGTTTCAGAAGCACTGCTGACTCCAACTTTGGAGACAAAGCAGAGCCATCTTGGTTTGTTGTTGTTGTTGTCTAGTCATTTAGTCATGTCCGATTCTTCGTGACCCCCTGGACCAGAGCATGCCAGGCACTCCTGTCTTCCACTGCCTCCCACAGTTTGGTCAAACTCATGTTCGCAGCTTTGAGAACACTGTCCCACCATCTCATCCTCTGTCAACCCCTTCTCCTTGTGCCCTCCATCTTCCCCAACATCAGGGTCTTTTCCAGGGAGTCTTCTCTTCTCCTGAGGTGGCCAAAGTACTGGAGCCTCAGCTTCAGGATCTGTCCTTCTAGTGAGCACACAGGGCTGATTTCCTTCAGAATGGAGAGGTTTGATCTTCTTGCAGTCCATGGGACTCTCAAGAGTCTCCTCCAGCACCACAGTTTAAAAGCACCCATTCTTCGGCGATCAGCCTTCTTTATGGTTCAGCTCTCACTTCCATACATCACTACTGGGAAAACCACCTCATGAGAAGAGAAGACTCCCTGGAAAAGACCCTGATATTGGGGAAGATGGAGGGCACAAGGAGAAGGGGGCGACAGAGGACGAGATGGTGGGACAGTGTTCTCGAAGCTACCAGCCTGAGTTTGGCCAAACTGGGGGAGGCAGTGGAAGACAGGAGTGCCTGGCGTGCTCTGGTCCAGGGGGTCACGAAGAGTCAGACACGACTAAACAACTAAACAGGGAAGTGAGTTCCTTTGGAGTTTATTTGTGTGAGTCTTCCAGTGCTGGCTTTGACCAAAACGCTTCTCCCTGTGGCCACTGCTATGAGAATGACTTCTGGATGCGACCTGCCGATTCGCACTCTGAACCGTCTTGTGCTTCGTGACTGCCCTCTGGTGGTGCAGCGTGGCAGTTCCACCACACTTCATCCTCGAGGTTTTCTGGAAAAAATAGGAGCTGATGGACACCAGATGGGCAGAAAGCATTTATTAGTGCGCAGTTATGTGTGCCTAGTGACCAGCCTCTGGAGGGGGGCAGCATTGATGCTCCAGCGTGGCTTTGCTTCATCCACCGATTGGTGACGCACAGATCCTGCATATATCACAGAGAATGGCACATGGGTTGAGAGTAGGTAGCAATATTATTTTAAAATTAGGGTGGTGGTTTTGGATTCTGTGCCCCACCCTTGTGTCCGCTATTGTTGAAGGGTGAGCTGTAGATAGTTTTAATTAATTACTGAACCCTTTAAACAGGGCCCATCCATCCAGGCTCCCTTCCTCGTTCACGTTGCCTTAGGATCGTAATTTGCTTTATACTGGGTCCGACTGTTGGTCCGTGAAGCTGAATATTGTCTACACTGACTGGCAGCTGCGGTTGCCATTTGCCTGTCTTGAAAAACCATGGAGGGAGCCCTGAAGTCAAACGGCTGGCGGATACTCCCGCCTGCAGTCGCTGCCCACCAGATGGGGCTCATTCACCTGGGAAAAGCGGCCCATGTAGGAGCAGGAAAACTCTGATCCTAAAGCTCTGGGAAAGAGGATCCTGCCCTCTTTCCCCCTCAGCCCGTCCTCCATTCGCACTGTTAACAGAGAAATCTGAGGGCTCCTTGGAAAAAAAACAAGGACACCAGCCAGGAATACCAGAGCAAAACAGCAGTCAGTAGGCTTGGTCTTGATTGAAGACTGTCGCGACAGGACTCCCACCTGCCACCAGGTGGAACAAGATGGAGGCCCCAAACAAAAGAGCCCCCAAACTTTTATTAGCTGCTAATCCCCATGTTACACCCCCCCCCAAACTACATCACTCATCCATCATGAAAGGGGAGGTCTGGTGGCCGTAATCTGAGCATCCTGGACCCTGCCCCATGGTTCCCCTTGCCCTCCACCAAACACCCATCAAGTGTAACAAAAGAAATATTTACATTTCCCTGTTTCACAGCCAAGTTCATCCCACCCTTTTGTCTTCATCTGGGTTTGTTATTTCTGGAATGGCTACCTGTCTGGCACTCAGGTATCAGGATGCCAGGGATTATCACTCAGGCAGAGGGGCTGCTGAGTAGCTGAGTGTCTATAGGAATTTCTGAAGTTTTCCCAGGGATCCAGTACACAGAGACATTTATCAGTGAATTCTTACATTTGGTATCGTGCAGCAGAGGCCCTTTGAATAGATAGGAAGAAACTGTGATGAAGTGTTTTGTGGGGACAAATCACAAAAGCAATTGTGCTGGTTTTGGTAGTGGGCTGCATGTGCATGACATCTGCTGGAGGGGCAAACCCCCCCAACCTATACATAAATTCCTGCAGCAGTGCATGATCATTAGAATGGAAGACGTACCGTATTTTTCACTCTATAAGATGCACCAGGCCACAAGACGCACCTAGTTTTTGGAGGAGGAAAACAAGGAAAAATTCTGAATCTCAGAAGCCAGAACGGCAAGAGGGATCACTGCGCAGTGAAAGCAGCAATCCCTCTTGCTGTTCTGGCTTCTGGGATAGCTGCGCCGCGTGCATTTGCTCCATAAGACGCACACACATTTCCCCTTGCTTTTTAGGAGGGGAAAGGTGAGTCTTATAGAGCAAAAAATACGGTAGTTTGCGTTGTGAGGCTGCTTGTTCCCTGATCATTCTTTTGGTGAGCGACTCATTCCTTTTCTCCCTAAAGAAAGCTCAACATTTTAGACCTGCGCTGTAAAAAAAAGGTCAACAACTATGACCTGATCACTGCCAGTTTCTTCTTCTGTGAGTAGATCACAGTCTCTTGGGAGTTGGGTGTCCCTGCCCTACAGAAATCTGGAGCGGAGTCCCTAAGGCTGTTGGATGGTGCCTTGTACGCCTCCTTCCGGCAATTCCTGCAGCCAAGCTGGTGGCAAATGTCTTGTCCTGCTTTCCTTTGGAGCACATCAGCCAGGCCGAGGGGAAGGGGGTGTCTTGCCATCTGGGCAGCTCAGGCCCTCCATGCACGCTGCCCAGGCTTGCGCCCCGGGGAAGTCACTTGGGTGCTGCTACTGCAGCAAAAACAACATGGGAGACAGCAGCTGCAAGTTATTATTTTTTTTTACAAGATATTTATTAAAATTTTTAGAGGTACAAAAAGAGAAAACAAAAAACATCATTTTAAAAAAAATAAGATAAAATACAAAAAAGAAGAAAGAAAAAGAAAAAAGAAAGAACAGAGAATTAAAATCCATTAAGCAAAAAGAAAAAACAAGGAAAAATACAACAAATCTTCCCATTACTTATCTTTCATTAGCTTATTTCCCCGACCTCCTCACACCTCCCTTTTTTGTATTCTAGGTCAATTATCCATTTCAGCAAATCCTTTCCCTCTTTTCAAATTTTTGTCCTGTAATTTATCTTGATATTAATATAACTTTACTTTCCCTCCTTTCACCAATTAGCAGTCTGTTTTTTCCTAAATCTTTGTAACATTTCTGCTAAAATCACATAAATTCATTCCAACATCATTCTAACATTCATTAATTTTGCAATGTTTCTGAAAATAGTTTTTAAATTTCTTCCAATCTTCCTCCACCGACTCTTCTCCCTGGTCTCGGATTCTGCCAGTCATTTCCGCCAGTTCCATATAGTCCATCACCTTCATCTGCCATTCTTCCCGGGTGGGTAGATCTTGTGTCTTCCAATACTTTGCAATAAGTATTCTTGCTGCTGTTGTAGCATACATAAAGAAAGTTCTCAGCAGCTGCAAGTTAACGTTCTCTGCACCCACAGCAGGTGCTGTGATTCTATAGCAGTTTAACTCCTGGGATTGCACTCTGTTGTCTCTCGAGACAGATGGACGGGGTATAAATAATAATTTTTTTATTATTAACAAAAGATCCCAGCTACGCTCTGCAACTTCTCCACTGGCCAGGTTCCACAGAGGGTCTGTCTGCAGGGAATATCTTAACTTGTGTCCTTGCACTCTCCTTTCTCCCGCCCCCAGAGGCAAATGCTGACCCTTTTTCTCCACTCTTTTTCTCTAAAAACGAAAAAAAGCCTTCTCTGAGCCAGAATCATTCATGCACAAAGCAGGTTCTGAAAAGCAATTTTCAGGAAAGCAAAACAGATCAGAAAGGCAGCCCCAAAGAGTTGTGGCTGTAGGTTTGGATCTATAAGACAAGAAATTGGAATTAACGGGGCCTGCCTGGACCCCTTTGATTCCATCTGGAAGACACGGTCAGAGTTGGGAAGAGGCAAGACGTGCGGATCGATAGCAGATGAGCGAAGTAAAGGAAAAGGTAGAAGGTGTTTGTTTTTCTCTGGCTGGTGAAATGTGAGCTGATCTTGGGAAATTCGGCTTGTCTGTTTTGTTTATTGGATTTAGTTTGTATTTTGCTTCTTGTTTGGCAAACAGGAAAGAGGGAGAAATTCGGCCCAGTTCACATTTTAACGTGATCCTACCTGTTCCATTCTTTCCAGAACAAGACATGCCCCCAAGATACAGCCATCCTTTGACATTTGCACCCTCCCAATTTTGCAGGGCAGTTCTCCAGCCAAATTAAACAACAACAACAACAACAATAATAATAATTTATTTTTCATACCCCACCCATCTGGCTGGGTTTCCCCAGCCACTCTGGGCGGCTTCCAACAAAACACTAAAATTCAATAACCTATTAAACATTTAAAGATTCTCTAAACAGGGCTGCCTTCAGATGTCTTCTAAAAGTCTGATAGTTGTTCTTCTCTTTGACATCTGGTGGGAGGGCATTCCACAGGGCGGGCGCCACCACCTAGAAGGCCCTCTGCCTGGTTCCCTGCAACTTGGCTTCTCACAGCGAGGGAACCGCCAGAAGGCCCTTGGAGCTGGAACTCGGTGTCTGGGCAGAATGATGGAGGTGGAGACGCTCCTTCAGGTATACTGGACTGAGGCCATTTTAGGCTTTAAAGGTCAGCACCAACACTTTGAATTGTGCTCAGAAACGTACTGGGAGCCAATTTAGGTCTTTCAGGACCGGTGTTATGTGGTCTCGGTGGCCGCTCCCAGTCACCAGTCCAGCTGCCACATTCTGGATTAGTTGTAGTTTCCGGGTCACCTTCAAAGGTCGCCCCACGCAGAGCGCATTGCAGTAGTCCAAGCGGGAGATAACCAGAGCATGCACAGAAGCATATTCGGGAACGTTCCCCCCCCCCATAAAGATGTGTATATATTCGCAAAAATAACATACAATAATGCATTTTATTTGGAGAGATCACTTGCACATTGTGCAAAATTACTCCGAAAGACTTGCATGTAAGGAGAAATGCAAGCTTAAATGATGGCAGATGCTTGTGAATACTTTTAAAGATAATCGCAAACTGTGGTGGCAGTGTGAAGAGGTGAATTTAAGCCAGAATGAGAAACCAAAATGGAAGTTGGCAAACTTACCCATCTGCAGCTTGAGCCCATTAGCCTGATAACCCATTTTGAATCCAGTTGCACATTGTGTGGTCCCCAGCCTTAATTTTAAGTGCCCTGAAGTTTAGGGAGCTCCAACTGGGGTCTTTCTTTTTTTCTTTCTTTTCTTTTTTTCAGAGCATACAAGATTTATTTCAGGTATTTACGTCCTGCTTTTCAATTTGAGAACGAGAACTTCCGTGGCATGTTTTGTTTTCTCCCTATGGAAACTGTTCTTTATTAGTATTTCTTTGAACTCAGGGCAGCTTTAGGCAATCCTTCCTCAATAAACCTTTTCCAAGTTATGAATCGAAACACTATGAAAAAGTTTGATTTCTGCAGACTCTGATAATCTCTAGCAAAGAGGCATCCTAAACTACTACCGTATTAAAAAGGGCACGCTGTCAATAGAAAGGTTGATTTATTTACTTTGTTAGAAAAATCACAGTTTTCTTATGGGGATGTTGACCGTTTTCCCCGCCCCACCCCAATTGTGTGTGTGTGTTTGTGTATGTGTGTTGGTCTTTCTTAACATGAGTGATATAGGTAAAATCCAAGGCTGGAATGAATATTCCACCATAACCTCCAGGGGCACAGATGAAGTTCTTATCTGGGATTCCTATTGTTATAAGAAAAAACTGCTCATTTTTCCTTTATGGGATATCCAAGAGCCCACATAGAGTCCTTTTTTAGGTTCCCTATCGGAAGGAGAAAACAACAGAGGCCAACCAGCAGGGGCGTCTTATCCATAGAGGCTAGTGGCGCAGGGCGCCAGGGCGCCAAGTTCTGGAGGGCACTAGGAAAGAGGCAGAGGCTGGATGCTGCACCTTCCGGCATCAGCTCGCCGCCCTCGCCCACCTCCACCATGCTGCGCCGAAGCAGCGTAGCACCCAGAGCCTCCGTCTGCCGTGGCCACCGCGGCACAAAGCGGCCAGCTGAGCCGGGAGGCGCCGTGTCCAGTCTCTGTCTCTTTCCCACCGGAGGAGCCACCCTCCAGCCGCTGCCCGCCTCCTGCAGCCCCACCAGCAGCACTGTCCTCCCTAAAAAAACTCTGGGAAACCGGAGGGTGTGTGTGTGTGCCAGAGGGAGCTTTGCACCATGGCGCTGGATATGCTTAAGATGGCCCTGCCAACCAGAGTATGTTGTTGTTGTTGTTTAGTCGTTTAGCCGTGCCCGACTCTTCGTGACCCCCTGGACCAGAGCACGCCAGGCACTCCTGTCTTCCACTGCCTCCCGCAGTTTGGTCAAACTCACGCTGGTAGCTTTGAGAACACTGTCCCACCATCTCGTCCTCTGCCATCCCCTTCTCCTTGTGCCCTCCATCTTTCCCAGCATCAGGGTCTTTTCCAGGGAGTCTTCTCTTCTCATGAGGTGGCCAAAGTCTTGGAGCCTCAGCTTCAGGATCTGTCCTTCCAGTGAGCACTCAGGGCTGATTTCCTTCAGAATGGAGAGGTTTGATCTTCTTGCAGTCCATGGGACTCTCAAGAGTCTCCTCCAGCACCAGAATTCAAAAGCATCAATTCTTCGGCAATCAGCCTTCTTTATGGTCCAGCTCTCACTTCCATACATCACTACTGGGAAAACCATAGCTTTTACTATACGGCCCTTTGTTGGCAAGGAGATGTCTCTGCTTTTTAAGATGCTGTCTAGCTTTGTCACTGCTTTTCTCCCAAGAACCAGAGTATATTGAGAAACAAAGCAGCTAGTAAGCCTGATCTTTATTAAACTGTTGCAACAGGGTCCTCACTCACCACACACAGGAGGGAGGAGGAACCCAGAACAATGGTGCGCAAGCCCTTATATAGACTATTGAAATTGCCTCCCCTGAAGCTCAAGACTGCCCCCCAAAACATCATACATACATCACAGAAGGAGGTGTTCCCCAGCAGAAATTTGAGTGTGTTGCTTCTCTTCTGTCTGCCAGGATACCTGATAATGCCTTATCTGATTGCCTTTTCTTGCCTGGCCATTCCTTGGAGATGGTCAATACTTCCTGAATCTCTATTTGAGGTTCAGAAGACATCTGAAGCAGCCCTACTTAGGGAAGTTTTTAATGTCTGATGTTTTAATGTGTTTTTAATATTCTGTGGGAAGCTGCCCAGAGTGGCTGGGGAAACCCAGCCAGATCGGCGGGGAATAAATAATAAATGAATTATTATTATTATTATTATTATTATTACTATTACTCTTATATCTCTTACGCACATTGATGGTGTGAACAAATACTTGCCAGACTGTATTTACAGGGAGGCATAAGCCCCTACAGTCCAAAGACAATTGGAAAGCTCTCCCCATTTCCTTTCTCCTTGCAGAGAAACATTTGTGGTCACTTTGGGAGAGTCAAAATGGCTTCAGGATTGTTCTCCTGTACTGTTCCAGACACGTGGCTTATATACTTATGTATGTGTTTGCCTCGAACATTTCTGAACATTCATTTTATATACGTAAGACCTTAGAATTCCTATAACAGCATCATCAGACTTGATTATTGTAACTCGCTCTACGTGGGGCTGCCCTTGAGACTGACCCAGAAACTCCAGCGGGTGCAGAATGCCGCGGCGAGACTCCTTACGGGGTCCTCGCTGCAATATCACATTCACCCAGTGCTATACCAGCTGCACTGGCTCCCGATGGGGTACAGGATCAGGTTCAAGGTGCTTGTTTTAACCTTTAAAGCCCTACACGGCCTAGGACCCTCGTACCTACGGGACCGCCTCTCCTGGAATGTCCCATGGAGGACCTTACAGTCTTCAAATAAAAACATCTTGGAGGTCCCAGGCCACAGGGAGGTTAGGCTGGCCTCAACCAGAGCCAGGGCTTTTTCAGCTGTGGCCCCGACTTGGTGGAACGCTCTGTCACAAGAGACCAGGGCCCTGCGGGACTTGACATCTTTCTGCAGGTCCTGCAAGACAGAGCTGTTCCACCAGGCCTTTGGCCAAGGCACAGCCTGACCCCCTCCTTCTGTAATCCTCATCAAACGTTAGCCCAATGGTTGCCATTAATTTAATTTTGAATTGATTTTAGAATGAATTGATTTTAGAATGCTGTGTTACTTTTATTGTTGTTAGGCGCTCTGAGCCTGGCCTCGGCTGGGGAGGGCGGGATATAAATAAATTATTATTATTATTATTATTATTATTATTATTATTATTATTATTATCATCCCTTCTGTGTTCAACTCTCAACCATCAGCCATGTAATCCATCTCTCCCATTGTGTGCTTGTTCTCCCCCTGACCTCCAGCCCACCGCTGAGCGCCAAAACTTTGTGGCACCTCCATCGTGTGTCTCCGGAGAACCTGCGGACATACCAGACTTTCCCCTCAGGGAAGAGGGTGACCTCACAAGAGAGAGAAGTCCGAGACAGCTATTTCGAATACAGGGCCTGAGCAGAGACTGCCACAGCGCCATTGTCAGCTTTTGTCGGGACGGACGTCAGAGTTGGGCAACGGGAGATCATAAGAGCTGGGTTTTCTCTTCCTGTCCTGCCATATCATGTTGCCCCAGGAAGACCTGGGGAAAGTTGCATTCCATAAAAAATGAACTTCTGGGGCATAGCCCAGTGATTAAATTCCCCCACCCACCATCCCTCAGACACACTATGCAAGCCTCCATTTTTGTACGGTCTGCTGTGTTGTTTGCATCGCACACAATCCCAGACACGGCAAATAGTTGAACGGCGGGATTGACTAGCAGAAGATGCCAGACCCTCCAGGTGCCCCTGTTTTCCAGGGACAGCCCTGGAATTACAGAAGCCGTCCCGGTTTCTGATTTGATCCCAGAAAACCTCACTTTCGCTTAAAGGTAAAGGGACCCCTGACCATTAGGTCCAGTCGCAGCCGACTCTGGGGTTGCGGCTCTCATCTCGCTTTACTGGCCGAGGGAGCCGGCATACAGCTTCCGGGTCATGTGGCCAGCAGGACTAAACCGCTTCTGGCGAAACAGAGCAGTGCACGTAAACGCCGTTTACCTTCCCGCCAGAGTGGTACCTATTTATCTACTTGCACTTTGACATGCTTTCGAACTGCTAGGTTGGCAGGAGCAGGGACCGAGCAAAGTGAGCTCACCCCATTGCGGGGATTCGAAATGCTGACCTTCTGATTGGCAAGTCCTAGGCTCTGTGGTTTAACCCCACAGCACCACCCGCGTCACTTTTGCTTAGGACGTCCCTATTTTCATCAGAGAAAAACATTGGTGGGTGTGAGATGAGACTATGGACCACCGACTTGGATGCCATTAAAAGGGAATTAGACTGATTCCTGGAGGAATTGGCCAGAGGCTATCGGTGGCCTCTGGTCACAAGGGCTATATGAAGATCAGTTTCTGGGAAACAAAAGCGGGAGTGCGCTCCTGTGAGCATGTCTTGTGTGTGACAACCAGAGGCGTTTGCTCGGCCACCATGGGGAAGAGGATGCTGGACCAGATGGGCCTTTGGTCTGATCCAGCTGCAGGGTTCTTCTGATCTTAGAATGGTAGAGTTGGATGGGACCCCCAAAGGTCCTCTAGTCTGAGAGCCCCCCAGAAAAACAATCTCTCATTGTTTCTCATTGTACTGTTGAGGATGTATTAACTTATGGTCTGTGTGTGTGGTTTGGGAGCTGCATGGCCAGGGAAAAAAACAATGCTGTCCAGGGTTGTAAAGACTGCGGAGAGAATAATCGGGTGCACTCTTCCCACCTTGGATCAGATCTATGCTTCCAGGTGCCACAAGAAAGCGGCAGAGATAGCGCAGGATAGTGCGCACCCCGGAAACGATCTCTTTCAGCTTCTGCCTTCTGGAAGAAGGTCCAGGGTTATAAAGACTAGGACTAGCCGCCTGAGAAAGAGTTTCTACCCAAATGAGATTTTGGTTTTAAACGCAGTGTAAGGAAGTCTATGTGGGAGTATATTGTATTTAATTATGGGGTGTCAGAGTTTTTAGGGGGCTAACCAGGCTGGGATACCTGGGATGGCAGGCTTGTTGGTTTTTAAATGTCTGATCCAGACTTTTTCAATTTCGTTGTTCTGTGTGGGACAATGACAATAAAGATTACCATATCGCAGTTCAACCCCCTGCGCTGCAAGAAGCACAGTTAAAGAATCCCCAACAGATGGCAACCTCCATCAAAGGACAGTCCGCTCCCGAGGGTGTCCGTTCCCCTTATGCACCAATCAGCAAAACACCACCTCATCTCCACTTTCCAGAATGGGCACTATCCAGTCCACATAAGTGCCTGGCAGGCAGGGGCACTGAGCTTGCAAAGATTTAGCTGAGTTGCCTGCCTGCAACCCTGCGCACTCTGAATCCTCGTGGAGATAGGTAATCTTGTGCGAATGGCTGAACTGCCTTCCTTCTGGGTTAATGAGATCACCAGTCGATAATAACTTAACGCTAGGCGTTCCGCCTGCTGTAAAAGTTATCGTAAGAGAGGGCTCATCCACACTTCCTTTTTGCCTCACACTTTGAGTTTTCTGCAATTGGCTGTTTGCTCCAATTTGGCGGGAAAGTCCTGGGGGAAATCCCTGGGGCCAAAAAAAAATTAAGCGTTTGGACACGATGCTTTAAAGCACAGACCTATGGCTAGATTCATTGCACAAAAGGAAGTCTGGGTGAGGCCTTTCCTGGATATTGCAGCCAAGCAGGTTTCTGTGCAGCCCAAAGAACCAAGATGGTGGGGGAATGAGAGGGGGCCAATCTTATTATAGGGTTAGGGTTACTATAGGGTTAGAGTTGCAGTGCCTTACTGGAAAAACCAGCTAATAAGCTGAGAGTCTTTGGGAGCTAAAGGAAAAGGGATTATTTCATACTTGTTTGGCCTGATTTTATTTCTTTTGTAAGTAAAGGACTTTGCTCGGCCCATAATCAAATATGGCTGATATAGCGAATCCCCAGGAGCATCCTCTGGGAAAAACTCACCCGCTGGGGCATTGACAGAAGGCTTCTCTGGCTAATAATCAAACTCCATGAGAACTCAGCGGCCAGAGTGAGATTCACCCTGGAGGGTGATCTCACGAATTCAATTCCCATTAACAGAGGTGTTCGACAGGGTTGTATATTGGCTCCACTCCTGTTCAATTTGTTCATAAGTGACATGAGGACTCCCCTGATAGAGGCCCAAGAAAGGATTCATGCACCCCGCCTAGCACTTTATCGCTGCCCCTTGTTACTATATGCGGATGACGCAGTCATTCTTTCTTTTTCTAGAGTAGGTCTCAGGAGGGCCCTAAAAATTTTTGGATCATACTGTCACGCAAATTCCCTTACAATTAATTATGGAAAATCTAAGATCCTGATTTTCTCAAAGAGCCGGAAACTCCATAATTGGAGAATTGATGGGAGAATCATCGAACAAGTCTATAGATTCCAATATTTGGGAGTCTGGTTACAACATAACCTCAGATGGAAGGCCCATGTAGCCTATGTTACAAATAGAGCCAAATCTATCTCCTTGGCGATCTTGCGATTCTTCTTCACTGATGGGGCCCTTCATATCCCATCGGCGTTGAAAGTCTTCAAGGCCAAGGTGATCCCGACAATTGCTTATGCCATCTCAATTTGGGGGACTTTTGCCAACCTATCTCACCTGGAGGTCATTCAAAATCAGTTTTTAAGAGGGATATTGAAACTGCCCAACTGTGTAAGTAATACAGCGTTACGCATGGAACTTAATATTGTATCCCTGGAAAGTGCTCTGTGGAAGCACATTCTTTGTCACTGGTTATCTCTATGGCACAATCTCCCAAACTTGTACTTGATACAATGTATGTGGAGAGATGATTTCCAGAGCCCATGGGTAAAAAATTTACAGCTGAAAATAACGGCAATGGGAATCTCCCCATCCAAATTACTAGAGCAGGACATAGTTCCAGCTAAAAGAACAGTAACCTGTAAGCTAGAGGAGATGGACTTGCAGCAGAAAATGATCTTGGGCAATGGTACCTGCTCACCTCTAAATCTTGGTTTATTACCCCTCTTAAGGCTCCCAAACTATTTGAATTCTTTAACTTCCTCAGCTCATAGATATGCCTTTGTAAAGGCAAGATTCAACACCTTCCCATCGAACGTGCTGAGAAATAGATTCTCCAATGGACAGATATCGCTCTTATGTGATTGTAATTGTGGGGCACCGGAATCATTGCATCACATAATTCTTGATTGTGCTTTTCACTTATCGGCCAGGAGCAAGTTTCTTGCTCAATATCTTAAGGGAATTGCCGATGATACGACTGAAGCCAAACTGAGATATCTATTAAATGATGATGACCCCCTAAGATCACTCATGGTTGCCAGATTCTTGGTCAGCGTCCTATCCCTAAAGAAGAGAAATGGACTCCTGTGTGGCTCGGATAATCCCTTTAAACCATGATCTATGTTTAGGATGTAATTAGGTGATATCACCATTGATGTCTTCTATTAATTTATGAGCAGAGGGCGATGTTTATGCTACAAATTTGTTGTAATGTATGATGTTGGTCTTTTGTTTTTGTTTTGCTTTGGTTCTTGTCTGTTTTTTTGTAAGTTTTGGCGGTTTTAAAATTGGAGGTTCAAGTACATTATGGTGGTGTGACGGGCCAATGGCCGTAATAAAGATCAATCAATCAATCAATTTCATACTTGTTTGGCCTGATTTTATTTCTTTTGTAAGTAAAGGACTTTGCTCGGCCCATAATCAAATATGGCTGATATAGCGAATCAGGGCATTGGAATATGTTAATTCTTTTCCCTTGGTATAATAGGGTCCATGTTTTGTCACCTTGTCTTGTTTAACCATTACGTCCATGCAAAAATAGCTCCTGTCGCTACCTTCCTCGCATTCACATGCCTGCGGTTTATTTATTGGGGTTTTGTTATATGTCTGCATTTCTTCGACAGTGATCTGTAATTGTACATGGACTCGGTATATTGCCATCAGATCCCTTTTGGGAACACTGTATTTTGCAGAATTTTGTATCTTTTTTTAAAAAAAAAAGTAATAAAAATTATTTAAAAGGAAAACAGAACTGGAATAGGGGTCGGGGAGCATAACCAGGAACGCTTGATCTGCAAAACAGATCTCGCTGTGCAGAGAATTAAGGGTGCAAATGGGTGTGGAGGAATTCCCACCCTCTGGGATTTCACAAGAAAAATCACCGCCCTGCCCTGCCTTGCATTTTGCCAGAACTAAGGTGGCAACCCTGCCATTCCCCCCTCCCTTTTGTAAGCAGGAGCCAGTGTATTTGGCACCCGCTTCCCCAGTGGCCCACTCTGAACTGAAAACGCAGCCACTTTCCAAGACTGCCATGGGGAGGAAAAGATGGAGATATGAGAAACTGGGGGATGTGAAACACACGAGCAGTCAAGTACAACATTCCTAGAGTGTGTTAATGGAAAAATCTGAGGGCTCCCTTGGACAAAAACAAAGACACCAACCAGGATAACTTGGAGCAAAACAGCAGCCTGTAGGCTTGGCCCTTATTGATATGTTGCAACAGGGTGCTCCCCTCACCTGCAGGAGAGAGGAGGGACCCAGAAAAATGGTGTGCAAGGCCTTATGAAGACTTTTGAAATTGCCACCCTGTAGATCAAGCCCACCCCCAGAAACATCATGCATACATCACACAAAGGAGGGGTTGAGGGAGGAGTTGTGGTGGTAACCTGAGTGTCCTGTCACCTGGCTGGTTCCCCCTTTCCCCCTCCCCATGAGTACTTTCCAGGTGACAGAGGGGAGTTTGCAGTTTCCTGCCCCCAGAGGGAAGAGCTGATTATTGTCCTTTGTTCCAGTCCGTGCTGAATCCACTCCCATATGCAAGTTCCTTGTGATCTTGATGGTCTTCTGTCTGGGACCATCAGGGTTGGCATAGCAACTGGGCAGGGCTCCTGTGGATGTGCTGGTATGCTCAAGGGATTATGGCTGCCCTGTAGCAAACCTTCCCCATTTTGTAGTCCTTCCTTCATGGAGTAAAATAAAAGTGGAACAGTGCAAATCCGATGTATGGTTGATTTTGTATAAATTTATAACAGAAGCGTAGCGTATGTAGTGTGTGAGTGTGAGTGTGTGTGAAGTTTGTACAAACTGAATGATTGGGGTGGGGGGTTCCTGCTACAAGTGAACATGTTTACACATGGAGAGGAATATTTGTTCAGCCAGCAGGTAAACTTCCTGTTTCCTTCTGGGCTGGGACAGACTTCCTCTGCATGTGACTAGAGGTGGGCGTGGCCTCACCTGCACAGGTAACGACAAAAGCACAGGGCAGGGCAGCCATCTCTCTCTCTCTGACTACATGCATCAAAGAAGCAACATCTGCTTAGCCAAAGATGCTTCCAGCCAAGAGAGGACAAAGGGACTGTCTCCTTATGAGATAGTTTCCAAGTGTATGTTACTTTTCTAGGCTAAGTCTGCCTTTTGGGATCCGATTGTGAACAGAATGTGAGTGAGTAAACTCTTTTTATACTTTTATAGAAACTGTGTCGTGTCTTATCTTTTACGAGGGAATAAGTGGGAAATACCAAAACAGTTATTATAGAGGCTTTAGTGAGCCTGAGAAAACACATCCGCTGCGAGTTTAAAAAGGGGAATATTACTCTGCTAAATTGTGAACTTTTTAACAAAAGTTGGAAAGGCTATAATCAAGCAATATATCCTCTCCTGCATCCCTGAACATGAACCCACAGAAACTCCATGATCTTTGCCTTTCCTCAACAGTCAAATTTTATTCTCCTGCAAAATATACAGACAGGTCTGTTGCCTGGGTTCCTTCCCTACAAAAATATCTGTGATGGAAGCGTTCCTCTGGAAGAGTTGGTTTTGTGCATCTTGGCTTGTGTGCCGTCTGCCATCTTGCCGCCGCTTCCTTAGAAGTAGAGACTAAAAGAGCTGCGGGGGAAGGGTGCGCAATAAATCTATTATATCCTTATAATAGGCAAGGAATAGTGGGGATGGGCTTAATAGCTCTGTCCCCTGGCAATTGTCACCGCCACCCTCAAGTTAGGGGGTGACTGTCATGGAAAGCTTGCCCTACTCAGTTTTTAAAAGTTTGGGGTGGGGACTAAGGTACGGGAGGGGGATTTCGGAGCTGGGCCCGTGGGGAAGAGGGTTGGATGGCTCGGGTGAGTTTTTGACAGGGCTCTTACTGTAGGAAGTCTGGAGACTTGGTCATGGCATGTTCGAACTCCACCAGGGAGAGCATCTTGTCATTATCCAAGTCGGCCTCCTCCAGGACCTGCATGGAACGGAAATGTCTGCCTTGAAGACCACTAGCCCCTTCCTCACACAGGTGTCCCGGCCAACAGGAATGCCCTGTGTGAGAGACCTACACCCCAAACCATCTGGCTGTGAACATGAGATCAGCATCTCCTGTTTGCTAGCCAAAGGATGGAGCAAGCCAGCTGTCCCCAACCTGGTGCCCTCCAATTTTTTTTAAAAAATGTAAGATCTCAGAGCCTGGGTGAGTTCATAGGAGAATATATATAGCCTCACAGTTTTGAGATTGGAACATCCCTCCCAACACTGCCCTCGAAGCACATAGAAATCATGCGCCGAGGACCACACCTAAAGTTCTCCCAGTTGGCCTCCTTCATCTTGTTCTGCACCTCCATCTTCTTAATCAGCAACTCAAGGACCACCTGCATCTTCTTGGTCAGAAATGGACTACAACTCCCAACAGTCCCTGGGGCCATGGTGTTGGGTGCAATAGTGACTGGCGCTGGTGGAGGAGAAGACAAGGAGCCCAGCTGACTCAGACTGATGGGAGTTGTGGTACCAAACATCTGGAGGGTACCAGGTTGAGGAAGGATGAAACAAGCTTGCTCTGCTCTAGCACTGGACTAGGAATTGGTGTCCTCCATCCCCCCTTGGCCTGCTTTGGCCATTGCGGGACATCACAACATGGCCAACGTCTTGTCCCGAGGTCTCTGGAGATCCCATAAAAGGAAGGGCATGCTGGGAAGTGGGGCAAGACGCACATGGTTGGCCAGAGACGCGATCTCTTCCTCGCTGAGGTTGTTCCTGTTGATCGATCTGCGGATGACGTTCTGGAGGTCTTCCTTGTCAACAAAGCCGTCGTCATTGAAATCTGCTCAAGGGAAGCGTTGCAAAATGTGCGGGTGGAATGGGTCACAACGTAGGAACATCGGAAGAGCATGCAGGATCAGGCCAATGGCCCACCTAGTCCAGCACCCTGTATTCACAGTGGCCGACCAGATGCCCATTATGGGAAACCCACAAGCAGGATTTGCACCCAAAGCCAACCATCACCCCTCCTGTGGTTTCCAGCATTCAGAAGCATGGCTACCCCTGGCCGTGCAGGCAAACAGGTGCCTATTAGGATTGGTTTTCAAAATAGTGATGTATCACCAGCTAAACATTGCAATGTACTGATACATCGCGATGTCTGACATAAGGATGGAGGCAGGTAGAGGCATGGGCTGGCTTCACGGTTTTCCCTGCATTGTAATTTTTGCACATACACAAATCTTGATTAAAGGAATAATCCGGGAGCCATTTTTTCGCCTTTCTGATCTTAAATGCATCAATCAAGCGCTGGTTTCACAAATCATGATGTTAGGGCTGGGCAATATATTGTCCCAAACTGGGTTGAGTCCATATTGTGATATTGGTTTCATAATTGTCGACCTGGAGAATCAACATGTGCAAATGGCTTGAGATACCTGTTAGGTCCATAAATTACCATATAGCATATTTCTAGTTACAGGTAGGTAGCCGTGTTGGTCTGCCGTAGTCGGAACAAAATAAAAAAAAAATCCTTCCAGTAGCACCTTAGAGACCAACTAAGTTTGTCATTGGTATCTGAAAAAGTGTGCATGCACACGAAAGCTCATACCGATAACAAACTTAGTTGGTCTCTAAGGTGCTACTGGAAGGAATTTTCATATAGCATATATTCAATACACAAAAACAGCGACAATTTGTTGTTGACAAAGGACAGCTGGAAATATAAAGGGCCCCATTACCTTCAGGAGGTTAGGGCCTCATCAAAACTAAATCCGACCCTGACCCCACCCAAAAGGCGATGACCGCATTCCTCGGACCCGGTTGCCACAAGGAGAATTCGGGGGAAAACACCCTACCGTATATCAGAAAAGCATACTCCATCTTAATGCTCTGGCACGCTCGGTCACTGAAGACGGACGCCATCCCAAGGATGTCCTCAAAGCTGAAGTAGCCATCGGTGGAGAAGACCTTGCAGATCCGGTCCCGGAATGGATTCACCTGTGTGGACAGATGAAGAGGGATTGGCATAAACTGAAACCCACATCCCAAGGGCAAGGGAGCAGCTGGTGAAGGAGGCAGTGGTCCTTCTTGAGAAGTTCAGACCTCAACTATGTGGAAATGGCAAAACTGATTGTTAAAAGAAGAGGACATTGTGATGGATTGTTTAAGGAAGAATGGTGACCATTGATGGACTAGGTAAAAGGTAAAGGACCCCTGGTCGGTTAACTCCAGTCAAAGGCGACTATGGGGTTGCGGCGCTCATCTCGTTTTCAGGCTGAGGGAGCCAGCTAATGTCCGCAGACAGCTTTTCTGGGTCATGTGGCCAGCAGGACACTTCTAGTTCACCGGGACACTGTGATGGAAACCAGAGCACACGGAAACGCCGTTTACCTTCCCACCACAGCAGTACCTATTTATCTACTCACACTGGTGTGCTTTTGAGCTGCTAGGTTGGCAGGATCTGGGACAGAGCAACGGGAGCTCACGCCACTGCACGAATTCGAACCACTGACCTTCTGATCGGCAAGCCCAAGAGGCTCAGTGGTTTAGACCACAAAGTTAAAAGGTAAAGGTAAAGGATGCCTGGATGGTTAGGTCCAGTCAAAGGTGACTATGGGGGTGCGGCGCTCATCTCACTTTTAGGCCGAGGGAGCCAGCATTTGTCCACAGTCAGTTTTCCAGGTCATGTGGCCAGCAGGACTAAACCACTTCTGGTGCAACGGGACACCGTGACAAAAACCAGAGCACATGGAAATCTCGTTTACCTTCCTGCCAGAGCAGTACCTATTTATCTACTTGCACTTTGTGCTTTCAAACTGCTCGGTTGGCAGGAGCTGGGACCGAGCAATGGGAGCTCACCACCATCACAGGGATTTGAACCCCTGACCTTTGGATCAGTGAACCCAAGAGGCTCAGTGGTTAGACCACAGCGCCACCGGCATCCCACCACCTATCAAACTATTATTCATACATGAAGTCATAGGCAGGATTTGAAATATAAGCAACGGTTATTGAAAGAATTGACAATATCGGGGCTTAGATAATAAATACATATTTATTCTAAAAGAGAGTCTCATGCTCTATCAAGTGAGCTAAAGCAAGCATGTGGGGTTTTGTTTTGTTGAGATTTGCAAGCTGCTAGCAGATCCCTGTTGAAATCTGAAGCAGCGTCTTCATTAATTAGTTAATTGATTAACTGAACGAAGGCCTCTGACTTCCCCTCCCCCATCCCAAGCAGTACCCCTCTTCTACCACCGGGAGGCAGTAGGGAGCTTCTTCTCCCTGCCTCCTTTTGTCCAAAGGAGATTAAATTTCCACTCTGGGTAATATGATAATCTCCAAATGCAGACTTATCGCTCGCAGTCTATGAAATGCCCTTTTGAAACCAGCGCTCGATTGATGCATTTAAGATCGGAAAGGCGAATAAATGGCTCTTGGATAATTCCTTTAAGCCACAGAAGAGTCTGACGATAACCCTTGCCTGGTGCTGGGAGCAAAGTGAGGGTGTCTGCAACCCACGTCAGCCCCACCAACCTCCACCACCGCTGCCCCCTCCTTCAGCTGCCCCAGATGCTTGCTATAGGGCAAGAGCATGTCTGTGGGTGCTCCCCCCAGCTCCCAGAGGGGTGTCCCTTCACACTGACATTTGGGACTGAAACTCCCAGATTTCATAATGGAACCTGTGGACCTCATAGACCCTGGTATCCTCTTCACATGTACCTGGCTTGACAGCAGCACATGTGAAAAGGATCCAGGGGTCTTAGGTCCAGATCCGAGGGCCTTCTGGCGGTTCCCTCCCTGCAAGAAGTCAAGTTACAGGGAACCAGGCAGAGGGCCTTCTCGGTGGTGGTGCCCACCTTGTGGAATGCCCTCCCAACAGATGTCAAGGAAATAAAGAACTATATGACATTTAGAAGACATCTGAAGGCAGCCTTGTTTAGGGAAGCTTTTAATGTTTAATAGACTATTGTATTTTAATATTCTGTTGAAAGCCGCCCAGAGTGGCTGGGGAAACCCAGCCAGATGGACGGGGTATAAATAATAAATTATTGTTATTGTTATTGTTATTATTTGCCAGAGGCATATCAAGGTCAGGTGGTACCCTGTGTGAAAAACTGCAAATTTTGAGAACGTTGGCCAGAGTTGTTTTTAGGGAGGGTTCTCTGTGAAACAGATACGCCCTATGCCCACTGATCGCAAAAATCCACTGAGAGGTGCCAGGATGATTGCCAGGAATATTTGCGCAATCAGTGGGTGGATTTTCACCACGACGATTGTGCCAATCATGGAAATCCACCTGCTGGAGGTGCGAGCATCATCACACTGATCCGCCTGGGGGGGGGGAATTTCACCCCCCCCATGCATGACACCTGGGGCAGACCGCACCCCCTTGAGATGCCCCTGGTCTTAGCAGACCACAAGCTTAACATGAGCCCACAGTGTGATGCATTAGCAAAAGAAGAAGGAGCAAATACTATTCTAGGCTGCAGCAACAGAAGTCCAGGGTCCAGATTTAAGGAAGTCATAAAGGTAAAGGTAAAGGGACCCCTTCCATTAGGTCCAGTCGTGGCCGACTCTGGGGTTGCAGCGCTCATCTCGTTTTATTAGCCGAGGGAGCCAGCATGCAGCTTCCAGGTCATGTGGCCAGCATGACTAAGCCGCTTCTGGCGAACGAGAGCAGCGCACGCAAACGCCGTTTACCTTCCCGCCAGAGCAGTACCTATTTATCTACTTGCACTTTGACATGCTTTCAAACTTCTAGGTGGGCAGGAGCAGGGACCGAGCAACGGGAGCTCACCCCATCGTGGGGATTCGAACCACCGACCTTCTGATCGGCAAACCCTAGGCTCTGTGGATTAACCCACAGCGCCACCCGCGTCCCAAAGGAAGATAATAGACCTGCTCTGTTCTGCCTTGGTGAGTCCACATCTGAAATACTGAAATACCAGTTCTGGGCACCACAATTTAAGAAGGATGTTGACAAGCTGGAAGGTGTGCAGAGGAAGGCGACCGAGAGGATCAAGGGTCTGGAAATCAAGCCTCTCTAAAATAGATCCCACCTCGTAGCCCAGAACAGTCAGGAGCGGCAAAAGAGAGAGGGAGAAAAATATATCCATTGTTCCTCCTGAAAGGAAAATAAGTGCTTTCAAAAGAGTCGTGGACAGTGTGTTGTGCGTGCATTACTTTCGCTGGAAAGGATGGCTGTGCTGTTAGCAAAAAGAGAGGCATTTATTTTTGGGAGGAAGCAAAGCGTCAGAGGCTCAGTAGAGAATGGAAAGCCACTCAGCCCAACCCACCAATTTAGCCAAGGTGCTGAGCATAAGCGCAGAAGAGGCTGCTGGATGAGTTCAGCATCCTGTGCTCACAGGTGACAGCTGTCTTTCTGTGGGGAAACTGAGAAGCAGGAAATCGAACACCAGAGCAAATCTCCCCTCCTGTGGTTTCCACAACTGGGATTCATACGCACTGCTGCCTCTAGACCAGTGTTTTTCAACCTTTTTTGGGCAAAGGCACACTTGTTTCATGAAAAAAATATCACGAGGCACACCACCATTAGAAAATGTTTAAAAAAATAACTCTGTGCCTATATTGACTATATATAAAGTAATTCTCTTGAATAGGAATCAAATAAACACAAAGAAAGTATTTTATAATTACTTTATTATGAAATAGTAAGTAAACAGAAATATGAAAAATTATAAAATACTTTATTTTTAAATCTTTCGAATTTTTCAATTTTTCCCACGGCACACCAGGCAACATCCCGCGGGACACTAGTGTGCCGCGGAACAGTGGTTGAAAAACACTGCTCTTGACCACAGAGGCAGAACAGAGACGTCCCAGCTAGGAGCCATTGAGAGTCCTCTTGTTCTCCTCCAAGAATTCATCTTTTCTTTTCTTTTTTGCCTTTGTTGCTTCTTCTTTTAAAAAAATATATATATTAGGAATTTCAACATAACAACTTATCAAAAATACATAATCCTCATCCCCCCCATTTTCCCCCTCTCCCCCTAAAAAAGAAAAAAAAGAAGAGTTCTGCAAACTTCTGTCATGTCGCCTCTTTGAAATGCCTCTTTCTCAGGCGCACCACAAGAACTGGCATGGCCTTTGCCAGTCTGGGCCCCCTCCAGAAATTTGGGGCGACTCTGTGTTGCCTGGGGCAGGCGGGAGTTGTGGTCCCACGATGCTGGTCGAAGCCCCTGGAAGCCAACTGAGATGGCAACATGTTTCCTGAAGATGGCAGCCCTCCATCAGCAAAGAGGTTTCCTCCAGCACATCTCACATCGCCCAGAGAAAACCAGCTCCAACACAGTGGTCCCTCGGTTCTCAAACGCCTTGGAATAATAATAATAATAATAATAATAATAATAATAATAATAATAATAATAAATTTTATCTATATCCTGCCCTCCCCGGCCAGAACCGGGCTCAGGGCAGCTAACCTCAAAGTATATAATACATTAAAAGATAAAATCAAACAATCGATTGAAATACAGCCTAAAATCAGATGGCAACCCACAAATTATAACTATAGGGGTTGGGGTTGGAAGTAAGTGTTCTGGTTTGTGAACCTTTTTCGGGAGCCGAACATGCTCTGTTTTGAGTGTTACGCTGAGGTCTGTCTGTTTTTGCTATTTATTTTGCATTTTTGTTTTCACAGCTTTATTTGTTTTGTTTTTGTGACTGTGTGGAACCCAGTTCAGCTACTGACTGATTGTGTGACTGCAGTACATTGTTTATTGCTTTCATTTTATGGATCAATGGTCTCGTCAGATAGTAAAATCCATGTTAAATCACTGTTTTAGGGATTGCTTTTAAAAGTCTGGAACGGATTAATCCGTTTTGCATTACTTTCTATGGGAAAGCGCGCCTTGGTTTTGGAACGCTTTGGTTTTGGAATGGACTAAGTTTGAGAACCAAGGAACCACTGTGCAGCTGAAAAAGAAAACTCCTTTATGCCCCAAGATCAGTCCTCAATGTTGTTATGACAATTTTCTGCTTACTGGGGGTGTTTTCACCCCTCCCACCAGCAATTTGTTATTTTGAAAAGAGTACTGAAAGCAAATATCAAGAGGACATTTTGTCTCCGTTGCTGTAAATGGAAATAGTTTTGTCTCTGGAGCCAAGACTGGACATTGGCCCCCTGGGCAGAGGGAAGCAAAAGTTACATCTGAGGTAACCAAAAAGCTGTCCTTGATTTGAGATTCTGGGTTCAACCTCTGACAACATCTCTGGGTTGGGCTTGGAGACATTCCCTGCTTGAAAGCCTGATGTGCTACTGCCAGTCAGTGTAGACAAAACAAAACTGAATGTAATGGTGATCTGACTCAGTACAGTCATACCTCTTGCTACGTTCGGTTCAGGTTACATCTTTTCAGGTTGCGTTCCGCACAACCCGTAAGTATTGGAAAGGGTTACTTCCGGGTTTCGCCGCTCGCGCATGCGCAGAAGCGCGAAATGACATCACACGCATGCGCAGAAGTGGCGAATCGCAACCCGCGCGTGCGCAGATGCGCCGCTGCGGGTTGCGCTCTGTTCATGTTGCGAACGGGGCTCCGGAACAGTTCTATGATAAGGTTGCTGCCTGTTCCTTATTGATGTCTAGCTACTTATCGTAGACAAATTCATGGAGGAGGAGGAGGAGGAGGAGGAGGAGGAGGAGGAGGAGGAGGAGATGGATGGCGCCTGGCCAAGATGGCTCTGCTCTGCCTCCTTGGTCAGAAGCAGCGATGCTCCTGAATATAACAGTTCCTGGAAAGAAGAAGGAGGGGGGAGATGCTCTTGTGCTTGGGTCCTGCTTGAGGTCTTAGATATATGGTGATATTTATTGCTTTTAAAGCTTACAAGAAAAAAAGAGAAGAAAAAAGACAAGAAAAAAAAGAGAGAGGGGAAAAAACAATACAATACAATATATAAACAATACAAAACACAACCTTAACACATTAAACTAAACAAAACAAAACTAAACAACAGCAGTTTAAAAACATACATCATACCATTTCATTACTCTATCTTTCATTCCCTTGTTTCATCGACCTCCTCTCACCTCCCTTTTTGTATTCCACTTCTGTTAATTGTTTCAGCAATTCCTTTCCATCTATTTTTTGTCATATAAATATCTTAACATATTTTTAACCTTATTTTCCATTAATGCTAAAATACTTATTTATGCTTAACTCCTTATGACATTTCTACTAAAGCCATAGAATTTCATTCCAACATTTTTCTAACACTCTTTAATTTTACAGTATTGCTATATATAAACTTTAAACTTTTCCAATCTTCTTCCACCATCTTTTCTCCCTGGTCTCGGATTCTGCCAGTCATTTCCGTCAATTCCATATAGTTCATCAACCTGGAGATCTTCTGTCTGAGGCTCTTAACTCTGTTCAGGGAAGTTTTTAACGTGTCATATTTTACTGTATTTTTGGTTTTTATGGAAGCCGCTCAGAGTGGCTGGGGAGGCCCAGCCAGATGGGCGGGGTATAAATAATAAATTATTATTGTTATTATTTATTATTATTATTATTATTATTATTATTATTATTATTATTATTATTCCAAGTCCCTTCTGAAGGTCTTCTTCATATTCTTTGATGCTGAAGAGCAGATCTCGGGGAGACTCCGACCTAATAATACTTTTATTCCTTCTCGACAGGAAAGCCAACTTTCCATAGTTAAAACTAAAGTCCATATAATATTTCAGGACAAGTTTCAAAGTTCCTCCGAATCCAAAGGCCCCCACAACTCCAATCATTTCCTGACCCAAATCCAGGACCCGAAGATCAATAAATCCCTGCATGAAAGGGTCTATCCAACTATCCTTCTCCAGTCCAAGCAGGGCTCTGATCCTCAAGATCTGACTTTTTCTATGTTCAATCATAAAAGGCCTCAACATATAGTCTTCAATTTGCCTCTGTAAGGCTGGGGCTCCCACTTGTATTACTTTAGGTTCAACAACAACAACTTTCTCCTTCGTCTTCTCCCCAATTTGTCCTGTCGAAGCAGATTTCTGTGTCAAATCCTGAATTATTTCCTTATTGATGTTCACTTTTTGTCCCAAATTAATCACTTTTTGTCCCAAGTTATCAATTTTAGTAGTCATAACATCCGTCTTCTTGTGGAGCTGTTCCAGCGAATAGCTTATCTTACATAATGCAGTCACTAAGGCTTCTTCTGTCGACATTCTTAAATGGTCCAAGGTCAATCCCTGATTCTCACAGTTTCTTATCTTGCAGCTGGAGATTCCCCAGCTCCACTCCTGTAACAGTTTCAAAAGCTCCCTCTAGAGGGAAACAGTCTCCACTTGTATCAATCCTTTCAAGCACAATTCAAGCAATAAAGTTAGTTTCAATTTTCAGTTACTTTTCCTCCTTTTTAAACGCAGAAGAGGACAATGGAAACAATATATTTCTCTTATTTATCTAGCTGTCAACATACGTTCTATTCACAGTCAATGAACTCTCCCAAGACGTCAAACTTTCTGGCAGCCCGTTTCCAGGTTCAGAGCGGTGGTAATTTGATTTCTCACTCTCTCCTGCAGGCTCACTAGGCCCACTTTCCCCCCTCTTCTCCTGCTTCCAAGGGGGGTTTGATGATTTTAACCGATGGAAATTTAATCCTTTACAAAAGGCTTTCCAAGACTTTAGCTTGTAGCGTCTTTGCTTCAATCTATTTCAATCTATTTACAAAAGAGGAAGGCGGACTTCCTGTTTGAAACCTTCCCGTTTTGGTGCCAAATTAAGATATTTAAAGATCCAATTTTCCGTTCTACTCACGGGTAGTTGTTTAAAGTCCAATTGTCCACAGGAAAAAGTCAGCGCTCTCCGGCAACAGCAATGCGGCTTCACTCTGTGAAAGAAGAATTCAATTTGAAGCACCGCGCCGCCCACCCCACCGGGTTTCCCCGTGAGTAGGGGAGGTGCAAAAGGTGCCAGCTGAATCCCACATCCACAGGCTTCACCCGCCTGTGGTTTTTAGTGGGTCTCCGCCTTCGCCGTGGTGGCCAGACCCGGATTTCCACGGAGCGGATTCCTCCCGATCAGAGGAATTCCGCCATTGATGGAGGCGCTAACCCGGAAGTCCCCCGATAGATGGTAATGTTCATAAGCGTACCAACCAAGCACGTACATAGATCAGCACAGGAAGACCAACCTGGAACCATTTTGATTCCTAAACTGAGTAAATGTTTTCTCTGCAAGGTCAAAGGAAAATGGAAAAGCCTCCCCATTGTCTTTTCCTTCACAAATCCTGTCTTAAGGGCACATTTAAGATATGAATAGGGTGTGAGCCTGTGACCTGGCCAGGAACTAAGTATTTATCATTACAAAAGACTGGCCAGGCTCCCCAGGCAATCCAATCAAGTGACCATTAAACAGGTAACCTGTGAGATAAACAAGTCACTCAGATTTCTGCTGCAGATCGCCTTTTCTGTCATGTAGGTGTGATGTTTCTGGGGGTGGTCTTGATCTACAGGGTGGCAATTTCAAAAGTCCATATAAGACCTTGCGCGCCATTGTTCTGGGTTCCTCCTCCTTTCCTGCGTCTGGTGAGGGAGCCCCCTGTTGCAACAGCTCAATAAAGATCAGGCTTACTAGCTGCTTTGCTTCTCAATATTCTCTGGTTGGCCTCTGTTATTTTCTCCTACCAATAAGGGTACCTACGTGAGGACTCTATATGGCCTCCTGGATACCCCATAAGGGAAAAAAGGGCAGATTTTGTTTACAACACTGGTTTCCCATAATGAGCATCTGGTTTGGCCACAGTGAGAACAGGACGTTAGATAAGATGGACCATTGGCCCAATCCAACAGTCTCCTTCTTTCGTTCTTCTTTTTAGATGAAAAAAAACCCTTCTCTGTTTTGGTACAGGCTCCCACTCCACTGCTGAAAAGCAGGAGGTTATTATTAGTAGTAGTGATGTATGGAAGTGAGAGCTGGACCATCAAGAAGGCTGATCGCCGAAGAATTGATGCTTTTGAATTATGGTGCTGGAGGAGACTCTTGAGAGTCCCATGGACTGCAAGAAGATCCAACCGATTCATTCTTGAGGAAATCAGCCCTGAGTGCTCACTGGAAGGTCAGATCCTGAAGCTGAGGCTCCAAGACTTTGTTTTGTTTTTTTGTTTTTTTTTTATAATGATATTTATTAAGTTTTACAAACAAAACGAAGCTACAGAGTAAAGAAAGAAAAAATAAGGGTAACAAAAAGGTACAAAAATACAAAGAAAAAAATACAAAATACATGAAAAATAAAAAAACAATTAAAAAGAAATCAATCTTTTCATGTCTTATATTTTGTTTACTTGTTTCCTGACCTCCTCACACCTCCCATTTTTGTATTCCAGTTCACATGGTTGATTCAGCAAATCCTTTCCCTCTTTGTTTTTATCTTAATTCTATATCTTAACATATTATAGCTTCGTATTTTCATCTGATTATCAATCCATTTTTCATACTCTTTTTAACCTTGTTGCTAAAGCCAATTCGTTTCAATCCAACATCATTTTAACATTCATTAATTTTACAATATTTCTGCAAATAGTCTTTAAATTTCTTCCAATCTTCTTCCACCAACTCTTCTCCCTGGTCTCGGATTCTGCTAGTCATTTCCGCCAGTTCCATATAGTCCATCACCTTCATCTGCCATTCTTCCAAGGTGGGTAGATGAGGCTCCAAGACTTTGGCCACCTCATGAGAAGAGAAGACTCCCTGGAAAAGACCCTGATGCTGGGAAAGATGGAGGGCACAAGGAGAAGAGGATGACAGAGGACGAGATGGTGGGACAGTGTTCTCGAAGCTACCAGCATGAGTTTGACCAAACTGCGGGAGGCAGTGGAAGACAGGAGTGCCTGGCGTGCTCTGGTCTGTGGGGTCACAAAGAGTTGGACACAACTCAATGACTAAACAACAACAACTATCATCATCATCATCATGCCTGTTACCTGCCAGACCACAGAGCCCCGTCCTTTTAAAGGCTAGTTTAGGCAACTCTGGGGAGGGAGGGAATTTTCTCCCCGTCGGGCAGAAAAAAGGAGCATCTCACTTCAGAGCCAATGCATTTTCCCACCTCAGCAGGAAATCAAGCAAAATGGGATGAAGTTCAAAGCAAAATAACCTTTACGATTTATTTATTTTTAAAGGAAAGTGCCTCAACCCCAAAATGCTGAAAAATAGCCTCATGCAATTCTAGCAAAAGCACATCCCCCCCCCACCCTGGGGAGTAACTGTATGTTCCCTGACAGCTTAAATAGCTTCGGCACAGAGAGATCTGCAGAAAGCATCCAAGGGGAGAGGCAGAGAATGGAGGAGACCTTCCCTGGTTGTGCCGCAACCACGCACATTTCCCTCCCCGCTTTCGTTGGAGGGCTGAAGGGCAGAAGAACCTCCTGGAAGAGACACCAGGGATCACATCTATTGTTAATTTTGTGGGGTGGTGGGGAGGGTCATTCTGGATGATGCCCTGAGATCCCTTCCAATTCCGTGAGTCCTGCACCCAGTAAGGGTCAAAACCTAAGAGAGGAGGCTACTGAACTGGTCAGGTGAGTTTCTTCACAAGACAGTGACCTTAGCTGGCCACTCAAATGTCCTCATCGGCATCCCAAAAGGAAGGAACCAGGTTGCAAGAGCTACAACTAAAGGCTGGGGTCCTCCAGGTCAGGCATAGGCAAAGTCTGTTAGGATATTTCCGTTCCACCTGAAGAAGGGAGCAGGTTGTTGTGTCACAGCCTGCGTATTTCCTGTTCACAGGAAGTTTATGTTTTGTACATTGCTTTCGTTCTCTCTCTGTGCCTGAACACGCAAGCAGGCAGTCATGTTTTTTCTTTGTTCTGATCAACGCTGAATAAAGTTGTAAATAATGCTCTCCTGAGTGTACCTTTCGTTGTACGAACTCTGCTGATAGAGCGTGCACGAGCTCTGGAATGTGGCAAGCTATTTCTTGAGGCTCGTGTCGCTAATTGACTGATACTGTATCTACAGGAGATCGATGGATCATCCGGAATCGACGTGGGGGTCATGATGGCCTTTGTCTCCCTGGCAGTATCCCAACAAAGTCAGCCCTCCAGATGTTTTTGGGACTACAACTCCCATGACCCCTAGCTAGCAGGACCAGTGGTCAGCGATGATGGGAGTTTTAGTTACTTCCGGGTTTCGCCGCTCACACATGAGCAGAAGCACAAAATGACGTCACGCGCATGCGCAGAACCGGCGAATTGCAACCCGTGCATGCGCAGACGCGCCATTGCGGGTTGCGTTCTTTTCATGTTGCAAACCAGCCTCCGGAACGGATCCCGTTTGCAACCAGAGGTACCACTGTACTGGTTTGTGTTTTCATCTGTTTTTAGTTTATCAGTGATTTTAACTGTTTTTGAACATTTTAAATGTTTTTAAAATTGCTTCCCCTTCCTTCCCCCCCCTTTTTTTTTTGAAACTGCTTTAAGGTTTTGTCTTGTCTTTACCATGAAGAAGGGTTTTACAATCAGGATAGTGTGACCTATTGGCTAGTCAAAACAAAAAAATTCCTTCCAGTAGCACCTTAAAGACCAACTAAGTTAGTTCATGGTATGAGCTTTCGTGTGCATGCACACTTCTTCAGATACACTGAAACAGAAGTTTCCAGACCCTTCTATATAGTGAGAAGGTGGGGAGGGGTATTACTCAGAAGGGTGGTGGGAATGGGTATGGCAGACCAACACGGGAATGGCAGACCAACACGGCTACCTATCTGTAACTGGAACTATTGGCTAGTGTCAGACTAGGACCCTGGAGAGAGCAGGGATAACTTATGCATGGCAACTTGTACGGTGTTGGAAGCCACCCAGAGTGGCTGGGGCAACCCAGCCAAGATGGGTGGGGTATAAATAATGAAATTATTATTATTATTATTGTTGTTGTTGTTGTCGGCGTTGTTATGAACAAGCAGGTGAGATGTAAATGCAGCAAATAGACATTCCGACGAAAGAAGAATGGCAGATAAAATAAATGGACTATGCAGAATGGGATAAAATGACAGGAAGGATTCGAAACCTACGGGACCAGAGATTTACAGAAGATTGGAAGAAGTACGTGAACTATCTGAAGAGCAATTGTAACCAACAAATTATGCTAGTCGGACTACAAGAAGTTTTGTAAGGAGAAATATATGAAACGTTACAACATAGACAAAGAATAGAGATACTAGTTATGAGTTTTAAATGTAATAGGGAAAGTAAGAAATGTATACTAAGAGATTAGATTGGAAAATTTTCAGACAGGACTGATGGAAGTCAAAAAATTGTATCAGATGTAAACGTATGTTTAATTACTGTCGAAAATGATATGTTAAAAAATTAATAAAAATGTATATATATGAAAAGTAAATGCAGCAAATGAATAAATAACATGTTACACAAAAAATAAATAACTTGCCTAACTTTTGCGCACTTAAAAAACGATAGTGGTGCTTTCATTCCGGCCAGACCAGGTTTCTTGAGCAGGGCTGGCAGGCGCGTTTACGTTTTACAGAAACAGAACAAAATAGAACCGGTAAGGCTGCCACCACTCCCTCTGTTCCCGGGAACCCAGAGCCACAACCCAGGGAGAAGGCTGTGCCCTGTTATTGCTGGTTATCCCCACTCCACAAGTTGTATCTACAGACTTGCAGACAGAAATTCTACGGTAGAGCGCAACCAAGCGTAAGGCTAGGAATTAGCTTTTCCCCCCGGAAAGGCACACAAACCAAACAGTTTCTTCTTTAAAATTTATTTTAAAAGAACATAAGAAAACATGCTAAAATAGCTGCCACTTCTTTAGTAAGTTACAAGCAAGAAAATAAGAACATTGTGAAATCTAACTGACTTACATACTCACGACTAAGTCACAGATAGAATAGTTAAAGTCCTTTCAATGTTCCGCATTCAGAGGCTTTCGCAATTCTCCATCACAAAAGACGAAAGGACGGCTACTTAGTTGGAACATCAGCAGCCGGGCGATTTGCGGATTTATCCACAATTTGCACGTAGCGTCGGAACCCCCGAAACCAATCATAACTCCTGATTATTTTTAAATTCTCCAATGACCGGCTTGCGGGCTAATCAATCTAACTTCTGGCAGCTGGACCCATTAAGAACTCAGAACCTAAATCAAAGGAGCTTCCTCCCTTTCCGTGGAGCTTATGCAGATGCACATTCCCAGGCAATCAAGGCCAGATAACATCACTGAGGGAATGCACATAACTTCGGACCCAGGTGTCAAAGCTTTCATTAAATCAGGGGTTTCCTTTCCCATAATAAACCTCTCACACCCTGGAAGCCTGTTAGTCTGAGGTTAAAGGGACAAAACTTATTTCCCATGGTCCTTGTGGCTTGTTGGTTACCCACAAGGCCTCACTCTCGTTGCTTGACCAAGGAACAGCTTCTAAACAAACACTAACTTTACTACAAGATCTCTGCAACATCTGGAACCCGGAATCTGTAAGGAGCTTTTTTAAAAAGAAGAAGAAGAAGAAGAAGAAAACCCAGCTGACTTTCAACAGTTTTTAAATCTCCAGCCCAGTGTTGCTAAGTGACTTGCAATTGAGATGGAAATCCTCACCCTACTAGAGAGACAGGCGATGGTTCAGATTCAACTCCTGATGAGAAAAAGAGAAGAAGCTATTTGCCAGAGCACGGGCTGCATCCCAAAAAGCTGTCGCAGAAGCTCTCTCGGCCCATTTGATCAATGCAAAGTTCTGCATTTGGTATTCCGGGGAAATGGCTTTTTGCCTGCGGGGGAAATTCTTCATTTAAGTACAGAGGCGGGGAGGTGGGCTAAAATGGCTACAGAAGGGACCTTGAAATAAGGAGAGTTTGTGTTTTTCAGTTGGGGGGGGTGAGGGGACAGACAAGAGGGGCTCTCTAGGGAGCTGCTGAATAAAATAATTTGGAGGTGAGGAATGTTCCTCCTTCATTTTTTTAAAAAAGGAACAGGTTTTAAGGGAAGTTTTGGAAAACTACACTTGGGGGAGAGAGTTCAGGGGAGATAACGATAATTCAATAAATGCAAAGTTGTTAGACCATAGCAGTCTCAAGGAATGGGGGCAATGAGTTGCTCAGAAAATAATAATAATAATAATAATAATAATAATAATAATAATAATAATAATAATTTATTTATACCCCGCCATCTGGCTGGAACCAGAAAAGACCCTGAGGTTGGGAAAGATGGAGGGCACAAGGAGAAGGGGACAACAGAGGACGAGATGGTGGGACAGTGTCCTCAAAGCTACGAACATGAGTTTGACCAAACTGCAGGAGGCAGTGGAAGAAAGGAGGGCCTGCCGTTCTCTGGTCCAGGGGGTCACGAAGAGGCGGACACGACTAAATGACTAAACAACAACAACAACATTAATAAAAGCCAGGCAGTTATTTAGATGACTCCTGCTCCTTCTTCCTTCTCCAAAGGCTTCAGCCGGCTGACACTCCATACGCAGATTGAGGATTTAAATTTATACCTGCCCTGTAACAAACACACCCTCTAATTTTCAGAGCAGGCACTGTTTGGCCCATTACCGTGCCAGGATTCGGCAGCGAAAAAAGCAGGCTCATTAAGATGCGGCTGTTTCCCTCTCTGAAAACATTGCAAAGCGTCTTCCTTGCTTTTGTACTGAACCTCCCTTCCTAATTAGGCTGCGTCGCAGAAGCCGGCTATTTCCAGTGTCGCCTTCTGACACTCGCAAGCCATGTCAACAAACACAAATAGGCTTTGGGCTTCTTGTTGGTTTTTTTAATAAATAGAATCGTAGAATGGCAGAGTTGGGAGAGACCCAAAATGTTCATCTAGTCTAACCTCCTGCATTGCAGGAATCTCAGCTAAAGAATCTCCAATGGATAGTCAGTCAACCTCTGTTTAACAACCTTCTGTGACGGAACCTAGGACTTGCTGAGCAGAAGGTCAGCGGTTCGAATCCCCATGATGGGGTGAGTGCCTATTGCTCAGTCCCTGCTCCTGCCAACCTAGCAGTTCAAAAGCACATCAAAGTGCAAGTAGATAAATAGGGACCACTCCGGTGGGAAGGTAAACGGCGTTTCCGTGCACTGCTCTGGTTCGCCAGAAGCGGCTCAGTCCTGCTGGACACATGACCCGGAAGCTCCCTTGGCCAGTAAAGCGAGATGAGCGCCGCAACCCCAGAGTCGGTCACAACTGGACCTAATGGTCAGGGGTCCCTTTACCTTTACCTATGACGGAGAGTCTGAGGACGTCTGTTCTGCTGTCAAACAGCTCTTGCCCTCAGAATGTTCTTCCTGATGTTTAGTTGGAATAATAATAATAATAATTTATTATTTATATCCCGCCCATCTGGGATATATTCCATCCACTTTTGTGCTTGGTTCCAGCTCACAGATTTGCACAGGCATATGTTTGGTGCTGGAAGAGACTCTTGAGAGTCCCATGGACTGCAAGAAGATCAAACCGATCCTTTCTAAAGGATATCAGCCCTGAGTGCTCACTGGAAGGACAGATCCTGAAGCTGAGGTTCCAATACTTTGGCCACCTCGTGAGAAGACTCCCTGGAAAAGACCCTGATGTTGGGAAAGATGGAGGGCACAAGGAGAAGGGGACGACAGAGGAGGAGATGGTGGGACAGTGTCCTTGAAGCTACCAGCATGAGTTTGACCAAACTGCGGGAGGCAGTGGAAGACAGGAGTGCCTGGCGTGCTCTGGTCCAGGGGGTCACGAAGAGTCGGACACGACTAAACGACTAAACAACAACAAGTAAATAGTATACAATTTAGTTTATTCAGCTGTCAGTTATCCAATGCTTTCTCCTACTGCACAGAAATGTGGACCCATCTGAGGTCATTGTATAATAATAATAATAATAATAATAATAATAATAATAATAATAATAATTTTATTATTTGTACCCCGCCCATCTGGCTGGGTCTCCCCAGCCACCCTGGGTGGCTTCCAGCAAAGATTAAAAATACATTAAAAAGAGATGTCATATCATTGTAGAGACATTGTAGAGATGTCATATCATAGAAAGGGACCCTGAGGGCTATGTTGTTGTTGTTTAGTCGTTTAGTCGTGTCCGCCTCTTCATGACCCCCTGGACCAGAGCACGCCAGGCCCTCCTGCCTTCCACTGCCTCCCGCAGTTGGGTCAGACTCATGTTCGTAGCTTTGAGAACAGTGTCCCACCATCTCGTCCTCTGTCATCCCCTTCTCCTTCTGCCCTCCATCTCTCCCAACATCAGGGCTTTTCCAGGGAGTCTTCTCTTCTCCTGAGGTGGCCAAAGTATTGGAGCCTCAGCTTCAGGATCTGTCCTTCCAGTGAGCACTCAGGGCTGATTTCCTTCAGAATGGAGAGGTTGGATCTTCTTGCAGTCCATGGGACTCTCAAGAGTCTCCTCCAGCACCATAAGCTTGAGGGCTAACCTCTTCTTTATAACATCCAAGGAAGAAGAGTCCACCACTGAGGCCTGATCCTGCAAGCTCTTCTCAAGTTCTTATGTCACAGGATGCTGGGCTAGAGATCTGCCATGGACCTGATCCAGCAGGCACTCATGTCCTTCTCTCTCCCTCTGTGCTGCCAGAAACCTCCAGAAGCCACAAGGCAAAGGCAGTGGTAAGCGGCACAGTTAAATTTGCCAGCTCCTCAAGAGCTCCCTGGGATTATCTGCGCATCTGAGCGAACGCAGCAGCACTCTCCTGATAGTGCAGCGCAGGGATCCCGACAAGGCTGTCGGTTGCCAAATGGCACCATGTCGAACATCGCTTGCCGGATCTCTCACGGAGCTCTTTGCAAGGCAGCCCTCGAGAAGAGGGAATTAATCATCCCGGCCATGTTCAGCATCCCTGCGTGCCATCATTTCTCTCCCTGACAGCCACGTCTCTTAGCGGTGGCCAAAAACATCCCAGTGATCCTTATTTAGAAATTCAGCAGCGAGCACTGGGTTGGAAAGCAGCGAGGCTTCTGAACTGTGCAACAAAAGCAAACTCTCTTTTGTGTCGGTTGCTTTGCAAATACAAGGTGACATTCCTCTCTCTCTCTCTCTGCAAAAGCAGAACAATTGCAGCCCTCTCTCTCCCCTCTGCCCTGCCTCCAAATTAAGGCGCTATTTCTGCCAGCAATGTTTTCGGGTGCTACAGATGCTTAGCGAATGTCTCACACCCCCATGATGACCTCAGATGGACCCACACTTCTGTGCTATCAGAGGCAGCATCAAATATCTCTAGGCAGCATCAACAATACGGCAGTCACACACTATTCTGCCTTGGTCAAACCCCACCTGGAGTCCTGTGTCCACCACAATTTAAGAAGGATATTGGCAAGGTGTGCAGAGGAGGGCAGCTAGGGTGACCAGGGGTCTAGAAACCAAGCCTGGTGAGGAACAGTTGAAGGAGCTGGGGATGTTTAGCCTGGGATAGAGGAGACTGAGAGAAGATAATGAGAGCCATCTTCAAATATCTGCCCCGTGGAAGAGGGGACAAGCTTGTTTTCTCCTGCTCTGAAGAGTAGGATCCAAAACAGTGGCTTCAAGCTACAATAAAAGTAAAGGGATCCCTGACCATTAGGTCCAGTCGTGGCCGATTCTGGGGTTGCGGCGCTCATCTCGCTTTATTGGCCAAGGGAGCCGGCGTACAGCTTCCAGGTCATGTGACCAGCATGACTAAGCCACTTCTGGCGAACCAGAGCAGCGCACAGAAACGCCGTTTACCTTCCTGCCAGAGCGGTACCTATTTATCTACTTGCACTGGTGTGCTTTCGAACTGCTAGGTTGGCAGGAGCAGGGACCGAGCAACCGGAGCTCACCCCGTCGTGGGGATTCGAACCGCCGACCTTCTGCTCGGCAAGTCCTAGGCTCTGTGGTTTAGACCACAGCGCCACCCGCGTCCCTAAGTTACAATAAAAGTGATCCCAAATAACACCAGGAAGAAATTTCTGATGGCAAGAGCTGTTCAACAGTGGAACGAACTCCCTTTGGACTCTGGTGGTGGACTCTCCTTCCTTGGAAGTATTTGAGACAGGGGTCAGCAAACTTTTTCAGCAGGGGGCCGGTCCACCGTCCTGCAGACCATGTGGTGGGCTGGATTATATTTTGAAGGGGAAAAAGAACCAATTCCTATGCCCCACAAATAACCCAGAGATGCATTTTAAATAAAAGCACACAGTCTACTCATGTAAAAACATGCTGATTCCCAGACCGTCCACAGGCCGGATTTAGAAGGCGATTGGACCGGATCCGGCCCACAGGCCTTAGGTTGCCTACCCCTGATTGCAGGCCCATCTCTCATGGCTGCTTTAGCTGCGATTCCTGCAGTGCAGAGGGTTGGACTAGATGACCCTTGGGGTCCCTTCCCAGTGGCCACCCAGATGCCTCAATGGGAAACTGGCAAGCAGGACTCAAACACAAGAGCAACTCTCACCTCCTGAAGTTTCCAGCAATTTTCAGAAGCATCACTGCATCTATGAATCTGTCTAATCCTCTTTTGTTCTAACATTCTTGGTTCTTAAGTGCCATCAAGACATAGCAATGGTGTTTCTGGAGTTCTGTGTGTCTGTTTGTGTGTGCATGGGGCGGCGGCTTTAAATTGTCCCTTTGCACCAACGATCCTAAATATCCTAAATATCACCACAGCCCTGTGATATTTTCAGAGGAGTGGGGTCGCATTTCCCAGTTGCGAGGAGTCCGCTTCAACAAATGCCGATCGCCTCCTCCTGCGTCCTCCTATGCAAATAGCGTTAATTAAATGTGCAAAAAAATGTAAACATGCTCGCTGTAATCCAAATTGACAGTGTGGCTAAATGTATTTATTTCCCGGGTTTTAATTAAACCCCGCAGTGCCTGAATCTTTAAACATGACTTGCATGGGCTCTGGTGAAACAGGCCTGAGTTGTGGATCAGGAGGCACAATTAGCACTCGCTGCCTTTGTGGCCGTCTCAGCTATTGTCTTGCAGGGGGGAGTCTTGCCTTAAATGCAAAGATGTTATTTTGCCGACAAAGGTCCGTATAGTCAAAGGTATGGTTTTCCCAGTAGTGATGTATGAAAGTGAGAGCTGGACCATAAAGAAGGCTGATCACCGAAGAATGGATGCTTTTGAATTCTGGTGCTGGAGGAGACTCTTGAGAGTCCCATGGACTGCAAGAAGATCAAACCTCTCCATTCTGAAGGAAATCAGCCCTGAGTGCTCACTGGAAGGACAGATCCTGAAGCTGAGGCTCCAAGACTTTGGCCACCTCATGAGAAGAGAAGACTCCCTGGAAAAGACCCTGATGTTGGGAAAGATGGAGGGCACAAGGAGAAGGGGACGACAGAGGATGAGATGATTGGACTGTGTTCTCAAAGCTACCAGCATGAGTTTGACCAAACTGCGGGAGGCAGTGGAAGACAGGAGGGCCAGGCATGCTCTGGTCCAGGGGGTCACAAAGAGGCGGACACAACTAAACGACTAAACAACAACAACATTATTTTTGGGGGGGAGAGTGTTGCATCCTAGCAGAGGTTCACCTGCATTTCCTGAGGCTGCAGAAAAGTTTCTGGAGACTTTGCTTTCCTTCCTGGCTTGTCATGTTGAACCAAATCCCTTGCCTAGGATGTCATAGAATCATAGAATCATAGAGTTGGAAGAGACCCTAAGGGCCATCGAGTCCAACCCCCTGCCAAGCAGGAAACCCCATCAGAGCACTCCTGACATATGGTTGTCAAGCCTCTGCTTAAAGACCTCCAAAGGAGACTCTGTGATGGTTCAGAATTTATCTGGTTAAATTCCCCTGGTGTGTGTCACCTGCTAACGTCAGCTTACAGAAGCTGGGCGGAGACAGAAGCTTTCAGAAGCTAAGAAGGAGGAGTTTTTCCCTGTACTTTCACTTCTTCCCTCTGTGTATCTGTGAGGGAGACATGGCTGAAAGAAGCCCTGGACTTTGTTTGCTGTAATGTTTTAATAAAGAGCTGTAAATAGACGGAGCTGTCTATGTGTGCTTACAAGAAGCAAGACTGCTTTACACGCTGTGTTCAACTCTGCTAAGCCGTGACCTGAAGGGAGCAACAGTGGCGCAGCTGTGAAGAAGTGTGCCGGACCCGTTATAAACCGCTGTAGGTGATTGATGCGGATCGTAAAGCTGTCTGAGCTACGGCTCCTTCGGTCTAGCCCAGAGATCGATTTCCCCAGAGGTTATGGGGTCAGCCAACGCTCGTAAAGCAGTCGGTGTGAGCTCCAGGAATGTCTTTGAAGTCAGCGTGGGTGCTGGAGAGCAAGAATGATTGATTGCCTGCTTTCGGAGAGGCAATGGTGGCTGCAGAGGCTGAGCTAAAAAGCAGCTAAAAAGCTGAGAAATAGCTGGAAGCTGAGACGCAGCTAGAAATCGTTTTTCCACGGAAGCAAGAGCCAAGAGAGACGGCTGCTTCGGACGCCCAGCTGGTACTGAGTTCTGAGTAAGTACAGCTTGAGGGGCCCCACGGGAAAACGGGAGGAAAATGGCTGCTGCTCAGGCACAGGGCGGCCATGAGAGCTTCAATATTCCCTTCGAAAGGCTCAATGGCTCCAATTGGGAAGACTGGAATAAGCGCATGTACTATTGGCTGGAGGGAAAGCAACTGTGGGAATGCACGCAGGCTGATCCAGTCGTGGCCGGGCCTAATGCAACAGCCGCAGACGTGGAGAGAGCCACTGCAGCGGCAAAGAAAGACAAGAAGGCCATGTCCCATGTAGTGATGGCGCTTGAGGCGTCGCAGCTCCCTCATATAGACGGCTTACGTACCTGTCATCAGATATGGTCTGCTCTGACTAGAATACATCAGAGGACCACAGCTGGGGCTAAGATTCATGTGATACGTTCTCTGTTTGAGAAGAAGCTGTCGCCAGGGGAGCCGATAAGGGATCACATTGCCCAGGTGCTGACTATTTTCAGTAAGCTGCGTCAGCTCAATGTGCCCTTCCCTGATGAACTTAAGGCTTATACACTTTTAAGTTCTTTGGACAGGAGTTATGAGAACTTGGTTCTAACGATGGAAACGATGCCTCCGCAGGATCTTACGATTGATTATATTAGCGGACGCTTGATTGACGAAGAATCAAAGCGGCAGAGGGCGGTGAAAGAGGGCAGGGCTGGCACAGGGAGCTCTGGGTGTAAGGGCGGAGCCAGGCCAGCTGAATGCACTGTCCAGGCTTTTTCCGTTCGTCGTTGTTACATTTGTAATTCAACAGAGCATTTACGTCGTAATTGCCCCCACCGGAGCAGAGAGCCAAGGCAGGATGTTTGCAAAGATTTTTCCCATGGGAATCAGGGAGGTTTCCATGGCAACAGGCCTGGGAAGACAGGCAGGCGTGGAGCTGAGCCAGGTGGTCGTGGTAAACAACAGGAAGAGTCTTATCAAGTTTCTGCGAATATGGCAGTGTTTGAAGACGGCGGAGTGGAAAATTTCCAGCTCAGCCTTGTAATTGACTCTGCTGCTAACCGCAACATGGTTCCAGAGACCCCTGCAGGCGGGATGTGGAATTGCACAGCAGTTCCGAAAGGACAAACTATCAAGTTCGCAAATGGACAGAGATCAAAGATTGATAAATTTGCTAATACCTATCTTTCTGTTTTACAGGAGACGGTGGATTTTTGTGTTGTTCCAGAGATTCAGCACTGTTTGCTATCTGTGCCTTATTTGTTGAATAAGGGGTTCAAAGTTTGTTTTGAAAATGATGTCTGCACAATCTCCAAAGAGGGGAGGTTACTGGCCAAAGTGCGGAAGGGACAGAATGACCTTTTCATTCTTAAGACGTCTCTTGGGGGTGAGGGGAAGGTTGAGAAAGCACAAGCGTTGCGTGCTACAGTTCCCAACCAACGTGCTACAATTCCCGCTCATAATGTTACATGTGCATGCGTATGGCATCAGAGAACAATTCATGGGTCGGTAGAGGACTTGCAGACTCTGCCCGAGGTCGCCACGGGGTGTAGGATTCAAAATTGTGGAAGTGCCATTGATTGTGACACTTGCAAGCAGGCGAAGGTGAGAGGGTGCAGTTACCCAAAGGTGGAACGTGTGGCCACTAAACCTTTTGAGTTGGTACACATAGATTTGGCCGGTCCTGTCAAGGAACCAAGTCTGGGAGGGGCCAGGTTTCTCCTAACTTTTTTGGATAATTTCTCGCAGAGTTCCTGGGCTCATGGTCTCAAATCCAGGGAGGATGCAGCACAGCTGATCAAGAGCTGGATTGAGGGAGTGGAACAGAGGTTCTCCACCAGGGTCCAAGAGATCATCAGTGACAGAAATGCTGAGTACACTGGTTCTGCGTTGCAGAAGTTCTTGCAGAAGAGAGGGATACGCCACACAGTTAATTCACCCCAGCAAGGGGGGGGGGCAGAGCTGAGGAGTGAGGCTGTGGTTAAGGCTGCACAGGTGATGCTGAAAGAAGCCAGGTTGCCTCCTGAGTTTTGGGTGGAGGCTACTAGGGCTGTGTCATTCACCTGGAATCGTGTCTATAACTCACTGGTAGGTGACACACCGTTCTCTTTGTTAAATGGCCGCAAACCCCAGGTTCACTTTCTGCGGACTTTTGGGACTCCTGCGCTTGTCGCTTTGCCTAAGGCTTTGCAAGGGCCAGATGGAGCCAAAGTTCAGAAAATGATCTTCTGTGGGTATGAGCCAGATGCCCGTGCATGGCGTTTTGCTTACCCATCAGGTGATCAGAGTAAGGTGCTGATCAGTAAACACGCTGAGTTCTTAGAGGAGGGTGTAAAGTCAAAGACTCCTGTCAGGCGTGATGTTCTCTCAGATTGTCTCTCTGACCCAGAAGACAGTTCTGATGAGGCAGAGGAAGAAGGGGCTGAGGCTGCTGATGACGACCAGGTCACTGACCAGGGTCAAGATCAGGATGTGGAATCTCCACAAGCTGTTAAGGGACTGCCCAAGAGTGCGCCTAGTTCTCCTGTGAGTGTAATGGAGAGGATTTGAAGACGCTTTAAGTCAGAGGGTGAGTTCCATGATGCAGAGGATAAACCTGCTGATCAAAGTGAGTCAGAGGAAACACCTGAGTTTGTGCCTAGGAGGTCCAGTCGCACAACGAAAGGTATCCCACCAGAAAGGTACCAGGCCACAGGTGCGTGGGTAAGTTTCGCACAGTGCGATTCTGAGAGCTGTGAGATGGTTCCACAAATGCCAAACAGGTTTGCCAAGGGAGGGCACAAGGCATTGGGGAAGGGATCGATCTCACAAGGTGTTACTGAAGATGTTACACAGGTATCACGCAGGGACACAAGGGGGGGGTGTGATGGTTCAGAATTTATCTGGTTAAATTCCCCTGGTGTGTGTCACCTGCTAACGTCAGCTTACAGAAGCTGGGCGGAGACAGAAGCTTTCAGAAGCTAAGAAGGAGGAGTTTTTCCCTGTACTTTCACTTCTTCCCTCTGTGTATCTGTGAGGGAGACATGGCTGAAAGAAGCCCTGGACTTTGTTTGCTGTAATGTTTTAATAAAGAGCTGTAAATAGACGGAGCTGTCTATGTGTGCTTACAAGAAGCAAGACTGCTTTACACGCTGTGTTCAACTCTGCTAAGCCGTGACCTGAAGGGAGCAACAGTGGCGCAGCTGTGAAGAAGTGTGCCGGACCCGTTATAAACCGCTGTAGGTGATTGATGCGGATCGTAAAGCTGTCCCCGGTCGCGGCCCCATCGATAAGGCAAGATCGATAGATATCCCCAGAGACTCCACCACACTCCTTGGCAGCAAATTCCACTGTCAAACAGCTCTTACTGTCAGGAAGTTCTTCCTAATTTTTAGGTGGAATCTTCTTTCTTGTAGTTTGGATCCATTGCTCCGTGTCCGCTTCTCTGGAGCAGCAGAAAACAACCTTTCTCCCTCCTCTATGTGACATGGCTATCATATCATATGTCCTTTTTGGGCTAGAACCCCATGGGACTGGGACAGAACAACCATCTACTGCATTGCAAGGGGTGGACTAGAAACTTCAGCTGGTGCAAAATTCAGCAGCTAGATTGCTCAGCGGAGCAAGACAGTTTGAGCGTATGACACAGATCCTGGTCCAGCTGCACTGGCTACCGATTAGTTTCCAGGTCCAATTCAAAATGATGGTTTTGACCTATAAAGCCTTAAATGACTCAGAACCCCAATACCTCAAGGACCACCTCTTGCCATATGAATCTACCCAGACCCTGAGATCATCCTCTGAGGTCCTCCTTCGCGTGCCTCCTCCTCAAGAGGTCTGGAGGGTGGCAACACGAGAGCAGGGCCTTCTCTACAGTGGCTCCCCGGAATCCTCTCCCCAGGGAAGTTCACCTGGCACCTTCATTATACACCTTTAGGCGCCAGGCAAAAACGTTCCTTTTTAACCAGGCCTTTGTTTGACCGATCAACATCTTATACCCTTGGATTATTTTCATTTTTGATGTTATATATTGTGATTTTTATTGTACCTCTGGGTATAGGGTGGTAAATAAATTCAATAAATATAATAAATAATAATAAAGACTTTTTGGGTCCCTTCCAACAGTTTTATGATTCTATTCCAGGGGTCGGCAAACTTTGGTCCCCGGGCCGGATCAGGCCCACCTGGGTCCTAAATCTGGCCCACACCGTGAAGCTGCAACTAGCCGCAAAGCCAAGACAATGGCGGCAGAAGGAAGAGGCCAAGTGGCAGCGGCTCTGCTAATCAAACGCCACTGAGGTAAACCAGTCGCAGTGTTTGAATGGCAGAGCCGCCGCCACTTGGTATCTTCCTCCCATCGCTGTCACCGACTGTCTGGCCAGAGTGGTGCATGCTCTGGATATCTCCCACTTGGACTACTGCCATGCGCTCTACGTGGGGCTACCTTTGAAGGTGACCCAGAAACTGCAACTAATCCAGAATGCGGCAGCTAGACTGGTAACTGGGAGCAGCCTCCGAGACCACATCACACCAGTCCTGAAAGACCTACAAAGGCTCCCAGGACGTTTCTGAGCACAATTCAAAGTGTTGGTGCTAACCTTGAAAGCCCCAAAAAGCCTTTGCCCAGTATCCCTGAAGGAGCGTCTCCACCCCCATCATTCAGCCCGGACCCTGAGGTCCAGTGCCAAGGGCCTTCTGGCGATTCCCTCACTGCAAGAAGCCAAGTTACATGGAACCAGGCAGAGGGCCTTCTCAGTGGTGGCGCCTACCCTGTGGAACGCTCTCCCACCAGATGTCAAGGAAATACAGTGAAAGCAAAGTTCTCAACCCGAGGTACTATTTCTGGGTTAGCGGAGTCTGCAACCTGAAGCATATGTAACCCAAGGTACCACTGTAAACAACTACCTGACTTTTAGAAGATATCTGAATGCAGCCCTGTTTGGGGAAGTTTTTTATGTTTGATGTTTTATTGTGCTTTTTATATTCTGTTGGGAGCCGCCCAGAGTGGTGTGGAAACCCAGCCAGATGTACAGGGTATTATTATTATTATTACAGATAGGTAGCCGTGTTGGTCTGCCATAGTCAAAACAAAACAAAATTCCTTCCAGTAGCACCTTAAAGACCAACTAAGTTAGTTCTTGGTATGAGCTTTCGTGTGCATGGAATTGAGTGTATCTGAAGAAGTGTGCATGCACACGAAAGCTCATACCAAGAACTAACTTAGTTGGTCTTTAAGGTGCTACTGGAAGGAATTATTATTATTATTATTATTGTCAGAGCTGCCCAAGGTCCCAGCTCACAGAGGACCAACGCCAGTTCTTGTTATATACAAAAGTCTTTATTAAGGTTCAGTTTCGATTCCAAAGCCGCGACACGCAGCTCTACGTCTCAACCCTAGACCGCTGAAGTTCCGTCTGAATCTCCTCCCCCCAGACACCAGTTCAAGACCCTAGCCTTGCTCCACCTCCTCCTTTGCTCCTTTCTCCTCTGGGTCCTTCTGCCCGCTGGGGTGTTGCCCTTTCTGGACTCTTCTGATGCTGATGCTGAAGAGTCCCCGGATTCTTCCCCCTGCCTCCGGCGTGCTTTAGGACCTGGCTCCCAATCCGCGCTCCCGGCTGTCCCGCGCGCCTGTGCATTTGAACTTGGCGCGCGCGCCCAGCCGGCAACCTTCCTCCTGACCGTTACACGGCTCCTGTCACTGCTTCCCCCTTCGGGGGGGCTAGCTGGATCTGACTTCCCCTCTATTCCCTCACTCAGCGATAGGGGCGTGGTCAGCCCTGACTCATCTTCTCTTTCCCCTGGAGGGGAAGCCGGTCCTGACACATGGGACTCTTCCCCCCTGCTACGCTCTGATGGGGAAACTGGTCCCGATCTCCAGCTGCTGCTTTGGGAGTCACCGCTGGCCCCTTGCTTCTGGTGCGTCCCTCCCGGGACCCCCCTTGCTCTGGCTATCGGTGCCCCCTTCTGGGAATCTTCCGAATCACTGGACAGGCTCATGGAATCTCTTGCCCCACTGTCATCCTCACCTACGCTGCCCTCGGATTGTTCCCCTTCGCTCTCCGCTTCCTCTTTCCCCTGTGCCTCTGCTCCTGAACCCCTGACAATTATTATTATTATTATTATTATTATTATTATTATTATTATTATTACCTGCAACGATCAGTTTTGAAAAATCTGCATTTAAATCTGCACAGTGGTGTAGCGTGGGAGGTGCATGGGGGGGCCAGCGGCACCGGGCGCAACATCTGGGGGTTAGGGTTAGGGGGCGCAAATCCACGGGTTAGGGGGCGCAAATTACTTGCCTTGCCCCGGGTGCTGACAAGCCATGCTACGCCACTGAATCTGCATTCTGAAAGCTTTTTTAAAAATGTTATTTTTCTGACACGTTTCTAGGTATATTTTCCCTTTCAGAGCTTATTTTGATATGCTTAAACGTTCGAGGAGTGCATTGCCACATACAGAGAATCTACAAGGAGGTCAGTTTGTAGCAGGGCAGGCAAATGCCAGGTCCCAGTTCAGAGGATGGGCAAATGAATGGAAAGGTTTGCTTAGCAGACCTGCCCCATCCCCAGATTGCCTTCCGGGGCTGCTCTGTGCACCGAGGAGAAAGTAATGAAGTGAGAGTTTGTTAAGAAGAAGGCACAGGCTCCTTCTTATTTGTGCAGTCACCCCAGGATGGCTGGGAGCTTCAAGTTAATTAAAAGTGTTGGATTTTTGAAGGAAGTTGGGGTTTGCACATGAGCGCTCGGGGTGGGAGGCAGCAAGTGAAAAGAAGCCCTTGCAACGAATGCAAACATAATGTCTGGGAACTAATAATAATAATTTGTTATTTGTACCCCGCCCATCTGGCTGGGTTTCCCCAGCCAATCTGGGTGGCTTCCAACAAAGATTAAAAATACATTAAAATGTCACACATTAAAAACTTCCCTGACCAGGGCTGCCGTCAGATGTCTTCTAAATGTCAGGTAATTGTTTATTTCCTTGACATCTGATTTGATATCCCGCTTTATCACTACCCTAAGGCGTCTCAAAGCGGCTAACATTCTCCTTTCCCTTCCTCCCCCACAACAAAACAAAAAAAAATTTTTCCTTCCAGTAGCACCTTAAAGACCAACTAAGTTAGTTCTTGGTATGAGCTTTCGTGTGCATGCACACTTTAAGTTTTATCACCAAACTTAAAACCATGGAGACACCTGGTCTGAACAAAGACCTTGGATTCTTATCTCATTATACATGACAAAGCCATTTTTCACCTTCTCACCCCTTGCTTTTTCCTGTAAGACCTATTGCAGTCGTTAAGAGTCGTCAACAGGCTCATCACAGCTATCTGCCAATCACCCATTCCCACCACCCTTCTGAGTAATACCCCTCCCCACCTTCTCACTATATAGAAGGGTCTGGAAACTTCTGTTTCAGTGTATCTGAAGAAGTGTGCATGCACACGAAAGCTCATACCAAGAACATACCAAGGTGCTACTGGAAGGAAAAAAAATTTTTTGTTTTGACTATGGCAGACCAACACGGCTACCTATCCCCCACAACAAACACTCTGTGAGGTGAGTGGGGCTGAGAGACTTCAGAGAAGTGTGACTGGCCCAAGGTCACCCAGCAGCTGCATGTGGAGGAGCAGGGAAGCAAACCCGGTTCACCAGATTACGGGTCCACCGTTCTTAACCACTACACCACGCTGGGCAGGTCACCCTCTCATCACACTGATAGGCTTACCTTCAGCTGGGGCCAGGTGGAGACCTGATCTGAGGTGAGTTTCTCCTGTCTATAATCCTTTCCTTGAGGGCAGTCACTGCAGAAAGCATCATAGATTCTGAAAGCGAAGGAAAAGGGCAGGCTGTTGGCTGGTCTGGGCTTGCACCATCAAGGCTCCTTAAGAAAATACAGTGGTACCTTGGTTCTCAAACAACTTGGAACCCAAACACTACAAACCCAGAAGTACGTGTTCCGGTTTGTGAGCTTTTTTCAGAAGCTGAATGTGCTCCATTTTTAGCGTTACACTTCTAATTTGAATGCTACACTTTGGCTTTGATTGTTATTTGATATTTATTTTGCGTTTTTGTTTTTGCAGCTCTTTTTCTTTTGTTTTTGTGACTGTGTGGAACCCAGTTCTGCTACTGATTGATTGATTGATGGTGTGACTGCAGTACATTGTTTATTGCCTTCATTTTATGGATCAATGGTCTCGTTAGATTGTAAAATTCATGTTGCGTTGCTTTTTGAGGGGTTGTTTTTAAATGGAAAGGATTAATCCATTGTGCCTTACTTTCTGTGGGAAAGCACGCCTTGGTTTTGGAACACTTGGTTTTTAACGGACTTCCGGAAAGGATTAAGTTTGAGAACCAAGGTACCACTGTACCATAATAGCTTAAGAAGGGCCTGTTGGGTCAGGCCAGTCGCCCATCTAATATAGCATCCTGTTCTCACAGTGGCCCAACCAGATGCCTTTGGGAACCCCACTTTTTAGGAGGACTCAAATAACACTTGTAATGTAACAAGGACTTTGGATATAATGGACAATCAAATAATTGGAGTGACATATAAAAAAGGACAAGTACAGAACCCATGGAGTGGTGGAGGAAAGTCAAAAGATTCAAGAGAATCTTGTGTGTCTGTTTTTATTTGTGATTTGGAATGTAAACATTAATTTGTAAAACCAAATAAAAAATTATATTTTTAAAAAAGCTCTGCAAGGAGAATAAGGGTCGCCGGTGGCGCTGTGGGTTAAACCACAGAGCCTAGGACTTGCCAATCAGAAGGTCGGTGGTTCGAATCCCCACAATGGGGTGAGCTCCTGTTGCTCGGTCCCTGCTCCTGCCAACCTAGCAGTTCGAAAACACGTCAAAGTGCAAGTAGATAAATAGGTACCGCTCCGGCGCGAAGGTAAACGGCGTTTCCGTGCGCTGCTCTGCTTCGCCAGAAGTGGCTTAGTCATGCTGGCCACATGATCCAGAAGCTGTACGCCGGCTCCCTCAGCCAATAAAGCGAGATGAGCACCACAACCTCAGAATCGTTTGCGACTGGACTTAACTGTCAGGGGTCCTTTACCTTTTTAACAACTCTCAGTACCCTTAACAAACTACAATTCTTGGGATTCTTTGGGGAAAGTCATCACTGTTTAAATGTATGGGGTGAACGGGGTCTCAAGATGCCTGTACATAAGTAGCAGGACCGGAGAGCAGCTAGGAGCCAAAATAGCGATGCACCTACCGTAGGATCTCCCCCTTGGTAAGAAATGTCAGCACCTGCAGGAGAGATAATGCAACAAGATGAACCGTATATTGGACTTTTTATTAGGAATTGTACCGTAGGTGCAGAAATACTGAAGGAGCAGAAAATACTGTTTATGTCTTTACATGAGCACCCAGCTTATGTTATAAAATACACATTGCAAGAACATAAGAAGGTAACAAGAGAACATCCCTCAATAGGAAACCCAAAAGCAGGAATCGAGCATAAGAGCACCCTACCCTTCAGTGATTTCTAGCTACAGGTATTTAGAAGTGTTGGCTGTTTGCAGTTTAGTAGCGCTGCAGAGAGCTTGCTGGGGAGACCATGCATTAAAAAGGGACTTAAAAAAAAAAGCTGCTGCTTCTTCTTCTTCTTCCTCCTCCTCCTCCTCCTCCTCCTCCTCTTCAGCAATCACTCATAGCCCAGTAAGATTGTCTTCCATAATAATAATAATAAAATAATAAAATTTTATTTATACAGTATCCCGCCCTCCCCAGCCGAAGCCAGGCTCAGAGCGGCTAACAACAATAAAAGTAACACAGCATTCTACTATCAATTCTTTTTAAAATCAATTCAAAATCAAATTAATGGCAACCATTGGGCTAGACTTCTGTGTGGATCACCAAAGGAGGGGGTCAGGCTGTGCCTTGGCCAAAGGCCAGGCGGAACAGCTCTGTCTTACAGGCCCTGTGGAAAGATGTCAAGTCCCGCAGGGCCCTAGTCTCTTGCGACAGAGCGTTCCACCAGATCGGGGCCACAGCCGAAAAAGCCCTGGCTCTGGTTGAGGCCAGCCTAACCTCCCTGTGGCCCAGGACCTCCAAGATGTTTTTGTTTGAAGACCGTAAGGTCCTCCGTGGGACATACCAGGAGAGGCGGACCCGTAGGTACGGGGGTCCTAGGCTGGTTTTAACAATGAGGGTTGTGTACAGCTATTAACCAAATGAAATACTGTACAACAAAGCCAGTGGACCTGATGGGATACCTGTTGAAGTCTTCAGAGTGGGTGGGATTTCAAAGCATTGCTGCCTCCAGCCGTGGATCCAGGGCTTAGGCATCGTGGCTAGTAGTCATCTCCACCCCCGTCGTTCTGCCTGGACACTAAGGTCCAGCTCCGAGGGCCTTCTGGCAGTTCCCTCACTGAGAGTAGCAAAGCTACAGGGAACCAGGCAAAGGGCCTTCTCGGTGGTGGCACCCGCCCTGTGGAATGCCCTCCCATCAGATGTAAAGGAAATAAACCACTGTCTGACTTTTAGAAGACATCTGAAGGTATAGGGAAGTTTTTAATGTTTGTTGGTTAATTGTGTTTTTAGTATTCTGTTGGGACGCGGGTGGCGCTGTGGGTTAAACCACTGAGCCTAGGACTTGCCGATCAGAAGGTCGGTGGTTTGAATCCCTGTGACGGGGTGAGCTCCCGTTGCTCGGTCCCTGCTCCTGCCAACCTAGCAGTTCAAAAGCACATCAAAGTGCAAGTAGATAAACAGGTACCGCTTCGGCGGGAAAGTAAACGGCGTTTCCGTGCGCTGCTCTGGTTCGCCATAAGCGGCTTAGTCCTGCTGGCCACATGACCCGGAAGCTGTACGCCGGCTCCCTTGGCCAGTAAAGCGAGATGAGCGCCACAACTCCAGAGTTGGTCACAACTGGTCCTAATGGTCAGGGGTCCCTTTACCTTTACCTAATAGTCTGTTGGGAGCTGTCCAGGGTGGCTGGGGAAACCCAGCCAGATGGGAGTGGTATAAATATTCTTAGTATCATTTGTATTAGTGTTAGTATTATTACCATATAGGTTGGTGGTCATCCCTGCCTCCAGTGGCAGTGAGTTCCATCGTTTAACTCCACATGCCATGAATAAGTCCTTCCTTTTACAGTCGTACCTTGGAAGTCAAACGGAATCCGCTCTGGAAGCCCGTTCGACTCCCAATACGTTCGGAAACCAAAGCGAAGCTTCTGATTGGCTGTAGGAATCTCCTGCAGCCAATCAGAAGCCCCGTTGGGCATTCAGGTTCCAAAGAACGTTCGCAAACCGGAACAGACATTTCCGGGTTTGCAGCGTTCGGGAGCCAAGGTACAACTGTATCTGTCCTGAATCTTTCAACATTCAGCTTCATTGAGTGTCTACAAGTTCCAAGTGTTATGGGAGAATTTTTTATCTATCCACTCCCTCCATGCCATGCCTAATTTTATGAACTTCTATCATGTCACCTTCTTACTCGCCTTTCCTCTAAAGTCTCAAATGCTGCAAACTTTCTTCATTCGAGAATGATGAATATCTAGCGTTAAAAAAAATTCCCAGTGGTTGCAGAGCTGACATAAAATGCAATGTTTAAAACTCCAGAATTGAGTCATGGCCTGCATCAACCAAAATGACAATAACTGCATTACCCTGCTGTGGATTTTGGAATAGTTTTAAATTTGGATCAAGATGGCTTACCTTTGCTTTTAATATTTTTAAAGCTGCTATGTCCTGGTGGGTTGTTGTTTTTTTCCAGTGTTAAAGAATGAAGAAAGAAATACTAGACAGTGCTTTCTTTCCAACGCTGAGTGATAGCTTTGGTTTATTGGACAGTACATCAATTCACACTTCCTTGAATATCTCAGAAGGGAGCCTACATTGAAGTTTTCACAGCCTGCAAGCTTAATTACATGCAGGCAATGAATTAACCAATTAAGGCAGCTGACTAATCAGCTAAGGTGATTAATGGGTGGAAACTACCTCATTCCCCACCCCCAAGACAAATGTGAGACTAATTTAGGAGCTTTGGTGAGATCAATACTCCCATACATTTTTCAGGGGAGTTAAAATAGAATCATTGAACTGTGGAGGAACCCATGGGATCATCTAGTCCAACCTGCTGCAAATGCAGGAATCTCAACTAAAGCACCCACAATACTTTTGAGACCTGTAGATATTGTTTGGAGGGACTTGAAGGGTCTCTATTTAAGAGTGAGCGAAAAGTCAGGTGGCGCAAGGTAGCGCACACAAGGTAGCGCACGAGGTGTCAAGGAAAGCAAGAAAACACCCATGTTGCTGTTGCCATGGGGACCGCAGTCAGCTGTCCCCATAAATCAGACATTTATGGACCACCACCATAGCTGTCAACCGTCCCTTATTTGGCGGGAAAGTCCCTTATCCCAGCGCTTTGTCCAGCTGCTGTCCCTTATTGATGACGTCCCTTAAATTTCCCGGGTTTCAAAGGAAGCAGCTCCTCTCCCTCCCTCCCTGCCGGCCAGGGAGGAGGGAGGCTCCAACTGTGTTCCTTGGCTGCGTTGCTCACCCAGTAAGGAGTCTAAGAACGACTGGGGGGTGGAGCTTGCATGCATTGTGCCAATCAAATCGGCCACGTTGCCTGGGGACTTGCCTTTGCTCAGCGCTTCCCAGTGGAGAGGTGACGGTGGTTTCCCTTTGCCAGGTTGCTGCGCTGTGGTAACCACCGCTTGAGGCTTCGTTTGGCTGCTGCCTGGGCTTTCTGTCTTTGGCTCGGAGGGGCCTTAGAAGTCGAACATACCTGTGCCTGGAAAATCCCTTATTTTGGCTGCTGATCCCTTATTTTCGAGGCTGCTGGTCCCTTATTTTCAAATCTGCAAGTTGACAGCTATGACCACCACTAACTCCCATCCGATCACAATCTCTAACCACTATGCCACACCACTGATGGGAGTGGTGGTCCAAAATGCCTGGAGGACACCAGCTTGGGGAAGTTTGCTCAAAGGCCTGGATGCGACCCACATTCACAGACAGGACCTATCCTGCCTGTTTCAGCCATCTTCATCCCAGGCCACTGGGGTTTCCCAGCAGCCAGACATAGGGTGCAATTCTTCACTTTTGGCCAGGTTCATGGCTGGCATAAGCAGTGCGGCATAGCGGTTAGAGACCAGGGTGCAAGTCCCCATTCAACCAGGAAGCTCATGGGGCCAGTCGCTGCCTCTCTTGTCCTCACAGGGTCGTTGTGAGGATAAACTGGAGAGGAAGAGAGCCATGTATATAAATATGGTAGTGGACCAAATATAACAACACAGACCACAGGGGTGTTATTTTGCTTCACGGACGACACCAAATATCTGTCTGGGACAAGTGACGATAATGAATAATAATTTTTTTTATTTATACCCCGCCCTTCCCAGTTCAAAAACTGGGCAAAGGGCAGCTAACAACAAATTTAAAACACTTAATTATAAAATACAGTATAAAAACATGAATAACAATAAAATTCCAAATTCAAAAATCAATTAGATAATCCCCAGGGCTAGCTGGCTGAATTGATCCTACTTGGGGCAGTGAGGAGGCCAGGGGAGAATGGGTTGTGGGGTCTCAGAGTGGGTGATCTTCATAAAAAGGCGAGGGGAAGGGAAGGGATATAAAAGATCAGGCTGAATTCAAATTAAAGGCCAGGCAGAATAACTCTCTCTTACAGGCCTGACGGAAGGAGGTTAAATCCTGAAGGGCCCTGGTCTCATGGGACAGAGCATTCCACCAGGTTGGAGCCATCACTGAGAAGGCCCTGGCCCTGGTGGAGGATGGTCTGACTTCCTTAGGGCCCAGGACCTCTAAACTATGATTATTCGTGGACCTTAAGGTCCTCTGCGGGGCAGACCAGGAGAGGTGGTCCTGTAAATATGAGGAACCTATCAACTATGGTTATTCATGGACCTTAAGGTCCTCTGCGGGGCAGACCAGAAGAGGCGATCCGTATAGTTAAAGCTATGGTTTCCCCAGTAGTGATGTATGGAAGTGAGAGCTGAACCATAAAGAAGGCTGATCACCGAAGAATGGATGCTTTTGAATTATGGTGCTGGAGGAGACTCTTGAGAGTCCCATGGACTGCAAGAAGATCAAACCTCTCCATTCGGAAGGAAATCAGCCCTGAGTGCTCACTGGAAGGACAGATCGTGAAGCTGAGGCTCCAAGACTTTGGCCACCTCATGAGAAGAGAAGACTCCCTGAAAAGACCCTGATGTTGGGAAAGATGGAGGGCACAAGGAGAAGGGGACGACAGAGGACGAGATGGTGGGACAGTGTTCTTGAAGCTACCAATATGAGTTTGACCAAACTGCGGGAGGCAGTGGAAGACAGGAGTGCCTGGCGTGCTCTGGTCCAGGGGGTCCTGAAGTGGAAGACACGACTAAACGACTAAACAACAACAACAACAAAGGTCCTGTGAGGGGCATACCAGGAGAGGCGGTCCCTTAAATATGAGGGACCTCTCAACTATGGTTATTCATGGACCTTAAGGTCCTCTGCGGGGCAGACCAGGAGAGGCGGTCCCGTAAATACGAGGGCCCTAAGCCACCAACAGGAGGGTTTGGGGATCGTCTGTCCCTCTGCTCACCTGATATTCTTCCAGGTCCTTTTTCTTCATGGAGTGACTTAAACACTGACCCATTCTCCTGCCCAGAATGTCAACCCCGGGGAGACGAATGGAATGAGAGACCCGGTAACCATTGGTGACAGAATGTGCGCCATGGATCCAGGCCTGCTTCTGTCATAGGTGCCAATTGACTCTTCCCATAAAATGGGCGTAGGGACACCCCCTTGGCTTCAGAGAGCTGGAGGCTTGTGGGATTTCTCGTCTGCTTTCATTGTAATGATCCGCATGCTTTCATAAAATGTGTGTTTGTTTAAATTTAAAATTATGATCAACAGCTATGTTTTTTAGCTGTTTCTGTTTTAGATGTAAGCCACTTTGCGTCTTTGATGAAGGGAAAAGGTAGGATTATTAATATTATTATTATCAGTGGGGTTTTTTCAGGGGGTACTCAAAGGTACGCGATACTGGCACGTCTTTTGTTTTGTTGTTAATAAGTGTTGCACGTACTGTAACAACTTCATGGTGAGTACCGGCACCTATTTTCCTAGAAAAAAACTATTATTATTATTATTATTATTATTATTATTATTATTATTATTATTATTATTATCTACTTGATTATTATCTACCAGACTTGATTATTGTAGCTCACTCTATGTGGGGCTGCTGTTGAGACTGACCCAGAAACTCCAGCGGGTGCAGAATGCCGCGGCGAGACTCCTTACGGGGTCCTCACCACGAGATCACATTCACCCGGTGCTATACCAGCTGCACTGGTTCCCTGTGGAGTACAGGATCAGGTTTAAGGTGCTGGTTTTAACCTTTAAAGCCCTAGACGGCCTTGGACCCTTGCACCTACGGGACCACCTCTCCTGGTATGACCCATGGAAGACCTTAAGGTCCACAAATGACAACATTTTGGAGGTCCCAGGTCACAAGGTGGTTAGCTTGGTCTCAACTAGGGCCAGGGCTTTTTCGGCCGTGGCCCCAATCCGGTGGAACACTCTGTCCCTAGAGACCAGGGCCCTGCGGGACCTGACATCTTTCCGCAGGGCCTGCCTGACGGAGCTGTTCCACCAGGCCTTTGGCCAAGGCACAGCCTGACCCCCTCCTTCGGTAATCCTCATAGAACTCTAGTCCAGTGGTTGCCATGAATTTGACTCTGAATGGATTTTAGAATGAATTGATTTTAGAATGCATTTCAATTAATTGATTGTGATTTTATGTAAACTGTGTTACTTTTACTGTTATTAGCTACTCTGAGCCCGACTTCGGCTGGGGAGGGCGGGATATAAATTATTATTATTATTAGTAGTAGTAGTAGTATTACTACTACTACTACTGCTACTACTATTGGAGGGGGATGCCAGCCGGTGGCAGAGGACAGAGTGACTCCAGGAGACATAGGTGTAAAAACACCAAACGGAAAAACGAAGACTTTATTACTAAACAAATAAACACAAGCTCTGGTGGATGTTATTCCTGCAGGCGAGGCAACAAAACTCAGCTTTTTTCCTTTATAGCAACGGTCACCTGCAGCCAATTAATCCCAGAAACTTCTTAAAGGTATACACACATGTTTCTGTGCCGAATGTCCTCTAACACCCCCTCTCATTCAAACAGAAACAATAGTATTTTAAACAGAAAAGAACATATTTACATATCACACACTGCAACTCCCAACTTTGTTACCAGTCGTGTATGTTTTTCAAGGGTTAACGCTTTTGTAAATACATCCGCCACATTTTGTGTACTTTCACAATACTTCAGCATTATCTGGTTCTGTTTTACATTTTCAGCTACATTTTGGTATTTAATTTCTAAATGCTTTGATTTGTTTCTAAACAGGTCAGATCCAGACAAGGTTATTACGGCTTGATTATCTTCCATAACTTGAATAGGATAATTACACTCTACGTCTATATCCTTGAGGATCTGAACATAAAATTTTACTTCATTACATAATTCCGACAATGCACAGTATTCGGCTTCAGTTGATGATGTGGCCACTATAGTTTGTTTTTTGGATTTCCATCCTACTAAAGAATCTCCAAATTGAAATACCATTCCAGAAATTGATTTTTTATCAGGCAGGTTGGCCCAATCGCTGTCCACGTAACACTGCAATTTTGTGGACCCTGAAGATGGTAATTTTAAACAATAATCAAGTGTTTGCTTTAGATACCGGAAAATACGTTTTAAACCTTTCCAGGCATTTTCTGTAGGACAGCTTACTAGTCTGCTTAGTATTCCAATTGCATAACTCAAATCTGGTCTGCTCCACAATGAAATGTATAATAAACTTCCAATTATTGAATGGTACATTTCAGGATTTACAGGTTCTGTGCATTTTTCTTCATTTTTGAAAAAACCTATTTCCATTGGGGTTTTCATTCCCTTGCAGTTTTGCATATTGTTTCTTTCAAGTAACTCCACTATTTTGTCTTTTTGACTCAACAAAAAACTTCCATCGTTTGTTCTTTGAATTTCTAAACCGAGATAATTTTTTACTGGCCCCAAATCTCTTACTTTAAATTCCTTTCTTAGTTGTTCTGCAAATTTTTTCACTTGCTTGTCACCTTTTGTAGAGTAAAGCAAATCATCAACATAACACAAACACAATTCTTGTTTATCACCCTTTCCTTTAGTGTATAAGCAGTTATCAGCTAAGCTTCTTTTAAAACCAAGATTTTTTAAAGCATTATCAAGACATTCGTTCCAATTTCTAGCTGACTGTTTGAGCCCATAAATTGCTTTGTTCAGCCTATATACAGAATTCTGTTCTCCTGCCTCAAAACCTGGCGCTTGATTCATAAAAATTTCTTCTTGCAGATTTGCGTTAAGATAAGCTGTTTCAATATCAAAATGGTTTACCTTAAACCCACGTTGTGCTGCAAGAGCTAACAATAAGCGTACACTTTCACTCCTTGCAGTAGGAGAAAAGGTTTCATCAAAGCTTTCACCTTTTCTTTGAGTAAAGCCTTGTGCTACCAGTCTGGCTTTGTACTTAACATCACCACCTGCCAAGTGTTTTATTTTATACACCCATCTACAGCCCACTGCCTTTTTTCCTTCTGGCAATGGCTCAATGGTAAAGACATCGTGTTCTGCTAAAGATTTCATTTCTGCTTTCATTGCATTTTTCCACCTTACTATTTCCTGGTGTGGTAACTTTAAAACTTCCTCATAATCACGAGGTTCCTTTTTCACATCAACAGTTTTAGCTTCTTGTATAGTAAACCTTTCTGGAGGTACCCCCTTATTGCTTCTTTGTGACCTTCTAACTTGAACACTCTCCCCCTCTGAACTATCTTCCCCTTCTGATTCATCCTGCTCAGGAGAAATTGGTTCAGCTTTAGGAGATTGTGTACTGGGATCCTCATCCCCTGAATCCTCATCACTGTCACTTTCAGAACTTTCTTTAATTTGTGGCTTATCTTCCTCAGATTTCACAAATTTATCTGTATTATCAGAATATAACATAACTTCTGAATTTCCATGTAAACGAACCCAACCATCTTGCTCACAAAACTCTGCATGTCTTGATATTACAACTCTGCCACGCCCTAGTGCAAAACGATACCCCTTTGACCAAGTTTGATAGCCAACAAACCTAAGTTTCTTTGCCTTGGGCTCACCTTTCCTTCTCTGTCCTTTTGGGATGTGAACCCAAGCCCAGCAACCAAAAGTTTTAACATGGTCCAAAAAGGGTTTTTTTCCATAAAGCAAAAAATGAGGGGTGTTGTTTATGGTAGAATGAAACAATCTGTTCTGTATGTAGTTAGCACACAGAATTCCTTCTCCCCAATACTTCCTGGATAGGCCAGAATCACATAGCATTGAATCTAACATTGTTTGTAAAGATCTTATCTTGCGTTCTGCAACTGAATTTTCTTCAGGTGAAAAAGGACACGATTTACGGTGACAAATACCACGCTTTTTCAACCAAACTTGGAGGGCTTCAGACATGAACTCGCCTCCACGGTCACTTTGTAACTGGGTAACTTTGTAAGGAAACTGCCTTTCTATATAGTTGATCCAATTCTTAATCAGTTGACCAGTTTCACTTTTGTGTTTTAACAAATATACCCAAGTATACCGGCTATAATCATCCACAAGAACCAAAAAAAAACTTTGCTCCTCCTTCAGACTCTGCAAATGGCCCACAAAGGTCTGAATGTACTAAAGCAAATGGCCTCTTGCTAATTCTAGTACTTTCAGGGTAAGACCCTCGCTTACTTTTAGACTCCTTGCAGGTATTGCAGTCTAGAAAAACTGAACATTTTTTCATTTTAATTCCCTTGCTTAATTCTGGCATTTTTGCAATACTGCGGAAATTGGCATGCCCCAAACGACGATGCCACAGATGCTGGCACTCATCATGCAAGGCTCTATTACAGGCTTTAACACATGCCCCAGACTCACTTACTAGCTGGTCTTTCAAAACAAACAAACCATTTTGTAGCGACGCTGTAACCACTTTTCCAGCTTTCTCTATTCTACAGCCTGAACCAGAAAAGGTTACTTTAAATCCCTGCTTAACAAGACTTGTAACTGAAAGCAAATTATTTTCTAAGCTTGGTACACATAAAACATTGGTAAACTTGGTACTTAAACAGTTGATATTCACACTACCCTTTCCAGCTGACTCATGCGCTGTTCCATCAGCTAGTACTACATTTACAGATTTACAAGGCTGCTTTTCTACAAGGGTTTGTGCAGACTTGACAAAAATGTTTGTTGCTGCTGAGTCTAAAATCCAGTCTTGTCCAACGTCGTGACTGGTGCCTCGAACTGCTGCAGAAACATACTGGATTCGATTCTTCCTGTTTCCTCGCTTCCCAGCAAACGCAGGCCGCCCTTGTCTTGTATTTTCTCCCACAGACACAGTGCACTGTCGTACTAAATGCTTGGTTGACCCACAACGATAGCATCTTCTAACTGTGAACGCTGCTTCCTCTCTGTGGTCTACAACCTCTTTAGGATGCCGCTCCTCATCAGTTGCATATCTTTTACTGGACTGCCTCCCATTTCTGGAGTTACGGTGAGGGGTTGTGGCCTTCCTCTCATGGCGTCTTTCCTCCTCATCAAGCAAACGGCCAGTTAAGAAATGCATTGTTAATTGGCTTTCTGGGATTGCTTCCAGAGTCATCACTAAATTGTCCCATGACTCAGGAAGTGAAGACAGCACAATATAAACTTTTCTCTGTTCAGAAAAATGTTCCCCAAGTTCATTTAACTGTGAAAATAAATCACGCATTCTTAGAAGATGTGTTGAAACACATTCACCCTCACTTAGTCTGGCTCGGTACAGAGCTCTCATTAGAGTAATTTTGCTGCCAGCAGTGTCTCTAATATGTATTGCTCTCAGTGCTTGCCAAATCTCACTTGCTGTTTCAAGGTCTCGCACATGAGATAACTGAGACTTCTCTAAACTCAGAATTAAATTGGCATAGGCTTTGTCCTCCAGCCTTTGGTCTGCTTCATCTACTTCTTCATCCTCCTCTTTTACAGGAGGGTTAACAATTGCAGTCCAACATTGTTCTTTCTTTAAAAACGCCTGCATCTGTAAACTCCATGACATATAATTGGACTCTCCCAGTTTCTCTACTGGAAAATAGGAAGCTCCCCCTTGAGCTCCAGCTCCAAGTCCAGCCATGGCACCACCCAGCCTTCAGCTTTCCACTCAGTTCTTACTCACACGTGGCTTGAAGAAATGTTCGGCTCCTGGTCCCAAACAGACACTCCCTGCTGATGCCTTCACACAGCCAGCTGCTTGAGAAACGCTGAGTTGCTTCCAGTCTCTGGGTTCTTTTCACGCTCTGTCTCTGCCCACTCAAGACTGGGGACTGGGCCCATAACCTATTGGAGGGGGATGCCAGCCGGTGGCAGAGGACAGAGTGACTCCAGGAGACATAGGTGTAAAAACACCAAACGGAAAAACGAAGACTTTATTACTAAACAAATAAACACAAGCTCTGGTGGATGTTATTCCTGCAGGCGAGGCAACAAAACTCAGCTTTTTTCCTTTATAGCAACGGTCACCTGCAGCCAATTAATCCCAGAAACTTCTTAAAGGTATACACACATGTTTCTGTGCCGAATGTCCTCTAACAACTACTACTACTATAACCCTGAGGGGCAATTGGAAAAGGGTGTGGTTGCTCCATGGAGGGCAGGTTAGCGTAAAGAGGGGGGAGGAAAAGGCAACTATGGCCATCCTGGTTTCTCTCATTTTCTCAATCTTAAATTCTCCACATTCCCACATTAGTCTGTGATTGATTGATTGATTGATTGATTGACTGATTTTAAAAATCGAGTGTCCTGATCTGGGCACTGCAGTTTAAGGAAGATATGGACAAGCTGGAATGTGTGCAGATGAGGACAGCCAAGATGATTCAAGGTCTGGAAACCAAGCCTGATGAGGAATGGTTGAAGGAGCTGGGTATATTTAGCCTGGAAAACTGGAAAAGAGATATGAGAGCCGCCTTCAAATATCCAAAGGGCTGTTGCATGGAAGATGGAGGAAGCTTGTTTTCTGCTTCCCCGGACAGTAGGATTTGTTTTGTTTTTTTAATAGATATTTATTGGAGTTTTTAGAAAAGAAATCCAATACAATAAAAATAAACAGTGTTGCTTTGTTTTTACAAAATTTCATAACATCCTTAGACTTCCTCACGTCTCCCGCTCCCACTTGCATCATTAATAAATTTTTGTCAAGCAAATTATCATCTTATTTCCAAGTTTATAACCACTTATTTAAATACAATAAAAAGATTCTCCTACAAATTTTGTTTCTCTTAATCTCTCTTATCATCAAATTCTGATCTATTTTAGTGATGGCCAATTATTTGTAACCAAGCATCCTTCTTAACATTCCACTAAATCACAATGTTTTTGTAGATAAATCTTAAATTTCTTCCAATCTTCTTCAATCCTTTCTTCTCCCAGGTCTCGGATTCTGCCAGTCATCTCCGCCAATTGCATATAGTCCATCAGTTGCATCTGCCATTCTTCCAGTGTGGGTAGATCTTGAGTTTTCCAGTTCTTAGCGAGTAGTATCCTTGCTGCTGTTGTTGCATACATGAAAAATGTTCTATCTTTCTTTAACACCTTCTGGTCGACAATGCCCAGAAGAAAGGCCTCTGGTTTCTTGGTGAAGGTATACTTAAGTACCTTTTTCAGCTCATTATATATCATTTCCCAGAAGGCCTTCACTTTAGGGCAGGTCCACCAGACGTGAAAGAATGTTCCTTCATTTTCTTTACATTTCCAACATTTATTATCAGACAAATGGTATATTTTGGCAAGTTTAACTGGGGTCATGTACCATCTGTATATCATTTTCATTACATTTTCTTTCAAAGCATTACATGCAGTAAAGCTCAACCCAGTGGTCCACAACCTTTCCCAGTCCTCAAACATAATGTTATGCCCAATGTCCTGTGCCCATTTTATCATAGCCGACTTAACCATTTCGTCTTGTGTATTCCATTTCAGCAGCAAGTTATACATTCTTGAAAGTACCTTAGTCTTAGGTTCTAACAATTCTGTTTCCAACTTCGATTTCTCCACCTGGAACCCTAACTTCTTGTCACTTTTAAAAATTTCTTTAATCTGAGCGTAGTGTAACCAGTCTCGCACTTTATCCTTCATTTTCTCCATACTCTGCAATTTCCAATTATCTCCGTCTTTTTCTAACAGTTCCCAGTATTTTGGCCAGTAGGCTTCCATATTGGGTCTTTTCCAGGCCTTAGCTTCCAAAGGTGAGAGCCACCTTGGAGTTTTATTTTCCAGTAAGTCTTTATATTTTGTCCAGACATTAAACACTGCTTTTCTGACAATATGGTTCTTAAAAGCCTTATTGATCTTAGCCTTATCATACCACAGGTATGCATGCCAACCAAAGGCATTGTTATAACCTTCCAGATCTAACACATCAGTGTCTTCGAGAAGTAGCCAATCTTTTAGCCAGCAGAAAGCTGCTGCTTCATAGTACAACCTTAAGTCTGGCAGGGCAAAGCCCCCTCTGACAGTAGGATTTGAACCTTGGCTTTCGGTTACAAGGCAGGAGATTCTGACTAAACATCAGGAATACCTTTCTGGTGGTAAGAGCTGTATGACAGTGGTATGGACAACCTCAGAAGGTGATGGACTCTCTTTCATTGGAGGTGTTTAAGCAGCAGCTTAGTGGCCACCTGTCAGGGTCTCTTTAGCTGTGATACCTGCATTGCAGAGGGTTGGACTAGATGAACCTTGAGGTCCCGTCCATCGCTACAATTCTATGATTCTAACTAAATGGTTTATATTTTAAATAGAATAAATGAACAGCCCATCTTCCAGTTCTACATGCTGGCAACCAGTTGATAGGGAAGATGTTTGATTCAGTTTGCATTCAAAGATGAAATTTGTGCTTTCCAAACCAAAACACAGCCATCCACTGGGTTTCCCATTCATCTGAATTTTGCAATGCAGTTCAACCTGAGGAGATTTCACCCCTCCCATATCCAAGAATCTGCTGGTGTTCTCTGCTGATTCTCCAGAGAGGAGGGGGCGGTTTCTGCTCTCTACTTATTCCGTTCCAGCCTCACATCAAAGAGAGAGAGAGAGCCTGAGTGTTAGAGAGAGACTGTGTGTGATCTCTGAAAAGATAAGGTTGCTGCTAAGAGCAGCTGCAGACACTCAGTGCAGTTCAGCATTTTTCGTTTAGACCTCATTTAGCTCTGTATATAGTTGTGTATTATAGTTGTAGATAGAATAAAGAAGTTATTCTACAGAGCAGCTCTCCGAGTCGTTTATGCTCTGCTGTACTCTGCTATACTCTGCTGTGCGATGACTGTCTTCTTGTGGAAGTGAATCCGGTGCTTACAAGTCTAAGCTGTGAGTCCACAGCACTTTGACCTGTTTCCTGTGCAGAAGGTGGTCTCTGGAAGTGCTACCCAGCTCGCCTAGCCCAATCGGGGCTGAAGTGGATGAGTCCAGTTCGTGGCACTGGCTCAAGTGGCGATCCTGATGCAACCAACGTCTACAAATATGCATACATTAGGAGGCTGCGTTCATAAAAAAAACCCCCACAATTATATGAATGAAATCAGCTTATATAGACGCATAATTAGATTAGGGGCCATGTCTGTGGGGAGCCAGCAATCAGGATTCGAACTCAAGAGCAACTCTCTCCCCTCCTTGCTTTCCAGCAATTGGTATTCAGAAGTGTTGCTGCCTCGAACTATATTATGGGATAGCTCAACTCAAATGTGTTATGTAATGTACAGAGAAATGTCATTGCATGTGAATATGTTCAGAGTGCTCAAAATGTTGCTGACATATTTACAAAACCGTTGTCGTTTGTGAAAAACAAGCAAATGTGTGAATGCTTCGGTTTGCAGAACAAAGTGGGGTAAAATACTTTGTATGTGCTCAGAAGTTAATTGCACTGTGTGTGAGCTGTGGGGGTGTTGGGAATCTGAATACGTGCAGCTACCCACACAAAGTCAATTAGGGTTCGGCAGACAGCCAAGGCAATGTGAAGGAGTAAGTTTGCCTAGTGATAACAGAGGCATGGAGACAGCTCCCTGATTGGTCAAGCTCTCTCATGGGAATAATGATTAATGGCCTACTAACCTGAAGGTGTTGGTTTCAGTAGTACGAGTTTCAGTTCAGGTGTAGGAGTTGTGAGTTATGCATGAGAGAGCTAGTTAAAGATCTGTGTTCTGTTCTGTTCCGGTAAATAGTCCACTGTATATAGTCCACTGTATAAAAAGCAGAGCCATCACCTTGCCAACAAAGGTCCGTATAGTTCAAGCTATGGTTTTCCCCGTAGTGATGTATGGAAGTGAGAGCTGGACCATAAAGAAGGCTGACCGCCGAAGAATTGATGCTTTTGAATTCTGGTGCTGGAGGAGACTCTTGAGAGTCCCATGGACTGCAAGAAGATCAAACCTCTCCATTCTGAAGGAAACCAGCCCTGAGTGCTCACTGGAAGGTCAGATCCTGAAGCTGAGGCTCCAAGACTTTGGCCACCTCAGGAGAAGAGAAGACTCCCTGGAAAAGACCCTGATGCTGGGAAAGATGGAGGGCACAAGGAGAAGGGGACGACAGAGGAGGAGATGGTGAGACAGTGTTTCTCGAAGCTACAAACATGAGTCTGACCAAACTGCTGGAGGCAGTGAAAGACAGGAGTGCCTGGCGTGCTCTGGTCTGTGGGGTCACGAAGAGTCGGACACGACTAAATGACTAAACAAACAACAAATTCCTGATTCCTGCTTTGTCCATCCTGTCTGCAGCCAAGCTGCCACTTGCTTTCGTGAACTCTGCGTTTACTCTGCGAGGTCTGGCTAAGGTCCTGCAACTAGCCAGAAAGCAAAACACCAATAGGTTATGCCAATACATGTGACTCTTAATCTGAGGGTTGCGAGTTCAAGACCCGCATTGGACAAAAGATTCCTGCATTGCATTGGGTCAGACTAGATGGCCCTCCCAACTCTACAATTCTATGAAACTGTGGAGGGCATTGCTTAGCTATCATGCCCCCCTCCTTTCTCTAAACCTCTTTCAAGGCCATCTGGGTTGGTGCCCATCGTGCCCACGAGGATCCCAAAATCAAGACACAGAAGGAACCGCGGTCCTTTGCTCCTTGTCCTTCCAGCGTCTTCAAAATCTTAGCTTGACACTGAAAATGCACCACGAGGTTTTGTATGTAGCAACTGCCTCTTATGCCGAGGGGAGGGAGGGGCAGATTTGAGGAGCCTGTTCCCCCAGAGCCGCACCACACTTTAAATCCAATGCCTTGCGGAATATCCGCTACCCTTGGAAGCTGGCGTCAGCCAATTTCGCAAGCGTGCATTTGATCCAAAGGCATGAAAAACCGGCTCGAAAAGGGCTTAACGAAGAAAGCAACGGCAATGCCCCATGCTGGGTGCACGTCATTGCTTTCAAGTGAAGTTTCATCTGGTAGCAGAAGCCGTGGATGGAAGTCAGTTCCAGGGTGGGGAGGGGAATGGAGAGAGAATTTGGATTGAAAGAAGGAAGCTTGCTGTGCAGAGAAAATCCAGGACCACAGTTCAAAGTTTTTCCATCACTAAAACATAAACAAACAAATATAATGTTACACACCTCCCCAATTTTGAGGTGGTGAGAGAATCCAGGGATTTCTGTGCTAACCCATGGTTCTGTTTCAATAATAATAATAATAATAATAATAATAATAATAATAATAATAATAATAATAATAATAATAATTTATTATTTATACCCCGCCCATCTGGCTGAGTATCCCCAGCCATTCTGGGCGGCTCCCAATCAAGTGTTAAAAACAGTACAGCGTTAAATATTAAATATTAAAAATTTCCCTGAACAGGGCTGCCTTCAGATGTCTTCTAAATGTCAGGTAGTTGTTTATCTCTTTGACATCTGATGGGAGGGTGTTCCACAGGGCGGGCACCACTACCGAGAAGGCCATAATAATAATAATAATAATAATAATAATAATAATAATAATAATAATATACAGGTTAAAATGCAATTTAAAATGCAGCCTCATTTTATAAGTAGCCCATAGATCAAGACCATAAGGGGAGGGAAACATAAGAGTCAGACTGAGTCCAGACCAAAGGCCAGGCAGAACAGCTCCGTCTTGCAGGTCCTGTGGAAAGATGTCAAGTCCTTGGAGATCAACAGAGATTGTGGTGTTTGGGCTGGGGAGGGCGGGGTATAAATAAAATTATTATTATTATTATTATTATTATTATTATTATTATTATTATTATTATTATTATTATTATTATTTAAACAGCAACTGTACCAAAAGGCATTACAGTGGTACCTCAGGTTACAGACACTTCAGGTTACAGACTCCACTAACCCAGAAATAGTACCTCAGGTTAAGAACTTTGCTTCAGGATGAGAACAGAAATCGGGCTCCGGCAGCGCGGCGGCAGCAGGAGGCCCCATAAAGTGGTGCTTCAGGTTAAGAACAGTTTCAGGTTAAGAACGGACCTCCGGAACAAATTAAGTACTTAACCCTTATTGTTGAAATAAGACATTGCGGGGGGATTTTTGTCTCGCTCAGGGTGCCCTATTACCAAAATCTGCCCTACTTCCAATTTTTCCTTTGCACCCACAGCCTTAGCTGCGGAGAGTTTATCACCCAATTTGGAGATTTGTGAAACTGGAAAGCTTGCATATTTCTACACCAACCCAGGTTGGCGCCTTGTTCTGCCAATATCTCCATGTAGGAAGAAAACTGAGAGTAAGGCAGACTCATTCCTCACGGCACTTGCAGACTCATTCCTCACGACCCCATCCACATTTTCGCGGGGCTGGCGCCAGCCCCGTGGGATTTTGGATTTCTCATTAGTATGCACCTTTCCCAGCGTCGGCCAATCGGCGGGCTGAAGGGGCGGGCCTACCTAAGGGCACTTAAGGTCAGGGCAGCCCTGGCTCGCCCCTTTTCCTTCTTCGCAGCAGCTGCGGTTTCCCACCCTCCCTCTCTTGGGGTTATAATCTGAACTTTTGCTATGGGCTTCGGCTGGTCGCCGCAAGGGGCCTGGTAGGAGTTTTTCCATTTGGCTAATTGGCTGAATTTCGAAGCCACTTGGTTTTTTCGCCTACCTCATAGCAAAACGTCACAGCACCCTTGGTTTTGGCAGTTAGGCATTGGCAGGGGTATTGTTGTGCAAATGAGATCGGGGGGAGGAGCGCCATCACCTCCCCCAATTCTTGATGGGTAGTTCGTTAAAGGACTCCGGGGGGCGTCGCCTCGTCCGAAACCTACGGAGGCTAGGGCCTAAAGTGCGCCCCCGAGCGGTAACCCCTTGGGGAGCGCCTAGGGATGTGCATCTCAGGGGCTACCCCTGTTGGTGCTTAACCCTTCCCAGTTAGACCGGATAGTCTGTTAGGGCCAATACCGCTCTTACCTGTAATCAATAAAGTTGTGGCCATTTTCGCCCATTAACCTTAATATTGGTGTCCGGTGTCTTTATTTACTACATCTGGGGATGGGCCAAGAATTGCCACGCAAATGTCTTTGCCTTGCAAAATGGGCTCCTCTTTTTTTTTACAAAAAACCACAAACCCACCAAACTCTCCTCCTGCTTCTCTGTGTTTGTAGGGAAAAAAGATCTTCAGTCCCTTTTTAAAAACCAGGCCTGGTCTGGGTGGTCTTTTGAGGCCTGGCCTGTCGCTTTCCAGCTGAGTAGACATATGGTCTTCATAGATAATTCAAAGTTTAACCACATTAGAGAGTCTAAAAATAAACTCTCCTGGAAGTGTGGGCCTTTGTCGTCGTCCTCAGAGAGGACCACATGGCCGTGCCAGCCATGCCAGCTGGAAGACCCAAGGCGGGCGCTCCCGTTCGGACTTCTGCTCGCCCGCAGGGCGGTTTGTTAAACGAATTGTTATGGAAATTACAGGGGGGGGCACATCTTTAAAGTTAAATATTACAAATATTATGCCGGAATGTATCCTTTCAACTTGACAGCTTAGGGAAGTTACCTAGCTTTAAAAATAATATAAAATCATCTCCTTTCCCAGTTTCCTCCATTCCAAAGCTATTTTCCCCTTCAAAAAGGACTTCGGGAAGTTCCCAGAGGTGACAATTGCTGGGCTCATTTTTAGCCAAGGGAAGCCAAATCTCATCACCTGACTCGCCTCAGGCTCCAGACATGCAAAGGAACTTCTATTGTACTTTTGGGTGGTGGGTACTTAAGACATATTTGTCTATGCTAATCTTATACCTGGGTCTTGCCCTGCCATGTCTGCTTATGCTAATCTTGTGCCAAGGACTTGTCTGGACAGGTTTGCCAAGGTTAACCCCACCCCTTTTGTGAAATGTCAGTGTCGGAAATCAAGCCTTTATCAGGAGAAACTGGCAACTCTCCCAGGCACCCGGCATGATTCCCTGTTGACCTCCCTGGCTGCATTCCCCAGCAAGTTCCAGGTGAGGTCTGGATAGGCGATTCTTCTCAAACGTGAGAAGAAACCCCCCCCCCTCTTTCCTGCCCCCTGGTAGGGGAAAGAGATAGACAGAAACGTATTGACATGCCTTTATTTCTGTCTTTGCAGCATTACAAAAAACATGACTGCTCTCTTCAAACTCCAGCAGTCTAGTGACAAACACTTCCTGCACTTCCTGGACAGGAATAAATGGAAGAGCTCATATTACACTCTGAGCTAATTCCGGTGCTTCGCACTGTGAATTGACTGTCCCTCTGTTTCCCACAGACAGTCCCAACATTCCCATTATGTTTTGCTTTCAAGCTAGCAGTTTGCAGCTGCATTGCTTCTATATCGTAACAGTCAGTGATGTAGCAATGATGCTGTACGAACTATATTCTGGGATATGGTGGGAAACTTTTAAAAGTCCTTCTCACGCCATCCTTGGGGTTCAAAATTCCTCTTTGAACCGGTTGCAAAATAAACTTTGGTCTACAGCTATTTGCTCCAGTTGGGGGCTGGACTCCTTCCCTTATTCTGCAGGGACCCGCGGGTTCTGCCCAACCAGCTGGGTGACTGACCAGCCTCACACCTAGAGATTTCCATAACAGAATGAAGAACTAGCTGACCTTGGGAGTAGATTGCTGTGTCTTAAAGGCCCCGATTTGCTCAGGCTGTGGTCTTAGAAGCACAGAGTTGTAGATGGCAAGGGACCCCGAGGGTCATCCAGTCCAACCCCCCTGCAGTGCAGGAATAGAACCATAACCACTGCCCCCTTCCTGAAAATGAGGAGGTCTGGCTCTGGTCAGTGCTTGGATGAGTCGTTTTCTAGAAGCCACGTGGACAAGGCCTTGGGTTCCATGATGGAAGAAAGAGGAGGCAAATGGATGGGAGAAAGAGAGAGAGAGAGAGAGAGAGAGAGAGAGAGAGAGAGAGAGAGAGAGAGGGGGGGAGGGAGGGAGGGAGGGAGGGAGGGAGGGAGGGAGGGAGGGAGGGAGAGAGAGAGAGAGAGAGAGAGAGAGAGAGAGAGAGAGAACGAAAGAAAGAAAAGAAAGAAAGAAAGAAAGAAAGAAAGAAAGAAAGAAAGAAAGAGGGAGAAAGGAAGGAAGGAAGGAAGGAAGGAAGGAAGGAAGGAAGGAAGGAAGGAAGGAAGGAAGGAAGGAAGGAAGGAAGGAAGGGAGGGAGGGAGGGAGGGAGGGAGGGAGGGAGGGAGGGAGAGAGAGAGAGAGAGAGAGAGAGAGAGAGAGAGAGAGAGAGATGGATTACAGCGAGCTTGTTGTTGTTGCTTAGTCCACCTCTTTGTGACCCCCTGGACCAGAGCACGCCAGGCACTCCTGTCCTCCACTGCCTCCCGCAGTTTGCTCAAACTCATGCTGGTAGCTTCGAGAACACTGTCCCACCATCCCGTCCTCTCTCGTCCCCTTCTCCTTGTGCCCTCCATCTTTCCCAACATCAGGGTTTTTTCCAGGGAGTCTTCTCTTCTCATGAGGTGGCCAAAGTCTTGGAGCCTCAGCTTCAGGATCTGTCCTTCCAGTGAGCACTCAGGGCTGATTTCCTTCAGAATGGAGAGGTTGGATCTTCTTGCAGTCCAAGAGTCTCCTCCAGCACCAAAATTCAAAAGCATCCATTCTTCGGCGATCAGCCTTCTTTATGGTCCAGCTCTCACTTCCATACATCACGACTGGGAAAACCAGAGCTTTTACTATACGGACCTTAGAGGGGGAAACTGCACCTTGGAAGCCAAATTTACTGCTTGGGGCAGTAAAGGCAAGTGATGGACAGGAATGCTGTGGCCTTCCAGATGTTGTTGGGCTCCAGATGTTGTTGGGCTCCAACTCTCACCAGCCCCAGCTAGCATGATCAATGGTCACAGATTGTGAGAGCCACACCTGCTGGGCCACTGGTTTAAACCAATCCAAGTCCCTGGAGGGCTAGTATGGTGCAGTGGTTTTGGTGTCTGGCTATGACCTGGACAACCAGGAGTTCAAATCCCCACTCAGCCATGAAACCCACTGGATGACCTTATGACCAGTCACTCACTCTCAGCCTACCCTGCCCCACAGGGTTGTTGTGAGAATAAAATGGGCAGGAGGAGAACTATGTGGACCCCTTCGCTGGAGGAAAGGTGGGATGGAAATGCAATCCACCCATCCATCAATTGAGTCCAAGTTCAGCATGATGCTTAGAACGTCAGCCTACTGGGACCCAGAAGAGACCAAAGTTCGAATCTCTGCTCAGTCGTGCGACTCACCGGGTGACTATGAAGCCGCTCATTGCCTCTCTCAGCCTAATATACCTTGCAAGGTTGCTGTTGTGAGGATAACATAGAGGGGGGGATAGATGATAGATAGATAGATAGATAGATAGATAGATAGATAGATAGATGATAGATAGATAGATAGATAGATAGATAGATAGATATAGATAGATATAGATGATAGACAGATAGATGATAGATAGATAGATAGATAGATAGATAGATAGATAGATAGATAGATGATAGATAGATGGATGATAGATAGATGGATGATAGATAGATAGATAGATAGATAGATAGATAGATAGATAGAGATATACAGTGGTACCTTGGGTTAAGTACTTAACTCTTTCTGGAGGTCCATTCTTAATCTGAAACTGTTCTTAACTTGAAGCACCACTTTAGCTAATGGGGCCTTCTGCTGCTGCCGCGCCGCCGGAGCACAATTTCTGTTCGCATCCTGAAGCAAAGTTCTTAACCTGAGGTACTATTTCTGGGTTAGCGGAGTCTGTAACCTGAAACATCAGTAACCCAAGGTACCACTGTAGATGATAGAGATAGATAGATGTAGATGATAGAGATGATAGATGATAGATAGATAGATTAGATAGATTAGATAGATAGATAGATAGATAGATAGATAGATAGATAGATAGATAGATAGATAGATAGATGATAGATAGATAGATGATAGATAGATAGATAGATGATAGATAGATAGATAGATGATAGATAGATAGATAGATAGATAGATAGATAGATAGATAGATAGATAGATAGATAGATAGATATGAGAGAGAGAGAGAGAGAGAGAGAGAGAGAGAGAGAGAGAGAGAGAGAGAGAGAGAGAGAGAGAGAGAGAGAGAGATATGGATGTCAAGGAAATAAACAACTATCTGACTTTTAGAAGACATCTGAAGGCAACCCTTCATGTTTGATGGTTTACCATGTTTTTAATATTTTGTTGGCAGCTGCCCAGAGTGGCTGTGGGTGGGGTCATTATTATTATTATTATTATTATTATTATTATTATTATTAGGACCAGTCCTCCTATTATGCAAAGTGAGATGACCCCCACCTCAGGCTGAAAATTTGGAGGTACAGTCATACCTCGGGTTGAAGTTGCTTCAGATTGAGCGCTTTCTGGTTGCGCTCTGCGGCGACCCAGAAGTAACAGAACGCGTTACTTCCGGGTTTCACCGCTCGCGCATGCGCAGACGGTCAAAATGATGTCACACGCATGTGCGGAAGTGGCAAATCGCGACCTGCGCATGTGCAGATGCGCAGTCACGGGTTGCGTTCGCTTCAGGATGCGGGGCTCTGGAACGGATCCCGTTCACATCCTGAGATACCACTGTACCATTAACAATTAATTCAAGATTCTCTGTTGTTTAATCTCTGTCGGCAGGCCAGTATTGGGATCCTCCACCTCAGGCACAGATATATCTTATGCCACCTCTGCATTTACACTTCTATGCGTTGCTCACCAAAACCCATGGATTGCTCCCCCTCATTTTGCATGCATGCTGCTCCTGTCAGGTGAGAGAGCCCCCCCCCCCGATCTTCCCGCCCTCGCTTAGGATACTGCAGAGGTGCCACCACCGGAGGCTGCGCTTGCAACTTGGCTGCCTCGGTAATTGAATTAAGCTTCTTAATAAAGCTACTTGCTATTTCCCTAATTCCTCTCCAGACACTCTAATGCTATTACCCCAAACAGAGCGCCATTTAAACTGCTTAGTTTTGATTGCTTTGCAAGCGCAGCCTGCAGGGTGAAGGCGCCACACGCCCAGTCTGAAATCCAGGAGAACCACGGAGGCACAGAACTGGAGGGTGGGAAGGGGTCAGTCATCTAGTCCAACCCCCTGCAATCTCAGGGATCTCAGCTGAAGCACCCAAGACAGATGGCCATCCAACCTCTGCTTAAAAACCTCCAAGGAAGGAGAGTCCAATACTTTCTGAGGTTGTCCACTCCACTGTCAGAAAGTTCTTCCTGATGTTTCAGACTAAAGTTACCTTCCTGGTAACTTGAAGCCATGGGTTCAGGTCCTACCCACCAGAGCAGGAGAAAACAAGCTTGCACCTTCTTCCATGGGATAGCCCTTGAGATATTCGAAGGTGGCTTCCATATTTAGCCACTGTGATCCATGTGGCGGTCACCTCCAGACTTGATTATTGTAACTCGCTCTACGTGGGGCTGCACTTGAGACTGACCCAGAAACTCCAGCGGGTGCAGAATGTCGCAGCGAGGCTCCTTACAGGGTCCTTGCCATGGGATCGCATTCATCCAGTGCTTTACCAACTGCACTGGCTTCCAGTGGAGTACAGGATCAGGTTTAAGGTGCTGGCTTTAACCTTTAAAGCCCTATACGGCAATGGACCCTCGTACCTATGGGACCGCCTCTCCTGGAATGTCCCACAGAGGACCTTATGGTCTTCAAACAAAAACATCTTGGAGATCCTGGGCCACAGGGAGGTTAGGCTGGCCTCAACCAGAGCCAGGGCTTTTTCGGCCATGGCCCCGATCTGGTGGAACCCTCTGTCACAAGAAACTAGGGCCCTGAGGGACTTGACATCTTTCTGTGATGTATGTAAGATGTTTCTGGGGGTGGTCTTGATCTACAGGGTGGCAATTTCAAAAGTCCATATAAGACCTTGCGCGCCATTGTTCTGGGTTCCTCCTCCTTTCCTGCATGTGAGGGGAGCACCCTGTTGCAACAGATCAGTAAAGATCAGGCTTACTAGCTGCTTTGCTTCTCAATATTCTCTGGTTGGCCTCTGTTATTTTCTCCTACCAATAGGGAACCCACATAAGGACTCTATATGGACACTTGGATACCCCATAAGGGGAAAAGGGCAGATTTTGTTTACAACAAACTTTTTTGGGCCACTTTCCCAGTGCCCCCTGCCCTGTGCTATAAAAAGCATTATTTGGAATTACAGTTTACACAACCCACTAAGAATCATAGAATTATAGAGCTGGAACGGAGCCCCAGGGTCATCTACTCCAACCTCCTGCAGGAATTATTTATGTATATATTACATTATAGACCACCTTTATCTTCCAAGGCGCTCCAGGTGGCCTCCATGGTACTCCTACCCCCCCCCATTCCATCCCCACAACAACCTTGTGAGGTAGGTTAGGCTGAGAGATGGCAACTGGCCCGAGGTCACCCAGTGAGTTTCATGGCGGATTCGAACCTTGGTCTCCCAAGTCATAGTGCAGCACTCTAACCTTTAGGCCAGACGATAACACAACAAAAGTCAAAGCAGGGGCAATTAATTGCGCATTTATTCTAAATCAAAATATTTGGTTTAATTATGTGATCAAAGCCGATGGACTAGATCCCATGACACCAGCCTTTCAGAGTCTGGAGGTCATTTACACCTCCAGCGCTTGAGGCACCTGATAACGGAGCAATCTATCTCCAAGGCAGGGCCTACGTGCTTCTTCTTACTAGCAAGAGATGATCTTGAGGACCTTCTGAAATGTAAATGAAAGGGAAAGCAGAAGAATATTAGTAGTCATCTGTCTGGACCCGTCAAGCAAAAAGCGTAATAATAGTCTAGCAGAGTTTTGTAAAGGCCAGTGGTTAATAAACAGAAACTGTACCCTAGACACATTGAGAATGGAGCATTGGAGCATTTGTGAACATGTTGTTAAAAAGCATAGGCTCCAACAGTGATCTCACTTTCGAAACCCGTCCATTGGGAGAATTGCCTGATTATTCCTCCTCTCTGCTTCCTGTTTCTTCACTTGCCATGGGATCCATAAAAGGCCCTCTCCTCTTCTTCCGAGGGAGAGGGGAGAAATTAGTTCACTTTGCACTTCCTGAACTCAAGCACAGCTTCCTTCCAAATCCACACTTGGGCGAATTTTAAAATGAGGTTTTTCGACCCCAAATTGTACATCAGAATGCTTTATCAGTGACCGCAGTGTACAAAAATGCACTGCAGAAGAGGAGACTGAGAGATGAGGAGATGGTCATCTTCCAATATAATAATAATAATAATAATAATAATAATAATAATAATAATAATAATAATAATTTTATTATTTATACCCTGCCCATCTGGCTGGGCTTCCCCAGCCACTCTGGGCAGCTTCCAAAAAAATATTAAAATACTGTAATGCATCATACATTAAAAGCTTCCCTTAACAGGGCTGCCTTCAGAAGTCTTCTCAAAGTCTGGTAGTTATTGTTCTCTTTGACATCTGGTGGGAGGGCATTCCACAGGGCAGGTGCCACTACCGAGAAGGCCCTCTGCCTGGTTCCCTGTAACTTGGCTTCTTGCAGTGAGGGAAACGCCAGAAGGCCCTTGGCACTGGACCTCAGGGTCCGGGTAGAACGATGGGGGCGGAGACGTTCCTTCAGGTATACTGGACCGAGGCTGTTTAAGCCGTTTCTCAAGGGCTGTTACATGGAAGCGACCAGAAAGAAGAGGATATACAAGAGGATTGGCAGAAATTTAAAGAATATTTAGCTAAATATTGCGATATAAGATAAATAGAAAATTCTTGGAAGTAATAAATAGGCTTAGGGATAGAATAAAAATACGTGGTGGTAAATATTAAGGATTAGAATACTAATAAAGGAGAAGAGGTTAGTTAATGAAAGGAATCAACATAATTAGAAATATGAATTTGGAGAACTGAGGGGATTCGAGGAAGTCAGTTATCAATGTAATGAGAATTAGGTATTTGAAGAAATAATTTTTCTTTGTGTTTATTTTTATTGTAGTGTAGTGTGTTTTTCTTGTGTGCTTTGTTATGTCATTTTGTGATAAATGTGGAGAATCAATTAAATAAATGGGGGGAAAGTGCATATGCAAGTCATACCTCGGCTTACGAACATTGTGACTTGTGCGTTTTTGGGTTGCAGACTGCAGAAGTACTGGAACAGGTTACTTCCGGGTTTTGGTGCTTGCGCATGCGCAGAGGCACAAAATGACATTACGCGCATGCGCAGAAGCGCCAAATTGCATCATGTGCGTGCGCAGATGCGGTGCTTCAGGCTGCAAATGGTGCAGGTTGCAAACGAGCCTCCCACATGGATCACGTTCACAACCCGAGGTATGACTGTATCAGGAAAAATGTGCGCAGAAATGTTTGTGAATTTTCACGAACATTTTCAGGAGGGTGCTTGCAACGGATGTGGAAATGGGGTGAACTGAATTATACAATGGGGAAAATGAGAGATGGGGAGAAACTGAAATTGACAGATACCCCCATTCCAACCCATCCATCTAGACCCACGGGGCTTAGCACTGCTCCATTTGCCAAAAAAAATGTTTTCCCCCTCAAAGACAACAGGGAACTGTCCAGCAAAAGCAGCTCCTGAAGAAGCAGAGAGTTTGGCACTTCTGCTGCCGATTCTTGCTGGTTTCCTCCTAGCAATGTGATTCTCTAGAGCAACGATTCTCAACCTGTGGGTCCCCAGATGTTGTTGGACTACAAAAAGGATCTAGGAGTCTTGGTTGACCACAAACTTGACATGAGCCAACAGTGTGACGCGGCAGCTAAAAAAGCCAATGCAATTCTGGGCTGCATCAATAGGAGTATAGCATCTAGATCAAGGGAAGTAATAGTGCCACTGTATTCTGCTCTGGTCAGACCTCACCTGGAGTACTGTGACCAGTTCTGGGCACCACAGTTCAAGAAGGACACTGACAAACTGGAACGTGTCCAGAGGAGGGCAACCAAAATGGTCAAAGGCCTGGAAACGATGCCTTATGAGGAACGGCTAAGGGAGCTGGGCATGTTTAGCCTGGAGAAGAGGAGGTTAAGGGGTGATATGATAGCCATGTTCAAATATATAAAAGGATGTCACCTAGAGGAGGGAGAAAGGTTGTTTTCTGCTGCTCCAGAGAAGCGGACATGGAGCAGTGGATCCAAACTACAAGAAAGAAGATTCCACCTAAACATTAGGAAGAACTTCCTGACAGTAAGAGCTGTTGGACAGTGGAATTTGCTGGCAAGGAGTGTGGTGGAGTCTCCTTCTTTGGAGGTCTTGAAGCAGAGGCTTGACAACCATATGTCAGGAGTGCTCTGATGGTGTTTCCTGCTTGGCAGGGAGTTGGACTCGATGGCCCTTGTGGTCTCTTCCAACTCTATGATTCTATGAACTCCCATCACTCCTAGAAGGCCAGAGCTCAGGGATGATGGGAGTTGTAGTCCAACAACATCTGGGGACCCACAGGTTGAGAACCGCTGATCTAGAGCATGGGTAGGCAACCTAAGGACCGGGGGCCAGATGCGGCCCTATAGCCTTCTCGATCCAGCCGGTGTATGGTCCGGGAATCAGCGTGTTTTTACATGTGTAGAATGTGTCCTTCTATTTAAAATGCATCTCTGGATGATTAGTGGGGCATAGGAATTTGTTCATTCTTTCTTCAAAATATAGTTCGGCCCTCCACATGGTCTGAGGGATGGTGGACCGGCCCCCGGCTGAAAGAGGTTGCTGACCTCTGCTCTTGAGCAACCGGGACATGTGGGGAAGAATTTCCTTCCTCCTGGTGGCCAGGTCCATTGCTGTATGGTACAGGTATTGTAAAGGTAAAGGTAAAGGGACCCCTGACCATTAGGTCCAGTCGCGGACGACTCTGGGGTTGCAGCGCTCATCTCGCTTTACTGGCCAAGGGAGCCGGCATACAGCTTCTGGGTCATGTGGCCAGCATGACTAAGCCACTTCTGGCGAACCAGAGCAGCGCACGGAAACGCCGTTTACCTTCCCGCCACAGAGATACCTATTTATCTACTTGCACTTTGAGGTGCTATCAAACTGCTAGGTTGGCAGGAGCTGGGACTGAGGAACGGGAGCTCACCCCGTCGCAGGGATTCGAACCTCCGACCGTCTGATCAGCAAGCCCTAGGCTCTGTGGTTTAACCCACAGGTTAAACCTGTGAGGAGGTGATAGCTATCTTCAAATATCACAAGGGCTGTCCCGTGGAAGATGGCGCAAGCTTGTTTTCTCCTGTTCCAGAGGGTAGTACCTGAACCAATGGATTCATGCAGCAAGAGATTCCGACTAAACATCAGGAACAGTTTTCTGGTGGTGAGAGCTCTTCTAAAGTGCTGTGCTTGTCATCAGCTCCCAAGCCAGCCCTCCGCTGACCTCCCAAGATCTCTGTTTCTCCTGATTCAGCGAGAGCCTCTCTGACGCAGATGGCACTGTGACGTGGCACAACCGACAGCAGCTTCTCCCCGAGCCCCAGAAACACAAATCTCCTTGAACTGAGAGAGACATCCAGGCCTGGAAGCCAGCTCAGAAGTTTGCTGAAAACAGTTAGTGACCCGAAGCATGGCGAGTTGAACAGAGCGTTAAAATAGAAGAGGCTGCCACATAGACTGACTGCTAATTGGGCTCAAGAAAAAGGTTTCAGGGGGGAAATGTGCCCACATTTCCCTGGGCAGTTTGAGAATGGGGGGGGGGATAGAGGCTGCTGCACCCCCAGGAAGGATCTGGGTCACAGCTGTGAGGAATCTGACCCCTGAGCAAAGTGCATCTCTGATTCTGATGCTGCTGGTCCAGCCATCACTCTTTGCAGGCGCCCAGGACAGAAGCATGAGTGTGAACCTGTGGGATGTGAAACACAAGAGCAGTCAAGTACAACATCCCTAGAGTGGACATAAAAGGGGGTGTCTGGACCAGCCAGTCAGAACTTCCTGTTTCTCCTAGGCTGAGACAGACTTCCTCTGCATGTGACTAGAGGTAGGCGTGACCTCACCTGCCGAGGTAACAAAAGAGCAGGACTGGTCAGCCATCTCTCTCTCTCTCTCTGACTATATTCGTCGAAGAAGCAACATCTGCTTAGCCTAAGATGTGATGCTCTATAGCCAAGAGAGGACAAAGGGACTGTCTCCTTATGGGATAGTTTCCAAGTGTATACAGTGGTACCTCGGGTTACAGACGCTTCAGGTTACAAACTCCGCTAACCCAGGGTTAAGAACTTTGCTTCAGGAAGAGAACAGAAATCATGCAGCGGCAGTGTGGCAGCAGTGGGAGGTGCCATTAGCTAAAGTAGTACCTCAGGTTAAGAACAGTTTTAGGTTAAGAACGGACCTCCAGAACGAATTAAGTTCGTAACCCGAGGTACCACTGTATTATTTTTGTAATTTAAGTCTGCTTTCTGGGATCCAATTGTGAACAGAATGTGAGTGAGTAAACTCTTTTTATACTTTTATAGAAGACTGTGTCGTGTCTATCTTTTTATGAGGGACTAAATGGGGAATTGCCAATGAAACGTATTTTAGAGGCTTTAGCGAGCCTGAGCAAACGCATCTGCTGTGCAAGTTTAAAAAGGGGAATGTTACTCTGCTAAATTGTAGAACTTGATAACACAAGTTGGAAAGGATATAATCAAACAAGATATCCTCTCCTGCATCCCTGAACATTCCCACAGAACCAGCATTGAAATGGCACCGGGTGAAAGCTAGATAAAGGTTTGGAATCTGATCCCAGTGTCAGAATTCACTCATGGAACTGTTAAGTATAGTAATTGTAATTGTAAATGTTTGCGTGCATTACCATGTGTTTGAATTTGATTGAATTCTAAGCAGTTCTCTAGTAGTTCTCATGTGACTGGCTAATGTTGGTCACACAGGAGCTATCTAGTGAAGGAGAGACTCTATTTTATGTGAAGCAAGATGACTGTGTTCTAGAATCCACTGTGAACACTGCTAAGTTGAATAGAGTGTTGCAGTGCTTCTTCTTGGCTTGAAAGAAAGAGAACAAAGCCGTAGGAGAAGGCGAAAGTGGAAATCTCTCCTAGGCATAGCCTACGTAATTGAGATATGGGAGATTGCTAAGCTCTGGAAAGAGAGGAAAATAGAGTTGTTTGGAAGCTGGAAGAAAGGACTGTAGGCCCATGCTTGGACAACCATGTGACTGTAAATATTACATTTCAATTCATCTGTAACTAAGTTTTTGCAAGGTTTTGAAGGTTGGACATTGGTTTAATTTCCAAAGAAGAGTATCAGTCAGATATATAGATATGATTTGAGCTTCTTAGCTGCCATATCGCTGCTCTTACTTCAACAATAACAAAGGAGGTAAGAGTGAAATACAGAGTGCCCCTGAGCATGTGTAGAACACGGGGTGTTCGGTTATTTAATTTAGGATACTGGGGAATCAGCAGACATATATTCCATGCCAAACCTGTACAAAACCAAGAGAAGCTTCAGGACAGAGAATAGAAAGTTCATCTTCACAAAGCACATATTTAAACTATGGAACTCAATGGCAGAAATGACATTTTCTTGGTGTGCTTTGCACATGGTGTATCTTCAACGGGCTTCCAACTTGCCTTAAGTCCCTGGGAAAGGCCAGGGCTGTAAACAGAGGCTCCTTCTCTCTCCCAGTCACACCCCTTCAAGCATCATATTGGCCTCCTGGTGGTCAATTCCTGGCTCCTCCAGAGTCCCACTCCAGCCCTCCAAACTTGGGTGGCTTTTTCTGGCATGCTGCAGAGCAACAGAACAGCCTGAAACGGCATGCTTCGTTCCGTGGGAAAAGTCCACCGGCAAGAAGCAAGAACAGACCCTTCTCATTAGCAGATCTTCGTGTCTGACAAAAGGAAAAACAAACAGTTTCCAAACTCATTGGGGACGCCTCGGAGCTGTGGCAGAAGCGGGGCCCATAGGTTACTTTCTGGCTTTGTGGCAACTCGGAAGGCCGGCAGGCTCCTTGTTCCATTCTCAGGACCCCGCTGCCCCCCTGCCGCCTCCGCAGCCCACCTCTCAGCCCCTCAGGACGCCCTCTGTCCCAGGCACATTCCTGACAAGCAGCTGTTCCCAGTTTCTCTGTCAAGGGACTATGAGGAGTTATGACCCCACCACCCCAGCTGTGGAACACGTTCCAAAACAAGCACCGTACCCATTGGTGGTAACGCACACCCAGTCTCAGGCCTCTGGGAAGGCTAGCATCAGATGCAGTTGACGCTCTGAATGAATGGATCCCAAAGCAGGCAGTCTTCCTCCTCTTCCTCCTCCTCCTCCTCCTCCTTTAAACTTCTTCTTCTACTTCTTCGTCTTCTGTGATCCCTCATAGCCGAGTAAGATTGTCTTCCATAAACATGGTTTTAACAGTGAGTCCATAAGTGACTGTGGAGGCCAATTCTGGACCCACACGTCCTTCCACAGTGGGGACATAGGTTTCCTGCAGGAGTTCATCATGGTGTGGATTTGCCAAGTGTGCCTTCCTCTTAGCACGCAAAGGTGTCCTGGGCTTTGAAGACACTCGAACTCAGGACGCAAGGGAGAAACATGCTAAGAGGAAGGCACGCTTGGCAAACCCTCACTGTGATCAACTCCCGCCTGGAAACCTATGTCCCCACTGTGGAAAGACGTGTGGATCCAAAATTGGCCCCCACAGAGACGGCGGAAGAAGATTGGAAGAAATTTAAGGACTATCTTAGGAAACATTGCAAAATTATTGAATGTTAAAACGATGTTGGTTTAGAAATTAAGTGGTTTCCAGCTGTAATGATTAAGTAAAAAGAAAAGAAAGGTTGAAAATGTAATGAAAATTAAGGGAGAGGATTTGCTGAATTAAATAATTAGAAATTGGAATACAGAAAGGGGAGGTATGAGGAGGTCGGGGAAGTAAGTTATAAGAAAATAAGGGATTGAAATTATACTTGTTTTTGTTTGTGTTTTGTCTGTATTATTGTTTTTTCTTTTATATAACTTTTGAAACTTTAATAAATATCTTTAAAAAAAAAATTGGCCCCCACAGTCACTTACGGACTCATTGTTTAATAATAATAATAATAATAATAATAATAATATATTATTTATACCCTGCACATCTGGCTGGGCCCGGCCTCCAACACAATATTAAAATACTGTAATGCCTCAAACATTTAAAGCTTCCTGAAACAGGGCTTCCTTCAGATGTCATCTAAATGTCTGGTAGTAGTTGTTCTCTCTGACATCTGGTGGGAGGGAGTTCCACAGGGAGGGTGCCACCACCGAGAAGGCCCTCTGCCTGGTTCCCTGTAACCTCACTTCTCGCAATGAGGGAACCGCCAGAAGGCCCTCGGAGCTGGACCTCTGTGTCCGGGTAGAACTATGGGGGTGGAGACTCTGGGTCATCTAGTCCAACCCCCTGCAATGTAGGAATCTCAGCTAAAGCATTCGTGACAGATGGCCATCTAACCTCTATTTAACCACCCAGTCTCGGTTTTAAAAAACCCTGATAAAGGAGAGCCCACCGTCTCCCGAGGGTATCTGTTTCACTCTTACCAACAAAAAGTTATTCCTAATGTTTAATCAGAATAACTCTTCTTATCGTTTGAATCCGTTGGTTCGGGTCCCCTCCTCTGCAGCAGCGGAAAACAAGCTTTCTCCATCATCCACGGAACAGCCATTTAGATATTTGAAGATGGCTCGCATATACCTTCTCTGTCTCTTCTTCTTCAGATCTCCATGCGCGTCTGGAGCATGGAAAAATGTCCTAGTTCTGCAGATGGAGAGAAGGCGAAAGTGATGTAATTCCTCACCCCAATGGAAGAGAAAGATATGAGGATGGACACCAGGACAGAGATATCCCATCTCATTCTCATGTGGAATGTGGGCAAAACAATTTCCTTAAAAGCTGGGATTCCTTTAAAAATATATAAAGCATTCAAACAGCATAATTTGACCATTGGATTCCAATTTTGATGTTGAAATTTTGAAAGCAAAATGTGACATAGGAACTGGAGATGTTCCCCTGTTCACATAATTTGATTTAATGACTGGTTTGCAGAACGGTGAGCCTGGTTTTCAAATAAAGAAGTAAATAAATAAAAACTTAAAATCGAATTCAGATTAAAATACAGAACTGAAACTACGACTGAAAATAGACAAGTAATAAACACAATAAAGCACAAAAGAAACATTACCTTTCAAGTACCTGGGACACGATGGAACAATGCAGAGCAAAGGCACAGAGGAAGACAAGAAAACGTTGGAAGGAAGGTCATCCAAAATTCATCTGGGGCTGTTGAAGAAAAGGCCCTGCTAGTTTGGGAAAATAAATCTGGACTCCACAACCATTTGAATCTGCTGCATCAGCTGGCCTTAAATGTCGAGGCAATTCACAATAATATTTGGGAATGGACTAAATTCAACTGAATAATTGAATATAATTAATAGTATGAAACTGACTGGGAGATATTGCAAGATTTGCAAAGCAGCGATTGGATACTGTGAAACGCTAGCTGTTACTTCACATCTTTGAAGTGTGTAATTTTTTCATACATTCACTTAGAAAAATGTATGGACCATTTCTTTCATAAAAATCTCTATGTGGGGTACACAAAAAGGGAATTATGAACAAAACATGGATAAAATCAGCAACACTTGAAAAGCAAAAATTTGCAAAGCAATTATATCAAGAAAGCTGTTAGTAGACATCTGGGATTATAAATTTTTTTGCATTACATATATGGCATTTCCTACCCCCTCTCTGATACAGGATATTGCCTTTTCTTTTCACATTTGCTTATATGCTAAAGCTTTGCAGTAGAGAAACCTATCTGCTGCTGCATGTCTGTTGGCAAGATCCTGCACAGTGTTGCTTGCTACCGGGAGGAAGCATTGCATGTCAAACGTTGACGTTGAATATCAAATATTGGCCAAATATCCAGCCATTTGGAAAATTGGAACAAGTCTGCCCCTGCAGCTTGATGGAGGTAGAAACTGTCTCTCATGTCTTGTTACACTGCCGTTTCTACGGGGATCTACACTCGGCATTTATCACTCCTGTTATACAAAAATCTCCAAATGGGTCCGAACTTCAATGTCTAAAACTCCTGGTAGAGGACAAGGATCTAGAGATCACGCTCAGGGTGGCCAAATTCTGTGCGACTGCCATAAAACTTAGGGAACACGCTGTACTACCAAAATGATTAAGGTTTTAAATGACAATTTTAGGTTTTATTTTATTGATCAAGATTTAATATATATTGTTAACTGCCTCTATATCTGTATTGTCTCTGTTATACCCAATTGCAATTCAATGTATTCCTGTGGTGTTTTATGATTTTCCTGATATTGTAAGTGAGCCGGAACTGGTCTGTGACCGTAATAATAAAATTCAATTCAACCAATTTCAGCGTACAGGACTCTGCTATCCTACTCAGAGAAGTGGGTCTGTTTCCCAGCACACCTGAGCTTCAGCAATAACCCACAAAGGCAGCACATCTCAGATGTCTAGAAAGGGAGAGTGGTTCAAAGAACGGAGGGAGACAGCCGATCTTGAATTCAGACTTTATTTTGTTTCTAAAATGAAAGTAAAAGAGCAGTACAAATATGCTTTGGCATGAGAAAAAGAGAAGATTTGTCCAGGAGCATTTTATTCCACCCCCCCACCCCCAACTCTTTATTTTTCTATGGGTGAAAAAAACCCCAGCTAAGAATAAAATTCTCCCCAATTGCTCGGAAGCAAATTTCCCCCTGCAATACCCTTGCAAAGAGATCACGTCTACATCGATATGGTGTGTACATAGCATCATTTATAATAAATAGCTCTTCTTTAAAATCCCATATCTAACATTATATACAACGTTGTCAAGTATTAGAAATTGGGGAGGGTTAGGGTTAATTCTTCTTCGCCTGTGAAAAAATAGCAAAATGCGGGGTCACCTTTGCAACTTTGCAAGCCGAAACACCGGCTTGATCCATTTCCCCCGTGACCTTTGAATTCTGCCCCCAACCCCCAAAATACCCCAATAGTCCAAGTGGGCTGGCCCATAAAATGAATAGGAAGAGGAAGGGAATATTGCCGCAGGGCTCAGTCCTAGTCTTGAGCATCTCCCCAGCCTGATTCCCAGCATCTTGCTGCATCGGTCATGGAGCTGCAGCATAGAATGATAGGACTGCAGAGTTGGAAGGGACCCCTGAAGGTCATCCAAACCAACCCCAATTTGCAATGCATCTCGTGCTTAGGTTAGTTAGGCTGAGATTTCTTTCCCCCCTGACTTGAGCCACCGCCTTTGGTGCGCAGCGTTAGCCGGGAAAGGAAAGCGGAGCGGCTCTTTGGCAAAGCAGAGGCATAGCAATGGGCAGGAGCAGCGTGCCAGTACCAGCGCAGGAGGCTACGAGTTCGAGTTCCGGCCAGGGACACGTCCGGAGGCTTCACCTTTTTGCGTTTGGCAGACTTCATTCTTTCACAGCAGAGTCTTGCAACAGAGTAGAAGGCCAGCTTTTTGCGTTTTGAATTTCTGGATTTATTTTGCAACAAAGCATTTCTCTTTGATCGGTGTTTTGGGATCAGCTTGCCCATCAGAGCAATGGGGCAGTGCACCTGTGAAGAAACAGCGGGCACCTCCCTTTGGCTTGCTTAGTGGCCTTGGCCCTCCCAGTTGCATGTCAGCCAGGGATTCTTTCGCTGAGGTCCCTGCATTGCAAGGGTTAGACTGGATGATCCTTGAGGGTCCCTCCCAACATTACGATTCAATGATTCTGTCTACCCTCTTCCCCCCCCCCCAGTTGCACCATAAACCACTCACCCAGTCTCAATGATTTCTCCCAGCTGGTTGTGAGAGAATCACTGCAGCTCTTAAGCTGTAGGAATCATAGAACTGTTGAGTTGGGGGTGGGGCTACCAAGGGTCATCTAGCCTGACCCCTTTGCCATGCAGGAATCTCAGCTAATGCACACTTCCTTGTTCACACGTACATTTCCTCCACTCTTTCCAGGCATGGCTCACTCTTTATGTGGGACGTGAAACACAAGAGCAGTCAAGTACAACATTCCTAGAGTGAACATGTTTACACGTGGGGAGGAATGTTTGTCCAGCCAGCAAGTAAACTTCCTGTTTCCTTCTGGGCTGGACAGACTTCCTCTGCGTGTGACTAGAGGTGGGTGTGGCCTCACCTGTGCAGGTAACGACAAAAGCACAGGGCAGGGCAGCCATCTCTCTCTCTTTGACTACAAAAAAAATTCCTTCCAGTAGCACCTTAAAGACCAACTAAGTTAGTTCTTGGTATGAGCTTTCGTGTGCATGCACACTTCTTCAGATACACTGAAACAGAAGTCACCAGACCCTTCTATATAGTGAGAAGGTGGGGAGGGGTATTACTCAGAAGGGTGGTGGGAATGGGTGATGGGCAGATAGCTGTGATGATTGAACACTTCAATCTCCCAGGACATTCTATACAAGATCTCAAAGTAGCTGTTTTACTACAAAGGAATTTCAGAAATAGACTGGAAAGAGAAGCTGCTGAATTGCAACTTATCACCAAACTTAAAACCATGGAGAAACCTGGCCTGAACAAAGACATTGGATTCTTATCTCATTATACATGACAAAGCCACTTTTCCCCTTCTCACCCCTGGCTTTTTCCTGTAAGACCTATTGCAGTAGTTAAGAGTCGTCAACAGGCTCATCACAGCTATCTGCCCATCACCCATTCCCACCACCCTTCTGAGTAATACCCCTCCCCACCTTCTCACTATATAGAAGGGTCTGGAAACTTCTGTTTCAGTGTATCTGAAGAAGTGTGCATGCACACGAAAGCTCATACCAAGAACTAACTTAGTTGGTCTTTAAGGTGCTACTGGAAGGAATTTTTTTTGTTTTGACTATGGCAGACCAACACGGCTACCTATCTTTGACTACATGCATCGAAGAAGCAACATCTGCTTAGCCAAAGATGCTTCCAGCCAAGAGAGGACAAAGGGACTGTGTCCTTATGAGATAGTTTCCAGGTGTATATTACTTTTGTAACTTAAGTCTGCCTTCTGGGATTCATCTGTGAACAGAATGTGAGTGAGTAAACTCTTTTAATACTTTTATAGAAGACTGTGTCGTGTCTTATCTTTTATGAGGGAATAAGGGGGAAATACCAGAACAGCTATTATAGAGGCTTTACCGAGCCTGAGCAAACGCATCCGCTGCAAGTTTAAAAAGGGGAATGTTACTCTGCTAAATTGTGAACTTGTTAACACAAGTTGGAAAGGCTATAATCAGACAATATATCCTCTCCTGCATCTCTGAACATTCCCACACTTTAAACCTCAATGTCCGAGCACTGCCCTCCCCCCCCCCCCGGAAACTCGATCTCTAAAGCTGAATCGGAGCAAACAGCAATGCGCAGGAAACCTGAATTGACGTTTGCTCTGATAATGCTCTCAAGAGTGGTTTTTCGTGGGGGGGGGCAGATGGAGCTTTAAAGCACAGAGCTGTGTCAGGAAAGAGCTGGGTGAAAGGTGCGTGTGGCCAAGCCCCCTGAGACAGCTTTCAAATGCCACTCTCATTCATTGCCTCTGGGTGTTGCGGCTGATTATTATCATTTTTCTGGTTTCTATCTTTATTCCCCCACCAGCAGTGAAGCCCTGCGGAATTCCCCTGCAGTCGAGGAATTCAGCAAAAGTCCCTGATTTCGAAGCAGGACAGGGAAATAACTCTAAAAACACTTTTTTTTCCCTTAGACTTTAGCTGCCCAGCTAATTCGTTGCAGCAGAATCACTTCTGATAGCTCAAGGAAAACAGACTGTGAACCCAGATCCGTTGATGGGGCAGGGGGATATAACCCTGCAAGTTGCTTCCGTCTCGGAATAATTAGGAGGCTCTGAGTTTAAGACTGGGGGTGACTAGGGACTCTTGATCTGCCTTGGTTTCGTCTGGCGCCAAGTGAGGAAACTGCGCTCATTTCCTTGGATGTGCAAAGGCGGGTGGAATATAGGGTTTCCCCGGAAACAAGCAGTGGATCAAGAATAAGGAGCTTGAATGGAAATAATTTGGGGTTTGCTGCACCCACATTATCATGTGTGTGTGTGTGTGTCCTGCTGTCTGAACATGGACAACCTCCAACTACCGCAAAATGACCCTGGCATGGGTCATTTATGTTGCACGTATCTCAATGTTAAGTCCTGTTGAGCTCAATCGGACTTAGGAGCATAGAGTTGCAGAGTTGCAAGGGACACCCAAAGCTCACCTAGTCGAACCCGTGCGACGCAGGGATCGGGGCTTGTAAATTGAGACTCATTTCTCCCTGCGCAGCTCAGGTGTGTGTGACTAATTGCCTCTAGGGTATGGGATGTGATAGATAAGGAGCAGTCAAGTACAACATTCCTCGTTTTCCTAGAGTGGACATGCAGGGGGATGTTTGGTCCAGCCAGTTGAATACTGGTACAGCCACATGTATATATTTGTAACTAAGTCTGCCTTCAGGGATCCAACTGTGAACAGAATGTGAGTAAACTACTTTACACAAGATTGTGGCGTTTTTATTCTTTTAAGAGGGATATAAGGGAACTTACCAGGAACCTAATAGTGAGATGCTCACACGAGCCTGCAACCAGCTACCCGCTGTGCGTTTGGAAAGGGGAAAGTGAAGCTCAGCTAAGTTATAGAACTTGCTAGCACAAGTTAGGAAGGATATTAATAAACAATATATCCTCTCCTGCCTCCCTGAACATTTCCACGAAGTGAACCATAGTGATCAACACACATTTGAGGTTCACATACTATATTGCAGGGTTACTGGTATAACCATAAAATTGGTTGCAAGGGACCCTCAAAGGTCATCCAGCCCAACCTCTTGAGATGCAGGAATCGCAGCAAACTGATGGTATTCAGGATGATTTTATAATACGACTTTTCTCGTGCTGTTTAGCCTATTTGTTAAGCTGTTTCGTTAACAGTGCTTTATCGAAGGAGGTTGTTTTACCGATGATTTGTTAATTATTTTACATGATTTATGTTGTGATTGCGGTGTTTTGCTATGGCATTATTTATTGTACGTAAGCCGCTTTGTGACTCGGGTGAGTTAAAAGCGGTATACAAATTTAAAAATGAAATGAAATGGGTGAAAGTAAATCAGGGGAGCCTTGCTGGAACAGAACAAAAAACTCATCTTGCCTCCTGCAGACAAACAGATATTCCCAGGCATCAATCAGGGATTTTCCAAGGGGATGGGGGCAAAGGAAAACATAGAAAGAGAGAGAGCAAGTTAACAGTCCCCAAAAAATTGGAAAAGCACCTGTACGTTGTGCCTCCTATCTCAGGTTCTACAAAGGCTAGAAACTTATTCTTGAATTTTTGAATGAAAAATGGGGATCCGGAGATTATGGTTCATATGGAGGGGGTGGGAACTGCCCTCTTTGTCACCCTGGGGGCACCCATATTTTCAGGGTCTCATGAAGAGGGGTATTCCTGAGGGATTACCCCTCAACCTCGGCCCTCCAGATGGTTTGGGACTACAACTCCCATGATCCCTAGCTAGCAGGACCACTGGTCAGGGATGATGGGAATTGTAGTCTCAAAACATCTGGAGGGCCGAGGTTGAGGCAGCCTGGATTAGAACCGCAGAATTGTTGAATTGTGGAGCTGGAAGAGACTTCCATGGGAGTTGTTCACACAACACGTAGATTCAAAGTCACCCAGGTACGTGTTGCCGGGTGCATGCAGTTCTCTGTTGTGAAATGTTGCCTTAAAAAGGCAAGGAATTAATGAGGAATGCTGGGAAGAACACAGATAGGTGAAAATGCTATATGACTACAGCTCCCATAATCCCCAGCGGCTGGCCGGGAGTGATCAGAACTCTAGACCGGCATTATCAGGAGAGCAGCGTGTTGGTTCAAAGGCCAGGGACACAGGAGGGGTGCAAGACCTCCCTGCCATGTTTCAGTTTCATTAAATGCCATCTTTGAGGTCCTGAGCCAGGGCTTCATTGTGTTCCCAATGCTGAATCTGAATTGCGAAAAAAGGGCATCTGAGCATGTGCAGAGCGCCTGCCCAGAACTCGTCCCTGGAACCCTGGACAGCCACTGCTAGGCAGCATAAGGGCTCCTGTGCTGGGCTGAACCCTGGCATGTCTTGGTACCAGAATCCTGACTTCCTGGGATCCTGCAACCCAGACTTTGCTCCTCTTGGATCAGGGTTTCCAGGGACAATTGATCCTCCGCTTGAGAAACTGTGGCTCATTTAAGCCAGCCGGCAGATATTGCTTTCTCGCCTCCCTTCTTACTCCCAGGTAATGAAATGCGTGAGGGAAGATCTCATTCGCTCAGTGCCTCCCCTCCCCTCCCCTCCCCCTCCCCGTTAAGCCACTATTGCTTAACGATGCAGGATGGGCATGATTGACAGCGGCGAGAGCAATATGCTCGCTTAATGCTTCCTGGCCTAATTCTGCCTCCTAAGAGGCCTGTACAGCTTTGCCAAAATGGACGGATCAGAAAAGGGGTTTTTATCGAGCGGGGCCGTGAATTGCACACATGCACACACGCATGCAGAAAGATGCATTTCTCCTTCCGAAAAGAGCCCAGGGATCGTTTCTCCTCCATCGACCCATCCACCTTCCCCCTCCACGCTTTGCCGCTCTGGAACCAGCCACAGGGCACAGGGCGGCATCCCAGAGGGTTCGTCTGCAAGCCAGCCGGCCTCGACTTCCTCCTTTGCCTACGTGACGCTTCGCGGGTTGCCTCTGCCGCCGCGGCCGGGGTCACATGGGCAGAAATATAAAAAGCTTTCGCCTAAGACCGTCTTAGCCTAATTTGCTCGCTGGTGCGTGAGTCTGTTTTACTTGGGAAGCAGAGCTGGACTGTGATTCTCTCTCACTCTCCCTCCCTCTCTCTCTCTCTCTCCTCTGTGTACTTTCCTCCCAATTCCCTCCGCTGCACGACACACAGAGTGCTCTGCACACCGATGTTCAGCAAATGTGCAGAAGGAGAAGCAACGGATGCTCGGGAGGAAGTTTAATGCTCTTAGGTCCAGAGCAGGCCACGGACGGAGGGCGAGGTCAGTGGAACTTGCCCCAGGAAGGGAGAGAATGGGGACAGGGGTTCTCCACCATCACTCAGAAAGAACAGCGGCCTCTAAGGCCAGCCCCAATCATTGTGCTGCCCAAAGGGAGTGGCAAGATGGCGTCCGCTCCCAGACTGACCTAGGACGTTGGAGACGGAAGAGAAGTGCTAGGACCCCTCCTCCTCCTTTGCAATCCCTCGCCCACTGCCACAACTTCCACCATCTGAAACAACGGCAGTGGTACCTTGGTTCTCAAACGGAATCCGTTCCAAAAGTCCGTTCGACTTCCAAAATGTCCAACAACCAAGGCGCGGCTTCTGATTGGCTGCAGGAACTTCCTGCACTCAACTGGAAGCAGCGTTGAAGGTTCAGCATCCGAAAAACGTTCACAAACTGGAACATTCATGTCTGGGTTTGTGGCGTTCGGGAGCCAAAACGGACGAGTACCAAGGCGTTTGACAACCAAGGTACGACTGTAATATAAGGTGCGGGACACATCCTGCGCAACTGTCCTGTTTTAAGTGGGACATTCTGAATCTACAGAAGTAGCTTCTGATCCCAACCTCTAAAATAGATGTCCTATTTTAGCTCCAGTGCTCTAGCCGCCCCAGAGTGTTGGGCCAAAAGCCACACTTTTGGCGTCCCACACTGTGGCAGCGCAAGTCTGTTGGCTCACACCAGAGGCTGACATCAACTCTACAGTTCTATGATTCTAAGAACCAGAGGCCACTCCAGGAAGCCCCATCTCTGTGTCGCTTTTAAAATTCTGATCCAGTAAGGCAGGTAAATAGTATCACAAACTGGTGTGGAATCATGGAGAACTGAACTGGAAAAGATGAGGAAACCAAAATGGGCAGATCGGATGCTTCTCTGATCATGTGTTTCAGCTCTTGGGGAGAGTTGGCAGAGGGAGGGGGCCACTGGTCTGGCTGACCCCACACCATTCTAGCATGCCCCCAGCGGCTTTGCAGGTTCGTTCCAAGGCCCTTGGCCAACATCAATGGCGGAGAGGTGGCTGGTTTTCCAACAGGAGCAACAGGCTGGTGGGGTCAATGGACTTCTCACTGGGTCATTTTTGCCTGCTAAATACCACTCTTTTGTATGGCTACTGCATTTTTGCAGGAAAACAGCCGTTCCTAGAAAAGTGGGAATCTCTTGGCTGCAGGGGTGATGGGTCAGAGCTTGCCCCCACAAATCAGGACATTAATGGCATGATCCTGCGCTGTGCCTAAAGAAAAGAGCAATGCAACCGCGATCCAAAACAGAGACGGATTTGAGAGGAAGCTGTGGGGGCTGAGGACAAAAAGAGGGAGGGGTGGGTCAAGACTGGGGAGATATGGGGCACAGCTCTGAGCCCCATGGAGCAGGACGTGGGTGTTTCACGGGCTTCATGTACTCTTGCATATAAGGTCTTGTATAAAGCTGCAAGGAGGGGCGAGTTCATCCGCGTTGCGGAAAGCACACAAGCCCAGAGGTGCGCGACCCAGGAGCTGCTTTGCACGGCCTTGTCCCCTGGAGTGGAGATCGCCCCGAAGGAACAGGACGCAGCACATCAGTGGTCGCCTTTGGCCACCCAAGCGCCGACACGCACCATTCATAACTGAAGACATTTGTACACTTAGGGTCAGAGTTCCCTTCCCCGTTTCCAATGCACAAATCCCTCCACACAGGGAGAAAGGAGCTAACTCACCCCTAAAATGAAGGGAATGAAATGAATGGCGTGGGGTGACCCAGAACTTAATTTCCCCCCATTTATTGGCCAGGGGTGAGGAGAGATGCTATGTCCTTCCATCAGTCTACACAGAGGTATAAATCACACTCAGCCAGGAAATCCGCCGCCACCACCCCACTTTATCCCATACCCCACTCCCATGGGGTCGGGCGATCCCAATTTTCAAGTTTCACGTTTTTGCGGAGCTGCTGCAACTGGGAGCATTCAGAAGTGTGGCTGGCAGGACTCCCTTCCAGGGAAGAATGGGCTCGAAGCAGCTGACCCCTCTGGAGCAGCTTGACCTCCATATCTCACCCCCCCTTTCTGCAGCTGAGCCCCCTCCGAGCTCCCCATGACTCGGTTTCCCCGTGACCCAGGGAGCCAACCCATCTCTTGCTTTGTCCTCCTAGGCTGACACCCACGATGCCCAGCCCAGCTGCTGACTCTTCCCTTCCCTTTAGATTGTCACCTGTATGAATTTTCGGTTACGGTGGGTATCGTTCCTTCCCTTCCTGGGGTCTCTGCCTGCCTATCTCCCCACCCACCCCCACCGATCTCCTCCTCCCCTTCCTCTACCATTTAGGACCCGGAGAGAGGGTCTTGCCAGCCTTCAGACCGAGCTGCGCCGCTTCATGAGTCCCTGGAAGGCGGAGAGGCTGTGCAGGCCTGTAGAGACAGAACTGATGGCCGATCGCTGGGCGTTGCAGAAGCACCGGTTGGGCGGCGTCTCGGGGTACCGCCCCGGAGACGAGTGGCTCTGTTCCATGCAGGTGTCCGAGGTGGAGAGGTCCCTGGGGATGATCATGGGAATGGAGTACTGCAGCTTCTCCCGGCTCTTGTACCAGAGGCAGGAGCACATGGACTGGAAGTGCAAGACCTCGGCATAGACGTTCCGGAGGCCCCCACGCCCCCCGGCCCCGCCGCCCACCCCCACACCCCCCAGTGCGGCGGCCGTGGAGGACGCCGTGGTGTCCGTGGTGTGGACGCTGCTGGCTTGGCCGTTGCGGCTGAGCAGCGCCCGGTGCTCGGCGTCCCTCTTCTCGTCCTCGGCGTTCATGGTCATGAAGCGCAGCACCACCAGGTTGAGGAAGGCGCCGATCACGGTCAGGCCGGTGAGGATGTAGATGAAGCTGAAGGCCACGTACTGGGGCTGAGTCTGCAGGGCCTGCTCCTTCTGCAGGGCCACATAGTCTCCGAAGCCGATGGTGGTGAGCGTGATGAAGCAGTAGTAGTAGGCCTGGAAGAAGGTCCAGTTTTCGTAGTAGGAGAAGGCGGCGGCCCCGATGCAGAGGGTGCTGATACAGGAGAAGAAGCCGATGGTCACCATGTTGGCCATCGAGACCTCCGGCCGCCTCATCCCAAGGCACTTCTTGATGCGGTGCAGGAGGTACCTCACCAGCGTGTTAATCCTCTCCCCGAGGCTCTGGAACATGACCAGGGTGAGCGGAATCCCCAGCAGGGCGTAGAACATGCAGAAGACCTTCCCGCCATCGGTGCTCGGGGCCGCGTGGCCGTACCCTGCGGAACAAAGACACAAAGCAGAGGCAAGCCCGGTCAGTAGCGCCTCGCGGGTTACGGGGACCGGTTGCTGGTGGGGAGGAAGGTGGAGAGATGGGCCTCCAACCTCCTCGTCTGGGCTCGGCATGCAGGCATGCTGGGAGTTGCCTCCTCCTCCTCATCCAAAATGGCAGCCGAAGAGAAGGGAGGGGAGTCGGGATGGGCGCCGCTCTGGCCTGCAAACTCGGTGGTGGTGTGTCTGGGCCACGGTCCTCCTCTTCCGGTCCATGTGCTCCTGCTTCTGGTACAAGAGCCCGGAGAAGCCACAAGGCTCCATCGCCATGATGATGTTGTTGCCGCCAATGCCGCCACCCCAATCCCTTCAGCCTGGGCACGCAGCAGAGCCACACCACCAAGTCTGCAGGCAGGAGCAGCGCCCACCTCGAGCAAAGCGAGGGGGCAAAGGGGAGAATGGGGGGGGTCAGGACACGGGGGGGTTGACCTTGCTGTAGGACTCACCGTATGGGGCATGGAGGGCTGTGTGGGGAGGAGAAAGGGATGCGCAAACGGAAACTTGGAAGGGTGGAGGGGGGAATCGGAGGGGAACAAAGTCACGGAGTGTGGTGTGGCTATGCAAAGTGCCCGAGGTATGCTTCCCCCGCAGAATCACATATTTAGTTATTTATTGTTAAGTACAGTCATACCTCACGTTGCGTCTGCTTCAGGTTGCGTTTTTTCGGGTGGTGGACCGCCGAAACACGTAAGTACCAGAACGGGTTACTTCCGGGTTTCGGCAGTCGCGCATGCGCAGAAGCGCCGAATTGCATCCCGTGTGTGTTGCGAACGTTTCGGGTTGCGAACGTGCGTCCTGCACAGATCGTGTTCGCAACCCGAGAATCCACTGTACTCTTCACCTTAAAGTCCAACTGTCAGGGAGCTGACAAGGAGAGCAGGTCGTTCACAGATCAGGGAAAGACAGGGAACCACCAGCTAACTTACAATTAATTCATGTGTTTTTTCCATTAAGGAAGCAGAACGGAGACTTCTCAGGGTTGATCCTGTCTAGATGAAGTGGTTGCCCGGACTGGCTTGTAACGCCGCCTCTGCCCCCTCCTCTCCTTATCCCTCTGAGTCGGGCACTTCACTCTGTCTACGCAACTCCCAAGGGACCCTCTCTGTGTCTGCCTGGCTCTCCGCTCTGCAACATGCATCAGACACCTTGTTCTGGGAGTGGAGGGGGCTTGCCGGCTCTCAGAAGAGAAGCTGTCAGGGTGTCTTTGTGGTGGAGCCTGTTTCCTCCTCTTTCGCCTTCTCCAAGATTATTATTATTATTATTATTATTATTATTATTATTATTATTATTATTTATTATTATTATTATTATTATTATTTGTACCCCGCCCATCTGGCTGGGTTTCCCCAGCCACTCTGGGCGGCTTCCAACAAAGATGAAAGATACACTAAAATGTCACATATTAAAAACTTCCCTGAACAGGGCTGCCTTCAGATGTCTTCTGAATGTCAGGTAGATGTTTATCGCTTTGACATCTGATGGGAGGGCGTTCCACAGGGCGGGCGCCACTACCGAGAAGGCCCTCTGCCTGGTTCCCTGTAACCTCACTTCTCACAATGAGGGAACCGCCAGAAGGCCCTCGGAGCTGGACCTCATTGTCCGGGCAGAACGATGGGGGTGGAGACGCTCCTTCAGATATACTGGATCCCAGCCTCCAGCACTTCTCAGCTCTTCCCCTCCTCTGGGGTGTGGGCCTAAACCGCTATTGCCACCGCTAGGATCCAGAATCCAAATTATCTCCCTCTGTGCTTTCCCTGGGTTTCGTTCTTCCACCATTCCTCTTCATCCAGCCAGTGCCTGGCACTAGGGCAGATTACAGTATTTAATAATAATAATAATAATTTATTATTTGTACCCTGCCCATCTGGCTGGGTTTCTCCAGCCACTCTGGGCTGCTTCCAACAAAGATTAAAAATACATTGAAATGTCACACATTAAAAACATCCCTGAGCAGGGCTGCCTTCAGATGTCTTCTAAATGTCAGGTAGTTGTTTATCTCTTTGACATTACAAAACAACATTAAAAATAAACAACAGCAACAACAACAACAACAACAATGTATCCCGCCCATCTGGGCGACTCCCAACAGAATTAAAAGCACAATAAAACATTAAACATTAAAAACTTCCCTAAACAGATGTCTTCTAAAAGTCAGATAGTTGTTTATTTCCTTGACATCTGATGGGAGGTGTTCCAGACAACCCCGTTAAGGTTACCAGACAACCCCGTTTCCCCGGATTTACTAATCAGTCCCCTGACAAAATCCATCTATTTAGTAGGAAGTTGAAAAGCATCCCCGGATTCATTGGAAAAAATCTGGTAACTTTAACCTTGGCGCTGGACCTCAGTATCCTAGCTGAACAATTGGGATGGAGATGCTCCTTCGGGTATACTAGGCCATGGCCATTTAGGGCTTTCAAGGTCAGCACCAACACTTTGAATTGTGCCCAGAAACATACTGGGAGCCAATGAATGTCTTTCAAGACTGGTGTTATGTGGTCTCGGCGGTCGCTCCAAGTCACCAGTCTAGCTGCCGCATTCTGGATTAATTGTAGTTTCCGGGTCACCTTCAAAGGTAGCCCCACGTAGAGCGCATGGCAGTAGTCCAAGCAGGAGATAACCAGAGCATGCACCACTCTGGCAAGACAGTCTGCGGGGAGGGAAGGTCTCATCCTGCGTACCAGATGGAGCTGGTAAACAGCTGTCCTGGACACAGAATGGACCTGTGCCTCCAGGGACAGCCGTGAGTCCAAAATGACTCCCAGGCTGCGCACCTGGTCCTTCAGGCGCACAATTACCCCATTCAGGACCGGGGAGTCCTCCACACCAGCTGGCCCCCTGTCCCCCCAAAAATAGTACTTCTGTCTTGTCAGGATTCAACCTCAATCTGTTGGTCGCCATCCATCCTCCAACCGCCTTTCAACAGCTGAAACAACTTTCGACCCTAAAGACAAGGTGGGTTCTAAGAACATACTACTCCAGTGTCAAGAGCAAAGAGGTGTTTCTTCCACAACCTTTAGAAGCCATGCAACGAAGGTGCCATAGCTTAGGGGCCACCACTGAGAAGACCATGTCCTGCTGGACCAGAACCACCCCTGAGCCTCTGAGGATGGAAGAACTACAAAGAGAGCCCCCTCTGCTGATTTCAGCACCCACTGCAGGGAAGGAGGCAAACCTCTTGATATTTCTCCTTCTGGTTCTCCCTCACAAAGCGTGGTTGATTTGCCAGCTGGGATGTACGGAACTGGAAAGCAAAAACTCTCGTTCCAGTTTCGGACAAAGGCTTTAAAGGTCAGGTTTTCCAGGGGGCTTGCATGACAGGCTACTGCCATTGGGCATGGGGGCACAGTTTCTGCCCCCCCCCTTCAATTTGGAAGACTGCTTGATGCTTGCACCCAAACAGAAATTTCAGGCAGTCGAATCTAGGAGTGGAGGAGAAATCCAATGCAGAACATGTTTAAAACCAGCTCTACCCAGTCCACACTTTCCAAGGCGATATGCAGATTGAGATTCAGACGTCCTTCAAAATTCGCACATAGCCGAATTTTGCAATGCAGTGCTCCAACCAAGCAATAAATGCAAATATTACGGAAGCATGTGCATAAGAATGACGATATTAGTGCAAATAACGTACCCAAAAAAGAGGGGAAATGGCTTGCAGAAAATGATAAGGCTGCATATAAATCTGTGTTTATCAGGACAGATTTGTACTCAAATCCTGACAAATTTTCATTGGTAATCACAAATCGCCACCAGATGCAGAGGACTGTGTTTAAGACTGGGGGAAAATGAGAAAGTGAGAGATCATGAATTGACAGGTCCTTCCATCCCTAGTTAAATCGGATACAAGAAATGACAATATCCATAAATCTCAGCAGCCATGGTTGTTACTGGGCGGGAGAAGCCAGGCCTTCGAGACAAAGTAGACAGCTAGGTTGCTCCCCATTGCTGGCCCTTTGCAGTCCCAGATTTATGTGGGGGCCCCCAAAAAATCTAAAGGGGAAAAAACTGGATGTATATTTCCAAAATATAAGATGAAAAAACAAATGAAATAAAACCCACATAGAGCAACAGTGTTTTGTGTTGTGTAGGCTCCTATGATGTAAGTAATGGGCTCCTCCTGCTAGCCTGTCCCTAAAATATCCCTGGTTTGCTCCTTTCTATATATAGGGTCCCCACATTCTGCATGGACTGGTTGCATGGCAACATGGGCAAATGGCTTGAGATACCTATGAGGTCCACAAATGACCATAGAGCATATACAAAACAGAGACAATTTGTTGTTGGCAAAGGACAGCTGGACATAGAAAGGGCCCCATTCCCTTCAGGAGCTGAGGGCCACATCCAACCTCAATCCAGCCCTGGCCTTTTGTAATGGGGAAGAGAGTCCCATGGACTGCAAGAAGATCAAACCTATCCATTCTTCAGGAAATCAGCCCTGAGTGCTCACTGGAAGGACAGATCCTGAAGCTGAGGCTCCAAGACTTTGGCCACCTCATGAGAAGAGAAGACTCCCTGGAAAAGACCCTGATGCTGGGAAAGATGGAGGGCACAAGGAGAAGGGGACGACAGAGGACGATAGGGTGGGACAGTGTTCTCAAAGCTACAAACATGAGTTTGACCAAACTGCGGGAGGCAGTGGAAGACAGGAGTGCCTGGCGTGCTCTGGTCCAGGAGGTCACAAAGAGGCGGACACGACTAAACGACTAAACAACAACAACAACAACTCAATTTACATTACTGCCTGCACACATAGCAGGCAGTGTGCATTAAGCAAGAGAGGTGAATATATAGGCTACTATGGAATTCAAATAGGGACACAGGTGGCACTGTGGTCTAAACCACAGAGCCTAGGACTTGCTGATCAGAAGGTTGGCAGTTCGAATCCCCGCGACGGGGTGAGCTCCCATTGCTCGGTCCCTGCTCCTTCCAACCTAGCAGTTCGAAAGCATGTCAAAGTGCAAGTAGATCAATAGGTACCGCACGAGCGGGAAGGTAAACGACGTTTCCGTGCGCTGCTCTGGTTCGCCAGAAGCGGCTTAGTCATGCTGGCCACATGACCCGGAAGCTGTACGCCGGCTCCCTCAGCCAATAAAGTGAGATGAGCACCGCAACCCAAGAGTCGGTCACGACTGGACCTAATGGTCAGGGTTCCCTTTACCTTTATGGAATTCAAATAAAGAGATCGGACAAATTTATGGAAGACAGTAAGGCCGTCCATGAGTATGAAGGACAAAAGAGAAACAGCATGTAAATTTGCACGTCACCCAGCTTGCACTTCTCAGAAGTAAGCTGCATTCAATTCAATTGGACCTCCTGGTGGCCAGGTCAGGATGTAGACTTGTAGGAGCTAATAATCATAAAATCACAGAGTTGGAAGGGACCCCAAGGGTCATCTAGTCCAACCCCCTGTGATGCAGGAATCTCAACTAAAGCATCTATGACAGATGGCCATCCAACCTCTGCTTAAAACCCTCCAAGGAAGGAGAGTCCACCCACTTTTGAGAGAGTCTGTTCCATAATCAAACAGCTCCTATTGTGAGAAAGTTCTTCCTACTGTTTAGTAGGAATCTCCTTTTTTGTCCCTTGAAGCCATGGGTTCAAGTCTTACCCTCTGGAGCAGGAGGAAGCAAGCTTGCTCCATCTTGAATGTATCATTTCATCATCATCATCAACATCATCATCATCATCATTATTACCACCATCATCTTTATTATTATTTATATTTTCGCAACTTCATTCAAGACAGGTAAGAGAAGGATCCCTCAATTGGGCACACACTTCATTCCATTAAAAAAGAAAAAAAATCATTTGAATTTCATGATGTTTGAGGAAGCTCCCCAATAACTCTGCCGCTGGCTTCGGCAGGCAGGGAAGTCGGCGAAAGATGTTTCTCAATTTAATTTGCACGGAAGCGGTGGTTGATCTATGGGCTACTTTTAAAATGAGGCTGCATTTTAAATTGCATTTTAACCTGTATTTTAAATTGGGTTTTTTCCCTATTATGTTTTTACTGAAATTTTATTGGTGTTAGCCACCCTGAGCCTGGCTCTGGCTGGGGAGGGCGGGGTATAAATAAAATACTATATTTATTATTATTATTATTATAATAAATATAATAATAATAATAAGCCCCCCCCCCCCGAGTCTTAGTGCTCCACGACTCTCTATCTGCCGCCATGGACATCTCCAGCCAGCTCTCATTTTTTGAAGCACAACATTGTGTCTTCTCATTGTGGAGCTTTCCATTCTGACATTTCAATTTCAAAGTTGGATGGATTTATATGATGGGCACTCCTATTTTAAGATTTACATAATGGGTGGGTTTTTTTTTTTACACTGCTTAGAAGGCATTAAGCAGCATGTAAATTAAATAGTTACAACTCATGGAAGAAAATGGGCCAAGGAGGGCGACCAAGACTGATCAAGGAAGCCAAGCCTTATGAGGACGCTTGAGGGAGCTGGAGAATAATTGGTTTAATTTGCACTGACGTGGAAGTGCCTATGTACGATGAAAAGGCCATAACTTGAAGGCTTTCCACAGGGCTATATAAAAAGCAAGAAGAGCTCTCTCTTTTTGGAGGTTGAAAATTAACTGTCATGGATGCTTTAGCTGAGATTCCTGCATTGCAAGGGGTTGGGCTAGATGACCCATGGGGTCCCTTCCAATTCAATAATAATAATAATAATAATAATAATAATTCATTTGTACCCCCGCCCATCTGGCTGGGTTTCCCCAGCCACTCTGAAGCTACCAGCATGAGTTTGACCCAACTGTGGGAGGCAGTGGAAGACAGGAGTGCCTGGCGTGCTCTGGTCCAGGGGGTCACAAAGAGGCGGACAGGACTAAACGACTAAACAACATGATCCCACTATCTGGGGAACAAGAGACTGTGGCCAGAACTCTGGCCAGGTCTGTGCTGGTCCACCCTGCTGCTCCCTGTTCCCTGGCCAGTCCAAGGCCCCTGTGTACCTTTCCCCGAGACTCGTACCGGGCAATTCTTCAAGTAGAGGACTATCTCTTGTAAAAGTGGGACACTTCCCACCTCTATTCCCTGGGCACGTGTGCGAAAAACAAGCCGGCGGGTGCCATTTTGATAAATAATGCATAAACGGCGCAGAATTCAAGTTTTCTTGGCAGAGACTCTTGACATATTTATGCACGGAGTCCTGAATTATGCATGGCGTGGAGAAAGTGGAGGAAGAAAAGTGTTTCTCCGTCTCTCATCACGTTAGAACTTTTGGGCATCCAGGGAAGCTGAGCGTTGGAAGGTTAGAGGCAGGCAAAAGGGGTTTTCTTCTTCTGTGCAGCGCATGGAGTTCAACTGTGGAACTCCCCGCCACAAGAGGGAGTGATGGTCGCGAACTGGGGTGGGTTAAAAGAGGGCTGGACAAACCCCCCGTTTTTCAGCTGGACCTCGCCGGAACTAAGTTCTGGCACCTCTCAGATGGGTACCATTGCCATTCCAAGAGAACCAGGGAGAAGTTCATTGTGATGATGATGATGATGATGATGATGATGATGATGAATCTATGCCCCACCTTTTCAGCTGACAGGGCATCAAGGTAGCTTACAGATAAAGTAAGAACAGCCTGCATCCTCACCACACTCTGAGAATTGTTACTCTGGCATCTCTGTCAGGAAAGGAGTAACCAAATGTTACCTCGATGAGCACATGCTGGGAAGGAGTTTTGTGGGCCATTGTGTGGGATGTGAAACACAAGGGCAGTCAAGTACAACCTTCCTAGAGTGAACATGTTTACACATGAGGAGGAATGTTTGTCCAGCCAGCAGGTCAACTACCTGTTTCCTTCTGGGCTGGGACAGACTTCCTCTGCATGTGACTAGAGGTGGGTGTGGCCTCACCTGTGCAGGTAACAACATGAGCACAGGGCAGGCAGCCATCTCTCTCTCTCTTTGACTACTTTCGTCGAAGAAGCAACATCTGCTTAGCCAAAAATGCTCTCTTGGCTCCGGCCAAGAGAGGACAAAGAGACTGTCTCCTTATGAGATAGTTTCCAGGTGTATATTACTTTTGTAACTTAAGTCTGCCTTCTGGGATTCATCTGTGAACAGAATGTGAGTGAGTAAACTCTTTTTATACTTTTTATAGTTTTATAGAAGACTGTGTTGTGTCTTATCTTTTATGAGGGAATGAGGGGAAAACACCAGAACAGTTATTATAGAGGCTTTAGCGAGCCTGAGCAAACGCATCCGCTGCAAGTTTTAAAAGGGGGATGTTACTCTGCTAAATTGTGAACTTGTTAACACAAGTTGGAAAGGCTATAATCAGACAATATATCCTCTCCTGCATCCCTGAACATTCCCACACATTGGCATTTGGGCATCACTTGTCAGATTATGCCAAGTGAAATTGTTTGTTCCCTTCTCTAATTTGGACAAGCAGACCTCTTCACAAAGACAAAAATGGGCTCCAAAACAGAGGTCTTCCTAAGACAAGTGAAAGTTAAGAGGCCCCCCACTGTCAGCATTGCCCTCGTCATCTGTGACCATAGAATTACCCATGATCCTCCTCTTGGCAGTCATCTTCGCTGGTCCTCCCAAAATGCAACTGGTTCCCATTTGAGGGCTCCAAAGAGGCTTGCTGAGCCCCCAAAGGTGTTGGCCTGTCTACTGACCCTCTTGGAGCTTCCTGAGTGGATGATGGGAAATTTCCTCGTTGACTGATCTCCACAGCAGTGAAAATGAAAACTGGGCAGTGAAATCAGCTTTCAACTTGCCCTGGAGTTGCAAGGCATAATTACAGATGGTTCTAAAGCCTTAAGAGGATAATATGACGAGAGAGAGAGAGAGAGAGAGAGAGAGAGAGAGAGAGAGAGAGAGAGAGAGAGAGATGTGGTGATGATGGTGGCAGCAGCAGGAACATCAGTGGCTCAGCAGGGTAGTGTTGTGAACAAAAATCTGCCCATTTTCCCTTATGGGGTATCCAAGAGCCCATATAGAGTCCTCACGTAGGTTCCCTGTTGGCAGGAGAAAATAACAGATGCCAACCAGAGAATATTGAGAAGCAAAGCAGCTAATAAGCCTGATCTTTATTGATCTGTTGCAACAGGGTGCTTCCCTCACACGCAGGAAAGGAGGAGGAACCCAGAACAATGGCCCACAAGGCCTTATATGGACTTTTGAAATTGCCACCCTGTAGATCAAGACCACCCCTAGAAACACCATACCTACATCACAGAAAAGGCGGTCTAAAACAGAAATTTGAATGTTGTTTTTCTTGTTTGCTAGGTTATCTGTTTGCCTTTCCTGATAGTCTGTCACCCATTAAAATGCTAATTACGGTACTCAATTCCTGAGGCCATGGGAAGGCTCTCTGACCCCCCTCCCTCCTTGCAGGGAAAACATTTGGTCATTTTGGGAATCAAAATGGTTCCAGCTCGGTCTTCCTGAGCTGATCTATGTATGTGCTTGGCTGGTACACTTATGAACATTTAACATATATCTAAGACCTCAAAATTCCTATCACAATATCATGACAAAGATAAAAAGGCGTTCTTTGTGGTTTGCAGGGTAACAAAGATTAGGGGGTTACTTCTGGGCTTTCATGATTTCTGAGTGAATTTCAAGCAAATTCCAGGTTGCAGAATCAAAATGGATTTGAAGGTCTCGTGCAACAAACTTGTCTCTCCAAAAGATTATACTTTCCATCATAAAGGGAGCAGAAAATGGCTAAGGGAGCTGGGCATGTTTAGCCTGGAGAAGAGGAGGTTAAGGGGTGATATGATAGCCATGTTCAAATATATAAAAGGATGTCACATAGAGGAGGGAGAAAGGTTGTTTTCTGCTGCTCCAGAGAAGCGGACATGGAGCAATGGATCCAAACTACAAGAAAGAAGATTCCACCTAAACATTAGGAAGAACTTCCTGACAGTAAGAGCTGTTCGACAGTGGAATTTGCTGCCAAGGAGTGTGGTGGAGTCTCCTTCTTTGGAGGTCTTTAAGCAGAGGCTTGACAACCATATGTCAGGAGTGCTCTGATGGTCTTTCCTGCTTGGCAGGGGGTTGGCCCCCGGTGGCCCTTGTGGTCTCTTCCAACTCTAGGATTCTATGATTCTATGAAAAGATTATTTGTGTCTGCAACGACAGCAGCGCGGATACTACTGGCCCAGAGATGGAAAGAAATCCAGAGACCAGAGACAAATGGTTGATGAAGATGATGACGAAATGGCAAAATGGCGAAATGGACTGGAAAATCAGGAACCAGGAAGAGAAGAACTTTAAGAGGGAATGGGGGGAGATTATAATGTATTTAAGAGAACACTGTAAACAACTAAAAACTTGGGCAGGATTTGAGTAACGCTTCTAATGTACTAAAAAACATGGTAAAAATGGATTATTTAAGAAAAATAAGAGAAGCAGCTGGAAAAAGATTGATAGTGGTAATCGTGGAAGGGAATCAAAAGATTCAGACAATCCTTAATGTCGATGTTGATGTTTAATGTTTGAATGTAAATCTGCTAGGTAAAACGTAATAAAAAAAATTTGACCCCCAAAAAAGACTTTCTTCCACAAAGAGCTAGGAGGGGAAGTTCACTGGAAAGTTTGGAATAATTTTGTGCCATAATGTTGTCTAATCCAGCTATTGTTCTAGAAAAAGAGGTGGCCGAACTCACCATGAACACCTCCCTCGTTCTCTTCGAATGGCAATGGCGCCCATCTGAGAGGTGTCAGAACTGATTTCTGGCAAGTTCCAGCTGGGGGGAAAGCCCTGGTCTGACCCCCCTGCAAACAAACCAGGATGAACGCATTGCAGAGGGTTGGTTTAGATGACCCTTAGGTTCCCTCTAGCTCTACAGTGCTATGAAAATTCAATAAACCAGTCATCAGGAAGCTACCTAAGAGGACCTCAAGAGGGAGCCTGTGCCAGCCTCAGGCTAGATTCGTTTTCTTCGAAGAGCCCCAAGGAAAAACATTTCTGCTGCTTAACTTTCCCTTTCCCTGAATCACAGCAACTCAGTCCCCTAATTATTTCTTCCTGATAATACAATCATTGACACTGACACCAAGTGGGATGATCTAGAATCAATTTGCCATAGGTTCTCCATTGTGGGCGAGTCAAGAGTTGTGCAAACCCTACGCCTGACGGTTCTGCTGAACAGACCGGGATTATTTTGCTGGGCCTTGAAATTCCTACAGATGTTTTGCCCGAGCAAAAGGCAGCCCATTTAATCATCGGCACCACCGTCTGTCTTACCCCATCCCCCTCCCCTCCACAAATCAAGAGATTTCAATAATTGCTCTCATTTGCAGCTGATCTGACTGCTGAGATACATGCCTGAATTGCCTCTCGCTTAAATTACCACCATGCACTCTTCATTGCTTTCTGGAGTGAGCTTTGCTTACTACATTACACCGGTCCTGCATCAATTGCATTGGCTTTCTGTTTCTTTCCTGGTGTGCCTTCAATGCGCCGGCAAGCAAAATACAAATTCTCCCCCAGCTGAGTTAACATGGCCTCCAATTGGGAGAGAAGTGAGTACAGTTGTACCTCTGGTTGCGAATGGGATCCGTTCCGGAGGCCCGTTCGCAACATGAGCAGAACACAACCCATCTCTGCGCGTCTGTGGGTCGTGATTTGCCGCTTCTGCGCATGACATCATTTTACACGCAAGCGGCAAAACCTGGAAGTAACCCTTTCTGGTACTTCCGGGTCGCCGTGGGACACAACCTGAAAATGTTCAACCTGAAGCAAACATAACATGAAGCATGACTGTATGCATAGTGCGTTTGCACTCCCCAGGGACACTGTCCCTATTTTCGTCACACCTGGGCACACCGCGTCCTTGTGGGAATGGCTGTCCTATGCACTTTGGGGAAGGACTCTCTAGCTCAGGGGTAGACCTTCTGCCCTGCATGAAAAGGTCCCAGGTTAAACATCTGATGGAATCTCCAGGGCAGGTTGAGGGAGACGCCTGTCTGACCAGCTACACAAACATAAGATGGGGAACATCAGGCTTACCAGTGGTACATGTGAAAAGGATCTATGGGTCTTGGTGGACCTCAAGCTTAACATGACTCAATCAACTTTGTTGGACTGGTCATATTGTGCGGATGCCTGATGATTGTCTTCCAAAGCAGCTACTCTATTCTAAACTTAAAAATGGAAAGCGGAATGCTGGTGGTCAACAAAAGAGGTTTAAACACCTTCTCAAATCTTAAAAAATGTAGTATAAACACCAACAACTGGGAAACACTGGCCAGTGAGCGCTCCAGTTGGAGAACAGCCTTTACCAAAGGTGTACTGGGCTTTGAAGATGCTCAAACTCAGGACGAAAGAGAGAAGCGTGCTAAGAGGAAGGCACACTTGGCAAATCCACAGCATGAACAACTCCCACCCGTAAACCTGTGTCGCCACTGTGGAAGGACGTGTGGATCCAGAATTGGCCTCCACAGTCACTTATGGACTCACTGTTAAGACCGTGTTCATGGAAGACAATCTTACTCGACTACAAGTGAAGAAGAAGAAGAAGAAGAAGAAGAAGAAGAAGAAGAAGAAGAAGAAGAAGAAGAAGAAGAAGAAGAAGAAGAAGAAGAAGAAGAAGAAATGGGTGCTCTTCTAGGCTGCATCCACAGAAGTCTAGTGTCCAGATCAAGGGAAGTCATAGTCCCACTCGATTCTGCCTTAGTCAGACCACACCTGGAATTCTGTGTCCAGTTCTGGGCACCATAACTTAAGAGGCATGTTAACAAAAAAAGGAAACGGGAAATGCAACACTAAGAGGAGATATGGTAGCCAAGTATCTCAAGGGCTGTTACATGGAAGATGGAGCAAGCAAGCAAGAGATTACTACCAAACATTAGGAAGACAGTAAGAGCTGTTAGCCAGTGGAATAGACTTCCTTGGAAAGTGGTGGACTCTCCTTTGTGGAGGCTTTTAAGCAGAGGTTGGATGGTCACCAGTTTGGGATTCTTTAGCTGGGATTCCTGCCTTGGACTAGATGACTTGGCTTGGGGTCCCTTCCAATTCTACAACTCCAAGATGCTATGATAAGGACACTGGTGACCTCTAACCTCTACAATTCCCAGTGCTGAGAACCACATACCATTGGTACATTTTAGAAAGGGAGTTTCAGAGCTAAACAGTCCTAGCTGTTGCAATCTACAAGGGCGAACTATATGGTCATGATGCACCAGAAATCCTGAATGTGGGTCCCCCCAAAAAATAACCCTGTGTGCCCTCCATGTGAGGAGGCTCTTCTCCCAGTAAAGCTATGTCTCTAGGTTTCAAAATAGCCATGGGGCTGGAGATGCCCCACAAGCTCTTTGCTGACCTGGCCGATTCCATTAGACACAGATGCAGATAATCCCCCAGGAAATATAAGGAATAAGCCCTTTTAACATAATTTAACATGTGGTTTGGGACAGGCCAGATGGAGATTAATTGAAATCCTGCTTCAGGCATGAACCCTGCTCTCTGGGAGAGGGCTTTTCGGCCATTCCCAGCCATGCACCCCCAAATGACATAGGGGGGTTCCTAGTTTTCCTGTTCCCCTTCCTAAAAGCTCAGCAGGTCTCAATTTGGTGGCTGGTGAGGAGGTGGAGTCCTCTGTGTGAGAGCGCCATGGAGGACGCTGCAATAGAAGGGGAAGAAATGGAGGCAGTGAGAGATTTTACTTTCTTGGGCTCCATGATCACTGCAGCTGGTGACAGCAGTCACAAAATTGAAAGACACCTGCTTCTTGGGAGAAAAGCAATGACAAACCTAGACAGCATCTTAAAAAGCAGAGACATCACCTTGCCAACAAAGGTCCGTAAAGTAAAAGCTCTGGTTTTCCCAGTAATGATGTATGGAAATGAGAGCTGGACGTCGGCTCCCTTGGCCAATAAAGCGAGATGAGCACTGCAACCCTAGAGTCGGTCACGACTGGACCTAATGGTCAGGCGTCCCTTTACCTTTAAGGAAAAGGTCTGTATAGTTAAAGCCATGGTTTTCCCAGTAGTGATGTCTGGAAGTGAGAGCTGAACCATAAAGAAGGCTGATCGCCAAAGAATTGATGCTTTTGAATTCTGGTGCTGGAGGAGACTCTTGAGAGTCCCATGGACTGCAAGAAGATCCAACCTCTCCATTCTGAAGGAAATCAGCCCTGAGTGCTCACTGGAAGGACAGATCGTGAAGCTGAGGCACCAAGACTTTGGCCATGAGAAGAGAAGACTCCCTGGAAAAGACCCTGATGTTGGGAAAGATGGAGGGCCCAAGGAGAAGGGGACGACAGAAGATGAGATGGTTGGACAGTGTTCTCGAAGCTACCCGCATGAGTTTGACCAAACTGTGGGAGGCAGTGGAAGACAGGAGGGCCTGGCGTGTTCTGGTCCAGGGGGTCACGAAGAGGCGGACACGACTAATGACTGAACAACAACAAGGACATAGGGTGAGCCCCCCAGCGGGATCAGGCCATTGCCCATCTAGACCAGCTCCTCGTTCTCCCAGGGGCCAATTAGATGCCTGAATCCAAAAAGCAACACTCTGCCGGCCTGCGATTCCCAGGAACTGTGAGCCAGACTCTTAGAATCATAACCTTGGAAAGGGCCCAGGGGATAATCTAGTCCAGGAATGCAGGACTAGGCAGCTGTCCCATATGGAGATTTGAACCTGCAACCTTAGTAGTAACAGCACCATGCTCCAACCAATGGAGCTACCCAGGCTGGCCAGCATGACTGCCTCCGATCATAGGGAAAATCTTTCTGACAGTAAGAGCTGTCGTGCTGGAATTTCAGCTAAAGTACCCATGGCGTCCAAACTCTGCCTAAATACCTCCAAGGAAAGAGAGTCCATCGCCTTCTGGAAGAGTCCGTTCCACTGCTGAGCAGCTCCTGCTGTCAGAAAGTTTCCCCCTGTGTTTAGTCGGAATCTCCTTCTCGTCACTTAAAGTCATGGGTTCGAGTCCTACCCTCCAGAGCAGGAGAAAGCAAGCTTGCCCCACCTTCCATGTAGTAACCAAACAATGAAACCCCTGTGTTGCAAACAATTATCAGTAATATCCAAGGCAACACAATGACCCAGTACAACAATGCAATATCAATATAAACTTTTTATATAATCTATACGGAACATAGAACAGGATGAAATATGCATTCTCTGCAAACCCAATAAACAGAAACCTTATAAATCTCTGAAATGTGCACTCTTGATGGATTCTTTTGAAAATGTAGAACCAAATAAACATAAGTCTTATAAGTCTCTGAAAGTCTTTGTAGACTATGCAAGTCTCTGAAAGAAGCAAAGGGTCAGATTCTTATCTGGTGAAGACAAGCCGTAAAGCTTTGTTTTATGACGTCCAACACTGCCAAAGTGGTCCACAAACAGACGTAGTGAACAGTGATTCCGGATATACCCACTTTTTCATAGAATTCTTCTTCAGCACAGCAAAGGATATAGAAATGCTTCACAAACCCATTTATATGGTGAATGGAATTGTATAACAACAATAGCTATGGAGCAGTGGCCATTACAGTTATGTAACTGCTCCATAGCTATTGTTGTTATACAATTCCATTCACCATATAGATGGGTTTGTGAAGCATTTCTGTATCCACTTTCCATGTGACAGCCCTTCGGAGATTTGAAGATGCTCTCACCTAACAGGTGGACACCCAACCTCTGCTTAAAAACCTCCAACAAAGGAGAATCTGCCACTTTCCAAGGAAGTCTGCTAACAGCTCTTACCATCTTCCTAATGTGTTAGGATATTTCCATAATGTTGGGTCAGAATCTCTTGCTTGCTCATTCCACCTTCCATGTAAGAGCCCTTGAGATATTTGGCTATCGTATCCCATGGACTGCAAGAAGATCAAACCTCTCCATCCTTAAGGAAATCAGCCCTGAGTGCTCACTGGAAGGACAGATCCTGAAGCTGAGGCACCAAGACTTTGGCCACCTCATGAGAAGAGAAGATTCCCTGGAAAAGACCCTGATGCTGGGAAAGATGGAGGGCACAAGGAGAAGGGGACGACAGAGGACGAGATGGTGGGACAGTGTTCTCGAAGCTGCCAGCATGAGTCTGACCAAACTGCAGGAGGCAGTGGAAGACAGGAGGGCCTGGCGTGCTCTGGTCCAGGGGGCCACAAAGAGGCGGACACGACTCAACGACTAAACAACAACAACAAGAATTGCATTAGCTTTTTTTGCTGCTGCATCACCCTGTTGATTCGTGTTAAGCCTATAGTTAAATCATTGGAGGTTAAGTCTTCCTGGGCTGCTCATCATCCTCCCTGGACCATGCAAGGCAGGCAGGCGGAGGCATCAGACATAGGAAAACACCTTATACCCAATCAGAGCCTTCGTCCATCTCGCCCAGTATTGTCCACTCTGAAATCTCTGGGATTTCAGGCAGGGATCTCTCCCAGCCTTACCTGGAAAGGTCGGGATTTGAACCTAGGACCTTCTGAGAGCAAGGCAGCTGCTCTACCTGTTGAGCTACGACCTGTTCCCAATCAATGTCCAGCCCGTATCTCCTGCCATAATCCACCAGAGTGATATTTATGTTAGTTTGTGGCCAAAACCTTCCAGTAACAAATTGCAAGCATTAGGTTTCATTCTGCAAATTTTCTTCTGTCTCAGGGCCATTGCCAGGCAAAATCTATTCTTAATCTTCAGATTAAGGATATCGATGCACAGAACCCAGCTCATGAAACCTCCTCTCTGCTGCATTTTGGTCTTTGCCTATTGATTAGTCTAAGAGTTGTGCCAATTATTTAGACAGCTTGACTCTTTCCAAATATTGGCTGCCCTTTTGTAGGGTCAGATTTAATTGCTTTCCTGGAGGGGGTTTGGAGTATTCCCCAGAGTGGATGGCAATGTCTCTGCGATGGCAGAAACGACCAAAAATTTAACATGTGCTTTCTTTAAATGAGATTTTATATGGTGATGAGCAAAACTCCTGCAGTATCAAAATATCCAGCGACGGGTTGAGTGGCACTTGGCTTAGTTATTTAAAATAATGGATGATAGAGTTGTAAGGGGCCCTGTCGGAAGGGACCCCGAGGGTCATCCAGTCCACCCCCCTCTGAGGCAGGAATCTCAGCTAAAGCATTCACGGCAGATGGCCACCCAACCTCTGCTTAGAAACCTCCAAGGAGGTCAGTCCCAATGTCGAACAGCTCATACCGTGCCAGAAAGTTATTCCGTATGTTTAGTCGGAATCTCCTGTCTTGTAACCTGAAGCCATGGGTTCGAGTCCTACCCTCCAGAGCAGGCGTAAACAAGCTTGCACCATCCTTGAGATATTTGAAGTTGGCTCTCATTTCTCCTCTCAGTCTCCTCTTTTCCGAGCAAAACATACCCAACTCCTTCAACCATTCCTGGTTGGCAGCTCTCCCCACACTGCATGCCATTTCCACAGTGTCCTCTTTCTGCTGATGGTCTCCTCTCAGCCTTGTTCCCAATGTTCAACTTCCTCCCACTCCAGTTCCTGATGTAGAACTTCACTCACCCCTTTTCCCTGGGCTGGGGCCACCCATTTGTGCTTCTGATCCCAAATGGGGTAACTGTGCCCCTGAAGGACCAGCTGCACAGCCTGGGAGTCATTTTGGACTCACAGCTGTCCATGGAGGTCAATTCTGTGTCCAGGGCAGCTGTCTACCAGCTCCATCTGGTACGCAGGCTGAGACCCTACCTGCCCACAGACTGTCTCACCAGAGTGGTGCATGCTCCGGTTATCTCCCTCTTAGACAACTGCCATGCGCTCTACAGGGGGCTACCTTTGAAGGTGACCCAGAATCTACAACTAATCCAGAATGCGGCAGCTAGACTGGTGACTGGGAGCAGCTGCCGAGACCACATAACACCGGTCTTGAAAGACCTAGAATGGCTCCCAGTACATTTCCAAGCACAATTCAAAGTGTTGGTGCTGACCTTTAAAGCCCTAAACGGCCTCAAAGGCCCAGTAGACGTGAAGGAGCATCTCTACCCCCATCGTTCTGCGCGGACACTGAGGTCCAGCTCTGAGGGCCTTCTGGCGGTTCCCTCGCTACGAAAAGCCAACTTACAGAGAACCAGGCAGAGGGCCTTCTTGGTGGTGGCGTCCGCCCTGTGGAACACCCTCCCACCAGATGTCAAGGAAATAAACAACTATTTTACTTTTAAAAGACAACTGAAGGCAGCCCTGTTTAGGGAAGTTTAAATGTCTGATGCTGTATTGTTTTTAACATTCAGTTGAAAGCCGCCCAGAGTGGCTGGGGAAACCCAGCCAGGTGGGCGGGGTATAAATAATAAATTATTATTATTATTATTATTATTATTATTATTATTATTATTATCCGGTGGCAAAATGTCCTGGGCTGGCTAGCCCGTTGCTTCAATCGGCAAAACTTGTCCTGTTCCACACAACACCTGTTCTGCATTTGCAAGAACTCAATATTTTCACGTGGCAGGACCTGCCCTTTGGAACTCCCTGCCTCTTGAGGTTGCATTCTTTTTGGCTCCTTCCAAAAGCATCCTTGTTTAGACCAGCTTACCCAGATGTTTAGAAAACTGATACGAGCTTCAGCCTGCAGAAAAGCTTAAACCATTGTCATTATTTATTTTTTCTTATTGGCAGTTTTGTCTCCTTTCGTAAACTGCTTCAAGGCTGCTTTTTCACAACCAAGCGCTGCAAACACTTTTTGTTGTTGTTTTTATTTAGTCGTTTTGTCGTGTCTGACACTTTGTGACCCCCTGGACCAGAGCACGGCAGGCACTCCTGTCTTCCACTGCCTCCCACAGTCTGGTCAAACTCATGCTGGTGGCTTCGAGAACACTGTCCAACCATCTTGTCCTCTGTCGTCCCCTTCTCCTTGCGTTTCCCAACATCAGGATCTTTTCCAGGGAGTCTTCTCTTCTCAAGAGGTGGCCAAAGTATTGGAGCCTCAGCTTCAGGATCTGTCCTTCCAGTGAGCACTCAGGGCTGATTTCCTTCAGAATGGAGAGGTTTGATCTTCTTGCAGTCCATGGGACTCTCCAGAGTCTCCTCCAGCACCAGAATTCAAAAGCATCCATTCTTTGGCGATCAGCCTTCTTGGTGGTCCAGCTCTCACTACCACACATCACTAGCACTTTTACAAAGTAAAACACTTTTACAAAGTAAAAAAAAAGGGAAAAATAAAGAGAATAGGAAGTGTTCCTGGGCATGCGCAAAGCACAAAAGGCCTGGCTTCCTTCTGCAGGGACCTTGCTGCCCTAGAGGTCAGTCCAGCCCCCAAAGGCTGCATTCCATGCTCTCTTCCTGTCCTCGCTTGACCTGCGCAGAGGACGGCACATGTTTTTAGAAGTTGCCGGGGAGAGAAAATGCTTCCTGCTGGATTGCATCTCCTTGCGGATGCAAGTATGAGGCCTGCCAGGGGTGTTCTGGGCATGGGGCACAGACTTTCCTCCTCCCCAATTTATCAGGACACCCCCCTCTCCTGCAGGCTGCCTGTCCTCACAGTGCCTTCAGGGAGGGAGAGACCCATCGCATCCGCTTAAGCGCAAGAGCACAGAGACAGCTCATCTCACCAGGCAGGGATGCAGAGGAGGCTATAAAAAGCACGAAAGGGAGTCTGGGTCGTGCGTTGCTCATCTCCCCGGTCTGACTCAGCACCCTTTAGCCCGCCGCAAAAGAAAAAAGAAAAATTCCAAAGCCAGCGAGCGTCAGCCCCAAATGTCCCCCCCGGGCGAAACCCCAAAGCCGTCTCAGGCCAAAGGTTTTGAGCAAAGGACTTTGGCCCCAGAGCTTTAAATGCAGCCCTGGAAACAGAGAAGCATTAATAGAAAGCCTGCCTCTGGGCATGTACGGAGTGCCTTAGCCTGGCCTTTGGCTTGGAGTCAATTTGATTCCGTCCCCCTCTTTCTTTTTCCTCCTGTAATGAGGCTGCATTTTAATGTTTTAATGTTGTGTTTTAATCTTGTTTTTAAGTTGTATTCATTCAACTTGTTTTTCTTATTGCTTGTTAGCCGCCCTGAGCCCGGCCTTGGCTGGGGAGGGTGGGATATAAATAAAATTTATTATAATTATTATTATTAGCCGCAGTGAGCAAATCAGGGAACATGCAGAGGGCCGAACTGAATGCTTCTTGTCTCTGACAGTTTGTGCACCTAATTGACACACTGCAAGATGGTTTTTGATAAACGTTAGGCAGCCCCGTCCTCTATGTACTGTGACGTGCACAGATTGGGCTGCAGGAAACTGCTATATTCAATTTTTTAAAATCATTTTTATTGATTTTCCAATTAAAAAAACATCCAATTAAATATCCAACCATAATACTTCAATTAAAAAAATAAAATAAAAACGATCAAATTATAGTCCAAATTGTATTTATTTATTTATATTTAAATATATATAATATATAATAAATAAAATTATATATAATATAATAAAATAAATGAATTTAAATAAAAGAAAACTGCTATATTCAACAATGCTTTACTCAGAGTTGACCCACTCCAAGTAACAGACCTAACGTAGTCTACTCTGTGGGAAACCACCCTGGGTTTTGGAAAGTTGTTGGTTTGCTAGGCATTTGGGCACCTCTTAAGACACTGTAAAAGGATGCAGGTGGTGCTGTGGGTTAAACCACAGAGCCTAGGACTTGCCGATCAGAAGGTCGGCGGTTCAAATCCCCGCAACAGGGTGAGCTCCCCTTGATCGGTCCCCGCTCCTGCCAACCTAGCAGTTCGAAAGAACCTCAAAGTGCAAGTAGATAAATAGGTACCACTCCGGCAGGAAGGTAAACGGCGTTCTGTGCGCTGCTCTGGTTCACCTGCTGGCCACATGACCCAGAAGCTGTACGCCGGCTCCCTTGGCCACAGTGGCGTAGCGTGGGGGTGCAGGGGGGCCAGGCTGCACCGGGCACAACATCTGGGGGTTAGGGTTAGGGGGCGCAAATCCACGGGTCAGGGGGTGCAAATTACTTGCCTTTCCCCGGGTGCTGACAACCCACACTACGCCACTGCTCGGCCAATAAAGCGAGATGAGCGCCGCAACCCCAGAGTCAGCCATGACTGGACCTAACGGTCAGAGGTCCCTTTACCTTTACCTTAAGACACTGTAACTGAATCTTGAAGGATTGTAGAGAATTCTAGATTTGGATGGAACCCCAAGGTCATATAGCCCAACCCCTTCCAACACAAGAATCGCAGATAAAAAATCCCCGACAAGGGGCCATCCCACCTTTTCTTTAAAAACCTACAACATAGGAAAGTACAACATCTTCTGAGGTAGTCTATGGAACTCGCTCCCACAGGGCCATTGGCCGGACCGTGCAGGCTCCTCTTCCATCTGCATGTCCTTATGTATTCTAAAATATAAGTCATGGGCCCCACCTGCTCGCTGCTCCCTAAGATATCCCTGGTTTGCTCCTTTCTATATATAGGATGCCAACATCCTGCAGGGACTAGTTGCAGGGCAACATGTGCAAACGGCTTGAGATACCTATGAGGTCCATAAATTATCATATAGCGTCCAGTCATACCTCATGTTACATTTGCTTCATGTTACGTTCTTTCAGGTTACGTCCCATGGCAACCCGAAAGTACCGGAAAGGGTTACTTCCGGGTTTCGCCACTCACGCATGTGCAGAAGCACAAAATGACGTCACGTGCATGTGCAGAAGCGGCAAACTGCAACCCTCGCGTGTGCAGACGCACCACTGCAGGTTGCGCTCTTTTCATGTTGCTAACGGGCCTCCGGAATGGATCCCATTTGCAACCAGAGATACCACTGTATATTCAACACAAAAAAAAGCAACAAGTGAGAGCTGGACCATAAAGGAGGCTGATCGCCAAAGAATTGATGCTTTTGAATTCTGGTGCTGGAGGAGACTCTTGAGAGTCCCATGGACTGCAAGAAGATCAAACCTCTCCATTCTTAAGGAAATCAGCCCTGAGTGCTCACTGGAAGGACAGATCCTGAAGCTGAGGCTCCAAGACTTTGGCCACCTCAGGAGAAGAGAAGACTCCCTGGAAAAGACCCTGATGCTGGGAAAGATGGAGGGCACAAGGAGAAGGGACGACAGAGGACGAGATGGTGGGACAGTGTTCTTGAAGCTACCAGCATGAGTTTGACCAAACTGCGGGAGGCCGTGGAAGACAGGAGGGCCTGGCGTGCTCTGATCCAGGGGGTCACCAAGAGGCAGACACGACTAAACGACTAAACAACAACAACAAAGGACTGCTGGACGTATAAAGGGCCCCAGTACCTTCAGAAGCTGAGGGCCTCATCAGACCTAAATCTGGCCCTGCCTGACATGTTGGGGTCTTTTCTCCTAATGGGAAGAACGCAACAGTTCTCTGGAGATGCCCCTTATCTCCAAACTCTCCTGGGAAGAGGAACGAGCGACTGAGTACATGTTGTGGGAACGTTGATCTGACATCTGATCTCAGAGTCTCCTCCAGGATTATCCTTCTCTTCTTCCCTAATCCCTCTCAGTTTAATAGACTTTTGAGATGGCTTGGAGGAGAGGAGCAGGTTGCTGCTGAGATTTTCACCACCCCCCCTGCTACCCCCACCAGCTCCCATCCCGAAAGATCTCTGCCCCGGGGGTCTGCCAGCTCCTCACCCCAACTATCTCCAACAAACAGGTGATGGGGTGGGTGGAGACGAGCAAATCCATCCATTTCGCTTGATCTCACTTCCCCTGTTTTAAGTTCATAGGAGGCAGTGTGGTGCAGTGGTTAGAGCACTGGCCTATGACCTGGGAGAAACAAAGGTTCAATAATAATAATAATTTATTATTTATACCTCGCCCATTTCGCCTGATCTCACTTCCCCTGTTTTGAGTTCAGCTCTGCCTATTTCATATGCTGCATAGGAGGCAGTGTGGTGCAGTGGTTAGAGTGCTGGCCTATGACCAGGGAGAGACAGGGTTTCAATAATAATAATAATTTATTATTTATACCTCACCCATCTGGCTGGGTTTCCCCAGCCACTCTAGGCGGCTCCCAACTGAATATGAAAACACAATACAGCATTAATCATTAAGAACTTCCCTAAACAGGAATAATAATAATAATTCAAATCCCCAATGGGCCATGAAGCTCACGGGATGTGTCTTTGGGGGCCAGTCACTACCTCTCAGCCTCACCTCTCTCACAAGGTGGTTCTGGGGACTAAATGAGAAGGGAGATAATCTTGCGCAACACCTCAATTGAGCTCCTTAGAGAAAAAGGTGGGACTATAAATGCAATAAATAAACAAACATTTTGACATCAAACTGATTTTTTAAAAAAATGAAAATTCACCAGCCATTTAGTGCGAACTTCTCCTAATAAGCAGATCATTTTCACAAAGCAGTTTCCCCTCATGTGGTCCATCTTTAGCTGTTATTTTCATTGATACTTGCATTTATTGCACACTTTGCCTTAGTCTGTGCCTTATCGTACACATCGCTTGGGTGGAAAACTACATTGCAAAATTCAGAGAAGTGCAAATTTCAAAGAATGCCTGAGTTTCGGTTTTCAGGTTGTTTCAGAAAGTGTAAATTAGGCAGGTTCACCCTTGAAATATTCTCGGAGTAAAGAGTGGATTTCATTCTCTTTATTCAGCTCATAGTAGTGAGGAATGGAAGTTCCCCCAGAATGTCTGCTTTATATATATTATTTACACAATGGGCTACACGTGATTGGCTAATTCCGGGATTCTCCTGTAGGCCAATCAGGTTGCAGATTCACTTCCACCTGGAGCTGGATTGGGTGGCTCCTGCAGACCAATCAGACTGCTGCATTCTGGATCCTATTGTTCTAGGACCAATCAGACTGTTAAATCCCCGACTCTGGGGTTGCGGTGCTCATCTCGCTTTACTGGCTGAGGGAGCCGGCGTACAGCTTCCGGATCATGTGGCCAGCATGGTCATTCTGGCGAACCAGAGCAGCACACGGAAACACCGTTTACCTTCCTGCTGGAGCGGTACCTATTTTACTACTTGCACTTTCACGCACTTTCGAACTGCTAGGTTGGCAGGAGCAGGGACCGAGCAACGGGAACTCACCCCGTTGCAGGGATTGGAACTGCCGACCTTCTGATCGGCAAGTCCTAGGCTCTGTGGTTTAACCCACAGCACCACAGATGCAGTAAATTTAATCTTAAAGATGGAATGCATGGACAGAGGGAAGCAGGTCTATGGGTTCCAAAGTACTCTGTATTTTGATGTTTGAAATGGTTTTGTTTTGTATGTATATATTTTTTGAAAACTTAATCTCATATATATATATATATATATATATATATATATATATATATATGCTTTCGTAGATTTTCACGGGTACAGGAATGCAGGTTTTGGTGTCCTCGGGTGTCTTCCCGTGTAAAAGTTGGGGTCGAAACGTCGCCTAGACACCCCAACTTTTACACGGGAAGACACCCGAGGACACCAAAACCTGCATATATATATATATATATACACACACACACACACACACACACACACACAAACATAGTGGTACCTCGGGTTACATACGCTTCAGGTTACATACACTTCAGGTTACATACACTTCAGGTTACATACACTTCAGGTTACAGACTCCGCTAACCCAGAAATAGTGCTTCAGGTTAAGAACTTTGCTTCAGGATGAGAACAGAAATCGTGCTCTGGCGGCACGGCAGCAGCAGGAGGCCCCATTAGCTAAAGTGGTACCTCAGGTTAAGAACAGTTTCAGGTTAAGTACGGACCTCCGGAATGAATTAAGTACTTAACCCGAGATACCACTGTATATGGAAACATTTAGTGTAAGAGAAGTCACGCAGACATCGTCTAGACGCGAGTGGTCTAAAAAGCAGAAGTCAAATGGTTTGAGATGGGCCTGCGGTCGAGAAAAGCCACAGAAAGCCTGTCTGCCTGATTTAAATCTGCATGGAAAAGGTCACGGAGAACAGCGAGATCATTATCAGGAATATCACAATGCCCTTATCCCAATTTACGGTGCAACCGCGTTTGGGATAATGTGTGCAGTTCTGGCTGCCTCACCTGGAAAAGAATATTGTTGAGTTGGGGAGAGCCGCCCCCCCCAAATAAATTGATTAAGGGGATGGAGAGACACACCTGTGAAGGCAGCCTAGAGATAAAGTGAGGCACAATAAGAGTTTATAAAATTATGCCTGGCTTGGGGAGAGTGGATAGAGGAAAGTTTCCCTTCCTCTCTCATAACACTAGAACTCATGAAGCATGATGTACAGGGCCTTTTTGGCCATGGCCCCGATCCTGTGGAACGCTCTGTCACAAGAGACTAGGGCCCTGCGGGACTTGACATCTTTCCGCAGGGCCTGCAAGACGGAGCTGTTCCACCTGGCCTTTGGCCAAGGCACAGTCTGACCCCCTCTCTGTAATCCTCACAGAACTCTAGCCCAATGGTTGCCATTAATTTGATTCTGAACTGATTTCAGAATGTATTTCAATTAATTGACTGATTTTATGTAAACTGTGCTATTTTTACTGTTGTTAGCCGCTCTGAGCCCGGCTTCAGCTGGGGAGGGTCGGATATGAATAAAAATTATTTTACTTTCTTGGGCTCCATGGTCACTGCAGATGGTGACAGCAGTCATGAAATTAAAAGATGCCTGCTTCTTGGGAAAGAAGCAATGACAAACCTAGACAGCATCTCAAAAGGAAGAGATGTCACCTTGCCAACAAAGGTCTGTATAGTTAAAGCTATGGTTTTCCTAATAATGATGTATGGAAGTGAGAGCTGAACCATAAAGAAGGCTGATCACCGAAGAATGGATGTTTTTGAATTCTGGTGCTGGAGGAGACTCTTGAGAGTCCCAGGGACTGCAAGAAGATCAAACCTCTCCATTCTGAAGGAAATCAGCCCTGAGTGCTCACTGGAAGGACAGATCCTGTAGCTGAGGCTCCAAGACTTTGGCCACCTCATGAGAAGAGAAGACTCCCTGGAAAAGACCCTGATGTTGGGAAAGATGGAGAGCACAAGGAGAAGGGGACGACAGAGGACGAGATGGTGGGACAGTGTTCTCGAAGCTACCAGCATGAGTTTGACCAAACTGTGGGAGGCAGTGGAAGACAGGAGGGCCTGGCGTGCTCTGGTCCAGGGGGTCACGAAGAGTCGGACACAACTAAATGACTAAACAGCAAATTATTATTATTACCAACTTGGGACCAGTTTTCCTACCCCAAACAGAGTACATTGTAGTCGTCCAATCTGGAAGCAGTCGACAAACACACACACACCAAGGTTGTGTGAATCCTCTCCATCTACTGGGATGGATGTTCTGGATGAAGAAAGCTTTTGTTCCCTGCCAGAGCAACAACAAGATTTCGGTGGCCAAGTGACCTTCTGCCGGACATTCGCGGAGCATTTGGGAGCTAGCAGATGACAGCCCAATTGGCACGGACGCCATCGGAGAGGAAGGACGCCTTGCCAAGGGGAGGCCGCTGCTGCCAACTATGCCTGCCACTACCATCCCAGCTGTTGCCACCGAAGACAAAAGTATCCCCCAGGGGATGGAGATTTATGAAATAAGCCCTCGAGGGCACAATGAGGTCGAATCTCAGCTGCCCTGCTTTTTAAAAGAACAAGTGCTTAACCCTCATCATTTGGGAGGGACGCAGGAGAGCTTTCGCACTCAAGGCCGAGAAATCTGGTGGTGGGATTCCAGGGATCAGGATGCGACCGTGGGAGGCGCTGGGTTTCGGTCTCCTTTGTGCTACATGCCCATTTCCCACAAGCATCTAGTGCAGGGCTGTTATGTACTGAGTTGAATAGGATCCAAAATGCAGCAGTCTGATTGGTCCTAGAACAATAGGACCCAGATTTCAGCAGTCTGATTGGTCCTAGAACAATAGGGTCCAGAATGCAGCAGTCTGATTGGTCCTAGAACAATAGGACCCAGATTTCAGCAGTCTGATTGGTCCTAGAACAATAGGATCCAGAATGCAGCAGTCTGATTGGTCCTAGAACAATAGGATCCAGAATGCAGCAGCCTGATTGGTCCTAGAACAATAGGATTCAGAATGCAGCAGTCTGATTGGTCCACAGGAGCCACCCAATCCAGCTCCAGGTGGAAGTGAATCCGTGACCTGATTGGCCTACAGAAGAATCCCGGAATTAGCCAATCACGTGGAGCCCATTGTGTAAAGAATGTATATAAAGGAGACATTCTGGGGGAATTTCCATTCCTCCTCACCACTACGAGCTGAATAAAGAGCATGAAATCCACTCTCAACTCCGAGTATATTTCAAGGGGTCAGCAAACTTTTTCAGCAGGGGGCCGGTCCACTGTCCCTCAGACCTTGTGTGGGGCTGGACTATAATTTGGAGGGGAAAAAATGAATGAATTCCTATGCCCCATAAATAACCCAGAGATGCATTTTACGTAAAAGCACACATTCTACTCATGTAAAAACACCAGGCAGGCCCCACAAATAATCCAGAGATGCATTTTAAATAAAAGGACACATTCTACTCATGTAAAAACACGCTGATTCCCGGACCATCCGTGGGCCAGATTTAGAAGGCGATTGAGCCGGATCCGGCCCCTGGGCCTTAGTTTGCCTACTCATGATCTAGTGGAAGAAGCCAGTGCAAGGAACGTTCTGACAGCCTGTCTGCATCAGAAGATGCAGTTCTGTGCAGTGGTTATTGCTGATGTTGGAGGGGGAAGAGGCAGGTTCACACCAGAACAGAGGAATGTACGATGCAGCGGCAAACCTGACGCAATTCTAGGCCGCGCCAACAGAAGGATAGCGTCTAGATCAAGGGAAGGAATGGAAAGGCTTTTTTCTGCCTGCCGGGGGTCCTATGTCCAGTTCTGGGCGCCACAGTTAAAGAAGGATATTGACAAGCTGGAAGGGGTGCAGAGGAGGGCGACCAAGATGATCAAGGGTCTGGCAACCAAGCCTGATGAGGAACAGTTGAAGGAGCTGGATATGTTTAGCCTGGAAAAGAGGAGACTGGGAGGAGATATGAGCGGTGCTTTTTTTCTTTTAAAAAAATGTTTAGGGGTACTCTCATTTTGACTCAAGAAAATCACCGGGAAAGGAAAGGAAGCCGCCATTGGAGGTGGTAACAACGAAACTGACCAATCACCGTGCTAGATTCCAATTCCTACTTCACACATTAAACGCCCGCTTCTATCTGAGACTCAGGAAACACCGTGACAGGAATTGAAGCCGCCATCGGGAGTAGCCACGGAATGGACGGTTCACCGTACTAGAGAAGATTCACAAAATGTTTAGGGGTATGCATACCCCCTGCGTTCCCCCCAGAAAAAGAAGCACTGGATATGAGCGTCACCTTAAAATACCTTAAGGGCTGTCCCATGGAAGAAGGAGCAAGCTTGTAGGACTTGAACCCATGACTTCAAGTTGCAACAAAGGAGATTCCCTTGAGGTCCCTTCCAACTCCATAATTCTATTGTTATATGATTCTCATACCAGGCCAGAGCATTATTCAGTCCTTCTAGCTCAATATGGCCTGCACTGAGTAGGAGCAGCTTTCCAGATTTCTAGTCAGGGCACCAGCCCCAGCCGTATTTGGAGTATCCGGGGACTGGATCTGGGACATTCTGGTGGATCTAGTGGAGTATCGGGTCAGGTTTAAGGTGCTGGTTTTGACCTTTAAAGCCCTTTGTGGCTTAGGACCACCTCTCCTGGTCTGCTCTGCAGAGGACCTTAAGGTCCATGAATAACCATAGTTGAGAGGTTCCTCATATTTACGGGACCGCCTCTCCTGGTCTGCCTTGCAGAGGACCTTAAGGTCCATGTATAACCATAGTTGAGAGGTTCCTCATATTTACAGGACCGCCTCTCCTGGTCTGTCCTGCAGAGGACCTTAAGGTCCATGAATAATCATAGTTTAGAGGTCCTGGGCCCTAAGGAGGTCAGATTACCCTCCACCAGGGCCAGGGCCTTCTCAGTGATGGGTCCCACCTGGTGGAATGCTCTGTCCCATGACACCAGGGCCCTGCAGGATTGAACCTCCTTCTGCAGGGCCTGTAAGACAGAGCTATTCCACCTGGCCTTTAATTTGAATTCAGCCTGATCTTTTATTTCCCTTCTCTTCTCTCCCCCTCCCCTTTTCATGAAGATCACCCACTCTGGGATCCCACAGCTAATTCTCCCCTGGTCTCCTCGCTGGCCCAAATAAGACTAATTTTGCCAGCTAGCCCTGGTGATCATCTAATGTTTATTGGATGGATTTCCCCCCATATTGATTTTTGAATCCTGAATTTATTGTTATTGACGTTTTATACTGTATTTTATGCTGTTTTTTGTTGCATCAATTAAGTGTTTTAAATTTGTTGTTAGCCGCCCTGAGCCCGGTTTTCTGAACCGGGAAGGGCGGGGTATAAATAAAAAATTATTGTTATTTATTATTATTCTGCATGCCAAGCAGGTGCTCTGCCAGGCTGCTGAGCCCTTCCCCCACCCCAACCGAACCCCAACGCACACGCAACGAGCTTGGAAATGTCATTGTGTCCCACCCTAAGCTACCTTCTAGTGTTGCTCTGAGGGTAAAAAGGACGGAGGGAACAGTTTGTGCCACCCGTGAGCTCCTTGTTGCAAAGGTGGGATAAAAAGGCACTCTAAATAAAGAGACGGGGATGGCAGGTGTTTCTGGGAAGTCAGCAAGCAGGGCATGGTGCCAACATCCACTTTGTTTACATGCAGAAAGATGCAGGCTGATATTTACAGGCTCTGTGCAGAGTCCATGAAGCAAGCACTGTTAGATATCCACGAATACGATCATTCCTTTTCCCTGCTTTACCATCACGCGGTCACGAAATTAAAAGATGCCTGCTTCTTGGGAGAAAAGCAACGACAAACCTAGACAGCATCTTAAAAAGCAGAGACATCACCTTGCCAACAAAGGTCCGTATAGTTAAAGCTATGGTTTTCCCAGTAGTGATGTATGGAAGTGAGAGCTGGACCATCAAGAAGGCTGATTGCCAAAGAATGGATGCTTTTGAATTCTGGTGCTGGAGGAGACTCTTGAGAGACCCATGGACTGCAAGAAGATCCAACCTCTCCATTCTGAAGGAAACCAGCCCTGAGTGCTCACTGGAAGGACAGATCGTGAAGCTGAGGCTCCAAGACTTTGGCCACCTCATGAGAAGAGAAGACTCCCTGGAAAAGACCCTGATGTTGGGAAAGATGGAGCGCGCAAGGAGAAGGGGACGACAGAGGACGAGATGGTGGGACAGTGTTCTTGAAGCTACGAATATGAGTTTGACCAAACTGTGGGAGGCAGCGGAAGACAGGAGTGCCTGGCGTGCTCTGGTCCACGTCGTCACAAAGAGTCGGACACGAATAAACAACTAAACAAACCATCATGCAAGTCTATACTTCATACTTTCTGGGTGTCCCATGAGCATGTTATAAAGAACTTGTGTTCTGTGTTATAAATCGAGCACTTCTAAGAGTTGCTTCTTTTTGTTTCCCAAAGTATAAAGAAAATTCAGCGAGGTGTGAGCAAGCTTTTATTCTGTAAAGGTGGCCCGGAGTGAAAAAGTTTGAGAACCAGGCTTAAAACCCGTCGTCAGCAGCTGGACAGCAGAATGAGCAGTGGTACAAGTCACTTTGGCGATATGCATTTCTATTTAAATTGCAGCGACAATTTCTCAGATTGCATCTAGTTGTATAAGTGAGCATAGGCGCATATTTATGCAATTATGTGCCCACCTTGTTTCGGGGGAGGGAGGGATGCATTGGCTCTTTGGGGGCAATGGATTAAGTGTCTCCCCATCTCTGCTGAGCACAGGCCTGCAGCAAACTTTTTTCTAGAGACAAGGAGGTGAAGTCTGCCCTGTGATTGATCTCAATGGGTGGAGGAACTTCACGAAGCCTGGGTACCACATCCACCCCCAGCGCATGAAGACAAAACATTGCCTCTTCCTAATCATCCCCTTCTTCGGGTTACAGTGACTCCTTTTCTGTGCAGGATAGATATGAAGTCAAAAGACAGAAGAAAGGTCCCTCGCCGGGGCATCTTTTCCCAGGAGAGTAAATCAACAAGAGCTTGATCTTTCCCTGGCAGATGGATGACCGTGACTCGGTTCAGAGACAGCGTCTTCCTTTCATCTCGGAATCTCACCGAGCTCTGGACGACAACATCCAGCCAAAGAAAGGATGTTGTTTGAATTAGAGAGACAGAAAGCTGGCAGGCGAGGCTCTTTTACCCCCGGAGAATAAACTCCGACGAGATGTTAATGGGAATCTCAGCACAAGAGTTTGGGGATTTGGTTCAGAGAGGTTCGGCACAGAGCAGGCTTCCTCAACCTCGGCCCTCCAGATGTTTTTGGCCTACAACAGCTGTCCATGGAGGCGCAGGTCAATTCTGTGTCCAGGGCAGCTGTTTATCAGCTCTATACGGTACGCAGAATGAGACCCTCCCTGCCCACAGACTGTCTCGCCAGAATGGTGCATGCTCTAGTTATCTCCCGCTTGGACTACTGCAATGAGCTCTATGTGGGGCTACCTTTGAAGGTGACCCAGAAACTGCAACTAATCCAGAATGCGGCAGGTAGACTGGTGACTGGGAGTGGCTGCCGAGACCACATAACACCAGTCCTGAGAGATCTACATTGGCTCCCAGTACGTTTCCAAGCACAATTTAAAGTGTTGGGGCTGAACTTTAAAGCCCTAAACAGCCTCGCCCCTGTATACCTGAAGGAGCGTCTCCACCCCTGTCATCCAGCCTGGACACTGAGATCCAGGGCCGAGGGGCTTCTGCCGGTTCCCTCATTGTGAGAAGTGAGGTTACAGCGAACCAGACAGAGGGCCTCCTCGGTGGTGGCGCCCGCCCTGTGGAATGCCCTCCCACCAGATGTGAAGGAAATAAGCAGCTGTCCTATTTTTAAAAGACATCTGAAGGCAGCCCTGTTTAGGGAAGTTTTTAATATTTAATGCTGTATTGTTTTTAATACTCGATTGGGAGCCGCCCAGAGTGGCTGGGGAAACTCAGCCAGATGGGAAGGGTATAAATAAATTGTTGTTGTTGAGCTGGAAAAGGGGAAGAGAGGTGATCAGGAAGGCGGAGCGCTGCTGCTCCAAGGACAGGCTAAAACTTTGGGACTTTTCCGTTCAGAAAACAAAAGTTAGGAGGAGTGTTAGAGGCTTGTGAAATTATGCACGGAGAGGAGAAAGTGACGGGGGACGAGGACGCAAAAGGGCAAGGCTGTTGGCAGGCATCCCTCCCTTCCTGGCAACTGAGCCAGAGCGAGGGCAAAGCCATTGTGCCTTTGACACGTTTGGCCAGCACATTGCCTCATTTACTAGAACTCTTCTCTTCCCATTCTCTGAAATGCCGGGAGTCATTATCATGTGCTGTGATCTCAGACATCCAAGATCTACCCCACCTCCCAAAAAAATATTGTGCCCCTGCTTTGGCATGATGAAATAGCTTCGCAAAAGTCTCTTTTTTTGCTCCTCGTTTTCTTACTGTGCTTTAGCAAACTAAGAGGGATGAGTTCTGCTGCCCGGTGGATTGCAGCAATCTGCCTGGTGCTTGCTAGGCCAGCTGACCTTACATTGCTGACATTCCTATTATTTTATTTTCTCCCGGTTCTCGTCCCCAGCTGTCACCCTTCGTTAGCATTTTCTCCAAAGAGCTGTTTACCCTCAAAGTGGCACCGAAACCTCACAACTCCAGGGGAGAAAATAGAGCATATGCTATTAATAAGGAAACAGGCTCACATGCTAAAGTCTCGGCTGAGAAGGATCCGGCAACGGAAGAGGAGTCAGCGGAGGCCGAAGAGGAGACCCCCAACCCAGCTCCTCTTCCTTGCTTGGCCAGATATGACTTGGCCTTGGCTGGGTGTTAAGCATCACACCGTGGGTGGGCTTCTGGATGCAGATATCAACCCAGCTGCTGAAACAGCTGGATTTGTCTTGGGTGAACAGGGCAGCGACTCTGGCCGGCACAGCCAAAGGGCATCCACGAGGTGGCCTGCCGGGAATCATAGAACTGTAGTGCTGGAAGGGATGCCAGAGGTCATCTAGGCCAACCCTCTGTAGTCCAACAATAGAACACGATAAAATTGTACATGGCATGGAGAAAGCAGGTGGAGAAACCATAGTATACCTGAAGGAGCGTCTCCACCCCCATTGTTCTGCCCGGACGCTGAGGTCCAGCGCCGAGGGCCTTCTGGTGGTTCCCTCATTGCGAGAAGCAAAGCTACAGGGAACCAGGCAGAGGGCCTTCTTGGTAGTGGCGCCCACACTGTGGAATGCCCTCCCACCAGATGTCAAAGAGATAAACAACTACCTGACATTCAGAAGACATCTGAAGGCAGGCGTGTTCAGGGAAGTTTTTAATGCGTGACATTTTAGTGTATTTTTGGTCTTTGTTGGAAGCCGCCCAGAGTGGCTGGGGAAACCCAGCCAGATGGGCAGGGTACAAATAATAAATTAGTAGTAGTAGTAGTAGTAGTAGTAGTAGTAGTAGTAGCTTGAGGATGATGTAGTGGCTGTTAAAGGGACCCCTGACCATTAGGTCCAGTCGCTGACAACTCTGAGGTTAAAACAAAAAAAATTCCTTCCAGTAGCACCTTAAAGACCAACTAAGTTAGTTCTTGGTATGAGCTTTCGTGTGCATGCACACTTCTTCAGATACACTGAAACAGAAGTTTCCAGACCCTTCTATATAGTGAGAAGGTGGGGAGGGGTATTACTCAGAAGGGTGGTGGGAATGGGTGATGGGCAGATAGCTGTGATGAGCCTGTTGACGACTCTTAACGACTGCAATAGGTCTTACAGGAAAAGCAAGGGGTGAGAAGGTGAAAAATGGCTTTGTTATGTATAATGAGATAAGAATCCAAGGTCTTTGTTCAGGCCAGGTGTCTCCATGGTTTTAAGTTTGGTGATAAGTTGCAATTCAGCAGCTTCTCTTTCCAGTCTATTTCTGAAATTCCTTTGTAGTAAAACAGCTACTTTGAGATCTTGTATAGAATGTCCTGGGAGATTGAAGTGTTCTCCTACTGGTTCTCCTATTACAGTCGTTAAGAGTCGTCAACAGGCTCATCACAGCTATCTGCCAATCACCCATTCCCACCACCCTTCTGAGTAATACCCCTCCCCACCTTCTCACTATATAGAAGGGTCTGGAAACTTCTGTTTCAGTGTATCTGAAGAAGTGTGCATGCACACGAAAGCTCATACCAAGAACTAACTTAGTTGGTCTTTAAGGTGCTACTGGAAGGAATTTTCTTTGTTTTGACTATGGCAGACCAACACGGCTACCTATCTGTAACTGGAACTCTGAGGTTGCGGCACTCATCTCGCTTTACTGGCCGAGGGAGCCGGCGTACAGCTTCTGGGTCATGTGCCCAGCATGACTAAGCCGCTTCTGGCGAACAAGAGCAGCGCACGGAAACACCATTTACCTTCCCACCGGAGCGGTGCCTATTTATCTACTTGCACTTTGAGGTGCTTTCGATCTGCTAGGTTGGCAGAAGCAGGGACCGAGCAATGGGAGCTCACCCCGTCGCGGGAATTCGAACCGCCGACCTTCTGATCAGCAAGTCCTAGGCTCTGTGGTTTAACCCACAGCGCCACCCGCGTCCCAATAATAATAATAATTATAGTGGGTAGCTTGAGGATTATGTAGTGGCTGTGGGGAAAGGCAAATTCTCCGGGATGTAACATAAGCAGTCAAGTACAATTCCTGTTTGCCCAGAGTAGATACGCAGGGGAATGTTGCTCCAGCCAGGAGGACTTCCTGTCACGCCTGGTCTGGAGCTTCCTCACCCTACGTGTGACCAGGTAGATGAGCATGAGCCTGGTGGACCCCATAAAAGGGCTGGTCACACAGCCATCTTCCTCTCTCATTCCTTCTTCTATCTTGATGGTTTTGCTGTCTGCTGGCCCTCAGCCTGCAGCACATGGGCTCAATCCCCACATGGAATAAACTCACATTCTCTTCTGTAACTACAAGCTAAAGCCTGCCTTCAGGGATCATACTGTGAAATGAATGTGAGTAAACTTCTTGTTACTTTTAAGAGAAGACTAAAAGGGGAATTTGCCAGGAACAAATCCAATCTGAACAAAGCCAGACTGGATTGCTTAACTCAAGAGATTCAAATGAATCTACCAACTAGCTTATAAGGGACGTGGGTGGCGCTGTGGGTTAAACCACAGAGCCTAGGGCTTGCCGATCAGAAGGTCAGCGGTTCGAATCCCCGCGACGGGGTGAGCTCCCGTTGCTCGGTCCCTGCTCCTGCCAACCTAGCAGTTTGAAAGCATGTCAGAGTGCAAGTAGATAAATAGGTACCACTCCAGCGGGAAGGTAAACGGCATTTCCGTGCGCTGCTCTGGTTTGCCAGAAGCGGCTTAGTCATGGTGGCCACATGACCTGGAAGCTGTACGCCGGCTCCCTTGGCCAGTAAAGCAAGATGAGCGCTGCAACCCCAGAGGCGGCCATGACTGGACCTAATGGTCAGGGGTCTCTTTACCTTTACCAACTAGCTGCCTGCAATATATATACAGGGGAATGTGCTCTGCTACCAGCTCACCAGCATGAGTGAGGAAGGATAATATTCAATCAATATATCCTGTCCTACTATCCACAACATCCTCACAAATTCCATGCTAGGGATCATCAGGAAAAGGAAGGAAACTAAAACTGTCAGTATCACAACGCCATTATATAAATCTATACAAATTATACAAATCTATGGCAGGACCGCATTTTGAATACTGTGTGCTGTTCTGGTAGCCTCACCTGGGAGAGGGTATTGCCAAGTTGGGAAAGATTCAGAAAAGGTCCATCAGACTTATCCAGAGGTTGGAGTAGCTCCTTTAGGAGGAAAGGTCGCAGCGTTCCGGACCTTTCCGTTTAGAAAAAAGGTGAGCAAGCCTTCTAAAATAATGCGCGGCATGGAAAGGGAGGGTAGAATGAACAGTTTTTCTTCTCCTTTCCTAAGACTAGATCTCATAACATCTGATAAAGAATGTCAGAAGATTCAGGACAGATTTTTAAAAAGCCCTTCTTCATGCAGTTAAACTATGGAACTCCTTGCCACAGGAGGCTGGCATGGCCACCCACTTAGATGGTCTTTAAACCGGATTAGGCAAATTCATGGAGGAGAGGCTATTGATCACTACTAGCTCCTATAGATCAGCTCTGCCTCCACAGTTGAAGGCAGAAATGCTTCCGAATACCAGTTGTTGGAAACCACAGGAGGGGAGATGGTTGGCTCTGGGTGCAAATCCTACTTGTGGGTTTCCCATAATGGGCATCTGGTTGGCCACTGTGAGAACAGGATGCTGGACGAGAACAGGGCCCCCTGGCCTGATCCAGCACACTCTTCTTATGTTCTTCGGCTTAGGTTTTCCTCCAGAAAACCAGAAAACTCAGAGCAGACATCAATCTGGAGAAAACCCAATTGACATCGTTTGCAAATGGTCAAAGGCCTGGAAACGATGCCTTATGAGGAATGGCTAAGGGAGCTGGGCATGTTTAGCCTGGAGAAGAGGAGGTTAAGGGGTGATATGATAGCCATGTTCAAATATATAAAAGGATGTCACATAGAGGAGGGAGAAAGGTTGTTTTCTGCTGCTCCAGAGAAGCGGACACGGAGCAATGGATCCAAACTACAAGAAAGAAGATTCCACCTAAACATTAGGAAGAACTTCCTGACAGTAAGAGCTGTTTGACAGTGGAATTTGCTGCCAAGGAGTGTGGTGGAGTCTCCTTCTTTGGAGGTCTTTAAGCAGAGGCTTGACAACCATATGTCAGGAGTGCTCTGATGGTGTTTCCTGCTTGGCAGGGGGTTGGACTCGATGGCCCTTGTGGTCTCTTCCAACTCTATGATTCTATGATTCTATGACAAAATGTAGCTCAGTTGGTTAGAGTGTCGTGCAGGGCCAGAATGAGGCTGGATGAGGCCCTCAGCTCCTGAAGGTTATGGGGCGCTTTATATGTCCAGCTGTCAACAACAAATTGTCACTGTTTTTTGTGTTGAATGTTAAATTGCTGGAATTTAAAAGTCTGGAACGGATTAATCTGTTTTACATTACTTTCTATGGGAAAGCGCGCCTTGGTTCTGGAATGCTTTGGTTTTGGAACAGACTTCCGGAACGGATTAAGTTTGAGAAACAAAGTACCACTGTATATAGAAATGAGCAAACCAGTGATATTTTAGGGAGCAGGCTAGCAGGCGGGACCCATGACTAACATCATGGGAGCCTACACAACACAAAACACTCTTGCTGTATGTAGGTTTTATTTCATTTGTTTTTATCTTATATTTTGGAAATGTACATCCAGGTTTTTTTCCCTTTAAATTTTTTTTGGGGCCCGCAGAGAGTGGGGCCCTAAGCTAGAGCTTGTTTAGCTTATACTTAAATCCGGCACTGGTGTCGTGCTGATAATGCCAAGGTTGCAAGTTCGATCTCCTAATGTGACAGCTGCATATTCCTTCATTGCACAGGGTTGGACTAAATAATAATGAATAATTATTATTATTATTATTATTATTATTATTATTATTATTATTATTATTATCTTATACCCCTGCCCATCTGTCTGGGCCTCCCCAGCCACTCTGGGCGGCTTCCAACAGAACATTACAAACACAATAAAACATCAAACGTTAAAAACTTCCCTGGTCCATAGTTCTGCTTGACTGGGGTTACTATAGATTAGTGTTTGTTCCAATTCAGCGGTAAACAGTAGGGAAAAGCAGCAGGGCAAAAGGAAATCATAAATGGTAGAATTGTAGAGTTGGAAGGGACAGCCAAGGGTCATCTAGCCCAACCGCCTGAGATGCAGGAATCGCAGCATATTCTGTGCCTCTGCATCCAGCTCTGCATTGCTTCCCTTCCAACTCTACAATTCTACGACATTTGCACCGATTTGGTGGTAAAATCAGGTTTCCACAGGGGGAAGTGGTGAGAGGCTAGATGAGCCCTGAGTGTTTGGATGAGGGTCATTTATGAATTATTTGGGGCACCTCGGCAGCTGGGGCCAGCGGCGTAGCGTGGGTTGTCAGCACCCGGGGCAAGGCAAGTAAGTAGCGCCCCCTAACCCCTAACCTGCCGCCGCTGCCAGCTTCTTCTTGCTGCTGCCTGGTCTGGTCTGGTGTGGTTCTCTCCCGCGCTCAGCGCTGCACTGGGTGGCCACTGCACTGTCCCTTCCCCAGATAGTCCCTGCTCTCTCTCCGCACCGCACACCTGGCACCCACCCCCTCCACAGTGGGCAGCGACCCGGCGGCTCGGATCGGATTCGCACAGCCAGCACTGCAGTGAGAGAGAGTGAGTGAGCCAGGTCGGGGCAGAGAGCTGCGAATGCGAGCGCCCCCCCCCAGATGTTGCGCCCAGTGCGGCCAGCCCCCCCTGCACCCCCCACGCTATGCCACTGGCTGGGGCCAATTGCCAGAAAGGAGGGTCTGTGGACCCCAACAACGAATTGGAAATGGGAAGGGCTGGGGACTTTTGCCACACAGGGGAGGGAGCAGCAGGCAGCCTGGTAATCCAGGCAGTGGAACACCTGATTCCTGACTAATCCCTCATTTCCCTGAGAGGTGGGGGCAGGGAGCCAAGGCCTCTGACAGGAGAGATTTAGGACGCTCGGCCCTAGAGACCAGCTGTTCTCTGCCTGGGCATTTGGAAAGTCAGATGCAAAGGGACAACATTGTGTGTTTGTGTGTGTGCTTTGCTCCTGGCCGTAGATCTGCAACTTGGCCGTATATCTGCAACGTTTCTGAGCACAATTCAAAGGGTTTGTGCTGACCTTGAAAGCCCTAAACGGCCTCGGTCCTGTATACCTGAAGGAGTGGCTCCACCCCCATCGTTCTGCCCGGACACTGAGGTCCAGCTCCGAGGGCCTTCTGGTGGTTCCCTCACTACGAGAAGCCAAGTTACAGGGAACCAGGCAGAGGGCCTTCTCGGTGGTGGCACCTGCCCTGTGGAACGCCCTCCCAGCAGATATCAAAGGCATAAACATTCAGAAGACATCTGAAGGCAGCCCTGTTTAGGGAAGCTTTTAACGTTTGATGCATTACTGTATTTTAATATTGTGTTGGAAGCTGCCCAGAGCGTGGTATAAATAATAATATATTATTATTATTATTATTAATAATAATAATAATAATAATAATAATAATAATAACCTGTCCCAGACTTGGTTTGGAAGGGCGAGGTCTCCAAAGAGAGAATGCTTGGGACACATGAAGTCTGCACGCACTCAGAGAACTCTTTCCCACAGCAAGGCTTCGCGTGTTCCAGCGCTGAGCCCAAGCTAAGGGTGGCCAACTAGGCGTCACCAAAAAGAGAAGGCAAAAGAGGAGCCAGAGTTTTACCAAGTTTGCAGAAGCTGGTTTTAGTGCGTTAAGGAGAGAGTGCTGGATCAGGCCAATGGTCCATCTTGGTCCAGCATCCTGTTGGAGGGTATCGAGTTACCTGAACCCCAAGCTAAGGAAATAAGTAGATACAACCTTTAGAAGACATCTGATGGCAGCCCTGGAGAGGGAAGTTTTTTGTTTTTTAAAATGTTTAGTGTTTTATTCTGTTTTTATATATGTTGGAAGCTGCTCAGGGTGGCTAGAGCAACCTAGTCAGATGGGTAGGGTGTAAATAATAGAACTATTATTATTATTATTATTATTATTATTATTATTAGGCATATGACAGGGCTGGTGGGTCACAGAGCTTTCCTGTAAAATCTGCTAGAGAGAACTCTGTGAGATCACTTCCTTTGCCTGCCTTGGCAAGTGTTCCGGTTTTTGAACGATTTTCAGAAGCCCAACGTCTGGCATGGCTTCCACAGCTTCTGATTGGCTGCAGGAGCTTCCTGCAGCCAATCAGAAGCTGCATTTTGGTTTCCGAACATTATGGAAGCCGAATAGACTTCCGGAATGGATTCTGTTCGACTTCCAAGGCCCAACTGTACTCCCTTCTGCCTCCTCTTTCTTTTACCTGCTTCCAGGCTGACCACACATGCAAGTCTGAACCATCCTGAACCTAGATTTATTATTGTTATTGTTGAATAGAAACCCTCCTATTTTTATTGGAGAAATGTTGGAGACTATGCTGTGGTTTCCAGCAATTGGTTCCAGAAGCATCACTGCCTCTGAGAGATCAGAGCCATCAAATGAGCTTCATTCTCCTACATGAATTTCCCTAACCATCTTTTAAAACCATCCCAGTTGGCAGCCATTGCTGCTTCCTGTGGAAGGGAGTTCCACAGGTTAACTCTGCACTGGGCAAATAAGAAGTCTCATCTGTCCTGTATAATGAGATGAAAAAGATGTTGAAATATACATTTTTTTAAAAACCAGAAGCATTTTTACTTGGTATTATAGGTCAGGACATTAATAGGCAAGATGTTAAATTGTTCTTATATGCAACAACTGCAGCAAGAGCATTGTTAGCTCAGAAATGGAAACAAGAAGAAATTCCGATGAAAGAAGAATGGCAGACGAAATTAATGGACTACGCAGAATTAAACAAAATGACAGGAAGGATTCGAAACCTGTGGGAACAGAGATTTACAGAAGATTGGAAGAAGTATATGAATTATTTGAAGAGCAACTGTAATCAACAAATTATGCTAGTAGGACTACAAGAAGTTTTGTAAGGAGAAAATTACAAAGTAGAAAAAGATAGAGATATTGGTTATGAGTTTGAAATGTAATAGGGAAGATAAGAAATGCATACTAAGAGATTAGATTGGAAAATTTCCAGACAGGATTGATGGAAGTAAAAAAAAAATGAATAAGATGTAAAAGTATGTTTAATTACTGTTGAAAATGATATGTTAAAAAACATATATACAGTGGTACCTCAGGTTAAGTACTTAATTCATTCCGGAGGTCTGTTCTTAACCTGAAACTGTTCTTAACCTGAAGCACCACTTTAGCTAATGGGGCCTCCTGCTGCTGCCACGCTGCCGGAGCATGATTTCTGTCCTGAAGCAAAGTTCTTAACCTGAAGCACTATTTCTGGGTTAGCAGAGTCTGTATGTACCCGAGGTACCACTGTATATAATGGGACGCGGGTGGCACTGTGGGTTAAACCACAGAGCCTAGGGCTTGCTGATCAGAAGGTCAGTGGTTCGAAACCCCGTGACGGGGTGAGCTCCCATTGCTCAGTCCCTGCTCCTGCCAACCTAGCAGTTCAAAAGCATGTCAAAGTGCAAGTAGATCAATAGGTACCGCTCTGGCAGGAAGGTAAACAGCATTTCCATGTGCTGCTCTGGTTCGCCAGAAGCGCCTTAGTCCTGCTGTCCACATGATCCAGAAGCTGCACACCGGCTCCCTTGGCCAGTAAAGCGAGACGAGTGCTGCCACCCCAGAGTCGGCCACGACTGGACCTAATGGTCAGGGGTCCCTTTACCTTTATATATACAGTATATAAAAGAAGTCTCATCTGTCCTGACCCTGCCCACATTTGGCTTTTTCTCAGCATGTCCGCGAGATCCGGCATTGCAAGAAAGGGAGAAACGGCCGGCTGTATCCCAGGAAGGTCCAGCCAGCATGCAGACGTGTCAGGTCAAATTTGTCATCCTTGCCTGCCTCCCCCCCACTATCTCTGGTGCTGCTGCTCAGCTGGGAGGGACCTCAGCCCTCCATCGGAGCTGATGGTGTCATGGAAAATGCTGCAGCCAGCCAAAGGGAGTGTTTGTGCCGACAGAATCAGGCAATTTCTCTGCTTTTTTCTGCTTTCTCCTTGGCGCCTGGCCAGGCGCAGCCAAGTCCTTCCAGCAGAGGATCAAGGCAGAAGGAGAGAGAGAGAGAGCTCCGTCTTCTTCCCTCCCCTTCCCCACACCCAGGCCTGGAGGAAGAAATGCTTCCCCCCCCCCCTCCAGTGACCACAACCTCCCTCCCCAGAAGCAGCTTGCTTTTGCCAGCCAGAGGGAAGGAGGGTTTCAGAGGAAGGAGCAGGAAAAGAAAAAGATGTAGCCACGCTCTGCTTCCATGGCCGCAGGCAGGTTCTGAACCTCCAAGATGCTCTAAACTGCAGGAGGGGGAAAAGAGATCCTGCTTGCGGGTTTCTGGGTGGCTACTGCAAGAAGTGGATGCTCAACTAGATGGTTGTTGTTTAGTCGTTTAGTCGTGTCCGCCTCTTTGTGACCCCCTGGACCAGAGCACGCCAGGCACTTCTGTCTTCCACTGCCTCCCGCAGTTTGGTCAAACTCATGCTGGTAGCTTCAAGAACACTGTCCCACCATCTCGTCCTCTGTCGTCCCCTTCTCCTTGTGCCCTCCATCTTTCCCAGCATCAGGGTCTTTTCCAGGGAGTCTTCTCTTCTCAGGAGGTGGCCAAAGTACTGGAGTCTCAGCTTCAGGATCTGTCCTTCTCAGGGCTGATTTCCTTCAGAATGGAGAGGTTGGATCTTTTTGCAGTCCATGGGACTCTCAAGAGTCTCCTCCGGCACCAGAATTGAAAAGCATCAATTCTTTGGTGATCAGCCTTCTTTATGGTCCAGCTCTCACTTCCATACATCACTACTGGGAAAACCATGGCTTTAACTATACAGCTCAACTAGATAATAATAATAATAATAATAATAATAATAATAATAATAATAATAATAACAAAAAAAGAATGCAATGAAGGTGCCTACTTGACCTCAAGAGGCAGGGAGTTCCAAAGGGCAGGTGCTGCCGCATGAAAAGTTAGAGTTCTTGCAAATGCAGAACGGGTGTTTTGTGAAACAGGGCAAGTTTTGCCGATTGAAGCAGAAGGCTAGCCAGTCCAGGACATTTTGGCACCTAATAATAATAATAATAATAATAATAATAATAATAATTTATTTATACCCTGCACACTCTGGGCGGCTTCCAACAAAACACTAAAATACAACAACCTATCAATCACCTTGCTAACAAAGGTGCATATAGTTAAAGCTCTGGTTTTCCCAGTAGTGATGTATGGAAGTGAGAGGTGGACCATAAAGAAGGCTGATCGCCGAAGAATTGATGATTTTGAATTCTGGTGCTGGAGGAGACTCTTGAGAGTCCCATGGACTGCAAGAAGATCAAATCTATCCATTCTGAAGGAAATCAGCCCTGAGTGCCCGGACCCTGAGGTCCAGCGCCAAGGGCCTTCTGGCGGTTCCCTCACTCCGAGAAGCCAAGTTTCAGGGAACCAGGCAGAGGGCCTTCTCAGTGGTGGCACCTGCCCTGTGGAACGCCCTCCCACCAGATGTCAAAGAGAAAAATAACTACCAAACTTTTAGAAGACATCTGAAGGCAGCCCTGTTTAGGGAAGCTTTTAATGTTTAATAGGTTATTGTATTTTAGTGTTTTGTTGGAAGCTGCCCAGAGTGGCTGGAGATGCCCAGCCAGATTGGCGGGGTATAAATAATAAATTATTAGCAGTAGTAGTAGTAGTAGTAGTAGTAGTAGTAGTAGTATCATCATCATCATCATCACACAGTTAAACTATGGAACTCCTTCCCACAGGACACAGTGAAGGCCACCAAAGTGGGTGGCTTTTCGAGGGCTGGAGAAATTCGTGGAGGAGGAGAGAGCTATCGGTGGCTAGTTCTAGTCAGCTCTGCCTTCACAGCTGGTGGCTTCTGAATCCCAGTTCGTTGCTGGAAGCCGCAGGAGAACAGAATTGTTCTTGGGTTCTTGCAAGAGGGGTTTCCTGACTTTCGGGTTTGGTGGGTGTGCGTCAGTAAACGAGGGGAATTAAGACTAAGAGAGCTGAGTGGGGGTGTGCTTGTGTAATCTCACTGTATACAAGTTGTACAAGTGACAAGGAAGTATTTCAATTTTCAATTTCAATTTCTCAGGTGCCTGCCAGCTTTCAGAACTGCAAAAAGCTGAGAATATGCAGAGTAGCCTCTTTTTCTGTAGAAAAAAAAATAGCACTGGATTCAAGGCATTCCCTGGCCTGATTCTCCCCCCACAATATTAAAAGCCAACTCCTTTTGCAACTTATTCAGAATGAGCTTGCCTAGAATGTTATTCCTGTTTCAGATATTACAAATTGTGGACAAATTTAATTGTTTCAAGAAGTGGCAGAAAGACATATCTAAATTTGTCTGGCAGGGCAAAGAGCCCAGAATAAAGTTTAAGATACTTACTGATTCAAAAGAAAGAGGGGGTTTTGCCCTGCCAGACCTAAGACTGTACTATGAATCGGCAGCTTTCTGCTGGTTGAAAGACTGGCTACTACTTGAAAATGCAGACATTCTGGATTTGGAAGGTTTCAACAATATGTTTGGTTGGCATGCATATATCTGGTATGACAAGGTCAAAGTGTACAAGGGTTTCAAAAACCATATTGTCAGGAAAGCACTATATAATGTTTGGACTCGGTATAAGGATTTGTTGGAAAATAAAACTCCCAGGTGGCTATCACCAATGGAAGCTAAGGAGGTGAAGAAACTTAATATGAGAACTAATTGGCCAAAATATTCTGAGATCTTAGAATTTGAAAGTGGTGAATTTAAACTACAGAGCTTTGAGAAAATAAAGTCCAAGGTACGAGATTGGCTCCATTATTTTCAAATAATGGAGGTCTTTAAACAAGACAGGAAAATTGGATTCCAGGTGGAAAAATCGAAATTAGAAACTGAATTGTTAGAACCCAATACTAAGAATTTATCAAGGATGTATAACTTGCTGTTGAAGTGGAATACAACTGATGAGACAGTTAAATCAGCCATGATTAGATGGGCACAGGACTTAGGTCATGATATTATGTTTGCTGACTGGGAACAGTTGTGGACCACAGGTATTAAATTCACGGCTTGTAATGCCTTAAGAGAAAACATTATGAAAATGATTTACAGGTGGTACATGACCCCAGTCAAGCTTGCGAAGATTTATCACTTGCCCAATAATAAATGCTGGAAATGTAATGAGACCGAAGGTACCTTCTTCCACCTCTGGTGGACCTGCCCAAAGATTAAGGCCTTCTGGGAATTGATTTATAATGAAATTAAGAAAGTACTTAAATGTACTTTTCACAAGAAACCAGAGGCATTTCTTTTGGGTATGGTCGGCCAACTGGTGCCAAGGAGGGATAAGATCTTTTTTATGTACGCCACAACGGCAGCAAGGATTCTTCTAGCAAAGTATGGGAAGACAGAAGAGCTACCCACGCTGGAAGAATGGCAGGCAAAAGTGATTGACTTTATGGGACTGGCAGAAATGACCGGCAGAATCCGCGACCAAGAGAATGAGACTGTGGAGGAAGATTGGAAGAAATTTAAAGTATATCTTAAAAATTGCTATAAACTTGAGGACTGTTAAAGTGTTAAGGGAAAGGAAGATGTAGAATTACAGCTATATTTATTTTTCTTGATTTAAAATGAAATTGAAATGAGAATAAATTAAATTTTAATTGGTTAAAAGGGTTGCTGAAAAAACTGTAAAACTAGGATGCAAAAAGGGGAAGGTATGGGGAAGTCCGAGAAAAGAAGCTTACGAAAATGAGGTTAAGAAAGCAAAAATTTATGTATTTGTTCGTGTTTGTTGTTGGGTGTATTGTCTGGTGTTGTTTTGTTGCTAAAATTGGAAAATCAATAAAAATTTATTATAAAAAAAACAGAATGAGCTTCTGAGCACATCCTCAACGAAACTTGTGCCTTGCATTGTGTTATTTTAACTGAAACATTTTCTTTTTCATGCTGTTCTCCATTGCTTTTTTCCCCCCATTTAAGCCACACCATTTGATTCCCTCCCTCCTTTGGTTCCATTAGGTTATTTCTGCATTGAAGGGGGTTGGACTAGATGTCCTTTGGGTACCTTCCAACTCTTCAATTCCATGATCCTATGATTCTATATCGCAGCTGTTGTTATCACGCTATACTTGGGGGTTTTTTTAAAGCTTTTTTAAAAAAGGGGGTTATTTATAAATAATAATAATAAATCAGCAGAGGCTTGTTTTAGAGCAAAGTTCCATCCTGTGTCAGCAACACCGCTATAGATGTTACGAGGGATTAAAAAAAGAAAGCAGTCACAGCAAATGCTCTTAAAATAAACTGCTCCTTTGCAACCTGGGTGAGCGGCAGCTTCCATTCTGCACCTTTCCCGGTCGTGCGGAGGAGGCGGTGCCACTAGGCGCCGCTGTCTTTCGATGCTGACAGAGCATCTTTGCACTCGGGAAACCTTGGATTTTCTTGATATAGAGCAATGGTAGAGCACAGTTTGGCACTCTGCCTTGCTGGAAAGATTATCACACAAATTAAAAGTGTCTCTGGGACAACCCCCCCCCCCAAAAAAGATAGTTTATATGCAATCTGGTGCGATTTTATTGTATATACAAATAGCGAAGCACCTGTCAGGGACGTACCTCTCATGGACTGTCTGGCTGGGTGCAGAAAAGTGGGGGGAGACACCAGCTGGGGAACCCCAAAGGGAACCCCCAGGGGAAGAAGACTCAGAGCGAGAGAATTATGGGTGACAAACCAATGAAAGTTCAGATAATAATAAGACTTTATTATTTATACTCCCCCACCCAATCTGGCTGGGTTTCCCAGCCACTCTGGGCAGCTCCCAGCAGAATGTTAAAAGCACGGCGAAACATCAGTCATTAAAATATTCCCTAAAGAGGGCTGCCTTCAGATGTCTTCTAAAAGTCTGATAGTGGTTTATTTCCTTGACATCTGGTGGGAGGGCGTTCCACAGGGCGGGTGCCACTACCGAGAAGGCCCTCTGCCTGGTTCCCTGTAACTTGGCCTCTCGCAGTGAGGGAACCGCCAGAAGGCCCTCGGAGCTGGACCTCAGTTTCCGGGCAGAACGATGAGGGTGGAGACGCTCCTAAAATGTCACATATTGAAAACTTCCCTGAACAGGGCTGCCTTCAGATGTCTTCTGAATGTCAGGTAGTTGTTTATCGCTTTGACATCTGATGGGAGGGCATTCCACAGGGTGGGCGCCACCACCGAAAAGGCCCTCTGCCTGGTTCCCTGTAACTTGGCCTCTCGCAGTGAGGGAACCACCAGAAGGCCCTCAGAGCTGGACCTCAGTGTCCGGCAGAGTGATGGGGGTGGAGACGCTCATTCAGGTATACTGGGCCGAGGACATTTAGGGCTTTGAAGGTCAGCACCAACACTTTGAATTGTGCTCGGAAACATACTGGGAGCCAATGCAAGTCTTTCAGGACCGGTGTTATATGGTCTCAGCGGCCACTCCCAGTCCCCAGTCTGGCTGTCGCATTCTGGATTAGTTGCAGTTTCCGGTTCACCTTGAAAGGTAGTCCATCAATATTTTGAAATTCAATATTAAAAAGCAACTTGGGGCGGAGGGAATTCTGCTTGCCTCTTAACCAGAACCTGCCTGACCAGTGCATTCTCAAGCAAACCAAATATATGCATCGGGTCAGAGCTATCCTTCAAAATTTGCACTTTTCCAGATTTTGCAAGGCGGTTCTCTAACCAAAAAAGAAAACGTACATACTGTTGGATAGTGCGCAGAGGGGAAAACTCTGTGAGGTTTCCTACAACTGAGCGGTATGTGAATTTTGTGCAATAAATAAGTAGATCAGGCTCTAACCACTGCACCGCATTGCTGCCTCTGCCTCTGAGCCTCCCCTCCTCCCTAGCACCGCTTGAGTCTCCCCACACACAATACTTTCCCACTTGCCCTGACCAAATTTCATTGTGTCGCTCCAGAGGCCCCTTTTGCCAAGGTCAGGGGAAGTCCTCTAATCCTCTCCTCTCGAGGGTATCATCCTACTTTGACGTCCTGCTGTGCAGCCTGCGAAAATCCTGCTCCATGCCCAGAATTACAGGCATGTGTGTGTGTGTGATTTAGCAAAGCCAAGGCCAGATCTCAATATTAATAACCTACTTGGATGTTGGACCAGCTTTGCTAAATGTCTGAGAGGCCAGATGATGTGTCAGGCAAGGCACAATTGCTGTCCTTGTACCCCCATCGCAAACCTGCTTGGGGTCTTTGCTCTCCCGCTCTACCACCCTCTGCCAGCCAAGGGTCTCCTGCTGCATCAGAATCTCTGCCCTTTCCCCCTGTTGCCTGTTTGGATCATGCTCACCCCGACCCATACATACATACAAGAAGCCACTTCATTAAGAACATTAGACGAGCCTGCAGGACCAGGGCAGCAGACCATATAGTCTAGCATCCTAGCCTCATAGAGGTTAACCCAATGCAAAGGTAAAAGACATGGGTGGCACTGTGGGTTAAACCACTGAGCCTCTGGGGCTTGCCAATCGGAAGGTTGCCAGTTTGAATCCCGGTGATGGGGTGAGCTCCCATTGATCTGTCCCAGCTCCTGCCAACCTAGCAGTTCGAAAGCACACCAGTGCAAGTAGATAAATAGGTACCGCTGTGGCGGGAAGGTAAACGGCATTTTGTGCACTCTGGCTTCCATCACAGTGTCCCGTTACACCAGAAGCAGTTTAGTCCTGCTGGCCACACAACCCAGAAAGCTGTCTGTGGACAAACGCTGGCTCCCTCGGTCTGAAAGCAAGATGAGCCCCGCAACCCCATACAGTGGTACCTCTGGCTGCAAACAGGATCCGTTCTGGAGGCCCATTCGCAACCTGAAAAGAACGCAACCTGTGTCTGCGCATCTGCACATGTGCGGGTCACAATTCACTGCTTCTGCACATGCATGTTAATGTCATTTTGTGCATCTGTGCATGCATGAGCGGCGAAACACAGAAGTAACCTGTTCCGTTACTTCCAGGTCGCCGCGGGACGTAACCTGAAAACATGCAACCTGAAGCAAACATAACATGAGGTATGACAGTAGTCACCTTCCGAGGGGGGAGGGGCAAAGCACAGCCCTCCCTCAAACACTTTAGCTTTTCTCCAAAGGAAAAGTCCAAGAACTCGGAGGAGCTGCAGGAACACGACCCTCGGAAGTTGTGTACCTGCCCCCTGATCTGCCTGAAAAGGGTTATTTGATGTTCTTTAATGCACTCCAACATACGAGGATCTTCTGAAAAGCAGTAGAGGAAGAAAATCGCTTGTGTATTGTTCAAAACCTGCCAATTTTGTCCAGGGAAAGCCATCTTCGAAGAGGAGGCGAAGCGAGCGGGGCATGAATCGGCACATCGGTCATAAAACCGACCTGGGAGAAGCAAGGCACGCCCGTGTTAATTAAATCAAAGGCCAGGTGGGTCTTCTTTCTATTGGTTTTGTCACCTGGGGTTTCATGAGCGTTGCTCTTGAGATGATGGTGCTTGTAAATTCAAGAATGAAACAGCCTTGGCTTATCTCTGCATCTCTCTCTCTCTCTCTCTCTCTCTCTCGGGTTCGGTTTCCAGGGACCAGGATGACACATTGATGGCCCCGTCCTCCTGATGCCATCTCACAGAGCAGGACAAAAGAGCAGTAAACACACCATGTGCAGCACCTGTTGAGTTGACATCTCAAGGCCAGGCCAGTACAGGCTTCCACGTGGGGCCTTTCCACGTGTGGGGCGGGCGGAAAGGAAAAGCCCCCACCCTGCGCCCTAGGATAAGGGAGGGTTTCATTTCTGTTCTCATTTAAAGGCCAGCCTCCCAAGTTCACATTGTTCTAAAACGACACGTGGAACGGAACGCAGAGCCACTCTTCAGAAATTTGCAATGCCGTTCTCCAGCCAAGCAGTGCGCGTCAAAATGCTTTAATAACTCATGCACATAGTTGCATATATTAGTGGGGCGGGGGAGTAAAGGGACCCCTGACCATTAGGTCCAGTCGTGGCTGACTCTGGGGTTGCTGCGCTCATCTGGCTTTATTGGCCGAGGGAGCCAGCGTACAGCTTCCGGGTCATGTGACCAGCATGACTAAGCCGCTTCTGGCGAACCAGAGCAGCGCACAGAAACACCATTTACCTTCCCGCCAGAGTGGTACCTATTTATCTACTTGCACTTTGACGTGCTTTTGAACTGCTAGGTTGGCAGGAGCAGGGACCGAGCAACGGGAGCTCACCCCGTCGTGGGGATTCGAACTGCTGACCTTCTGAACAGCAAGTCTTAGGCTCTGTGGTTTAACCCACAGCGCCAACCACGTCCCTATATTAGTGAAACTACCATGCAAAAAAGTGCATCACGTTGGGGAAATCTGTGTTGCAGAAAGTTCATTTTGGACAAAATTTCACTTGGAAATGCATGCAGTCAGAGAAATTCGCACCAAAAGGCTGGCCAATGTTCATGAGGACTTAAAAAAAAGATCCTCAGCTGATTCAGAAATGTTGGGAACGGAAGTTAAGATTCAAAAAATGAGAAACTGAGAGGTTCACTCATCCCTACAGACAAGAAGACAGCCCTCTTACTAATATATACTACATGTGCTCAGAGATCTGCATTAGCAAGTGATTTTCTACCAAGCAGGTTTAGATTTAGCAATGCTTATCACTGAGCATCTTGCAAGAGCGGCATCTGAGAGAACAAGGACTTTGGGTGTAGCAAATCATGTTAATCTGGATGAAAAGGAGTGGGAACCTCGTAAGGAGCTCTGATTTAAGTCGGGCAGGATGGGCTTGCAGGTATCATTTGCAAAACGGTTTGGCTCCACCGTCAGCTAATTAAAACAAGGACCTGAAGTGCCTAGGTATACTCCGCTGTAAGCTGATTAAAATGAGAACATGGACCAGGCGGCGCTTTTAATTGGCTTGCAAACAAACTGCCTTGCCTGGCGCAGTGTTTTCCTGTGATCTGAAAAGCAGCTCATTGCTAGGAGATAATTGACTCTAATTGCCACGGACCTTGTTCAAGAAACAAGATTGAAAGGAAACGCAAGGAACAAGAGAAGAGGCGCAGAAACGGAAGGGAAGGGAGTCAGCAAAGAGTGCAATGTCTCCATTGAGATTGGCACATGCCACCTTCGCCATCCTGCAGCCAATTTTCAGTGGGTGGTGCCTGATTCCAGGACCACAAAGACCTTAAGCGTTTCTGAGCAGAAGGAAATAAGTGGCTTGCCTTTGCGTCCTTCAAAAGTTGTGCCAGAAGAAATGTAAAGAAAAGGAAGGAACCTTTTATCATATGTGGTGGACCTGTCCCAAGGGGAAAGACTTCTGGGAAAAGATTTATAATGAATTGAAAAAAAATGTTGAAATATACATTTATAAAGAAACCAGAGGCCTTTCTTCTTGGAATAACAGGTTTGGAATTGCCCAAGAAAGATGTTAAATTATTTTTGTATGCCACAACTGCTGCCCGTATTTTGTTAGCTAAAAAAGTGGAAAACCCAAGAATTACCAACAAAAGAAGAATGGCAGATGAAGATGATGGATTTTTCGGAGCTAGCCGACCTGACAGGAAGAGTCCGCGACCAGAAGGAGGAGGAGTATCAGGAAGAATGGAATAAATTTAATGATTATTTAGTTAAATTTGTTAAGTTAAACTAACTGGAAATAGCTTGCAGATACTTAATGGGCTTAGGATTTTATTTATGTTAAGTGATGAATTAATATGTTTAATTCTATAAGGTGAAGATTTAAGGATGTTAATGTTTAAGTTAAATTTCATAAAAATTGGGATTTGGAAAACCATTAAAAGGACATGCAATGAAATTCAACCAAGGGGAAGCGAGGAAGTCACTTAACAAAGTTAATAACTGTAATTTTTAATAAGGCTATGATTTATGATTGTTTTGTTTGTTTGTCTTGTTTGTTTGTTTGTTTGTTTGTTTGTTTGTTTGTTTGTAATATTGTGAAAACCAATAACATTTTTGGAAGAAAAGAAAAAACAAAAGTTGTGCCAGAAGAGTCGCCAAGTCCCTGCTCATTCACAAAGTTGTGGGTTTGGTTGCGGTTTAATTTCAAGAACACAAGCATTGCAGGGGGTGGGACTGCGTCACCCTCCAAGTCTTCGATTCTATGATTCTAAACTCCTTTCAGGAAGGGGCTGCAACCAAGCAGCCTATAAATGTTATGAAACAGACATGCAACAATTTGACCGCAGAGAAATCCTTAATCCTCGTATAATAAATCCCACAGACCGTGGAGTGAAATTTGCACTTGCAAATCGAGGGTGAGGTGACCACAGCGTGCCACAGAACAGCATGAAGTGTTCTTGCACTCAGGCAAAGCTTTTCACAGGGGGGCCTTAATCAAGAGCCAGCCACTCCCAGCTCAAAGGCCTCCGGTTAATCGTAGAATTCCCGTCTGGCTGCCAAGTGCAGGAGCGAGCTGGAAGAAATAATCTCTCTCCCCCACTTTCTTTCTCTAGCAGTTAAGTGAGACTGAAATTTCATGCCTCAGATCCAACAGCTGAACGCTCTCTAAGAAACAGGCATGCCAAAGATTGCCAGCTTCCCAGTTAACCATCCTTTTTCTGTTGCGCTGTGCCGCTCTGCACCCCATTGCAGCTGAGCCAATTCGGCTGCTCTGATCTTTGCTCAGGAACCTGCAGAAAGCTGTCCTAGGTCCCACGTCCCTGCGGGACTGCCTCTCCTGGTATGCCCCGCGGAGGACCTTAAGGTCCACAAATGACAACACTTTGGAGGTCGCAAGGTGGTTAGATTGGTCTCAAATAGGGCCAGGGCCTTTTCAGTACTGGCCCCGACTTGGTGGAACGCTCTGTCCCAAGAGACTAGGGCCCTGCGGGACTTGACATCTTTCTGCAGGGCCTGCAAGACAGAGATGTTCCGCCCGGCCTTTAGTTTGGACTCAGTCTGACCCTTATGTTGCCCTCCCCTTGTGGTTTTAGTCTATGGGCTTCTTTTAAAACGAGGCTGCATTTTAAATTGCATTTTAACCTGTATTTTAAATTGGTGGGGGTTATTCCTATTATGTTTTTATTGTAATTTGACTGGTGTTAGCCACCCTGAGCTGGGGAGGGTGGAGTATAAATAAAAAATATTAGTAGTAATAATATTAGTATTAGTAGTAGTTGTTGTAGTAGTAGTAGTAGCATGTACTGGATAAAAGTAGATTCAGGTAAGTAGCTGTGTTGGTCTGCTGCAGTCGAAATAAAAAAAAAATGTCCAGTAGCACCTTTTGTTGTTGTTGTTTAGTCGTTTAGTCGTGTCCAACTCTTCATGACCTCATGGACCTTCATGGATCACTGCCTTGCCGTGGTGAAGGGGCTTGAATAACTCAGAGAAGCTATGAGCTATGCCGTGCAGGGCCACCCAAGATGGACAGGTCATAGTGGAGAGTTTTGACCAAACATGATCCACCTGGAGCAGGAACCAGCAAGCCACTCCAGTATCCCTGCCAAGAAAACTCCATGGACAAAGGCAACAGTAGCACCTTAGAGACCAACTAAGTTTATTCTGGGTATAAGCTTTCGTGTGCATGCATAAAATCTGAAGAAGAAGGTTTCTGAAGAAGTGTGCATGCACACGAGAGCTTATACCCAGAACAAACTTAGTTGGCCTCTAAGGTTCTACTGGACATTATTATTATGATTATTATTTGGATAAAAACAGTCCCCCAGGCACCAGCAGCGAGCTGAAGATCCCGGAAGTTCGTGCCGTAACAAAATAGTTAGGTTGTCAGGTGCCGCAGAACACTTCACCATATTTGATACGACAGGCTGATTCTGGAAGACAGGGAGCTCAAAACAGGCCAAGGGTGCAACACCTTCCTTGCAAGGAAGTGTTAAAGTAGTCATTTGCAAAGTGGGTGGTAGCCCCATCTGGGGGTGGCAGGATTGCCTGGGGGTTTTGAGGAAATCTGCAGTTAGCAGAGAAATGGTTGTTGCAGAGAGATAAAAACTATGCTATGAATAAGGTAAATGTTATGTACTGAGTTGAATAGGATCCAAAAGGCAGCAGTCTGATTGGTCCTAGAACAATAGGATCCAAAAGGCAGCAGTCTGATTGGTCCTAGAACAATAGGATCCAAAAGGCAGCAGTCTGATTGGTCCTAGAACAATAGGATCCAAAAGGCAGCAGTCTGATTGGTCCTAGAACAATAGGATCCAAAAGGCAGCAGTCTGATTGGTCCTAGAACAATAGGATCCAAAAGGCAGCAGTCTGATTGGTCCTAGAACAATAGGATCCAAAAGGCAGCAGTCTGATTGGTCCTAGAACCATAGGATCCAAAAGGCAGCAGTCTGATTGGTCTGCAGGAGCCACCCAATCCAGCTCCAGGTGGAAGTGAATCCGCAACCTGATTGGCCTACAGGAGAATCCCGGAATTAGCCAATCACGTGGGGCCCATTGTGTAAATAATGTATATAAAGCAGATATTGTGGGGGAACTTTCATTCCTCACTACTATGAGCTGAATAAAGAGCATGAAATCCACTCTCGACTCCGAGTATAATTCAGTAAAGGTAAAGGAAAACTGGACGGTTAAGTCCAGTCAAAGGCGACTATGGGGTTGCGAGGGAGCTGGCATTTGTCCACAGACAGCTTTCCAGGTCACATGGCCAGCAGGACTAAACCGCTTCTGGCGCAGCAGGACACCGTGACGGAAACCAGAGCACACAGAAACGCCGTTTACCCTCCAGCCGCAGTGGTACCTATTGATCTACTTGTAGTTTGACGTGCTTTTGAACTGCTAGGTTGGCAGGAGCTGGGACAGAGCAATGGGAGCTCACCCCGTCGCGGGGATTCAAACTGCCAACCTTCCAATAGGCAAGCCCAAGAGGCTCAGTGGTTTAGACCACAGCACCACCCAGACTGTGATTCCACAGAAGCACAATGGAGCAATCAATAATAAGTCCCAGAATGCAGTCAAATCCAGATAAAGTCATCCTTTGCTAGGCATGAGTTTGTCTTTTGACGTAAAGCCACTTCCGACATAAGAAGGAGGTGGTGTTGCGGGCTCATGCCCCCAACACGCACACGGGAGCTGGCTTCAACCCCCGCGCGAACAGGGGAATCCTCGGGGCTGCGTCATTCCCCGAGCCACCCTATCGGCCGGCTCTGGGGGCGTGGCTTGCCTCATTTAAGGCAAGCGCAGCCCCGGGATTTCCCTCTTTGGGTCTGCTCAGCTGGTAAGGTTTTCCCACCCACCCACCCTTTAAGGTTCCCCTTTCGACCTTGCTATGGACCTTGGTCTGCCCATGTGTGGGTCACGATTTGGAGCTTCTGCGCATGTGCAAAGCACGATTTAGCACTTCTGCGCATTTGCAAGGGCCAAACCCCAGAAGTAACCCTTTCCGGTACTTCCAGGTTCGGCACAGTGTGCAACCCGAAATCGCACAACCAAAGCGCCTGTAACCCGAGGTATGACTGTATTTGAAGGGCTATCACATGGAGGGTACAGCAAGCTGGTTTTCTGCTGCTCCAGAGTAGAAGACACAAACCAACTGATTCAAATGAGATTCCGACAAAACATCAGGAAGGACTTTCTGACAGCAAGAGCTGTTCAGCAGTGGAACAGTCTCCTTGGAGCTTTTTCAGCAGAGCTTGGATGCCAGCCTGTCAGGGATTCTTTAGTTGTGATTCCTGCATCGCAGCGGGTTGGACTAGATGACCTTTGGAGTTCCCTTCCAACTCTACAATTCTGCTTCTATTATCTCTCCTCAGTTCAGAGGCCCAGCCCTCACCATCCACCCACCCACCTCCGAAACACCTCCCTTGCCACAAGGAGTTAGTAAGCCCATTGGTTTCTAAGCACATTTTCCTTTCAGTGTGTTTAGCAAACATTAATCATCATATCCCTCCAGGGAGGTCAATTGGCAAATATTTTCTCTCTCGTGTGCAGATAATTAATCAAATAAAAATATGACAGGGTGTTTCAAAGGACCTTAGCAACTGCTCCAGCCTTCAATTTTCTGGGCAAACAAAATGAGGGGGGGTGGGGAAGGATCCACAGAATTTAGCAAAAGGTCACACATTTAAGGATATATGTATTCCGCTTCTGACGACTTCTTTAAAAAACAGAAATGAATATTGTCATTAAAAAAGATCAGAGTTAGCCAAGGAAAACCAAAGCCACGGAACAGGCCACCACTAATGAATGGCTTTGATTTGATTAAAGCCTTTTTACTGGATTAAATAACCATAGAACTATAGTCTTCAAAGGAACCCTTTTAAAATTAGAGGCAGGATGTCCTATTCCTAATAAACCCAAGTAGTTTCCATGCCAACTATTATTTCTGGACACTGTTTGAGAGACGGCGTGGCATAGCGGTTGACAGCATGAGCTATAAGCTGGGAAACTGCCGGGTTCAAATCTTGCTCAGGTGTGAAAACATGCCATGTAGCACAGGGGCGTTATCCAGACTCAAACCATTTGTCCCTTTCAATGTAGGAACATAAGAAGAGGCTGCTGGATCAAGGCCATGTCCCATTTAGTCCAGCATCCTGGTCTCACAGGGGCCAACCAGTTGGGGAAACCCGAAAACGAGATCTGAGCACATGAACCCTCTCCCCTCCTGGGGTTTCCAGCAACGGGGACTCAGAGATTTTTCCACCTCTGGCAGGCGAGGCAGAGCAGAGCAATCCTGGCCATTAGTCATCCATAGCCCTCTCCTCTTCCATGAATTTGTCCGATCCTCATTCAAAGTCATCTAGATTGGTGGCCGTCACTGTGCTCCAACGACAGAAAGGTAAAGGTAAAGGGATCCCTGACCATTAGGTCCAGTCATGGCCGACTCTGGGGTTGCGGCACTCATCTCGCTTTATTGGCCGAGGGAGCCAGCATACAGCTTCCGGGTCATGTGGCCAGCATGACTAAGCCGCTTCTGGTGAACCAGAGCAGAACACGGAAACGCCATTTACCTTCCCGCTGGAGTGGTACCTATTTATCTACTTGCACTTTGACATGCTTTCGAGCTGCTAGGTGGGCAAGAGCAGGGACCGAGCAATGGGAGCTCACCCCGTCGCGGGGATTTGAACCGCCAACCTTCTGATCGGCAATCCCTAGGCTCTGTGGTTTAACCCACAGCGCCACCTGCGTCCCTTCCAACGACAGAGGAAGTCAAAAAAAGACAGGGGGCTGCGTGCCTTGTCCTTTTTGTTACCTGGACAGGTAAGGTCACGCCCACCTCTAGTCACATGCAAAGGAAGGATGTCCCAATCCAGGAGGAAACAGGAAGTTCTGACTGGCTGGACCAAACAGCCCCTTGCATGTCCACTCTAGGAAAACAAGGAATGTTGTACTTGACTGCTGCTTATGTATTACATCCCACACCAGGGTCATCTAAAGAGAACCCTGACAGGTGGCAAACCAATCTCTGGTTTAAAAACCCCAAGGAAAGAGAGTCCACCACATTCTACACTTGTCCATTCCACTGTCAAACGACTCTTACCATTAGAAGGATCTTCCTAAGGTTAAGTCAGAATCTCCTTTCTTGTCATTTGGATGGGTTCAGGTGGTCCTCCTTTCGAGGCAGCAGAAAACATGCTTATTCCATTTTATTTATTTATTTATTTATTTATTTATTTATTTATTTATACCCCGCCCATCTGGCTGAGTTTCTCCAGCCACTCTGGGCGGCTCCCAATCGAGTGTTAAAAACAGTACAGCATTAAATGTTTAAAACTCCCCTGAACAGGGCTGCCTTCAGATGTCTTTTAAAGATAGGATAGCTGCTTATTTCCTTCACATCTGAAGGGAGGGCGTTCCACAGGTCGGGTGCCACTACTGAGAAGGTTCTCTGTCTGGTTCCCTGTAACCTCACTTCTCACAATGAGGGAACTACCAGAAGACCCTCAGCGCTGGACCTCCGTGTCCGGGCTGAACGATGGGGGAGGAGACGCTCCTTCAGGTATACAGGACCGAGGCTGTTTAGGGCTTTAAAGGTCAGCACCAACACTTTGAATTGTGCTCAGAAATGTGCTGGGAGCCAATGCAGATCTCTCAGGACCGGTGTTATGTGGTCCCAGCAGCCACTCCCAGTCACCAGTCTAGCTGCCGCGTTCTGGTATTAGTTGTAGTTTCTGGTTCACCTTCAAAGGTAGCCCCAAGTAGTCCAAGCGGGAGATAACTAGAGCATGCACCACTCTGGTGAGACAGTCTGCAGGCAGGTAGGGTCTCAGCCTGCGTACCAGTTGGAGATGATAAACAGCTGCCCTGGACACAGAATTGACCTGCGCCTCCATGGATAGCTGTGAGTCCAGAATGACTCCCAGGCTGCGCACCTGGTCCTTCAGAGGCACAGTTACCCCATTCAGGACCAGGGAATCCCCCACACCTGCCCGCCTCCTGTCCCCCCAAAAACAGTACTTCTGTCTTGTCAGGATTCAACCTCAATCTGTTAGCCGCCATCCAACCTCCAAACTCCTCCAGGCACTCACACAGGACCTTCACTGCCTTCACTGGTTCCATGGGACAGCCCTTCAGATATTTGAAGATGGGTGTCTTGTCGCCTCCCAGTCTCGACTCTTTCCCAGGCTAACCATCCCCGACACCTTCGACCGTTCCTCACAAGGCTTGGTTTCCAGACCCTCATCATCCTGGCTGCACACCTTCCCACGATGCACTAGTTCAGGATCCCTTCCTGCAATCTGTATGAGGAGGGAAAAACTTGGGGGGAGAGCGGCAGCAGCAGTCTTCTGGGGGGGGGTGCCGGGGGGCAGGTGCAGACCACGCTCCTTTGACACCGGGCCTGCTCCCCCTCACTCGATTTGCCAGCTCCTCTCTCCCCGCCGGGACCTGCACCATGAATGATTCATTGGCCGAGTCAGCGCCTCGCCATATCCAGACGCCGGCAGTCACTCCAGCGCGAAAGTCATTTGATAAATATTTAATTGAACCCATCAATCCGGCAGCCGAGGCAGCAGCCCCAGGTGCAAAAAATATTCGCTTTGCCTATAGGACTCTGCCAGGAGGGGCGAGGTGGCACAGGGGGCTCCAGGGGGCAAGGTTGGGGGGAGAGACGCAGATCTCTCCTGTACAAGATGATGCCAGGTGCCCTCTGGCTTTGCTACCCTGTTTTGGGGATAGAATCCTAGAATTGTAGAATTGGGAGGGACCCCCAAAGGCCATCTAGTCCAACCCACTGCAATGCAGGAATCTCAGGTAAAGCATCCACGGCAGTTTGGTGTGCTTAAAAAATCTGTGTTTGATAGCTTCCAAGGAAGGAGAGTCCAAATACCAGAAGGGTTCCTATCATGAGTCATAAGAACATCAGAGGGACCCAATGACCTCTCCGAAAATCTCAAAACCAGGAGAGGTTCGTATGGGGGAATGTGCTCTTTCAGAATGCTTGGCTGCAAGTCATTTAAAGGGCATAATCAATGGTCACTCTCAGACCCTGCAAGTGTCCCAGGACAGGGCCGTTTTTGGTGGCTGTGATCTCACACGATTTCATGCCGAGATCTCGCCCTGAAATAGCTGCTTTGATTAAGGCTGTGTTAAAGCTATGGTTTTCCCAGTAGTGATGTATGGAAATGAGAGCTGGACCATAAAGAAGGCTGATCGCCGAAGAATGGATGCTTTTCAATTCTGGTGCTGAAGGAGACTCTTGAGAGTCCCATGGACTGCAAGAAGATCCAACCGATCCATTCTGAAGGAAATCAGCCCTGAGTGCTCACTGGAAGGACAAATCCTGAAGCCAAGGCTCCAAGACTTTGGCCACCTCATGAGAAGAGAAGACTCCCTGGAAAAGACCCTGATGTTGGGAAAGATGGAGGGCACAAGGAGAAGGGGACGACAGAGGACAGATGGTGGGACAGTGTTCTCAAAACTGCTAACATGAGTTTGATCAAACTGCGGGAGGCAGTGGAAGACAGGAGGGCCTGGCGTGCTCTGGTCCAGGGGGTCACGAAGAGGCGGACACGACTAAACGACTAAACAACAACAACAACAACAATCAAGGCTGTGATCTCTTGCGGTGCTCCAAAGCGTGTCATGGGTATGGGCAGGCCAGCAACAGCCTGATCTGTTCTCTGGGTGAAGCTTGCCCACCTAAGAGTCACCCACTTACGTCTCGCACCAACCGGGCCATTGGTCCACCCAATGTGTTGATGTTTTGAGACTTGGAAGGGAACCCAAAGGTCAACTAGTCCAGCCCCCCTTGCGATGCAGGAATCGCAGCTAAAGAAGTCTCAAAACATCAGCTCAGTTGCTTAGAGCCTGGTGTTGATAACACCAATGTTGCAGGTTTGATCCCCGTATAGGACAGCTGCCTGGCAGGGGGTTGGACTAGGAGTGGCCAACTCCCAAGAGACTGTGATCTACTCACAGAGTTAAAAACTGACAGTGATCTTTTTTTAGGAATGAGGAAGGCCTGCTTTTTAGGGGAGTCAAAGTTATTGAGCTCCTTGGGGAGAACCAGTGATCTACCTTACCTTTCTCGCCCTGATCTGGCCACAGTGATCCATGCAACCTCCAGGCTTGATTATTGCAACTCGCTCTACGTGGGGCTGCCCTTGAAGCTGACCCAGAAACTGCAGTGGGTGCAGAATGCCACAGCGAGGCTCCTTACGGGGTCCTTGCCGTGGGATCGCATTCATCCAGTGCTTTACCAGCTGCACTGGCTTCCGGTGGAGTCCAGGGTCAGGTTTAAGGTGCTGGTTTTGACCTTTAAAGCCCCAGGACCCACGTACCTACGGGACCGCCTCTCCTGGTATGCCCTGCAGAGGACCTTAAGGTCCACAAATGACAACACTTTGGAGGTCCCAAGTTGCAAGGTCCCAAGTTGCAAGATTGGTCTCAACTAGGGCCAGGGTCTTTTCAGTACTGGCCCCGACTTGGTGGAACGCTCTGTCACAAGAGACCAGGGCCCTGCGGGACTTGACATCTTTCTGCAGGGCCTGCAAGACAAAGCTGTTCCGCCTGGCCTTTGGTTTGGACTCAGTCTGACCCTTATGTTTCCCTCCCCTTATGGTTTTGATCTGTGGGCTACTTTTAAAATGAGGCTACATTTTAAAGTGCATTTTAACCTGTATTTTAAATTGGTTCCCCCCCCCCCATTGTGTTTTTACTGTGATTTTATTGGTGTTAGCTGCCCTGAGCCCGGCTCTGGCCGGGGAGGGCGAGGTATTAATAAAAATTATTATTATTATTATTATTATTATTATTATTATTATTATTATTACCACAATTCATGATCTACCTATTGAACGTGCCTCAACCAGATCCTCAAGGTCTCCTCCTACAATTCTATGGGGCTGGGGGTTGTGCAAAGTATTCGCTTTCCCAGCTTAGTTATTCTACCTCATCCTCTTGGGGTTGAGAATCGTTGCCCCAGCTCTATGCCCTTCAAAGTTGTGCAGCAGACAGAAATTCAACAGGTTCAGCTCTCTCTCTCTCTCTCTCTACCTCCTTGCTGTAGAGATAAAGAGTTTGATTTCTGCAGCAGCCCTGCCAGACAGAAAGGTGGAAACCCTTTCCCCCTAACACAGGCGGAAGATAGCCGGGGAGTTATGAGGGTGGGGCAGTGCAGGGGGGGGGGAGAACAGGCAGGAATCTGACTGCAGCTGTTCCGCTTGGCAGTTGGGGAGAAGGTCACCCAGCAGATAATTTTTCCGTTTGGGCAGGGAGAGAGGGAGAGAGGGGGAACGTGACACACGCGAACATTGTTCTTGGATCCCTTCAAACCCTCCCCGCTGCGCTTCTCCCATCCAGCCTCGAGACGATTTTGCTCATCGTTAATTAATGTATCCCTAAACATAGCCATTAAAATAATATCGGAGCAACATGGTCCATTTCCTTTTGTGCATTGCAGACCCAGAGTTTTCTTTCTGTGTATAAATCATAAATGCATATATATATATATATATATATATTTGCTTTCGTAGATTTTCACGGGTACAGGAATGCAGGTTTTGGTGTCCTCGGGTGTCTTCCCGTGTAAAAGTTGGGGTGTCTAGGCGACGTTTCGACGAGGTCTCACTCGTCATCTTCAGGCTGGTGCTTTCGGCTTCTTGTTACTGGAACAGAGCAGGATCTCAGTGTTTGAGTTCCTATAAATACTGTTGAGGGGGTGTGGTGTATAGCCTCCAATGTTCTGGGCAGAGAGGAAGTTCCCAGGCTAGTGTGCCTTTTCTTCTTTTGTTCCTTAATTACTTGAGGGATATCTTGAGTGATTTCTTGAGTGATATCCTGAGTACCACTTAGGTGGGTCATTAGGTGTGGATTAGTTGCTAAAGTCTTTGTGTCTTGACCTCTTGAACTTTGTGAAGAGTTTTTCTGAGAAGATGGCTGTACTGCACTTAGTTGTGCTCTGGCTTGGCTTCGTGTATAGGGGCGAGCTGTGGTTTTGTGGCCTGTGTCAGCCAGATCTGTGTAGGGATTGCAGGGGGGTGCAGCATCCGGAGGTGCCACCATGGTTTGGCTACTGGATGGTGTCTGTAATTTATCTGTGGAGAGGGTCTGGGTTTGGGTCTGGTGTGGTTGATTGGTGATGGCGTTCTGTGTGCCTCTGGATCTGGTGTCAGTTTTTGTGGGGAGGGCTAATTTCCAGATGTCTGGCAAGCGGGATGTGTCGTCACGCTTGTTCATGTTGTGAGGGTGTTTCTCTATCTCGATGGCTTCCATGATTATTCTCTTGTGGTGATGTTCCATGTTAAAGAGCAATTTGGAATCTGCAAAATTAATTTCGTGTCCTGTTTCTTTCATGTGTTGGAAAAGAGAGGAAGTTTTTTCTTCTTTTTTGACGGCATTCTTGTGTTCTGCGATACGTGCATTTATTCGTCTGTTTGTTTGTCCAATGTACGTGGCTGGGCAGACTTTGCAGGGTATTTCATAGACCCCTTGGTTTTCCAACTGGATTTTATCCAGATTTTAGCCCTCCCCACAAAAACTGACACCAGATCCAGAGGCACACAGAACGCCATCACCAATCAACCACACCAGACCCAAACCCAGACCCTCTCCACAGATAAATTACAGACACCATCCAGTAGCCAAACCATGGTGGCACCTCCGGATGCTGCACCCCCCTGCAATCCCTACACAGATCTGGCTGACACAGGCCACAAAACCACAGCTCGCCCCTATACACGAAGCCAAGCCAGAGCACAACTAAGTGCAGTACAGCCATCTTCTCAGAAAAACTCTTCACAAAGTTCAAGAGGTCAAGACACAAAGACTTTAGCAACTAATCCACACCTAATGACCCACCTAAGTGGTACTCAGGATATCACTCAAGAAATCACTCAAGATATCCCTCAAGTAATTAAGGAACAAAAGAAGAAAAGGCACACTAGCCTGGGAACTTCCTCTCTGCCCAGAACATTGGAGGCTATACACCACACCCCCTCAACAGTATTTATAGGAACTCAAACACTGAGATCCTGCTCTGTTCCAGTAACAAGAAGCCGAAAGCACCAGCCTGAAGATGACGAGTGAGACCTCGTCGAAACGTCGCCTAGACACCCCAACTTTTACACGGGAAGACACCCGAGGACACCAAAACCTGCATTCCTGTACCCGTGAAAATCTACGAAAGCAAATATCTCACCTCTACGGGGAGGAAACCTTCCAGCTGACAAGAACCTACGAGAAACTAGAAGTCCGAAGAGCCACCATCTTATGTGATCTCTTGTTCCTACGCAACTGCCGAGACAACAACTTAATTCCCACGTGCTTCCAACTTAAATTCCATTCTAAAACCCCAGCTACCGAAAGGATCCTGAAACGAACTGAACTATCCCTAATCAGAAACGAACTACACAAGAAAAGATACCTACTAAACCAAACCAACAAAGATCTGCTCACTCTTCACCTCAAACTCTGTAACAAAATCCACCCTGCACTCTGGGACAAATGCAAACAACTAGCCGTCTGGAGAGCTGAAACGGAGACCTCACATAAGACAGACACACACACCAACAAACTCCACAAACTAGAGAAACGCCAGAAGCCCAGCCACCCTCCACAACAACCCATGAAACAAACAGTACATAACATATCAGACAGGATCCTCACCACAACTGAAACCAAAGTACTCTCCAAAGGTTTCAACTTTGCAGTCGCCCCGAGACGCATCCCCACGGAAAACATCATATGCGGAGTCGAAGCTAGCCTAACCAAAATCAACCCAGATGAAGCCAATAAAATCAGACTTGAAGTCACCAACATCCTCTGCTCCAGCAAACCACCCAGAAGCAATTTACACAAAGAAGAACAGAAAGCACTCACCAACCTGAGGAAAGACAACAACATAATCATTCTCCCAGCAGACAAAGGTAATGCCACTGTGGTGATGAACACATCGGACTACCAAGCAAAACTATCAAATCTACTCCAAGATCCTACCTACCAACCTATAAAAACAGATCCCACCACCTATCTGGAAAAAACCACCAAATCCAAAATAAAAGCCTCTCCTATCAGTGAAGAAATCCAGCTAAGAATCATCCCCAGAGAAAAATCATCCAGATGCCCCAAACTCTACGGCCTCCCCAAGATACACAAAGAAGGAACACCACTCAGACCAATAGTCAGCTCCATAGGCTCACCTCTACAAAATCTCGCTAAATTTCTCGCCAAGCAACTTCAGCCCTATGCAGAATCCATCTCTTCACACGTTCCAAACTCCCTCCAGTTCATAGAAACAATAAAGAAGCAAAACCTACATCCTAATGACCTACTTGTGAGCTTCGATGTTGTATCTCTCTTCACACAAGTGCCCATTAATGAAGCCTTGACAGCCATTCAAAACAAATACAATCCCCCCGAATACATCTTGGACCTGACCAACCACTGCCTAACCAACACGTACTTCATCCACAATGGACAAAGATACAAACAGATAGAAGGAGCACCTATGGGATCACCCCTCTCACCGGTCATCGCAAACCTGTACATGGAACACTTTGAAACCAATGCTTTAGACAAGTCAGAACACAAACCCAAACTTTGGCTCAGATATGTTGACGACACCTTTGTAATTTGGCCACACGGGAAGGAAAAACTGGATAGCTTCCTCACACATCTCAACAGCCTACACCCCAAAATACAATTCACTATGGAAATAGAAGCCAACAACCAACTTCCCTTCCTTGACGTCCTAATCTACAAAAAACCTGATGGCTCCCTAGGACACACTATCTACCGGAAAAAAACACACACCAACCGCTACTTACATGCACAATCACACCACCACCCTGCACAAATAAACTCCGTAGCCAAGACTCTCATCTCCAGAACCAAACGCCTGGCTGACAAAGACCACTTGACAACTGAGTTACAGAATCTCTCAAATGTGTTAATTGCCAATGGATACCAGCAAAACAGGGTTACGAAGCTAATCCAAAAAGAAACACCCCCCAAAAACCAAGACACAGAAGAAAACAATGGCATGGCCCTCCTTCCTTATATGAAGGGCACTACAGATAAAATTAGCAAAATCCTCCATAAACACAATATCAAAACAGCCTTTTGCACCAACCAAAAAATAGCCAATATCCTCAGAAACCCCAAGGATAAAATCCAGTTGGAAAACCAAGGGGTCTATGAAATACCCTGCAAAGTCTGCCCAGCCACGTACATTGGACAAACAAACAGACGAATAAATGCACGTATCGCAGAACACAAGAATGCCGTCAAAAAAGAAGAAAAAACTTCCTCTCTTTTCCAACACATGAAAGAAACAGGACACGAAATTAATTTTGCAGATTCCAAATTGCTCTTTAACATGGAACATCACCACAAGAGAATAATCATGGAAGCCATCGAGATAGAGAAACACCCTCACAACATGAACAAGCGTGACGACACATCCCGCTTGCCAGACATCTGGAAATTAGCCCTCCCCACAAAAACTGACACCAGATCCAGAGGCACACAGAACGCCATCACCAATCAACCACACCAGACCCAAACCCAGACCCTCTCCACAGATAAATTACAGACACCATCCAGTAGCCAAACCATGGTGGCACCTCCGGATGCTGCACCCCCCTGCAATCCCTACACAGATCTGGCTGACACAGGCCACAAAACCACAGCTCGCCCCTATACACGAAGCCAAGCCAGAGCACAACTAAGTGCAGTACAGCCATCTTCTCAGAAAAACTCTTCACAAAGTTCAAGAGGTCAAGACACAAAGACTTTAGCAACTAATCCACACCTAATGACCCACCTAAGTGGTACTCAGGATATCACTCAAGAAATCACTCAAGATATCCCTCAAGTAATTAAGGAACAAAAGAAGAAAAGGCACACTAGCCTGGGAACTTCCTCTCTGCCCAGAACATTGGAGGCTATACACCACACCCCCTCAACAGTATTTATAGGAACTCAAACACTGAGATCCTGCTCTGTTCCAGTAACAAGAAGCCGAAAGCACCAGCCTGAAGATGACGAGTGAGACCTCGTCGAAACGTCGCCTAGACACCCCAACTTTTACACGGGAAGACACCCGAGGACACCAAAACCTGCATATATATATATATATATATATACACACACACACATACTGGTTAAGAGAACTTTTGTTCTGCAAGCATAGATCCACATTCCTGGCAGCTGCTGGGAATCCTTCCAAGGCCCTTTTTAGCATGCCAGGGAGCAGCTCCTTCCATTGCACATGTGAGTTGGTCGGCTCAGCAAATCTAGGAAGAGAGCAGGCCTTGGATCTTTCAAGAGCCAGTGTGGTGTGGGATACTCAGAGTGCCAGACTAGGACATGGGAGACCAGGGTTCAAATCCCCCCCCCCCCCTTGGCCACCCTGAAGCTCACCAGGCCTGCCTCACAAGGTCGTCGTGAGCATGAAATGGCAAGGAGGAAAAGCTGCACTCCTTGGAGGATGGCAGGCAGGGTGCAAATGGCCACAAATCATCAAAATGAATAGAAGTGCAGAACTGAAGGGATCGCCAAAGGTCATCTAGTCCAACCCCTGCGGTGCCTGAATCGGAGCTACAGTCCCTGGAAACAGCTATCCCACACATGAGACTTGAAGGGCCTAACCCATAAGGGAGGCATTCAAAAGACGGCGGTCAAAATCAGCAAGTCGCATGGGGGGTGGTATCAGGGTCGTCTCAGTGGTGGCTCCTTTTCTGTGGGATGCACAAATTTACACTGTTTTTGGTTTTTTTAAAAAAGAATTTTGTTACCTCTACTGCTTTTTAATTTGGAATCTTATGTTGTTTCATTATAGCAGTGGTAGTATTTTAAACCTGTTTTTCGAGTAACTGTCCTGAGTATATTAAGTGGAGGTCAGGGTGCAAAATACTCTTCAGGCACATCCAACAGGTAGATCGTGATCTACCGATAGATCACTGGATGTCTCTGGTAGATCTCTAGCTCCCCCCAAAGAAGCTCAAAAACTTTGGCTCCCCTAAAAAAAGGTCATGATTTTAGCCCTGCTTTCCTCCTCCCTAAAATAAACCTCAACAACTTTGACCCGAACCCCAAAAAAGGGGGTAGATCACTGCAATCTCTTGGGAGTTGGCCACCCCTGCTCTAAATGAATTAGCAGTATCTCACCTGAGCTATGAACTCATCTGGTGGGAGTCAGGCTTCCCCAACTACCTGACCTGATGGATCAGTTATCTGTCGCTGCAGGTTTATTAAGGAAAGCCAGCATTGCAGACCTTCCTAGTGTCCCTGTTTTCCAAGGACGTCCCTGATTTAGAGAAGCCATCCTGGTTTCTGATTCGATCCCGGAATGTCTTGCTTTTCCTTGTTGTTGTTTAGTCGTTTAGTCATGTCCAACTCTTCATGACCCCCTGGACCAGAGCACGCCAGGCACTCCTGTCTTCCACTGCCTCCTGCAGTTTGGTCAAACTCATGCTGGTAGCTTTGAGAACACTGTCCCACCATATCATCCTCCATCGCCCCCTTCTCCTTGTGCCCTCCATCTTTCCCAACATCAGGGTCTTTTCCATGGAGTCTTCTCTTCTCCTGAGGTGGCCAAAGTCTTGGAGCCTCAGATTCAGGATCTGTCCTTCCAGTGAGCACTCAGGGCTGATTTCCTTCCGAATGGAGAGGTTGGATCTTCTTGCAGTCCATGGGACTCTCAAGAGTCTCCTCCAGCACCAGAATTCAAAAGCATCAATTCTTTGGCGATCAGCCTTCTTTATGGTTCAGCTCTCACTTCCAGACATCACTACTGGGAAAACCATGGCTTTAACTATACAGACCTTTTCCTTAAAGGTAAAGGGACCCCTGACCATTAGGTCCAGTCGTGACCGACTCTAGGGTTGCAGTGCTCATCTCGCTTTATTGGCCAAGGGAGCCGACGTACAGCTTCCGGGTCATGTGGCCAGCATGACTAAGCCGCTTCTGGTGAACCAGAGCAGCACACGGAAACGCCGTTTACCTTCCCGCCGGAGCAGTACCTATTTATCTACTTGCACTTTGACATGCTTTCGAACTGCTAGGTTGGCAGGAGCTGGGACCGAGCAACGGGAGCTCACCCTGTCATGGGGATTTGAACAGCCGAACTTTTGATCGGCAAGTCCTAGGCTCTGTGGTTTAACCCACAGCGCCACCCATGTTCCACAACCTTTTCCTTAGGACATCCCTATTTTCATTTGAGAAATGTTGGAGTTATCCAACCCCTGAGCTGTTCTGAAGGCAATTCTGTATAGGGGAGGGCTTTTTTAAAAATGTTTAATGTTTTATTATTATTTTTAATATGTTGGAAGCCTCCCAGAGTGGCTGGGGCAACCCAGTAAGACATGTGCGGGGTATAAATAATAAAAAATAGCATTATGGAATGGGACATCCCTATTTCTATCAGAGAAATGTTGGAGGGTATGGGATTGTGCAGCGGCTGCAGCGTCGAACTAAGACCTCGGAGACCAGGGTTCGAATCTGCACCCAGCCGTGAAGCTCATGGGGTGACCCTGGTCCAGTCGGCCGAGCCTACCTCCCAGGGTTGTTCTGGTGGGGATTAAATGAAGAGGGGAAGAAGTATGGCAGAGCTTAGCCATCATGGCTAGTAACTCTTCTGTTCACACAGCGGCCGGATGCATCTTCTGGGAAATCTGCAAGCAACAGCAACCCTTGCCCACACACACACATACACACACACACACACACACACCCTGGCTGTTCGGCTTGGAATCAACTTGATCCCCTCCCCATTTTTCCTTTTTCCTTTCTCCTTCTGTGATGGAACTCCTATTTGGGGACTTCCCTGGCTTTTTCTGGCCCATGTAGGACATGTCTGGATAGTTAGCCTTGGTGAAGACTTGACGTTTTCATACCCAAAAAGTTTTTTATTTGAGGCTGCATTTCAATGTTTTCATGTTGTATTTTAATCTTGTTTTTAAGTTGTAGTTCAGTCAATTTGCTTTTATATCGGGTGTTAGCCGCCCTGGGCCCGGTCTTGGCTGGGGAGGGCAGGGTATAAATAAATATATTTGGGGGGGTATAATTTTAATTAAAGATTTAAACAAAACATATTATCCAAAAGATGTCATCCTTAATTTTTCCCCCATTTCCCCTCAGTTTCAGTCTTTGCTTTCTTTGTGAATGCTGTTCTCTGCATGTTACAAAGTTGTATAAATCCTTAAATTGTTTAACTGATTATTGTCAATAAAAAGTTTGTGAGTGTTTATTCAAAGCCTGCCAAGAAGTCCAGTTCACTTTGTTGCCTTTGCAAAGGGTTCCCATTCATCTTTAAAGTCACAGGTATCCTTGTCCCGTAGCTTGTGTGTCAATAATTTTTATTATTCACAGCAACTGGGATTCAGAACTGTGCTGGCACCGCCAATATCACGAGGGTGGGCTGCTAGATTCCCTTCCCGCCAGGACCCAGCCTTTTCCTCTCCTTAGGAATCGGCCGCACCCAGCCAATGCCGCTGGTGAAAAGAGGCTTCCCATGTACGGCCCATCTGGCCGCATCCAGAGCCCTAGATGGCTGTCCACTCAGCCTCTCTGCTGGGTTCAGTTCAAGCCGAGGTCCACATTGACGTCAGTGGCATTAGCGGCCGCACTCCGGCGAGAAAATCTTCTTAGCCCCGGGCAGCAGGCAGGGAAACGTGCCACACCTGCTGTGGCAAGAGAGGGACGAGGGCGGGCAGGTATCGTCCTCATACACCCCAAACTTACTGCCGCCATGGGTCCAGGAAGGCCGGAGGGAAGGGGGAAGCAGGAGAGACGTCCAGCAAAGGCTCCGCTGAAACTAAAATCCTCATTGTAAATAAGAGATTTCTCTCTCTCATCAGGAGAGAGGGGCTTCCCCATGCAACTCAGAAAAGGGCAGAATTTACAGCGGCAATTCTCTCATTGGCCTCTCGTCAGGATAATAATAATAATAATTTTTAATTATACCCCACCCTTCCCGGTTTAAAAACCGGGCTCAGGGCGGATAACGGCAAATATAAAACATGGATTAAAATGCGACTTAAAAACAGCATAAAATGCAGCATCAATATCAATAAAGTTGAAAAATTCAGGGGTCATTTTTTTCGGGGGCGAACCAAGTCAATGGACATCAAATGATTACCAGGGCTAACTGGTCATGTTGGTCCTACTAGGGCCAGCAAGGAGACCAGGGAAGAGTTTAAATGTGGGGTCCCAGAAAGGGTTTCTTCATAGAAGAGGGAAGGGGAAAGGGAATGGAGGATCAGGTTAATTCAAATTGAACGCCAGGTGGAATAACTCTGTCTTACAGGCCCTGCGGAAGGAAGTTAAATCGTGCAGGGCTCTGGTCTCATGGGACAGATCATTCCACCAGGTCGGAGCCATCACTGAAAAGGCCCTGGCCCTGGGGGAGGATAATCTGACTTCCTTAGGACCCGGGACCCTTAAACTATTACTATTCATGGACCTTACGGTCCTCTGCAGGACATACCAGGAGAGGTGGTCCTGTAAATATGAAGGCCATAAGCCACAAAGGGCTTTAAAGGTCAAAACCAGCACCTTAAACCTGACCCTATGCAGTCATACCTCTTGTTACGTTTGCTTCAGGTTGCGCATTTTTAGGTTGCATCCTACCGCAACCCAGAAGTACCAGAAGGGGTTACTTCCGGGTTTCGCCGCTCGCACATGCGCAGATGCGCAAAATGATGTCACGTGCATGCGCAGAAGCGGCAAATCGCAACCCGTGCAGACGCGCAGGCACGGGTTGCATTCCTTTCATGTTGCAAATGGGGCTCCGGAACGGATCCCGTTCACAACCAGAGGTACCACTGTACTCCACCGGGAGCCAGTGCAACTGGTAAAGCACTGGGTGAATATGTTCCCATGGCAGGGACCCTGTGAGGAGCCTCACTGCAGCATTTTGCACCCGCTGGAGTTCCTGGGTCAGCTTCAAGGGCAGCCCCACATAGAGCGAATTACAGTAGTCAAGCCTGGAGATGACCATCGCATGGATCACTGTGGCCAGGTCGGGGCGGGAAAGGTAAGGGACCAACTGCTTGATGCGGCGAAGTTGGAAAAATGTCGCCTTGGCTGTTGCTGTAACTTGCGCCTCCATGGAAAGGGAGGCGTCAAGGATTACACCCAAACTCTTAATGGCACTAACTGAGCCCCCACAAGAGATGGGAGTTAGCCCCCCAACCCCATGTCATCCCAACCCAGCCAGAGGACCTCTGTCTTTGAAGGATTTAATTTCAGTCGGCTCTCACGAAGCCATCCAGCCACAGCTTCCAAGCATCTGGTCAGTGTGTTCGGGGCCGAGTCGGTGTGGCCGTCCATCAGCAGATAGAGCTGAGTGCCATCAGCATATTGGTGACAGCCCAGCCCAAAGCTCCGGACAATCTGTGCAAGTGGGCACAGAAAGATGCTGTCAGCATCAACATTGCTTCCTCTCCTCGACGGAAAGAAGCACCCGAAATGTGGCAAGGTGGGTATTTGTCATTTAAGAGCAGAGAGATGGATTGACTGATTGTGTATTGATCAGCTTTTTATATCATCTTTAGATGTTGGGTTGCTGGGGAAGTTTGTAGACTCAGAACGAAACAGCAATTAAGCATTACTGTGGACACTCAGGTTGCAAACATGATCCGTGCGGGAGGCACGTTCGCAACCTGCAGTGTTCACAACCCATGACCCACACGTCTGCACATGCGTAGGTCATGATTTGGTGCTTCTGCACATGCGCAAGTGCTGAGACCCGGAAGTAACCCATTCTGGTACTTCCGGGTTCAGCACAGTGTGCAACCCAAAATCGCACAACCCAAAGCGTCAAACCCGAGGTATGACTGTATGTTACATGTCACCCCACTCTCCAGGGGGTGAGAGATCTCTGGGGTTCCAGGGTTCAGTTGGGTTCAGTTTCCTTGGAATTAAGATCAGCAGAAGATATAGTGTCTTTAGGGAAATGGTTTTAACTACCCATATATACAAGCTAAGCCTAGGATAGAGAGGCTCACAGCATTGACAGCCCAACCAATCTTTCTTCTCCATTAGTCATGACTTCGAATCCAGCACAGAGCAAGCAGGTCTCTGTGTCTCCAGCTTCCAGTTCATCTCACAACCACTCTGGCAAATGTCCTCCTACCTGGCAGCTAGGTGAGCGGGTGGAGGAAAGGCCCACCCATAACCCAGGATTGCCCCAGGACTTAGTTGCAGCTCTTGCAAGCTGGCTCATTCTTTGGAGACGTTGATGAGGACACCCCAGCGACCAGCTAAGGTCGTTGTCTTACAAAGAAACTTGTCTGATTCATTGAGCAATATTTATTAGATGCTAAACTTCCCTGGGTACAGGACCCCCAAGAATTGGAACGGTTACTCAGGGCATCATCCAGGCTGACGCCTCCAAACCCACAACTTCACAATAAATCTCCAACAGTCCTTGCAACAGAGACATCATCACACAACAATCAAAAGAGCCAGAAGTTCGAAACACATCAGATGGTAAACACTTGGCAGAAGAAGGAGGCATTAAAAGACGTTAAAATTCATGGCCTAGGACCCTCATACCTACGGGACTGCCTCTTCTGGTATGCCCCATGGAGGACCTTAAGGTCCATAAATAGCAGCACCCTAGAGGTCCCGGGCCCTAAGGAACTTAGATTAGTTTCAGCCAGAGCCAGGGCCTTTTCAGCACTGGCCCCATCCTGGTAGAACACTCTGTCTCATGAGACCAGGGCCCTGCGGGATCTGATTTCTTTCCGCAGGGCCTGTAAGACAGAGTTGTTCCACCTGGCCTTTGGCTTGGAGTCAATTTGATTCCCTCCCCATCTTTCCTTTTTCCTTTCTCCTCCTGTGATGAGGCTGCATTTTAATGTTTTAATGTTGTATTTTAATCTTGTTTTAAAGTTGTATTCATTCAGCTTCTTTTTATTATTGCTTGGTAGCCACCCTGAGCCTGGCCTTGGCTGGGGAGGGCGGGGTATAAATAAAAATTATTATTATTATTATTATTATTATTATTAGTGCCAGATGAATATTCCCATGTGGAGAGAATTCCACAGGAAGCATCTTTCAGCATCTGGGTTTCAAAAACATTGTGCCACTCCGAGTTCCCTGCTGGACGAAACGTTGGGTGTCAGTGCCCTTGATTCCTTTACAGCCACTTTTGTCCAAATAGATACACTTCATCATCGTTGTTTTATTCCTGGAGCAGTTCCTAAAACACCTACAAAGTATAGAATCGCAGAATAGTAGAGTTGAACTGGCGGCTAACAGACTGAGGTTGAATCCTGACAAGACAGAAGTACTGTTTTGGGGGACAGGGGGCAGGCAGCTGTGGGGGACTCCCTGATCCTGAATGGGGTAACTGTGTCCCTGAAGGACCAGGTGCGCAGTCTGGGAGTCATTCTGGACTCACAGCTGTCCATGGAGGTGCAGGTTAATTTGGTGTCCAGGGCGGCTGTCTACCAGCTCCATCTGGTACGCAGGATGAGACCCTATCTGCCTGCAGACTGCCTCGCCAGAGTGGTGCATGGTCTCACTTGGACTACTGCAATGCACCCTATGTGGGGCTATCTATGAAGGTGACCTGGAAACTGCAACTAATCCAGAATGTGGCAGGTGGACTGATGACTGTGAGCAGGCCGCCAAGACTACATAACACCGGTCAGAAAGACTTACATTGGCTCCCAGTATGTTTCTGAGTACAATTCAAAGTGTTGGTGCTGGCCTTTAAAGCCCTAAATGGCCTCTGTCCAGAATACCTGAAGGAGTGTCTCCACCCCCATCGTTCTGCCCGGACACTGAGGGCCTTCAGCTCCAAGGGCCTTCTGGTGGTTCCCACATTGTGAGAAGCAAAGCTACAGGGAACCATACAGAGGGCCTTCTCAGTGGTGGCGCCCGCCCTGTGGAACGACCTCCCACCAGATGTCAAAGAGAAAAACAACTACCAGACTTTTAGGAGACACCTGAAGGCAGACCTGTTTAGGGAAGCTTTTAATGTTTAATAGGTTATTGTATTTTAATATTCTGTTGGAAGCCGCCCAGAATGTCTGGGAAATCCGAGCCAGATGGGCGGGGTATAAATAATATGTTGTTGTTGTTGTTGTTGTTGTTATGAAAGGGACCCCAAGGGTCCTCTAGTCCAACCCGCTGTAATGCAGGAACCTGAGCGAAAGCATCCATGACAGATTGGCCACCCAACCTCTGCTTAAAAACCTCCAATGACTTTTGATCAAATGAAAGGGTGAGGGGGGAACCGCATGGATGCACTAAGACCTTCACTTTGCCGGGGGCTGGACTAGATGACCCATGGCGCCCCTCCCAACTCTGCAATTCGGTTCATATCCACACCATCCATGCCACAAAACCCATGGCTACTTTTCAGACTACGCGAGAGGTCCCATCAGCCCCACCCTTGCCGGCTGCCAGCTTCCAAATCCCTTAACGGCCCTGGGGATCATGACAGCTTCTAATCCTCCCCTGTAACTCAGCAAAAGAGGGCAGGATTTGGGGGCCGGCTAAAGCCCCAGGATCCGGCCTCTGAAGGGCGGCAGCAGCTGCCTGCCTGGCACACCAACTGGGCTAACAGCACCACATGGATGTCCATGTTTGAGCTGCGGCTGGGGCTAAAATTAAGCCAAGCTGTGTGCCACTTGGCAAGGCTCTCTGCAGCTGTGAGCGAAGGGCACCCCTCGCCTCTCTCCTGCCTGTGCCCCCAAGGACCTCAAGTCTCAAAAGAGGCGCCAAGGCTCACCAACAGCTGACAATAGCACTCTCAGTCTCTCTGAACTGGCAGCTGCCCTCTGAGTAGCGGTTGCCATTTTGGGCCACTCTCCCCTCCTGCGGCTTCCAGGAAGTGGAATTCAGAAGCATGGCTGCCTCTAAATGTGAAAGCAGAACCATCATGGCTAGTGGAGACAGCTAGCACTCTCCTCTGCCATGAATTTGACTCCTCGCCTTGCCACAGAATCAGAGAACCTTAGAGTTGGAAGGGACCCCCAAAGGTCATCCACCTAGCAGTTTGAAAGCACGTCAAAGTGCAAGTAGATAAATAGGTACCACTCCGGCAGGAAGGTAAACGGCGTTTCCGTGAGCTGCTCTGGTTCGCCAGAAGCGGCTTAGTCATGCTGGCCACATGACAGGAGGGAGAAAGGTTGTTTTCTGCTGCTCCAGAGAAGCGGACACGGAGCAATGGATCCAAACTACAAGAAAGAAGATTCCACCTAAACATGAGGAAGAACTTCCTGACAGTAAGAGCTGTTCGACAGTGGAATTTGCTGCCAAGGAGTGTGGTGGAGTCTCCTTCTTTGGAGGTCTTTAAGCAGAGGCTTGACAACCATATGTCAGGAGTGCTCTGATGGTGTTTCCTGCTTGGCAGGGGGTTGGACTCGATGGCCCTTGGGGTCTCTTCCAATTCTATGATTCTATGACCCAGAAGCTGTACGCCGGCTCCCTCAGCCAGTAAAGCAAGATGAGCACCGCAACCCCAGAATCGGTCACGACTGGACCTAATGGTCAGGGGTCCCTTTACCTTTATTCTGCATTGACCAAACTGCGGGAGGCAGTGGAAGACAGCAGTGCCTGGTGTGCTCTGGTCCATGTGGTTACGAAGAGACAGACACGACTAAACGACTAAACAACAACGATTCCTCATGAAGTTGTTACACTTTTAACCAGTGCTTTTCTTCCAGGGGAAAAAAGGCAACGGTTACTGCATATCCTTGAGTACCCCCAGAATAAGAGCACTGCTAAAAAAGCACAGGCGTCTACACACACAGGAAAATAGGTCTTGGTCCAAGTGCCCTGTTCTGTGACTTTGCAAACTGCAGGACCAAATGAGTCTTGGGTGTTTATGATTAAATGGTCCTGGGTCTCCCCAGGGTGACCAAGAGGCTTCAAGAAGCTCCTACATCAAGAGTCCACAAAGAACAAGGTCAGCCAGGGTGACCGCTCACTTGGACGAAGCAAAGGGAGCACAGCTGAATTCCTTGGAGGTTTTTAGGACGTTATTAAAGCGATGCTTCCCTCCACATCGTGGAGAAGGGCATGTGTCCATCTGGACATCTTGGCCTGGGGGCTCTTCTCTATCTGAAGTTTTCTGGTGAACATCTGGAGAACCTGCCAGGCTGATTTGTGGAGCCCTTCCTCTCCTCTCGGGGTCTGTCCCAGGGAACAGGATAGCTGGGCAGAAATATTTCACGTTGTCCTTGGGCCAGAGGATGGGTAGCTTGGCTGACTCGGCAGAACAGCTCAAGAACCAGACTGCTGGCTCTCCTCAGGGTCTCATCCTGGCATTGCTCACACATATAAGCAGTTCGAGGCCTCTATCCTGGGTTGCATCTCGACTAGAAGGGCTCAGCCATGCTCTGTATCTTTTTACATAACTTTGATGGAGGTGTTGGGGGAGGGCTCATCAAATTCCCAGATGACACCCAACTGGGACAGGTAGTTAATATTGCAGAAGACAGAATTGGGATTCAAGGTGACCTTAACAGATTGGAGCCCAAACTACCAAAGTGAATTTCAATGGGGACAAATGTAAGTTTCCACACTTAGACATGAAGAACCAGCTGTACAAATGTAAGATGGGGAACACCTGGCTTACAAGGGAAAAAACAATGCAGTCCAGGGTTGTAAAGACTGTGGAGAGGATAACTGGGTGCCCTCTTCCCACCTTGGATCAAATCTATGCTTCCATAAGAAAGCTGCAGAGATAGCACAGGATAGTGCGTACCCCGGAAATGATCTCTTTCAGCTTCTGCCTTCTGGAAGAAGGTCCAGGGTTATAAAGACCAGGACTAGCCGCCTGAGAAACAGTTTCTACCCAAATACGATTTTGGTTTTAAAGGCAGTGTAAGGTAGTCTCTATGGAAGTATATTGTATTTTAAAATGGGCTTTCGGAATTTTTAGGGGGCTAACCAGGTTGGGACAGCTGGGATAGCAGGCTTGTTGGGTGTCGAATGTCTTATGTAGATCTTTTTCAATTGCATTCCAGTAGCACCTTAAAGACCAACTAAGTTAGTTCTTGGTATGAGCTTTTGTGTGCATGCACACTTCTTCAGATGGCAGACCAACACGGCTACCTATCTGTAACTTCAATTGCATTGTTCTGTATGGGACAATGACAATAAAGATTATTGTATCCTATTGTATCGTACATGTGAAGGGGTCTCCGTGGACCACAATCTTAACATGAGTCCACAGTGTGGCACAGAAGCAAAAAAAAAAAGAGCACATGCTATTCTAGGCTGCATCAATATGATAAAGGTCTGGAAACCAAGCCTTATGAAGAAGAAGAGTTTGGATTTGATATCCCGCTTTATCACTACCTGAAGGAGTCTCAAAGTGGCTAACATTCTCCTTTCCCTTCCTCCCCCACAACAAACACTCTGTGAGGTGAGTTGGGCTGAGAGATTTCAGAGAAGTGTGACTAGCCCAAGGTCACCCAGCAGCTGCAGGTGGAGGAGTGGGGAAGCGAACCCGGTTCCCCAGATTACAAGTCTACCGCTTTTAACCACTACACCACACTGGCTCTCTTATGAGGAATGTTGAGGATGTTTAGCCTGGATAAAAGGCGACTGAGAAGAGATGTGATAGCCTTCTTCAAAAGGGCTGTCACGTGGAAGATGAAGCAAGCTTGTTTTCTCCTGCTCTGGAGGGCAGGACCCGAACCCGTAGCTTCAAGTTACAAGGAAGGAGATTCCAACTAAACATCAAGAAGAACTTTCTGACAGTAAGGGTCGTTTGACAGACTCCCTCAGGAGGCTGTGGACTCTCCTTCCTTGGAGGTTTTTAAGCAGAAGTTCGGTGGCCATCTGTCAAGGACGCTTTAGCTGTGATTCCTGCATTTCAGGGGGTCGGACTAGATGACCCTTGGGGTCCCTTCCAACCCTACAATTCTATGATTCTATGCCCAGGCTTAAGTCTGCCTCTGTTGTGTGGCTCAGCTTTTACTGGCGGGTGGCAGAACTTGTCCTTGTGTTGTCGAAGGAGCATTTTAGGAATTTTGTTTTGCACACTGTTTGCAACTTGATTGTTGAATTGATTTCATCTGCTTATATTTTGTCTTGCTGCTATGTCACTCTGACATTTTATTATTATGACTTTGTGTAAAACAACTGACAAATGTAAACCGGCATCACTGCTGGAAGGTTCCAAAATTGCTTAGGCAAATTCGGGAAGCAAGAGGCGAATTCTGTTACCCCACGACTTTGGGACCTATGGGGCAAGGTAACTATGAGCAATTCCATGCAGCAGCAAAAAAACAAAACACCCTTTTTCTCCTGCCCTGGAGGGTAGGACTCGAACCCATGGCTTCAATCTACAAGGAATGAGATTCTGACTAAACATCAGGAAGAACTTTCTGAGGGTGATAACTGTTTGACAGGGAACGGTCTATGATTCTATGACAAAGTTGAAAGAAGGGCTGTGCAAACTGAATCAGCCAAAAAGCAGACAGGATGATAGATTTTCCATGGAAATCCCCTGCTCAGAACTTACACGGAAATGAAATTAAGCCTGCGGGGTCTACGACATAGGCTTTACTCATGCCCTGTTTTTAGGATTTCTGCGGCAGAGGAGGGAAACTGAAAGCCCACAAGCACACACTTCAAAACCACCAAAATTTTCGGCATGGGTAAGTAACGCTGAGTGTACATGTGCTGATTCCTCAATGCTGACATTGCAAAGCTCACGGAGGTATATGCCCTTAAATTAGAAAGTACATGTGATGGAAACCGACATGGCCAGAAATAGGAGTTCAAAAAAAGGAATGAACTTGCTTTCCTCCACTACAGAAACATGACAGACTCTCCCTGTTTCTCTGTTGAAAGATATTTTGGGGGCAGAAGAGGGTGCCTATTAACTTATTGCAACACTCTCTGCTTTGCCAGCTTCCGCTGCCTGTGAATCGGGGCCTCCACCAACCAGGCATGCTATGAATTATGTTGTCAGGAAAGGATGTGTCCTTGCACTGAAACAGTTGGAAAAGAATCCCACTAATTATTTTTCTCAATGTCTCAGTTGGTCATGGAGGCCTTGGCTGGTCCTTTCTGGTGAGGAGGAGGAAGAGGAGAAGAAGAGAGTGGGATGTGAAACACAAGAGCAGTCAAGTACAACCTTCCTAGAGTGAACATGTTTACACATGGGGAGGAATGTTTGTCCAGCCAGCAGGTCAACTTCCTGTTTCCTTCTGGGCTGGGACAGACTTCCTCTGCATGTGACTAGAGGTGGGTGTGGCCTCACCTGTGCAGGTAATGACAAAAGCACAGGGCAGGGCAGCCATCTCTCTCTCTTTTGACTACATGCATCGAAGAAGCAACATCTGCTTAACCAAAGATGCTCTCTTGGCTTCCAGAAAAAAGAGGACAAAGGGACTGTCTATGAGATGGTTTCCAGGTGTACATTACTTTTGTAACTTAAGTCTGCCTTCTGGGATCCAATTGTGAACAGAGTGTGAGTCAGTAAACTCTTTTTATACTTTTATAGAAGACTGTGTCGTGTCTTATCTTTTATGAGGGTATAAGGGGGAAATACCAGAACAGTGGGACATGGGTGGCGCTGTGGGTTAAACCACAGAGCTTAGGACTTGCTGATCAGAAGGTTGGTGGTTCGAATCCCTATGACGAGGTGAGCTCCCATTGCTCGGTCCCTGCTCCTGTCAACCTAGCAGTTCGAAAGCACATTAAAGTGCTGGTCAAATTTGAAGCTTTCCTTGTCTGGTCGAATTGCAGCTATCAAAATGAATGTATTGCCTAGAATGTTATTCTTGTTCCAAACATTGCAAATTGTTGATAAGATGGAGTGTTTCAAGGGATGGCAGCGAGATATCTCTAAATTTATCTGGCAGGGCAAAAAACCCAGAATAAAATTTAAGATTTTAACTGATGCAAAGGAAAGGGGGGATTTGCCCTGCCAGACTTAAAACTTTACTATGAATCAGCAGCTTTTTGCTGGTTGAAAGATTGGCTGCTTCTTGAGAACACGGACACTTTAGATCTGGAAGGTTTTAATAATGTCTTTGGGTGGCATGCATATCTGTGGTATGACAAGGTCAAGGTTTATAAAGGCTTTAAAAACCATATTGTCGGGAAAGCATTGTATAATGTTTGGACTAGATATAAAGATCTACTGGAGAATAAAACTCCAAGGTGGCTCTCACCATTGGAGGCAAAAGCAGTGAAAAAGCTTAATATGGAATCCATCTGACTGAAATATTGGGAAATTTTAGAACAGGAGGGAAATAAACTGAAATTGCAGAGTTTTGAAAAATTAAAAGACAAAGTGCGAGACTGGCTTCATTACTATCAAATATTGGAAGTGTATAAGATGGACAGGAAAATTGGCTTCCAGGTGGAGAAATCCAAATTGGAAACAGAGTTGTTAGAATCCAAAACTAAGAACTTGTCAAAAATGTATAACTTGTTGCTGAAATGGAACACGCAGGATGAAACGGTTAAATCAGCTATGATTAAGTGGGCGCAAGATATTGGACATAACATTATGTTTGCTGACTGGGAAAGGTTGTGGACCACCGGTATGAAATTCACGGCGTGTAACGCCTTGAGAGAAAATATTATGAAAATGATTTATAGGTGGTCCATGTGTCCAGTTAAGCTTGCAAAAATTTACCACTTAACAGATAATAAATGTTGGAAGTGTAAAGAAAATGAAGGCACATTCTTTCACCTCTGGTGGACGTGCCCAAGGATTAAGGCTTTCTGGGAAATGATATATAATGAAATGAAAAAGGTATTTAAATATACCTTCTTGAAGAAACCAGAGGCCTTTCTCCTGGGTATGGTTAGCCATGTGGTGTTAAAGAAGGACAGAACTTTGTTTATGTATGCCACAACAGCAGCAAGGATTCTTATCACAAAGTATTGGAAGACACCAGATATACCCACCTTGGAAGAATGGCAGATGAAAATGACAGATTACATGGGACTGGCAGAGATGACGGGCAGAATCCGAGACCAGGAGAAGGAGACAGTGGAAGAAGATTGGAAGAAATTTAAAGACTATCTTAATAAACATTACAAAATTAATGAAGGCTAGAATACAGTTACAGATAGGTAGCCGTGTTGGTCTGCCATAGTCAAAACAAAAAAAATTCCTTCCAGTAGCACCTTAAAGACCAACTAAGTCAGTTCTTGGTATGAGCTTTCGTGTGCATGCACACTTCTTCAGATACACAGAAGGCTAGAATGACATGGTTTTAAAAATGATGTGGTTTTCAGAGACATTGATTAGGAAAAGGAATGGAATTAGTAAAAAAAAATTGGGAAATAAGAGAATGAATTTGCTGATTGGATAATGAAATTAGAATACAGAACGGGGAGGTATGAGGAAGTCGGGGGAAATAGGCTGAGAAAATAAGATTTGAAATTATACATGTTGTTTTATGTTTGTGTATGTTTTTATTGTTGTTGTTTGTATCTATGTGTTGTTATTGAAAACTTTAATAAATATCATTTTAAAAAAAAACGAAAGCACATCAAAGTACAAGTAGATAAATAGGTACCACTCCGGCAGGAAGGTAAACGGCGTTTTCGTGCTCTGCTCTGGTTTCGCCAGAAGCGGCTTAGTCATGCTGGCCACATGACCTGGAAGCTGTACGCTGGCTCCCTTGGCCAGTAAAGCGAGATGAGCGCCGCAACCCCAGAGTCGGCCACTACTGGACCTAATGGTCAGGGGTCCCTTTACCTTTACCTTTAACAAAACAGTTATTATAGAGGCTTTGGCGAGCCTGAGCAAACGCATCCGCTGCAAGTTTAAAAAGGGGGATGTTACTCTGTTAAATTGTGAACTTGTTAACACAAGTTGGAAAGGCTATAATCAGACAATATATCCTCTCCCACATCCCTGAACATTCCCACAAAGAGGACATTCCATGCCCATTGAACCCCTGAGCTGGACTCCAGCCAGTCTGCCAAGCGGCAGGGGAAGGGTAGTGTTGTGCCCCAGCTCTGTCGGAAGGGAGAGGGTATCAGGAAGTGCTTCTGTCCTCTGGCTCAGATGATGGAACAGCCCGTCCACCTGCCAGCTGTCTGTGCCAACCCGTCACTCCGCCTGAGTCTTAATACCTGCTGTTCTGGGAGCCCCCGTGGTGATCTCATTCCTGCGTATTTATTTAAGCGAGGCAGCTCCCATAAAAACTTACGACCGGCCAATTAAAAATACCTTCTGAAACAGCAGTGGTAAAAGCAGTCAGCGTAAATGCCCGGGAAGAACAGCTACTGAGACAGCAAGCCGTGGCAACGTCCCACTCTGTTCTGCCTTCGTCAGTCCACGGGTGAAGTCCTGTGTCCTGTTCTAGGCACCCGAAATGTAAGAAGGGTATTGAAAAGATGGAAAATGTGCAGAAGAGGGATGGCCAAGCATCTGGGAACCAAGCCCTGCGAGGAACAGTTGAAGGAGCTGAGAACGTTTAGCTTGGAAAAGAGGAGGGTGAAAGATCGCCCATACTTATCCTAGTGGACACTTCCACCACTGAATCGCAGCAAATTTCAACTGGGTTTTTCTAAGATTGACATTTGCTACAATTCAGTGGTAAAGTAGTAAAACTCACTCTACGTGGGGCTGCCCCTGAGACTCCCAGACAACTCCCATCTCTTGCGGGGGCGCAATTAGTGCCAGCACCATCCATTAAGAGCTTGGGTGTAATCTTCAACACCTCCCATTCCATGGAGGCGCAGATTGCAGCTATAACAAAGGCGGCATTTTTCCATCTCCGCCAAGCTAAGCAGTTGGCTCCTTACCTCTCTCGCCCTGACCTAGCCACTGTGATCCACACGACGGTCACCTCCAGACTGGATTATTGTAACTCACTCTACGTGGGGCTGCCCTTGAGACTGACCCAGAAACTCCAGCGGGTGCAGAATGCCGCGGCGAGACTCCTTACGGGGTCCTCACTGCGAGATCACATTCCCCCGGTGCTATACCAGCTGCACTAGCTCCCGGTGGAGTCCAGGGTCAGGTTCAAGGTGGTGGTTTTGACCTGTAAAGCCCTATGTGGCCTAGGACCCTCATACCTACGGGACCGCCTCTCCTGGTATGTCCCACGGAGGACCTTATGGTCTTCAAACAAAAACACCTTGGAGGTCCCAGGCCACAGGGACCAGAGCCAGGGCTTTTTCGGCTGTGGCTCCGATCCGGTGGAATGCTCTGTCACAAGAGACTAGGCCCTATGGGACTTGACATCTTTCCGCAGGGCCTGCAAGACGGAGCTGTTCCACCAGGCCTTTGACCCCTTCTCTCTGTAATCTTCATAGAACTCCAGCCCAATGGTTGCCATGAATTTGACTCTGAATTGATTTTAGAATGTATTTCAATTAATTGACTGTGATTTTATGTAAACTGTGCTATTTTTACTGTTGTTATGAGCCCGGCTTCGGCTGGGGAGGGCGGGATATAAATAAAATTTTATTATTATTATTAAAGCATGGGTTTTCCTGGGGAAAGCGATGGGACAAGCAAAAAACAAACAAAACCCCTCTCACACCAAGGAGAACCTAAAAAGAACCTTCTGGACCAGGCCAGCAGCCCCTCTAGTCCAGCATCCTAGTGGTTGACCAGATACCCAATATGGGAACCCTGCAATCAGGATTCGAACACAAGGCCCCTCTTCCCTCCTGTGGTTTCCAGCAACTGGGATTCAGAAGCTTCGCTGCCTCCAACTTTCTCATGGTACCTCTCCATCCCACCCCGAAGCTCACCGTCAATGCTCCATACGAGCTGACTGTTAGAAGGTAAGGTAAAGGTAAAGGTACCCCTGCCCGTACGGCCCAGTCTTGCCAGACTCTAGGGTTGTGCGCTCATCTCACTCTAGAGGCCGGGAGCCAGCGCTGTCCGCAGACACTTCCGGGTCACGTGGCCAGCGTGACAAGCTGCATCTGCGAGCCAGCGCAGCACACGGAACGCCGTTTACCTTCCCGCTGGTAAGCGGTCCCTATTTATCTAATTGCACCCGAAGGTGCTTTCGAACTGCTAGGTTGGCAGGCACTGGGACCGAGCGACGGGAGCGCACCCCGCAGCGGGGATTCGAACCGCTGACCATGCGATCGGCAAGTCCTAGGCGCTGTGGTTTTACCCACAGCGCCACCCGCATCCCTCTTGTTAGAAGGTACAGGACCGATAAAAGAATGTTCTTTTCCATGCAGCACTTGTGGAACTCACTGCCACAAGAGGCAGGGATGGCCACTAACCTGGATGGCTTTAAAAGAGGATTAGGCAAATCCATGGAGGAGGAGAGGGCTCTTGATGGCTACTAGCAAGGTTGTCTCTCTGCTACAGCTCCACTTCTGCTTCTGAAACTCCAGAAAGGGAGGGTGCCTTGCGTTCGAATCCTGATTGTGGATTTGCTGGACTAGATGGACCAGGAGCCTGATCCAGCCTCAGGGCTGTTCTTATGTCCTTACGTTAAGTCAAAGTTTCAAAGGAAGGGGTTCTCAGTGGGATATTGTTTCCCCTCTCGGGCAAGAACAGAGAAAAGCTTGCGGAACAGATGCTGGCACTGAAAGGCAGAAATGCAACGTTGGCAATGGAGATCGTAACTGGCAAGGCAGCGGCAGACTGCGGAGAAGCCCTTGCCAGCTTGGGCTGAAAGCAGGTTGGAGGCTGGCAGAGAGGGAGAGGTTCTCAGGCTGGCACAGAAGAAAATGCCAGCTGCCTGCCCCGTACAATGACACAGCTGCCTCGATTCTCCATGCAGAGTGTTTGTCCTCTCTGCTAAAAGGAGGAGAAACGTTTCCTTTAAAATGTTGTTGGTCCAAGCACTGAAATTCTGCAAAGGAGGCGAACCTCATGACCTTTATAAATTGCAGTGGTGAAGCACATTGCATCACATAGAATCATAAAGAGCTGGAAGGGACCCATTGGTCATCTATCCCAACTCCCTGCAATACAGGAGTCACCATGTTTAATAATAATAATAATAATTTATTATTTATACCCAGCCTATCTGGCTGTGTTTCCCCAGCCATTCTGGGCGGCTTCCAACAAAATATGAAAAATACAATAAAATATCAGACATTAAAAACTTCCTTAAAGAGGGCTGCCTTCAGATGTCTCCTAAAAGTCATATAGCTGTTTGTTTCCTTGACATCTGATGGGAGGGCATTCCACAGGGCAGGCACCACCACCAAGAAGGCCCTCTGCCTGGTTTTATCATGTTTTTAATATTCTGTTGGGAGCCACCCAGAGTGGCTGGGGAAACCCAGCTAGATGGGCAGGGTATAAATAAATTATTATCATCATCATACTGACTACGATACGAAAACTTCAAAATGCTCCATAAAGGGATCTCAAGACCATGAGGTCTAGAAATATGGCTACGATGCCAGATCTTTGAGAGCACACCGTGAACAGAAACTACTCTCATCCAATCCAGATTCAGTGTGGGAAGCACACCTGTGATCAATGCGCTTCATTGGCAGGCTGCGTTGCAATGCCGGGTGGCCGGCCGTGTTCCTCAAAGGAGCCGACACAGAGGTGTTGTTCGAAGCGCATCTTCAAATGGAGATTTCCTCGAGGGTTGGAGAATTAGATCAGGAAATGGTTGGGGAGATAAGCACAGCCTCATGAGTGGAGCCAAGAGCCGGCCGCCGAGTCAAGGCCGGAGCAGGGATTCCGGAGATAGCGTACATTCTGTGCGGTTGGGAGGAGGGTGGCGTTTCATGCGCCGCAGCGGCCTGGGTGCTTTCAGAGCCACCGTGGCGTGGGAGCATCACAGAGGAAATAAACCAGAGGGCGAGGAGGCCTTTCCCCTAATTCTCCAACCACTCTACAGTCTGAGAATCACACTGCAGTCGGATGCCAGTTGCTGGAAAGCACACAAGGATAGAGCACTCTTGCGCACAAATGCTGCTTGCGGGTTTCCCACAGGGCTGACTTTAGGTTGGATGAGGCCCTAAGCCACTGAAGGGAACGGGGCCCTTTCTATGTCCAGCTGTCCTTTGCCAACAACAAATTTCACTGTTTTTTGTGCTGAATATATACTATATGGTCATTTATGGACCTAATAGGTCTCTAAGGCCATTTGCAGGGACGCGGGTGGCACTGTGGGTTAAGCCACAGAGCCAAGGACTTGCCAATCAGAAGGTCGGCAGTTTGAATCCCCACAAAGGGGTGAGATCCCGTCGCTCAGTCCCTGCTCCTGCCAACCTAGCAGTTCAAAAGCACATCAAAGTGCAAGTAGATTAATAGGTACCGCTCTGGCGGGAAGGTAAACGGCTTTTCCATGTGCTGCTCTGGCTTGCCAGAAGTGGCTTAGCCATGCTGGCCACATGACCAGGAAGCTGTATGCATATTTCATTGTTAACTGACTTCCTTGGATCCCTCCTATCTGAATTTCATTGTATCACCTTATAACAGCTCTCCAATATAATTTTTCTACTAAAATTAATGCCGTCGATTAACTATCTTCTTTTCTTTTCTTAATATACTAAATCCAAAAAAGAAAGATAAATTGGGTTTTACAAGAAATATGTGTTTAATTTTTTTTGTTGTTTTTCTTGTTTTAGCAATGTAATGTGTTTGCTTTTGTGTGTTGTTTTCTTTTCTATGTTATAATTGTGGAAAACTTAATAAAAAAATTGGGGGGGAAATGCATATTAGGAGAAATTCTCCGTAAGGTGCTGAAGAATTTTCACGAGGACTTCTAAAAAGAAGAAGAAGAATTTGTAAACTCGTATGGAGAACTGAACTTTAGAGCGAAAAAAAATGAGAAACTGAGATCAACCGAAACTGACAGATTCTCCCAGCCCTCACGGCCCTTTTGTCCTTGTGGACCATGAATCAGCCCCTGGACGGAATCACCTCAGGTTCTCCCTTGTAAAAACTAAGCTCTGGACTTGACTCTCCAGCCTCCCCTCCCCGAAGCGGCTGCCTTGTTGCTTGACCTTTCCCTCCCCTCCCCCCATCCTAATTCCACCTAATCTCTCTCTCTTCACATTTGGTTCCAAATCCAGCCTCCCTCAGCTTCCCTGGATTAACCAACTTGAACAATTTGCATGCAAAGCTTGGGGAGCACCGGCCAAAGGGACTCGAAGCAGCCCCAAGCGAAGAAAGATGCTTTTGCACCCGGCTCTGCATTGAGCGCAGTATTGCACGCACTGGCTGGCAGAGGCTCTCCGAGGGTTTCCCCCATTCTGCTTACTCCCCAGCCCTACCTGGATGTGCCCCAGACCAGACCTGCACTTTGAATGAGCTGCCACCTTTCCCGTCACATCCACACAGGAATTCACGCAACCCATTCCTATCTTTCCAATTGCTGGCAAGTACTGTCATACCTGTATAAGTACAGTTAAAGCTCTGGTTTTCCCAGTAGTGATGTATGGAAGTGAGAGTTGGACCATCAAGAAGGCTGATCGCCGAAGAATGGATGCTTTTGAATTATGGTGCTGGAGGAGACTCTTGAGAGCCCCATGGACTGCAAGAAGATCAGACCTCTCCATTCTGAAGGAAATCAGCCCTGAGTGCTGACTGGAAGGACAGATCCTGAAGCTGAGGCTCCAAGACTTGGGCCACCTCATGAGAAGAGAAGACTCCCTGGAAAAGACCCTGATGTTGGGAAAGATGGAGGGCGCAAGGAGAAGGGGACGATGGAGGATGAGATGGTGAGACAGTGTTCTCAAAGCTACAAACATGAGTTTGACCAAACTGCGGGAGGGCGACTAAATGACTAACTGGACACGACTAAACTGGACACGACTAAATGACTAAAAAACAACAACAACAATCAAGGCTGTGATCTCTTGCGGTGCTCCAAAGCGTGTCATGGGTATGGGCAGGCCAGCAACAGCCTGATCTGTTCTCTGGGTGAAGCTTGCCCACCGAAGAATCACCCACTTACGTCTCGCATCAACCGGGCCACTGGTCCACCCAGCTCGATACTGCCTGATTTTTAGCATCTCCAAAGAGGAATAACAGACTCATGAGAAGAGAAGACTCCCTGGAAAAGACCCTGATGTTGGGGGAAATGGAGGGCACAAGGAGAAGGGGACGACAGAGGACGAGATGGTGGGACGGTGTTCTCGGAGCTGCCAGCATGAGTTTGACCAAACTGCGGGAGGCTGTGGAAGACAGCAGTGCCTGGCATGCTCTGGCCCAGGGGGTCACAAAGAGGCAGACACAACTAAACGACTAAACAACAACAACAGTCATACCTTGGGCTACAGCCGCTTCAGGTTGCGTTTTTTGGGGTTATGGACCACCAAAACCCGGAAGTACGACAACGGGTTACTTCCGGGTTTCGGCGGTCGCACATGCACAGAAGCGTTAATTGCACTTTGTGCATGCACGCCGAATCGCAACCCGTGCATGTACAGACGCACAGAAACGGGTGGCTAATGCTGCAGGTTGCAAATGTGCATCGCACACGGATCACATTCACAACCTGAGCGTCCAGTGTAGAAGGCTTGTTATGGGGCAGTCTCAGCAAGACAAGGTGGCTGATGGGAAACTCCCCATGGGGGTCACCTTCATAATGCTGTCTGTCCTAAGAGATGGGCGGATGATGATGATGATGATGATTACTACCTTGCCCATCAGGCTGGGTTTCCTCAGCCACTCTGGGCGGCTCCCAACAGAATATTAAAAACACGATGAAACATCAAACATCAAATGGAAGTGAGAGCTGGACCACAAAGAAGGCTGATCGCTGAAGAATGGATGCTTTTGAATTCTGGTGCTGGAGGAGACTCTGGAGAGTCCCATGGACTGCAAGAAGATCAAACCTCTCCATTCTGAAGGAAACCAGCCCTGAGTGCTCACTGGAAGGACAGATCGTGAAGCTGAGGCTCCAATACATTGGCCACCTCATGAGAAGAGAAAACTCCCTGGAAAATACCCTGATGTTGGGAAAGATGGAGGGCGCAAGGAGAAGGGGATGACAGAGGATGAGATGGTGGGACAGTGTTCTTCAAGCTACCAGCATGAGTTTGACCAAACTGGGAGGCAGTGGAAGACAAGAGTGCCTGGCGTACTCTGGTCCAGGGGGTCACGAAGAGGCGGACACGACTAAATGACTAAACAACAAAACATCAAACATTAAAAACTTCCCTAAACAGGGCTGCCTTCAGGTGTCTTCTAAAAGTCAGATAGTTCTTTATTACCTTGACATCTGATGGGAGGGCGTTCCACAGGGCAGGCGCCACCACCATGAAAGCCCTCTGCCTGGTTCCCTGTAACCTCACTTCTCACAGGGAGGGAACCGCCAGAAGAGTCTCGGAGCTGGACCTCAGGATCCAGGCTGTAGGATTTATACCCCGCCCATCTGGCTGGGTTTCCCCAGCCACTCCGGCCGGCTTCCAACCAAAGAGTAAAAATACATTAAATATTAAATAGAGTGCCTCTGGACCTGGAGGCTCCATAAGAAGAACGTGCTGGATCAGGCCAGTGGCCCACCTAGTCCGGCCTCCTGTTCTCACAGTGGCCAACCCAATGCCCATTATGGGAAACCCACAAGTAGAATTGAAGCACAAGAATGATCTCTCCTCCAGAAACTGGTCTAAACTAAAATAGAAAAGCCCCAAACAGGGTACGCTTTTTTCTTAGGGGACTTCACTCCAGCCCTCTTGAACATTTCGGTTGTCCTTCTCTGCACTGGGATATTGCAGATGACGATTTAGATTTAGTTCCCAACAGTCTATAAACTAAACGCAAGGGAATTTACAGTCTGGGTAAATATACACACACTTGAATTAAACTCAAGACGATATTGTTAACTCCCATAAACAATCTAAAAACTACCGTATTTTTTGCTCTATAAGACTCACTTTTTCCCTCCTAAAAAGTAAGGGGAAATGTGTGTGCGTCTTATGGAGCGAATGCAGGCTGCGCAGCTATCCCAGAAGCCAGAACTGCAAGAGGGATTGCTGCTTTCACTGTGCAGCGATCCCTCTTGCTGTTCTGGCTTCCGGGATTCAGAATATTTTTTTTCTTGTTTTCCTTCTCCAAAAACTAGGTGCGTCTTGTGGTCTGGTGCGTCTTATAGAGCGAAAAATACAGTAGAAAGGTCTTTAAGGCGACAAGATGAAGGAATGGAGCCAAACTTGGCAGAAGAGTTTGCGAGCTGTATCTCTCAAATATCACATTGTTCCACTGATATGAGAGGCATCCTCTGGAGTTATTAGAGCAATTCGTTTGGAAGTGGGAGCTGGCTTCAAACTTAATCTGTTTGTTATATCTCCACCCCACCCTTCCACCCTGAGCACAGTTTTTCACCTCCCCCTTTCACCCCCCCACAACAACAACTCTGTGAGGTAGGCAAGGCAGAGAGACAGTGGATGGTTCAAGGTCAGCCGGCGAGCTTCACAGCTGAGTGGGAATTTGAACCCTGGTCTCTCCCATGTCTTACTCCAACACGCTCTCTAACCATTACATCAAACCGGCACTTAATAAAACTTCATTCCTTTTTCTACTATTATTTTCTCATGGGTTTCTATGAGATTTGACCCGTTGATATCACACACACACAGAGGAAGGAAACCATGGAAGAAGACAGAAAATATCGATCCAGTAGACAGACAGTAGGATTAGAAGCTCAAAGTCCTGGATTCAAATCCTGTCACAGCAACAGACTACTTAAATTTGCTGCCAATGTGCTTCCTGTGACCATTACAGGCTGTTTCATGTGTACGGGTGTTTGAATTAATTCCTCTAATTATATTTATGTATTGAAAAGTGATGTGAGCTGCTTGGAGAATTTTGCGTAACGTGCAAACAAAATACATTACGGTTCAAGTTTCTTGTATTAATTCACAAAGCCCTGGGACAACTTAGGTCCAGGGTACTTCAGGGACCACCTGAATTCTCCTATCCCCACTCAGTCATTGAGGTCATCTGCAAGAGCATCACTGGTCATCCCCCAAGTTGCTGGGGCTCAAAGCTAAGCCTTTGGTGCCATTGGCCCTGTCCTCTGGAACTCTCTGCCACTGGAAATTCACCAGACGCCTTCTGTGTCGACTTTTAAAAGCCTGCTGAAAACTTTTGTATTCTGCCAGGCCTCTGACCACATTGGTCCACAACTGTTGTTTGAGGTCTATTTTTAACTTTTATATGGATGCCATTGTGTGGCTTTTATGTTTTCATTTCTGTAAACTACTTCGGTTTATTTTTATGTTGCAGCAGTATACAACTATTCTTATAAATAAATAAATAAATAAATAAATAAATAATGCAACTATCAAGACTAAATGATAATAATCAAGGTTGAACAAGACAATGTCACTCAAAGGCAATTTAGGCTATAATTCCAGCACAACCATGCAGTGGGGGGAAACTTGACCTCTTGGTCACAGAAGGGTCACCCCAAAGGTCATCTAGTCCCATCCCCTGCAGTTCAGGAATCACAGCTAAAGCATCCCTAACAGATGGCCACCCGACCTTGGTTTGAAAACCTCCAACAAAGAGAGTCGACCTGGTACTGGCACATTTGCCATCACTAAAGCCACTGGGATCTTAGCAAAGGTTGCAATTTTCCCACAGCCATTGTGCGCCAAAACTGCAATAGGAATTGAGTCTTGGGCTGAGTTTTCCAACCGATCCAATCCCTTGTAACCTCTGGAATTGGCCTCTGCTTTCCATGGAGCTGGACTTGGCAACTAGTGCAGCCTAATAATAATAATAATAATAATAATAATAATAATAATAATAATAATAATAATGTATACCCCGCCCATCTGGCTGGGTTTCCCCAGTCACCCTAGATGGCTCCCAACAGTATATTAGGTAAAGGGACCCCTGACCATCAGGTCCAGTCGTGGCCGACTCTGGGGTTGTGGCGCTCATCTCGCTTTATTGGCCAAGGGAGCCGGCGTACAGCTTCCGGGTCATATGGCCAGCAGAACTAAGCCGCTTCTGGCGAACCAGAGCAGCGCACGGAAACACCGTTTACCTTCCCACCAGAGTGGTGCCTATTTATCTACATGCACTTTGACATGCTTTCGAACTGCTAGGTTGGCAGGAGCAGTGACTGAGCAACAGGAGCTCACCCCGTCTCGGGGATTTGAACCGCCGACCTTCTGATCAGCAAGTCCTAGGCTCTGTGGTTTAACCCACAGCGCCACCCGCGTCCCTTAACAGTATATTAAAAACACGATAAAACATTAAACATTAAAAACTTCCTCAGCCATCTCAAGGGATCCTGCGCAGCCTCTTTTGCAACAAGTGCCCTGGTTCTTTCTTGCCAGAGTCAGGAAACTACAAAAGTCAGAGAGGCCTTTTCCCTAACGGACAGTGGCATAGCGTGGGTTGTCAGCACCCGGGGCAAGGCAAGTAATTTGCGCCCCCTAACCCGTGGATTTTAGTAGGGGCAGAGAGCTGCGAGTGCGAGCGCGGCCCCCCAGATGTTGAGCCCGGTGCGGCCGGCCCCCCCTGCACCCCCCACGCTACGCCACTGCTAACGGAGTCCAGCTGCTGTTTACATTCTGTAGCAAGCAACAGGTCCAGCCCCCCCCCAGTGCCCTGGGATGTGAAAAGGCCATTGTCAGAGGGTTTAGGGCATGGGTAGGCAAACTAAGGCCCAGGGGCTGGATCCGGCCCAATCGCCTTCTCAATCTGGCCCATGGACGGTCCAGGAATCAGCACGTTTTTACATGAGTAGAATGTGCCCTTTTATTTAAAATGCATCTCTGGGTTATTTGTGGGGCATAGGAATTCGTTCATTTCCCCCCCCAAAAAAATATAGTCTGGCCCCCCCCACAAGGTCTGAGGGACAGTGGACCGGCCCTCTGCTGCAAAAGTTTTCTGACCCCTGGTTTAGGGACTCTTTCTGTTCTTGTGACTTAGAATTATAGGATTGTGGAGTTGGAAGGGACCTCCAAAGGGCATCTTGTCCAACCCCCTGCAATGCAGGAATCTCAGCTAAAGCATCCATGATAGAGGGCCATCTGCTTAGAAACCTCAAAGGAAAGAGAGTCCACCACCTTCTGAAAAGTCCCCTGTCGAACAACTCTGACCATCAGAAAGTTCTTCCTGACTTAGTTGAAGTCTCCTGGAAACGATGCCTTATGAGGAACGGCTAAGGGAGCTGGGCATGTTTAGCCTGGAGAAGAGGAGGTTGAGGGGTGATATGATAGCCATGTTCAAATATATAAAAGGATGTCACATAGAGGAGGGAGAAAGGTTGTTTTCTGCTGCTCCAGAGAAGCGGACACGGAGCAATGGATCCAAACTACAAGAAAGAAGATTCCACCTAAACATTAGGAAGAACTTCCTGACAGTAAGAGCTGTTCGACAGTGGAATTTGCTGCCAAGGAGTGTGGTGGAGTCTCTTTCTTTGGAGGTCTTGAAGCAGAGGCTTGACAACCATATGTCAGGAGTGCTCTGATGGTGTTTCCTGCTTGGCAGGGGGTTGGACTCGATGGCCCTTGTGGTCTCTTCCAATTCTATGATTCTATGATTCTATGATTCTATGATTCTATGATTCCTTTCTTGCAGTTTGAAGTCATTGGTTTGAGTCCTAACCCTCTGGAGCAGCAGAAAACAAGCTTGCTCCATCTTCAGATATTTGGCTAACGAGTTTATGGAGTGCTGTCCCCAGGGAAGCTCAACTGGTCCTTTCATTACATATCTTTAGGTGCCAGGCAAAAACATCCCTCTTCTCCCAGGCCTCTAACAATCTACGTCCTTTGGAACTGGGGTTTATTGCTTTTGTTTGTTATTATGCTATATATTTTTCCGTTATTATGTTATAAACTACACTGTGATCTTTGGATGAAGGGTGGTATAGAAATTTAATAAAGAATAAATATTTCGGAGAAGATAAAAAGCTGTCCTTTTCTGGGACACCTGCACTGAGCAACCGATTTCGGTTGTGCTGCTGCTACAGATTCAATTGCATTTATTTCTTTGTTTTATTAATACTCTTTTTGGGCATAAGTATTGCCAACCAGCAACAGCAGTCAGTGTCCTCTCTCAAAAGGGTGTTCTGAACAGGAACAAGAAGGAAAAGCCGTAGAAAGATTTTTTAAAATGTGAAATAATCCAGCACAGAGGGAAAGCACCAAAAAAATCGAAACCAGGAAGAGAGGGTGTGCGCCATATTTCAAGCAGACTCTGCAGGGAAGCGCTTTTAAGAGCTCGGGATTTGAGAAACAATTTGGAAGCGTTGCAACAGGCTTCAAGGCTGTCTGGCCTCTGGGGGTCTTTGGCCAGAATTCCAGAGCAGCGGCATAAATCAGGAATTAATCTGATTGCAAGCAAGAGTTAGGAGCTTAAACTGATCTCTTCCTCTGCGCGTCAAACTGCGCCCAATTGCATTCGTTTGTCCTTAAAAATGCTCTATTTGTAGCTGGCTTAATACGCCGTAAACAGAGGCACATAATTTCTCCTTTTAAAAAGCGTCAAAGGAAAGCCTTCTGTCCCCATTAAGAAGAGAAATGTCGGAAGGGTCAAAGCGAAAGCCTGTCCAGTTTACTCAACAGGCAATATGATTCTGTCTTCACTCCAAAGTTCAATGTGACTTACTCCTAAGTAAAAGTGCGCAGAACTGAAGATGAACTACAACATGCACAGCTAAAGATTTAGACTTTGCAATACAGCTGACCTTTCTCACTTTATTGTATGGAGGCAAGAGAAAATATTGAGGTGCAATTAATACATTTCTGCCTACAGAAGGGTCCTTTTCTCATTTCCCCCATAGAATATCTAATATTGTGCAAATGAACTTTGGGATAATCCAGGGGTTTCTTGCCCACCCACCTCAGATCACATGACTTAGCCCATTGGGGGGGGGCACTTTGAGTACGATGAGGAAACAACAAGTAAACTTCAAGGACGCTAGAGCTTTGGGGCCAAAAAGGCCTGGGATTTAATTTCTCTGCCTTCTGACACGGGTTCCCTTCTGCCCACCTCAACTCTCCATCTGTAAAATGGGAACAAGCCCTGGAACGCCAAGCACGCAAAACGGGTAAGGGGAAAAACATTGCTACGCATTTGGATTATTATTGAAAGCTTGGCAGGTCAGGATCCCACGATTATGCGAAGTGAGTCCCACTGGGCTCTATGGCGTTTACTCCTTCGTTAGTGTGCTCACGACTGCAGACTGAGCTGAAAGATGCTCTTAAAGAATCTGAGGCTCTTGCCTGGCGCAGAGGATCTTCCGAAGCTTAGTGGAAACGAGGGTGGCAAAGAAGATCCCCTATAGGACTTCTCTGGGCAAGGGAACCCCCCCTTCTATTTTCAACGCTGCCCACTCGAAGGAATCCTGCGCATTGCAGACACGGCGAGACCTCCCCCCCCCCACGCCTTGGCTTCCTGTGCGTTTTGATTCACATGTTTGGAAACTGGCAAAATGACAGGCTGGGTGTTCCCCATAAACAACCCACGAGCCCTGAATCCACGAGCTCACCTCCTTCTTCTGGGAACAGCGGAGGAGCAAAAGAGATCCTTTTTTGTTTTACTCGAGAGAAGCATGAAGAAAAACAAGCTTCCTGAACCTCGGTCGCTTCCTGCACAGGAGGGTAGTTGGGGGGGGGGGCAACCTTCCTCTTGCTAAGCCCACGCACCCACCCCCAAAAAACACCCCTCTTGAGGGCAGGTAGATAAAATCAGCTCACGCCTTTTACGACAGATTAATAAATCGCCTGCATCACTCGCAGCGTCGGCTCTCTCTCCCTACAGGGATTAGGAAGCGGTCACGCACAGATGGCAAGGGGGAGGGGTCCGAAAAGTGCTTCCTAACTCTTGCAGGCCGCGATCCGGCGCGCCTACTCGAGAGTAGACCCCGCGGAATGCAGCTGGGCTTGCTTCTGAGGGACCAGGCGTGGGATTGCACAGTGAATGCATCTGGTAAGAACCTCGGCCGCTGCCTTATGACAGTCGGAGAGACCACTGGTTCATCCCACACAATATTGTCGACACGGGCTGGCAGCAGCTGCCCAGGGTTTCAGCCAAGGATTTCTCTCGCTTCTGCCTGGAGATGCCACCGCGGACTGAACCTTCTACAAGCAAAGCAGCTGTTCTGCCTCTGAGCTACTACCTTCCTCATTCCGTGCAAAAGACATCTTTATGGCCCAGCCTATGCATTTTTACTCAGAAGTAAGCCTGATAACTCTTCCTAGTACATTTATATATACCTATCCGCAGCCCAATAACGCACCCTACTGCATGTTTACTCAGAAGTAACTTCCACTGTGCCCAACAGCATTGACTCTTTGGTAAGCATGCTTCGGAAGACAGTGGGGTCAATAATGCGAGAAATTCCTAAGCACCCTAAGCAGCCCCCCATCCCATAATCGGCAGCCGCCGCCCTCCCCCACCCCACCCCCAACTCAGCAAAAGATCATTCGGCCACAGCTTCTACCCAGACACACCAACGACCCTCCACGAGAAATTCCGGAGATCCCAGTCGCGCCTCCAAACCCAACCAGTAATCTGGTTTGGTGGTCTTAAATGGGGAGGGGGGAGAGACGAGAGAGGAGGGGTCTGCTTTCCAGGGAAGACCCTTTGTCTTCATTGTTCCTCCGCGCTTTAGCATGCATTTCACGCTCCCTGCCTCCAGACCTCTCCGCGCCACTTTTTCCATAGAAGCCTACTGAGGTGGGGGGGGGTCATTCTAAAAACAACCAGTCCCCCACTTTTCCAGAAACAGGTTTGCTTTAGGTCTGGGAGGCTGTTGCTGTTTTTTTAAGGGAGATTTTTCTTCCGGGCGCCGCTGAGAACGTGCCATCTCCTGCGCACACACCACCCGGAGACTACTTTCGGGGCGGGGGGGGGGGGGGACAACAGAAGAAGGCGAAGGAGGAAAAAACGAGTGGACGGGGATCGGGGCGTGAGCCGAGTTCTGAGCTTGGATAATGATGGAGAGAGAGAAAGCGATTATATAGCTGGAAGAGGGGCTTTGTGTGTCTATTGGAGAGTAAAGTAATAAGGGAGGGAACCCCCCCCCCCAAAGAAAACCACTCAGAGCTCAGCGAAAGGTTTCCGAAGCCCCTTCTTAAGTTGCCCAACTCCTCTCCAAACCGGCGTCTCCCTCTCCAAAGTGGGAAAGCGGTTCTGCAACGCAGCAGGCGCGTTTGGGGAGGCAGGTCCGGCCCCAAAGGGGAAACTGAGGACAAACTATACAGGTGGAATGTGGCGGCGGCGGGGTGGGGGGAGACAGGCACGCACGCACACTTTCTGGGGACAGTCCCACCCACCCCCTCCGGGGCTTCGTGCAACCTCAGGCGGCGCCCCGGGGCGCAGACGGCGGCGACGACGGGCGCGCGGCGAGGCCGCCTTACCGATGGTGGTGATGACGGTGATGGCGAAGTAGAAGGATCCGGCGAACTTCCACTGGACGCCGGCCTTGTGGGGCTTGAGCTTGAGGACCACCCCCTCCAGCTCGCAGTAGTTGGCCTCGCTCAGGTTGTACTTGCTCTTGAGTTCCAGCTGCTTCTCCTCCAGCGCCGTCCGGTCGGCCGTCTCCGCCTCGGACTCCAGCGCGTCGAAGACGGCGGCGCCCACCAGCAGGTAGGTGAAGGTGCAGATGATCAGCGCCAGCGTCCGCACGTTCTGCCGCTTCATGGTCCCGCCGGGCTGGGGCTGCCGGACGCCGGGGAGCCGCGAGCGGAGGGCGCTTCTGCTGCTGCTGCTGCTACAGCCGATGGAGACGAGGATGGAGAGGAGACGCAAGAAGCGGCCGTTGCCTGGCTCATGGCTGCTGCTCCGGCGCCGGGCTGCTGCCTCCTGCCTCCTGCCGCCGCCGCTGCTGAGGCTCCCGCGGCAGCTGGGCTGGCCAAGGCGACGGCTGCTCCGGGAAGGCGGGCGGGCGGGCGGGCGGGCAGCACCCGCCGCCCAGGCTCCCCGGGGGGAGGGAGAGCGCGCCGGAGGGCGGAGGGAGGGAGCCGCGGAGCTGTTCCTTCAGCACCACCTCCAGGAGAGCCCGGGCCACGCCGCCTGGGCGGGAGGCCTTGGAGGGGAGAGGGGAGGGGTGCGGTGGGGAGGGGAGGGGTAAGGAGAGAGGAACCCCCCCCCCCCAGGGAGAAGACCCCCGGGCCCGCACCAGCGTGGATCCCAGGGGTGTTGTTTCCTTGCCCCGCGCGCTTTGCTAGCTCGGGAGGGTTGGAAGAGTGGTCCTGTCCAAGGCTCCGCGGGGCAGGGACCTCCGGGAAAGGGTCCTTGAGAGACAGCCGTCCGACCACCTGTGTTTACAAACCTCCGGGGAATTATAGAATTATGGGGTGGTAGCGTTGGAAGGGATCCCAAGGGTCTACTAGTGCAGCGAAAGGATCCTGGAGAGGCGGCCGCACAAACTCTGTTTTAAAAGCCTCTGTGTTGCAGAATCATGCAATTGTACAGGTGGAGGGAATCCCAAGGGTCATCTAGTCCAACCCCCTGCAATGCAGAGATAACAGCGAAAGGAACCACCATAGATGGCCACCCAAGCTCTGTTTTAAAATCCCAATGAATGAAGGGGCCCCAAGAGTCCAGCCCCCTGCAATGCAGGGATCTTAGATTAGGGTTACCAGACGTCTCCGGTTCCCGGGGACAGTCCCCGGAATTGCAAATCTGTCCCCAGACAAATTCTGTCCCTGGAATGTCCCCCGATTTCCAAATCTGTCCCCGGGAAGTGTGACGCGGCAGCTAAAAAAGCCAATGCAATTCTGGGCTGCATCAATAGGAGTATAGCATCTAGATCAAGGGAAGTAATAGTGCCACTGTATTCTGCTCTGGTCAGACCTCACCTGGAGTACTGTGTCCAGTTCTGGGCACCGCAGTTCAAGAAGGACACTGACAAACTGGAACGTGTCCAGAGGAGGGCAACCAAAATGGTCAAAGGCCTGGAAACGATGCCTTATGAGGAACGGCTAAGGGAGCTGGGCATGTTTAGCCTGGAGAAGAGGAGGTTAAGGGGTGATATGATAGCCATGTTCAAATACAGTATATAAAAGGATGTCACATAGAGGAGGGAGAAAGGTTGTTTTCTGCTGCTCCAGAGAAGCGGACACGGAGCAATGGATCCAAACTACAAGAAAGAAGATTCCACCTAAACATTAGGAAGAACTTCCTGACAGTAAGAGCTGTTTGACAGTGGAATTTGCTGCCAAGGAGTGTGGTGGAGTCTCTTTCTTTGGAGGTCTTTAAGCAGAGGCATGACAACCATATGTCAGGAGTGCTCTGATGGTGTTTCGTACTTGGCAGGGGGTTGGACTCGATGGCCCTTGTGGTCTCTTCCAACTCTATGATTCTATGATATGAAATGTGGCAGTGGCAGCGGCAGCCTCACCAGCCCAGAGCCAGCCTGGTAGTGCAGTTGGCTCTGGCTGGCTTCAGGAGTTGCTCGCTGCCTGCCATTTCCCCCCATATGATGTGTCCCCATATGATGGGGAAGTCCCCATATGATGTGTCTTGTGCGCATATTATGTGTCTTGCCCCCTTCCCCCTTTGTTTTGACTGATCGGGGGAGGCTCGGGAGTTGCGGGCAGGCGGCCGTTGCCCAGTTTTTTAAAAACTCTGCGCATTTATGTTTCACAGGGTGCGAAAGAAGGGCTCTACACCTTTATACAACATGCCTGTGCGCTTGGGCCCAGGGTCTTTTGCCTCACCATCCCCACCACTGACTTCCTGTTGCTACTCAGCTTAAAAAATTTAAAAAAGTGTCCCTGGATTCATCGAAAAAAATCTGGTAACCATATCTTAGATAAAGAATTCCTGACAGATGGCCAGTCAAGGAAGGAGAGTCTGCCACCTTCTGAGGTCATAGACTCACAGAATTGTAGGGGCTGCTAGGGACCCCCCCCCCCAAAGTGCCATCGAGCCCAGTCCCTTGCAATTCAGGAACCACAGCTAAAGTGTTACAGTTAAGCTACAGAACTTCCTCCCACAGCAGGCATTGAAGGCCCCCAATCTAGATGGCTTTGGAAGAGGATTGGACAAATTCATGGAGAGGGCTTTCAGTGACTACTAGGCATCATGACCTCCACAATCAGAGGGAACAATGCTTCTGAATACCAGTGGCTAGGAGCGGAGAGGGATCTTGTTTCCCGCAAGTATTTTAAGATTCACCTTCTGTTGTTGTTGTTATTGTTTTGCAATTGTGCTTCAGCTATGTCTTTTACAAGATAAACCAGATCGCCTTGTGAAGGGGCGTTGGCTGGCCAATGCAAGAACAGGACGCTGGACTAGATGAGCCATTGGCCTGATCCAGCAGAGCTCTTCTCATGTTCTTATTTATTAATCCCCTGAATTTGCCCAGTCCTCTTTTAAAGCCATCCAGGTTGGTGGCTGTCCCTGGATCTTGTGGGAGTGAGTTCCATAGACTAACTCTGCACTGCATGGAAAAAGTCTTCCTTTCCCCTGTCCTGAATCTTCCACCATTCCACTTCGGTGGATGCCCACGAAGGCTTCTAGTGCCACGAGAGAGGGAAATAATCTTTCCTGTTACAGGTATTACCGTATTTTTTGTCTATAAGACACACTTTTTCCCTCCTAAAAAGTAAGGGGAAATGAGTGTGCATCTTTTGGAGCGAATGCAGGCTGCACAGCTATCCCAGAAGCCAGAACAGCAAGAGGGATTGCTGCTTTCACCGCGCAGCGATCCCTCTTGCTGTTCTGGCTTCTGAGATTCAGAATATTTTTTTTCTTGTTTTCCTCCTCCAGAAACTAGGTGCGTCTTGTGGTCTGGTGCGTCTTATAGAGCAAAAAATATGGTAGATTAAAGGGCCCAGACGGAAACGATTACCGCTGTGAATAGGTCACTCCGCTCTTTTCTTGTACACGTTTGGGAAGTGCTTAGAAATGTCACGAGCAAAGTGCTCCCTTTATATCTCGTGGCCTTTTAGGACCACAGTTTACAAACGAAGTTTTCTTCTGTGCTTGTATGCGAGTGTCTATCTGACAGCTGGGAGCAGGACTTCCTTCGTTTGGTGAAAAGAGGATTCCAGAAGCCATGCTATATCTGTTAGTCTTGGAGGTGCCACCAGACTCTTTACAATTTTCCTGCCCTCATTTGCACAACCTCTCTATAAAGACTGAAATTAGCATTCCACTAAAAGGGGGCTAAGGGACGCGGGTGGCACAGAGCCTAGGACTTGCCGATCAGAAGGTTGGTGATTTGAATCCCCGTGATGGGGTGAGCTCCCGTTGCTCGGTCCCTGCTCCTGCCAACCTAGCAGTTCAAAAGCACATCAAATGCAAGTAGATAAATAGGTACCACTCCGGCGGGAAGGTAAACGGCGTTTCTGTGCGCTGCTCTGGTTCGCCAGAAGCGGCTTAGTCCTGCTGGCCACCTGACCCGGAAGCTGGACGCCGGCTCCCTCGTCCAATAAAGCGAGATGAGCGCCACAACCCCAGAGTCACCAGCGACTGGACCTAATGGTCAGGGGTCCCTTTACCTTTACCTAAAATGGGAGTATGATATCCCATAGTGATGATGGAAGGATTCAGCAGACTTTTCAAACTCCTTCTCCTTTCATTCCAAATATTTATCCTCCCTCTGCCAACTCTATCAGGGTTCCCTTGCTTCTTTTCGATTCTTTAGGACAGTTTCACACAGAGTAGACCTGTTGAAATTAATGGATCTAACTTAGCCGTGTCTGTTGATTTCCATGGGTCTACTTGGAGTAAAACCTCATTTTATATTTAGTTATAACCTGCCTTTTCCCACCGGGCCAAGATTCAAGGCATCTCACCCAAATTAAAACAATACTAACAAAAATACAAGACACAAAGAACATATGAAAGATAATCATTTTAAAAGTAATTAAACTAAAACCATGTAAAAAATAAAAGCACCCAAATCTATACAGGTAATAAAAACAGTACAGCACTGTTAAAAGCCACTTTCTTTAACATATATATATATATATATATATATATATATATATATATATATATATATATAAACTGGCCGAGGGAGCCGACATACAGCTTCCCGGTCATGTGGCCAGCAGGACTAAGCCACTTCTGGCGAACCAGGGCAGCGCACGGAAACACCATTTACCTTCCCGCCAGAGCGGGAAGGCCTGTCAGAATAAAACAGTGGCAGATTACCATCCTTACTTTTTTTTGGGGGGGGAAGGTGCACAACTCCCAGCAAAGGGATTTTAAAAGTGAAAATGTGTGCAAACAAATCAATGAGGACACATTGCTGCCTGAATTGGCGTCCCCTTGCCAGCTAGTGTTCTGAACTAGAACTCCCACCAGTCCCAATCATTATGGCCACATGGTGGTGCTTGTGGGAATTATAGTCCAAAACATCTGGTGCGCACCCAGTTGGCGAAGGCCCACCTCCATGTTCCCCTTCCCCTCTCCCTCCAGAGCTGAGTTGCCTGCAGCCCACCCACAGCAAGACCCCTTCTCTGGAAAGATGCTTCCAGCCTCCCCCCTACCCCCAACACAAGGACAAAAGCGAGGAAGACAATATTACGCCACACTGATGCCTGTCAGGCTCCAGGAGAGTCCTCTGAGGAATAAGAAAGGTTTGGTGTACTTATAAATAATTGGTCGCGCTTGGCTCCTGTGGGATGCTTCCATGCACAGAGAGACAACACAATTTGATCACAGGTGCCACTGGAGGAATACGGCAGGTTTGCAAGGCTCTGTTGCCTAATATCATTTGAGCGCTCTGCTCCTCAGCTTCCTTGAATTCTGCATGAGACAAGGACAGGAATCTAGGTCTTCTGCTTGTTTGTTTTCTAAGGCAGGGGTCTATCACCCAACAGAGGGTGGCAAACACAGTGTCCTCTGGACACCTTAAAATAAAATGCTCAAGTGAGTTCTGTGGGATGTAACATCACTGAAACAGTCAAATGCAACATGTCCTGTTTGCCCAGAGTGGACACGCAGGGGAATGTTGCCCCAGCCAGGAGGACTTCCTGTCACACCTGGTCTGGAGCTTCCTCTCCCTGTGTGTGACCAGGGTGTGACCCTGGCAGACCCTATAAAGGGGCTAGTCACGCAGCCATCTTCCTCTTGTGTCTCTTGATCCCATCTCTTCTTGATGCCTTTTGCTGTCTGCTGGGTCTCAGCCAGCAGCACATGGGCTCATCCCTCACAGAAGATGAAGCCACACTTTTCTCTGAAACTGCAACTACAAGCTCAAGCCTGTAGGCCTCAAGGACCATACTGTGAACTGAATGTAAGTAAACCGAATCATTACTTTTTGAAAAAGAGTGTTGTGTCGGTATTGTTTTTAAGAGGGAATTAAAGGGGGTTTAGGGTGGCGCTGTGGGTTAAACCACTGAGCCTCTTGGGCTCGGCGGTTTGAATCCCCGTGACGGGGTGAGCTCCTGTTGCTCGGTCCCAGCTCCTGCCAACCTAGCAGTTCGAAAGCATGTCAAAGTGCAAGTAGATAAATAGGTACCACTCTGGTGGGAAGGTAAACGGCGTTTCCGTGCGCTGCTCTGGTTCGCCAGAAGCGGCTTAGCCATGCTGGCCACATGACCCAGAAGCTGTACGCCAGCTCCCTCAGCCAGTAAAGCGAGATGAGTGCCGCAACCCCAGAGTCGGCCACGACTGGACCTAATGGTCAGGGGCCCCTTTACCTTTTAAAGGGGGTTTACCAGGAACAACCCAATCTGGACAAGCCAGACTGGATTGCTTAACTCAAATGATTCTAACAAATCTATCAACTAACTTCCTGCAATGTGCAAGAGAATGTGCTCTGGTTCTGCTGCTTCTTTGGTGATCCCTCGTAGCTGAGTAAGATTGTCTTCCATAAACACGGTTTTAACAATGAGTCCATAAGTGACTGTGGAGGCCAATTCTGGATCCACACGTCATTCCACAGTGGGGACATAGGCTTCTGGGCGGGAGTTGAACACGGTGAGGGTTTGCCAAGTGTGCCTTCCTCTTAGCACATTTCTCCCTTGCGTCCTGAGTTTGAAGAAGAAGAAGAGTTTGGATTTGATATCCCGCTTTATCACTACCCGAAGGAGTCTCAAGGCGGCTAACATTCTCCTTTCCCTTCCTCCCCCACAACAAACCCTCTGTGAGGTGAGTGGGGCTGAGAGACTTCAAAGAAGTGTGACTGGCCCAAGGTCACCCAGCAGCTGCATGTGGAAGAGCAGAGACGCGAACCCGGTTCACCAGATTACGAGTCTATTGCTCTTAACCACTACACCACACTGGCTCGAGTGTCTTCAAAGCCCATGACACCCTTGGTGAACGCTGTTCTCCAACATCCACACCACCCCCAGTGGGGGGGCAGGTGAAGCAGGGGAGGGGAACCTTGGGTCCAGTGTCATAGACTGGTTGAACAGAGGAATGGTGGGATGGTGATGAGCGATCAGAGGGAGCAGACTGGGAAGAAAAAGTGTCGGAGGCTGAAGGGGAAACAGGGCTTGGTGAGCTGGGAGAGTTTGTGGCAGAGAGAAGTCAAGAACTAGAAGCTGAAGCAGAGGAAGAGGGAGGCCAAGAGGCAGAGGTGAGCCAGGCTGGTGAAGCCTGCTGCACCAGGCTCCCTTCTTCCTGTGACACCCAGAACCAGAAGAGGCATGAAATGGGAGGAGCAAAGGCAGGCTGCACACAGGCTCAGACTCTGATTGCTTGGAAGATGCCCTGGGAAGGAGGAGACCTAGATGGCTGTGGGGAGGCAGGGAGTTTTAATCTCTGCAACTGGCTTCGTGGAGTAAGACCTACAAGGCAACAAGTGTTGGAAATCAAGCCTTTATCAAGAGAAACTGGCAACAATCCCAGGCAGCCAGCTTGTTTCCCTGTTGACCTCCCTGGCTGCATTCCCCAGCAAGATCCAGGGTAGGTCGCGATAGGTGATTCTTCTCAAACGTGAGAAGAACACACCCCCTCTTTCTTGCCCCCCCCCCGGCAGGGGAAAGAGATAGACAGAAACGTATTTACATGCCTTTATTTCTGTCTTTGCAGCATTACAAAAAACATGACTGCTCTCTTCAAACTCCAGCAGTGTAGTGACAAACACTTCCTGCACTTCCTGGACAGGAATAAACGGAAGAGCTCATATTACACTCTGAGCTAATTCCGGTGCTTCGCACTGTGAATTGACTGTCCCTCTGTTTCCCATGGATAGTCCCAACATTCCCATCATGTTTACTTTTCAAGCTAGCAGTTTGCAGCAGCATTGCTTCTATATCGTAACAACAAGCTGCTGTGCTCATGAGGCCTGAAACTCTGTCCAGTCTGTGAAGATCATGTTCTGCTAATAAAGAGTTAACTCCAGTGTTGAACTGTGTGATTTACTGGCTGGCTGGCTCCTTGACACCCAGGGGCCATATGTAGCCCTCCAGTGCTCTCTCTATGGCTATCCAAACTCTCTTCAGGCCACGCCCCCTCGCCGGCCCTGCTTCACAACCCATGTTACCTGTCTGGAATGTATCCTTGAGTTCTAACTGTGGGAATGTTCAGGGATGCACGAGAGGATATATTGTTCAATTATAGCCTTTCCAACTTGTGTTAAAAAATTCCACAATATCACCAGAGTAACATTCCCCTTTATTTTAAGTTTGCAATGGCTGCATTTGCTCAGGCTTGCTAAAGCCTCCTGGTAATTTCCCCTTATTCCCTCATAAAATACAAGAGACGACACAGTCTTTTACAAAAGTATAAAAAGAGTTTACTCACATTCTGTTCACAATCAGATCCCAGAAGGCAGACTTAAGCTTAATGAAGAAATATACACCTGGAAACTATCCCATAAGGAGACAGTCCCTTTGTCCTCTCTTGGCTGGGAGCCAAGAGGGCATCTTTCACTCAGTAGATGTTGTTTCTTCGATTCATGTGGTGAAAGAGAGAGGGATGGCTGCCCTGCCCTGTGCTTTCATCATTACCTGCACAGGTGAGGCCACACCCACCTCTAGTCACATGCAGAGGAAGTCTGTCCCAGCCCAGAAGGAAACAGGAAGTTGACCTGCTGGCTGGACAAACATTCCTCCCCATGTGTAAACATGTTCACTCTAGGAATGTTGTACTTGACTGCTCTTGTGTTTCACATCCCACACTAACCACGACCCTTGCTTGTCTGAGTGGAGGATAGAGATTAGCTTACCACTGGCTATACTCATGGAGTACAGTGGTACCTCGGGTTACAGACGCTTCAGGTTACAGACTCCACTAACCCAAAAATAGTCATCAGGTTAAGAACTTTGCTTCAGGATGAGAACCGAAATCGTGCTCCAGTGGCGCGGCGGCAGCAGGAGGCCCCATTAGCTAAAGTGGTGCTTCAGGTTAAGGACAGTTTCAGGTCAAGAACGGACCTCCAGAACGAATTAAGTACTTAACCCGAGGTGCCACTGTATAGCCATTGGCGTGAGGAGAGAAGTAAGGGAACCTTCCAGTGAGTCCAGTGAGCAAGTGAACCAAAGAGCAAGTTACAGATAGGTAGCCGTGTTGGTCTGCCATAGTCAAAACAAAAAAAAATTCCTTCCAGTAGCACCTTAAAGACCAACTAAGTTAGTTCTTGGTATGAGCTTTCGTGTGCATGCACACTTCTTCAGATACACAGATACATACAAAGAGCAAGATGCAGGAAAATAAAGGGGAGATTCAGGACCATGGACAGCGCATGGGATGCTGCTGCAGGTAATCTTGAGGGTTGAGATAGTCTTGAGTGTTGCTTCAGCACTGGTCAGGCGCTCCCCACCACCACAAGGGCTGAAAGACCATCACACCCTAAGTTTTAAGTCAGATTCTCCTTTTGTGCAATGCGAATTCGTTGGTTTGGGTGCTTCATTCTGGAAACAAAACAAGCTTGCTCCATCCTCCACGTGGCCTTTAGATATTTGATATTCTGATCCATTTCCTCCTTAATATTGATTTTAGGAGTAAACCCTAACCTTTAGTGTTAAATCACAAGGCCAGCCAATTGCCTCTCAAACAGCTGATGATGCTTTCTCCTCCCCCCCCCCTTTGCAAACACCATAAAGTCAGGCACAGCTGTGCTGCCCAACAGAGTCAAAAGAAGCTGGGGTTTTATTCGCTAATTAAAAATCTCCTAGCAGCCAAGTCTCTGCTGTCTGCAGGCAGATCAGATGTCTGCAGAGTTACCAAAACCGAGACGGTTCTCTTGGTTCCCAAAGCCCATCAGCATGGAAAGTTCCATGGCCAGGTGCTCAGAGAACCATCTCACACCCCTGTCCTACTTTCGCTTGATCTGTATTTTGGTAATAATAATAATAATTTATTATTTATAACCCACCCATCTGGCTGGGTTTCCCCAGCCACTCTGGGCAGCTTCCAACACAGTAATGCATCAAACATTAAAAGCTTCCCTAAACAGGGCTGCCTTTAGATGTCTTCTAAAAGTCTGGTAGTTGTTCTTCTCTTTGACATCTGGTGGGAGGGCATTCCACAGGGCGGGCACCACCACCGAGAAGGTCCTCTGCCTTGTTCCCTGTAACTTGGCTTCTCGCAGCGAGGGAACCGCCAGAAGGCCCTCGGAGCTGGACCTCAGTGTCTGGGCAGAACGATGGGGGTGGAGACGCTCCTTCAGGTATACCAGTGTTATATGGTCTCGGCGGCTGCTCCCAGTCAGCAGTCTAGCTGCCGCATTCTGGATTAGTTGTAGTTTCCGGGTCACCTTCAAAGGTAGCCCCACATAGAGCACATTGCAGTAGTCCAAGCAGGAGATAACCAGAGCATGCACCACTCTGGCGAGATAGTCTGCGGGCAGGGAGGGTCTCATCCTGTGTACCAGATGGAGCTGGTAGACAGCCGCCCTGGACACAGAATTGACCTGCGCCTCCATGGACAGCTGTGAGTCCAGAATGACTCCCAGGCTGCGCACCTGGTCCTTCAGGGGCACAGTTACCCCATTCAGGACCAGGGAGTCCTCCACACCTGCCCGCCTCCTGTCCCCCCAAAACAGTACTTCTGTCTTGTCAGGATTCAACCTGTTATCCATCATCCATCCTCCAACCACCTCCAGACACTCCAGACACTGGCTGCATTGTGTGCAGATTAATTCCCCTAGGATTTTCTCATTGTCCCGTGGCTGGAGATGCTGAGAGCTGAACTTCCACCTTCTGCTTGTTCTTCCACTGAGCTCTGTTCCCTCCCCACTTTGGCTTTCCAGGGCCAAGGAGTCGTGTTTGCAGAGACACTGAAATACTTCTAGTACTTCTAGTACACTGAAATACTTCTAGTACGTTTCCGAGCACGATTCAAAGTGTTGGTGCTGACCTTTAAAGCCCTAAACGGCCTCGGTCCTGTATACCTGAAGGAGCGTCTCCACCCCCATCGTTCAGCCCGGACACTGAGGTCCAGCTCCGAGGGCCTTCTGGCGGTTCCCTCATTGCGAGAAGTGAGGCTACAGGGAACCAGACAGAGGGCCTTCTCGGTAGTGGCGCCCGCCCTGTGAAACGCCCTCCCATCAGATGTCAAAGAGATAAAAAATTACCTGACATTCAGAAGACATCTTAAGGCAGCCCTGTTCAGGGAAGTTTTTAATATGTAATGCTGTACTGTTTTTAACATGGATTGGGAGCCGCCCAGAGTGGCTGGGGAAACTCAGCCAGATGGGTGGGGTATAAATAATAAATTATTATTATTATTATTATTATTATTATTATTATTATTATTATTATGAAAAACCTGGGGAACATTACTCTTCTGTGTGCCTGTTTTCAGCCATTACTTCGCCAGACTGCTGCTGCTGAGGCACCATCTAGTTGTCAGCGTGCTCCCAGCCAATCAGGAACCAGTGCTTATGTGGCCAATCGTGTGCTGATGTCATGGGCAGAGTGTGAGCCAAACTTCCTGGACTGGTCCCACTGGGAAGCCGAGTCAGCCAGCAAAGGGAGGGCAACTCTCCATTGGCCTCTGTAAAACAACAGCATCTCCCAGCATGTTCTCCTCTGCAAGCTTCTCAGAAAAGATGAACAGGGAAGAAGACCTTGCCCAGGAAGATTTCCTAGGAGATGGGACTCTGGGGAGGCTAGGAGATTTTGCACGCTCTCTGAGCCATGCAAGGCATCTGTTGCTGCCTCCGAAACCGGACCTTGATTTGGAACATAGTTAAAAGCAGCAAAATGGAGATTTGATTAAGGGAACATCTGGCGCCTGTTTGTTTAAATGCTCAAAAGTCATTTATCACACTGAAGCTCGCTGTGGCTCTTCTCCAGGGGAGTTGAGACATTGGGACAACGGACAAGTGAGCAGGAGCGTTGCTCTGCCATTGCCTGCCGCTCATGATTCGTTATCTCCGTCCAAAACAGACGAAGGCCTCTCATTTCCCGGCAGTGGTCCTTAGCAGCTATGCCATCGCACAGCTGCTCCCAGTCATGTCAATGGGGCTAGTGCGAGAGAAATGGCCAGAGGGCCAAGCCCTTGCATAGTTAATAAGGGTAAAGGGACCCCTGACTGTTAGGTCCAGTCGCGGACAACTCTGGGGTTGTGGCACTCATCTCGCTTTATTGGCTGAGGGAGCCGGCGTACAGCTTCCAGGTCATGTGGCCAGCATAACTAAGCCGCTTCTGGCGAACCAGAGCAGCACACGGAAACACCATTTACCTTCCCGCCAGAGGAGTACCTATTTATCTACTTGCACTTTGACATGCTTTCGAACTGCTAGGTTGGCAGGAGCTGGGACCGAGCAACGGGAGCTCACCCCGTCGCGGGGATTCGAACCACCGACCCTCTGATCGGCAAGCTCTAGGATCTGTGGTTTAACCCACAGTGTCACCCGTGCCCCCTGCTTGCATAGTTAACCTACCCCTATATTCAGAACTTTGGGCCGCCATTTTTTCCGATTTTAGATTGAGAGTCACTTAAAATAAAATTTTAAAACCCCCTAAGGGCATCTTCCATCCTAGCACTGCAGCAGCTACCATTCTGCCTTGGCCAGATCTCCACCTGCAGTTGTGGGCACCACAGTTTGAGAGGATCAAAAGTCTGGAAACCAAGCCAGATGAGGAACAGTTGAAGGAGCTGAATATGTTTAGCCTGGAGAAGAGGAGAGACGGAAAGGTGATGTGATGGCCATTTTCAAATACAGGCAACTCCCCACCTATAAACGCTCTCTCCACATCAAAAATACTGTATCCAAAAATATCCACAACTGGAATGGAAGCTCTGGGGCTGGCAGGAGGTGTTTTAAATATCCCACAGTGCTGATAGGGAAGGGTGGGGTATGTCAGGTGGGGGGCAGTGACTGGCCCAAAGTCATACCCAATGAGCTTCATGGCCAAGCAGAGATTTGAACCCTGATCTCTCCCAGTTCCTAGTCCAACATTATAACCACTACACCACACTGGTGTAATGGGAGCAATTAAAGACAAACTACAGTAGTACCTTGGTTCCCAAATGCCTTGGTACTCAAACAACTTGGAACCCAAACACTGCACACTCAGAAGTAAGTGTTCCAGTTTGCAAACTTTTTTTGGAAACCGAACATGCTCCGTTTGGAGTGTTATGCTTCCGATTTGAGTGTCACACCTACACTTTGAATGTTACACAGATGTCTGTCTGTTTTTGCTATTTATTTTGCGTTTTTGTTTTTGCGGCTCTTTTTCGTTTTGTTTTTGTGACTGTGTGGAACCCAGTTCAGCTACTGACTGATTGATGATGTGACTGCAGTACATTGTTTATTGCTTTCATTTTATGGATCAATGTTCCCGTTAGTAAAATTCATGTTAAATTGCTGATTTAGGGGTTACTTCTTAAAGTCTGGAACGGATTAATCCATTTTGCATTACTTTCTATAGGAAAGCATGCCTTGGTTTTGGAACACTTTGGTTTTGGAACGGACTTCCGGAACAGATGAAGTTTGAGAACCAAGGTACCACTGTAGTTTAAAACAACCATTAAAATACAGCAGAAGGATGATCTGTAGCAAGGATGCCTTAGGCTGATTCACCTGCTATGACCCTTCCTGGAGAGGAATGACCAAGTGATTCATGCCTTAGTCACATCGAGATCGGACCACTGTCATGTGCTTCATGAACTCGCATAAGCATGCCTTGGGAAACTGCAACCAGCTCAGAAGACAACTGGAAGTCGGGGAGAGCTCAGCCAATGCAGGTTGTTTGAGTTGCAAGTCAGGGGAAAGGGCTGCTCTTGTACTCTGGCCCTGTTTGCAGCCTTCCCGCTGAGACATCTGGCTGGCCGCTGTAAGAACACAATGGACTGTCCCCCAACTGGACAGGATTCAAGCACAAGAGCAAAGTCCCTTCCTACATGTGGGAATGTTCAAGGATGCAGGAGAGGATATATTGTTCGATTATAGCCTTTCCAACTTGTGTTAACAAGTTCACAATTTTAGCAATTTTAACATTCCCCTTTTTAAATTCACAGCGGATGCGTTTGCTCAGGCTTGCTAAAGCCTCTATAATAACTGTTCTGGTATTTCCCCCTTATTCCCTCATAAAATATAAGACACGACACAGTCTTCTATAAAAGTATAAAAAGAGTTTACTCACTCACATTCTGTTCACAATCGGATCCCAGAAGGCAGACTTAGCTTAGAAAAGTTATATACACCTGGAAACTATCTCATAAGGAGACAGTCCCTTTGGCTAAGCAGATGTTGCTTCTTTGATAAAAGTAGTCAGAGAGAGAGAGAGATGGCTGCCCTGCCCTGTGCTTTTGTTGTTACCTGCACAGGTGAGGCCACACCCACCTCTACTCACATGCAGAGGAAGTCTGTCCCAGCCCAGAAGGAAACAGGAAGTTGACCTGCTGGCTGGACAAACATTCCTCCCCATGTGTAAACATGTTCACTCCAGGAATGTTGTACTTGACTGCTCTTGTGTTTCGCATTCCACACTATACGTAGTTTCCAGTAGCTGGGGTTCAGAAGAATTGCTGTCTCCAACCATGGAAGCAGAAAAAGGTAAAGGCCCCCTGAATGGTTAAGTCCAGTCAAAGGTGACTATGGGGTTGCGGCGCTCATCTCACTTTCAGGCCGAGGGAGCGTTTGTCTGCAGACAGATGCCTGATTATTGTCTTCCAAAGCAACTACTCTATTCCGGACTTAAAAATGGAAAATGTAATGCTGGTGGTCAACAAAAGAGGTTTAAAGACTGTCTCAAGGCAAATCTAAAAAAATAAGGTAGTATAAAAACCAACAAATGGGAAACACTTGCCTGTGAGCGCTGCAGTTGGAGAACAGCCTTTACCAAAGGTGTCATGGGCTTTGAATTACAGGTAAGTAGCCGTGTTGGTCTGCCGTAGTCGAAACAAAATAATAATAAAAATTCCTTCCAGTAGCACGTTAGAGACCAACTAAGTTTGTTATTGGTATGAGCTTTCGTGTGCAAGCACACTTCTTCAGATACACTGAGACACTCAGATTCAGGACACAAGGGAGAAACGGGCTAAGAGGAAAGCATGCTTGGCAAATACACACTGTGGTCAACTCCGGCCCAGAAACTGATGTCCCCACTGTGGAAGGACATGTGGATCCAGAATTGGCCTCCACAGCCACTTATGGACTCACTGTTAAAACCATGTTTATGGAAGACAATCTTACTCAGCTACGATTGATCGCCAAAGACGTGTGCATGCACACGAAAGCTCATACCAATAACAAACTTAGTTGTTGTCTAAGGTGCTACTGGAAGGAATTTGTTAATTTTGTTTCAGCCAAGAAAGAAGACAGACAGCTTTCCAGATCATGTGGCCAGCAGGACTAAACCGCTTTTGTTGCAATGGGACACTGTGACGGAAACCAGAGTGCACGGAAATGCCATTTACCTTCCTGCCACAGCAGTACCTATTTATCTACTTGCACTGGTGTGCTTTCGAACTGCTAGGCTGGCAGGAGCTGGGACAGAGCAACAGGAGCTCACCCTGGATTCGAACCCCCAAACTTCTGATCGGCAAGCGCAAGAGGCTCAGTGGTTTAGACTACAGCACACCTGCTAGCCATTGTGGCTAGCAGTCCTTGGTAGCCTTTTCGTCCTCCATGACTTCACCTAATCATCTTTGAAAGCTGCCAATCTAGTTCTCCCTGCAGCCTTGAAACCTGACCAGAGGCAACTCACAGGTGCAGAGAACAGCTGCATTCTCCGGACTGATGCTGCCTGTGCCATTTGCAGGATTGCAGCTGCTAAAATGCAGCCCTTTCTCGGGCCGAACTTTGTCAACTATTTCGCAGCAAAGAGCAACATGTGCTCGTCCATCGCCAAATGTCACGCAGCTGCAAGCAAGTCTGCTTCCATGCATCTCGGTCCAAAAGAGCAGAGTGTACTGTGATCTGGGTGGCTTCGTCTTGTGGCTCCACAGGCGCCCAAATTCTGCACCCTGGCAAACAGCATCCCATCAGATGTCAAGGAAACAAACAACTATTTTACTTTTAGAAGACATCTGAAGACAGCCCTGCACAGGGAAGTTTTTTTTAAAAAGTTTGAGGTTTTATTGTGTTTTTAATATTTTGTTGGGAGCTGCCCAGAGTGGCTGGGGAAACCCAGTCAAATGGCCAGCATATAAATAAAACCATTATTATTAGTATTATTATTAGCCACATTCCATTATCCCAGTTGTCCCATGGAGTTTTCTTGGCAGGGATACTGGAGTGGCTTGCCGGTTCCTCCTCCAGGTGGATCACGTTTGGTCAAAACTCTCCACTATGACCTGTTCATCTTGGGTGGCCCTGCACGGCATAGCTCATAGCTTCTCTGAGTTATTCAAGCCCCTTCACCATGGCAAAGCAGTGATCCATGAAGGGGAGATTTTACTTTCTTGGGCTCCATGATCACTGCAGATGGTGACAGCAGCCACAAAATTAAAAGACGCCTGCTTCTTGGGAGAAAAGCAATGACAAACCTAGACAGCATCTTAAAAAGCAGAAACATCACATTGCTGACAAAGGTCCATATAGTTAAAGCTATGGTTTTCCCTGTAGTGATGTATGGAAGTGAGAACTGGACCATAAAGAAGGCTGATCGCCGAAGAATGGATGCTTTTGAATTCTGGTGCTCGAGGAGACTCTTGAGAGTCCCATGGACTGCAAGAAGATCAAATGTATCCATTCTGAAGGAAATCAGCCCTGAGTGCTCACTGGAAGGACAGATCCTGAGAAGAGAAGTCTCCCTGGGAAAGACCCTGATGTTGGGAAAGATGGAGGGCACAAGGAGAAGGGGACGACAGAGGGCAAGATGGTTGGACAGTGTTCTCGAAGCTACAAACATGAGTCTGACCAAACTGTGGGAGGCAGTGGAAGACAGGAGTGCCTGGCGTGCTCCGGTCCAGGGGGTCACGAAGAGGCGGACACGACTAAACGACTAAACAACAACAATCAAGGCTGTGATCTCTTGCGGTGCTCCAAAGCGTGTCATGGGTATGAGTAAATGACTAAACAACAACAACAACAAGTAATAAGAACAAAGAGAACCTTCTGGATCAGGGCAACGACCCACCTAGTCCAGCATCCTCTGCTCACAGCGACCAAGCAGACACCCCAGTGGAAAACCCACAAGCAGGATTCGAACACAGGAGCAATTCTCCCCTGCTGTGGTTTCCAGCAATGAGCATTCAGAAGCACCACTGCCTCCAACTGTGGAGGCAGAACATAGCCATTTGGGGCTAGGAGTCATTGATGGCTCTCTCCTCTTCCATGAATTTCTCCATCCTCTTGATCGCTGGGGTGGCAGTGAGGCCTCGTAGCCGCTGCTCCCCTCGGAGGGGCAGGGCTCGAATTTGGCTCCCGTGCTCTTCGCAGCCCCGCCACCTGTCAGGCGTCTAAATATAGGCACCCGGCTGGCAAATTATTGTGTTTTATTGGCAGGCTAGGGCCTGCCCTGCTCAGATTTCCTCTGGAAAACGGGGATGCAAACAGGCTGAGAATTGTCTGTCCCGTGCCAGCGTCCTGGCCACAAGAGAAGCAGCTGGCTGCCGGAGGGAGGGGGGCCAGAGAGAAAGCAAAAAATAGCTGCCCCCACCACGCAGGGGGCTGAGGGCTTTCAGCATCCTGGCCAGCTCCCAAAATTTCCATGGAACAAGCCCAGGCTGGTTCCAGGCATGGAAGGGAGACCGCAGCACCTGTCGTGGGAAGAGAGCTTTTGTCCCCGAGGCTGCTGCCAAAGAATTGTGCGGAAGGGTTTTCTTTTCCATGGGTAGGGGGGCTGTGAGCTCCTGGAAGCAGGTTTGTCATCGTCAAGGCCAGCCTGGGGGTGTTTTTTGGGGGGTGGGGAACTGACTGGGTGCAAAAAAGTCTAACCAGCACCTTCCTAGCTCTCTCTCTCTCTCTATTTTATATACACTCTGTATACAGTGGTACCTCGGGTTACAGATGTTTCAGGTTACAGACGCTTCATATTACAGACTCCGCTGACCCAGAAATAGTACCTCAGGTTAAGAACTTTGCTTCAGGATGAGAACAGAAATCGCGGCCCCATTAGCTAAAGTACTACTTCAGGTTAAGAACAGTTTCAAGTTAAGAACAGACCTCCGGAACGAATTAAGTTCTTAACCCGAAGTACCACTGTATATATCCACACACACACACACATCTAGATAGACAAGATCCATTTATAGCAGACCCTCCAAGTGCCCCTATTTTCCAGAGAAATCCCTGATTTAGAGAAGCCGTCCCGGTTTCTGAATTGATCCCAGAATGTCTCACTTTTCCTTTGTTGTTGTTTAGTCGTTTAGTCGTGTCCGCCTCTTCAATGCGCTCTACGTGGGGCTACCTTTGAAGGTGACCTGGAAACTACAACTAATCCAGAATGCAGCAGCTAGACTGGTGACTGGGAGCGGCCGCTGAGACCATATAACACCAGTCCTGAAAGACCTGCATTGGCTCCCAGTACGTTTCCGAGCACAGTTTAGGTGCTGATTTTTAAAGCCTTAAATGGCCTCAGTCCAGTATACCTGAAGGAGCATCTCCACCCCCATTGTTCAGCCCGGACACCTGGGTCCAGCTCCGAGGGCCTTCTGGCGGTTCCCTCCCTGCGAGAAGCTAAGTTACAGGGAACCAGGCAGAGGGCCTTCTCAGTGGATCCAGAAGCAAGGAGTCATGAGGTCAGGGGTCTGAGGATCAGGAAGCAAGGCAGGGAACGTGTTGCTGTGGCAAAGAGCCGAAGGGAAATCCTGACCTTATATCCCTTCCCAGCTCTTGCCACCAGCTGCTGTGAGTTAGCAATCGGCCTCACCTGTGAGGCCGTGCTTTGCCTCTTCAGAACAAACTTCTGAAGGCCCCAGTCCTGCAAAGTCCTATTAGTCACAGGGCCTGGCTCCTGCACGCACTCCTGACACTGACTCAACATTGGGGAGAACTTCCTGACACTAAGAGCAGTTCAATGGTGGAATGGCCAACCTTGGAAAATGGCGGACTCTCCTTGCTTGGAGGTTTCTAAACAGAGGTTGGACGGCCACCTATCAGAATGCCAGTGTGTTTTTCAAGTTCATTGCTGGTTTTGATTTTCTTCTTAACGTTTCGAATGCTTTTACTAAATGGGATTATTGTTTTATTATTTTTGAAAGTGGCTTCGAGGGTGTGGGTGTGTTTTAACAATCAAGTGGTATATAAAATGTATTAAATAAATCAATACGCAGTTCTGGTGTGGTTCCTTCATTGCAAGGGGTCCCTTGCACTTGGGGTCCAATCCAGCTCAACAGTTCTGTTTTTCCTTCCTCAGTGACATGTTTATGGAGAAGGGGCAGGGCTCTAGTCAAATGTTCCTTGGGGGTGTCTCCCCCACCCTGAACAATAGAATGATAGCGTTGGAACGGATGGAGTTTGTCTGACACCCAGCCATTATTTTGACCTACCAGTGTCAAGACACGGCTGTTCAAAGGGAGTGCTCTCCTGCTGATCATGCATGGTTTCTGCTACTTGTCGACTTGCAGTTTATGGGAAGAATAATCTCCTGATGATCACCAGGAGATTATTCTTCCCATAAACTGCAAGTCGACAAGTAGCCAAAAAACACATTTTTGGTTGTGTGCTTTTTGACGTGCTTTATTTATTGTTTATGACTTTTGTTATGTTGATAATTATTTAAATCTTGTTACAGGTAGGTAGCTGTGTTGGTCTGCCATAGTCAAAGCAAAATTTAAAAATTCCTTCCAGTAGCACCTTAAGGACTCCTGACCATTAGGTCCAGTCATGACCAACTCTGGGGTTGCGGTGCTCATCTTGCTTTATTGGCCGAGAGAGCCGGCTTACAGCTTCCGGGTCATGTGGCCAGCATGACTAAGCCGCTTCTGGCGAACCAGAGCAGAGCACGGAAACGCCGTTTACCTTCCCGCCAGAGTGGTACCTATTTATCTACTTGCACTTTGACGTGCTTTCAAACTGCTAGGTGGGCAGGAGCAGGGATCGAGCAACGGGAGCTCACCCCGTCGCGGGGATTCGAACTGCTGACCTTCTGATCGGCAAGCCCTAGGCTCTGTGGTGTAACCCACAGCGCCACCCATGTCCCGATTAGCACCCTAGAGACCAGCTAAGTTTGTTATTGGTATGAGCTTTTGTGTGCATGTACACTTACACAAAAGCTCATACCAATAACAAACTTATGTAAATCTTGCCATGTTGTAAGCCACATTGAGCATTGTTTTAACTAAGGAAAGGCGGCATAGAAATAAAATTATGATGATGATTTCAATCCTGTTTCACATCATGCCGTTTCCGGAACAGGAGCAAACTTTGCGCAGATCTTTGGCTCCGATTGTTTTCCTAACGGCGCAGCAGGATAAGCTCCCCTCTTGCGCTCGTGAGAAGCATTTGATGTTTGTTCCCGCAACTGGGACTGAGCGGCTGTGGTTGTACGTGTGTCGCGCTTTGCTGTGCTACAGGGAGCCGCTGCTGAATTCTGTGCTCTGCGCAGGCGAAACTCATTCAGCTGGCTGGCTGGCTGCCTCCTTCTGCGCTTTCTTCCTTGTTTCCCACAGGTCCAACCATATGCGCAAGCAAGCTTTAGTCAATCTGCACGGTGCCTGATGATCTGCCTTGTAATTACCTGTCTAAAGCAGTCCAGCGTTATGAGATGTTTGCCTGCGCAGGAACATTCTTCTCTTTCCTCTCATTTGCAGGGTTTTTTCCGTACCTAGGACAGTTTGCAGAGGCAGGTCTACCTGTTTGCAAGCGTACAGATACAGCTGGGAGTGCCCTTTGCCGTTGCAGTACAGAACGCTTGCTCTGATACCGTCCATGCAAAATCAGCTGCTCCTAGGCATTTTAGAACCTGTTATCATGTGCAAAGCTCGATATTCATTATGAAAAGGGAGGTAATGGGTCAGACTGCACATTTTGCGGTTACAGAGCAGGAAATGGTTATTGCATGAGCCTGTGTTTTGTTTTGTTTTGTTTTGTTTTGCTTTTCAGTGGTTTATTCTGCAACAAGCCATTGATGCAATGATAGGGGGGAAGAGAATCATAGAATTGTAGAGTTGGGAGGGACCCTGAGGATCATCTAGTCCAACCCCCTGCAATTATTATTATTATTATTATTATTATTATTATTATTATTATTACCCCACCCACCTGGCTGGGTTTTTAATGAAAGGGCTGACGCTATTTATTGTAATTACTGGTATGTTCTTAATTAGATAGATAGATGATAGATGATAGATAGATAGATAGATAGATAGATAGTTCTAATTCTATTAATGTTTAGTAGTTTTTAAATGGTTGTTACCTTTCAGTGGTTTTAGCTGTTCTGATCTGATCTGTAAGGTGCCTTGTGTCCCTGTCAGGGGAAAAAGCGAGGTATAAAATATATATATAATCATCATCCTGGATCGCTCAGTTCGTTGGAGCGTAGTGCTGATAACGTCAAGGTTGCAGGTTCAATCCCTGTATGGGACAGCTGCATATTTCTGCATCTTGAAAGGCCTACATTGGCTCCAGGTACATTTCCGAGCACAATTCAAAGTGTTGGTGCTGACCTTGAAAGCCCTAAATGGCCTCAGTCCAGTATATCTGAAGGAGCATCTCCACCCCCATTCTGCAGCCCAGACAAGCGAAGTTACAGGGACCCAGGCAGAGGGCCTTCTCAGTGGTGGCACCCGCCCTGTGGAACGCCCTCCCATCAGATGTCAAAGAAATAAACAACTACAGTGGTACCTCGGGTTACATACGCCTCAGGTTACAGACGCCTCAGGTTACAGACTCTGCTAACCCAGAAATAGTAGCTCGGGTTAAGAACTTTGCTGCAGGATGAGAACAGAAATCATGCTCCGGCGGCATGGCAGCAGCAGGAGGCCCCATTAGCTAAAGTGGTACCTCAGGTTAAGAACAGTTTCAGGTTAAGAACGGACCTCCAGAACGAATTAAGTTCTTAACCCGAGGTACCACTGTATCTTATTTTGAGAAGACATCTGAAAGCAGCCCTGTTTAGGGAAGTTTTTAATGTTTGATTTTTGTGTGTGTGTTTTTACTACAGTCATACCTCGGGTTGAATGCGCTTCGGGTTGAGCGCGTTCCAGTTGTGCTCTGCGGCAACCCGGAAGTAATGGAGCGTGTTACTTCCGGGATTCGCCGCGCGCGCATGCGCAGATGCTCAAAATGACGTCACGCGCATGCTCAGAAGTGACAAAAAGCAACGCACGCATACGCAGATGTGCCGTCACTGGTTACGTTTGCTTCTAGATGTGAACAGGGCTGTGGAACGGATCCCGTTCGTATCTAGAGATACCACTGTATTCTGTTGGGAGCCGCCCAGAGTGGCTGGGGAAACCCAGCCAGTGGGAGGATATAAATAAGTTGTTGTTGTTGTTACTGGTTTGAGTCCTACCTTCAAGAGCAGGAGAAAACAAGCATGCTCCTTCTTCCATCATTGTCAAGCCATGGGATTCCAACTCCCACCATCTCTGACCATTAGCTATGCTGTTTGGGGCAGCCCTTGGGATGCTTGTGTGGGAATGTTCACGGATGCAGGAGAGGATATATTATCTGATTATATCCTTATCCAACTTGTGTTAACAAGTTCCCAATATCAGCAGAGTAATACATTCCCCTTTATATTAAGTTTGCAACGGCAGCGTTTGCTCAGGCTCGCCAAAACCTCTATAATAACTATCCTGGTAATTTCTGTTCACAATCAGATCCCAGAAGGCAGACTTAAGCTTAATGAAGAAATATACATTTGGAATCTATCTTATAAGAAGACAGTCCCTTTGTCCTCTCTTGGCTGGGAGCCAAGAGGGCATCTTTGGCTGAGTAGATCTTGCTTCTTCGATGCATGTAGTCAAAGACAAAACAAAAAAAATTACTTCCAGTAGCACCTTAAAGACCAACTAAGTGGTATGAGCTTTCGTGTGCATGCACACTTCTTCAGATATCTGTAACTGTGGTCAAAGAGAGAGAGATGGATGCCCTGCCCCGTGCTTTTGTCATTACCTGCACAGGTGAGGCCACACCCACCTCTAGTCACATGCAGAGGAAGTCTGTCCCAGCCCAGAAGGAAACAGGAAGTTTACCTGCTGGCTGGACAAACATTCCTCCCCATGTGTAAACATGTTCACTCTAGGAATGTGGTACCTGACTGCTCTTGTGTTTCACATCCCACACCTTGGAGATGGCTCTCATATCTCCTCTCAGTCTCCTCTTTTCCAGGCTCAACATCCCCAGGTCCTTCAACTGTTCCTCATCAGGCTTGGCTTCTAGACCCCTGATCATCTTGGTCACTTTTCTCTGTCAATATCTCCTTCATTTGAGGTTTTTTCTGTTTTTGTGTTTTACTTTTATTTTTTATTGGTTTTCACATACACATTACAATACAGATGTACCAAAGCCCAACACCATTTCCTCCCCTCCCCCCCGTACATTTACATTTCTATTTCCTCAGTCCATCATATTATCCTTTTCTCCTTCCTCCCACTTCCCTCCGCCCCCACTCGATTTCCTCCACATTATACAATTTACAATAATCTTTGCATTCTACAACCTTCTCAAATCATCTATATATTCTCATTATCTTTCCTTACTAGATTTTCTTCCATCCAGTACTTCACATTTTAATCTAGGCATATTAGCATATATATTTTTGAGCAATATTTTGCCATATATTCATCAAAACATTTCCAGTCCTTTTTTTAATTTTTGATTTGACTGGTTTCTTATTATAGCAGTTAATTTTGCCAAGATTAAATATTCATTTAGTTCACAAATCCATTCCTCCTTTGTGGGTATAGTTTGTGACTTCCACCTAGCAGCTATCACTATTCTAGCAGCTGTACTCGCATATAGAAAAATTCTCCCCCCCCCCCGTGGTATCTCTTCGTCTATCAATCCAAGGAGATATGTCTCTGGTTTCTTTGTTATTGATATTTTCAACATCGTCTTTAGTTCTTCGTGTACTACTATCCAAAATTTCTTAATTTCCTCCTTCATTTGAGGTTTTTAAACAGGGACTAGCATCTTAAAAAGCAGAGACATCACCTTGCCGACAAAGGTCCAAGCTATGGTTTTCCCAGTAGTGATGTATGGAAGTGAGAGCTGGACCATAAAGAAGGCTGATCGCCGAAGAATGGATGCTTTTGAATTCTGGTGCTGGAGGTGACTCTTGAGAGTCCCATGGACTGCAAGAAGATCCAACCTCTCCATTCTGAATGAAATCAGCCCAGAGTGCTCACTGGAAGGACAGATCCTGAAGCTGAGGCTCCAAGACTTTGGCCACCTCATGAGAAGAGAAGACTCTCTGGAAAAGACCCTGATGTTGGGAAAGATGGAGGGCACAAGGAGAAGGGGACGACAGAGGATGAGATGGTGGGACAGTGTTCTTGAAGCTACCAGCATGAGTTTGACCAAACTGCAGGAGGCAGTGGAAGACAGGAGTGCTTGGCGTGCTCTGGTCCAGGGGGTCACGAAGAGGCGGACACGACTAAACAACTAAACAACAACAACAACAAAACAGGGACTGGGTGGCCCCTGCCAGGGATTCTCCAGCTGCGGTTCCTGCGTTGCAGGGGGCTGGACTAGATGGCCCTTAGGGGTCCCTTTCAGTTCTGCAATTCCACAATTCCCTGTCTGGAATGGCATCTGCCATCAGGTCAGGGTAGCCCTGGACCCACAGTCCTGACTGATTTGCCTGGCACAGAGTATCATTAACCCTTCTCATATCTATTTTTAGATCTCTAGCTGATGTACCCTAAGCTCTTAAAAGACGATTTCACCCAACATAGTCTGATTTAAATAGGGTTATTCATAATAACTGGGGGCAACTCTCCAGCTTCTGCAGTCTTGCAGGGACAGGCTGAGGCAAGAGAGGGGCTTTTGCATCGCACGCTGACCTTAAATGCTATAAATGCACACACACTGTGCCCTTGGGGGCAAGCTATTTATATGATCTGCCACGATCACAGTTGATTTCCATTAACATACCAGAGAATGTGTCTTGAAGGCATCAGCTCTCTCTCATCCCGACCCAACTGGCTGAATGTTGTCATTTCAGTCTCTGAAAAGAAGCTGGGCTTTCGTAATAGTTACAAAAATAGGCTGCTCGTCTTGCTCAAGTGGCGGGGAGTTCCTAGGGTGTACGTATTTCTTTGACAGGGTCTGCTTCCAGACAGCACACAAAACATGTGGTTCCTTCACAATTACCTGTTCAGGTTCCTAATAATAATAATAATAATAATTTATTATTTATACCCCGCCCATCTGGCTGAGTCTCCCCAGCCACACTGGGCAGCTTCTAATCAAGTGTTAAAACAATACAGCATTAAATCAAGTGTTAAAACAATACAGCATTAAATATTAAAAACCTCCCTAAACAGAATGTCTTTTAAAGATAAGATAGCTGCTTATTTCCTTCACATCTGAAGGGAGGGCGTTTCACAGGGCAGGCGGCACTACCGAGAAGGCCCTCTGCCTGGTTCCCTGTAACTTGGCTTCTCACAATGAGGGAACCGCCAGAAGGCCCTCGGCGCTGGACCTCAGTGTCCGGGCAGAACCATGGGGGTAGAGATGCTCCTTCAGGTATACTGGATTGAGGCCATTTAGGGTTTTAAAGGTCAACACCAACACTTTGAATTGTGCTCGGAAACGTACTGGGAGCCAATGGTGTTATGTGGTCCCGGCAGCCGCTCCCAGTCACCAGCCTAGCTGCCCCATTATGGATTAGTTGTAGTTTCCGGGTCACCTTCAAAGGTAGCCCCACGTAGAGCGCATTGCAGTAGTCCAAGCGGGAGATAACCAGAGCATGCACCACTCTGGCCAGACAGTCTTCGGGCAGGAAGGGTCTCAGCCTGTGTACCAGATGGAGCTGGTAGACAGCCGCCCTGACACAGAATTGACCTGCGCCTCCATGGAGAATTTTAGTCCAAAATGACTCCCAGACTGCGCACCTGGTCCTTCAGGGGCACAGTTACCCCATTCAGGACCAGGGAGTCCTCCATACTCACCAGTCCCCTGTCCCATAAAAAAAGTACTTCTGTCTTGTCAGGATTCAACCTCAATTTGTTGGCCACCATCCATCCTCCAACTGGAATGCAATGAAAAGCAGGCCTGGCTTGATGCATCTGCAGGCAGACGAAGCTGGTAGACAGCTGCCCTGGACACAGAATTAACCTGTGCGTCCATGGACAGCTGTAAGTCCAGAATGACTCCCAGGCTGCGCACCTGGTCCTTCAGGGGCACAGTTACCCCATTCACAAGGTGTGAAAGAAGGGGTTTGCACCATGCCTGGCAGAGAAACCGTGCACCTTGCACCCCTCCTGGGCAACGGCCACCTGCCTGCGACTCCCAAGCCTCCCCCAATCTGTCAAAACAAAGGGGGAAGGGGGCAGGAGATCTGTTCTGCCAGACGTCCCCGGTTCCCCTTCAGCACTGGCGGTGGCAGCGAGCAGCTCCTGAAGCCAGCCAGAGCCAATTGCGCTACCAGGCTGGCTCTGGGCTGCTGAGGCTGCCGCTGCCACGTTTCTCTGGGGCAGATTTGCAAATCTGGGGACATTCCGGGGATGGAATTTGTCCGGGGAGAGATTTGCAAATCCGGGGACTGTCCGCGGGAACCAGGGACATCTGGTAACCCTAGATTAATGTGATTCCTGCATTCTTTTAGCTGAGATTCATAGAATCATAGAACGGTAGAGTTGGAAGGGACCATGAGGGTCATCTTGTTCCTCCCCCCCCCCCTCAATGCAGGAACTTTTTTGCCCAAGGTGGGGCTCAAAGCACAACCCTAAAATTGAGAATCTTCAACATCAACTTCGTTGGACTGGTCATGTTGTGTGGATCCCTGATGATCGTCTTCCAAAGCAACTCCTCTATTCCGAACTTAAAAATGGAAAGCGTAATGCTGGTGATCAACAAAAGAGGTTCAAAGACTCTCTCAAGGCAAATCTATATAAAAAAAATTAAAATGTAGTATAAACATCAACAACTGAGAAACACTGGCCTGCGAGCGCTCCAGTTGGAGAACAGCCTTTACCAAAGGTGTCATGGGCTTTGAAGACGCTCAAACTCAGGACGCAAGGGAGAAATGTGCTGAGAGGAAGGCACACTTGGCAAATCCACACCGTGATTAACTCCCGCCTGGAAATCAACGTCCCCACTGTGGAAGGACGTGTGGGTCCAGAATTGGCCTCCACAGTCACTTATGGATTCATTGTTAAAACCATGTTTATGGAAGACGGTCTTACTTGGCTACGAGGGATTGCCAAAGAAGAAGGTGCAGCAGAGCTCTTGTTACGACCTTATGTGTTCACAGCAGTGACCTGGCTGTGGGCCCTGCTCCCCCCTCCCGATGCGCAGCCAGTGTACATCGTCTGAAGCTCTGGAAAAAAGGCGAAGAGCTGGACTTTCCCTGCTTTCCAGATGGCCTAATGCAATCACAGCTCAACCCCCGCTGCTCCCGAGATGCTGGAGCCCTCTCTGTGTGGCGGTCAGACACACTCTGGCCTCTGCTCTGCTTGGTGGAATCTGATTTCATCTATTAAATCTGGGAAGCAAAACCGGAGGGACACACTTTGCAACCTGCTCTTCAGATGTTCGTTCCGGAGGCAAAGGTCCAGTTTGTCTCAGGCCACAGGCCTGTGAGCAACAAAAAACAAAGACTCTGGTTACAGCAGGGCTGTTTGGAGCCAAAGCACCTTGCTGCCTGCCAAGTTATTTTGGCATCTCATAGAATCATAGAACAACAACAACTATTATTATTATTATTATTATTTATATATTTATTTATTTATACCCCGCCCATCTGACTGGGCTTCCCCAGCCAATCTGGGCGGCTCCCAACACAGCATTAAAACAGTAGTCTGTTATTCATTAAAAGCTTCCCTAAACAGGGCTGCCTCCATATGTCTTCTAAAAGTCTGGTAGTTGTTCTCTTTGACATCCGGTGGGAGGGCGTTCCACAGGGAGGGTGCCACTACCAAGAAGGCCCTCTGCCTGGTTCCCTGTAACTTGACTTCTCGCAGTGAGGGAACCACCAGAAGGCCCTCGGCGCTGGACCTCAGTGTCCGGGCAGAACAATGGGGGTGGAGACACTCCTTCAAGTATACTGGACCGAGGCCGTTTAGGGCTTTAAAGGTCAGCACCAACACTTTGAATTGTGCTGGGAAACGTACTGGGAGCCAATGTAGGTCTTTCAAGACCGGTGTTATGTGGTCTCGGCGGCCGCTCCCAGTCACCAGTCTAGCTCTTAGCATGTTTCTCCCTTTCGAGTGTCTTCAAAGCCCAGGACACCTTTGGTAAAGGCTGCTCTCCAACTGGAGCGCTCGCAGGCCAGTGTTTCCCAGTTGTCAGTGTTTATAGCATGCACAATCTCACTCACAAACGCTCTCGAGATCCTAAGCTCCATCTTGCACCATCCTTTTCCCCAGCCGAGCTGCAGCTACCGTTCAAGGTTGTTGTGACAGGTAGAAGCTTTGACCAAGATCTACCATGCATGCCACACAGAGGCAACCCCACACTTCTGCTGCAAGCTCCCAGCAGCCTAGAGTCTTTGCCAATTTGCCTTGGCTGGCTAGCTTGTCAGAAGCCGGCGTTCCAATTCCCTGGTGACGTTGTCCTCCCGGTGACATCACCCTTCTCGAAGCTGGGAAGGCTAACGTCGGAGCGCTATTTTAAGGAGAATGACTCCATTGCCCCTAAAAGAACATGCACACATTCCTGTCAAAATACAGGGTGGGGATGGTTCCAGTATTATTTTAAAAAAACAAAACAGCATGGAAAGAGATCTTCTGTATCAAATCAAAATTCGTTCTGGTTCACTGTTAATTTCCAGCGATGGGTAGCCAGATATCTCTGGGAGCTCACGGGTGCAGGAGGCCCTTAGGAACATGAGAAGATCTCTGTAGCTATATGGCCATTGGTAGGGCTGCCGTAAGTCCAGATTTTACCAGGGATTACTGTTAAATTGTGGGTGAACATATCAGACGACACAGCGATTCTTGTTTATTCACAGGCCAGAACAGAACTGAACTGAAGGGTTCAGCCAGCCTGCTTATATGGAGCTCAACTACAAAGCAACAGTAACAACTTTCTGTAACTATCCAATCACTGAACGTCACTTCCAATCCCTTATTTGCATATGTGGACCTGAGCGAAAACTATCTACAGTATCCCCCTGCTGGCCCAGGGTAAGTACATAACAATTACCATGATTTTGAAGGCAGAATTGATGTCCAGGGGAATTTCCAAAAGGCAGCGCTTTGTCCTGGATCTTAGGCAAGTCAATTGAAAAATCGCCAAAAAAAAAAAGGCGTTTATGTAAAAAAAACAACTCAACAACTTTCAGGGTGTCGTCCTGGTTTTTATTTTTTGAAATATGGCAACTGTACCACTGGGCCATCTCAGCCAGCACCCTGTTCTCACGGTGGCCAACCAGAAGCCCATTATGGGAAGCCCACAAAGGAATCAAGGACAAGAAAAACACTCTCCCCTCCTGTGGTTTCCAGGAACTGCCTCCAACTGTGGTGGCAATGCATAGCCCTCAAGAGCCCTCTCCTCTGTAGGGATGATCGTGGAGTGGGGAGTGGGGTCCGGAGGGAGCTCACTCCCCACCAGCAGGCAGCCACAGTCTGCCTGCCTGCACACGTGACCTTGGGGTGTGGGGCACCCCCCCCCCAGACAAGCCACAGCTATCTGAACATCGTTCCCTCTATCTAACCTTCTGCGGTGTCCTGTCTGTAACCTTTGTCCCCAAGACCTTTTGTCTCCTTCGTCATACAGTGGTGCCCCGCAAGACGAATGCCTCGCAAGACGAAAAACTCGCTAGACGAAAGGGTTTTCCGTTTTTCGATGCGCTTCGCAAGACGAATTTCCCTATGGGCTTGCTTCGCAAGACGAAAACATCTTGCGAGCCTTGCAATTTTTTTTCGCTTCCCCCGCCCCTTTTTCTAAGCCGCTAATAGCCTTTTAGCCGCTAAGCCTTTAATAGCCGCTAAGCCGCTAATAGCGCTAATCCGCTAAGCCGCTAATAGGGTTGCTTTGCAAGACAAAAAATCCGCTAGACGATGAGACTCGCGGAACAGATTATTTTCGTCTTGCGAGGCACCACTGTACACTGTGCAAGGGGGAAATGACGTGGTGGAAACAGGTGCCAAAATAACTTTGTACCACCCCACGATCTCAGGACCGGAAGATGTGAAAAGGTCACAGCCCAAAATGGATCTGCCTGGTTTGCATATTTGTCTCAATAAAAGGAGGCTCCACAGGACTGGCCAGCAGCTTGCATGCAGCCCACCTGTGCGCAGCTCACCTGCATTATCAACTCCTTCCTCATGTCCTTCACTTCACTCCTCCTCCATGAATTTCTCTCCTCCTCTTTTAAAGACATCCAAGTTGATGGAAGGCACCAGTTTGGAGGAGCTTTTGCTAGAAGACACCTTCCTTTCCTCCCTCCCTCCACCTTTAAGGCTCCAGGCACATCACAAATACCCACAGCCCTGTCTTTTGAAAAAATGATAATCCTTCATTGCTGCCAGCTTAATCCCAGCCACTCAGGATTAGTCCCAACTCCTTTTAAAGTCTGGTCCCACTTCCTAAACATGTCCCTCTTCAAGATGAGAGAAATCTCTTTGCGGAAAGAGTTCTGGTGTGATTTGAGAAAAGGTCTCTGGATTCCACATGCTCTAATGCGCAGCAACATCTCTCAAAAGTTGTTCCGTTTTTGCTCTTCGGTCTAAAAGGCCACATTCCGGTTTCTGATTTGAGCCCAGAATGTTTTCCTTTTTCCTCCCTTCCATGTCTTGGAGAAAAATTAAAAATGGCCTTTGTATGTGGGTGCAAAAACAGAGTCCTGTTTATACCAAAAATAAAACACCTGCAACAAATGAAGGAAATGGTGAAACCCTTCCTATAATTTTGAAGGAAAATGTTAAACAATCGACTTTAATTTCTTTAAATGCAATGCAGCAGCAGCCTGCAATTTTTTAAAGAAATGCATGGTGTTTATTCCTTTATTGTAAATTGAGTCTTACTCTGCAAGCCTTTACATATCCACTTAGAAGTAAGTCCCACTGTATTCAATGCAGCTTGTTCCCAGGTAACTGGGTAAAGACTGTGTAGCCTTACACTGCAACCCTAAGTCCCACTGAGTTCAATAGGATTTACTCTCTGGTATGTTCCTGATGTGTAGGGATGTGGGTGGCGCTGCGGTATAAACCACAGAGCCTAGGGCTCTGGTTATCTCTCTGGTTATCTCCCTCTTGGACTACTGCAATGCGCTCTACGTGGGGCTACCTTTGAAGGTGACCTGGAAACTACAACTAATCCAGAATGCGGCAGCTAGACTGGGGACTGGGAGCAGCTGCCAGGACCACATAACACCAGTCTTGAAAGACCTACATTGGCTCCCAGTACGTTTCTGAGCACAAAGTGTTGGCGCTGACCTTTAAAGCCCTAAACGGCCTCAGTCCTGTATACCTGAAGGAGCGTCTCCACCCCGGACACCGGGGTCCAACTCCAAGGACCTTCTGGCAGTTCCATCACTGCGAGAAGCCAAGTTACAGGGAACCAGGCAGAGGGCCTTCTCGGTGGTGGCGCCCGCTCTGTGCAACGCCCTCCCTTCAGATGTGAAGGAAATAAGACATCTGAAGGCAGCCCTGTTTAGGGAAGCTTTTAATATTTAATGCTGTAATGTTTTTAACATTCGATTGGAAGCTGCCCAGAGTGGATGGGGAAACTCAGCCAGATGGGCGAGGTATAAATAAATTATTATTATTATTATTATTATTATTATTATTATTATTATTATTATTCCACAAGCAGAGGAGCCCCTTTCAGAGACCGGGAGCATTATTTCCCCTCCAACAGCAGAGGCTGGAAACCCCTTTCTTAAACTAAGCTAAATAGAGCAGCCCCAGACAGCAACCGATCTCTCTCTCCTAATGAGCCCAGAAGGCGAGGATGGGGCCCTCTCCTTCCACAGACAGCTGGCAGCATCACCCCATCAATTACCCCGGGCACCAGGAGGTGGGAGGCAATTTGTCCAGGGAAAAGCAGAAAAAGCCCTTCTTCCCCTCCTCCCCTGCTAATGAGCGAGACTAATGAGGTGACGAAGCACCCATCCATCTCGCTATCTGGAACCGAAAGGCTTTGCCAGCTCTCTGGCACTCCCCAAGACAGGACTGTTTATTATTCCCGGGATTTAAAAAAAACAAAAAAAAGCAGCACAGCAGCAAAAACTGAAAATTCTGCCCTGAGCCAAGGCTTGCAAATATGTTGTTGTTGTTTAGTCGTTTAGTCGTGTCCATCTCTTCGTGACCCCCTGGACCAGAGCACGCCAGGCCCTCCTGTCTTCCACTGCCTCCCGCAGTTTGGTCAAACTCATGCTGGTAGCTTCAAGGACACTGTCCCACCATCTCGTCCTCTGTCGTCCCCTTCTCCTTGTGCCCTCCATCTTTCCCAACATCAGGGTCTTTTCCAGGGAGTCTTCTCTTCTCATGAGGTGGCCAAAGTCTTGGAGCCTCAGCTTCAGGATCTGTCCTTCCAGTGAGCACTCAGGGCTGATTTCCTTCAGAATGGAGAGGTTGGATCTTCTTGCAGTCCATGGGACTCTCAAGAGTCTCCTCCAGCACCAGAATTCAAAAGCATCCATTCTTCAGAAATCAGCCTTCTTTATGGTCCAGCTCTCACTTCCATACATCACTACTTGGAAAACCATAGCTTGAACTATACGGACCTTTGTTGGCAAGGTGATGTCTCTGCTTTTTAAGTTGCTGTCTAGGTTTGTCATTGCTTTTCTCCCAAGAAGCAGGCGTCTTTTAATTTCGTGACTGCTGTCACCATCTGCATTGATCATGGAGCCCATTAGCTGTGCAGTGATAAGAGGCAACATGGGTTAAGATCCACACTCGGCCATGAAGTTCACTGGGTGACCTTGGGCCACTCACACTCAGCGTAAACTTCCTCGTAGGGTTGTTGTTATTGCAAGGATAAAATGGGGAGGAGGAGAAGTACATATGCCGCCTGGAGCTCCTTGGGAGAAAGGCAGGATAAAAGGTAAAGGGACCCCTGACCATTAGGTCCAGTTGCAGACAACTCTGGGGTTGCGGCGCTCATCTCGCTTTATTGGCCAAGGGAGCCGGTGTACAGCTTCCGGGTCATGTGGCCAGCATGACTGACAAACCAGAGCAGCACACGGAAACGCTGTTTACTTTCCCGCTGGAGTGGTACCTATTTATCTACTTGCACTTTGATGTGCTTTCGAACTGCTAGGTTGGCAGGAGCAGGGACTGAGCAATGGGAGCTCAGCCCGTCGCGGGGATTTGAACCGCCGAACTTCTGATCGGAAATCCTAGGCTCTGTGGTGATAGAAATGCAATAAATAAGAATTGTAAAATTATTCATGGCATGAGGACTTGCAACATGGCTTGCACTCTTACCTGGAAGTTCATTTTTTTACAGTAGATGCACACCTAGGAGTCCACGTTGTCATTTATCTCGCTGGTGGTGCATGGTGGCTTTTCCGATCACAGGAATTCTGGCTCCTAGCTTGGCACAAGCAATGCCTGCGATTCCTGCATTACACGGGGTTGGAATGGATGACGCTGTGGGGTCCCTTCCAACTCGACATGCCCGTGATTCGATGCTCTCTTGGCAGAACAGTACAGTGGCCCCTTGGTTCTCAAATGCCTTTGTACTCAAACAACTTGGAACCCAAACACTGCAAACCCAGAAGTAAGTGTTCCGGTTTGCCAACTTTTTTTGGAAGTCGAACATGCTCCGTTTTGAGTGCCACGCTTCCGTTTTGAGTGTTACGCTGAGGTCTGTCTGTTTTTACTATTTATTTTGTGTTTTTGTTCTTGTGGCTCTTTTTCGTTTCATTTTTGTGACTGTGTGGAACCCAGTTCAACTACCAATTTATTGATGCTGTGACTGCAGTACATTGTTTATTGCTTTCGTATTATCAATCTATGGTCTTGTTAAATAGTAAAACTCAAGTTAAATTGCTGTTTTAGGGGTTGTCTTTTAAAAGTCTGGAAGGGATTAATCTGTTTTGCATTATTTCTATAATAATAATAAATAATAATAAATTTTTATTTATACCCCACCCTTCCCAGTTCAAAAACCAGGCTCAGGGGGGCTAACAACAAATTTAAAACACTTTAAAACACTTAATTATAAAAGCAGCATAAAATAAAGTATAAAAACATAAATAACAATAAAAATAAAAAATCAGTTAGATAATCCCCAGGGCTAGCTGGCTGAATTGGTCCTACTTGGGCCAGCGAGGGAACCAGGGGAGAATTAGCTGTGGGATCCCAGAGCAGGGAATCTTCATAAAAGGGGAAGGAAGGGGAATAAAAGATCAGGCTACGTAAGTTTAAATTGAAAACCAGGCGGAATACCTCTGTCTTACAGGCCCTGCGGAAGGAGGTTAAATCCTGCAGGGCCCTGGTCTCATGGGACAGAGCATTCCACCAGGTCGGAGCCATCACTGAGAAGGCCCTGGCCCTGGTGGAGGATAGTCTGACTTCCTTAGGGCCTGGGACCTAAGGAAACTCACCTTGGTTTTGGAACCCTTTGGAACGGACTTCCGGAACGGATTAAGTTTGAGAACCAAGGTACTACTATAATGCAATTGGAAGTCTAGGCCGTACCCAGGAGGAGAGGCAGACCCCTCCGTGAAGTGTCTTTAAAAACCCAATAACACCAGCTCTCCGGCTGCCATCTGTTGTAGCTGCAATACCAAATAAACTTGTTCTTTTTCCGGATGGAAAAGTCACAGCTGCCTGGACACAACGGCTGTCAACCTGCAGGACCTTTCGGGGAACGGAGTCTGCGAAAAACCCTGATTTTCTGCCTCTGCAGAGTTGAAAGTGTTGCCCAGTCGGTGCTACACAAATTCAAAGGTTGCTGCAAAAAAATTCCGAATTCATTTTTGACAGAGCTTATAAATATCACCGAGGAAACTATTCATCCTCATCCGAAATTAATGTGGCTGAGTGTTTTCGATGACACCAACATAGATAGACCGTCAAAAGAATCGGTCTTACATATGGCTGCAATCGTTTGCAGCAAGCAAAATAGCTGCTCTATAAAGGATGAAAGATGTTTGCCATGAAGGGGTTGAATAATCGTGAGACTGGAGAAGCCACGATAAATTGCATTTTCAGCTGAATTCGGCGGGGCGGGGGGGGGGAGGCACTTGAAGCATCCGTTGTACCGAGCCGTTTCAATTGCTTTGATTTGATTTGCTCATTGCAAACAGCCGAAAGTCTGTAAATGTTGATAATAAACCCAATTTGCAATGGGGGGTTGAATAATTTCAATTGCAACCGTATGATCTTGGCAGCACAAACAGTAATCACCACTCAATGGGGAAAAGCCCATACACTTACACACCGGATACTTGGTAGTGCTCGCTCTGGAATAGAGCTATTATGGAGACAATCATGAATCCTCTGAGGTTTCGACAGGGGCTAGAACCTGCAGGCATGTTTAATTCGATTTGGTGTTCCTTTATTGCATGTACAGCAAAAAGCATCATTTTCAAGGCAACCAGGGCACAAGCCTGACAAATCTGAAACAGTACAATCTGATAAAGCCTTTGCTATTTTAACCCCTGTGCAAGTGGACTCATTCTACATGCCTATCTTATAGTTCTGTTTTCCCCCTTTTAATTTTTGTCTGGTGTTGTTCTCTCTGTTTCATATGCATCATAACATGAAAGAACAGTGAAAATCCGGACAGAAAAGTTGTTGAGTTTGTTTGTTTGGCCTTGCTGAGCCTTTTCCCCCCTCCAAAATCACCATTTCTGAGCTTTTTTTTAAATGGAAAATTGGCAAACAACATCCAGATTTCCCTGTACTATTTTTTAAAAAAACCAACTTCCACCAGAATCCCAGTTTCTGGAAACCACAGGTGGGGCGGTGACTGGCTCTGTGTTCGAATCCTACTTGCTGGTTTGCCATTGGGGCCTCTGGTCGGCCCCTAGATGGACCACTGGCCAGATCCAGCAGCCTCTTCTTCCTTTCTTACATCTCAGCAGCCTTTGCCATCCTTTTCCACCGCAGGGGAGAGAACAACTGTGCATTTGGGTGTTCCTCAGGAAATTGAAGTTGATGGACGCGTCTCCCGGAACCGGGGAAGTTGGTGATCTGAAGGCTGATCCCGTCCTTGCGTCAACTGCAATTTTTCAGCTCCGTGTCAAAACGTTGCCTTTTAAAGCCTCTCTCTCCTTCCCCTGCTGTGCTCACCACCCCCCCAACACACACACACAAAACGAAGAGAATAGGCTGCCTCCCTTTTAAACAAAAAGAAGAGACAGCTTTCCAAAATAGGTGTCATGGAAAATCTCCAGGTATCTGCTCATCTCGGCTGCGTGCATAAGCTATTCCGAACCTGGCAAATTCAATTACTCGGGCAAGGGCTGTTTCCTGAGCTGGGAGTTGTTGGGGGGGGGGGGAGTTGGAGAGATAAAAAGGAATTGGATGTTCCATTAACGAACAAGCGGCGGCCACATGTGCTGATTAATTGCGACAGGACGGCGGAACCGCCTCCCGGGATCATAAACAGCCCGGGACATCAAGGCCGTGACAGAGCTTTTAACTCTAATTCACCAGGACAGGCAGGTGTGCAACAGGAGTCCTGTTTGCCATCACCCAGGAATCTGTAGGGAACGGTTTCCCCTTCAGAAAAACAAGCAGGCCCTGGATGGAACAGATGTTGGTAATCAGGGGTTTGGGGTGGGGAGGAAGAGCGGAGAGATCAGAAACATTTGCCCCCCCCCCAGCTTTTCATCGCATTTCCTCTGTGGCTCTGCTGCGGCGTAATCTCATTGCATGCCCAAGGGTGTGGTAAAGGTAAAGGGACCCCTAACCATTAGGTCCAGTCGTGGCTGACTCTGGAGTTGTGGCGCTCATCTCGCTTTATTGGCTGAGGGAGCCGGCGTACAGCTTCCGGGTCATGTGGCCAGCATGACTAAGCCGCTTCTGGCGAACCAGAGCAGCGCACAGAACGCCGTTTACCTTCCCGCCGGAGTGGTACCTATTTATCTACTTGCACTTTGAGGTTCTTTCGAACTGCTAGGTTGGCAGGAGCAGGGACCGAGCAACGGGAGCTCACCCTGTCGCGGGGATTTGAACCGCCAACCTTCTGATCGGCAAGTCCAAGGCTCTGTGGTTTAACCCACAGCGCCACCCGCGTCCCTTTATATACACAGGGGTGTGGTAGGCAGCAATAAAAAGATAAAAAGGGAGGTGTGCCCATTGTTCCTGGGATGAGGAGATATGGAAAGCCAGCCGAGACTCCGCATTGTGTGATAGTTGGACTAGAGATTCGCGTTTTGATCCATGCTGATCAGAAGGTAGGCGGTTTGAATCCTCGCAGCGGGGTGAGCTCCCGTTGCTCTGTCCCAGCTCCTGCCAACCTAGAAGTTCGAAAGCACGCCAGCGCAAGTAGATAAATAGGTACCACTGTGGCGGCAAGATAAACGGTGTTTCTATGCGCTCTGGTTTCCATCACGGTGTCCCGTTGCACCAGAAGTGGTTAAGTCATGCTGGCCACATGACCCGGAAAGCTGTCTGTGGACAAACGCCGGCTCCCTCGCCCTGGTCGGCCACTGTGAGAACAGGAAGCAGAATGAGGTGAGCCTTTGGCCTGATCCAGCCAGGCTCATCTTATGTTCTAGTAAAGGGGTCAGCAATCTTTTTCAGCAGAGGGCTGGCCCATTGTACCTCTGACCTTGTGGGGGGCCGGACTATATTTTTGGAAGAAGAAAAAAGAACGAAATCCTATGCCCCACAAATAACCCAGAGATGCATTTTAAATAAAAGGACACATTCTACTCATGTAAAAACACGCTGATTCTCGGACCATCTGTGGGCTGGATTTAGAAGGCGATTCGGCCAGATCCAGCCCCAGGCCTTAGTTTGCCTACCCATCAGAGCTGTCAACTTTCCCCTTTTTTTAAGGGAAATTCCCTTATTCCGAATAGGATTCCTCGCAAGAAAAGGGAAAAGTTGACGGCTATGCTACCCATGTTCTAGTATGAAGCAAAGCACTATGCAAGGCTGCTCCTCAGCATGCAAAAGAAGATGCGCCTTGCAAAACCTGGATTTACTGCGAATGTTAAGTAGAGCGCTCTCTCTGTGTCTGTCTCTCTGCACTTGAATGTTGCTAAACCTTGGCTGCTCACCAGATTGAAGGTCCTGCAAGCGGACTCTCTAATTTCATAAGACGTTTTCTTTTCTAACATGGCAATACGAAACCTCTGAACAGATTTCCTTTCAAGATACAGATATTTAAAAGAGCAGCCTCGGCTTGCCTGAATCTGAGCCTGGTGTGGGACCACAGACGGAGGGCAGGCTAAATAAAGACGCAAGGTAAAGGTAAAGGGACCCCTGACCATTAGGTCCAGTTGTAGCCGACTCTGGGGTTGCAGCGCTCATCTCGCTTTATTGGCCGAGGGAGCCAGCGTACAGCTTCCGGGTCATGTGGCCAGCAGGATTAAGCTGCCTCTGGCAAACCAGAACAGCGCACAGACTCGGCGTTTACCTTCCCGCCGGAACGGTACCTATTTATCTACTTGCACTTTGAGGTGCTTTCGAACTGCTAGGTTGGGAGGAGCAGGGACCGAGCAACGGGAGCTCACCCCGTCATTGCGGGGATTCGAACCGCCGACCTTCTGATCGGCAAGCCCTGGGCTCTGTGGTTTAACCCACAGCGCCTAAAGATGTAGTAAATAAATAAATAAATGGAGGCCATCATCAAGGCCTCCCCACAAAAAAGAAAAGAAAATAGGTGTAGCATCCTGCGCACGTTTACCGAGATGTAAACCCCACTATGAACATTGGGCTTACTCCCAAGAAATTTACATCCCCTGGAATTTCACAAATGGGCAAGGAGCTGGAGTGGCTGACAAGCTGGTCGAAAGTACAGGAGGACAACCCTTAGAACATAAGAAAAGTTCTGCTGGCTCCAGTCTAGAATCCTGTTCTCACAGTGGCCAACACAACAATTTTGGGAAACCTGCAAGCAGAATTCAGGCTGGAAGCTGGAGACACAGAGACCTGTTTGCTCTGTGCTGGCTCCAAAGCTGCGGATAATAGAGAAGCAAGACCTCCTGGGGTGTCAATGCTGTGAGCCCTTCCATCTTATGCGCAGTTTGCACACATGTGCAGATAAAACCATACATCCCAAAGACACCGCGGTCTCTGCTGACGTTCATTCCAAGGAAACCAAACCTGGATAACCTAGAATCTCTCGTTGCTGAGAGATTGGGGTAATAGATGCTTTCTTTAGCGAGGAGGAGGCAGTGGCACTCTGCACGCGTGTAACGACACTCTTTTCTAAATTAGGTTCTGCACAAGTCCTATTGTAATGAAAATTGGAAAGTTAAAAATTGCAGCCCCACTAAGTTGAAATGTCGCCAACCGCCACTAACAGTGACGTACTGGCAAATATGAACGTAAAAAGGGGCTGCTGGATCAGGCCAATGGCCCGTATAGGCCAGCATCCTGTTCTCACCGTGACCAAACAGAAACCAGCAATCAGGATTCGAACAGCTATCCAGAAGCATCGCTGCCTCTGACTGTGGAGGCAGAGTGCGGCCATTGTGGCAAGTAGCCAGAGATAACGCTCCCCTCCTCCATGAATTTGTCTCCTCCTCTTTTAAAGCCATCTGAGTTGGCGGCCCTCACCGCCTCCTGTGGCAAGGAGTTTCGCAGTTTAGCCACGTGCTGCACTAATAAGTGCTTTTAATTTATCTCTCCTAAATCCGGGTGGGAATGGCTGCTGAAAACATCCACAGGGCACCAGGATGGGAAAGGCCGGCACCTCGTCCGTCAGACTGACCAGCAGGCAGCGCACGACACATTGAAATAAAAAATTAAGGTCTTATGTATATAATAAAGGTTCATAAATGTACCAAGCAAACGCGTACATAAATATATAAACCACATGTCTGAAGCAGCACAGGAAAACAGCCCTGGAACCATTTTTGATTCCCAAACTGACCAAATGATTTCTCTGCAAGGTTAAGGAAAATGGAAAAGCCTCCCCATTGTCTTTTCCTTCACTAATCCTGGCCTATGGGTATGTCTGTGAATGAATAAGGTGAGCCTGTGACCTGGCTCAGGAATAAAGTATGTATGATTACAAAAGACTGGCCAGGCTCCCCAGGGTATCCAATCAAGTGACCATTAACAGGTAACCTGCCAGACAGGAGGTAAACAAAGCACTCAGATTTCTGGAAAACAAAGCACTCACCCCTTTCTGTGATGTAGGTATGATGTTTCTGGGGGTGGTCTTGGACTCCAGGGTGGGCAATTTAAAACGTCTATATAAGGGTGGGCACACCTTTGTTCTAGGTCCTCCTCCTTTCCTGCGTGTGAGGGGAGCACCCTGTTGCAACAGTTCAATAAAGGTCAGGCTTACAAGCTGCTTTGCTTCTCAATATACTCTGCTTGGCCTCTGTTATTTTCTCCTACCAATAGGGAACCTGAAAAGGACTCTACAAGGGCTCTTGTGTCCCCCATAAGGGAATAAGGGCAGATTTTCGTTTATTACACACCATTCTCCTTATCCCTCGCTGGGCATGTTTTAGTCCAGCCAAACTTTTGCAGAGCTCGAGGGCAAAGAAGCACACAGCACCTCCTTCTCCCCTCTTGGTGTGACTCTCTCTCTCTCCCTCTCTTCTCTCCCCCCCCCCCCCAGCCCCCGGATGTATCCTGCTGGCTGGGCCTGGAGCTGATCTTATCATCTTGTTATTTTCCACTGGTTATAAATCTCCGGCCTGCTTGTGTTTGTCTTTGCATCTCGGATGAGGGATTATGAAAAATGAATACATTCTCCGTGTCACCAAAGAAGGAGAAAGTGATGGAGCTTGAAGGAGCTGTGAGAGAAGGCCGGGAGGCGGAGGACTGCCGACTGGAGGGGGCACGAGGCGAACTCCGGGCAGGTCCAGCTGCAACTCACCCCCTTGTACCTAATTATTATAGGAAGACAGTAAGGAGGGGGTCTTTCGTAGGAGCACCAGCTCCCAGCGGCTGCAAAGGGTCAGGAATTCTGCTTAAGTTTTTGTATGCATTGGTCTGGATGCTTAGTCTCTGATGGAGGTCATATAACCATGCAATCGTAATAATAATAATAATAATGTTTAGTCATGTCCAACTCTTCGTGACCCCCTAGACCAGAGCACGCCAGGCCCTCCTGTCTTCCACTGCCTCCCGCAGTTTGGTCAAACTCATGCTGGTAGCTTGGAGAACACTGTCCAACCATCTCGTCCTCTGTCGTCCCCTTCTCCTTGTGCCCTCCATCTTTCCCAACATCAGGGTCTTTCCCAGGGAGTCTTCTCTTCTCATGAGGTGGCCAAAGGACTGGAGCCTCGGCTTCAGGATCTGTCCTTCCAGTGAGCACTCAGGGCTGATTTCCTTCCAAATGGAGAGGTTGGATCTTCTTGCAGTCCATGGGACTCTCCAGAGTCTCCTCCGGCACCAGAATTCAAAAGCATCAATTCTTCGGCGATCAGCCTTCTTTATGCTCCAGCTCACTTCTATACATCACTACTGGGAAAACCAGAGCTTGAACTATACGGACCTTTGTTGGCAAGGTGATAATAATTTATTATTTATACTCCGACCATCTGGTTGGCTTTCCCCAGCCACTCTGGGCAGAACATTAAAACAGAACATTAAAAACAATAAAACATCAAACATTAAAAACGTCCCTAAACGGGGCTGCCTTCAGATGTCTTCTAAAAGTCGGATGGGTAAAGGTAAAGGTACCCTTGCCCGTACGGGCCAGTCTTGCCGGACTCTAGGGCTGTGCGCTCATCTCACTGAAGAGGCCGGGAGCCAACGCTGTCCGCAGACACTTTCGGGTCACGTGGCCAGCCTGACAAGCTGCATCTGGTGAGCCAGCGCAGCACACGGAACGCCGTTTACCTTCCCGTTGGTAAGTGGTCCCTATTTATCTACTTGCACCCGGGGGTGCTTTCGAACTGCTAGGTTGGCAGGCGCTGGGACCGAACGACGGGAGCGCACCCCGCCGTGGGGATTCAAACTGCTGACCTTTCGATCGGCAAGTCCTAGGCACTGAGGCTTTTACCCACAGCGCCACCCACGTCCCTAAAAGTCAGATAGTTGAGTTGTTTATTTCCTTTACATCAGATAAGAGGGCGTTCCACAGGGCTGCCTTCAGATGTCTTTTAAAGATAAGATAGCTGCTTATTTCCTTCACATCTGAAGGGAGGGCGTTCCACAGGGCTGGCACCACTACCAAGAAGGCCCTCTGCCTGGTTCCCTGTAAGCTCACTTCTTGCAGGGAGGGAACCACAAGAAGGCCCTCGGAGCTGGATTTCTGTGTCCGGCCTGAACTGTGGGGGTGGAGTTGGAAGGGACCCCCAGGAGTTAATAAAACCATGGAATTGCAGAGTTGAAAGGGACCCCTGAAGGTCATCTGGCCCAACCCCCTGCGAGGCAGGAATCTCAGCTAAAGAATCCCTGACAAATGTCCATCCAACCTCTGCTTAAAAACCTCCAAGGAAGGAGAGCCCAGCCGAGGGAGACTGTTCCATTGCCAAACAGTTCTTGCTGTCAGAAAGTTCTTCCTGATGTTTGGTCAAAATCTCCTTTCTTGCTACTTGAAGCCATTGCTTCAGATTCTACTCTCTCAATCAGCAAAAAAACAAGTTTGCTCCATCTTCCATGTCACAACCCATCAGGTATTTTACTCGTATTTTCTTTAAACCATAAGGTCCCTACTCTCTACAACAACAACAACAACAATAATAATAAATTTTATTTATACCCCGCCCAGAGCCGGGCTCAGGGCGGCTAACAGCAATAAAATCACAGTAAAAACATAATAGGGGGGAAAGGGGGGGGAGAAAAGGGGGGGAAATTAAAATACAGGTTAAAATGCAATTTAAAATGCAGCCTCATTTTAAAGTAGCTGATAAAGCAAAACCATAAGGAGAGGGAAACATAAGGGTCAGCCCAAGTCCAAACCTTGCATTTTGTAAGTACTTAAATTCATCTAGCAAGCGCTGGAATGAGAAAGGCTCCATTTTATAGGAACCTGGGAAGCTGCCTTCTTCTGAGTAATTGATCCAACCAGCTCAATAATGTCTACACAGGTCAGCAGCTGCTCTCCAGAGTTTCAAGCCAGAGACATTCTCTTAGGATATGGATCATCTCCAAGGTGTCCAGAGGAGGAGAACCAAGACGATCTGGAAACCAAGCCTTATGAGGAACGGTTGAAGGAGCTGGGTAGGTTTAGCCTGAAGAGGAAGAGATGGAGAGGAGATGGGATAGCCATCTTCAAATATCTGAAGGTCCATCACATGCAAGATGGGAGCAAGCTTGTCTTTGCTGCTCTGGAGGGTAGGACTTGAACCCATGGCTTCAAGTTAGAAGAAAGGAGATGTCCACTAAATATTAGGAAGAACTTTCTGATAGTATGACCTGTTTGACAGCGGAACAGACGTTCTCGGAAGATAGACTCTCCTCAGTTGGATTTTTTAAAGCAGAGATTGAACCGTCATCTGCCAGAGATTCTTCAGCTGCCATTCCTACATTGTAGGGGGTTGGACTAGAGGATCTTCAGGGGTCCCTTCCAACTGTACAATTCTACGTTATGTGATTCATTCCTACCTGGAAATACAATGGATTGAACTAGACACCTCCTTCAATCATACAAAGTGGATGTTCTGACCCTTAACTCTGCCCCCTTTCCCTCTTTCCCCTGTTTTCTCACTCTTTATAGCATCTGCGCCTGGGATGCACACCAGAGTGTGCATACAAGATTCCTGGCATTGTGTCAATGGCTGAAGAAGAAGAATTTGGATTTGATATCCCGCTTTCTCACTCCCCTTCAGGAGTCTCAAAGCGGCTCACATTCTCCTTTCCCTTCCTCCCCCACAACAAACACTCTGTGAGGTGAGTGGGGCTGAGAGACTTCAGAGAAGTGTGACTGGCCCAAGGTCACCCAGCAGCTGCATGTGGAGGAGCGGAGACGCAAACCCGGTTCCCCAGATTACGAGTCCACCGCTCTGAACCACTACACCACGCTGGCTCTCTTATGATGATGGTCACTGTGGCGTTTGTCCTCCTAGGTGTGTGACATCATACTGGGTTCATAAGGAAAGGGTTAACTAATTGTAAAATGACTAACCTATAGGAACCCAAGGGGAGGAGTTAGAGGTAGAGTTGTTAAGAAGTCATTCTGGAGTTAGAGAAGAGACAGGGAGAGGATAAGGCTGTGGGCTGGGCTAGTCTGATGTGAGAGAGGGAGAGAATCTGTTAAGAGGAGTCAAGCAGTTGAGATAATCAGTCAGAAGGTATTAGGAAGGTATAGGCCACTAAAGAAACTAAAGTTAAGAAACTGACAAGAATATTATCTGAGAAACCATAAACTTGTTAACACTTATAAAATAAACTTGTTTATTTGGTTCAATTTTAACAACTGTCTGGACTCAGTGTGTTGGTGGCAGCGGGGAAGCGGGCACAGTGGTGGCACAGGGATCAATAGACCATCAAACATCCGGGGACCCTGTGTGATTGCCACAGTCACCATTCGGGACATGTCCAGCTTCCATACATTATCATCTCCATTTTACACCTCACTTGGGAAGACAGGCGAACTAATGCCAGTGTACTGGAAGAAGCAAAGATCCCCAGTGTCAAAGCAATGATTCTTGAGCATCAACTTCATTGGACTGGTCATGTTGTGCAGATGGCTGATTGCCGTCTTCCAAAGCAACTACTCTATTCCAAACTTAAAAATGGTAAGCTGGTGGTCAAAAAAAAGAGGTTCAAAGACTCTCTCAAGGCCAATCTAAAAAAAATGTAGTATAAAGGTAAAGGGACCCCTGACCATTAGGTCCAGTCGTGGCTGACTCTGGGGTTGCGGCGCTCATCTCGCTTTATTGGCTGAGGGAGCCGGCGTACAGCTTCCGGGTCATGTGGCCAGCATGACTAAGCCGCTTCTGGCAAACCAGAGCAGCACACGGAAACACCATTTACCTTCCCGCCGGAGTGGTACCTATTTATCTACTTGCACTTTGACGTGCTTTCAAACTGCTAGGTGGGCAGGAGCAGGGATCGTGCAACGGGAGCTCATCCCGTCGCGGGGATTCGAACTGCTGACCTTCTGATCGGCAAGCCCTAGGCTCTGGAGCGCCACCCGCAACACCAATAATTAGCCTGCAAAGGCTCCAGTTGGAGAACAGCCTTTACCAAAGGGGTCATGGGCTTTGAAGATGATCGAACTCAGGACACAAGGGAGAAACGTGCTAAGAGGAAGGCATGCTTGGCAAACCCTCACCGTGATCAACGCCCGCCCAGAAGCCTATGTCCCCACTGTGGAAGGACGTCTGGGTCCAGAATTAGCCTCCACAGTCACTTACAGACTCATTGTTTATGGAAGTACGGGTACGAGTGATCGCCAAAGAAGAAAGGCATCTCTCACCTGCCAAAGTCAAAACAAAGCTTTTTTTTTAAAAAAAAAGCACCTTAAAGACCAACTAAGTTTGTTATTGGTATAAGATTTTGTGTGCATGCACACTTCTTCAGAGTCAAAGTCAAGGTTCTTTATCTGCAGTGCATAGCATGAGAGGTCTCAGTTCATTCAAACCGCTTTCCCTGCTAAAAACAAAACTGTAGCCACAATTTCTTTTTAAAACACATGCAACTGAAAACATACTGGGGTTCTGGAGTCCCTGCCCTGCAAGGATAGGAAGACGAGGCCATTTTAGAGGGGATTGTGATAAAAGCTTGTAAAATCAGGAGAGTGGATATTATTTTCCCCTCCTATAATTTGAGGGTCACCCCATAAAATCAACGGGCAGCAATATTTTTGCATGATGGATGGTATCAAATAAATACTTTCTTCATAAGATGTATTGGTTGCCTAATACAAAAAGAGCCTCAAACACTTTCAAAGGCATTCAAAACAGGGGCTGGCGTTCACCCAGGGCTGTAGCCCAGTGCTATGGCCAGAAACTCCAACGGGTGCAGAACACCGCGGCGAGACTCCTTACAGGGTCCTCATCGCGGGATCACATTCACCCAGTGCTTTACCAACTGCACTGGCTCCTAGTGGAGTACAGGGTCAGGTTTAAGGTGCTGGTTTTGACCTTTAAAGCCCTATACGGCCTAGGACCCTCATACCTATGGGACTGCCTCTCTTGGTATGCCCCGCAGAGGACCTTAACAAATGACATTTTGGAGGTCCCAGGTCGCAAGGTGGTTAGATTGGTCTCAACTTGGGCCAGGGCCTTTTCAGCACTGGCCCCGACTTGGTGGAATGCTCTGTCCCAAGAGACCAGGGCCCTGCGGGACTTGACATCTTTCCGCAGGGCCTGCAAGACGGAGCTGTTCCTCCTGGACTTTGGGTTTGGACTCAGTCTGACCCTTATGTTTCCCTCCCCGTATGGTTTTGATCTATGGGCTACTTTTAAAATGAGGCTGCATTTTAAATTGCATTTTAACCTGTATTTTAAATTGGGGTGATTGTTTTTCCTATTTTGATTTTACTGTTATTTTACTGGTGTTAGCTGCCCTGAGCCCGGCTGTAGCCAGGAAGGGCAGGGTATAAATAAAAATTATTATTATTATTATTATTATTATTATTATTATTATTATCCTGGCACCTTTAAACGTTGCGGCTGCCGACTTAAGTAAGAGCATAACAAACATGAGAAGAGCTTGCCGGATCAGGCCAGTGGCCCATATAGTCCCACATACTGGTCTCACAGTGACCAGCCATGGTGGGAAACCCTTAAGCAGGATTCGAACACAAGAGCAACACTCTCCCCTCCTGTGGTTTCTAGAAATTCAGGAACATTGCTGCCTCTAGCTGTTGAGGCAGAGCAGAGTCATCTTGGCTAATGGCCATCGATAGCCCTTCCCCTTCTCTGTGATTTTGTCTAATCCTCCTTTAAAGCCATCAAGGTTGGCAGCCATCACTGTGGCAGGAAGTTCCACAGTTGAACTCTGCCCTGTGCAAATCACCTTTTTATCCATCCTGAATCTCCCAACTCTCAGCTTCATCCAATATCCCTGAGTTCTGGTCATCCGCTTTCTCCAATTTTATAAACTTTTGTCCTATTCCTTCTTACTCGCCTCTTCGCTAAACTAAAAAAATCCCAAATGCTGCAGCCATTCCTCACAGGTGAGTCGCCCCATCCCCTTAAGCATCTGGTGTGTGCGATTTTCAATTTTATTTATTTCTTAGCCGTACAGCATCACAGCCCAGAAAAACAAAAGTACTAAGATACCCTCCAAAGTGATAATGAAGTATTAACTTATACAAAAATTCCCTTTTCAAACAATACAGATTTATTGATTTGTTTATTTATTTATTTTTAAAAAAATGTTTGCCCATTTCTCAACCTTTTCCAACCTTGCGATATCCTTTAAGGGATAAGGAAACGGCAACTGCACACATTTTGGACTCACAGCTGTCCATAGAGGTGCAGGTTAATTCTGTGTCCAGGGCAGCTGTCTCCCAGCTCCATCTGGTACGCAGGCTGAGACCCTCCCTGCCCTTGTCATGCCAGAGTGGTGCATGCTCTGGTTATCTCCTGCTTGGACTACTGCAATGCGGTTTACGTGGGGCTACCTTTGAAGGTGACCCGGAAACTACAACTAATCCAAAATGCGGCACCTAGACTGGAGACTGGGAGCGGCCGCCGGGACCACATAACACCGGTCTTGAAAGACCTACATTGGCTCCCAGTACGTTTCCGAGCACAATTCAAAGTGTTGGTGCTGACCTTCAAAGCCCTAAACGGCCTCGGTCCAGAATACCTTAAGGAGCGTCTCCACCCCCATCGTTCTGCCCAGACACTGAGGTCCAGCACGGAGGGCCTTCTGGCAGTTCCCTCACTGCAAGAAGCTAAGTTACAGGGAACCAGGCAGAGGGCCTTCTTGGTAGTGGCACCCGCCCTGTGGAACACCCTCCCACCAGATGTCAAAGAGAAAAACAACTACCAGACTTTTAGAAGGCATCTGAAGGCAGCCCTGTTTAGGGAAGCTTTTAATGTATAACAGACTACTGTATTTTAATTCTTTGTTGGAAGCCACCCAGAGTGGCTGGGGAGACCCAACCAGATGGGCGGGGTATAAATAATAAATTCTATTCTATTCTATTCTATTCTATTCTATTCTATTCTATTCCATTCCATTCCATTCTATTCTACCGTATTCATGCTTCCCGTCCTTAATGCAGATGTTTCACTCACAAGCGAGGTTTCTCTTGTCTTTGGTGCAGCAGAAGGGGTTAACTGGGACGACCCCCCCTCCAGGTCCAGCGCCCAAGTCTCACTCGCTCCCCTAGCCGCTGATAGAAGGCAGGTTTGAAAATAGCCTTGGCAAAGGCCTTTTAGTGTTTTTCCATCTTTTCCCCCTCTTCTCCCGGCCTCCCACAGGTCACGGCCCAGAGAGAGAGGCTGACGCGGGATGGAAAAACCATTTATCTCCAGGCTGAGCCCTAGAGCGGGTTGTGGCGAAGGGGGGTGGCAGCTGGGAGGAGGGGGGGTGAAGTGTAAGACAGCAGCAGCCGCCCAGCTGGCTTCAGCCTTGGCTGGAAACCTCCGACCCAGGTGCAAAAGCAGCCGGTCCGTCGTGCGATGCATCCCTGGGGGACCTCTCCATCACCATCGCTCCAGGGTGGGAGGGTGGTCCTTTGGCTGCCGGCCTGGAACTCAGTGAGGAGGCCGGCAGCTTACTCTCTGGAAAGAGGGGTGGGCAGAGGATGGCTCTGGTGGGAGGCCCTCTATGTGTGGGGCACCGTCAGTCTCAGATGGCCGCTACTACAACAAGGTACTGTTTCTAAGCACAATTCAAAGTGTTGGTGCTGACCTTTAAAGCCCTAGACGGCCTCGGTCCAGTATACTTGAAGGAGCGTCTCCATCTCCATCATTCAGCCCAGACACCAATGTCCAGCTTTGAGGGCCTTCTGGCGGTGCCCTCGCTGCGAGAAGCCAAGTTACAGGGAACCAGGCAGAGGGCCTTCTTGGTGGTGGCGCCCGCCCTGTGGAACGCCCTCCCACCAGATGTCAAAGAGAACAACAACTACCAGACTTTTAGAAGAGATCTGAAGGCAGCCCTGTTTAGGGAAGCTTTTAATGTTTAATAGGTTATTGTATTTTAGTGTTTTGTTGGAAGCCGCCCAGAGTGGCTGGGCAGCCAGATGGACGGGATATAAATAAATTATTATTATTATTATTATTATTATTATTATTATTATTATTATTATTGAAAAATTATGGGGTGAGAGACTACTCAACAGCCCAGCTCGTCGGGGTGCAAGTCCCCTGTGGGTCCATGCGGTCAGTAAAAGAAGGAAGTTCCAGCCAAGTAATTTGGAGCAATACAACGGTCAGTAGACCATTATCTTTATTGTTAGGCAACAGGTCCCCACAGGAGTAAGAACCCCAAGCATGTGGTTATGTCCTCTTTTAAAACTTTTTAAAACAGAATACACTTTGAGCAGCATCACTGAGACATCATCACTGAGCTCAGGGCTTGCCGATCAGAAGGTCGGCGGTTCGAATCCCCGCAACGCAGTTCGAAAGCATGTCAAAGTGTTTTCGGGGTCGTGTGGCCAGCAGGACTAAACTGCTTCTGAAGCAACGGGGCACCATGACAGAAACCAGAGCACATGGAAACACCATTTACTTTCCTGCCACAGTGGTACCTATCTATCTACTCACACTGGTGTGCTTTCAAACTGCTAGGTTGGCAGGAGCTGGGACAGAGCAATGGGAGCTCACCCTGTTGCACAGATTCGAACCACTGACCTTCCATTTAGCAAGCCCAAGAGGCTCAGTGGTTTAGACCACAGAGTCACCTGCGTCATAGTGTGGCATCACCTACACGTTGGAACTCCCTGCCTATTGAGTGTACCGTCACTGGAGTAAACAGCCATGCACTGTAGAAGAAAAGGAGCCTCTTGCAAATTCGCAAGAACAGAAGAGACCTGCAGCTGGATCGGGCCAAAGGGGGTCCATCTGACCTTGACAGATGACCCTCCAACCTCTGCTTGAAAACCTCCAAGGAAACAGATTCTACCACCTTCCACTGTCAAAAAGCTCTTACTGTCAGAAGGTTTTTCCTGATGTTCAGTCACAATTTCCTTTCTTGTAACTTGAAGCCAATGGTTTGGAGCACGAGAAAACAAGCATGCTCCCTCCTCCATGTGAAGCCCTTGAGATATTTGAAGGTATTAAAGAACCTCTTAATGAGGGTGAAAGAGGAGAGCGCAAAATATGGTCTGAAGCTCAACATAAAAAAAAACGAAGATCATGGCCATTGGGGCCATCACCTCCTGGCAAATAGAAGGGGAAGAAATGGAGGCAGTGAGAGATTTTACTATCTTGGGCTCCATGATCACTGCAGATGGTGACAGCAGTCACCAAATTAAAAGACACCTGCTTCTTGGGAGAAAGGTGATGGCAAACCTGGACAGCATCTTAAAAAGCAGAGACATCACCTTGCCGACAAAGGTCCGAATAGTTAAAGCTCTGATTTTCCCAGTAGTGATGTATGGAAGTGAGAGCCGGACCATAAAGAAGGCTGATCGCTGAAGAATGGATGCTTTTGAATTCTGGTGCTGAAGGAGACTCTTGAGAGTCCCATGGACTGCAAGAAGATCAAACCTCTCCATTCTGAAGGAAATCAGCCCTGAGTGCTCACTGGAAGGACAGATCCTGAAGCTGAGGCTCCAGGACTTTGGCCACCTCATGAGAAGAGAAGACTCCCTGGAAAAGACGCTGATGTTGGGAAAGATGGAGGGCGCAAGGAGAAGGGGACAACGGAGGATGAGATGGTGGGACAGTGTTCTGGAAGCTACCAGCATGAGTTTGACCAAACTGCAGGAGGCAGTGGAAGACAGGAGTGCCTGGCCTGCTCTGCTCCAGGGGGTCACCAAGAGTCGGGCAAGACTAAATGATAAAACAACAACAAAAAATCATATCGCCTCTCAGTCTCCTCTTTTCCAGGCTAAACATACCCAGTTACTTCAACCGTTCCTCATAAGGCTTAGTTTCCTTTTTTTAAAAAAATATAATTTTTATTAACCAACCAATCAAATCAAATCACATCACATAAATTCCGAATTACAAAGCCGAATTTTAAATTTTTGTTAAGGGGACCCATATTTCAAGTTTCAAAGGGGGATTCCGATCATCTTCTTGCTACTGCGTTCATATCCAAATCAGTCCAGATAAAGTTCATAATTCTATCCAGTCTTTTCTTGCTGTTTCCACATCTCATCTTGTTCGTACATTTTTTCTTTTTCCTTTATGCTCTCTTCTGATAATCTCCTTAAGCAGATAAACACCAATTATATCCTGTGTGGATTTTTCCGTTTGACCAATCCTCATATCGTGATGGTTTCCATATTATCATCCAGACCCTTGATCATCTTGGTCGCCCTCCTCTGCAGACCTTCCAGCTTGTCAGCATCCTTCTTAAACTGTGGTGTCCAGAATTGGACACAGTATTCCAGGTGGAATACTTCTGACCAAGGCAGAATAGAGCGGGACTATGGCTTCCCTGGCGGACGCAGGTGGCGCTGTGGGTTAAACCACTGAGCCTAGGGCTTACCGATCAGAAGGTCAGCAGTTCAAACCCCTACGACGGGGTGAGCTCCCGCTGCTCAGTCCCTGCTCCTGCCAACCTAGCAGTTCGAAAGCATGTCCAAGTGCAAGTAGATAAATAGGTACCACTCCGGCGGGAAGGTAAACGGCGTTTCCGTGCGCTGCTCTGGTTTGCCAGAAGCGGATTAGTCCTGCTGGCCAAATGACCCGGAAGCTGTACGCCGGCTCCCTTGGCCAGTAAAACGAGATGAGTGCCACAACCCCAGAGACGTCTGCGATTGGACCTAACGGTGAGTGGTCCCTTTACCTTTATGTCTTCCCTTGAACCGGACACTAGACATCTTTTCTTTCTTTTCTGCCTTATCAGCCACTTTTCTTTTTTGCACTGCTTTCGAGGGACCCAAACTGAGAAGTGGCACAGAGGGTGGCAAAGAATCGGTTTTTCCAGGGAATTTTGCACTCGCCTGTGTTCTCAGTCTGCAAGGCAGCTCACAGCGGTGCTGCAACCGCCCCCCCTGCTGGTCCAGCGCATCAGCGCAGCCTTGGTTGGCTGCACATTGAGAGTGCATCTAATTGCTTCACCTGAACCAGCTCAGGGGTGGTGCAAGTTGCGTGCACCTGGACATGATGACATTGACAGGAATCCACAACCCACGTTTCAGTGCTGAAGCGAGTGCAACAAGAATTGCAAGGGCTGCCATGACTCTAGGAACGCCTTGCCCTTGTGCAACTTCAAAAAAGATTTTATTGCGGTTTATTTATTCCACCTTTCCTCCAGGGAGTTTGAGGTGGCCGACACGACTTTCCTCCTCCCCAGTTTATCTCTCAACAACCCTGTGAGGTAGCTTAGCCTGGGAGGCTGAGGCCAGTCCCAACCAGTGAGCTTCACGGCTGAGTGGGGAATTGAACCCAGATCTCCCAGGTCATAGTCCAACACTCTAACCCAGGCAAAGGCAAACTCGGCCCTCCAGATGATTTGGGACTACAATTCCCATCATCCCTGATCACTGGTCCTGTTAGCTAGGGATCATGGGAGTTGTAGTCCCAAAACATCTGGAGGCCCGAGTTTGCCCATGCCTGCTCTAACCACTGCACCACACTGCCTCCCAAGGAGTTTCTCTTTCATTTCACCTACCTGATTTGTTGCCATCAAGTCTCTTTAATAAGGAAGACCGCACCTTGGCAAAGGCCAGTAGAAGCTTAATGGAAAATGCATTTGCTTTATTAAATATTTTTCAGTCATAGGGTAGGATTGGCTTCCCACCATCACAAGAACACAAGAAGTGCCCTGCCGGATCAGGCCAGCGGCTCATCGAGTCCAGAATCCTGTTCTCACAGTGGCCAACCAGCAGTGGCGTAGCGTGGGGGGTGCGGGGGGGCCGGCCGCACCGGCCGCAACATCTGGGGGGGCGCTCGCCGCCTCCGGAGTCGCCAAAGAGCCTCGGGCGTAGGACGAGCTGTGCGCGCGTCCAGGCTGAAGGCGTCCGGCAGGCAGCAGCTCTCAGTGGTCGCTGCGGTCCCCGCGCGTCAGGGCCGCGGAGGGCGCACCAGGCAGCCCCTACTCACAGCCCCGCCGCTGCTGCCGCCGCCATGGCTACCTTACCGTAAATACCCCAGCCCAGACAGCAGCAAGAAGAAGCTGGCAGCGGCGGCAGGTTAGGGGTTAGGGGGCGCAAATTACTTGCCTTGCCCCGGGTGCTGACAACCCACGCTACGCCGCTGCCAACCAGATGCCCATTATAGGAAACCCACAAGCAGGATTCGAACACAAGAGCGACAGTTGTGTCCAGCAATGAGCATTCAGAAGTATCGCTTTCTTGATAACAGTGGAGGCAGAACGCAGCCATCCTGGCTAGTTGCCATCAACAGCCTGTCATGAAAATTCAACTCAGTGTTGATCCAGAGCAGATTCCAACGTATAGTTAGCAGAACAGGAACTTAAACACATTGCAGGATTCCCCAAAAATAGACGAGAGGCCATTGTATTTCATCCAGCAGAGCTTTACTGCTATGGAAGGCAAGTGAGAATAATGGTCAAAAATCCAATACAATGGTACCTCGGGTTAAGAACTTAATTCGTTCTGGAGGTCCGTTCTTAACCTGAAACTGTTCTTAACCTGAAGCACCACTTAGCTAATAGGTCCTCCTGCTCCTGCTGCGCCGCCACAGGTCGATTTCTGTTCTCACCCTGAGGTAAAGTTCTTAACCCAAGGTACTATTTTTGTGTTAGCAGAGTCCGTAACCTGAACCATCTGTAACCTGAAGCATCTGTAACCCGAGGTACCACTGTACAGTCATACCTCATGTTACGTCCGCTTCATGTTGTTCTTTCAGGTTACGTCTCGCGGCAACCCGGAAGTACCGGAAAGGGTTACTTCCGGGTTTCGCCGCTCGCACATGCGCAGAAGTGCAAAATGATGTCATGCGCAGAAGTGGCGAATCGCAACCTGTGTGTGCACAGACGCGCCACTGTGGGTTGCGCTCTTTTCATGTTGCGAAGGGGCCTCCGGAACAGATCCTGTTCGCAACCAGAGGTACCACTGTACATTCAGGGTCGGCACAGTCCATAAGAAATGCGGTTGCAGCAGACTTAAACTTACAATAACTTACAATAAGTCTAAACCTTAACGCTAAGTATACTATGTACAGAACACCACATCAGAAGGGGGGGGGGGAGAGAGAGAGAGAGTGAAACCCGGGCTCCTTCTGGCCCTAATTTTATAGTCAGCATGACCTTGACAGAAGAGAAAGCAGGACCAGTTGAAGGCAGCTGTACTCATCTTCTCGGAAGGAATAACCCAAACAACAGGAACCTTCTGCTTGTTTCTTTCACACAGAAAAGCTTCCAGAACCCTCTTGAATCAATTGGAATAGGAAAGATCTCTACACATCAGATCCATACTTTCTGCACTAAGAAATGCAAACTGACACAGCCCTCTCTTTCTCCATGAATTTGTCTAATCCTCTTTTAAAGCCATCCAAGTGGCAGGGAGTTCCACAGTTTCAACTCTGCACTGCATGAAGATATCCTTTTGCTTGTTCTTTCTGATAGTCTGATCTTCCCCCAAGTCATGCGACTTTATCTATCAAATGATATTATAGTCTGTCTTTAGTTCCTCCCCCCCACACAACCCTGATACCTTACTGCTTGATTACTTCTCTAGCGGTGGTTCCCTGATTGCTTCACTTAGGGCTTATCATGCGATTGCCTCACATAGGGCTTAAAAACCTCCAGCAAAGGAGAGCCCGCTATCGCCAGAGGAAATCTGTTCCGCTATCAAACAGCTCTTACCATCAGAAAGTTCTTAATGTTTAATCAAATCTCCTTTCTTGTAACTTGAATCAATTGGTTCAGGTGCTCACCTCCAGAGCAAGAGAAAACAAGCTTGCTCCATCCTCCATGTGACAGCCCTTGAGATATTTAGATACGGCTCTTATATCTCCTCTCAGTCTCCTCTTTTCCGGGCTAAACATACCCAGCTCCTTCAACCGTTCCTCATACGGCTTAGTTTCCAGACCCTTGATCCTCTTGGTCGCCCTCATCTGCACACTTTCTTGACTTGTGGTGCCCAGAATTGGACTCCAGGTGTGGTCTGACCAAGGCAGAATGTTGTTGTTGTTTAGTCGTTTAGTCGTGTCCGCCTCTTCATGACGCGAACCCGGTTCAACCGCTCTTAACCGCTACACCACACTAGCTCTCTGAATTATTTGTTGTTGTTGTTTAGTCGTTTAGTCATGTCCGCCTCTTCGTGGACCAGAGCACGCCAGGCCCTCCTGTCTTCCACTGCCTCCCGCAGTTTGCTCAAACTCATGCTGGTAGCTTCGAGAACACTGTCCCACCATCTCGTCCTCTGTCGTCCCCTTCTCCTTGTGCCCTCCATCTTTCCCAGCATCAGGGTCTTTTCCAGGGAGTCTTTTCTTCTCATGAGGTGGCCAAAGTCGGAGTCTCAGCTTCAGGATCTGTCCTTCCCATGAGCACTCAGGGCTGATTTCCTTCAGAATGGAGAGGTTTGATCTTCTTGCAGTCCATGGGACTCTCAAGAGTCTCCTCCAGCACCAGAATTCAAAAGCATCCATTCTTTGGTGATCAGCCTTCTTTATGGTCCAGCTCTCACTTCCATACATCTCTACTGGGAAAACCATAGCTTTTACTATACGGACCTTTGATGGCAAGGTGATGTCTCTGCTTTTTAAGATGCTGTCTAGGTTTGTCTTCATTACTTCATTTGATCTGGATACTATACTTCTGTTGATACAGCCTAGAATAAAGGTAAAGGACCCCTGACGGTTAAATCCAGGCGCGAATGACTCTGGGGTTGCGGCACTCATCTCACTTTATTGGCTGAGGGAGCCAGTGTTTGTCCGCAGTTTATCGGGTCATGTAGCCAGCATGACTAAGCCGCTTCTGGTGAACCAGAGCAGCACATGGAAACGCTGTTGACCTTCCTGCCGGAGCGGTACCTATTTAACTTCTTGCACTTCATGCTTTTGAACTGCTAGGTTGGCAGAAGCAGGGACTGAGCAACGGGAGCTCACCCCGTCAAGGGGATTCGAACTGCTGACCTTCTGGTTTAGACCACAGCGCCACCCGCTGCATACAAATATATGAAGGGCAGCATACAAATATTATTATTATTATTATTATTATTATTATACCTGTTGTCTTTGTCCATGGAGTTTTCTTGGCAGGGATACTGGAGTGGCTTGCCGGTTCCTCCTCCAGGTGGATCACGTTTGGTCAAAACTCTCCACTATGACCTGTCCATCTTGGGTGCCCTGCACAGCATAGCTCATAGCTTCTCTGAGTTATTCAAGCCCCTTCGCCATGGCAAGGCAGCGATCCATGAAGGGGATCACTTGCCAACAAAGGTCCGTATAGTAAAAGCTATGGCTTTCCCTGTAGTGATGTATAGAAGTGAGAGCTGGACCATAAAGAAGGTTGATCGCCGAAGAATGGATGCTTTTGAATTCTGGTGCTGGAGGAGACTCTTGAGAGTCCCATGGACTGCGAGATCAAACCTCTCCATTCTGAGGGAAATCAGCCCTGAGTGCTCACTGGAAGGACAGATCCTGAAGCTGAGGCTCCAGTACTTTGGCCACCTCATGTGAAGAGAAGACTCCCTGGAAAAGACCCTGATGTTGGGAAAGATGGAGGGCACAAGGAGAAGGGGACGACGGAGGACAAGGTGGTGGGACAGTGTTCTCGAAGCTACCAGCATGAGTTTGACCAAACTGCGGGAGGCAGTGGAAGACAGGAGTGCCTGGCGTGCTCTGGTCCAGGGGGTCACAAAGAGGTGGACACGACTAAACGACTAAACAACAACAATTATTATTATTTTGAATCCCAATTCTGTCTTCTGTGGCATTAGCTACCTCGAGGCGATCACATGGGGCGAAAAACAAGGCTATCTGCACCCCCACCCATAGCTACAGCACTGACCACTGTCCACCTGTTTCATTGAATGCTTGAAGCTCAAAGCATCACTCGGACCAAACAACACAGACTCCCATTGTCTTCAGAGTCAGACGGATAATAATAATAGTAGTAATAATAATAACAGTAACAATTTATTATTTATACCCCTCCCATCTGGCTGGGTTTCCCCAGCCACATTGGGCGGCTCCCAAGAGAATATTAATATGATTATTATTATTATTATTATTATTATTATTATTATTATTATTAATAATAAAGCGATCAAACATTAAAAACTTCCCTAAACAGGGCTGCCTTCAGAAGTCTTCTAAACGTCAGCTGGCAACCAAAGCTTACCATTCTAGAAAAGTACACATTGCTACATTTAAAATACATCAGGAGATAAACGAAGTCCATTATTAACTAAAAGCACTCATCCTGCGATAACGTTAACAGGACATCGCCCGCCCGCCCCCCTCCCGCACCTCTGGGACCCGACCAAAAATATTCATTTAAAGTGATTTTTTATTTCTTTTTGCATTAATAGAATAGCAGGAAGAGAGACACCGTTTGCATCCTGCAAAAATAGGAATTGCAAAAAATAAATAAATCAGAATTTGCAAGTGTGTGCAGGGGGGTGGGAGCTTGGAGGAGTGACCCCCTCCCTTTTGCACGGTGATTGGCACCAGGGGGGCGGTCCCCAGATTTGGGAGCCTCCCCCCGCCCTCCCCCAGCCCCCCCGTCAGCTGACTGGCTGCGGTCATGTGACCTGCCTAGGAGGAAACGCGCCCGGGCTGTGGCTGAGCCGAGCAGCTGCTTTGGTGCCGGAGCTGCAAAGCGGATCCGGGGGAGTTGAATTTCATTTTATTTCTGGAAGAAGGCTCTGCTGCGGAGCGAGGATGGCCTGGACCAAGTACCAGCTCTTCCTGGCCGGGCTGATGCTGGTCACCGGCTCCATCAACACCCTCTCGGCCAAGTAAGTCCGGGTCCTCCCCTCCATTGCCTTCTCCTCCTCCTGGGGTGTTCCAGATGGCCTTTGGGGGTCCCTTCCAAGTCGGGGGATGCTGGGGCGAGAGGTCCAAGCGGGCGGGATTTGGGGAAGGAGGAGGTGGGGGGGGGTCTTGATGCAGTTTTTTGTTGAATTTGCATTTTATTATTACTGTACAGTGCTACCTGGGGTTACATACGCTTCAGGTTACATACGTTTCAGGTTACAGGCTCCGCTAACCCAGAAATAGTACCTCGGGTTAAGAACTTTGCTTCAGGATGAGAACAGAAATTGTGGTGCGGCGGTGCGGCGGCAGCAGGAGGCCCCATTAGCTAAAGTGGTGCTTCAGGTTAAGAACAGTTTCAGTTAAGAACGGCCCTCCGGAACGAATTAAGTACTTAACCCGCGGTACCACTGTATTAATAATAATAATAATAATAATAATTTATTATTTATACCCCGCCCATCTGGTTTCCCCAGCCACTCTGGGCGGCTTCCAACAAAACACTAAAATGCAATAACCTATTAAACATTAAAAGCTTCCCTAAACAGGGCTGCCTTCAGATGTCTTCAAAAAGTTTGGTAGTTATTTTTCTCTTTGACATCTGGTGGGATGTCACCACCACAGGGCGGGCGCCACCACCAAGAAGGCCCTCTGCCTGGTTCCCTGTAACTTGGCTTCTTGCAGTGAGGGAACTGCCAGAAGGCCCTCGGAGCTGGACACAGGTGACCGGGGTGGAGAAGCTCCTTCAGGTATACTGGGCCGAGGCCGTTTATTTGTTAACATTCTTATGTTACATCGATAAACGTCCTATTACATTACAGGACTTACTATAAGATGTATACAAAAGTTATATACACCTAGAAAGAAAATGAAATAAAAAGAAAGAGGAAAGAGGAAAAAACAAAAACAATTTCCCCTCCCCAAAATCATATACATACCAACACACTAGACTTCCTGTCTTTCCCGTTGTATATTCCTTTTTTATAATAATTTATAATAATAATAATTTATTATTTATACCCCGCCCATCTGGCTGTGTCCCCCCAGCCACTTCCAACAAAACACTAAAATACAGTAACCTATTAAATATTAAAAGTTTCCCTAAACAGGGCTGCCTTTAGATATCTTCTAAAGTGTGCTCTTACCATTGTATATTTCTTTACATATTATCTAATACGTTCCTATATCAATATGTGCTCTTAGTCTTGTTTCTCAACTCAGTCTCACTCCAACGTCAATCGAACGCTAGCATAGATAGCAAACCTTTACTGTATTTTTGAACATATGTTTCATATCTATCCCACTTTTCGATAAATTTTTGTTTTGAGTTGCCCCTCAGGGTATTTGTTAACTGCGCCATTTCAGCAAATTCTTGTAGCTTGTAATGCCAGTCCGTTATTGTCAGGGCTCCTTGTTCCTTCCACCCTTTTGCCCCCAAAGTCAGAGCTGCGGCCGTTGCGTATAAGAACACCTAAGAGGTGAGAATTTGTCCGTGAATTTGTCCAATCCGCTTTTGAAGCCATCCAAGTTGATGGTCCTCACTGCCTCCTGTGGCAGGGAGTTCCACAGTTTAACTACGCACTGCTGTATGAAATCTAAAGGCAGCCATCTGAGCAGCAGCAGCAGCAACAGCATCATTGTCTTTTTAGCTAAGCCAGCAGAATGTGGACCTCTCCTGACGGTGCATCTTTCGCTCGCTTACTCAGCTCCCGATTTTGCAAGAAGCAGCCCCCAGGAACACAAAGATTAGTCATTGCTTTGGTCTGGAGGGAGGGGCAAGAAACCCAGAACGCCACAGGTTTCGAAACCCCTGCAGCCCTACGAACGCCGACTCCGTGTTCACAAGCACTAGGGGTGAAGAGGCAAAGTCCAGAGACCACTCCCAGTGCCGGATTTACATATAAGCTAAACAAGCCCTAGCTTAGGGCCCCACTCTCTTAGGGGCCCCCAAAAAAATTAAAGGGGAAAAACTGGATGTACATTTCCAAAATTTGTTGTTGTTTAGTCGTTTAGTTGTGTCCGACTCTTCATGACCCCATGGACTAAGTTTGTTATTGGTATCTGAAGAAGTGTACATGCACACGAAAGCTCATACCAATAACAAACTTAGCTGGTCTCTAAGGTGTTGTTGTTGTTGTTGAGTCGTTTAGTTGTGTCCATCTCTTCGTGACCCCCTGGACCAGAGCACGCCAGGCACTCCTGTCTTCCACTGCCTCCCACAGTTTGGTCAAACTCATGGTGGTCGCTTCGAGAACACTGTCCCACCATCTTGTCCTCCGTTGTCCCCTTCTCCTTGCGCCCTCCATCTTTCCCAACATCAGGGTCTTTTCCAGGGAGTCTTCTCTTCTCATGAGGTGGCCAAAGTCTTGGAGCCTCAGCTTCAAGATCTGTCTTTCCAGTGAGCACTCAGGGCTGATTTCCTTCCAAATGGAGAGGTTTGATCTTCTTGCAGTCCATGGGACTCTCAAGAGTCTCCTCCAGCACCTGAATTCAAAAGCATCCATTCTTTGGCGATCAGCCTTCTTTATGGTCCAGCTCTCACTTCCATACATCACTACCGGGAAAACCATAGCTTGAACTATACGGACCTTTGTTGGCAAGGTGATGTCTCTGCTTTTTAAGATGCTGTCTAGGTTTGCCATCGCCTTTCTCCCAAGAAGCAGGCGTCTTTTAATTTCATGGCTGCTGTCACCATCTGCAGTGATCATGGAGCACAAGAAAGTATCTCATATTCCACAATATAAGATAAAAAACAAATGAAATAAAACCTACATACAGCAACAGTGTTTTGTGTATGTGGACCTGTTAGGTCCATAAATTACCATATAGCATATACAGTAGACCAGGGGTCTGCAAGGTTTACCTCGCCTGAGCTGGTTCACTCCAGCGGACATCCCTCCATGGACCGGATTGTGTGCGCACATGAGCGCCCGCGCCTGCAATTTCCAGCATCTGCGCAGACAGGATTTTAGGTGCTGCACTGCGCTGGTTTAGCACAGCGCATGGGGACTCGCTGAGCGGTCGGCTCAGTTCAGGGGTGGCTCGGGGGCTGGTTAAACGACTCCTGTGGGCCGCTTTGTGGATTTAAGCTCAGGATTTAACCTCCTTCCGTCGGGCCTGTAAGACAGAGCTATTCCGCCTGGCCTTTAATTTGAATTCAGCCTGATCTTTTATTTCCCATCTCTTCACCCCTCCCCCCTTTTTATAAAGACTACCTGCTCTGAGACCCCACAGCTAATTCTCCCCTGACCTCCTTACTGGCCCAAGTAGGACCAATTCAGCCAGCTAGCCCTGGGGATTATCTAATTGATTTTTGAATTTTATTGTTATTCATGTTTTTGTACTGTATTTTATGCTGCTTTTACAATTAAGTGTTTTAAAGTGTTATAAATTTGTTGTTAGCCGCCCTGAGCCCGGTTTTTGAACTGGGAAGGCCGGGGTATAAATAAAAATGTATTATTATTATTATTATTATTATTATTATTGTGGCCCATGAGTCTTAGGTTGCCAACCCCTGAAGTAGATCCTCGGCTTACGTTACCCTCAGGTAACGTAAACTTTGGGTTGCGAAAGCAGCAAACCCGGAAGTATTTTTCCGAGTTATGCCACTCACGCATGCGCAGAAGCGCTCTAAGCACCACGCACATGCACAGAAGCGTTTTTCCGTGCCGCGCATGTGCGCAGAAGCGGCGCCTCCAGTTGCAGAACTTTGGGATACCGCCGGATCTCCATAACGGATGCCGTCCACAACTGGAGGTACGACTGTGTTCAACACAAAAAAACAGCGACCATTTGTTGTTGGCAAAGGACAGCTGGACATATAAAGGGGCCCATTCCCTTCAGGAGCTGAGGGCCTCATCCAGCCTAAATCCAGCCTTGCACCCTCCCCAAACCAGCCTTCAGCAAGCTAGTTACCCACCAATTGTTTTGGACGGCAGTGACTCCGTCGAGGAAGAATGCAGAATCATAGAACTGTTGGAAGGGACCCGAGGGTCATCCAGCCCAACCCCGTACAATGCCGGAATCTCGAATTCAGCATCCGTGAGCCGTGTTCTTACGGCTGAGGAGCTGCTGTAAGCTTTCCCTGAGAGACGTCTCGAACAGCCTTGTGACGTGGAGCATCTCCTTGCCTTTCATTTCTGGCACAGATGAGTGGCAGGTCGGACATCCGATCTGCGGCAGACTCTGCCCTCTTTGTTATATCCAGGTCTCCGGTTCCAGGAACCTGGCAGGCGCTTGGCGTGACGTCAGCCGACAGATGCCCCTGCCTTCGCTCCTCGGCTGGGGGGCAAGTCCAGGCACGGAACGAGGAGCCAGCACAGAAACAATTCCTTTCCAGGACACAGGAAGGTGCTTCGTAGGCAAAGGCAAAGCAATGGCCTACGTAACCATCGGCTTGGGATTCTTCACTTGCGATTTCTGCTTTGCAGCGGGTTGGAGTAAATGACCCCTGGGAACCCGTCCCGCTGGGTTCCATACCTGGGAGGCCTCCAGGTAGCCTGCTGCTGTTAGGAACCAGCCTTCCCTAACCTGGTGCCCTCCAAACGTTTTGGACTTGTCTGCTCAGTTTCCTTGCTGAAACACTTCCATGTTTTCTGTTTTGGACAGACCTGGTATACCGCTTGATTTTTAAGAAGGTGAGAACAAACTGACCTAAAAAAATAAAATTCAAAAGGCAGCATTTAAAAATATGCATTCTAAAATATTATAGCAAGGATTATGAGGTTTGTAAGGTACTGAAATCTGTGAGACCCCAGATTCCACTTTTGGGGGCGGGTCTCGGCCCATTATACCTGAAGGAGCGTCTCCACCCCCATCGTTCTGCCCGGACACTGAGATCCAGCACTGAGGGCCTTCTGGCGGTTCCCTCCCTGCAAGAAGCAAGGCTACAGGGAACCAGGCAGAGGGCCTTCTCGGTGGTGGCACCCACCCTGTGGAACGCCCTCCCACCAGATGTCAAAGAGAAAAACAACTACAGTTGACGCTCGGTTTGTGAACGTGATCCATGCAAGATGCATGTTCGCAACCCGCAGTGTTCGTACCCCGAGTCTGCGCACACACAGGTTGCGATTTGGCACTTTCACGCAAAGCGCGATTTAGCGCTTCTGTGCATGCGCGACCGCCGGAACCCAGAAGTAACCCGTTCTGGTACTTCCAGGTTTCGGCAGTCCACAACTTGAAGCAGCTGTAACCCGAGGTGTGACTGTACCAGACTTTTAAAAGACATCTGAAGGTAGCCCTGTTTAGGGAAGCTTTTAATGTTTGATGTTTTATCATGTTTTTAATATTCTGCTGGGAGCTGCCGAAAGTGGCTGGGGAAACCCAGCCTGGTGGGAGAGGTATAAATAGTAAATGATGATGATGATGATGGAGGCCCAAGGAGGTGCATGTGGGGGGTTCTAACCAATGCCCCTCTTTTCCAGGTGGGCAGACAGGCTGAGTGCGCGAGGATGCAACGCCACGAGCGAAGAGCACACCTTCCAACATCCCTTCCTCCAGGTACGGCCAGATGGACTCTGCCTGCTTCCACATGACGTAGAGGCTTCCATCCTCCTTTGATTGCGTATCTGCCCATTTTGGCCCTGGGGTGCTGCCCCCAAATGGCCAGGTTGCTGGCAGGGGCTCCCTTCAGATCCCATAAAACCTGTTTTGAATCAGCTGTGCTGGCCGCCGGTTTCTTTCTATGCACAATTCAGGGGGCTCACGTCAGTGTTCAAAGCCCTAAATGACATAGCTGTCAACTTTTCCCTTTTCTTGCGAGGAATCCTATTCGGAATAAAGGAATTTCACATTTAAAAAGGAAAAAGTTGGCAGCTATGTAAATGGATCAGGCCCCACATACCTGAAAGTCTCCTCCCCGACAGACCCTCTCGGGTGCCGAGATCAGCAGAGGGATCCTCTTGGTCAGGGGTCGGCAACGTGCGGCCCATGGGCCGGATGCGGCCCACGAAGACCATTTTACTGGCCCACAAGCCGCCCCTGAACCAAGCCACCTGCTCGGCGAGTCCCCAGCACGCTGCCCTAAACTGGCGCAGTGTGGCGCAGGGACTCACCGAGTAACACCGGAAATTGCATCTGCGCATGTCCAGACACCGAAAATTGCTTCTGTGCAGGCGCGATTATCGGCGTCTGGGCATGCGCAGAAGCAATTTCCAGCACCGCAGACATGTGCAGATGCAATTTCCGGCGTCATGTTGCGGCAGTCTGGCCCACGGACAATCTGCCATGGCCGGGAAACCTTGCTAACCCCTGCTCTTGGTCATGGGTAGGCAAACTAAGGTCTGGGGGCTGGATCCTGCCCATTCGCCTTCTCAATCCAGCCCATAGATGGTCCGGGAATCAGCATGTTTTTACATGAGTAGAATGTGTGCTTTTATTTAAAATGCATCTCTGGGTTATTTGTGGGGCATAGGAATTTGTTCACCTCCCCCCCCCAAAAAAGACAGTGGTACCTCTGGATATGAACGGGATCCATTCCGGACCCCTGTTCACATCCTGAACTAAACGTAAGACGTGACTGCACGTGCGCGGGTCACGTTTCACCACTTCCGTGCATGCGCATGACATCATTTTGAGCATCTGCGCATGCGCAAACGGCGAAACCCAAAAGTAACGGGCTCCGTTACTTCTGGGTCACCGTGGAGCGCAACCCGAAAATATTCATCCCGAAGCTACTTCAACCTGAGGTATGACTGTATAGTCCGGCCCCCCACAAGGTCTGAGGGACAGTGGACCGGCCCCCTGCTGAAAAAGTTTGCCAAGCCCTGTCCTAGAAGCACAGAGCTACAGAGTTTGGAAGCGACCCCCTGGACTGCGGAAATCATGTTGCTTTTCTGCTACTGGTCATGATCCAGAAAGCTCACAGACCCCCTTTCTTGCCTCCTAGGCCGTGGGCATGTTCCTGGGCGAGTTCTCCTGCCTGGCTGTCTTCTACCTCCTGCTCTGCCATGACCGGCGGAGGCCAGAGCCCACCATGGACCCCCCTCAATCCTACAACCCTCTCCTTTTCCTGGCTCCAGCCCTGTGCGACATGACAGGGACTAGCCTCATGTATGTGGGTAAGTGTTGCTTCGGGGTTGCTTTCACCTCTGCAAAAACTTGGGGGTGTGGAGAACCCTGCTGGGAACCTCCCTCTCTCACAAACTCATATTTTTTGAGGAAGGAAGGAGCAGAAATGCTTGCAATACATCTCTTAATATTTGGAGTATTTACAGAAGTAGTGTTTTGGGGGGACAGGGGGCGGGTGGGTGTGGGGGACTCCCTGGTCCTGAATGGGGTAACTGTGCCCCTGAAGGACCAGGTGCGCAGCCTGGGAGTCATTCTGGACTCACAGCTGTCCCTGGAGACGCAGGTCAATTCTGTGTCCAGGGCAGCTGTTTACCAGCTCCATCTGGTACGCAGGCTGAGACCCTACCTGCCAGTGGACTGTCTTGCCAGAGTGGTGCATGCTCTGGTTATCTCCCGCTTGGACTACTACAATGCGCTCTACATGGGGCTACCTTTGAAGATGACCCAGAAACTACAACTAATCCAGAATGCGGCAGCTAGACTGGTGACTGGGAGCAGCTGCCGAGACCACATAACACTGGTCTTGAAAGAACTATACTGGCTCCCAGTACGTTTCCGAGCACAATTCAAAGTGTTGGTGCTGACCTTGAAAGCCCTAAACGGCCTCAGTCCTGTATACCTGAAGGAGCGTCTCCACCTCCATCGTTCTGCCTGGACACTGAGGTCCAGCTCTGAGGGCCTTCTGGCGGTTCCCTCATTGCAAGAAGTGAGGTTACAGGGAACCAGACAGAGGGCCTTCTTGGTAGTGGCGCCCGCCCTGTGTAACACCCTCCCCCCAGATGTGAAGGAAATAGCAGCTATCTTATCTTTAAAAGACATCTGAAGGCAGCCCTGCTTAGGGAGGTTTTTAATATTTAATGCTGTATTGTTTCTAACCTTTGATTGAAAGCCACCCAGAGTGGCTGGGGAGACTCAGCCAGATGGGCGGGGTATAAATAATAAATAATAAATTATTATTATTATTATTATTATTATTATTATTATTATTATTACTATTATTATTATTATTATTATTATTATTATTATTATTACTACTGCAATTTCCTATGCCTGGACTGGATAAGGAAGCATAAAACCAGCCTGTCCTGACACTGTTCTTTCCTTGCTAAGCAAACACAAGTTCTGCAGATCTTTAAATTTAAAAGGGGGCCAGTAAAAATTAACGGTCTTTTTTTTGGGGGGACACAGATGTTGCTGCACCAGTTTAAAAACTAGGGGTCAGCGCAGTTTTCCCAGTAGTTTTAGAGTGGGTTTTTTACTCAGGAGAAGTCTTCTGTCTGTTTCCCACTGCTTCCCCACCTGGCCCCCTTCTATTTCCCCTCCCCTCTCATCCTTTTATATATTTCTATTAATTTTTATATAAAAAGATGAGGGGAGGGGAAATTTCAAATTTATTTACTTTGGTACCTTGGTTCTCAAAAGCAATCCGTTTCGGAAGTCTGTTCCAAAACCAAAGTGTTGCAAAACCAAGGCATGCTTTCCCATAGAAAGTAATGCAATAGGAATTAATCTGTTCCAGACTTAAAAACAACCCCTATTGAACAGCAGTTTAACATGAATAATTCATCAAACATTAAAAGCTTCCCTGAACAGGGTTGCCTTCAAATGTCTTCTAAAAGTCAGATAGTTGTTTTTCTCTTTGACATCTCGTGGGAGGGCATTCCACAGGGCGGGTGCCACCACCGAAAAGGCCCTTTGCCTGGTTCCCTGTAACTTGGCTTCTCGCAGGAGGGAACCACCAGAAGGCCCTCGGAGCTGGACCTCAGTGTCCGGGCTGAATGATGGAGGTAGAGATGCTCCTTCAGGTCTACTGGGCTGAGGCCGTTTAGGGCTTTAAAGGTCAGCACCAACTGAGCTTTGAATTGTGCTCGGAAACGTACTGGGAACCAATGTAAGTCTTTCAGGACCGGTGTTATAAGGTCTCGGCGGCTGCTCCCAGTCACCAGTCCAGCTGCCGCATTCTGGATTAGTTGTAGTATCTGGGTCACCTTCAAAGGTAGCCCCACATAGAGCGCATTGCAGTAGTCCAAGCGGGAGATAACCAGAGCATGCACCACTCTGGCGAGACAGTCTGCGGGCAGGGAGGGTCTCATCCTGCGTACCATATAGAGCTGATAAACAGCTGCCCTGGACATAGAATTGACCTGCGCCTCCATGGAGAGCTGTGAGTCTAAAATGACTCCCAGGCTGCGCACCTGGTCCTTCAGGGGCACAGTTACCCCATTCAGGACCAGGGAGTCCTCCACCCCCGCCCACCCCCCGTCCCCCAAAAACAGTACTTCTGTCTTGTCAGGATTCAATCTCAATCTGTTAGCTGCCATCCATCCTCCAAAACAATCCAGAGCAAACTCTTCCCATGTGTGTGTCTGGTACTAAATATCCTTGAATTATTTCTTATTTCCTCCTCCGCCCCTCTTCCCCCCCCCCCCCCGTCCAGCTCTGAACATGACCAGCGCGTCCAGCTTCCAGATGCTGCGAGGGGCTGTGATCATCTTCACTGGCCTTCTCTCGGTGGCCTTCCTTGGACAGAAGCTGGTGCTTAGCCAGTGGCTGGGCATCCTCATCACCATTGTGGGGCTGGTGGTGGTCGGCTTGGCAGACCTGATGAGCAACGGAGACCACGAACACAAGCTCAGCGAGGTCATCACAGGTACGGCAGGGCGGGGAGAGCCAAAGGGGGGTCCCCAATACCAGGAGGACCGCTCTGGTGGCCTCCTGCAGCGCTCCTTTCCTTCGGGGTCCTTGCTTCTCTCTCCCACTCCTAATTCTGTCGTTCTCAAATTGGTGGGTACAAACAGAACTTCACATCTTATACAATATTTTTTGGACTTCTATCAACACCTCTGATTATTTTCCGTTCTCATCGCTTATTATGCATTTCTTAATTTCTTATTACCTTATCTTTAACTAATAATTCTCTTTTTTGCAATATTTCAAATAATTCCCTTTACAAAACTTATTGCACACCGACTAGTGTAAATCTGTCCATCACAATTACTTTTCAAATGGTCTGTAAATTTACTCCTGTCTTCCGGTGAATCTCTGGTCCCGCAGGTTTTGAATCCAGGGTCAAATAAATTCTTCTCCTCTACAGTTGGGGGCTACCTTGGCTATGTAATTTGTTCTCATTTTCCTAGTTAAAGAAATTGGACTTCTTGTTGAAAATATACTGAAAAGGATATACCAAAAGTTTTACTATTTAAAAGTTTTAAATAGTAAATTTAAACACAACGTGTAAGTGCGACAGTTTTAAGATAATAGTAAATTTACTATTTTAAGATAATAGTAAATTTAAATACAACGTTTAAGTGCAGAAATAATGTAGTTTCAAATATGCAGTGATATAGTATAAAGGTCTCAATGGCAGTCAAAAAGAGTCCATATTATCTGATTTTATACAATATGGGCTCTTTTTGACTGCCATTGAGACTTGTATAAAACAATTGTGGTGTACTGGTATTTTATGTACCTTTATACTATATAACTGCATATTTGAAACTACATTATTTCTGCACTTAAACATTGTATTTAAATTTACTATTATCTTAAAACTGTCGCACTTACACGTTGTGTTTAAATTTACTATTAGTTTAAAACTGTTATTCTTAGCAGAATATACACGTTTTTCTTTTCAACTCTCGAGTAGGAATTATTCCTTATATTGAAACTTTTGGCCAGAGCTCTTGGTATATCCTTCTCATTTTCTTAGTGGCAGTTGCAAAGAGTGCTACATACCAGGTCACCTACTTATCTGTGTCTGCAAGGGTTAGGGGGCACCAGACCCTTTCAGGACTGCCCAGACTCCCCTTTTCTCTCCTGCAGGGGACCTTCTGATCATCATGGCCCAAGTGATTGTCGCCATTCAAATGGTGCTGGAACAGAAGTTTGTCTACAAGCACAACGTCCACCCCTTGCAGGCTGTGGGCACGGAAGGTGAGCAAGCAAACAGGTGCTGGGGGAGCGGATCGGGGGCTTTGTCTTTTATTTCTAAGACTTCTCTCCCTTCTCCATCGTTCTGCCCGGACACTGAGGTCCAGCTCTGAGGGCCTTCTGGTGGTTCCCTCTCTGCGAGAAGCCAAGTTATAGGGAACCAGGCAGAGGGCCTTCTCGGTGGTGGCACCCGCCCTGTGGAACGCCCTCCCACCAGATGTCAAAGAGAAAAATAACTACCAGTCACACAGTCAATCATTCGGTAGCTGAACTGGGGTCTACACAGTAACAAAAACAAAACAAATAGAGCCGCAAAAACAAATACGCAAAATAAATAGCAAAAACAGACAGACCTCAGAGTAACAGTCAAAACGGAAGTGTGGCAGTCAAGTAGGAAGCGTAACTCTCAAAAGGGAGCACATTCAGCTTCCGAAAAAAGTTGGCAAACAGGAACACTTCCAGTGGATGCTCGGGTTGCAAACGTGATCCATGCAGGATGCATGTTCGCAACCCGCAGCAGCGCTTTTGCGCACGCACGGGTTGCAATTCGGCACTTCTGCGCAATTTAGCGTTTCTGCGCATGCGCAATCCCTGGAAGTAACCCGTTCCGGTACTTCCGGGTTTTGGCAGGTCCGTAACCCGAGGTATGACTGTACTTCCGGGTTTGCAGTGTTTGGGTTCCAAGTTGTTTGAGTACCAAGGTGTTTGAGAAGCAAGGTACCACTGTTCTGGCTATGTGCAGCTCATTCAATAGCCCCCCTCTTCCAATGCCTCACTTTCTCAAAACTACGTCCAACATCAAAGAAGGTCCCCAGCCCTATCACTTCCTCCCAACTAACTGATTAGGACATTAAAGGCTGTTCTCATGCCATCAAAGAACTTACCGTATTTTTCGTTTATAAGGCGCAATTTTTCCCTCCTAAAAAGTAAGGGGAAATGTGTGTGCGTCTTATGGAGCGAATGCAGGCTGCCCAGCTATCCCAGAAGCCAGAACAGCAAGAGGGATCACTGCTTTCACTGCGCAGCAATCCCTCTGGCTGTTCTGGCTTCTGGGATTCAGAATATTTTTTTTCTTGTTTTCCTCCTCCAAAAACTAGGCTCGTCTTATCGTCTGGTGCATCTTATAGAGCGAAAAATACGATAACAAGAGACAGGGAGGGGGAAGGAATAGAAGCAGGAAGGATAACCGTGTCAGATCACTAACTCCTCGAAATACAATTTATCTTCCGGATAGATCGCCCATACAGTGGGAGGGTCATTGTTTCAGTCTGCACCTCTCGTTCAGTTAGTTAATGGAAAGCCATGGCCCACGTCCCCCTTTCTGAGCACCTCTCTCTCCTCCCTGCTCAGGGTTTTTCGGCTTCCTCATCCTCTCCCTCCTGCTGGTCCCCATGTACTTCATCCCAGCGGGCAGTTTCGGGAGCGGACCGCGCCGCGTCCTGGAGGACGCCCTGGACGCCTTCTGCCAGATCGGCCGGGCGCCGCTCATCGCCGTGGCTCTGCTGGGCAACATCAGCAGCATCGCCTTCTTCAACTTTGCCGGCATCAGCGTCACCAAGGAGATCAGCGCCACCACCAGGATGGTGCTGGACAGCCTGCGCACCGTGGTCATTTGGGCCGTCAGCCTGGCTGTGGGCTGGGAGGTCTTCCATGCCCTCCAGATCCTCGGGTTCTTCATCCTCCTGCTGGGCGCCGCCATCTACAACGGCCTCCACCAGCCCCTGCTGGCACGGCTGCCCTGGCGGAGGGCGGTGGATGCAGATGCAGATAGGGAGGGCCTCTTGGCCGCGGATGGAGCCTCCATCAACGGGGACAGCTGACCGCCAAGCAGCACCCTTGCCCACTCCAGAGCTTGGCCAGACCTCTGCTGGGCGGGCTGGCCAGCTTCTCAGGCTGGAGCACGAGACTGGTTTGGGGGTCTGCGTTGCCGTGAAATCTCGAGACGTTGCTCTGCCGCCTGGCTCCTTGAGCAGCTGCCAAGGAGATGCCCTCTGCTTTTTGCTTGACCACATCTCTCATCGTCCCTGGCCATGATGGGAGCGGGAGACCCAACGAGAGCTTGACATTGCCTGCTTTAAGCAATTGGTTGAGGGTTTCCTGTCGCTGGTAGGCCCTCAGAAACCGGCCTGTGAGACATCTCTGGGCAGCTCGACTCCCAGACTGAATGCTTTGTGGGGACCCCTAACGCCTTCCGGGACTTCGTCCTTTCCCTCAACTTCCTTCACCCAAAGGTGATAAGGGAGGTTTCCTAACAATCTTTTCCAGGAAGCAATTCCCTCTTTCCGCCCCTTCTGCTAAACAAAATATTTCTATTTGCTCTCATCCCTGCCCAAAAGGATGCCCAGAGTGGTACAGATGCCCAGAGTCCAGAACTATTTCCCAGAATCCCCTCTGATGCGGCAACAAAGTCTAACCTCCCCCAGGCTGGCCGCCTCCAAGGTCTTTCGGGCAGCAGCACCTTCTGGGCTGCGGCAGGTGGAAGTTGTCGCCCCGAACATCTCGAAAGGGGCTCCCAGGCGGATGAAGTCTGCTCTAACTTGGCAGTTCGATGATGTTTTTCCCCACTGGGTCTTTTCCAAATCTCCCTAAGAAAAGCAAATGAGCATCTTTTTCTTAGGCTTCCCCTGTTTCTATCACACTTGGGGTTCTGCAGGAGGCGATGCCGCAGATCGGGCCCCTTGAGGCTAGAGTTCGAATCAGTGGCATGGGAATCACTTCACAACCCTCACACCAGGGCGCAGTTGTGGGTGACCTGAGAGTCCTTTGCCCTGTGGCACGGCGGGTCTCTGGGCCTTGCCTATCAGGTCAGCTTTGGGCTGCCAAAATTACTGGGGGAACCCATTGATAAGGGGCTCCTTCCCCGATGGATCACGTAGCTGCGATTGGGAGCTGTGGGGAAGGGAACACCCCAGGAATGCCCCCACGTATGACGCTGCTGCTGCCTTGTCCACTTTTGGGGGTGTTTACAACAGTGTCTCTGCTTCCTAAGGCTGGAGCTGAGTGATGGGGATTGAAGGAATCTTCGATGCTCCCTTAGCATACTCAAGAGGAGGCAGCACCCCGGTTCCTTCATCCCTCATGTGACGGATTATTCCCCCTCGTTCCAAGCATTTGGAGGGGGTCCAGAGAGCTCAGTCCTCAACCCTCTCCTGATTCTGTTCGGAGCCTGCGGAATGTGTTGCCCCCCAGCTATCGCGAGTCCTGGGACCTCTTAATTTCTCACTGCTAGCAAGGTGAAGGCGAGAGCTAAAGTCTTGCTCAGTTGTAAGGGACTTAAGAGGGCTTTTCTGGTACCATTTTGGGGTCCGGTCGTATGGAGAGCACCCCTCTCTCTAGCATCCAAGCCACGAACACAGCTGGTCTAAGCTGCGCAGCCAGGATCCCTCTCCTCGACAAAGTTCTCAGATGCTGAGCAGACCCACTTCGGTGCTATGGGCGATGAGAGGGCGGGATGGGCTTGTCTCTGCCTTGGGACTATGAACAAGAATGCATTTATTCACCAATAAAAACTGTCTGATCTTAAGGCCGTTTCTAAAAAAACAAGACTGGCTGAACCTTTTTTTAAATGTGGGCTTTTGACGGCATGTATGAGCCCAGAGCTCTCTTTTTTGGGGTTGGGACAAGGGGGGGTAGCAAGATAAGGAGAGCTGGGATTCGGGTGGCCTGGAGAGTGTTGCAGGAATTTATGTATAGGTTGGGGGGGTTGCCCCTCCAGCAGATGTCATGCACATGCAGCCCACTATCAAAATCAGCACACTCACTTTTGTGACTTTTGTGATTTGTCCCAACAAAACACTTCATCACAGTTTCTTCCTATCTATTCAAAGGGCCTCTGCTGCACGATACCAAATGTAAGAATTCACTTATAGATGTATCTATGTACTGGCTCACTGGGAAAACTTCAGAAATTCATCTAGACCTGTGAGCTCAGCTCCTCAGCAGCCCCTCTGCCTGAGGGATAATCCTTGACCTCCTGATACCTGAGTGCCAGACAGGTAGCCATGCCAGAAATCACAAACCCAGATGAAGACAAAAGGGTGGGATGAACTTGGCTGGGAAACAGGGAAATGTAAATCTCTCTTTTGTTACACTTGATGGGTGTTTGGTGGAGGGCAAGGGGAACCATGGGGCAGGGTCCAGGATGCTCAGATTCCTGCCATCAGACCTCCCCTTTTCATGATGTAACCGTGATGTATGAGTGATATAGTTTGGGGGGGTTAACATGGGGATTAAAAAGGTAAAGGTACCCCTGCCCATACGGGCCAGTCGTGTCCGACTCTAGGGTTGCGTGCTCATCTCACTTAAGAGGCCGTGAGCCGGCGCTGTCCGAAGACACTTCCGGGTCACGTGGCCAGCGTGACAAAGCTGCTCTGGCGAGCCAGCACCAGAGCAGCGCACGGAAACACCGTTTACCTTCCTGCTATAAAGCGGTCCCTATTTATCTACTTGCACTTAAGAGTGCTTTCGAACTACTAGGTGGGCAGGAGCTGGGTCCGAATGACAGGAGCTCGCCCCGCCGCGGGGATTCGAACCGCCGACCATACGATCGGCAAGTCCTAGGCACTGAAGTTTTACCCACAGCGCCACCCGCGTCCCTAACATGGGGATTAGGTAAAGGTAAAGGGGCCCCTGACCATTAGGTCCAGTCATGGCCGACTCTGGGGTTGCGGCGCTCATCTCACTTTACTGGCCAAGGGAGCTGGACAAATTCATGGAGGGGGAGAGGACTATGGACGGCCATGCTCTGCTGTCTTCAGTCAGAGGCAGCAATGCTACCAATTCCTGTATCCCGATTCTGACTCCCTCCCACGGCACAAAGTTAAACTCTGGAATTCTCTGCCACTTGAGGCAGCGATCCCCAACACACTGGCTGGCCACTGTGAGAACAGGAAGCTGGACTGGCCTGATCCAGCAGGCTCTTCTTAGGAGCATTAAGCTACCAGGTCCGTTTGGAATAAAAATGCCTTTTCCCGGCGGCGGGGGGCAGATTACCTGGGCCCATGGTGTGATGGGGGGGCGCACATTATCCACCTGGCCCGGGATCTCTGCCTGGCTCTTCAAGGTCCTGCTCCCAGGCACCAGAATTTATCCAAAGCGCAAAGCCAGCAAAGGAAGGGGAATGATGGATCTATGGGGCGAGTGACCTCTAGGGGGCGGCGAAAGAGACCAGCTGCGGCGGATCTTCCTCCGCGGGACTTTCGCTTTCCTTTTCCGCGGTGCGCGCAGCCGTGCGCGCTCAAGGCCGTGGTGTTGGGTGGAGAGCGGCGTGTGCTTCCACCCGGGGGGTCCCAGCACCCCAAATCCCGGAGGGAGAGCCGCTACGCGGGGGTCCCAGCCTGGGAGAAGCCGGCTTCCAATTCCCCCTGCAGCGCGTTCCGCAGGTTAACTCCTCGGACCTTGGGCGGCCAGAGGAGAGATCCAGCCCGGAGGGCGCGGCTCTTTCCGAGGATCGGGGCCCTGGGCGCTGCGGAGCAGACAGGGTCGAGGATCGACTGAGCGCCGGATCCAACCCCACCGAGTTATGTCCGGGAGGTGGGAAGACCAGAGCAAGGCAGAGAAGCTCCGCCGACAGGCATCCCATAGCCCGGTGAGATGGAGGGAGGCGAGAGATGGGCGAGGCACTCTGCACATGCTCGGCGGCGGCATCAGGAGAGACGCCTCTCCTCCCGTGCAGAGAGCCCCACCCCATGCAGAAATTGGGGGGGGGCAAAAGCTTCCTTTGCTGCTGATGGGACCCCCGGGGGGGGCGTTCCTGAACCAAAGCAAAGTCCTCGCCCCCTTCTTGGGAAGTGAAAGCGGCTAGGAAGAAAGAGAAAGTGAAAGGGAGCCGCTCGCTTAGCACCGGGTGTGGGTGTGTCTCAGGTAAAGGGGAACACCTCACTCACCTTGCAGGGCTGTCTTGGACATAAAATGGGGAGAACCATTTTGGCCCCAGCATCACACGTCTTGATTGGGACGCGGGTGGCGCTGTGGGTTAAACCACAGAGCCTAGGACTTGTCAATCAGAAGGTTGGCAGTTCGAATCTCCGAGATGTGGTGAGCTCCCATTGTTTGGATGGAAATAGGGAAAACCTCGCCATTGTCCCTGTGCTCACAAATCCTGCCTTAAGAGCACATTTGGGTATGTGGGACATGGGTGGCGCTGTGGACTTGCCTAGGACTTGCTGATCAGAAGGTCGGCGGTTTGAATCCCTGCAACCAGGTGAGCTCCCGTTGTTCAGTCCCAGCTCCTGCCAACCTAGCAGTTCGAAAGCACACAGTGCAAGTAGATAAGTAGGTACCGCGTAAACGGCGTTTCCGTGCGCTGCTCTGGTTTGCCATGCTGGCCACATGACCCGGAAGCTGTACGCCGGCTCCCTCGGCCAGTAAAGCGAGATGAGCGCCGCAACCCCAGAGTCAGCCATGACTGGACCTAATGGTCAGGGGTCCCTTTACCTTTACCTATCACACACCTTGAAACCCAGGCCAAAATGGGATGGTTACAGAAGATACATTCAGAAATACAATAATAGTTTTGACTCCGTGCTAGCATTCGAGTGGTAAAAGAACTAAAAGGAGGCGGACAACAAGTGAGGATTTATTATGTCTTCAGAATGCATTGGAAAATTTGTATAGAAAGGTTTATTGTTTTGCGCACATTCGATTGTAAGATAAAATATATGCAAAGGGACTCGACAGGAAGTCAAAGTTGAAGAAAAGATTTTGGAAGATGAAAGGGGGGAAAATACTTACTTTTATTATTATCATTTTGGGTGTGTGGGTGTCTGCACATATGTGTGTTTTTGTATGGGATGTTTGGGAGGAAATAAGACAGTAAATAACAAACGAAATATTGATGTATGTAATTTTTATTTCTTAATTATATTTAGTGGTAATATGGTTGCATTGTTTTTTGTAACATAAAACCATTCAATAAAAATGATTTTAAAAAATAAAATAAAACCTAGGCCCAAATCTAGGGGGGTGCCAGGAATTATAGTTTTGCAAGCTCCCTCCCGGCGTCTCACGCTATAACTCCCATCAGCCCTGGACAGCATGGCCAGTGCTCATGGGTGATGAAGTTCAGCGATGCCTGTTTGTGCTGTTTTTAAGGGGCACTCTCTGTGTTCGCAGCGCTGGGAGCAAGGTGAGGCAGAGAGCAGAGGTGGTTCACCGTCAAAGCAAACATTGAGTCGGGCAGAAAAAGGCTCTCTGGACTCAGAGCTGCAGGCAAGTAACAGAGTCATCTTCTTAAGCTGCTGATGGGAGGTTCATTAATTCTTTTCCAATATTGTGCTTTTATATCATTGCAATTTGCTGTGGGAACCTCGTGCTGAAGGGCAGGTGAGAAACCAATAAGATAGCAATGGTGATTATATTAATCATCAAAGATGGAGGGGTTGTTACTGGCATCAGTCTCTGTCTTGAGAGACAATGGAGTGTGCCTCCGGGGGTGAAGACAAAGCACTGTGTTCGCAGCGCCGAAGTGACCACCCTGGGGTGCAAGCCTCCATCAAGCTCCTGGGCTTCCCAGTTGGCAAGACTTCTTGGGGTTCTTGGCCTCGCTGTGTGTTGCGTTCGAAAGGCAAAGGAAGGATTGGATCCTGATTAATAAAATACACACAAAGTTTGGCCAGCAAGACTCTGGGAGGAAGTGCCAATAATAATCTGCCACACCCTGGCCCAGGTCCCTTTTATTAACAAAAGCCCTTGTCAGAACCAATCAGATTTCCTCTGAGCATTTCAAAAAAATCACCATGTGGGGACAAAGTTAAAACTACAAAGAGCTAATTTGAGCATGCATACATTTTGGGTGGTGCTGTGGGTTAAACCACAGAGCCTAGGACTTGCCAATCAGAAGGTCGGCGGTTCGAATCCCCGCGACGGGGTGAGCTCCTGTTGCTCGGTCCCTGCTCCTGCCACCTTACAGTTCGAAAGCACGTCAAAGTACAAGTAGATAAATAGGTACCGCTCCGGCGGGAAGGTAAACAGCGTTTCCGTGCGCTGCTCTGGTGTCATGCTGGACGCCGGCTCCCTCGGCCAGTAAAGCGAGATGAGCGCCGCAAACCCAGAGTCGGCCACGACTGGACCTAACAGTCAGGGGTCCCTTTACCTTTACATTTTGGGTAAATAAAACAGGAATCAAGGAGGAATGCATTTAGCAAACCCCAGAGGTCATAAGCAGGCAGCAAGCAGGAAAGGAAGGACAGGCAAGGAAAGATAGTATTTACCATCTCCTTGTGAACTCTCTTCCTGGCCCTTGTTGTTTGGGCATTTAGTCATGTCCAACTCTTCCAATTCCACTGAGAGCCAGTGTGGTGTAGTGGTTAAGAGCGATAGACTCATAATCTGGGGAACAATGTGAGAAGCTTTGCTGCTATTACTGGTCATTATTGCTATTATTATTCTGCTGTTGCATGTCGGGGAAACGAAGCCCAGGGCAGGAAGGCAGCTTCATCTGGTACGCAGGATGAGACCCTCCCTGCCCACAGACTGTCTCGCCAGAATGGTGCATGCTCAGGTTATCTCTCGCTTGGACTACTGCCATACGCTCTATGTGGGGCTACCTTTGAAAGTGACCTGGAAACTACAACTAATCCATAATGCGGCAGCTAGACTGGGGACTGGGACAAGCCACTGAGACCACATAACACCGGTCAGAAAGACCTACATTGGCTCCCAGTACGTTTCCGAGCACAATTCAAAGTGTTGGTGCTGACCTTGAAAGCCCTAAATGGCCTCGGTCCATTATACCTGAAGGAGTGTCTCCACCCCCATCGTTCTATCCAGACACTGAGGTCCAGCGCCGAGGGCCTTCTGGCGGTTCTCTTCGACTCTTCCAAGGCAGCGTTCCCAGTGCGTGGCTATTGTCTCCTTAGTGAGGCTGGTCTTCTCTCTTGCTTGCTTTATGTTCGTTCTGCTTTTATGAGGCTTCTTCCCGTCTCTACAGCCTTCGAAATCGAACAGCCGCTATTCTTCACCAATGGGAGGAACCTCAAGCCAGACGAAAACCAACCCTCCACAGTCAGAGATGCAGGCAAGTCCTAAAATCAACGCCAGGAAACCCCGGGGCTGGTTTTAACTTCCAGGCACCCCCTCAGTGGGGGTCTTTGGGCTGCTTCGCTGTCGTGGATGCTTGAGTTGAGATTCCTGCCTTTTAGGGGTTGGACTAGATGACCCGAGGGTCCCATCCAAGGCTACAATTCTATTATTCCTCATGTCACTTGCCTCCTTGGAATCGCAGGATTGCAAAGTTGGAAGGGACCTCAAAGGGGCATCTAGTCCAGCCCCACTGCAACGCAGGAATGTCATCATCATCATCATTTTTTCTTTGTATGCCGCCTTTCCAGAGTTAAAACAATGCTCAAGGCGGCTTACCAAATGAAAAGATTTACATAATTGCAAACAAAGCAAAGAAGTCATAAAAATAAAACACTTTAAAAACTACATAGCCAAACTGAACAATTTCCACCTAAAAATAAAGATACAAAAAGTCAATATCAGTAAAAACAGCAAAAACTCCCAACAAAATGTGAGCAGCTTTGCTGCTATTACTGGTCATTGTTACTATTATTATTCTGCTGTTACATGTGGGGGAAACGGAGTCCAGGGCAGGAAGGCAGCTCTGTCTGGTACGCAGGATGAGACCCTCCCTGCCCACAGACTGTCTCGCCAGAGTGGTGCATGCTCTGGTTATCTCCCGCTTGGACTACTGCAATGCGCTCTACGTGGGGCTACCTTTGAAGTTGACCCGGAAACTACAACTAATCCAGAACTCGGCAGCTAGACTGGTGACTGGGAGCGGCTGCCGGGACCACATGACACCGGTCCTGAAAGACCTTCATTGGCTTCCAGGACGTTTCTGGGCACAATTCAAAGTGTTGGTGTTGACCTTTAAAGCCCTAAACATCCTTGGTCCTGTATACCTGAAGGAGCGTCTCCACCCCCATGGTCCAGCCCGGACACTGAGGTCCAGCTCCGAGGGTCTTCTAGTGGTTCCTTTGCTGCGAGAAACCAAGTTACAGGGAACCAGGCAGGGGGCCTTCTCGGTGGTGGTGCCCGCCCTGTGGAATGCCCTCCCACCAGATGTCAAAGAGAACAACAACTACCAGACTTTTAGAAGACATCTGAAGGCAGCCCTGTTTAGGGAAGCTTTTTAATGTTTGATGCATTACTGTATTTTAATATTTTGTTGAAAGCTGCCCAGAGCGGCTGGGGAAGCCCGGCCAGATGGGTGGGGTATAAATAAATTATTATTAATTATTATTATTATTATTATTATTATTATTACCCGATGCAATAGTATAGTACAACCTGGCGCTCTCCCGGCGTCTCACGCTATAACTCCCATCAGCCCTGGACAGCATGGCCAATGCTCATGGGTGATGAAGTTCAGCGATGCCTGTTTGTGCTGTTTTTAAGGGGCACCGGGAGCGAGGTGAGGCAGAGAGCAGAAGTGGTTCACTGTCAAAGCGAACATCGAGTCGGGCAGAAAAAGACTCTCTGGACTCAGAGCCGCAGGCAAGTAACAGAGTCATCTTCTTAAGCTACTGATGGGAAGTTCATTAATTTTTTCCAATATTGTGCTTTTATATCATTGCAATTTGCCGTGGGAACCTCGTGCTGAGGGGCAGGTGAGAAACCAATAAGATAGCAGTGGTGATTATATTAATCATCAAAGATGGAGGGGTTGTGCCTGGCATCCGTCTCTGTCTTGAGAGACAATGGAGTGTTCCTCCCGGGGTGAAGTCAAAGCCCTGTTTTTGCAGCGCTGAAGTGACCACCCTGGGGTGCAAGCCTGCATCAAGGTCCTGGGCTTCCCAGGTAGAAAGACTTCTTGGGGTTCTTGGCCTCACTGAGGGGTTTCAAAGGAAAGCACAGCAAGACATTTGACACCTGCTTGGCTGCAGGAGTGCCAGAAAGAGGCATACAAGGTGCCAGCCAACCATCTTAGGAGGCTCCCACAGCCCCAGGGGGTCGAGAGTAATAAGATCTGGAGCTCAGCAAACAGGGATGAGACTCTTAAAAGCAGCATGAACCTGTTTGGGCTCACCTGTCCGGAGTTTTGGTTGGGCTGCCATCAGTATGCTGATGACACCCAACTCTATCTGTTGATGGACGGCCATCCTGACTCGGCCCCAGACACACTGATCAGATGTTTGGAAGCTGTGGCTGGATGGTTATGTGGGAGCCGGCTGAAGTTAAATCCTTCGAAGACAGAGGTCCTTTGGCTGAGGCAGGACAATATGGGATGGGGGGGCAACTCCCATCTCTTGCGGGGGCGCAATTAGTGCCAGCACCGTTCGTTAAGAGTTTGGGTGTAGTCTTCGACACCTCCCTTTCCATGGAGGCGCAGATTGCAGTTACAAAGGCGGCATTTTTTCATCTCCGCCAAGCTAAGCAGTTGGCTCCTTACCTCTCTCGCCCTGACCTAGCCACCGTGATCCATGCAACGGTCACCTCCAAACTGCATTATTGTAACTCGCTCTACGTGGGGCTGCCCTTGAGACTGACCCAGAAACTCCAGCAGGTGCAGAATGTCGCAGTGAGACTCCTTACGGGGTCCTTGCCGCAGGATCACATTCACCCGGTGCTATACCAGCTGCACTGGCTCCCGGTGGAGTACAGGATCAGGTTTAAGGTGCTGGTTTGAACCTTTAAAGCCCTAGACGGCCTTGGACCCTCGTACCTATGGGACGGCCTCTCTTGGTATGTCCCACGGAGGACCTTACAGTCTTCAAACAAAAACATCTTGGAAGTCCCGGGCCACAGGGAGGTTAGGCTGGCCTCAACCAGAGCCAGGGCTTTTTCGGCCGTGGCCCCGAACCGGTGGAATATTCTGTCCCAAGAGACTAGGGCCCTGCGGGACTTGACATCTTTCCGCAGGGCCTGCAAGACGGAGCTGTTCCACCAGGCCTTTGGCCAAGGCACAGCCTGACCCCCCCTTCTGTAATCCTCATAGAACTCTAGCCCAATGGTTGCCATTAATTTGATTTTGAACTGATTTTAGAACAAATTGATTTTAGAATGCTGTGTCACTTTTATTGTTGTTAGCGGCTCTGAGCCCGGCTTCCGCTGGGGAGAGTGGGATATAAATAAACAAAAAGTTGTGTTGTTGTTGTTATCATCTCTGTTCACAGGACCAGGTTCAAGACACAGCAGAGAGTGGAAGTTGCTCCACGGCAAACGGAGCATCGAGTCAGACAGAGGCGGTCTCTCTGGAGTCACAGCTGCAGGCAAGTAACTGAGAGCCATCATAGTCTTGTAGCGTTGGAAGAGACCCTGAGGGGCCTCTAGTCCAACCCTCTGCGGTACAGGAAGAATAGCCCGATGACATTCAAAACAAGAAAAGTTAACTGCATCTTTTTCTTCTTTTTCAAAACCCAATTAAAACTCTTTCATTTAATTAATTGGTCATAAACAATAAAAGCCCCCCAACAGCCCAAGTGTTTAGCAACCTCAGCTTTGTGCAGTTGGAGTCAGTCCCACCTCCAAGACTCCTCTTACAAGGCCTGTTATGTAGCTCAAGGAGTTTCCCACAAGGCTCTGGGCTCACCCCACTTCACTGCTTAGATTGCCTTGACAGCCTGTGACCTCCCCTCTTTTGCAGACTTTGAGGGGTTCCTTGCACCCCTTGGCCTCCCAATTCCTCCAGGCCCAGGAAGTGGTTGTCCGAATCGCTGCCCAGCTGTTGGCCAACGATCAGCCCCTGAGAAGCAGCCTGCCAGCCGCAAAGCCCAACCTGCTGGAAGCCATCCAGCGGCTCCGTCAGCAGCTGAGCGAGCAAGAGGAGCTCGTTTTCCAGCTAAAGGACAGAAATCGGCAGCTTCAGAGCAGCCAGGTAGAGCAAACGGCCCGCAGGCTGGAAGTGAACCGGCAGCTGCAGGAGCAGAAAGAGGAAGTGTCCCGTCTGCTGAAGGAGAAGCAACAAGTCCAGGAGAAGTTGGAGGACCAGGAAAAACTGGTGTCCGAGCTACTAGGAAAGAATGGGGAGCTTCAGCAGGAGCTGGAGGAGAAGGACATTCGAGTGTCACACCTGGTGCAAGAGAACAACTGGCTCCGTCAAGAGAATGCGAGACTCCAGAGGAGCCCCGGACCCCAGAGATGGACTTCTTCCTCCTGGCCCAGTTCAGCTCCCCCACTCAAAGGTAAGCACAGCCCAAATTCAGCCATTTTGAGGGTGAGTGTCTGGAGGCGGTTGGAGGATGGATGGCGACCGACAGATTGAGGTTGAATCCTGACAAGACAGAGGTACTGTTTTGGGTGGATGGGGTAGGCAGGTGTGGAGGACTCCCTGGTCCTGAATGGGGCAACTGTGCCCCTGAAGGACCAGCTGCGCGGCCTGGGAGACATTTTGGACTCACAGCTGTCCATGGAGGCGCAGGTCAATTCTGTGTCCAGGGCAGCAGTCTACCAGCTACGCAGGATGAGACCCTCCCTGTCTGTGGACTATCTGGCCAGAGTGGTACATGCTCTGGTTATCTCCTGCTTGGACTACACGCAATGTGTGGGGCTACCTTTGAAGGTGACCCGGAAACTACAACTAATCCAGAATGCGGCAGCTTGACTGGTGACTGGGAGCGGCTGCCGAGACCACATAACACCGGTCCTGAAAGACCTGCATTGGCTCCCAGTGGGTTTCTGAGCACAATTCAGAGTGTTGGTGCTGACCTTTAAAGCCCTGAACGGCCTTGACCCAGTAGACCTGAAGGAGCGACTCCACCCCCATTGTTCTGCCCGGACACTGAGGTCCAGCGATGAGGGCCTTCTGGTGGTTCCCTCCCTGCGAGAAGCCAAGTTACAGGGAACCAGGCAGAGGGCCTTCTCGGTGGTGGCGCCCACCCAGTGGAATACCCTCCCATCAGATGACCAAGAAAATAAACAACTATTTGACTTTTAGAAGACATATGAAAGCAGCCCTGTTTAGGGAAGTTTTTAATGTCTGATGTTTTCTCGTGCTTTTAATATTCTGTTGGGAGCCACTCAGAGTGGCAGGGAAAACCCAGCCAGATATTATTATTATTATTATTATTATTATTATTATTATTATTATTATGCCGGGAAGATGATTTGACTACAACTCCCATCGGCTACCCTCAGCTTGTATGGTCATACCTCGGGTTACAGCCGCTTCAGGTTGCATTTTTTCGGGTTACGCACTCGCCGAAACCCGGAAGTACCAGAACAGGTTACTTCCGGGTTTGGGCGGTCGCGCATGCACAGAAGCACTAAACCGTGCTTTGCGCATGTGCAGAAGTGCCAAATCACAACCCACACATGCGCAGGCGTGCTGCTGCGGGTTGCGAACGCTGCGGGTTGCGAACGTGCATCCCTCACGGATCACGTTTGCAACCCGAGCGTCCACTGTAAATCAATAAACAAAAATAATACTGTAGCCAAGTAGGGGTGGGATTCCAGCCATGAACTGAAAGGGGTCTCTCTCTCTCTCTCTCCCCATTCCCTTCTTCCCTTCCTCCTCTCCCCAGCCTTCCCCGTGCAGGTCTGGACCACTGGGCAGACGGGAGGCTGCGAGAAGGACATTGTCAACGACGTCTCCAAGATCCTGGTGGGCTTCGGCATCTCCCTCCAGCAGGAGGGTTATGAAGAGCAGTCTGACCACTTCCTCCTCCTCTTCTGCCCTGTCTCCTCGCGCGTGGGCAGCGACACACTCTGTGCCCTGGCGGCGCTGAACAGTGAGTAGCTCTTCCTGGGCAAGCAGGTCTGCGCTCTGCCCCACGCGGACAAACAGTTCGCATTCACAAGCGAGCTTTGCAAGCATCCCAGTAAGGGCATCTGGTTGGCCACTGGGGAAACGGGATGCTAGACCAGGTGAGCATCCTCTGGCCTGATCCAGGCAACAGGCTCATGTCATGGGCTTTAAAAAGGTACAGGGTACCTCTGGATGCGAATGGGACCCGTTCAGAGGCCCGTTTGCATCCAGAAGCGAACACAATCTGCGGGTCACGATTCGCCGCTTCTGCGTATGCACGTGACATCATTTTGACCGTCTGCGCATGCACGAGCAGCGAAACCCGGAAGTAACACACTCCACAACCCGAAAAAACGCAACCTGAAGCGGCTGTAACCCGAGGTATGGCTGTACAAATTGACTCCAGTCTTTAGAAAATACTCCATCTTCCTGGTTTCTTAATGCAGTCATACCTCAGGTTAAGTATTTTCAGGTTTCACGCTGTGGCGACCCAGAAGTAACAGAGGGTGTTACTTCCAGGTTTCACCACTCGCGCATGCACAGATGCTCAAAATGACGTCATGCGCAGAAGCAGCAAATCATGACCCGCGGACGCGGGTTGCGTTCATTTCTGGATGCGAACGGGGCTCCGGAACGGATCCCGTTTGCATCCAGAGGTACCACTGTAATAATAATAATAAATATAACATAATGATAATGATAATTTTTCTGCTCCATTTCCCCCCACCCCAGGAATACGAAAGGCCGTCCTGGTCGTCCTTCACCACAAGCCGAAGGGCAGCACCCAAGAGATCTTGGACACCCAGCGGCAGGTCCAGCACGAAGCCCTGGTGCGCACGGTGCATGCCTGCTACAGCATCCAGGACGGGTTCTACCCCTGCGAGATGAACGAGGCCGCCGTGGCGTCCGTGGCAAAGGCCATCCAGGAGCAGAGGAGGAGCTGAGCCACAGATCCGGCGCTCCGAATTCTGTAGGGTGTTTGACTGCGGTGGGCATGCAAAATTGAGTTTTCCGGGAATGAGGGTGCTCACTGCAGTGCACATTTTTCGCACTGGCCTGGCCTGGCTTGCTACCTCCAGGCTGCCTCCACTCGCCCTGGGATGTCATGGTAACGGGTGCAGAGCTCTCGGAAGAAGGTGTCTTGTCAGTGTCAGAGCCTTGGGTCCATCTAACTCTACACTGTCTACACTGGCTGGCAGGGTTCTCTCCCCCCCCCTTACCTGGAGATGCCAGTGGAGCGTTTACCTTGGACCTTCTACAGGCCAAGCAGGTGTCCTAGCACTGGCTGCCTTCAGCTGGGGAGAGTGCCACCTTCAAGTTTCCAAAACCCACCGGCCCACTTCCAGCCGTGATGGTACCTGGAGGGAGCTAAAAGCCAGCCTTTTTGCAGGAACTCTGCATTACAAAATCACGGCTGGAACAGCTCTTGAATCTGGTTCCTCCAGGAAAGAAGTGCAAAGTTTTAAAGTTTGAAATCAGGGGTTTTTTTAGAATTGCAATTGGGGTTCAAGTGCCAACGGTGGTGTGGTTGAGAAATTTGGGTCACTTGTGTTCCCTGCCAGACATCCAAAATCTGCAGCCCGGTTGCAAATGTCTGACCATGTGCGTATGTGCTTTTCACACATGGAGCACATGCAACTGTGTGAAGGTTGTCACGGTTGCTAAACGTGCTGCTGCATTGATGATGGCGACTTGAGCACCCTCTCTAGGCTTCTGCTTGTATGTGTTTGCATGGCTGGATTTGCATTGGTGACGGGGGTCTTTCGGCTTTCTAAGCCTCTGAGAGGAAGGCGTAAAATTTGAGCTACACTTCAGGGGTGGTGTTGGAGACAGAGAAGGCAAATTTGGGTCTGCTCATGCACATGTATCAGCAACTGTTGTGTCCCCAGTGTGAAATATGGAAATAAAGCTAATAATTTGGGCTACTAAGCCACCGACTGCATTTTTGTTCCCTACAAAATCCAGCCTGTGAACAACCCTTTTTATCACAGACCTGAGAGATGGGCCTATGGGTGCTGCAAATTTGTATTGTCAGCGATGCGTCCTAAAATAATTTTCAGAACTGCGAGTGACTTTTCAGCCTGAGGAAGAGCAAATAGAGTCCGGGGTTACGGACACGCCATACATTTAAAGCATATTTTCCCGGGAAATGTGCTTTATAGTTACGGCATGTTTGCAGGCAGAGACCGTGAAATCTTATTTAGTGAACCTTGTTGTTTGTCTCTATACAGTGGTACCTTCCTTCTCAAACAACTTGGTACTCAAACAACTTGGAACCCAAACACTGCAAACCTGGAAGTAAGTGTTCCAGTTTGCGAACTTTTTTTGGAAGCCGAATGTGCTCCATTTTGAGTGCCACACTTCCATTTTGAGTGTTACGCCGAGGTCTGTTTTTGCTATTTATTTTGCATTTTTGTTTTTTCTTATTTTTTTGTGACTGTGTGGAACCCAGTTCAGCTACTGACTGATTGATTGTGTGACTGCAGTGCATTGTTTATTGCTTTCATTTCATGGATCAATGGTCTTGTTGGATAGTAAAATTCATGTTCAATGTCTGCTTTAGGGGTTGTTTTTAAAAGTCTGGAATGGATTAATCCGTTTTGCATTCCTTTCTATGGGAAAGCACACCTTGGTTTTGGAACGGAATTTCTGGAACGGATTAAGTTTGAGAACCAAGGTACCACTGTACAGTGGTGCCTCACAAGACGAAAAGAATCCATTCCGCGATTCTCTTCGTCTAGCGGTTTTTTCGTCTTGCGAAGCAAGCCCATTGACAGCTTAGCGGATTAGCGCTACAGCGGTCTAGCAGCTTCTAGCGATCAGCTGTTAAGCGGCTTATCAGCGGATCAGCTGTTAAGCGGCTTAGCGGCTTAGGGAAAGGGGGGAAAGCGGGGGAAAACCGCAGGGACTCGCAAGATTTTTTCGTCTTGCGATGCAACCCCATAGGGAAATTCGTTTTGCGAAGCGCCTCCAAAACGGAAAACCCTTTCGTCTAGCGGGTTTTCCGTCTTGCAAGGCGTTCGTCTTGCGGGGCACCACTGTATATTAAAAGTGTGTTAAGGGCCAAGCTACAACGGCAGGCACATTTTGCAAGGGGATAATACACATGCACATTAAGTACACAAGCGCCAAGGCCCCAACTCGCATGCCTGCAGTTACTGCTTAATGACTGAAACAGACAGAGGTTCATAGAACTGTAGACTTGGAAGGGACCCTCAGCGGTCATCTATCCCAACCCTCTGCAATGCAAAAATCGCAGCTAATGAACCCCGGCAGTCGGCCACCAGACCTCTGTTTAAAAAGCTCCAGGGAAGTAGCGTCCACTTTCAGAGGGAGTCCAACGGCTCTTAAGTCTCAGAAAGTTGTTCCTAAGGTTTCTCCTCTACAAAACCAAACCAAGAGGAAATACACACAGCACCAATGCGTTCCAGAGCGTTGGGCCTAATATAATCTTTTATTTCGGGTTCGGATCGGCAAAGACCCAGCAGCAAAACCAGGGCAGGCGGTACAGTGTAAACTACTAAGACAGACGGACAGCGCTTGGCGGGCGAAGGTCCTCTGAGGTCCTAAGAGAGCATTGGCAGCAGGAACGGCAGAAGGCTATGGCTTCTCTCTCTCTCCCTTGTCGTGGCCTGAGATCCGGGGGGGGGGCAGGGGGGGAGGCAAAGCTATTCCCTGTTGGAATGGGGGGGGGGATAGAAGGGGGAAAGAGAAAGTTACTTGTTGCGGAAGAACTACCGTATTTTTCGCTCCATAAGACGCACCGTTTTCCTCCTAAACAGTAAGGGGAAACGTCTGTGCATCTTATAGAACAGATTTGTGGTTGATCGCTGGCTCCCTTTCTGCATAGCTGTCAACTTACAGATTTGAAAATAAGGGACCAGCAACCTCGAAAATAAGGGATCAGCAGCCAAAATAAGGGATTTTGGCTTAGCTTATACAGAAATCCGGCACTAATGGAACCATGCTGCTTTGGCTACGACTGACTGTGTTTTGCAGGGGTTTGGACTAGATGATCCTAAGGGTCTACAACTCCGACCAAAGAAGAGGGGCAGACAAAACTGATGAACGACGTCGAGATGGCAAAGCTTACAGGCAGAATTAGAAACCAGGAAGAGGACCTCTTTCATAAAGAATGGGGAAAGTTTATAATTTAGTTGAAAAGCTATTGTAAAGAGTTACATACATTGGTAGGATTGACAGGAAACTTGTAGTAAAAATTTGAACTATGGATGGACAAAGGATTTATAAAAATAGAGTTATGAAAGGAATGCAGAGGGGGAAATCACTATGTTAAGACGCTGAACTGGTTGGAGGGGATGCTAAGCTGCACATCGGGGCTGCCGTCGTCCTGGTGCAAGGAGTTCCATCAGCCCTTCCCCGCCCGAGAGAGAGGGAGGGAGGGACAGAGACTCTCGCCCACGCTGCCCACGAGCCTGGCATGAGGCGGTTGTGGCTCCGCCACGGCTGCTGAAGCACCGCCCTTCTGCGTCCCTCCCCTTCCCCTCCTCTTCCTCCTCCCTCAGGCCACCTCCTCAGCTGCTGCCGCCTCCGACTTCCCCTGGCAGCGTGGCGGAAGTGTTGCAAGAGGGGCTGACTGCCCGACCGCTGCCACCTGTCTCCTCACAATGCGCCCCTGAGGAGGAAAAGGGAGAGATGGAGACGCAGCAGCTTGTGCGCGCTCTCTCTCTCTCTCAAGGCGGAGGACCCGGATCCGCTGCTTCCCTCCAAAGCCGGGCGAGCGTGAAACCCGGGAAATTAAGGAACATCATCAATAAGGGACAGCAGCGGGACATGGTGCTAGGATAAGGGAGTTTCCCGCCAAATAAGGGATGGTTGACAGCTATGCCTTTCTGGCCCTGCTCCCTTGCCCAGGCCTCCATTTTTGAATGTTCTGCAGACAGAGGCTGTTTGTTTCCCCAGCGACATGGGACTGGCTGATTTTAGATTATCTGTCTGGAAACTGCAGAAAGGGCTCCCTTTCCTAAAGAAGCTGCAGAACTGTGAGTTGAACCCTATAAAAACAGGATTTTTTCCCTTTGCAAAATAACTCAACAACTTTGAGCTGATCCTCAAAAAACGGGGCTTTCCCCCTTTCCTCCTCTAAAAACTAGGTGCGTCTTATGGTCGGGTGTGTCTTATGGAGCGAAAAATACGGTGAATAGCCAGATACAGTGGCCAAATACCCCATGGAAGCTAGGAATCCAGGTAGACTGCCCCTGGCCTTGGAAGCTCCATAAGAAGAGCCCATGGAACCCAGTTCGTTTCTGAGAGGGGGGCACACCATTTGGAGCCCCCAATTTGAGGCATGGCCTCTTGGGGGAGCCTGCGCCATCTGCCTAGGCTAAAGCTCAAGGGCTCAGTCCCCCCCCCCCGAAAGTTAAGTAGCCCTGTGTCTGGGCTGGACCCCTTTGGACTGGGTACGGATGGGGGGTGTCACGTGATGGAACGCGCCAGTGAGCAAACTCCGATCCTATGCGAGACCCCCTCCCGCGGTCCTGAATGGTAGAGCCCAAAGAGCCACTATGGAAGCGCTTCAAATAGTCACGGCTGGCCCCAAAGAACCCTGGGAACTGTAGTTTTCTCAGGGCGTGCAGAGCTATTTAGGAGGGCAGAGCTACAATTTCTAGAGTTCGCCGTGGAGAAGGAAGGATGGTTAAGCCATAAATCGCTCTGAGAATTGTAGCTCTGTGGGGGAAATAAGGATATCCAAACAATGCTCAGTGCCCTTAAACTACAGTTCCCAGAATTATTTCTGGGAAGCTATTACTGTTTAAAATGGTATCTAGTTGGTCTGTTGTTTGGTCTACCGTTATTTTAACTTTTCAAAAGTCTGAAATTTCTGTCAATAATTTTTTAATCTTTTTTTTAAAAACCACTTTGCGGTCTTTTTCTCATTTTAAATCAAGCAGTTTTTATAAACTAAATAGTGCTTTAAAGATATGGTGTGAATGTGGCCAAAAGAGTGCTTTAGCAATCAATCATTCACAGGGAACTCTGGGAATTGTACCTGTAGGGGGATAAGAATAATGAATCACGAGATGGGAGGGACACCCCAGGGTCATCTAGTCTAACCCCCTGCAAGAAAGGAATCTCAGCTAAAAGCATCCATCCCTGGTGGCCATCCAACCCCTGCTTAAAAAATGGGACCAGATCTACTCCACAATGCACTCTCTCCAGCTATTTCTGGACTACAATTCCCATCATCCCCTGCTAGCTCAGGTTTGGGAAACCCTGGTCTACACGGATTGGCAGCCATGGCTGTCTGGGGTTTCAGGCACAGAATCTCCCCCCAGCCCTACCTGGAAGTGCCACCGCATTTCGAACCCAGAACCTTTCCCCTGCAAGGCTGATGGCTCTAGCCACTGAGCCACAGCACCTTCTGGACACTTACACTTCGTTGGCCTTGAACTGGCGGATGGCCTGCTTGGTCACCAGGTCCATGAATCGGGGGTCTTTCACTTCCAGGTCCCCCGGCACCAACAGGGTCAGCGGCTCAGAGTCAAAGAGCTGGACGGTCACCTGTGTGTCCGACGGCTGGGCTGGGTCCTCAGGGTCAGAAGTTTTGGTCGCCACCTTGAAGAAGAGGGGGGAAAGCAGATCAATGGCTCTTAGCACATGCAAGCGATTCAGAAGGCAGTTCTTGCTGAACACTGGATTCTCCCAGCTGTGACCGGTGTTGCGTTCTGAAGGCAAAGGAAGGACTGGACCCCAATTAATACAATAGACAAGAGGCTTGACCAGCAAGACCCTGGGAGAAAGTGCCCATCCCACTCTCTGGCCCAGGTCGTTCTTATTAACGAAAGAACTTTTACACAGCGTTTGTAAGAACTAATCAGATTTCCCCTGAGCATTTCAGAAAATCCCCACGTGGGGACAAAGTCCGATCAGAGAAAGCTTCTTAACTACAAAGAACTATTTCCTATTTTGAGCATGCATACATGTTTAGGCTAAATAAAACAGGAACCCAGGAGGAATGCATTTAGCAAACCCCAGAGGTCATAAATAGGCAGTAAAAAGAAAGACAGGCATTTTACCACCTATATGTAAACTCTGTTTCCTGGCCCAAAAATCTACCTAAAGATTAACAAAAGCCACAACTTTTGGGTTGTGGAATGGGTTACAGGTCAAATCTGTGTCCAGGGCAGCTGTTTACCAGCTCCATCTGGTACGTAGGCTGAGACCCTATCTGCCTGCGGACTGTCTCGCCAGAGTGGTGCATGCTCTGGTTGTCTCCCGCTTGGACTACTGCAATGCACTCAGGTGGGGCTACCTTTGAAGGTGACTCGGAAACTACAACTAATCCAGAATGCGGCAGCTAGACTGGGGACTGGGAGCGGCCGCCGAGACCATATATCACCGGTCCTGAAAGACCTACATTGGCTCCCAATACGTTTCCGAGCACAATTCAAAGTGTTGGTGCTGACCTTCAAAGCCCTAAACGGCCTCGGTCCAGTATATCTGAAGGAGCGTCTCCACCCCCATCGTTCTGCCCGGACACTGAGGTCCAGCTCCGAGGGCCTTCTGCCGGTTCCCTTCCTGCGAGAGGCCAAGTTACAGGGAACCAGGCAGAGGGCCTCCTCGGTAGTGGCGCCCGCCCTGTGTAACGCCCTCCCACCATATGTCAAAGCGATGAACAACTACCTGACATTCAGAAGCCATCTTAAGGCTGCCATGTTCAGGGAAGTTTTTAACGTGTGATATTTTACTGTATTTTTGGTTTTATGGAAGCCGCCCAGAGTGGCTGTGGAGGCCCAGCCAGATGGGCGGGGTATAAATAATAAATTATTATTATTATTATTATTATTATTATTATTATTATTATTATTATTATTATTATTACTTCCATGTTTCGGCAGTCGCGCATGTGCAGAAGCGCTTAATCCTGCTTTGCGTATGCACAGAAGCGCTGAATCACAACCCATGTGTGCGCAGACGCTGTGGGTTGCGTACGTGCATCCTGCATGGATCATATCCGCAACCCGAGCGTCCACTGTAAATTACAACAACAACAAACAACCACGACTAACAACAACAACAAAAAACAACCACGGCTAAGCAAGGTTTTTGTGTTTGGACATAATGCCAAACCACTGTTAAACCATGATCCGTAAGGCAACAAACCATGGTTTGCTGGTAGAAAACAAACCATGGTCAGTGTGCTTGGCTGCATCCACACATGCAAACAAACCATAGTTAGGCTGAGCAAAACATGGCAGAGCATTATGGGCGGACTAGGCACAGGGCAAGGAGATACCCACCATGGTGACCTGCAGAAGTTTGTCGCTATTCCGCGTGACGTTAGCCAGGCGGGACACCCAGCCAAACTGCTGGTTGAGCTGGTCCAGGAGACTCGTGGTGTTGAGCATCTCCTCCTGGAAAGCCTTGAGGATTTCGTCGTATCGCCGGGTGAAGCGCTCCGCCAGTCGAAGGGCGTCCTCAAAACGCTCTCTCAGCAGGGTCTGCTCCGGGTCTGTCTGGGAACAATCTGGAGGAGGTTTGGAGGCAGGGCAGCAAAGGTTGAGGGAATCAGAGAATCATAAAATTGTAGAGCACAGAATCTTTGATCAAAGATCATTCTGGAAAGCGATCGATCCAGAGCAAAACACCCTCATCTTTCCCCCCCATATAATTTTTACTGATATTTTAAAATTACAGTCAGACCTCGGGTTACAGACGCTTTAGGTTGCGTGTTTTCGGGTTACAGACGCGCCAAAACCTGGAAGTACCGGAACGGGTTACTTCTGGGTTTCAGCACTCGCGCATGCACAGAAACACTGAATCGCAACCCGCGCTTGCGCAGACGCGACACTGCAGGTTGCGAACGCTGCGGGTTGCGAACGTGCCTTACACACGGATCACGTTCACAACCCGAGCGTCCACTGTATAAGAAAAGGAAAAATTTACAGAAAGAATAGGAGAGAGAGGAAATATGCCAGGAAAAGAAGTATTATGCAGCCTCATTATGCACGGAACAGGAGTACAGCAGAATATGGTTGAGAATATTCCAAATCTTTGGAAAAGAAAAACACCCCGGTAATTACCAATACATTGGCTGGATCAAACAAAAACGTTCATCTTAATTCCCTTGCCGTCTTATCATGTGTACATCGTATGAGCAGAGGGACAAGCAGAATAAAATATGATAAAATAAAAGAGCATGGGTTTATTGTGTCTTATTGATTGTATTTTCATGAAACCCATATTTTAGCGGGAACGACCATTTGTCCTTATGCCTCCTTATTTGTAAAGGATATGAAATCAAGCCATACCGCAATAAATGTGTCTTTTTTTACTAGACACCCCCACACCCAGTGAAAGAAATAAGGAATTTTCAATGAAATATTATTTTCAAAAGCAATTGATCCAGTGCAAAATTCAGGCTCTGTAAGAAAAGTGCTTCATTGACTATGCAAAAGCCTTTGACTGTGTGGACCACAGCAAACTATGGCAAGTTCTTAAAGAAATGGGAGTGCCAGATCACCTCATCTGTCTCCTGAGAAATCTCGTATGTGGGACAAGAAGCTACAGTTAGAACTGGATATGGAAGAACTGATTGGTTCAAAACTGGGAAAGGAGTACGACAAGGCTGTATATTGTCTAACTTATATGCAGAATTCATAATGCGAAAGGCTGCGCTGGATGAATCGCAAGCCGGAATTAAGATTGCCAGAAGAAATATCAACAACCTCAGATATGCAGATGACGCAACTTTGATGGCAGACAGTGAGGAGGAATTAAAGAACCTTTTAATGAGGGTGAAAGAGGAGAGCGCAAAATATGGTCTGAAGCTCAACATCAAAAAACGAAGATCATGGCCACTGGTCCCATCACCTCCTGGCAAATAGAAGGGGAAGAAATGGAGGTAGTGAGAGATTTTACTTTCTTGGGCTCAATGATCACTGCAGATGGTGACAGCAGTCACAAAATTAAACGACACCTGCTTCTTGGGAGAAAAGTGATGACAAACCTAGACAGCATCTTAAAAAGCAGAGACATCACCTTGCCAACAAAAATCTGTATAGTTAAAGCTATGGTTTTCCCAGTAGTGATGAATAGAAGTGAGAGCTGGACCATAAAGAAGGCTGAAGAATTGATGCTTTTGAATTCTGGTGCTGGAGGAGACTCTTGAGAGTCCCAGGGACTGCAAGAAGATCAATCCTCTCCATTCTGAAGGAAATCAGCCCTGAGTGCTCACTGGAAGGACAGATCCTGAAGCTGAGGCTCCAAGACTTTGGCCACCTCAGGAGAAGAGAGGACTCCTTGGAAAAGACTCTGATGTTGGGAAAGACGGAGGGCACAAGGAGAAGGGGACAACAGAGGACGAGATGGTGGGACAGTGTTCTGGAAGCTACCAGCATGAATTTGACCAAACTGCGGGAGGCAGTGGAAGACAGGAGTGCCTGGCATGCTCTGGTCCAGGGGGTCATGAAGAGGCAGACACAACTAAACAACAACAAGGAAATGGACAGTGGTGGGGTGGGGGGGCTCCAACCCAAAAAGAGAACACTGCTCCTCCAAAGGGAAGTTGTTTTCATGAATCAAGAGGCAGCCTTGACCAACTCACCGACGTCCAAGATGGCCTGGCATTTCTCACACTTCTCCTTCATCCTCAGGCAGCCGGCAGAATTGCGGCGGATCTCGCGGCACACCAGGCGATCGTCCGCAGGACTGGGGGCTCCTGACAAAGAAGGAGAGAGACGGTGACTCTAATGGCGGGGGCTTCTAGTCCCTCCCTGATGCACCTGAGACACAAACTGGCATCTTCCATTAAAGCCAAGGGGAACTGCAAGTATCCTAATGCTTTCCTCCCCCCCCCCCATTCTAATGGGAAAAGGGGGCTGCTGGGTGCTCAGCACCAGGGCAGCTGCCAGGCAAGCAGAAGGGCCCAGGTTCAATCCCCACTGGAGCTGGGCGTATCTCCTGCCTGAAACCAGGTATAACTGCTACCAGGCTGTGCAGGCAATCAGTGGCGTAGCGTGGGGGGTGCAGGGGGGGCCAGCCGCACCGGGCGCAACATCTGGGGGTTAGGGTTAGGGGGCGCAAATCCACGGGTTAGGGGGCGCAAATCCATGGGTTAGGGGGCACAAATTACTTGCCTTGCCCCGGGTGCTGATAACCCACGCTACACCACTGCAGGCAATATTGAGCTACATGGACCCCATTGACCTTACTCATTGCATAAAGGCATCACGATACTGGCAGTTTCATTACCAGTTCCTTTCCGCTGGATTCCTAGCATGGTCTTTGCCAACCTCCTCATCAAACCATCCACTCCAACCTCAAGGTCTCGTTCCTGGTTCATCAGTTCAGACCCCATGAGTGCATGTGTGAAATTAAGATTTTTTTCCCCCTCCCACATGCATCAATTTGCATTTGTCAACATCTAATAGCATTACTGTTTTGCCACCCATTCACTCCTTTTGCAGCTCTTGGCAACCCTTTTTGGTTCTAACCACCTCTAGATAATTTGCAAAATGTCAAAAAGCACAGGTCCCAATTCTGATCCGGGCTGGGGACGACACATTCTTCTTCACTCCATTATCCCCAACAAAAAGGACTTTGGGTTTTTTTTGGGGGGGGGTGCTTTTTCCAATTCATTATGGATCATTTCCCAATACTCTCTTACCCTTTTACAAGTCCACCACATATGAAAGAACATTCCCTCTGCCTCTTTGCATCTCCAGCACCTATCTGATTCAGTCTTATACATTTAAGCAAGCCTAGTAAAGGTAAAGGGACCCCGGACCATTAGGTCCAGTCGTGACCGACTCTGGGGTTGCAGCACTCATCTCGCTTTATTGGCCAAGGGAGCCGGCGTACAGCTTCCGGGTCATGTGGCCAGCATGTCTAAGCCGCTACTGGCAAACCAGAACAGCGCACGGAAACGCCGTTTACCTTCCCGCTGGAGTGGTACCTATTTATCTACTTGCACTTTGATGTGCTTTTGAACTGCTAGGTTGGCAGGAGCAGGGACTGAGCAACGGGAGCTCACCCCGTGGCGGGGATTCAAACCGCCGACCTTCTGATCAGCAAGTCCTAGGCTCTGTGGTTTAACCCACAGTGCCACCCACATTGCCTACTCGGAGTTAAATACCATCTGTAAATCATTTTCAAGTAGTTCTCCTTCAAAAAATAACATGCTATAAACTTCAAATCGCTTCTCCAAAGTTTTTCCTAGAGGTTAAATTAACAATTACACCCAGTACATTTCCAAGCACAATTCAAAGTGTTGGTGCTGACCTTGAAAGCCCTAAACGGCCTCAGTCCTGTATACCTGAAGGAGCGTCTCCACCTCCATCATTCTGCCCAGACACTGAGGTCCAGCTCCGAGGCCCTTCTGGCGGTTCCCTCCCTGTGAGAAGCCAAGTTACAGGGAACCAGGCAGAGGGCCTTCTCGGTGGTGGCACCTGCCCTGTGGAATGTTCTCCCATCAGATGTCAAAGAGAAGAACAACTACCAGACTTTTAGAAGACATCTGAAGGCTTTAGGGAAGCTTTTAATGTTTAACAGACCATTGTATTTTAATACTTTGGAAGCCGCCCAGGGTAGCTGGGGAAACCCAGTCAGGTGGGCGGGGTATAAATAAATTATTATTGTTATTGTTATTGTTATTGTTGTTGTTGTTGTTGTTGTTAAAATCTATATTATGTCCTATATTGATTGCCCAGCAGGCAGGCAATTCTGGACTGGTGTCGGAGGCCAGACCTGCTCACCTGCCCACCATCTCCACTCACCTGTCGGGAACCTCCCCAGGGAAAGCCCCGGCCGTCCCTCTGGCCACTGGCCGTAGGGCCCCTTCTGCACCCCGTCCATGAGCTGCTGGGTCATCTGGTGGAGCGACTGGAAGAGCTGGTGGAAGTCCTGGTGGGGTCGGTACTGGCCTGGGAAGGAGGGGAAGGGGGACACATTCCGGGCCAGGCGGGACCCCGGCAGGCGGATGCTGCGGATGGGACCCCAGAACATGTCCCGGAAGCCGCTGAAGGGCGACTGGAAGAAGGGGGCCAGGTGGCCGTAGGCCTGGGTGCTCTCTTGGAAGAGGTCGTCCACGCCGCCCTCGACCAGGCTGTAGCGTTCCTCAAGGTCGTCCAGTCGCTGCCCTTGGTCCTCGTCCGCGTCCTTCAGGGAGTCGATGCGCTCCCCGTTGACCCAGATCGTGAAGGGCGAGGAGTGGTTGAGGAAGTCCTCCAGCTGGAGCAGAGAAAAGCCCTGAGCATCCTTTCAGCTTCTACACCTATAAAGCCTTAAACGGCTCAGGACCGCCTCTGAAGGGTGGCAACACGAGAGCAGGGCCTTTTCCGCAGTGGCTCCCTATCTGTGGAATGCTCTCCACAGGGACGTTCGCCTGGCACTTTCATTATACACCTTTAAAGGTAAAGGTAAAGGAATCCCTGACCATTAGGTCCAGTTGCAAACGACTCTGGGGTTGCGGCGCTCATCTCGCTTTATTGGCCGAGGGAGCCGGCGTACAGCTTCACTCAGTGTGCTAAGAGCGAGAGAAAAAAACCTTTCTCGATCCCCTTTCTCCACACTGTGCATAATTTCATGAACTTCTGGCATGACACCTCGTACTCGCCTTTTCTCTAAATTAAAATGTTAGTGTAGGTTTCTGCACGCAGAAGAAAAGGGAAGAGAAAGGGCTGATTTTGGTGTGCTGTTTAATTTGGCCATGCCTCATCCTGCACCTGCAGCTAGTTAAGCATCTGAGAATGAGTCAGCAAGCATGTGAGAACGAGTCAGCAAAATATACAGTATAAATGCTGATGTGGTTGCAGCAAGCTTCAGAACATCATCTATATGCTGCAAGGATCTACAACTGTGTGAAACTGCATTATACTGTCAGCAAAGCAAGTGACTCTTCCTAGAACGGTTTGGTGTTGCCGTGTTCTTTCAGAACACTCTGCTGGCATTGCGATGGGCACTCTGCACATGCCCCAGCATAAAAAGTCCCCAATGTTGCAGCCTTTCCAGATAATGGATGGATGGCGGCTAACAGATTGAGACTCCCTGGTCCTGAATGGGGTAACTGTGTCCCTGAAGGACCAGGTGCGCAGCCTGGGAGTCATTTTGGGCTCACAGCTGTCCATGGAGGTGCAGGTCAATTCTGTGTCCAGGGCAGCTGTCTCCCAGCTCCATCTGGTACACAGGATGAGACCCTTCCTGCCCGAAGACTGTCTTGCCAGAGTGGTGCATGCTCTGGTTATCTCCCGCTTGGACTACTGCAATGCGCTCTACATGGGGCTACCTTTGAAGGTGACCCGGAAACTACAACTAATCCATAATGCGGCAGCTAGACTGGTGACTGGGAGCGGCCGCTGAGACCATATAACACAGGTCTTGAAAGACCTGCATTGGCTCCCAGCACGTTTCCAGGCATAATTCAAAGGGTTGGTGCCAACCTTTAAAGCTCTAAACGGCCTCGGTCCAGTATATCTGAAGGAGCGTCTCCACCTCCATCGTTCAGCCCGGACACTGAGGTCCAGCTCCGAGGGTTTTCTGGCATTTCCCTCCCTGCAAGAAGCAAAGCTACAGGGAACCAAGCAGAGGGCCTTCTTGGTGGTGGCACCCACCCTGTGGAACGCCCTCCCATCAGATGTCAAAGAGAGCAACAACTACCAGACTTTTAGAAGACATCTGAAGGCAGTCCTGTTTAGGGAAGCTTCTAATGTTTAATATCCTGTTGGAAGCTGCCCAGAGTGGCTGGGGAAACCCAGCCAGATGGGCGGGGTATAAATATTATTATTATTATTATTATTATTATTATTAGGGAGCTGCTCCATCCCCGTGAGATCATTCTGGGTGCCCTTTTCCGAACCTTTTCCAACTCTTCGATATTCTTTGGGGGCGAGGTGACCAGAACCTCCAGCCCTAGGCTGCTTCTCCCCTTCAAAACCCAAAACAGTTTGCAGAGTCCGGGTACCATAAGGACTTTCTTCCATATGCCCACTCCTGGGGACCCCGTTCATCCCCTGAGGTCCTGATCCCTGGCCCCTGGCGCAACAAGTGAGGACGAGGGACAGAGCCTTCTCTGGCTGTCTTGCCATGCCCGCCCCTGAGTGCCCTGCCTGGCCCCATCCAGATATTTATCTTTCCGTATCAGATGTTGCCCCGGTTCTCCAGGCGGGTTCTTGGGGTACCCAGATCACATGCTCACCTGCCTGCCGACCAGACCGGCCCCGCTGTGGCACGTCCGGGTGTAGAACCTCATGCAGGTCTGCTTCAAGCAGGGCTTGCATTCTTCCCAGAGGGCCAACATGGTCTCGTTGCAGACCTCCTTCTCGCTCAGCTGTTTCTCAGTCTCCTGGGCAAGGAGGAGAGCTTCCTACAATAATAATTAATAATTAATAATTAATAATTAATAATTAATAATTAATAATTAATAATTAATAATTAATAATTAATAATTATAACATTTATTTATATTCCGCCCTCCCCAGCCGAAGCCGGGCTCAGGGCGGCTAACAACAATAAAACAGTACAAAAGTACAACACAACACAACACTCTAAAATCATTCATTATAAAATTAATTCAAAAGCCAAACGGGGCCGTTAAGTTCTTTGCAAGAGGGCAAGACAAGTAATAAATGTTGGAAATGTATTGTTTTTTAAAAAATAATAATTAAAAAATAAATTAACACAACAAGACAAAAGATATCAAAAAGTAATAATACACAACACACAAAAACCAACATTCGAAAACTAAAAACAAACAAACAAACAAATCCATATCTTACAACTTTATAATATTATAAACACTAAAACAACAACAAGACATTGACTTCCACCCATCCCACAGCACCTCCTTTATCTCTCATTATCTCTCATATCTCTCATCTCTCCTAACATCTAGATATAAATCCTTCTTAACTTAATAATTTTCATTAAGTTTCTTACAGATGTAACACATATCACAACAAAAGGAAAAACAGGAAAAAAACAAAAAGGAAAAAGACAAGATCACAAATATAAACAAAAAAGAGAGTAAAAACAAGGTACCGGTAAATACCTCAACAACGTACACAACACAAATTACCGTAATTAATTATTTAGACTTCTCATAAACATATTTTGGGCTTCCTCTGAGCCCTCCCATCTGAATTTCCTTGAAATTAAAACGCAGCAGTTTTCTGATATCATTTTTTTAAAAAAAACCACAATATTCCAATTAAAATAAAATTTCTTAACTTTCCTTAAAGTTCTAAATCTTATTTATTTAATTAACTCTTAATTTAATCCTAGGCCTATTTTGGTACTTTCAAGTAATTTCTAATTTTTAATATCACAGTATTTATTCAACTCTTCTTGGTATTCCTCTTCTTTTTGGTCGCGGATTCTTCCAGTAAGATCAGCCAGTTCCATATATTCCATCATTTTTATCTGCCATTTTTCCACAGTTGGTAGTTCTTGTGTTTTTCTTCCTTGGCTATTAAAATTCGAGCAGCAGTTATGGCATACATAAATAACTTTATATCTTTCTAGGGCAGTTCAGAACCTATTATTCCAAGGAGAAAGGCCTCTGGGTTTTTTTATAAATGTATATTTCATCATTTTTTAAAAAAATTCATTATAAATCTTTTCCTAGAAGTCTCTCAACTTGGAACATGTCCACCACATGTGATAAAAGGTACCTTCCTTTTCTTTACATTGGAAATGTATTGTTGGAGTGGCACACAAAGGATGAACAAGTTAAATCTGTGATGATAGATTGGGCAAGAGATGTCGGACATAACATAATGTTTGAAGATTGGGAAAGGTTGTGGAGGAAAGGGGTCAAGTTCACTGCATGTACGGCATTAAAGGAAAATGTTATGAAAATGATGTATAGATGGTACTTAACCTATGTAAAACTAGGAAAGATTTACCACTAAAGCGATAATCTATGTTGAAAATGTAAAGAAAAAGAAGGTACCTTTTAAATAGTAATAGTAATAATAATAATAATAATAATAATAATAATAATAATAATAATAATAATAATAATAATATTTATACCCCACCCATCTGGGCGGCTTCCAAAAAAATATTAAAATACTGTAATAAATCAAACATTAAAAGCTTCCCTATGTGGTGGACGTGTCCCAAGGTGAAAGACTTCTGGGAAAAGATTTATAATGAATTGGGGCAAAAAAGTTGAAATACACATTTATTAAGAAACCAGAAGCCTTTCTACTTGGAATAATAGGTTTGGAACTGCCCAAGAAAGATGTCAGATTGTTTTTGAACACCACAACTGCAGCTAGAATTTTGCTGGCCCAAAACTGGAAATCACAAGAAGTACCAACAGTGGAGAAATAGGAGGTGAAGATGATGGATTTTTTTGGAGCTAGCAGACCTGACCGGAAAAGTCTGCGACCAGAAGGAGGAGGAGTACAAGAGGAATGGAAAAAATTTAAGGATTATTTAGTTAAATATGTTAAGATAATTTAAATAGAACTACTTGCGAGTAACAGATTGGCCTAGGATTTAAATATGTGAAATTGTATAATACTACGGATAGAAGTCAAAATGAAAGGAAAGAAAGATGTTAATTGAACAAGTCAATTTTATATGAAAATAGTGTTGGAAATTTCTACAATGAGTTACATGGAAACTCAGCTAGGGGGATTTGAAGAAGTCACCCAACAATGGTAACAAAAGTGGAATTTTTACAGTTAGGATAAATGTTTGTTTGTTTGTTTTTCGATATTGTAATGTTTTTATTGTTTGTTGTTATGTTTGTTATAAATTTGGAAATTCAATTTAAAAAGTTGGGGGGAAAATAAAGGTCAAAACCAGCACCTTTGGGGTCGAAGTCAAGCTGTTGCAAGGTTGCAGCAATTTGACCTCACCCCAAAGGCTCTGCTGGTCAGCTTTCAGTTGCATCTTTTGCAAGAGGTGGACATTTTGGGGAAAGTTGTGCAGACAGACCTCCTTCTGCTTCTTGGTGTCCTCCAGGGCGTTCAAGATATCCCGGTGGTCCCTGCTGGTCTGGTCCATGAGGACCTTCATCTGCCGGACGCCGTTGATGGCATTCTCCAGCTCCGAGTCGACCAACTTGCTTCCCGTTTCAGACATCTCTGCGGGAAGAAAACTCGCACACTTCAGAAAACGGCCGTCAGAGGGAGAGAGAAATAGCTTCCCGTTCTGTGGGGTCGTCTCACATAAGAACGTCTATCTATCAGACTTCTGCTTGAGGCTCCACGGAAGATGACCAACAATACTATTTCTCCAGCTTCCACAAGGTAATTAGAGGCTGAGATGGGAGTAATCAGCCTCCCAAAATCTTCCCAGAGGAAGGGAAGATGCAGACTCATCCATGGATGCCCAATAAACCACCCCCAAATTCGTAAAGAAGGGGGGGCACTGGATGGAAAGCCCCCGAGGGAGTTCGGATCTCCTGGATGCTGTCCCCGTGAGCGCACCAAGTTCCATTTCTTAAGATGAAAAATTGGATTTAAGTTTTCGACATGCTTTAAGTGAGGAGGGGAAAATTAATCTGCCAGTTAAGCCAGCCACTGAGGTGCCAAGGGTGACGGAGAGGAAGAAAGAATAACATCTAAGAATAACATCTACCGTATTTTTCGCCCTATAGGACGCACCGGCCCATAGGATGCACTTAATAAAGAAAATAAAAATATATATATATTTCCCCCCCGAGCCCCAAAGAGCAAAGAAGCCATAACAGCGAGCAGGATGGATCCCGCTCGCTGTCCTGGCTTCATTTTTAGCCTCTGGGCTGGGGGTCCAGGAGCGAAGGCGAGGTTGCGCAACCTCACCATCGCTCCCGGACCTTGTGGGGCTGGGGGCAGGGGTAGCCCGAGCTTCCCCCGTCCCCAGCCCCCAGAACGGGTCCGGGAGCTTGCTTGCATCACTGGGAGCTGGGGGCGAGGGAAGCCGGAGATTCCTCCGTCCCCAGAACGGGTCCGGGAGCGATGGAAAGGTTGTGCAACCTCGCCATCGCTCCCGGAGCTTGCTTGCAGGGCTGGGGGCGGGGAAACCCCGAGCTTCCCCCGTCCCCAGAACAGGCTGTTGCCTGCAAGCCTTGCGTGCCCGGGGGGAACTCCCCCCGGAGCGCAAGGCTTGCAGACACCTGCGCGAAGCACGGGGCATCCTCCAGAGGGCGCCCTGTTCTTCGGGCTGCAGGCTGCCGCCCACAAGCCTTGCAAGCCTGCTGGAACTCCCGCCGGGCTCGCAAGGCTTGCGGAGAGCTTCCTGAAGCCTGGAGGGCGAGAGGGGTTGGTTCAGCGAAAGCCTGCATTCGCCCCATAGGACGCACACAGATTTCCCCTTCATTTTTGAAGGGGAAAAAGTGCGTCCTATAGGGCGAAAAATACGGTAAGTCGGTATGTTGGAATGGAATGGAAAGGGGGGGGTAAAGCTTTTTTTTTACTATGATTTATTACAATACCTGACAAACCCCTCCACCTCCACCCCCCGAAGAACCGTTTACATTATTTACAGCAAGTGAGATGGGAAAATATAAACTGAGTGAAAATAACAATACTATATAACTAAAGCTTCTGTTTTTTGAAATGCTTGGAAGAAGATAAAAGACCATCCAAATATTGATATCAGAAAGAAGCAGGATCTCTTTAGCTGCTGAAGAGACTCCAAAAAAACTTTGGAAAGACCGAGTTGCAGAGATAAATAGTCATAGGGGGAGGTGAGCTCCTAATTTGTTATTATATCTGCACTTCAAGTCCAGTTTGGCAAATCTCCCTTGGAAAGGCTAATGTTTGATGCAACCGGTCTGGGAAAATTAATGAGCAAACGCCTAGAATTGATTTCATCGGAACTGAGAGAAGATGACGTCAGCGAAATGACTTTTGGATTGATTCGGCATAAACGCCAGTATGTGAGGAGTTACTGCAAAATTCACACAGAAGCACATCATTGCTTACTTCAACTCGCCTGTGGAAACAACTCAGAAGCCATGGAATATTTAATGTGATTTGATTGGATTGTTAAAATGGAAAATTTAATAAAAAATATTTTAAAAAAAGAATGTCTATCTATTTATTTCTCTGTTGCATTTGTATCCGACCTTTTTCTCCACGGAGTTTAGGGTTGCGTAAACGGTTCTCTTCATTCAATCCCGACAACAGCCCTGTAAGGCTGAGAGGGCAAGGTCACACCCAGTGAATGGGGGATTCGAACCCTGGTCTCCCCCAGCTCCTGACCATCACGCCATACTGGCTTTCAGAAGAAGAGCCTTGCTGGATCGGGAACGCGGTCCGTCCAGTCCAGCATCCTGTTCTCACAGTGGCCACCCCAATGCCCTTTTGGTAATCCTGCAAGCAGGATTCGAACACAAGACCCCTCTCCCCTCCTGCTATTCAGAAGCACTGCTGCCTCTGGCCATTGAGGCAAAGCATAGCTTTTGTGGCTAGTAGCTATCAATGACCCTCTCTCCCATGAGTTTGTCTCATCCTCTTTTAAAGCCCTGTTTAAACTTTCCAAAAGTTTTACGTTATTGTTCATTTTTCTTGTTTTTATTTTGACTTGTTTTGTCATTTTTTAATATCGGGTCAGGTTTAACGTGCTGGTTTTGACCTTTAAAGCCCTTTGTGGCCTAGGACCCTCGTATCTACGGGACCACCTCTCCTGGTCTGCCCCGCGGAGGACCCTAAGGTCCATGAATAATCATAGTTGTTTGAATAATCTCCAGCTGTTTTTGGACTACAATTCCCATCATCCCTTGCCACTGGTCTTGCTAGTCAGGGATGATGGGAGTTGTAGTTCCAAAACAGCTGGAGGCACAAGGTTGGGAAACACTGGTTTAGAGGTCCTGGGCCCTAAGGAAGTCAGACTATCCTCCACCAGGGCCTTCTCAGTGATGGCTCCGACCTGGTGGAATGCTCTGTCCAATGAGACCAGGGCTCTTCAGGATTTAACTTCCTTCCGTCGGGCCTGTAAGACAGAGCTATTCCGCCTGGCCTTTAATTTGATTTCAGCCTGATCTTTTATTTCCCTTCCCTTCCCTCCCCCTCCCCTTTTTATGAAGATCACCCACTCTGAGACCCCACAGCTAATTCTCCCCTGGCCTCCTCCCTGGCCCAAGTAGGACCAATTCAGCCAGCTAGCTCTGGAGATTATCTAATGCTTATTTCCCCTAAATTGATTTTTGAATTTTATTTTTATTCATGTTTTTATATTGTATTTTATGCTGCTTTTATAATTAAGTGTTTTTAAATTTGTTGTTAGCAGCCCTAAGCCTGGTTTTCTGAACCCGGAAGGGCGGAGTAGAAATAAAAAATTATTATTATTATTATTATTATTATTATTACTACTACTACTACTATGTTATATTTACAGAATCAATGTAAAGAAATGGACTCCCGCGCGGGGTTTGATGAAACACTTGCAATCAACAAAACAAATGCAGAAATTATTATTATTAGTCTCATTGTTAATTTTCTTGTTTTATCCTTGTTTGTAATTTTTTCTTTTTTTACAATCAAGCAGCTCATTCATGCAATTTATAAACATACCATGCATCCCAGAACTTGGGAGAAGCAGGGAATAGCCACTGACTGGTGAGTTATTCCTGCCTTTTCCTGCCCTTCTTTTTGCATCCTGTCTGGGTTTTTTCAAGTGGCAACAATCATTCCCAAATCATCTACACACACACAGAAACCGCAGCCTCCGCCCTGAACCCTTGACCGCAAGCCTGGCAGTTTGGCAACCCTAGCAAAACACTGTGACCTCGCCAGGCAAAAATGATTTCCCCCACGAGCCCCTGAGTCACAGTTCTGGGAAATGACTTCATGGTGCAGGTGTCGAAATTATGCCCTTGGAGCCTAAAAATTGTCAAGAGCATTTCTTTTCATCCTATTTTTTCTTATTCTGTGGCTGGCAATACAGACTCTGGGCATCTATTATGGATGCCACAGGACAGGTCTGATCAAGCCGCAGTTCCAACACATCCTCTCTCCCTGCCCGCTATCCTTGCCCAAAAATAAAAAGTGCAAAGTTTTGTTTTTTTAGCAAACCTGATTGATTTGTGACTCAAATGCATAAGCGTTTTCCAGTCCAGGGCTCCTTCGACTGCAATGGAGTGAGAAGCAATTCCAGCACAGTCATACCTATTGTTACGTTTGCTTCATGTTACGTTTTTTCAGGTTGCGTCCCGCATGCGCAGACACACAAAATGACGTCATGCGCAGAAGCGGTGAATCGTGACCCGTGCATGTGCAGACGCGCAGACGCGGGTTGCTTTCCTTTCATGTTGCGAACGGGCCTCCGGAACAGATCCCGTTCGCAAGCAGAGGTACCACTGTGCATTAATAATAATAATAATAATAATAATAATAATAATAATAATAATAATAATTTATTATTTATACCCCACACATCTGGCTGGGTTTCTCCAGCCACTCTGGGTGGTTTCCAACAAAGTATTCAAATACAGTAGTCTGTTAAACAGGGACACGGGTTAAACCACAGAGCCTAGGGCTTGCCGATCAGAAGGTCGGCAGTTCGAATCCCCGCAAAGGGGTGAGCTCCTGTTGCTTGGTCCCTGCTCCTGCCCACCTAGCAGTTTGAAAGCATGTCAAAGTGCAAGTAGATAAATAGGTACCGCTTTGGCGGGAAGGTAAATGGAGTTTCTGTGCGCTGCTCTGGTTTGCCGGAAGCGGCTTAGTCATGCTGGCCACATGACCCGGAAGCTGTACGCCGGCTCCCTCGGCCAATAAAGCAAGATGAGCGCCGCAACCCCAGAATCGGCCACAACTGGATCTAATGGTCAGGGGTCCCTTTACCTTCTACCTTAGTCGGTTAAACATTAAAAGCTTCCCTAAAAAGGGCTGCTTTCAGATGTCTTCTAAATGTCAGGTAGTTGTTTATCTCTTTGACATCTGTTGGGAGGGCGTTCCACAGGGTGGGCGCCACCACTGAGAAGGCCCTCTGCTTGGTTCCCTGTAACTTGGCTTCTCACAGGGAAGGAACCGCCAGAAGGCTCATGGCGCTGGACCTCAGTATCCAGGCTGAACGATCGGGGTGGAGACGCTCCTTCAGGTATACTGGACTGAGGCCATTTAGGGCTTTCAAGGTCAGCACCAACACTTTGAATTGTGCTCGGAAACATACTGGAAGCCAATGTAGGTCTTTCAGGACTGGTGTTATGTGGTCTCAGCAGCCACTCCCAGTCACCAGTCTAGCTGCCACATTCTGGATTAGTTGTAGTTTCCGAGTCACCTTCAAAGGTAGCCCCACGTAGAGCGCATTGCAGTAGTCCAAGCGGGAGATAACCAGAGCATGCGGGCAGGAAGGGTCTCATCCTGCATACCAGATGGAGCTGATAAACAGCTGCCCTGGACACAGAACTGATCTGTGGCTCCACGGACAGCTGTGAGTCCAGAATGACTCTCAGGCTGCGCACCTGGTCCTTCATTTAAGAAGAATGCAGACATATAGAAGTGCCAGCCTCTCCACCGTTGCTTACTTACGTTTCAGCTCTTCGGGAGGAACAAGGCAGTGTCCGCCATCCCAGAAAAAGAGGAGCCCCAGCAGAGGGAGCCATCCAGAAAGCGTCATCTTCTTCGCAGAAACAAAACCAGGTTCCTGAAAAGATAAGGAAGTAGTCAGGAAGACAGGAGGGCCATATCAGACAGCGGGAAGGGTTCAGGTACTGAACTGTTCATGTACAGTCACACCTCATGTTATGTTCTTTCAGGTTATGTCCCGCCGCGACCCGGAAGTACCGGAAAGGGTTACTTCCGGGTTTCGTCACTCGCACAGAAGTGCAAAATGACGTCACGTGCATGCGCAGAAGCGTCGAAGCGCAAGCCGCGCATGCGCAGACGTACCGCTGCGGGTTGCACTCTTTCCCCCCCCCAAGAATATTTATTAAGGTTTTCAATAATAATAATACAATAAAAATCAAAAAGTAAAAAAACAAAAATAATAACAAAAATACAAAAATAAAAATAATTAAAAAAAAACACATAAAGTTTCCATTACCTTATTTCCCAGACCTCCTCATACCTCCCTTTTTTGTATTCCAATTCAAATTATTAGTTCAGCAAATCCTAATTAATAAATTTTAACCTATTTCTGAATCTTTTTTTCCCCCATATTCTCTTAAAGCATTACAGCTGGAAACCACTGAATTTCCATCCGACATCATTCTAACATTAATTAATTTTGCAATATTTCTGTAAATAGTCTTTAAATTTCTTCTTGCACTCTTTTCATGTTGCGAATGTGCCTCCAGAACGGATCCCGTTCGCAACCAGAGGTACCACTGTATGCTACAACTGCGGCTAGGATATTGCTAGCACAAAGATGCAAAAGTATTGAAACTGAAGGAGAATGGCAAGGAAAGCAGGTGGAATACGCTGAAATGGCAAAACTAACGGAAAGACTTTGAGAGAAAGACAACTGAGATTTCAAGAAGGACAGGGAAACAATTCTGTTCTATTTACAGAATCAATTTTTAAAAATGGACTCACTCAGCATATTTATCTATATTTTCCATTTTGTCTTTATATGCAGATACGGTTCAAGCCTTGAAATAAAATTATTTGTCAGCATAACTTTTGGGGAAATTATTTATATACTTACGTATGTATAAGACTTCAATTATCCCCAGGGTAAAAAAGGGGGGGGCACATTATCTATCTGGCCTGGGCCTCTGCCAAAAAAGCACAAGGAAGCTATGGAAAGCAGTGGAACTCCTTGCTACTGGAAACCAACCCTGTGCCCTCTCAGTCACTGAATTACTGAAATTGTGACTGTTGGCTGTTGTTGTTGTTTAAAAAAGTTTATTACCAAAAGTTTATTAGCATTCTGTTTCCATGTTTGATCTTGCATTTGGATTTTGCAGTGGCTGCATTTCACTGTATAAGCCACTTTTAATTGAATACTTGAAAGGTGAGTTTGATGTCAAAAACTGAACAGCTGATTTTGGGGATGAGAACACAAGGAGAGCCTGCCCATGACCCATCTAGCCCAGCATCCTGTTCTCACAGCAGCCAACCAGATGCCCCAAAGGGAAACCTGCAAGCGGGATTCGAACTCAGGAGCAACTCTCCCCTCCTACAGTTTCCAGCAACTGGGATCCAGAAGCATTGCTGCCTCTGACTTTGGAGGCAGAGCAGAACCATCCCGCCTAGGAGCCATTGACAGCCATCTGCTCCTCAATGAATTGCTCCAATCTTCTTTCAAAGCCATCCAAGTTGGTGGCCGTCACTGTGGCAGGGAGTTCCACAGTTTAACTCTGCACTGTGTGGAGAAGTCCTTCCTTTTATATAATAATAATAATAATAATAATAATAATAATAATAATAATAATAATAATAATTCGGCTGGGCTTCCCCAGGCACTCTGGGCGGCTTCCAACACAATATTTAAATAAAGTAATGAATCAAACATTAAAAGCTTCCCTAAACAGAGCTGCCTTCAGATGTCTTCTAAAAGTCTGGTAGTTGTTTTTCTCTTTGACATCTGGTGGGAGGGCATTCCACAGGGCGGGTGCCACCACTGAGAAGGCCCTCTGCCTGGTTCCCTGTAACTTGGCTTTTTGCAGGGAGGGAAGCGCCAAGAGGCCCTCGGAGCTGGACCTCCGTGTCGATGGGGGTGGAGACGCTCCTTCAGGTATACTGGGCCAAGGCTGTTTAGGGCTTTGAAGGTCAGCATCAACACTTTGAATTGTGCTCGGAAAAGTACTGGGAGCCAATGTAGGTCTTTCAAGACCAGTGTTATGTGGTCCCGGCGGCCGCTCCCAGTCACCAGTCTGGCTGCCGCATTCTGGATTAGTTGCAGTTTCCGGGTCACCTTCAAAGGTAGCCCCACGTAGAGTGCATTGCAGTAGTCCAAGCGGGAGATAACTAAAGCATGCACCACTCTGGCGAGACAGAACTGGTAGACAGCTGCCCTGGACACAGAACTGACCTGTGCCTCCATGGACAGCTAAGAGTCCAGAATGACTCCCAGGCTGCACACCTGGTCCTTCAGGGACACAGTTCCCCATTCAGGACCAGGGAGTCCCCCACACCTGCCCGCCTCCTGTCCCCCAAAACAGTACTTCTGTCTTGTCAGGATTCAACCTCAATCTGTTAGCCGCCATCCATCCTCCAACCGCCTCCAGGCACTCACACAGGACACTCACTTTCTCTGTCCTGAACGTTCCAACATTCAGCTTCATCGCATGTCCACAAGTACCAGTGTGAGGAGGGAGAAAAACTTTCCTCTGCCCCCTTTTTCATCTTTAATTATTACATTTGCATACCGCCCTTCATCTGCAGATCTCAGGACGGTTCAAAACATTTAAGAAAAACCCACAAAATTAAGTATTAAAAGCAAGAACAACAACAAACCAATTTTAGAGATTGCCTTAATTGCAGAGGCTGCCGTCACGCTCTCTGAACAGCTGGCGCTCTGGCCGTGCGCAGTCTGTGCCTTATCTAGTCCAGCCATTGAAAAACAAACAGGGAACTTGGCCGCAGAGGAGATGACGGCTGAAAAACGCTCCACCTGCGGCTCTTGGAAGTGGCTGGAGTTTTGCATCGTTCTCCCCGTCCCCCTGCCGCCCTAGAGACCTGCTGCAAGACCCCGCAAACAGAAGCCAGCCAAGAGCCACAAAACAGGGGTGGACATGCTCTGAGTACAGAGTGTCTGAAGGGAGAAACACACAGAGAAGTTTCTTGGCCGGCCGCCCTCGTCTCCATGGCCTGGAGCTTCTGGAATCCAGGGGGGGTGCGGAAATGGGGGCTTCATTGTGCCAAGGTCCCGCTTTCTGGAAACTCCCTCCCTTGTGCCCGTTGGGAGGAAGAGTTGCGTAACAGATGGCACTGCCATCCAAGGCAAGCGGAGAGGGCAGGCGGCTCTCACGGAGGAATAGAACGAGGGAGGAGATTGGCAAGCTGGCTGCGTGTGCCCTCTGAATCAGCAGGCATAATGGGGGGAGGAAAGGAACAGGCTGAGTCTCCCTCCCTCAGAGATTTTGTTCCTGTGCCTTCAGCAAGCCTGGCAGATGGATCCCCACCGGGAGAGGAAAGGGGGAGAGGAGTGCTGGGAAACGTTCGGGAAAAAGCCAACCCAAACCACCGAGGGTTTGAGCAAAAAAATCCCCGATGGTGGCAGGCTGGAGGGGGGCTGGCAAAGAGAGAATAGACAGGGGGGAACCTCAGCAGACTTTGGTAATCTTTGGCAACACGGTGCCCTGAGCGAAGCCAACATTTGGAGCCCCCAACTCGATCTTCTCAATTGTGGATCTTCTTGATTTTGAACCCCCTTGGCTAGGTGTCGGTACAGTGGTGCCGCTTCTGTGCATGCGCATGATGTCATTTTGACCGTCTGTGCATGCGCGAGCGGCAAAACCCAAAAGTAATGTGCTCCGTTACTTCCGGGGCGCCACAGCGCGCAACCCGAAAATACTTATCCCAAAGCTACTTCAACCCAAGCTATGACTGTACAGTCGTACCTCGGGTTAAGTACTTAATTCATTCTGGAGGTCCATTCTTAACCTGAAACTGTTCTTAACCTGAAGCACCACTTTAGCTAATGGGGCCTCCTGCTGCCGCCGTGCCACCGGTGCACAATTTCTGTTCTTATCCTGAAGCACTATTTCTGGGTTAGTGGAGTCTGTAACCTGAAGCGTATGTAACCCAAGGTACCACTGTACAGGAAAACCACAACCACCACCCAAAATCCAATGCTGCTCTTGCTCCGAACACTAGAACTCGCATTCACCGAATGAAGCTGAATGTTGGAAGATTCGGGACAGACAGTGCCGGATTTGTATAAAAGCAAAACAAGCTATAGCTTCAGGCCCCACTCTCTTGGAGGCCCCCCCCCAAATATAAAGTATACCTGAAGGAGCATCTCCACCTCCATCGTTCTGCCCGGACACTGAGGTCCAGCGCCGAGGGCCTTCTGGTGGTTCTCTCGCTGCGAGAAGTCAAGTTACAGGGAACCAGGCATAGGGCCTTCTCGGTGGTGGCACCCGCCCTGTGGAACGCCCTCCCACCAGATGTCAAAGAGAAGAACAACTACCAGACTTTTAGGAGACACCTGAAGGCAGCCCTGTTTAGGGAAGCTTTTAATGTTTAATAGGTTATTGTATTTTAGTGCTTTGTTGGAAGCCGCCCAGAGTGGCTGGGGAAACCCAGCCAGAAGGGGGGGGGTATAAATAATAAATTATTATTATAAAGGAAAAAACCTGGATGTACATTTCCAAAATACAACATAAAAAACAAGTAAAATACAGCAACAGTGTTTTGTGTTGTGTAGTCATGGGCCCCGCCTGCTAGCCTGCTCCCTAAAATATGACATATAAAAGGCCCCATTACCTTCAGTAGCTTAAAGGTAAAGGGACCCCTGACCATTAGGTCCAGTTGTGGCCGATTCTGGGGTTGCGGCGCTCATCTCGCTTTACTGGCCGAGGGAGCCAGCATACAGCTTCCGGGTCATGTGGCCAGCATGACTAAGCCGCTTCTGGCGAACCAGAGCAGCGCACGGAAACGCCGTTTACCTTCCCGCTGGAGCGGTACCCATTTAACCCACAGTGCCACCCGCGTCAGTGGCGTAGCGTGGGTTGTCAGCACCCGGGGCAAGGCAAGTAATTTGTGTCCCCTAACCTGTGGATTTGCGCCCCCTAACCCGTGGATTTGCGCCCCCTAACCCCCAGATGTTGCCCCCGGTGCGGCCGGCACCCCCCTGCACCCCCCACGCTACGCCACTGACCCGCGTCCCTCTTCAGTAGCTTAGGGCCTCATCCAACCTCAATCCGGCCCTGGGGAACTCGCAGCAGCAGGAGACCAACTGCCCATCATGGGGCAGGGAGTAAAATGCACATTCAAAAGGAACCATTTTATCCTTGAGTGCCAGGGGGCTGCCCCAAACAGGAGTGACGCCCGGGGCAGCAAGAGGCTGTGTGCTTTGGATTCTTGCAACAAGTAGCCAGTGTATCCCAAGCCACCCTTGGCCTCCCCAGAGCTCGATGGCGTGGGAAGGGAGCAGAAGAGGCATCATGTTGCTCAGACCCACAGCTCAATGGCAAAGCAGCTGCTCAGGGATGCAAGAGGTCCCTGTCTCAGGCCCTGGCACCGACACCTGGGAACGTGTAGCCGGCAAAGAGCATCTCTCTCCCACCCTCCTCTCCTTCCACCTGCTCAGCAGCAGAGCAGGTGCTTGGCATGTAGAAGGCCCCGGGTTCAAACCCCCCCCCCCCCAGCATCTCAAGTTAAAGGGATCGGGTAGCAGCAGGGGATGGGAAAGACGTGGCCGGTTCTGCCCAGGAGGCCTGCCAACAATTCTGGGCTCAATGGACCAGGGTCAATGCATTACCTCTTTTCAGCGACAAACACAGTTTTCTCTCTAGACAAGCAACGACAAAGGGAACCCTGCAAAAACTCAGCACATCCACACCATATACCGTGTTTGAAGACATAAGGAGAAACTGCTGGATCAGGGCCATTGCAGAAATTTATGTATAGGAAGGGGGGGCTGCCCCTCCAGCAAATATCATGCACATGCAGCCCACTACCAAAACCAGCACAATCACTTTTGTGATTTGTCCCCACAAAACACTTCATCACAGTTTCTTCCTATCTATTCAAAGGGCCTCTGCTGCACAATACCAAATGTAAGAATCCACTGATCAATGTATCTCTGTACTGGCTCACAGGAAAAACTTCAGAAATTCATATAGACCTGTGAGCTCAGCTCCTCAGCAGCCCCTCTGCCTGAGGGATAATTCCTGGCATCCTGATACCTGAGTGCCAGACAGGTAGCCATTCCAGAAATAACAAACCCAGATGAAGACAAAAGGGTGGGATGAACTTGGCTGGGAAACAGGGAAATGTAAAGATCTCTTTTGTTCCACTTGATGGGTGTTTGGTGGAGGGCAGGGAGAACTATGGGGCAGGGTCCAGGATGCTCAGATTACTGCCACCAGACCTCCCCTTTCATGATGTATGAGTGATGTATTAGTGATGTAGTTTGGGGGGGTGTAACATGGGGATTAAAAGGTAAAGGGACCCCTGACCTTTAGGTCCAATTGCTGACGTCTCTGGGGTTGCGGCGCTCATCTCGCTTTACTGGCCAAGGGAGCCGGTGTACAGCTTCCGGGTCATGTGGCCAGCATGACTAAGCCGCTTCTGGCAAACCAGAGCAGCGCACGGAAACACCGTTTACCTTCCCACCAGAGCGGTGCCTATTTATCTACTTGCACTTTGACATGCTTTCGAACTGCTAGGTTGGCAGGAGCAGGGACCGAGCAACGGGAGCTCACTCTGTCGCGGGGATTCGAACCGCCGACCTTCTGATCGGCAATTCCTAGGCTCTATGGTTTAACCCACAGTGCCACCCGCGTCCCATAACATGGGGATGAGCAGCTAATAAAAGTTGGGTTCTCTTTTGTTCGGGGCTTCCATCTTGTTCCACCTGGTGGCAGGTGGGAGTCCTGTCGTGACCGTCTTCAATCAAGACCAAACCTACTGGCTGCTGTTTTGCTCTGGTATTCCTGGCTGGTGTCCTTGTCCAAGGGAACCCTCAGATTTCTCCATTAACAGGGAAAGGGTAGCTCATCTAGTCCAGCATTCTGTTCTCACTGTGGCAAACCAGATGCCCTAAGGTAAACCCTGCAAGCAGGATTCGAACACAAGAGCAACTCTCCCCTGCTGTGGTTTCCAGTGAAATAAATATTGTCTTGCTCCCTTTAAAAGCTTCCCAGCCTCGTAGGGAGGACAGGACTCTCAGAGAGAGCACTTTTGTGGAGGCTCTGCACCGGTCGGGAAATATAGTACAGTACAGGAAGTGGGTGCACAACCTTTCAGAAGACATTCAGAAGCCTCGCTGCTTCTGACTGTGGAGGCAAAGAAGAGCCGTAATGGCTAGTAGGCCTGGACAGCCCTCTTCTAATAAATAATATAATAAATTTTATTTACACCCCGTCATCCCTGGCCAGAGCTGGGCTCAGGGCAGCTAACAACAGTAAAAATTACAGTAATGACATAGAGGGGAGGGCAATTTAAAATACAGGTTAAAATGCAATTTAAAATGCAGCCTCATTTTAAAAGTAGCCCATAAATCAAAACCATAAGGGGAGGGAAACATAAGGGTCAGACTGAGTCCAACCAAAGGCCAGGCAGAACAACTCTGTCTTGCAGGCCCTGCGGAAAGATGTCAAGTCCTGCAGGGCCCTGGTCTCTTGTGACAGAGCGTTTCACCAAGTCGGGGCCAGTACTGAAAAGGCCCTGGCCCTAGTAGAGACCAGTCTAACCACCTTGCGACTTGGGACCTCCAAAATATTGTCATCTGTGGACCTTAAGGTCTTCCGCGGGGCGTACCTCTATGAATGTGTCTCGCCCTCTTTTAAAGCATCATTCAGAATTGGTTGGAGCTTTTTAGGCAAAATGGCAGTGGAAGGAAACTGGTCCAGCAAGTGAGATCTCAGCACCTGCTTTGTCTCTGTCTTTATTCTCCGGGACCAACGAGGCATCAAAACGAGGGAAAGAGAGGGAAGCTGAAGGGCAGAGAAAGGGGGCTGTGAATGCCAGCAAAGTTGGACGGCTGCCCTTCTGCCCAGGCTGCAAAACAAAAGAAGCAGGGAAACAGCTCTGGGACAAAGTAAATTCCTCCCAGAGATAAGGCGCCAGACAGGGAAGAGGAGGAGGAGGGAATTGTTCCTGCACTTGCAAACAAAAAATAAAAACAGAGAAAAGAGAGAGAGAACTCTTTTGATTCAAGCCCTGAGCCCTTCACTGTGCAAACAGACCATAATGATCTTCCATGCCCTTCAAACACACACAGCTGCCCACACCACCTCTCCAATTCCAGGGCCTGAATGAAAAACACGGAACGGTGTCAGCTGCGTTTCACAGTGGCCGGCATTTCACGCGCGGAAGCCAACCACACAAATCTGCCGGGATCATGTTCCACAAACTGGCTGCGCATCGCTGGCCCTCTCTCAAACCAGATTGCATCTCAAATGCTCTCTGCGCTGTTCTTCCCATGCTCCTGTGTTGATTTCTAGTGGCCCTGGCAAATAATAATAATAATAATTTATTATTTATACCCCGCCCATCTGGCTGGGCTTCCCTAGCTACTCTGGGTGGCTTCCAACAAAATATTAAAATACAGTAATGCATCAAACATTAAAAGCTTCCCTAAACAGGGCTGCCTTCAGATGTCTTCTAAAAGTCTGGTAGTTGTTGTTCTCTTAGTGGGAGAACACTAAGTGGGAGGGCGTTCCACAGGGAGGGAGCCACCACCGAGAAGGCCCTCTGCCTGGTTCCCTGTAGCTTTGCTTCTCTCAGTGAGGGAACTACCAGTAAGCCCTCGGCACTGGACCTCAAATAAAGTCTTATTTTCCAAATGATGGACTGACTGTGATTGATTCTCAGTTAAATATCTGGCTAGTTCAGGTGACAACCTTGAGCTAGGCTAAGAACTTTGAGTAATTAAAAAAGAAAAGTCACTTTTCCCAGGGACAATCCTAATTACTTTTTCTTAATGGTGACACAGACCATTCATAACGTAGGGATATTCTTCACAACTGTGAGGGTTGGGGCAAGCGAAGACGAGCGGCGAAAATGAGCTCCAGCGTTTTGCACTGCTCCTGCTCAGGCTGCGCGGAAAAGGCATTTTGGTTCCTGAAATTCATTCCGATTATGCAGATCAAATAAAACTGCTAGAATGCCACGGGACGTTGCATTAGTGTGTGAAAACAGCCTGGATTCAATGATCCCCAGATGGTGGAGACGTCAGGCACCAATCCTGGCTCCCGGGCCAGGTTGGTTCACTTGGTTGGTTCACTTCACTTGGTTGCAAGTGGTTGATAGCCAGACATTCCGCTTTGGTGACTATAACCTTGGTTTAAGGAGCATTTTGGCACCTAGCTTATACTTTAGTTTCTAACATCTAGTCCAACCCCCTGCAAGGCTGGAATCTCAGCAAAAGCATCCCTGACAGAGAGCCATCCAACCTTCGCTTAAAAACCTCCACCACCTTCCGAGGGAGTCTGTTCCACTGTCAAATGCCTCTTACATGATGCCAGCTCTGCGATGCGAACGAGTCCTTTTACCCCAATAACAGGCACGATCTTTGTATTAAAAGGTAAAGGGACCCCTGACCATTAGGTCCAGTCGTGGACGACTCCGGGGTTGCGGCGCTCATCTCGTTTTATTGGCCAAGGGAGCCAGCGTACAGCTTCCGGGTCATGTGGCCAGCATGACTAAGCCTCTTCTGGTGAACCAGAGCAGTGCACGGAAATGCCGTTTACCTTCCCGCCGGAGTGGTACCTATTTATCTACTTGCACTTTGACGTGCTTTCGAATTGCTAGGTTGGCAGGAGCAGGGACCGAGCAACGGGAGCTCACCCCATCGTGGGGATTCGAACCGCCGACCTTCTGATTGGCAAATCCTAGGCTCTGTGGTTTAACCCACAGCGCCACCCGCATCCCTCAAATCTTTGTATTCTTTGATAGCAATAAGCCATCCGCTGCGGCACTCTGAATACAGCAAGCGTTCCCTGTTTGCAGACATGACCGGCTCTTTTGCAGGGGAGAGAGGAGCAAATTTGGCCAGCCTTTATGAATACTCTTCCAGGAATCTTTTGAGATCTGGGTTAAAAAAACCCAAGCAAGTTTCTAGCTCTCATTAACGCAGAAGAATACGTTGCCTGCAAACTTGGGAGAACAGATGAAGGCCAAAAGCCTTTCAAGGCAAGATCCAGTGTCAAAATGAATGGGGCACCAATTCACGGGGGGGTGCAAGAGAGATATGATCACTATTGTCATCCCTCTAGATGACAATTTGACACTCTTCCCTGCTGCTCTTTGAGCACCAGAGCGCAGCTATCCGGTGCAATCGCATTTCAGAGCAGGAACAAAGCCCGTCATGAGAGATCAAACGGATCCTTGCCCCGGGTCTTGCACTTAAGGAACAAGCTGCCCCAAATGCCTAAAAATCTGCAACAATTTTCCAGGCACAAGAGGGGGAGAGAGGGAGAGAAGGAAGAGAAGTATCAAACGCTGCCACAAAAAACTGCAATTGCAGAAAAATAAAACGACACGGCTGGTGGGTTGCTATTCGGCTGCAAAAGGCCCGTTTTAGAGCTCACCAGAACCTAAGAAGAGCCCTTTCTGGGAGATGATATATAATGAAATGTAAAAAAAAAAATTAAAATAACTTTTGTTAAAAAAACAAAAAACCCAGAAGCTTTTCTATTAGGAATTATAGGTACAGACGTCCCAAAGGAGAGCAGAAACGACTTTTTATGTACGCGACAACAGCCGCACAGATGCTACTAGCCCAGGGATGGGAAGAAGAAAGAGTTCCCTATGAGGGAGGAATGCGAAGCTGAGCTGATGGAGACTGTGCAGAGATGGCAAAGTTGACCGGAAAGCGAAGGAACCAAGAGGATGAAAACTTTTAAAAAGAATGGAGGAAATTTATAATCTGTTTGAGAGACGGTTGCAAGAAGATGAAAACAGCAGGGTTTTAATCTCACTTGGATTGCTATAATTTTATGTTTGTAAAATCAAATAAAAATGATTTCATTAAAAAAAAAGAACCGAAGGAGAGCCTGCTGGATCAGGTCACCCTTTTTTCAAACCATCCAAGCTGCATGTGGCAGGGAGTTCCATAGTTTCTGCACTGAGTGAATCTGTCCTGAATCTTCTAACCTTTAGCTTCATTAAAGGTAAAGGGACCCCTGACCATTAGGTCCAGTCGTGGCCGACTCTGGGGTTGCGGCGCTCATCTCACTTTATTGGCCGAGGGAGCCGGCGTACAGCTTCCGGGTCATGTGGCCGGCATGACTAAGCCACTTCTGGCAAACCAGAGCAGTGCACAGAAACTCTGTTTACCTTCCCGCTGGAGCGGTACCTATTTATCTACTTGCACTTTGAGGTGCTTTCGAACTGCTAGGTTGGCAGGAGCAGGGACCGAGCAACGGGAGCTCACCCTGTCGCGGGGATTCAAACCGCCGACCTTCTGATCGGCAAGCCCTAGGCTCTGTGGTTGAACCCACAGCGCCACCAGCGTCCACAAATTCTAGAGTTATTAGAGAGTTATGAGTCATCCTCTATCCACTACCTCCAGGCCAGGCATAATTTTTTATCCTCTTCCTCATAGCTGAAAGCTGTTCGACAGTGATACAGACTCCCTCGGAAGGCGACGCACTCTCCATCGCAGAATCAGAGAGTTGGAGGGGACCTCAAAGGTCATACAGACCAACCCCCTGCAAGGCAGGAATCTCAACTGTAGCATCCATGAGGTGGGAGACTTTCAAGCAAAGGTTGGGTGGCCATCTGTCAAGGACGCTTTAGTTGCGATTCCTGCATTGCGGGGGGTTGAGCTGAATGACCTTTGGGGTTCCCTCCCTCCTCCAGAGTTCTGTTTCTGCTCGTCTTTTCTCTGAACTAAAAAGCCCCAAAGGCTGCAACCTTTCTTCATGGAGTCGTTCCATCCCTTCAATTTTGCGTGCAGTTTTCTAAACTTCTCCGACCTCTACGATATCCTTTTTGAGCTGGATGAAGGCTGCAACTTGGGCGAGGAAAGAGGGCGCTGGAAGGGATTGGGGTACCCTCCCTCTTGCAATTTGGGGTGGTGCCGGGCCCCCACCCTCAAGCTCCACCCCACCCTCCCCTTCCTCGGTTTCCCCCATGGCAGCATCTAGACTGGCCAAGACCTGCCCACTTCCTCCCTCTGCCAAAGCCCCAGATAGGAATTCAGAGGCATGTTTTGAACAGTCATGAGGTCTAGAAACCTTGCCAGGCGAAAGCCCGCCGCTGATGCGTCAACAACTCTCTGCCCGAGTGCCATTCCGGGGTCAGCAAAGCATTGTTTCCCAAAGGCAGCCACGGAGCCAGAAACTGCATCAGGGACACGAAAGGAACACGGTGTACCTGGTCTGCTTAATCTGACCCAACTCAGCTGCGGTGACAAAGCCTTGCCCATCCTCAAGGCCGCGGGCAGATTCTGCATGGCAACAAGGGTGGGGCTCAGGGCACAGGATCTGCACCGACGGCCCCCCTTGCAGCCTCCCACATCTCCAGGGAGGGCAGCTGAAGGGTCCCTTGTCTGAATTCCCAAGAGAGATGCTGCCAGTCAGTGCAGGGAGAGGTGGGAAAACGGTTTGACACGGGATAAGGAAGCTCCCAACTCCGTTCAGTATAAGGAAGTGAAACACTCTTAATTGAAGGGGGGAAGCACAAGGCCTGGGTTCTCACCACTATACGGCACTTCCCTCCAGCGTATCCCCTAAAGACTGCATTCAGGAGCCAGGTTCCCAACCACTAGGCGACACAGCCTGCCCTCCTTCCCATCAATGTGCCACTCTACGGCAACCCGCACGCTCCGTCTCGGGGGCGCACTCAGCCCATCCTCTCCCCCACACCCCACGCCGAGCGCGTGCGCGCGCACAGACACACACAGCCCTCCCGCAACGCAAGACGTCCCAGCCCGAGTTCTCCCGCAAAGACCCGCTCCTTTCCCACCATCCCCAAAAAGGCCGTTTTCTAACCGCGTCCTTGAGGGAAAGCGTTCACACGTGACGCGTGTGCCCGCGCAGGTCAGACTGGGGCTTTTCCCGCATCTACCTACACAGCAGATGTACGGCGGTCGCTTCTTGAATCCACCACCCCCTCCCCGCCCCACTTGCCCTACTCCGAAGCAGCTGCGCCCTGCAGAGCTCTCCTCTCCGGCTCCGCGCACGTGTGGATGCGCTGCTACGCAAAGGAAAGGGGGAAAGGAAAGGATCCTGCCTTTGCAAATATTAAGCATCATCGCCTCCCCTTTTGCGCGCGCGCTTCCCAGCCCTTTGCAAACCCTGCCCGGCCTGCGCAGATATCCGCAGCCGCTGTATGCAGGCGGGGGGCGCAAAATCCAGCTGACTTTGCGCGTTGCCTCCACTTTTCCTGCAAAAGCGCCGCAGCTGCATCACCTCTCGAGTCTCTCTCGGCTTGTCCTCCTCGCCCGGTCGATCCGTGGCGCAGTGGCCGCTCTGCGCTTTTATAGGCGGGCGCCTCCCCCCCTTCTCCCCCCCCCCAGCTGCTCTGAGCTCATCGCAGACAGAAATCAACCTCCAGCCCCCCCCCCCCCGCCCTGGATGGAGCCTGGGAAAGCCAGGGCGCAGCTCCCCGACCTGCCGCCAGGGGTAGCTCCCGCTCCATCGCCGACGGGGCGCCCCCAAACCGGTTCTGCTTCCCCCAGACTCCCGCTATTTGGGTCCATTCGTTAAAAGGGAGCCAGAGCGACCCCGCCTAGGCCTCCTCACCGTCCCCCATCACCGCAAAGCCCCTTTCTCCAAAGCCTTCTTCATGCACATGAAGAAGAGGAGTTTGGATTTGATATCCCGCTTTATCACTACCCGAAGGAGTCTCAAAGCGGCTCACAATCTCCTTTCCCTTCCTGCCCCACAACAAACACTCTGTGAGGTAAGTGGGGCTGAGAGACCTCAGAGAAGTGTGACTGGCCCAAGGTCACCCAGCAGCTGCAGGTGGAGGAGCGGAGATGCGAACCCGGTTCTCCAGATTACAAGACTTCCGCTCTTAACCACTACACCACACTGGCTCTATGAATAATTTGTTGTTGTTGTTTAGTCATGTCCGCCTCTTCGTGACCCCCTGGACCAGAGCACGCCAGGCCCTCCTGTCTTCCACTGCCTCCCGCAGTTTGGTCAAACTCATGTTTGTAGCTTCAAGAACACTGTCCAACCATCTCGTCCTCTGTCGTCCCCTTCTCCTTGTGCCCTCAATCTTTCCCAACATCAGAGTCTTTTCCAAGGAGTCTTCTCTTCTCATGAGGTGGCCAAAGTCTTGGAGCCTCAGCTTCAGGATCTGTCCTTCCACTGAGCACTCAGGGCTGATTTCCTTCAGAATGGAGAGGTTGGATCTTCTTGCAGTCCATGGGACTCTCAAGAGTCTCTTCCAGCATCAGAATTCAAAAGCATCCATTCTTTGGCGATCAGCCTTCTTTAGATATTTGAAGATGGCTACCATATTTCCTCTCAGTCTCCTCTTTTCCAGGCAAAACGGAACCGCCTCGCCTGGTCTGCCTCTCAGAGGACCTTAAGGTCCATGAATAATCATAGTTTAGAGGTCCCGGGCCCTAAGGAAGTCAGACTATCCTCCACCAGGGCCAGGGCCTTCTCAGTGATGGCTCTGACCTGGTGGAATGCTCTGTCCCATGAGACCAGGGCCCTGCAGGATTTAACTTCCTTCCGCAGGGTCTGTAAGATAGAGCTCTTCCGCCGGGCTTTCAGTTTGAACTTAGCCTGATCTTTTATTCCCCTTCCTTCCCTCCTCCTCCCATTTTATGAAGATCACCCGCTCTAGGATCCCACAGCTAATTCTCCCCTGGTCTCCTCACTGACCCAAACAGGACTAATTTTGCCAGCTAGCCCTGGTGATCATCTAATGTTTATTGGATGGATTTCCCCCCTAAATTGATTTTTGAATCCTGAATTTATTGTTATTCACATTTTATATTGTATTTTATGCTGCTTTTTGTTGCATCAATTAAGTGTTTTAAATTTGTTGTTAGCCACCCTGAGCCCAGTTTTCGGAACCCGGAAGGTTGGGGTATAAATAAAAAATTATTATTATTTATTATTAAATGTACCCAGCTCCTTCAACCATTCCTCATCAGGCTTGGCTTCTAGACCCTTGATCATCTTAGTTGCACTCTTTGGGTTTGGTCTGCCAACCAGCTGCAAATCCACCTACCGGTTGCCTCATCCAGCTCACATTTTGCCTACTTCTCCACAAGAATATCATGCGGGACTTTGTCAAAATCAATTTCAATAGGAGTTTTGCAACCATGTTTTTCTTCCAAGGAGCTCAGAGAGGTCTCGGACATGGTTCTCCCCATTTCACCCTCACACCAACCCTGTGAGGTGGGTTAGGCTAAGAGACGAGGACGGGCACAAAATCACCCAGTGAGCTTCATGGCTGAGCGGGAATTTGAACCCGGGTAAACTGCTCCCAAGTTGTTAAGGGCTTTATATATCATTAGTAGTAGTTGTGGTTGTTGTTGAGTCATTTAGTCATGTCCAACTCTTTGTGACCCCCTGGACCACAGCACGTCAGGCACTCCTGTCTTCCACTGCCTCCCGCAGTTTGGTTAAATTCATGCTGGCAGCTTTGAGAACACTGTCCCACCATCTCGTCCTCTGTCGTCCCTTTTTCCTTGTGCCCTCCATCTTTCCCAACATCAGGGTCTTTTCCAGGGAGGCTTCTCTTCTCCTGAGGTGGCCAAAGTCTTGGAGCCTCAGCTTCAGGATCTGTCCTTCCAGGGAGCACTCAGGGCTGATTTCCTTCAGAATGGAGAGGTTTGATCTTGCAGTCCATGGGACTCTCAAGAGTCTCCTCCAACACCAGAATTCAAAAGCATCAATTCTTTGGTGATCAGCCTTTTTTATGGTCCAGCTCTCACTTCCATACATCACTACTAGGAAAATCATAGCTTTAACTATATGGACCTTTGTTGGCAAGGTGATGTCTCTGCTTTTTAAGATGCTGTCTAGGTTTGTCATTGCTTTTCTCCCAAGAAGCCAGCGTCTCTTATTTTCGTGACTGCTGTCACCATCTGCAGTGATCATGGAGCCCAAGAAAGTAAAATCTCTCACATACCATTAGTAACCCTAATCATAATGATAATAATACCATCTCCACAAGAACCTGTGATAACCCAAAGAATCGGGTTGTGGGTGAGAGTCTGGGTCAGTTCATAGGGACAGCAGCGGTTGTGGCTGCAGCAGTCGGGCAGCTGTGAGGATGCTGATGTCCGCACGTCCAGTGGTGGAAGTGAAACTGGGGCAGAGGGCTAAAAATAAAAGAAATCTTTGCTCAGCTGTGGCAACTGATCTCTTGCCAAATCACAAGATCTGTCTGGCTTTGGGGTTTGTCATATCTGAGAGACGGGAGTTCTGCAGAAGGGAACACACATATACACCTTAGAAACCTCCCTGGATAAGATTCTATAGTGGGGATAGACCCCAATGTGGGGATGTTTAGGGTGGCAGGAGAGGATATATGGTTTATTAATATGTTTCCTAACTTGCGTTAGCAAGTTCCTTTACTTAGCAGAGTATTCCTGTGATGGCCTGGGATTCGGACTGGGATGCTGAACCTGAGGGATCCCAGCCTGCACAGGATTCCCCGCCTCCAGAACCAGCTGAGCCGGGGCTGGGGCATGAGCCTGAAGGGTCCTCACCTGTGCTGGGTCCTCAGGTGCAGGCATCAGCTGAGTCTGCTCTGGCTCCTGAGGGGATGGAGGACCCATTGCCTGCAGGTCCTCCACTCTCAGCCCTGTAAGAGGAAGCTGAGGTTGCCTCTGGGTCCGGTAACCCTCCAGCCTCACCTGAGCTGCAGAGGCTCAGGGCAGAGAGGCGGAGGGAACTAAGTTCCTGCAGGAGGAGTGCTCGCCTCCAGGCCAGGAGAGGCGAGTCACCAGAGGATCGGGGCCGCCCTATGCCTCGGGGGAGATAAAAGCCGGCCAGCCCCAGTCCCAAGTTGTGGGAGTAACATTGTTGGTTGCCAGTTCCTGCCTGAACCCTGTCCTGCTTTCCTGCCTGAGCTCCTGACCCACCCTGGCTCCCTGCCTGTCCCTGACTTCACCCAACTCCCTGCCCTGCACCCAGCTTCAGCTACTACAGACTGCCTCCATGTTGCACCTTTGACCACGGACCAGACTTGAACCTTGCCTCTCAGGTAACCCACGGGACCAGCACAATTCCCCTTTTACATGCACAGCAGATAGCTGGTTGCAGGCTCGTGTGAGTCTCTCGCTGTTATACAATTCAGTCTGTCTCAGATTGAATTGTATAGTTCCTGGTAAGTTTGCTTGAATCCCTCTTAAAAGAATAAAGACACGACAATCTTATTCGAAGTCAATAAAATAAGTTTACTCACATCAGTTCACAGTTGGATCCCTGAAGGCAGACTTAGTTACAAGTATGTACATGTGGATCTACCCCATATGGGGGAATAATCCCAGTGCTGCTGCTAGCTGAGAGCTAGCAGACCAGTCCTAGTTAAAAGCTGGTCAAATGAAGAAGGAAGTGAAAAAGAGAGAGAGTGCTGTGTGACTCGTCCTTTTGTTACCTGGACAGGTAAGGTCACGCCCACTTCTAGTCACATGCAAGGAAGGATGCTCCAGCCCAGGAGGAACAGGAAGTTTCAACTGGCTGGACCAAACATCCCCTTGCATGTCCACTCTAGGAAAACAAGGAATGTTGTACTTGACTGCTCCCAGTGGATTACATCCCACACCCAAAGGGCCATCTCATTCAACCCCTTGCAATGCGTTGCTCTTCTTAGATGCAAAGTGGGGCATCACCAAAGACTGCCCTCTGGAGCCAGGGGCAGCTATTATTGTTGTGGGCATCCGTCTCTCTCGGCAGACAGTGGAGGAGTGTGCCTTTACAGGTAAAAGCAAACCGGTGGAGAGTTTCTGCGCCTGCTGTAGCTGTAGAGGCGGATACAGGAGAGACATGTTTCGTTGTAGGCGGGGCAGATGAGGTGTCCAGTTTCACTACTGCAGATGCACCAGGGTTTCTTCTTTCACCACCCCTTCTCTCTCGTGTGTGTGTCTCAGGAAGCAAATCCAAAAGAGTGTAGCCGTAGGTGGGTCATTCGCACTACGGCGCACAAATAACTACAAAATCCAACACGGCGCATGAAATTCATTGAGTGCGACTCACTCCAATGGTGGCAAGATGAGCCCTTCCTTCTCAGATGCAGGAAATGCTGGTGTGGTCAGAGAGCGGAGCTTTTGGCCTAGCTGGGGCCACTCACAGAATTGTAGATTTGTAGGGCTGGAAGGGACCTCAACGGTCATCTAGTCCAACCCCCTGAAATGCACAAGATGTGTTCAGCAGCTGACAAGGTGGCTGAGTTTCTGAGCGGCTGTGTGGCTGCTGAATTCAGTAATCCCTGAAAGGGGGCAGGACCACAGAGGCTGGGGTTGTGGGGAGAGGAGGAAAAGACTGAGCAAGGTTTAGGTGGGGGGGGGGCTTGAAAATGAGTCTCCATTCCCTGATGGGTCTCCCTTCTGTCAGCAGAGGGCAGCAGCCCCAAGCGCTCAAGCCCTCTGCAGGAACGAGGGTCTCTTATTAGCCTGTTGCAAGAAAGATCACCAGGAGAGCACTGCAGCCACTGGGTCAGTCAAGGTAAAGGGACCCCTGACCATTAGGTCCAGTCGTGGCCGACTCTGGGGTTGCGGCGCTCATCTCGCTTTACTGGCCGAGGGAGCCGGCGTACAGCTTCCGGGTCATGTGGCCAGCATGACTAAGCCGCTTCTGGCGAACCAGAGCAGCGCACGGAAACGCCGTTTACCTTCCCGCCGGAGCGGTACCTATTAATCTACTTGCACTTTGACGTGCTTTTGAACTGCTAGGTTGGCAGGAGCAGGGACCGAACAATGGGAGCTCACCCTGTCGTGGGGATTCGAATCGCCTACCTTCTGATCGGCAAGCCCTAGGCTCTGTGGTTCGGTTCAACCCGCAGTACCACCTGTGTCCCTCATATGACTTGTTTACAGTGAGATTAAACGAGCCCCCCCTCCCCCCACAACCTCTCTGTCCTTGTTACACTCTGGGTGCTGTCCTACAACCACCAACCCCAAACGTCAGCTGCAATGTTGCTGTCTTCCATTCAGCAGCCTCACGACCCATGGGTAGAAACTGTTCTTTAACCTGTAGGTGTGACTTATCATGCTTCTATATTTCCTGCCTGAGGGCAGGAGATTTAAAAGGTGCTGGCCAGGGTGTGAGTCATCCCTGAGAATGTTCCTCGCTCTTCTGAGGCAACGGTCTCCTGCGATGACATCTAGTGGACTCAGGGGACAGCCCATAATATCATGTGCTGTCTTCACCACCTTCTGTAGGGACTTTCTGTCCATGGCTGTCAAACCAGAGTACCACACTGTAATACTTTCTATCATGGACCGATAGAAAGAAATCATCAGTTGCTGTCTAACATTTTATATATATATATCAGATGTCTTCTAAAAGTCTGGTAGTTGTTTTTCTCTTTGACATCTGGTGGGAGGGTGTTCCACAGGGCGGGTGCCGCTACCGAGAAGGCCCTCTGCCTGGTTCCCTGTAACTTGGCTTCTTGCAGTGAGGGAACCGCCAGAAGGCCCTTGGAGCTGGACCTCAGTGTCCGGGCAGAGCGATGGAGGTGGAGATGCTCCTTCAGGTCTTCTGGGCTGAGGCTGTTTAGGGCTTTAAAGGTCAGCACAACACTTTGAATTGTGCTCAGAAACGTACTGGGAGCCAATGTAGGTCCTTCAGGACCGGTGTTATATGGTCTCAGCGGCTGCTCCCAGCCCCCAGGCTAGCTGCCGCATTCTGGATTAGTTGTAGTTTCCGGGTCACCTTCCAAGGTAGCCCCACATAGAGCGCATTGCAGTAGTCCAAGCGGGAGATAACCAGAGCATGCACCACTCTGGTGAGACAGTCTGTATTGCATGTTCTTTCTTCCCAGAAGTCCTAGGTCAGAGGTCAGCAACCTAAGGCCCATGGCCCAGAAGCGGACCGAGCCACCCACTTGGTGAGTCCCTGTGCACTGCACTAAAGCGGCGCAGCACAGCACGGGGACTCTCTGGAAATCACTTGTGCGCATACCCAGACGCTGAAAATCACTACTACACAGGCGGCTGGGCATGTGCAGAAGCGATTTCCAGAGCCACGGACATGCACAGGTGCTATTTCTGGCATCACGCTGCACCAGTCTGGCCCACGGAGGATCTCTGTGGGAATGATCCGGCCCATGTCCGGTAAGCCTTGCCGATCCTTGTCATGGGTGCTACCTGAAATCTGCATGGTCCCACAAAGAGCCTCATTCGAATGCCTCCTCCCATCTTCCATTTTTTTCCTGCCCCCACCATCCCAGTGAAGAGTAATGGAGAACTTGAATGCTTGGACACTATTTTGGGATGTTTTGCTTGGCCTAGTAAAGACCAGTTATTGATTTTGAGATTTTCCTTATGGACCAGCAAGGCTATCTTTGCTTTGTATGTGTGTGTGTGTGTTCCTTAGAAACCGAAGTTTGTGAAAACAACTTGTAAGGCACAAATCCAGGAAGGACTTCTACAAACTCAGCCCCACCGAAGGTCCCTAAGGCTTGAAGTGATGATGGCTGCAGTTTTTAAAAATACGAACATGTTCTCAATGTGTTCCAGAACGTTAGAGCTGGCACCTCTACAAGATTTTAATTCCTTCTTTAAATAAAAGAAATGGGCGTTTGGCCACCAGCTCTAGAATTCCCCATTTCAAGAGATAAATGTAAAACTGTGATAAATACACATTTCTATTTATGTATAAATAGAATCACAAATAAATGCTCACTGGAAGGACAGATCGTGAAGCTGAGGCTCCAGGACTTTGGCCACCTCATGAGAAGAGAAGACTCCCTGGAAAAGACCCTGATGTTGGGAAAGATGGAGGGCAGAAGGAGAAGGGGACGACAGAGGACGAGATGGTGGGACAGTGTTCTCGAAGCTACAGACATGAGTTTGACCAAACTGCGGGAGGCAGTGGAAGACAGGAGTGCCTGGTGTGCTCTGGTCCAGGGGGTCACAAAGAGTCAGACACAACTAAACGACCAAACGACAACAACATTTATGTATAGGGTCTGTAATGCATCTGTGAGAGATTTTACTTTCTTGGGCTCCATGATCACTGCAGATGGTGACAGCAGCCACAAAATTAAAAGACGCCTGCTTCTTGGGAGAAAAGTGATGACAAACCTAGACAGCAGAGACATCACCTTGCCAACAAAGGTCCGTATAGTAAAAGCTCTGGTTTTCCCAGTAGTGATGTATGGAAGTGAGAGCTGGACCATAAAGAAGGCTGATCCCCAAAGAATGGATGCTTTTGAATTCTGGTGCTGGAGGAGACTCTGGAGAGTCCCATGGACTGCAAGAAGATGCAACCTCTCCATTCTGAAGGAAATCAGCCCTGAGTGCTCACTGGAAGGACAGATCCAAGACTTTGACCACCTCATGAGAAGAGTAGACTCACTGGAAAAGACCCTGATGTTGGGAAAGATGGAGGGCACAAGGAGAAGGGGACAACAGAGGACGAGATGGTGGGACAGTGTTCTCAAAGCTACCAGCATGAGTTTGACCAAACTGCGGGAGGCAGTAGAAGACAGGAGGGCCTGGCGTGCTCTGGTCCAGGGGGTCACGAAGAGTCAGACACGACTAAAGGACTAAACAACAACAAGTCTTGAATCCCAGTTGCTGGAAGCCACAGGAGGTGAGATACTCTTGAGTATTGCTCTTGAGTTCAAATCTTGCCTGCAGTTTTTCCACATGCTTCTGGTTGGCTCCTATGAAGACAGGACGCTGAACTAGGTAGGCCATTGGCTTAACCCAACAGGCTATTCTTAGGCCCCTCCAGAAAGGGCATGCTTGGGGGGTGGGGAGACCCCGGGTCCCCCCCATCTTCCCCCCCCCACACACACACACACACTGCCTGCCTCCTGCTTGCCTCTTTCTCTCCCCCTCCTCTCCCCCCTTCCCCGGTGAAGAGAACATTTGTTAGCAATTAGGGCTGGAGGGAGGGGACCCAGCGCATATTTCGGCAAAGCTCCAAGGCCGCCTCGCCTCCCTTTCCTCCCCCACCCCCACCCCCTGCTGGATTTGGGGGCAGCGGCCATGGGAGGGAAGGCTCCAGCCAGCCGGAGAGGCGGCTGGCATATAGAGGAGCCACTCGCCCTGTTTTGAAAGCGCGAGGAAGTTTGTCTGGGCAATGGACCAGGGGGAGCACGCAGGAGAGCAGAGAGTGCCGTGCGCCCTGGAGGCAGCAGAGATGCGGCTCTTTGCGCGCTGACTGAAGGCCACTCTCTGGGGCGAGGGGAGCCAGGCAGGGGGTGGATGTTTAGCCAGGAGGAGGAAGGAGAACCCAGCCACCTTCATGGGGCACTGAAGGGGTGAGTCTCGCCGCCACCTCCCTCGGCGCACCGAGGGCCAGGTGAAAAAAATGGCCCACTTTTAGCAGCGCTGGATGGAAGAGAGGACCCCCTTCTCCAGGCTGCTGTGGAGCGGGGTGCGGGGAAAGGATGTCCACTCCACGCTCCGGAGCCGCGATGCTCTCTTCCCCGAGCCGCGTCCGGTGTCTCTGGGATGCGCTGCTGGGATGTGGCGCGACCCTCTGAGCTCCATCCTCGAGGACCAGAGACGTCTGGCAAGCTGCGCCTCTTCACCTGCAAGGCCTACCAAAGTCGAACCTCCCTCGCTCGCTTGCTTATTTCGGTAGAAGCGGCTCGGACTGGGTCGTGGGGGTCGCAGTCCTCCTCCGGGTGAGGATCATGAAAGGTGAGTCGGAGGCAGCGAGGCTGCTGTGTTCCACCGAGCTCTTTGTCGCTCCCACTACAAGACAAAACGGTAGCGACCCTTCTGGAAATGGAAGAAAGGTCTCCCTTTAGTGATCTGAGGTTTGTTTAGAATTGATGCAGCTCTTCAGAGCCACAGTTATGATCTGTCACCTGCCCTGAGGTTCGCACTGGAGAATGTCCCAGTGGACATTAACGAATCTGGGCAAAGGCATAGTAGATCTGTTTGGATTTTCTGCTTTGCGCATCCAATTGACTTGGGCTGGCCCAGACTGAACGCAGAGCACCCGCTGTGAGAGGAGTCCTGGGTACACTTCTGAGCCTGAAATCTTGTGACTGACTCTACAGACATGATGTTAGCCACAGTCAACAGCTTGTAGTGTCCAGGTCAAAGGAAGGAATAGTCCCACTGTGTCCAGTTCTGGGCACCACAATTTAAAGAGGATATTGACAAGCTGGAAGGTGTGCAGAGGAGGGCAACAGAGATTCTTGGTTCTGAAAACCAAGCCTTACGAGTAATGGTTGGGGGAGTTCGGGATGCTTTAGCTGAGATTCCTGCATTGCAGGGGGGTTAAGCTAGATGACCCCTGGGGTCCCTTCCAACTCCACATTTCTATCATTCATAGCCATCCTGTCATTTCTTACGAAGGGCTGTGTTTCGATGTATTTCCCCCCCTCCCCCCAAAAAACCCCAGCTTCGATCCAAACTAGGGCAAAAGAAAACCCCAGCTGCGTTTTAAACTGGTGATGTGCCCACAGCCTAAATCTCCAGGGCGCTTAATTCAAAATGAGCGTCCCCTTTGCAAATGCCGGAGACCCCGAGATGTTCGTGTGAGAGAGGCAATGCAGAGGGCGAGGAAGGCAGTCAGGAATTGCTACCATGGGTCTGAGGAAACTCAAGAGGCGGGGGTGGGGTGGGGGGAGTGGGCGGGAGAGGCGGGGCCGGTGGGGTTACGCAGAGGGCTCACAGCTCTGGCTACAACAGCGGCTCATTGCTCGCCTTCCGGTCCTCAGGACACCCACCCACCCCCCTCACATTTCCCCAACCCCCTTTTTGTCTGACTTCAGAGATCAAAAGTACAGCTCAGATTTCAGAGTGCAAATTACCAGAAAAACAGAGGGAGGGGACGGGACGGGACTGATTCCCGTCCGTGCGCAAGACGCGCAAGACGCATCATATGCTGATAGTCATAATTGCGGGCTTGAAACTTGACCCCGCAAATGTCACTGTGTTCCTGGTGCAGGAAATTGCAGAAGCGCCGTTTGAATCTGCTCTTGGCCCAGGCAGCTTCTCGGTCCTGAACACCCCCTGAGGTTTCCTTTTTCCCTCTCTCTCATCCTGCAAGCGCCACCCTCTGGGATTGCTGTGGGCCGGTTCTGCCGCCGTGCAGTCACAGAATTGTAGAGTTGGAAGGGACCTCCAAAGGTCATGCAGTCCAACCCCTACAGTACAGGAATCACAGCTGAAGAATGCCTTAATCAGAGGTTTTTAATCAGAGGTTGGATGGCCATCTGTCATGGATGCTTCAGCTGAGATTCCTGCATTGCCGAAGGTTGGACTAGATGCCCCTTAGGTGTCCCTTCCAACTCTACAATCACAACCTGACTTGTGGGAAAATAGCAGTGCTAACCCCACATAAAGGTAAAGGGACCCCTGACCATTAGGTCCAGTCATGACCGACTCTGGGGTTGTGGCGCTCATCTCGCTTTACTGGCCGAGGGAGCATGCAGCTTCCAGGTCATGTGGCCAGCAGGACTAAGCCGCTTCTGGCAAACCAGAGCAGCGCATGGAAATGCCGTTTACCTTTCCGCCGGAGCAGGACCTATTTATCTACTTGCACTTTGACATGCTTTTGAACTGCTAGGTTGGCAGGAGCAGGGACTGAGCAATGGGAGCTCACCCCATTGCGGGGATTCGAACCGCTGACCTTCTGATCGGCAAGTCCTAGGCTCTGTGGTTTAACCCACAGCACCACCCGCATCCCCCCTAACCCCACATACCTGGGAGTAAACTTACTGATTTCAATAGGACTTCTGAGTAGAACAGACATGGTTAGAAGTGCACTGTTAAAGTAAAGGTAAAGGGACCCCTGACCATTAGGTCCAGTCGTGGCCGACTCTGGGGTTGCGGCGCTCATCTCGCTTTACTGGCCGAGGGAGCTGGCATACAGCTTCCGGGTCATGTGGCCAGCATCACTAAGCCGCTTCTGGCGAACCAGAGCAGTGCACGGAAATGCCGTTTACCTTCCCCCCGGAGAGATACCTATTTATCTACTTGCACTTTGACGTGCTTTCGAACTGCTAGATTGGCAGGAGCTGGGACCAAGCAACTGATTTAAATAGAACTTCTGAGTAGAGCAGAAGTTCACTGTTAGAGATGTATTTATTGTTGCGTTTTGTGGCCTATGTAGGCATGCATTCTGTCTCTCTCTCTCTCTCTCTCTCTCTCTCTCTCTCTCTCTCTCTCTCTGTGTGTGTGTGTGTCTTACATAGACAAAGACGCCGTGACCTAGTGTTTAGACATGAATGCGGTGCAGAACTAGGGCATCATCAGATAGCATGGATGGGGCAGTCAGTGGGAATTCCTAGTCATTAGGAAGACAATGGACTCAATTGACTGGGAAAGTCTCATGACAACCCAAGAAAAGCGCTGTTGGATTAGGCCACTGCCCAGCATGGTCTTCTCACAGCGACCAACCTGATGCCTCCATGGGAAGGAGGGTCAGAGCCTAAGAGCCCCTCTCCCCTTTCCGGAAACTGGGATTCAGAAGATTAACCATGGATGGCCTCTGTTCTAAACAAAACTTGCCCTTATTCCCTTATGGGGGACACAAGTGCCCATACAGAGTCCTTACGTAGGTTCCCTGTTGGTAGGAGAAAATAACAGAATATTGAGAAGCAAAGCAGCTAGTAAGCCTAATCTTTATTGATCTGTTGCAACAGGGTGCTCCCCTCTCACGCAGGAAAGGAGGAGGAACCCAGAACCAAGGTGTGCCTGCCCTTATATAGACATTTTAAATTGCCACCCTGTAGATCAAGACCACCCCCAGATACATCATACCTACATCACAGAAAAGGCTGTCTACAGCAGAAATCTGAGTGCGTTGTTTATCTCGTCTGACAGGTTACCTGTTAATGCTCACTTGATTGGATACCCTGCGGAGCCTGGCTAGTCTTTTGTAATGATAAATACTTAGTTCCTGAGCCAGGTCACAGGCTCACCCTATTGATACACAGACAGACATACCCTTAAGACAGGATTTGTGAAGGAAAAGACAACAGGGAGGCTTTTCCACTTTCTTTTGACCTTGCAAAGAAAACATTTGGTCAGTCTGAGGAATCAAAAATGGTTTCAGGTCGGTCTTCCTGTGCTGATCTATGTACGTGCTTGGTTGGTACATTATATATCCTAAGACCTTAGAATTCTTATCACAATTTATATCCTCCTCCACAAATCTGTCTAATCCTCTTTCAAAGCCATCTACGTTGGCCGCCATCACTGCCTCCTGTGGCAGGGAGTTCCATAGCTTAACAATGTGCAGCGTGAAGATGAAGTTTCTTTTATCTTTCCCAAATCTTCCAGCATTCAGCTTCATTGAATGCCTGCAAAGTTTCTCCTTTTTGCAAATGAATGGGAGCTGGGCGACCAGACCTTACCCAGAGTCATTCTTCCAGATCTGTGGATTTCAGCCCCCTGCCCTAAACCAGCTGATATGCAGAACAATCCCTGTTTCTTTGGTTTAAAAGCTGCTCCTGTCCAAACAAAGATTCGGAGCTCTCTTCCTCTTGCACGCACTGCAGGCTTCATTTTTGGCTAACAGAACCCCCTCATTACCAGATCCCCAACCCGGAGTTTACAATAAATAAATAAATTAAAGGCCTGCATCTCGCAAACCCACCAATCCTGGGAGTTCAAGCTAGCAATCATCTCAATCCCAAATGGAGGGCCTGGCCATTCCTTGCTCTCCTTCAAAGGCCTCCTGGAGTTCACCCTGATTTTTGTGGACCCCTTCCATGCTATAATCACTCAGAAGAGAGACAATCTGCAATCATGAGTATTGGTCTGGACTTTGATGAGCATTTGTGTGGATCCCAGACTGGGTCTGGAGCTTATTAATTTGATGATGATGATGATAACTTTGGGCAAATAAAGGGGTATGTGACAGAGGTTTAGAAAACTATGCACAGGCATGGGGAAAGTTGGCAGAGAAACATTTTCCTCTTCTCAGCTCCTAAAACAAGACCCCCGTGAGGATCATCCAGCCAAGCAGGCAGATTCACTTGGACAAAAATTTGTTCCTGGGGGGGGGGGTCTCTCTTCCAACACGGCAGCTCTATGATTCACACGGCGCTTTGGAATTCAACACCACAAATTCCTGTGGTGTCTACTAATTTTTATGGCTTCAAAGTGAGATTAGACAAATTGAATAAGGCTATCAGTTTCTATGCCTCCAGGCAGAGAATCAGCTTGGCTCTTTCCTGAAACAACTCATTTGGTGGAAGGAATAGAATTGTAATTGTAATTGTAATTGTAATTATTATTATTATTATTATTATTAATAATAATAATAATAATAATACCCCGCCCTCCCCAGCCAAGACTGGACTCAGGGCTGCTAACACCCGATATAAAAACAAATTGATTCAAATACAACTTAAAAACAAGATTAAAATACAACATTAAAACATTAACATACAGCCTCATTTCAATGGAAGCTCAAATCAAAAACTTTTTGGGGGATGAAAACGTCAAGTCTTCACCAAGGCCAGCTATCCAGACAGTCCCCAAATAGGAGTTCCATCACAGGAGGAGAAAGGGAAAAAGAAGAGGGGGAGGGAATCAAATTGCAGCGTTGGCAGGGATCCCCAGAGGTCATCTAGTCCAACCGCAGGAATCACGGTGAAAGAATCCCCAACAGATGTCTATCCAGCCTCTGCTTAAAAACCTCCAAAGAACGATAGTCCATCACCTTAGGAGGGAGTCCGTTCCTTTGTCGAAAAGCTCTTACTGCAAAAAGTTCTTTGTCGTGGGCAAGCAAGCTTTTGAGCTGCACAGGTCTCTTCATGGGGCACAATGGGAAACACCACTAGATCACAGGTACTCCTTCGGCAGATCCTTTCCACAGGGTGCAGCATACGCCTCTGACTTTCGACCCCAAATCTCCAGGGTGCCCCTCAGCGCTAAGATTTTCACCTGGTAGCCCTCGGTCCTTCAGATGGCAAATATTTGCTTGTCTTCGCCACAGGAGGATAAATACTGGTGCCAGGTCTCCTGCTCTGGAAAACAGCCTGCACCTGGCCAGACCGCTTCTCCCCTCCCCTTGTTGATGTAAGGGAAGATGGGGGTTTCATAAGCTGTTGACCCAAGGAAGCCCGTCAGATGTTGAAAGGTTCTTCGCAAAACCGTTTACTGGATTGATTCTGTCCCACATCAAAGGCTGGGCACTCAAGCCCACAGTAACCATGAGAATGCCACGGGGGCACAAGGCCTGGGGGAACACGGCGCCCGCCCTCTGGGCATCCACCTGGGTGAAGCTAAGACAGGGTCTCCCGTCTCTCTCAGGTGCATGGGGCCACAAGGAGAAGCATCACCTGGCCATCTGGGGCATCTTTCTGCAGGGCCTGCAAGACAGAGCTGTTCCGCCTGGCCTTTGGGTTTTTTTTTTAAAGATATTTACTGAAGTTTTAAAAAGTTATATAAAAGAAAAAACAATAATACAAACAAAACACAAACAAAAACAAGTATAATTTCAATCCCTTATTTTCTTATAACTTGCTTCCCCGACCTCCTCATACCTCCCCTTTCTGTATTCCAATTTCTAATTATTTAGTTCAGCAAATTCTCTCCCTTAATTTTCATTTAATTTTTGGCCTTTCTTTTCTTTTTACTTATCCATTACAGCTGGAAACCACATAATTTCTAAACCAACATCCTTCTAACATTCATTAATTTTGCAATGTTTCCTAAGATAGTCCTTAAATTTCTTCCATTCTTCTTCCGCTGTCTCTCTCCCCGGTCTCGGATTCTGCCAGTCATTTCTGCCAGTCCCATGTAGTCTATCACCTTCATCTGCCATTCTTCCAAGGTGGGTAGATCTTGTGTCTTCCAATACTTTGCGATGAGTATTCTTGCTGCTGTTGTAGCATACATAAAGAATGTTCTATCCTTCTTTGGCACCAATTGGCCAACCATGCCCAGGAGAAAGGCCTCTGGTTTCTTCAGGAAGGTATATTTAAATACCTTTTTCATTTCATTATATATCATTTCCCAGAAAGCCTTAATCTTTGGGCATGTCCACCAAAGGTGAAAGAATGTACCTTCAATCTCTTTACATTTCCAGCATTTATTATCAGGCAAGTGGTAAATTTTTGCAAGCTTGACTAGGGTCATGTACCACCTATAAATCATTTTCATAATATTTTCTTTTAAGGCATTACATGCCGTAAATTTCATACCGGTGGTCCACAACTGTTCCCAGTCAGCAAACATAATGTTATGACCAATATCTTGTGCCCACTTGGTTTGGACTCAGTCTGACTCTTATGTTTCCCTCCCCTTATGGTCTTGATTTATCGGCTACTTTTAAAATGAGGCTGCATTTTAAATTGCATTTTAACCTGTATTTTAAATTGGTGTTTGTTTGTTTTTCTCCCCCCCCCCATTATGTTTTTACTGTGATTTTATTGGCGATAGCCGCCCTGAGCCCGTCTCTGGCCGGGGAGGGTGGGGTATAAAGTGAATTTACGGTATTTATATTATTATTATTATTATTATTATTATTATTATTATTATTGGGACGCAGGTGGCGTTGTGGGTTAAACCACAGAGCCTAAAACTTGCTGATCAGACGGTCGGCAGTTTGAATCCCCGCAACGGGGTGAGCTCCCGTTGCTCGGTCCCTGCTCCTGCCGACCTAGCAGTTCAAAAGCACGTCAAAGTGCAAGTAGATAAATAGGTACCGCGCTGGCGGGAAGGTAAACGGCATTTCCGTGCGCTGCTCTGGTTCACCAGAAGCGGCTTAGTCCTGCTGGCCACATGACCCAGAATCTGTATGCCAGCTCCCTCGGCCAGTAAAGCGAGATGAGCGCCGCAACCTCAGAGTCGGCCACGACTGGACCTAATGGTCAGGGGTCCCTTTACCTATTATCATCATCATCATCATCATCTGCCAGGGCCCAGTATTGATGCCTGCCCCCAACCTCATAAGATCCCGCTGGATCAGGCCAAACGCCCATCTAGTCCAGCATCTCTTCTCAGCATAGCCAACCAGATGCTCCAATGGGGAACTCAGCCTGTTATGTACTGAAGTTCTCACCCTGGGCCAGCAGGGGGATACTGTAGATAGTTCAGGTCCAAATATGCAAATAAGGGATTGAAAGTGACGTTCAGTGATTGGATAGTTACAGAAAGTTGTTACAGTTGCATTGTAGTGGAGCCCTATATAAGTAGGCTGGCTGAACCCTTCAGTTCAGTTCTGTTCTGGCCTGTGAATAAACAAGAGCTGTTTGAAGAATCGCTGTGTCGTCTGGTATGTTCACCCACAACTTAACACAGCCAGCAGGATCCGAGCATATCAGCATCACTCTCCCCTCCTGGGGTTTCCAGCAACTGGTATTCAGAAGTCTTTTTGCTTCCGACTGTGGAGGACAGGGCACAGCTCTCCTGGATAGTAGCCATCAATATCCCTTCCCTCCTCCATGAAATTGACCAGTCCTCTTTTAAAGCCGTCTAGGTTGGTGGTCCTCACTGCCTCCTGTGGAAAGGAGTTCCATAGTTTAATAATAATAATAATAATAATAATAATAATAATAATAATAATAATAATTTATTTTTAAAAAACATCATTTTATTAAGTTTTCCATTTTAAAAATCCAATCCAATCACACTGAATGTTCCAAATTATACAAATACATATCAAATAGTCCAAATATTCTACCTAAATTATATATTTTTTGTTGGGACTTCCCATGTTTCAGGTTCGGAGGGGCTCTGATCATCTCATATCTCTACTGCCTTGAATAGTCTTTCCAATAGCTCCTTTAAATCTTCCTGTTGTTAGCCTTCCTTCTTTCATGGCCTCTGAGTTGTTTCCACAAGCGAGTTGAAATAAGCAATGATAATAATAATAATAATTTATTATTTATATCCCACACATCTGGCTGGGTTTCCCCAGCCACTCTGGGCGGCTTCCAACAGAACACTAAAAACAGAATAAAACTTCAAACATTAAAGACTTCCCTACACAGGGCTGCCTTCAAAGTCCAGTAGTTGTTTATTTCCTTGACATCTGAAGGGTGGGCGCCACCACCGAGAAGGCCTTCTGCCTGGTTCCCTGTAACTTTGCTTCTCACAGAGAGGGAACCGCAAGAAGGCCCTCAGCACTGGACCTCAGGGTCCGGGCAGAACGATGGGGGTGGAGATGCTGCTTCAGGTTTAATTCTGTGCTGCGTGAAGAAATCCTTTTATCTCTCCTGAAAATCCCAACATTCAATTTCACTGGATTCCAACTTCACCATTCTATGATTCTTTGAGTCTCTTGGTTTGTCCTTTTATTTTTATTTTCTGGCTCAGAAACGTCCACTAGTCTTGCACTGCTGACAGAGCAAGTCAAACCATCTCTTTTTTATTTTTTAACCCTAGCAGGCACTTGGAGGAATGGGTCTGAATTTGTGACCAGTGATGATTTGTTTTCCCCCTAAAATTGAGACATTGGTTTGCTGCTAATGGCTTCCATCAGTCTCCAGCAACCAGGCGCCGTTCAGAATCTTTGAACTACAACTCCCTGGGAACATCTGTTTTGCACCCAGGTTTATGTAGGTATTTATTGCACAAAATTTATACACCACTTAAAAACAGCTCTGTAACTCATTCAAAATATAGAATCACCAATCAACTAAAAACAGATTTTTAGAAGTCCACTTTCTTTCTTTCTTTCTTTCTTTCTTTCTTTCTTTCTTTCTTTCTTTCTTTCTTTCTTTCTTTTTCTTTTATTAAAGTTCTAACATTATAACATCAGACATTGTCATATTACATCACAAAACTTATTATACTGTAATTTTCAACCTGTATGTATACTTTATATATATAAAGAAAAAAGAAAAAGAAAACAAAAAATAATAAGCTATTCAAAACTTTCTCCGAAATCATATATATACCAACACTTTGGACTTCCTGTCTATCCTGTTGTATATTCCTTTGTTTACAAATGAATGTACTCATTGTATATTTCTTTACATTTTATCTAAAACATTCCTATATCAATATGTACCCTTGGTCTTCTTTCTCAACTCGGTCTCTCTCCAACATCAATCAAATGCTTGCATAGATAGCAAACCTTTACTGTATTTTTGAAGATATATCTTATTTCTATCCCACTTTTCCATACATTTTTGTTTTGAGTTGCCTCTCAGGCTATTTGTCAGCTGTGCCATTTCAGCAAATTCTTGTAGCTTGTTATGTCAATCCGTTGTTGTCGGGACTTCTTTTTTTTTAAAAAAAAGATATTTATTAAGTTTTCACAGATTATATAATAACAAAACAATAAAACAAACAATACACACCAAAAAAAGTATAATTTCAATCCCTTATTTTCTTAAACTTACTTCCCCGACCTCCTCATACCTCCCCTTTCTGTATCCCAATTTCTAATTATTAGTTCAGCAAATCCTCTCCCTTAATTTTCAGTTAATTTCTAACCTTTATTTTCTTTTTACATAACCCTTTCAGCTGAAAACCACTTAATTTCTAAACCAGCGTCATGCTAGCATTCATTAATTTTGCAATGCTTCCTAAGATAGTCCTTAAATTTCTTCCAATCTTCTTCCGCCGTCTCTCTTCCCTGGTCTCGGATTCTGCCAGTCATTTCCGCCAGTTCCATGTAGTCCATCACCTTCATCTGCCATTCTTCCTGGGTGGGTAGATCTTGTGTCTTCCAGTGCTTTGCGATGAGAATTCTTGCTGCTGTTGTAGCATACATAAAGAATGTATGCCATCCCTTTGCCACCAAAGTCCAAGGCATTTCCTGCCTTGAAGGAGGTTTTTTTATATGCTATGGCTGCAGCCCTAGAAGTCCACATTCTACATGTCTGAAGAGGCTTGCCTGAACAAAAATGTTTTTAGCAGGTGCTTGAAAAGAGCACAGGGAGAGCGTTTGCCTGGCATCAAGTGGCAGGGAGTTCCAAATTGATTCACTCCCCGCTGGCATCTGCAGGTAGGGCTTGCCTGAGACCCTGGAGAGCCGCTGCCAGCCAGTGTATACAAGACTGACTTAACATAAAGCCGTTTCCACTATTCCTGTACAAACTGGGACCGATCAGATTTGCAGTTCGAAGCATCTGGGAAGCACCAGGTTGGGGGAGACTGGCTCATGTTGCTTTCAAATATAGGGCGTGAGTTGCATTTCTGATTTGGCTTTGAGGTGTTTCATTGTGTTTTTATGGTCCTATCGACAGCCACCCTCGGCTTTATGGAGCCATGAGGCAGGATCAAGAGGGAAAGGAAAAAATCAAAAGCAGACATTGCTGAAATAAACTGTGCCCCGAGTGCCTTTGGAAAGGAAACCTTCCCCCTCATCCATACAAGGCCAGATCATTGCTCCATCCAGAATCATAGAAGTGTAAAGCTGCAAGGGACCCCCAAAGGTCATCCAGTCCAACCCCCTGCAAGGCAGGAATCTCGGCTAGAGCATCCATGACAGATGGCCCTCCAACCTCTGCTTAAAAACCTCCAAGGAAGGAGAATTCACAAGGGAGTCTGTGCTACTGTTGAGCAGCTCTTACTGTCAGAGAGATTTTTCATGTGTTGAGTCGTAAACTCCTTTCTCGTCACTTGAAGCCATGGGTTCGAGTCCTGCCCTGCAGAGCAGGAGAAAATCTTTATTATTTTTTTATTATTTATTGAATTTATATAGCACCCAGTACCTGGAGGTCCCTCTTCCATGTGACAGCTCTTGAGATGTTAGAAGATGGCTCTCCTATCTCCTCTCAGTCTCCTCTTTTTCCTTCTAAACATACCCAACACCTAATGATGGGAGACTGCTATAATGTCAGCTGCATTTTCCAATTTAATTTTTTATTTAGTCTTCAGACCAGCAGCGGCTAGTTTATCAAATGTTAGCTATCCTTGTCTTCCCCACCCCCCAGAAGAAGAACTTTACTTTTTTCTTTTTTCTTTCTGCAAATTCTTGTACGCTGTGATGGCTTTGGTGATTTCTTCCTTGTAACAACCCACAAAATTAGGAGAGGGATCTCTCCACGCTCCCATCAAAGCAGCTAAACCCCAACACGTAAACCAACTTCATCACCAGGGAAACATTTGGTAATTACACATTTCATTTCCTTTTAAAACTTTTTTAGAATAATAATTATATAATAATAATTTATTATTTATACCCCACCTGTCTGGCTGAGTTTCCCCAGCCACTCTGGGTGGCTTCCAATCAAGTGTTAAAAACAATACAGCATTAAATAGAAGATGTAATTAACTGCAAAACACACAAACAAAGCAATGCAGATTCAGAGTGTGTGTGTGTGTGTGTGTGTGTGTGTGTGTTTTACAGGAAGTTGTAAAAAGAGGTTTAAATGGGTATTTCTGAACTAGTAATCAGTTTCGACGGCTGCAGCATATGGCACTGTCTTACCTTAATTCTCCCTAAATTCTGCTTTTGACTAGGCATGAAAAACTAAATTCGCAAATACAATGCAAACAAACAAACAAACATACCTGTCAGGGAACTGACATCTAAAGCGCCGCAGGTGCAAAGGCTCCCTGAGGTTGAGAGAGCAGTAGCAGCGGAAGAGGGAACCAGTAGAGGGCGAGCAAGAACTCCAAGGGAAAGTGAGTCGGAGGGATGGCTCAGAGACGCTTCAAGCGAAACCAGTGGGGAGGTCTCAGGACCTCCTATAGGGACACCCACACCTCGACGGAAACTGTCACGCCGAGAGGCCAGACGACGTGTTTCCGTTAAGGAGCTTTTATGTTGGAAACGTTTCCGAAAGCAGCCACTTTCGGATTCTACTAGTGATTGACGCAGCCATGCTGGAGGGGCTCCGTCACAGGCAGAGGTTTGAAAACCTGATCAAACTCTGAGGGACTTGCATTTTACGCACAAGCAGCTCATCGTCCCATCACAGCAATCCGAAAGTCACCGAAAGCCAGCTTGTGCAGAGAGAAGCATCATGAGCAACCCAGCCGGAACCGGGGGTGCAGGAGCAGCTGGAGGGGGTCCAAGCCTGGAAGAAAGGTACAGAGCGTTGGAGATCCAGTTGGCGCTGCAAACGGCGAGGCTTGAGGAGAGGAGGGCTCAGGATGCAGAAAAGGGAAAGGAGAAAACCACCCCGCTCGCCAGAAAGGTACCAGGATTGGTGCAGAAATTCGGGGGAGATCCCAGGAACTATCATGCCTTTAGAACAGAGATGCAATACGCTCTAAACTTGCAGTTTGATGACTTCCCCGACGAGGAATCGCGAGTGGCGTATGTGATTGGCCATCTCGAATCCGGGGCGAAAGATTGGGTTAGACCCCTGATGGCAGCGAATAATGAGATCTTAAAGGACACGAGGAAGTTTTTTCGTGCCATGGACCTGATGTTTTCCAGCGATATTGAGCAGGGGGTGGTGCGAAGGCAGTTAATGGCTTGCCAGCAAGGAAGCAGATCTGTCCGTGAGTACTGGACTGAATTTACTATGCTGATTCATAAATTGGGGTGGGACCTATCGGCGGAGCCCATCCAAATGCTTTTCGAAGAGGGGCTTTCTTCAACCGTCAAAGATGAGCTTTCCCGGGGGCCCAGGGCGGAGTCTATGGACCAATTAACCAAATCTGCGCTGGCCATAGGAGCGCGCCAGGAGGCGAGGGCTTTGGAAAGGCGGGAAGGGAAAGGAGACCGTTGGAGGGAGTTCCGCATTCCAGACATTCCAGAGCCATCTTTCCCGCCGGCAGAGCCGATGGAAGTTGGAACAGCGCGGGCGCGCGCAGTTTCAAATCCCAGTGAAGGGCGGAAGAAGGAGGGAAAGAGCGCCAAGAGATGTTATCTCTGCCAACAGCCAGGGCACTTTGCCAGAGTCTGCCCACAAAGAAAGGAATGGCAAGGGATGGCAGGAGCTGTTGGGGGAAAGGAAGAGGAAAGCAAGGAGCAAGTAAAAGCCAACGCCTGGCTGCCACCGTCGGGGCACAGCAGCCAGGCCAAAGAGCAATGAAAGTGCCCATGCCAGAACCTCCCAGACCTGCTTTAGTGATAGAGGTGTTACTAGAACTGCCAAACGGACACCCACTAAAGGTCAAGGCGCTTTTGGATTCAGGCAGCTCCTGTAATTTCATGAGTAAGGAGTTTGCAGCTGAGCACCAGATACAGACCATCCCTTTAAGTAACCCCTTGCAGGTGACTACGATTGACGGCAGAGAGCTGTTGGGGGGAGAAGTTAGCCAACAGACTGTCCCGATGATAATGAGAGTGGCAAGGCACACCGAACAGATAGCGTTTAATGTGGCCATCCTGGGAGGAGCGCCCATCATTTTGGGGATGAGCTGGCTGGCGCTACACGATCCGCTAGTGGGCTGGCATCAGAGGGTGGTCTCCTTTGGGTCAGCGCATTGCCTAGAACACTGCAAGGAGGGGAAGGTCTCGGGAGGAGACAGAGTCACCCTAGCGGGGATGGAAGTGATGGGCAAAGGGAAGGTGCCCCCGCAATACGCAGATCTGAGCAACGTATTCAGCGAAAGGGAAGCAGACAAACTGCCACCGCATAGACCCTTTGACTGTCAAATCAACCTACTCCCAGGGGCCCAACTCCCAGTAGGCAAGCTGTACGCCATGTCAGACAGGGAGATGCAGGAGCTGAGGGAGTTCATTGACAAAAACTTGAAGCGAGGTTTCATCAGAGAGTCCCGAGCGGTGGGGGGCAGCCCAGTGTTCTTTGTGGACAAAAAGAACACAGACAAACCGAGACTGGTGTGTGACTTCAGGGCCCTCAATGCAGTGTCGGAGCCCCTGGCTTTCCCTATGCCCCGAATTGACGACATTTTGACCAGAGTAAGGAAGGGAAAGATTTTTACAAAACTGGACCTGCGGGGGGCGTACAATCTGATACGCATAAGGAAGGGAGATGAATGGAAGACCACCATGTTTACCCCTTTGGGAGCCTTTGAATACCTCGTTATGCCCTTCGGTCTACAAGGGGGCTCCGCCTGTTTTCAAGCTTTTATTAACCACGTTCTGGGACCTTTGCTCTACAAGAACTGTGTGGCCTTTTTAGACGACGTGTTGGTGTATTCGGAAGATGAGGAACAGCATGTGAGGGACGTTCGAGAAGTGTTGGGCAGGCTGCAAGCCAACCAGCTGTGGGTGAAACTGGAGAAGTGCCAGTTTCATACCAAGGAGGTGGAATTCCTGGGGTACCGCTTGTCAGACAAGGGATTGGCCATGGATCCAGGCAAGGTTCAAGCGGTACTGGAATGGAAGACACCGAAGACCAAGAAGGACGTGCAAAGATTCTTGGGGTTTGGGAACTTTTATCGGAAGTTCATCAAGAACTTTGCCCACTTGACGGCGCCCATCACCGACTGCCTCAGCAGCAAGAAGAAATTTGTTTGGACGGTGGAGGCGGATCGAGCCTTTGAAGAACTGAAAAGGGCTTTCGCCTCGGAAGAACAACTTCTGCATGTGGATTTACAAAAACCCATGAGAGTGGAAACAGATGCATCCGACCGGGCTATAGGGGCGGTCCTTCTTCAACCGGGGAGGAGTGCGTCGGAGTGGAGACCGTGTGCATTCTTCTCGCGGAAACTGAATAAGTCCGAGAGGAATTACACGGTGTATGACAGGGAACTACTTGCCATTCACGAAGCATTCCGGAGGTGGAGACATTTATTAATTGGGGCACAACACAAGGTGCAAGTGTGCACCGACCACAAAAATTTAGAGTATTGGAGAACAGCTCGAGTGCTCAACCAACGACAAGTGAGATGGGCACAGGAATTCTCCAAATTTAACTTTGAGATTTGTTATGTGCCAGGCCCAGAAAACGTCAGGGCGGATGCGCTCTCACGCAAACCAGAATATTGGGAAGGGGAGGAGGTGATCGAAGAGAGACATGTCATCCCGGAGGACCGCTGGGTGTGTGGGGCGGCGCTGGTGGGGCAACGGGAACTGGTGGAGGAAACGGAAAATGATGAATATGCCCAGGGTAAGCTCAGAGGTCTCAGGGGGGAGGGCGAGAGCCCCGGAGGTTTTGAGGAAAGAAATGGGGCATTGTATTACAAAGGGGCACTGTATATACCCGAAGGTGAATTGAGGGGGAGAGTACTCAAGCAGTTGCATGATAGCCCCACGGCGGGACATTTTGGGCAACACAAAACCATGTGGTTGGTTACCAGGGAATTTTGGTGGCCTAAGGTGAGGGAAGATGTAAGGGAGTATGTAAGAGGGTGTGACCAATGTCAGCGAGCCAAAGGGGAAAGAAGGGCGCCGGCAGGGTTATTAGAACCTTTACCCACACCAGAACGGCCTTGGGAAGCGATATCAATAGATTTTATGACGGATCTGCCAAGGTCCAAGGGGAAAACAGCCATCATGGTAGTAGTAGACCTGTTAACTAAGATGTGCCATTTTGTAGCATGCTCACATGCAGTCACAGCGGAAGAAACGGCGAAGTTGTTTGTGGAACATATCTTTAGGTTGCACGGGGCTCCCTCGAGGGTGATCTCAGATCGAGGCAAACAATTTACTTCCAGGTTCTGGAGGAAGCTCATGAGCTTGCTACACGTGGAAGTTAATTTTTCAACTGCCCGGCACCCTGAAACCAACGGGCAGGCGGAAAGGGCAAATGGCATTCTTCAACAATATCTTAGGTGTTATGTCAATGACAGAGAGAACGATTGGGTCGAAAAGTTGGCGTTGGCAGAATTTGCCTACAATAATGCGGAGAATGTGTCCACAGGGATGAGTCCCTTTTTGGCTAATTACGGGTGTCACCCCAGGGCATTTCCAGGGGAAGGAGGGGAGAGATGGAGCGTTCCAGCGGCTGAACATTTTGTAGAAGAGATGGAAGCCATCCATCAGCAGCTCCAGCTCAACTTAGAAAGGGCCAAGGCACAATATAAGAAGCAGGCAGACAAGAACAGAAGGGAAGGTGAAACCATAAGGGTGGGGGATCAAGTGTGGTTGTCAACCCAAGGGTTGCCGTTCAAAGGGGGTTGTAAGAAACTGAGGCCCAGAAGATTGGGACCCTTTGAGGTGATTCAGCAGGTCAACCCGGTAGCTTTCAAACTCCGATTACCCAACCACATGAAATTGCACCCAGTGTTCCACAGGTCGTTACTGTCACCATACAGGGGGGGACGTGAAGGGGAGCACGTCAGGGGACCAGCCTTGGAAGAGAGGGAACGCCGCAACCATGTAGCGGAAATCCTCGATTCCAGGTGGAAGGGTAATCAGGTGGAGTATTTGGTGGCGTGGGAAGGGGAACCGGAGTCAGAAAACACCTGGGTAAGTGCAGAGGAAGTCAATGACGAGGTTTTAACAGAAACGTTCCACCAAAGGTTCCCGAGGAAACCTCAGCCTATAGCAAGGTTTAGGAGGGAGTATTTCGGCACCACCGATGAGGAAGAGGAAATGGAAGGGTTCGCGGAGTCGGAGTTGGAAGATGGAGTGGACTCTGATGACGAAGAGTACCTAGAGAGTAGGAACAGCAACAAGTGGAAGGAAGTGTTCGCGACGTCGGAAGATGAGGGAGGTTCTTTCAGGGGTTTTACCTCCTCACCGCCAGTAGGAGAGGAGACGGGAGGGGGTGAAGGGGGCCCTGGAGGGGAGGTGGATGTCAGGGAACTGACATCTAAAGCGCCGCAGGTGCAAAGGCTCCCTGAGGTTGAGAGAGCAGTAGCAGCGGAAGAGGGAACCAGTAGAGGGCGAGCAAGAACTCCAAGGGAAAGTGAGTCGGAGGGATGGCTCAGAGACGCTTCAAGCGAAACCAGTGGGGAGGTCTCAGGACCTCCTATAGGGACACCCACACCTCGACGGAAACTGTCACGCCGAGAGGCCAGACGACGTGTTTCCGTTAAGGAGCTTTTATGTTGGAAACGTTTCCGAAAGCAGCCACTTTCGGATTCTACTAGTGATTGACGCAGCCATGCTGGAGGGGCTCCGTCACAGGCAGAGGTTTGAAAACCTGATCAAACTCTGAGGGACTTGCATTTTACGCACAAGCAGCTCATCGTCCCATCACAATACCCAATCCCCTCCCCAACTGTTCCTCACACACATGGGTGTCAACTCCTAGGGGCTGAAGTCCGTTCGCCCTCCCCCCCAAAAATATTTCAGGTGTCCGGGGCCCCCAAGACTGATGGACATTGCCGTTCAAATGGTGCGTGTGTCCCGTGTCATGTCCTTGATTATGTGGGGTGGGGTTTGCCTGGGCCCCCCAATATTGTATTCAAGTTGGCACCCCTGCTCACCCACAATACTATGTGCCCCTACCTAGCAGCCAGGTGGCATTAGCACGAAGGAACCCTCACTTAGTTGCACCTCTCGCATCCTGGCTCCTTTTGCGATGTTGATGAGGACACTCAAGGGGCCAGCGAAGGCCCTTGTTGTGTAACTAAACCTGTCTGACTAACACAGGAATTGGAAGGGGGGACACAGGGCATCATCTAGACTGACCCCCTAGCCCTGCCCACAACAGTGTGTATGTTTGTAAACCATAAGCCTAGCTGCTTTGGGTGAGGAACCCGCTCTGAGGGCTCTTGAAATCTTTCGTCTGTCTTCTTCATCCCTCGATGGCCGACGTCTCTGCCAGCTCTTATTCTCCTTGTCAGAGTGCCCGGCTTGCGGCTGGCAAAGAAATCCCTGGTGCGCCCTCATCTCTTAAATGAACCACAGCGTCCAAGAAACACAGAGTGGGGGTGTGTGAGCTTTTTGCTCTTTTCCCCAAAGCATCCCGGTTGTACTTGGCCATCTAGCGCTTTCGAAAAAGGCTGGAAGCCTCAAGGGAAGTGGGTCAGAAGGAAGTTCCTGACCAAAAATTCAGAGTAGGTTGATTGGCATCTGTCTGTCTCAGGAGACAACGAAGGAGTGCACATTCTGGAGTGAAGTCAAACCGTTGGAAGGTTGCAGGACCTGCTGTGGCTGTAGAGAACGATACAGGAGAGGCATGTTCATGTATGGCGGGGATGTGATAAAATTAAGAAATTTTGGGAAAATATACATGATCACCGAAGAATGGATGCTTTTGAATTCTGGTGTTGGAGGAGGCTCTGGAGAGTCCCATGGACTACAAGAAGATCAAACCTCTCCATTCTGAAGGAAATCAGCCCTGAGTGCTCACTGGAAGGACAGATCCTGAAGCTGAGGCTCCAAGACTTTGGCCGCCTCATGAGAAGAGAAGACTCCCTGGAAAAGACCCTGATGCTGGGAAAGATGGAGGGCACAAGGAGAAGGGGACGACAGAGGACGAGATGGGGGGACAGTGTTCATAGAATCATAGAGTTGGAAGAGACCACAATGGCCATCGAGTCCAACCCCCTGCCAAGCAGGAAACACCATCAGAGCACTCCTGACATATGGTTGTCAAGCCTCTGCTTAAAGACCTCCAAAGAAGGAGACTCCACCACACTCCTTGGCAGCAAATTCCACTGTCAAACAGCTCTTACTGTCAGGAAGGTCTTCCTAATGTTTAGGTGGAATCTTCTTTCTTGTAGTTTGGATCCATTGCTCCATGTTCTCAAAGCTACCAGCATGAGTCTGACCAAACTGCGGGAGGCTGTGGAAGACAGGAGTGCCTGGCATGCTCTGGTCCAGGGGGTCAAGAAGAGGCGGACACGACTAAAGGACTAAACAACAAGCTAGTGGGGTAGGCTCCAGGCACTTTAATGCCATGTGCACAAACTCTCACTTCATAGGGCATCCGGCAAATCTTCAGCTATGGCCAAGGGCACAGAGTGCAGACGCAGAGCTGGAAAGGATTTTCTCTGTTTGACAATTTCAGTGCTGGTTGCAAAGTGAGGGCAAGAGGTTGTTTGGCATGCCAAGGGGACAGATGGTTTGTTTAAAAAGGTTTAACACCCCTTTTGTTCCATGGAAGCAGCTGATCCCAGCACTTTGTCCTTCTTATTTTTTAACAAAACAATGTTTTCATTTTGTATTCCAGAGGAAGACCTCATTGGAGAAGACGACGAGATGCCATCCTTCAGATACAGGCCAAATGGTAAGAGCAGCTGGGCAGAGAGTGTGTTAGAGCCCAAAAAGAAGTGTGTGTGTGTGTGTGTGTGTGTGTGTGTGTGTGTGTGTGTGTGTACGCTCGCATGCTTGCAAGCGGTGATGCTAAGAGAAGGAACATACATAAAAGTGTTGGGCATTTGAAACATGCCACAGAGAGTGTGCAGTGTAGACCACGCAGATGGAAACACTGAAGAGATGCAAAAATATATTTGCATGGTTTAATAACAAAACTCCTCTAACATACATCTTACATAGTGTCTATAATCATCACCCATCCACCCACCAGGAGAGAGTAAGGTATATATCATTCACAATTACTGACACAGCTAATTACAGTGACTTATCAGCACCTGCTACACTGCTAAACAGCTGTGAAAATTAGGTCAGGATATGCACTCCTACTTTTAAAGTTCCTGTGGAACAATAATGAACCCTAACATTTAAACAAGATATTCAACAAAATGTGGCAGCGGCGGCAGCAACGTAATATGAACTAGGACTCCTCACACAGCTTTAATAATAATAAATTATAAAAAACTTTATAAAAAACCCACTCTCCTTGGCCAGGGCAGCTAACACCAATAAAATCACAGGAAAAACATAACAGGAAAAAACCATTTTAAAATGCAGGTTAAAATGCAATTTAAAATGCAGCCTCATTTTAAAAGTAGCCCATAGATCAAAACCTTAAGGGGAGGGAAACGTAAGGGTCAGACTGAGTCCAAACCAAAGGCCAGGCGGAACAGCTCTGTCTTGCAGGCCCTGTGGAAAACTGTTAAGTCCCGCAGGGCCCTGGTCTCTTGTGACAAAGCGTTGCAGCAAGTCGGGGCCAGTACTGAAAAGGCCCTGGCCCTAGTTGAGACCAGTCTAACCACCTTGTGACTTGGGACCTCCAAAATGTTGTTATTTGTGGTCCTTAAGGTCCTCCGCGGGGCATACCAGAGTCCCTCCAGACATCCTTTTTACTGAACATTAATGATTATTTGTGCTCGTGATGCTATCGGAGCAATCAATTGAATGTGATAAAAAATTATCAAGGGGACAGAGTGATTCCCTTGCGAAGGGAGGCTGCAGCATTTAGGACTTTTTAGTCTGGCAAAATGGCAAGCAAGAGAAGGCATTGTAGAAGCTTATAAAATAATGCAATGCGCAGAATTCTTTGAGGGAAAGAATGCGCTTTAAAGTTATGGTGTGCCCACATCCCGGCATGCACTAAAGAAGGGAACCTGAGCATGGACAGCTACTGAGCAGAAAGTCGGCTGTGATAATTAACTGTCATGAATGCTTTAGCTGAGATTCCTGCATTGCTGGGGTTGGACTAGATGCCCCTCAGGGGTCCCTTCCACTTCTATGATTCTATGATGCCAGCAAGCTTTCTGGATCATCTGGGGTGGGGATGGAGTTTTCAGGCCAGGGGAGAAACCTCTAGACAAATGTAAACTCCAGCATTTCTGATTAAGACATTTAAACTTGACACTGATACACAAACACCTCAGCTAGACACACAATAGTCTCCCATTGAGTGTCCCAAAATCCAACTATTCTGGACAACAGCCATACGAGAAATATGTAAAATAACTAAGCAAGTATTAGAAATCACCCCAGAATTGGCCCTGCTAAACATCTTCCAAGACAATACAGTGGTGCCCCGCAAGACGAATGCCTCGCAAGACGAAAACCCACTAGACGAAAGGGTTTTCCGTTTTTCAATGCGCTTCGCAAGACGAATTTCCCTATGGGCTTGCTTTGCAAGATGAAAACGTCTTGCGAGTCTTGCGATTTTTTTCGCTTTCCCCCCTTTTTCTAAGCCGCTAATAGCCTTTTAGCCGCTAAGCCACTGAGCCGCTAATAGCCGCTAAGCCGCTAATAGGGTTGCTTCGCAAGACGAAAAAACCGCTAGACGAAGAGACTCGCGGAACGGATTATTTTTGTCTTGCGAGGCACCACTGTAATGCCCATTTGCACCACAAAGAACTCATAACCCACCTACTTTCAGCAGCCAGAAACATCATAACCAGACACTGGAGAGACCTGTCAGGAGTAAGCATGGACCAAATAGTATGGGAAACAGCCCTACTAGAAAAATTAACCAATAAACTGAAATTGATACGGGGACAAATAGAAGAAGACGCCTTCACCCCTGTATGGCTCCCTTTTATCACATACACAGCCTGACAAGACAATGACAAAAATCCACCAACGGCATACAAATCAATATGGCTAACCTGATCCAAAACACCCACCCACCGCACTCACACATGAAAACAAAGACCTCCACAGCCAACCACAAATGGACAGCCACACCCTAGGCCAACCCCAACCTCTCTCGCTCCCAAAGGAACACAAGCAAATAGCAGAGAACCTGCACAAGCAACACTGAGACAAAACCCCACATATATTAAGTAAAATAGAAACATATTCCTAATGTCTCAACAAATGAAACTGATCTGTAAAAAATGTTACTTGAAAAGAGAGAGAGAGAGAGATTGCACATACTTTTGTAAACCAAGAAAATCTTTAATAAAAATACATTTAAAAACAACAATAGTCTCCCATCCTTGCTTTATGTTCCCTCTCCAATCCAGGCCGGATGAGGACCAACTGCAGTCAGTGCGAGAAGACCTTGACCCTGCAGACGTCCGTGAAAGTCCTGTATGTCTTTGTCGTCTTGCTCATTGTGGCTGTGGTGGTGCTGGCAGCTCTGGGTGAGTAGGAAACACACATCCCTCCTGTCTCTCAGGTTCAGGATACAGAAACAGAAATCATCAAGGGGGTGGAGTTGCTCTACTCTGCAGCAAGGTTGCAGAACCCTGGGACTTTTTAGTTTAGAGAGAAGATCAGGAAGAGGCAACGTGGTGGTTTATAAAATTATTCATTGCATGGAGAAAGCAGACGGAGAATCGTTTTCCTCTCTCAAAAAGCTAGAACCGGTGAAGATCCAATGAAGGTGAATGCTGGAAGATTTGGGACAAGGGAAGGGTTTCTTCGCAAAGTGCATAGTTGTGGGAATGTTCAGGGATGCAGGAGAGAATATATTGTTTGATTTCCAACTTGTGTTAACAAGTTCACAATTTAGCAGAGTAACATTCCCCTTTTTAAACTTGCACAGCAGATGCGTTTGCTCAGGATCGCTAAAGCCTCTAAAATAAGTTTCCTTGGTAATTCCCCCTTTAGTCCCTCATAAAAAAGATAGACACGACACAGTCTTCTATAAAAGTATAAAAAGAGTTTACTCACTCACATTCTGTTCACAGATGGATCCCAGAAGGCAAACTTAAGTTACAAAAGTAATATACACCTGGAAACTATCCCATAAGGAGACAGTCCCTTTGTCCTCTCTTGACTGGAAGCCAAGAGAGCATCTTAGGCTAAGCAGATGTTGCTTCTTCGACAAACATAGTCAGAGAGAGAGATGGATGACCAGTCCTGCTTTTTTGTTACCTGGGCAGGTGAGGTCACACCCACCTCTAGTCATATGCAGAGGAGGTCTGTCCCAGACAGGAGAAACAGGAAGTTCCGACTGGCTGGTCCAGACATCCCCTTTTTATGTCCACTCTAGGGATGTTGTACTTGTCTGCTCTGTGTTTCACATCCCACAGTAGTTAAGCTGTAGAACTCTCTGCCACAGAAAGCAGTGATGGTCACCAACTTGTATGGCTTTAAGAGAGATCCAGGCCCTTTTGGAAGATCCATTTCAGTCAGGGTTTAGGCCTGGTTTTGGCACATTAATTGCTTTGGTCACCCTGTATGATGACCTCTGTCAAGAGAGAGACAAGGGAAACATGTCCCTGTTAATTCTTCTCAACCTCTTTCGATACCATAGAATCATAGAATCATAGAGTTGGAAGAGACCACAAGGGCCATCGAGTCCAACCCCCTGCCAAGCAGGAAACCCCATCAGAGCACTCCTGACATATGGTTGTCAAGCCTCTGCTTCAAGACCTCCAAAGAAGGAGACTCCACCACACTCCTTGGCAGCAAATTCCACTGTCAACCAGCTCTTACTGTCAGGAAGTTCCTCCTAATGTTTAGGTGGAATCTTCTTTCTTGTAGTTTGGATCCATTGCTCCGTGTCCGCTTCTCTGGAGCAGCAGAAAACAACCTTTTTCCCTCCTCTATGTGACATCCTTTTATTACTGCCGACCATGGCATCCTTCTGGAACGACTCTCCGAACTAGGGTTTGGTGGCACCGCTTTGCGGTGGTTCCAGTCCTACTTGGATGGTCGTTGCAGAGGTTGCTCACCAGAGCAAGACGGTCTGAGCATATTACACCAATCCTGGTCCGACTGCGCTGGCTATGAATTAGTTTCCGGGCTCAATGCAAAGTGCTGGTTTTGACCTATAAAGCCTTAAACAGATCAGGACCACAATGTTGGCATACAACCAAGGATCAGGGGGCAATTGGCAGGCCCCCAGCTGGCTCCAGCCCACCAGCTGTCAAGAAATCGGGAGTCACGAAGTCAAGGGTCCGAGGGTCAAGAAGCAAGGAGTCACGAGGTCAAGGGTCCGAGGGTCAGGAAGCAAGGAGTCACAAATTCAAGGGTCTGAGGGTCAAGAAGCAAGGAGTCACGAGGTCAAGGGTCAGGAAGCAAGGAGTCACAAATTCAAGGGTCCGAGGATCAGGAAGCAAGGAGTCACAAGGTCAGGGTCCAAGGGTCAAGAAGCAAGGAGTCATGAAGTCATGGGTCTGAGGGTCAGGAAGCAAGGAGTCACGAAGTCAAGGGTCCGAGAGTGAAGAAGCAAGGAGCCAAATGCAGCAAGGCAGGAAACATGTTGCTGTGGCAAAGAGCCGAAAGGAAATGCTGACCTTATATCCCTTCCCGGCTCTTGCCACCAGGTGCTGTGAGTTACCAATCGGCCTCACCTGTGCAGCCGCACCTTGCCTCCTCAGAACAAACTTAGGAAGGCCCCAATCCTGCAAAGTCCTATTAGTCACAGGGCCCAGCTCCTGCACACACTCCTGACGCACCTCTCTTTCCATCCCAGGCCTCTCTGCCTGGGCGTCTTTCGCTGCATCCAACCTCCTGGACCAGGAAAGGAGGCCCTTCTCTCATCTCTGGGTCTCGGCCGAGACCACCCACTGCCTCTTGGCATGGCTGGCGCACCAGGTGGCCTGGGCTGAGAGCCCTTCCTTGGTCTGAGGCAGCAACGTCCCTGCTTCCCCCAGGTGGCCTTCCCTGCCTGTTGTTTTGGGCAGAGAGAAGCTGCCCTCTCTCTCGAGATCACGTGCCCCAAAGCTGAACTGAACTTGTGGGCCTGGCACACAGCTGAGAGGAGCCTGAGGTTTGGGTCCTGTCCCAGCCCACAGCAGAGCCACGAATTCTGCAGCGCCGGCAGCTGCCTGGGTGGCGAAGGAGCTCTGCGTTCATATATTCATTGGCCTGATCCTCTCCTTACGGTCTTGCAAGAGAATCACAAATCACGCCTAAGGTAGCAGATGCCCGATGCAGATTGTGCAGGCTGATTCAAGAGTCCTCCATTTGCAACTTTCGCTCAGAATGCAGAATTTCGGGTTTGCTTGGTGCAAAATTTCAGGGGTTGTTTGTTGTAGCCCAAGACCACTTTGTTCCAAGGAGTCCTGCCCTTGAGCCAGTTTAGCGGCAAGAACATTCAAGGATCTCAGATGGAGACGCAGTTGTCTATAGAAGTGGGGGCTTCGGCTGGCAACCAAAGTTGCCTAGAGGACAGGCAATGGATGGGCAGAGAAGGCAAGAGCCGGGTTACAAACTGTCAGAGCTGCCTCTAGGTCCCAGCTCACAGAGGACCAACGCTAGTCAGTAATAATGTACAAAAGTCTTTATTGAAGTTCAGTTTCCATTTCCAAGCCGCAGCGTGCAGCTCTACGTCTTAGAACCTAGATCGGCGAAGCTCCGTCTGAGTCTCCACCCCCTGTACACCAGTTTAAGACTCCAGCCTTACTCCACCTCTTCCGTTGCTCTTTCCTCCTCTGGGTCCTTCTGCCCCCCGGGGTCTCCTCCTTTCTGGACTCTTCTGACGCTGACCCCCCTGACTCTTGTCCCTCCTTTCGGCGGGCTTTAGGACCTGGCTCCCTATCCGGGCTACCTGCTGTGCCGCTCGCCTGTACATTTGAACTTGGCGCGCGCGCCCAGCCTCCAACTTTCCTCTTGACCGTTTCCGCGCTCTCCGATGGAGGCGTGGTCAATCCTGACTCATCTCCTCCCGCTGGTGGTGAGCAGCCTGATCCCGATACCTGGGACTCCTCCCCCCCACTGCGCTCTGGTGGGGAAGCTGGTCCTGATTTCCAACTGCTGCTCTCTGAGTCCCCTCTGGCCCCTTCTTCCTGGGGTGTCCCCCTAGGCACCCCCCTTGCTCTGACCATGGGCGCCCCCTTCTGTGAATCTTCCGATTCGCTGGAAAGACTCAGGGACCTCGGACCACTGTCATCGCTTATGCTCCCTTCGGATTCCTCCCCCTCGCTTTCCATTTCCTCCCTCTCCTGTGCCTCTGCTCCTGAGCCCCTGACACAAACGCTTCAGGTTGCGTTTTTTCAGGTTGTGGACCACCAAAACCCAGAAGTACCAGAACGGGTTACTTTTGGGGTTTTGGCGGTCGCACATGCGCAGAAGAGCTAAATCACGCTTTGCGCATGCACAGAAGCACTGAATCGCAACCCGCACGTGCACAGACACGGCGCTGCGGGTTGCGAACGTGCATCCTGCATGGATCATGTTCGCAACTCAAGCGTCCGCTGTACAGTTGTACCTTGGATCCCGAACACTTGGTACTCGGACGTTTTGGCTCCCGAGCGCCGCAATGTTCCTGTTTGCGAATGTTCTTGGGAACCCGAATGTCCAACGGAGCTTCCGATTGGCTGCAGGAGCTTCCTTGCAGCCAATCAGAAACCGCGCCTTGGTTTCCGAACATTTTGGAAGTCGAATGGATTCCGTTCGACTTCCAAGGTACGACTGTATAAGGATCGGTTGCAGGGCTCAGTTGGCCTGCGTTCTAAAGAAGGCAAGATTTCAGCATTGAGTGGAAAGGAGGAAGGCTGTCAGTTTTCTGTGTATGGCTCAGAGCTACACAATGGGTAAAGCTTGGTTATTTATTTATTTTCATTATGTTTTCACATTGCTTGACTGTTAAAAAAAAAAAAAAACACCTCCAAGCAGTTTCCCCCAAAAATGGTAAACACAATAAAATTATCAATAGCGATCAAGAAGCTGCAGTTGGTGCAGAATGCTGCAATATGATTGCTGACCAGAGTGAGGCCTTGCCAGCATACAACACCTGGGATCAGAGATCTGCACTGGTTGCCAATTTTCTACCAGACCAAGATAAAGATGTTGCTAATAGTATAATAAAACCCTTAACAACTTGGGACCAGTTTACCTAAGATCATAATCCTCTTTCTGCATTTGGTAAAAAAAGCTCCCTCTTTTAGTATGGCTTTAGTATAGCAGCGTCTACACTTCGGAACTCCCTGCCTATTGATATAAGGCCTTCGGTGCACAATTTTCAACGGCTGCTAAAAACATTTTTGTTTAGACCCAGGTGTTTAAAAAGTTGCTGCGAGTTCTTTTCTTAGCATATTGTTCATTCCACTTTTTGAAAGCCTTAAAAAAAAACAACCCTCAAATGTTGGATGAATTTTATGAAATAAATAAAGCACCAATACTTTTCTAAGCACCATACAGAGATTGAAACCAGCATGTTCACAATCAGAGAATCACAGCACAAAATGTACATGACATGGGGAGGGAAGAGGAAAGCAAAGCCAATCCTTGAAATTAGTAACTGGAAAGGGAAGTTTGAAAGGAAACCAGATCTGGGTCAGGAGTATTTTTAGAAATAAAGAATCCATTTCTGAAAAATGCCGGAAACTTTGGGAACTATGTTGATAGGCTGCACTGTAAGCATTTTCAACATTGCAAGGTTGGTAAACGAAGCTGAGATTCTGCCTAAAATCTGGTTTGACATAAAAAGAAGATTGAAATCCTACACACACACACACACACACTCTGCATCAACCAAGCAGCGTCACCATTTTTCCACCTCATTTTCCCCAGGAAAGGAAACCTCAAGGGTACAATACAAAGTGAAAAGCGAGGATCAGATAACCAGCTGGCCGGGAGGAACCGGTGGGATACGGTGGACTGCAAGTGAGAAACATGAGTCAGGAAAAGCGGGCGATTGCCAGGAGAAGGGGATGTTTCTTGGAGATGCATTAGCCAAAAGAACGTGAAACAGTTCCGCTCTGCTTAGTCCTTGGCTGCAGCTGGGATCTCCACCCTGGAAGGAGGAGGCGGACAAATTTCAGAGGGTAAAACACAGCAAAACGAGGGGCAGGAGAGCAGGGTGTTCTGCTTGCAGAAAGAAAAAGAGATTGCCCATGTTGTTGTTGTTGTTTAGTTGTGTCCGCCTCTTCGTGACCCCCTGGACCAGAGCACACCAGGCCCTCCTGTCTTCCACTGCCTCCCGCAGTTGGGTCAAACTCATGCTGGCAGCTTCAAGAACACTGTCCCACCATCTCGTCCTCCGTTGTCCCCTTCTCCTTGTGCCCTCCATCTTCCCCAACATCAGGGTCTTTTCCAGGGAGCCTTCTCTTCTCATGAGGTGGCCAAAGTCTTGGAGCCTCAGCTTCAGGATCTGTCCTTCCAGTGAGCACTCAGGGCTGATTTCCTTCAGAATGGATAGATTTGATCTTCTTGCAGTCCATGGGACTCTCAAGAGTCTCCTCCAGCACCATAATTCAAAAGCATCCATTCTTCGGCGATCAGCCTTCTTTATGGTCCAGCTCTCACTTCCATACATCACTACTGGGAAAACCATAGCTTTAACTATACGGACCTTTGTTGGCAAGGTGATGTCTCTGCTTTTTAAGATTCTGTCTAAGATTCTGTTTGTCATTTCTCCCAAGAAGCAACCCACCCCAGAATTCACAGCAATCAAGGTGAGCTTTTGTGTTCAAAGCCAGGTAGCCCCAGGGATAATGTGCTCGCTTTTTGTGTCATCCTTGCAGTCTTCAAGAAGGTGGATTCTATAGCTGACGATGTTAACTCGGCCCAGACGTACTACGAGAAGAAAATCGGGTCGGTCCAGGAGAACCTCCAAGAGCTGGGTAAGTTAGAGGTTTTTCAAGAAAGGTTAGGTGTCCACCTGCCAGGGTTTCCTTGCCTGTGATCCCTGCATTGCAGAGGGTAGGGCTCGATGACCTTTGGGGTCCCCCTCTGATTCTGTGATTCAACTAGCTCAGTATTGATTACAGCAGTTCCCTGTGCTGGACCCAGGGATTAACCCGAGCAATGCAATCCAGGTCTGGTCCCGAATCCAGGCATTCCACAAGGAGTCAGTTCAACAGGGTCAAGGCAGGAAACCAGGCTAGGTCAGGCACAGGGTCTCAGGCAGGTTCTAGCAAACAGCAATGTTGCTCTCACAACCTAGGGCAGGGTCCGACAGCCTTTTATCTCTGTCGGGGTAACAGCCGATCCTGATCCCCCGGCAACTCACCTCCCTGCCTCGCCCGAAGGAGAGCACTCCTCCTGCGAGTACTCAGCTCTCTCCTTCTCTCAGACCTCAGTGTCTGCAGCTCGGGAGACGTTGGTGGGTTACTAGACCCAGAGGCTGCCTCAGCCTCCCCTGACCCAACTGGTAGTGGAGCAGCTGTAAGTGATGGCCCAGCTGGAGGCAACGAGGTCATCCCCGCATCTGGAGCCAGGGCAGGCTCAGGCCCCTGACTCAGCCCAGCTGGTGTTTGTTGCAGGGGAACTGTGCAGACTGGGACTCTTAAGGATCAGGCCCCAGACTAGGTTCAGATGATGCCTAAGGCAAAGGATCGGTGCAGACTGAGACTCCTCTGGTTCCGAGCCCAAGTCCCAGCCCATCACACTCCCCAGACTGAGGTTGCTCCAAGCCCTGCCTGAACATAACAGGGATTCAAACCATGACCTTCTGCATGCCAAGCAGGTGTCCTGCCTTTGAACTACGGACTCAGGTAAACCACAGCCAACCTCAGCCTCCTCCGCCAAATCTAGAAAAGGCTGCAGCCTCAATGTCACCTCCCAGTTGGCTCTCAGGGCAGAGCAGGGAGACTTCCCCCACCTCCACCTGTCTCTAACTCAGCTCCTTTAACAGGCGATGTTGGAAGGGACATCTCCTCTGAGTTATCCATCTGTAGGTACAGGCATGATTAAAATTGCCAGGCTGAACAGGGGGTTGGACTGAACAGGGGGTTGGACTAGATGGCCTTCGGGGGTCCCTTCCAACTGGACAATTCCACGGTTTTGCGCACAGCTAGCTTTCCATGCTGGTATCTGCTGCTGGGATGAGCAGATTCCACCCTGGTGACAATAATAATAATAATAATAATAATAATAATAATAATAATAATTTATTTATTTATTTATACCCCGCCCATCTGGATGGGCTTCCCCAGCCACTCTGGGCAGCTTCCAACAAAATATGAAAATACCGTAATGCACCAAACATTAAAAGCTTCCCTAAACAGGGCTGCCTTCAGATGTCTTCTAAAAGTCAGATACAGTGGTACCTCGGGATGTGAACGGGTTCTGTTCCGGAGCTGCGTTCACATCCCGAATGGAACGCAAGACGCAACGGCATGTCTGCGCATGCGCGGGTCACGTTTCGCTGCTTCCGCACATGCGCATGATGTCATTTTGAGAGTCTGCGCGAGCAGCGAAACCCAGAAGTAACCCACTCCGTTACTTCTGGGTTGCGGCAGAGCGCAACTCGAACGCGCTCAACCCAAAGCACATTCAACTCAAGGTATGACTGTAGTTGTTTATCTCCTTGACATCTGGTGGGAGGGCGTTCCACAGGGCGGGCACCACCACCGAGAAGGCCCTCTGTCTGGTTTCCTGTAGCTTTGCTTCTCTCAATGAGGGAACTGCCAGAAGGCCCTCGGCACTGGACCTCAGCGTCCGGGCAGAACGATGGGGGAGGAGACGCTCCTTCAGAAATACTGGGCCGAGGCCATTTAGGGCTTTAAAGGTCAGCACCAACACTTTGAATTATGTTCGGAAACGTACTATAAATGTAAGCTTCTGTCAGGTGCTCAGGAACAGTTCTGTGCTCGGAGGTCTCTGCTTAGCAGGTCTTGCAAGATCTCGGTCACAGAGGAAATGGATGAGTAAGACTTTGAAACAAGAAGAAGCAACATCTGCTTAATTGCTGAGCAACATGTCTTGTGAGGGAGCGAGAAAGTTTGCTGTCAGTCAGCAAACTGACGGCTGGATTTTGCAAGCATCTGCAAGCGATTGGGACGTCTCTGACTCACTCTCAGGAACCTGAGAAGCCAGTCTAGCAGCCCCCTCCTAAGCCAAGTTCTCAAGGGTCCAGAGGCTCCCACACTTTCTGCGGGGGTGTCACTGTCCTCATGCTTCCAGCTCACCCTCAGTGTTATCCCTCCTACCCTATAAAAAGGATTATCCAGAACAGCGGTTTGAACAACCCACTTGAGAAGATAATAACGCAATGGAATTCTAAACAGTAGCAACTAATTGCATGGTTTTTCTTTTTCAAAATCCAGTTAAAACTATTTAGTTTAATGAATTCCACGAAACAGATGAACTTGATCTAGTGAAACCAGCTTTTCAAAGTCTGATAGTCGTTCATACCTCCAGTCCTGCTCAGCCCAGGGAATTTTGGGGCATTGATGCCCCAACTGCAGAGGCAAAGCAAAGCCATCCTGGCTAAGAGCCACTGAAGGCCCCCTCCTTCTCCAGTACTGGGTCCAATGCATAGCTGTCAACTTACAGTTTTGAAAATAAGGGACCAGCAGCCTTGAAAATAAGGGACCAGCAGCCAAAATAAGGGGCCTGCAGCCTCACCTGTTCCAGGCACTCCAGTCTTCCTGTCCTCCTGCAGTCTGGTCAAACTCATGCTGGTAACTTCGAGAACACTGTCCAACCAACTTTGTAACCAGAGGTTCAACTGAATAGAATCTGAATCACATGCACCACAAGGCCTATGCAGCCTCAACTTAAGATGGCTCCCCGGCCTGGCTTTGCACTGCAAAGTTTGCAGCAGCACGTGCAACAAAATGGTGTCCAACATTCAAAAAACCCCTCAGCTTGCATTAACTAGCCACACACAAGGCATGCAAGCTCCACCCCCCAGTCGTTCTTAGACTTCTTATTGGGTGAGCAACACAGCCAAGCAACACAGTTGGAGCCTCCCTCCTCCCTGGCCGGCAGGGAGGGAGGGAGAGGAGCTGCTTCCTTTGAAATTTGAGTGACATCATTTAAGGGACATCCATCAATAAGGGACAGCAGCGGGACATGGAGCTGGAATAAGGGACTGTCCCTTCAAATAAGGGACACTTGACAGCTATGGTCCAATGCTCTTTCAAAGCCATTTAGGTTTGTGGCCATCACTGCCTGCTGTGGCAGGGAATTCCACAGTTTGCACTGCATGAAGAAGGACTTAATTTTCTCTGTCCTGAATCCAGCTGCAATGGATGTCTGTGATTGCTAGTCTTAAGAGAGAGAGAGAGAGAGAGAGAGAGAGAGAGAGACTTTTCTCTATCTACCTTGTCCATGCCAGGCATACATTTATAAACTTTCTCCTACTTGGGGACTTCCCTGGCTTTTTTCCGGCCCACGTAGGACCAGTCTGGATAGTTGGCCTTGGTGAAGATTTGATGTTTTCATCCCCAAAAAGTTTTTGATTTGAGTTTCTACTGAAACGAGGCTGCATTTTAATGTTGTATTTTAATCTTGTTTTTAAGTTGTACCTTAATCAATTGTTTTATATCTGGTGTTAGCCTCCATGAGCCCGGTCTTGGCTGGGAAGGGCGGGGTATAAATAAAATAAAATTACAATACAATACAATACAATACAATACAATACAATACTTCTGTCATATACAAGAAAGCCCCAATGCTGCATCCTTTGTTCATAGGGATCAATCTCCTTACCCTTTTCTGTGCTTTTCCCAGCTGTTCAATACCCTTTTTGAGCTGAGGCGACCAGAACGGTGCACAGTAACTGGGCAGATTTGCAGAGTTTTATTTCCGTAGTGCGTTCTGCCGTTTAGCTATGGGGCCTGGTCAAGGCCTGGTCAACTGCTGGGTATGTGCTAGAAGCTGTTTAACCAACCTGCTTTCTTTCTGCACCCCACCCTCCAATCCAGATCAGAAATCCCTGGGCAACTGCTCCTTCTGCCACGATGCAGGCCAGCTGGGACAGGAGATCAGCAGACTGCAGGAGGAGCTGGAGGGCATTCAGAAGAAGCTCTTGGCGCAGGATGTGTTGCTCGACCGAGCTGGCCAGACGCACCAGCAGCTCTCGTCCGCCAGCAACAAGATCAACGACGAGGTGGACGGGTGCTTCTCCGCCATCCAGCGGGTCAACCAGAGCCTGGCGCTCTTCCTGGCACAGGTGAGGGGCTGGCAGGGGGCCACTTCCGAGCTGGGCAGCTCGCTGAAGGAGCTGTCGCAAGAGCGCTTCGACATGGAGGCTGCCGTGCAACAGATGAACTTCACCGTCGGCCAGACCTCCGACTGGGTGCACATCCTCCAGAGGAAGATGAACGAGGAAACCTTGACGCTGCAGAAGATCGTGTCCGACTGGCAGAACTACACCCGCCTGCTGGGGGGCTTGAGGACCACCTCCTCCAAAACGGGGGAGCTGGTCAAGGGCATCCAGACCAGCCTGGGCATCACCTCGCAGAGGATCGGGCAGAACTCGGAGGGCATGCACGACCTGGTTCTGCAAGTCATGAGCCTGCAGTTGCAGCTGGACAATGTCTCCTCCTTCCTGGACGACCACGAGGAGAACATGCATGACCTCCAGTACCATGCCCGCTACACGCAGAACCGGACGGCCGAGCGCTTTGAGACGCTCGAAGGACGCATGACCTCCCACGAGATCGAAATCAGCACCATCTTCACCAACATCAACGCCACCGACAGCCACGTCCACAGCATGCTCAAATACCTGGACGACGTCCGGCTCTCCTGCACGCTGGGCTTCCATGCGCACGCCGAGGAGCTGTACTACCTGAACAGGTCGGTCAGCCTCATGCTCAGCACCACCGACCTCCTGCGCGAGCGCTTCAGCCTTCTCAGCGCCCGCCTGGACTTTGATATCCGCAACCTCTCCATGGTCATGGAAGAGATGAAGGCGGTGGACACCCGTCACGGGCAGATCCTCCGAAACGTCACTGTCTTGCGAGGTGAGAAGCGGCGATGGGGAGGCAAGCGGGAGACACAGGGTTGTTTTTATCATTACTTGTTAAATTCATTAGCCACCCTTTTTGTGAGGGCGACTCAAAGCGACTTACGAAAAATAAAGCTGTAATAGATGCATGCATTAAAACCGGGAGACAGGATATACCATATTTTTCGCTCCATAAGACATGGGTGGCGTTGTGGGTTAAACCACAGAGCCTAGGACTTGCCAATCAGAAGGTCAGCGGTTCGAATCCCCACGATGGGGTGAGCTCCCGTAGCTCAGTCCCTGTTCCTGCCAACCTCGCAGTTCGAAAGCACATCAAAGTGCAAGTAGATAAATAGGTACCGCTCCGGCGGGAAGGTAAACGGCGTTTTCGTGCGCTGCTCTGGTTCGCCAGAAGTGGCTTAGTCATGCTGGCCATATGACCCGGAAGCTGTACGCCGGCTCCCTCGGCCAATAAAGCAAGATGAGCGCCGCAACCCCAGAGTCGGCCGCGAGTGGACCTAATGGTCAGGGGTCCCTTTACCTTTTTAAGATGCACCTGACTATAAGACGCACCTAGTTTTTAGAGGGGGAATGCAAGGGAAAAAATATTCTTTAAAGGGAGCGCTTAGCAGAGCCTGTATGCATCCCAGGCTCTGCTCAGCGCTCCCTTTCACGAGCCGCGTGGAGCGTGTGTGCGCCGCTTGCAGGCTTTTCCCGAGGAGGGAGAAGGGACTGATGGGCTGCCCTTCTCCCTCCTTGGGGAAAAGCCCCCAAGAGCTGCACACACATCCAGCAGGATGAGGGCTCCTCCAAGAGCCACGCTCCCTTTAAAGAGCACACGGAGCGTGTGTGCGGCTTTTTCAAGGGAGCACTGAGCAGAGCCTCCCGCCTGCATTCGCTCCATAAGATGCACACACATTTCCCCTTACTTTTTAGGAGGGGGAAAGTGTGTCTTATAGAGTGAAAAATACGGTGCATTAAAGGATCTCACCCACTCTAAAATGCCATAGACAGTTAAAAGCCTAGTTGAAATTGTTATTACTATGATTATAATTACAGTGGAACCTTGGTTCTCAAACGCCTTGGTACTGAAACATTTCAGCTCCCGAATGCCGAAAACCTGGAAGTAAGTAAGTGTTCCGGTTTTCAAATGTTTTTCGGAAGCCGAACGTCCATGTCAGCTATTGTTTCCGGGGCGCCTGCACCAATCTGAAGCTGCGCCTTGGTTTTTGAACGGACTTCTGGAACAGATTGCGTCCGAGAAGCAAGGTACCACTGTATTTATATCCCAGTTTCTTCCCCGTCTGGGACTCAAGGAGACTTACACAGATGAAGGAATGTTTTTGCAAAGTGCTTGAAAATATGCAATGAAGGGGCCAGGCAAGCTTCTCTGGGGAAAGCTTTCCACAAATGGGGGGCCACCACAGAAAAGACCCCTTCTCATATTGCTGCAGGTGCCTTCTGTGCTAACCACTAATCACCTGCAGAGAACTTTTCATTTCCTCCAGGCCTATTCAGACAATTAAATGTACATCCTTCCACTATGGTTAAATGAGGTCTGTTTTTAACTTTGTGTGTTTGTTCTGGCATGCTTTAGGTTTCTATTGCTGGAAGCCACTTTGACCTATTTTTCATGCCACTGGGGTATACAAATATTTTAATTAATGAATGAAACAATGAAAGACATCTTCCCTGCTCCCATGGCCAGTGCAAGGGCTCTGTGCCCTTCCCACGCCAGGGGGTCTCGTGACCCCACGTGACCCAGTTCAGACTCAGGGAGGCCTAGATCCTGACCTGCACACTGTAGATTTATAGGGACCACTCTAGCCACCCAGCCACCCATGGAACAGAGTGGTAAGGGCTGCTTTCAATGCATGGCTTTGGATTTTTGCAGCCTCTCCTGAATTTCCAGAGCAGGTTTACTTGGGTTGCAAAACCCAAATAAATAGATGAGTCACGGGCTTGGGCGACAACCTCTAATATTTCGTAAGCTTGTTTTTGCCAATTTGCAGAGCTGTCTTTCCCATCAGCTGCTGGCCAGTCGAAACAAGCTTCATTCAGGGACTAATCAAAGTGGGTGTCCATATAAGAAAAGAACGTAAGAAAATCTGCTGGACTCCGAAGCATTGCTGCCTCTGACTGTGATAGCCATCAATAGCCCTGTCCTCCTCCATGGATTTGTCTAATCCTCTTTTGAAGCCATCCAAGTTGGTGGCCATCCCTGCCTCCTGTGGCAGGGAGTTCCATGGGTTAACTGAGCTGCATGAAGTCTTTTCTTCAATCTGTCCTGAGAAACAAAATCCTTCACTTTCTCCATGGCATGCTTAATTTTGTAAACTTCTATTATGTCACGTCTTCCTTGCTATTTCTCTAAGCTAAAAAGTCCCAAACCTTTCTTCAGGAGGGAGTCACTCCAGCCCCTCAATCATTTCTGTTGCCTTATTCCAGATTCACTAATCAGGATAGCTATAAAAACTCTCAGTGTCTGGGCCGAACGATGGAGGTGGAGATGCTCCTTCAGGAGTAGATCACACCAGGCATAAATTTCTAACTTTCTATCATGTCGCCTCCTGCTTGCTTTCCCTATAAACTAAAAAGCCTCCAAACTCTTCAAAAGCACACCAGCACAAATAGATAAATAGGTACCAATGTGGCGGGAAGGTAAACAGCATTTCTGTGCGCTCTAATTTCTGTCACGGTGTTCCATTGATCTAGAAGCGGTTTACTCCTGCTGGCCACACGACCCGGAAAGCTGTCCGTGGACAAACGCCGGCTCCCTTGGCCTGAAAGTGAGATGAGCGCCACAACCCCATAGTCACCTTTGACTGGACTTAACCATTGAGGGTTCCTTTAAAGGTAAAGGTAAAGGGACCACTGACCATCAGGTCCAATCGTGGCCGCCTCTGGGGTTGCGGCGCTCATCTCACTTTATTGGCCGAGGGAGCCGACGTGCAGCTTCCGGGTCATGTGGCCAGCATGACTAAGCCGCTTCTGGCAAACCAGAGTAGCGCATGGAAATGCCATTTACCTTCCCGCCAGAGCGGTATCAATTTATCTACTTGCACTTTTGACGTGCTTTTGAACTGCTAGGTTGGCAGGAGCAGTGACCGAGCAATGGGAGCTCACCCCGTTGCGGGGATTTGAACCGCTGACCTTCTGATCGGCAAGTCCTAGGCTCTGTGGTTTAACCCACAGTGCCACCTGCATCCCAACCAGGGGTCCTTTACCTTTACATTATCTAACCCCTTGAAAAGGCTGCCAGGCCATGAGCGACCTAGGCATCAAGTGTGCCAGAGGCAAGTCACAATGCCAGCCTTCCTTCATCTGTTCGCACATGAACACGGCGTTTGGGCGCTGCAGCGTTCAGGACGTGGTCCCCACAGCTGGTTCCCATTTGACACGCACTGCAACATGCATCATAAAAACACACAGGCCGTTGATTGGAAGCAGCTGAGTGTCAGCGCTCTGGCTGTGGCTCCGGCCTCCCGGGGTGGAAGGAAGGAGGGTCTGCCTTTTAGGAAGATGCTTCACTCATTGCAGCAGGGAGTGAAAGTCTGTGCCGTGTGGGGGGACCCTGCTGCAATGCAAGGATCTGCTCAGACCCCCCCAAGGTGCGCTGCTGCTGCTGCTATGGCTGCTGTCTCAGCGCATTGGACTTTTTGCACACCGCCGAAATTCCAGACCTGGGTCCGTGCATAGTTAAACTGTGGAACTGCCTCCATAGTCAGAAACAGCAAAACTTCTGAAGCTCAGTTGCTGGAAATCACAGGAGGGAAGAGGGGAGGCGGTGAAGGTCCTGTGTGAGTGTCTGGAGGTGGTTGGAGGGTGGATGGCGGCTAACAGATTGAGGTTGAATCCTGACAAGACAGGAGTACTGTTTTGGGGGATGGGGGGCAGGTGTGGAGGACTCCCTGGTCCTGAATGGGGTAACTGTGCCCCTGAAGGACCAGGTGCACAGCCTGGGAGTCATTCTGGACTCACAGCTGTCCATGGAGGTGCAGGTCAGTTCTGGGTCCAGGGCAGCTGTCTACCAGCTCCATCTGGTACACAGGATGAGACCCTCTCTGCCAGCCGACTGTCTCGCCAGAGTGGTGCATGCTCTAGTTCTCTCCCGCTTGGACTACTGCAATGCGCTCTACGTGGGGCTACCTCTGAAGGTGGCCCAGAATCTAAAACTAATCCAGAGTGCGGCAGCTAGACTGGTGACTGGGAGCGCCGCCGAGACCATATAACACCGGTCCAGTACACCCGAAGGAGCATCTCCACCCTGGACACCAGGGTCCAGCTCCAAGGGCCTTCTGCCGGTTCCCTCCCTGTGAGAAGTGAGGTTACAGGGAACCAGGCAGAGGGCCTTCTCGGTGGTGGCGCCCACCCTGTGGAATGCCCTCCCATCAGGTGTCAAGGAAATAAACAACTATCTGACTTTTAGAAGACATCTGAAGGCAGCCCTTTTTAGGGAAGTTTTTCATGTTTTATCTTTTATCATGTTTTTAATGTCCTGTTGGGAGCTGCCCAGAGTGGCAGGGGAAACCCAGCCAGATGGGCAGGGTATAAATAAGTTGTTGTTGTTAATGGGTGGGCCATTTCTTCAGCCCCCTCACCCAGCTGCAAGGTGCGAGAACATGAGCCAGAGTTTTGGGGTGTGAGCTGAGCCGGAATCAGGCTGGGAGGTGGAGACACAGAGACCTGCTTGCTCTGTGCTGAGTCCAAAGCTCTTGCCCAACAAAACCACATCCCCCATAGACTGGAATTCTTTGCGATGAGGAAGGTGATGGCCAATCTCCTGATACCCTGAGGGTGGGAGGAAGGGAAGTGTTGGTCTCCTAGGGTGGGAGGCTGGGAGAAGAAAGGAAATCTCCCAGGTGAGAGCTGGGAGGGGCTACTACCTTTACAGAGAAACATAGAATCTTAGAGTCGAAGGGCATCCAAGACTCATCTAGACCAACCCCCTTCGAGGAAGGAATCTCCACTAAACTAACTTGTGGGAAGTAGAGAACTAGCTTTAAGAGAGGACGACATGTTCTGTTTGTACTTTCCGGAGCTGTTCTTGTTTTTTTTTTACATTCGTCTCATCCAGTATTATGGGGGGGGGGACCTTTGATAAAAATCTTAATAGGCAAGGTAACTGTGGGAATAACCAGTGCCTCTTTTTTTGGAAAAAGGTGCCACCCTTTTAACATTTGGGGAAAATGTGATGGTACTGCGTACAACCTTGAGTACCCCCAGAAAAAAGCACTGTAATGCTGCACCTAATCCAGAATGCGGCAGCTAGACTGGTGACTGGCTGCCGAGACCACATTACACCAGTCTTGAAAGACCTACATTGGCTCTCAGGACTTTTCCGGGCACAATTCAAAGTGTTGGTGCTGACCTTGAAAGCCCTAAAGGGCCTTGGCTCAGTAGATTTGAAGGAGCGTCTCCACCCCCATCATTCTACCTGGACACTGAGGTCCAGCGCCAAGGGCCTTCTGGCAGTTCCCTCACTGAGAGAAGCCAAGTTACAGGGAACCAGGCAGAGGGCCTTCTCGGTAGTGGCGCCCTCCCTGTGGAACGTCCTCCCATCAGATGTCAAAGAGATAAACAACTACCTGACATTTAGATGACATCTGAAGGCAGCCCTCTTTAGGGAAGTTTTGAATGTGTGCAGTGGCGTAGCGTGGGTTGTCAGCACCCGGGGCAAGGCAAGTAATTTGCGCCCCCTAACCCGTGGATTTGCTCCCCCTAACCCCCAGATGTTGCGCCCGGTATGACCGGCCCCCCCTGCACCCCCCACGCTACGCCACTGAATGTGTGACATTTTAATGTATTCTTAATCTTTGTTGGAAGCTGCCCAGAGTGGCTGGGGAAACCTAGCCAGATGGGCGGGGTACAACTAATAAATTATTATTATGATGTTCAAATCCAGCTTGCAGGTTTCCCATAGATATCTGACTGGCTTCTGTGAGAACCGGATGCTGAGTTAGACCGACCATTGGCGTCCTAGAATTGATGCAGTCGACAAAGTCTGATACTGGTCTGAATCTCCCTAGCTGCTTGGAAGTTGGCAATAGTCAGTGATGACAGCACTCTGCATATGCTCAGAGTCCCCCTTTATTTCTCCCGCACACCTTTCAGGACAAGAGTTCCTGATTTTGGAGCCAAGCCTTGGATCAAACAAAGCCCTAGATTTGGGGTGCCAAGCCGGGACCTTCATCGCCCCGCCCATCTCCCTTAAATTTTGAGCCTCTTAGGATCTTCCCGGTTGCCGCAGCTTCAGCAAAGTCTCCCCCACTTCCCTGGCCCAGCTGCTCCGAGTGCTGTTTATCCTTCCTGCTGCTGAGCTCTGTTATTTTAAATTTTTTTTATTGCTATGGAAATAGAGTGCAATGCACAGCGAGCTGGCGCAAGCCAGAACCACCCCTGGGTACCGCCTCAGACTGGCCAGTTATGTGCGTGGCCTGGCAGGATGGTCTGAGTCAATACAGGATTGCGTCCCAAGCCGGCGGAGCTGTGAGCTTGCAAAGGCCAGCTGGGGCGGCCGAACCTCCTGGAGGTTTTCTTTGGCTTTCTCTGGGTGGGAGGGGAGCGCTCGAGGCTGCTGTTGATCTCTCTGCTTGCAGATCCCAGCACATTGAGTTCCCAGACCCTCCCCGCCAGGTAGCCAGATCTAAGCAGTCCCAGGCTGGATCCTCCCCTCTTCACCCTCAGGTTGGCAAGGAGAACATCACACAGTTGCCCGTGACATGTTGCAGAAAGACACCGGCCCAGAGGCGCCTCCGGGCAGTCTCTGGGAGACCTGTTTGTTTGCAAATGTCCCGGGCTCAGCTTCCAAATCCTAGAGGCCCAGCAAAAGAGCCAAGAATATCAGCAAGACTGCTTTGCTTCTGTCGACCCTGTTAACGGAGAAATCTGAGGGCTCCCTTGGACAAAAAAGCAAGGACCCCAGCCAGGAAGACCAAAGGAGTAGGCTTGGTCTTGATTGAAGACGGTCACTACAGGACTCCCACCTGCTCCAAGGTGAAACAGGATGGAAGCCCCAAAGAAAAGAGAACCCAAACTTTTATTAGCCGCTAATCTCCATGTTACACCCCCCCCCCAACTACATCACTAATACATCATGGGTACATCATGAAAGGGGAGGTCTGGTGGCAGGAATCTGAGCATCCTGGACCCTGCCCCATGGTTCCCCTTGCCCTCCACCAAACACCCATCAAGTGTCACAAAAGAGATATTTACGTTTCCCTGTTTGGCAGCCAAGTTCATCCCACCCTTTTGTCTTCATCTGAGTTTGTTATTTCTGGAATGGCTACCTGTCTGGCACTCAGGTATCAGGAGGCCAGGGATTATCCCTCAGGCAGAGGGGCTGCTGAGGAGCTGAGCTCATATGTCTAGACGAATTTCTGAAGTTTTCCCAGTGAGCCAGTACATAGGAACATTTATCAGTGAATTGTTGCATTTGGTATCGTGCAGCAGAGGCCCTTTGAATAGATAGGAAGAAACTGTGATGAAGTGTTTTGTGGGGACAAATCACAAAAGTCACAAAAGTGATTGCGCTGGTTTTGGTAGTGGGCTGCATGTGCATGATATCTGCTGGAGGGGCAACCCCCCCCAAAAAACCCTATACATAAATTCCTGCAACAGCCCTGATCCAGCAGTTTCTCCTTATGTCTTCAAACATGGTATAATGTGTGGATGGACAGCTGTGAGTCCAAAATGACTCTCAGGCTGTGCACCTGGTCCTTCAGGGGCACAGTTACCCCATTCAGGACCAGGGAGTCCTCCACACCTGCCCGCCCCCTGTCTCCCAAAACAGTACAGTGGTACCTCTGGATGCAAACGGGATCTGTTCTGGAGCCCCGTTTGCATTCTGAAGCCAAAGCAACTCGCATCTGCGCGTGCGCGGGTCGTGATTCGCCGCTTCCACACACTCCTGTGACGTCACTTTGAGCTGCGAAACCTGGAAGTAACGCGCTCCGTTACTTCCGGGTCGCCGCAGAGTGCAACCCGAAAACACCCAACATGAAGCTACTTCAACCCGAGGTCTGACTGTACATCTGTCTTGTCAGAATTCAACCTCAATCTGTTGGCCGCCATCCATCCTTAGTTGTTGCTCTTACAACTCAGATCATTATTTTGGGATGCCGATGAGGATATTCAAGTGGTCATTTTTCTTACACAGAAACCTGTACGGTTCAGCAATCTCTTCTATAGGATCCCAAGCCTCACTGGGCACAGGAGGCCAATAATTGGAAAGGGGACCCAGGGCATCATCCAGACTGACCCCCATCACAATCTCATAGTGGTACACTGCCCTAGATGTTGTTGCATTGTTTACTGTCGCTGACCCCATGTTTCCCTCTCTTCCTATCCAGGTGTCCCTGGCCCACCCGGCCCTCGAGGATACAGAGGCGACGTTGGCGTCAAAGGGCCGACTGGGAGCAGAGGAGCGAAAGGCGACACCGGGAGCCTGGGGCCACCAGGGCCCCCCGGAGCCCAGGGCCCCCCAGGCAACCCGGGCCCTGCAGGCGAGAGAGGCCTCGTGGGCGTGAAAGGCCTCCCTGGCATCAAAGGGGCCAAGGGGAGCTTCGGACAAGGGGGCGCCAAAGGGCAAGCGGGCCCCAAGGGCGATGTGGGGGCCCCAGGACCTGGGGGACCACCGGGACCAGCTGGACCTCCTGGGCTGCAGGGGAAGCCGGGAATCCCAGGGAAAATGGGGCCGCCGGGCCCAATCGGGCCGACCGGGCCAAAAGGGGACCCTGGGATCCAGGGGCGGCCGGGGTTACCAGGGCCCCCGGGGCCCCCGGGAATGTGAGTGGTTCCTTTGGCCCCCATACAAAAGGTGTGGGGGTAGAAGTGTTGGAGGTGGACAGGCGGACAGACTCTTTTCAACTGCCCCCCACATCCAGTGCAGCCCCACTCCCCAGCTCCTCATTTATTCTGCACAGTTCGGGGCACTGTTTGCAGCAGCTTCGGGGGAACTGGAGAACCATCCAAGGCGAAGAGTTGCAGCTGCTAAACCCTCCCGCCTCGTGTCGAGCACCTTCTTTGCCTGCCCCCCAGCCCAGGACCACTGAGATCGAACCGCTAAACAGATCCCCAGATCCCTGGCTATTTGCCCTTCCAAAGACTCCTTTGGAAGTGAGCCAGTGTGGAGTAGTGGTTAAGAGCGATAGACTCGTAATCTGGGGAACCGGGTTCGTGTCTCCGCTCCTCCACATGCACCTGCTGGGTGACCTTGGGCCAGTCACACTTCTCTGAAGTCTCTCAGCCCCACTCACCTCACAGAGTGTTTGTTGTGGGGCAGGAAGGGAAAGGAGATTGTTAGCCGCTTTGAGACTCCTTCGGGTAGTGATAAAGTGGGATATCAAATCCAAACTAGTACTCCTCCTCCTCCTCCTCCTCCTCCTCCTCCTCCTCCTCCTCCTCCTCCTCCTCTTCTTCTTCTTCTTCTTCTTCTTCCTCTTCTTCTGTCAACCTACGCGTGAGCCAGGGAAAGATGGGAGGGTGTTTTCCATTGCAGTGGAAGAGCAAAATTTGTGCATGTGTGTGTGCTGGGCCTGGGGTTTAACCTGAGCAATGCAATCCGGGTCCAGTCCCGAATCCAGGGATTTCACAAGGAGTCAGTCTGACAGGGTCAAGGCAGGAAACCCGGCAAGGTCAGGTAAAGGATCTCAGCCAGGTTCCAGCAAGCAGCAATGTTGCTCCTGCAACCTGGGGCAAGGTCCGACAGCATTTTATCTCGGACGCGGTAACGGACGGTCCTGATCCCCCGGCGACTCACCTCCCTGTCACGCCCAAAGGCAAGCACTCCTCCTGTGAGTACTCAGGTCTCTCCTTCTCTCAGATCTTAGTCTCTGCAGCTCGGGAGACGTCAGTGGGTGACTAGACCCAGGGGCCGCCTCAGCCTCCCCTGACCCAACTGGTAGTGGAGCAGCTGTAAGCGATGGCCCAGCTGGAGGCAACGAGGGAATCCCCGCATCTGGAGCCAGGGCAGGATCAGGCCCCTGACTTGGCCCAGCTGGTGCTTGTTGCAGGGGAACCTGTGCAGACTGGGGCTCTTCAGGATCAGGCCCCAGACTAGGTTCAGATGATGCCTGAGGCAAGGGATCCGGTGCAGACTGAGACTCCTCCAGTTCCAAGTCCAAGCCCGAGTCCCAGGCCATCACAATGTGTAGATTTGGGTGTGCACATATGTGCGTGTGAAAGGTTGCCACCTTTTCCCCTTGCCCTGCTCCTGCGCCTTTTAGCAGCAGCCCAACACATAAAAATGCATCGTTAAACTATGGAACTCCCTTCCACTGGAGATGGCCACCAACTTGGATGGCTGCACAGTCAGAGGCAGCCATGCTTCTGAACACCAGTTGCTGGAAGTCGCAGGAGAGGAGAGGGCTCTCATGCTCAGATCCTGCTAACAGCCTTCCCATTAAGGTATCTAGTTGGCCCCTTTGAGAACAGGATTCTGGACTGACCTGACCCAGCAGGCTCTTCTTAGCTGGAGATACTCTTCCTCCCTCCTGCTCCCATGGGTGGAAAAGCCTTAGCTGCTACATTTCCGGATGCGGGTTGTTGCAGAAAGCAGAAGAGCAGGGCAGGCGGCACAGATGTTCAGCGCTCCCGGTAGAACGTCTGCAGGCTGTTTACCACCATTCCGGTTTCTCCCACAGCAGCAGAAATGGAGAGATGGTTAGGACAGGCCATAGTTCATTGGTAGAGCCCAGGCTTTGTGTGCAGAAGAAGGCCTCAAGTTTGATCCCTGGACTCTCCAGTTGAAAGGCAGTAGATCAGGGACGGATATCTTGCTTTGCACAAGACCCTTTTAGGCAGAGCTGCTGGCCGTCAGAGTAGTTAGCCACACTGCAAGGCAGGTTTGGAGACGGCCTCATCAGTCACTAAGGGGGCAGAACAGCTGCCTTGAGTGCAGAAGGTCTCGGGTTGAACCCCCAACAGCATGTCCAGGTAGAGCGGGGAGAGACTCCCATGAACCCAATGGCCTTCCTCTGTTGGCTGGAATCACAGAATCGTGGGACAGAACTGCAGAGTTGGAAGGGACCCTCCAAAGGCCATCTAGGCCAACCCCCTATTGCAGCTGAATAATCCCCAACAGGTGGCCACCCAGCCCCTGCTTAAAAGCCTCCAGTGATGTCCTGAGGAGGCTGACCTGTGACTCTCCAGGGACTCAGCCAGAGGAGAGTTTTTCCTCCAGAACCTTCTGGAGATCCTGCCAGGGACTGAACCCGGAATCTTTCACGTGGAGAGGCTACAGAATTCCGTCTGAACTTCTGGGCTGGATCCACAGAACCGTGATCTAGCCTCTCTCACCTTCGCACAGTGAACACCCCCGTTTTAGGAACTGGTGCCCCACCACCTGCAGGTCAGCCAGGCAGTGTGCCAACATGCCAGCTTTGGCTGAGTAAGACCTCGGTGGGCTGGAGGCAGCTGCAGACGCCCCAAAAGGGTGTGTGTGCGCCCCACAATCCCAAAAGGTGCCCCAAGGTACCTTCTGCAGCAAAGCAAAGGACTGTGGGGCGCAAGCTCATTCACCCTCCAAAATATTGTCGCCCCACAAGGCGGCCCGTTCTTGCGACAGCCGTGCGTGTGTTGTGAGGATCGGTTGCAGTGCTTCCTGTTGCGTGCGTGTTGTGTTGTTTCTGTGCGCCCATGCGCCCGTTCCATGGTGCAGCTGGTTTGAGTCATCAGTCCCCCGCCGATGTGTAACCCTGGTATCCATGTATCATGTAACAGCAGCCACATGTATAATTTCCAGACCAATAAAGATACAGATGTAGAAGTCTCATCGCCTGACTCCCTTGGGCACAGGGCAGGGGGTGGCACAGGGTGGGCACCCCCTTAAAACCAAGGAGAGACGGAGGGCAAAGGGGTCTCAGCTGGCAGCCTGCATTCAATCAGATAACTTTTTAAAGGCTTCATAAAGAGTTTGATATAAAGAAAGAGTTTGATATAAAGAGTTCTTCATAAAGAAAAAGGGGGAAAAACCCTTTTTCTTACTCACTGGTAAAGCACGTGTAACATATCCATATTTTCATTCCATTTATTTATATCCCAGCTTTTGCCTCAAGGCAGCTCACACAATTTAAATCAACACAGATAAAACCCAAAACAAAGTGGGGACGATAATAATTACCTTTTTCGCTCCGTAAGACGCACTTTTTTCTTCCTAAAAAGTAAGGGGAAATGTCTGTGCGTCTTATGGAGCGAATGTGTGGTCCCTGGAGCCGAATTGCCCAGGGGCGAAAAGCAGATCATGCTCTTTTTTTTAGAAAGAGGGAAGTGGGTGTTGAAACAAAGCTGCTAAGCAGCTGATCGGCAAGAGATCGGAGGGAGATAAGGGACACTAGCAATAAAGGAGGCTGCCTGAGAGGGGGGAGGTAAAGACAGTGAACTTGCAAGGAGAGGAGACAGGAAGACTAAAGCAATAAGGAGAGAAAATAGAAGAAAAGGAGGAGCAAAAAACTGTTCCAGCTAAGGAAAAGACACTAAGGCAAACAAGAGGGAAGGGAGTGTTGAAAGAAAACAGCTGATCAGCAAGCGATCAGGAGGGAGACAAGGGACGCTAGAGATAAAGGAGGCTGCCTGGGAGGGAGAGGTAAAAGCCCATGGATGCTCAGGATTTTTACATTGGGTCACCCCAAATTCACCATCAGATCACATAGCATGTCCATGGCTACAGCCTGCACCAAAAAAACCACTGTTTCGTGTGGCCGTAATGGTGCAAAAACTTGGTTACAAAGCACGGATCCACATGAATCCTCAGGATTTTTGCATTGGGTCACCCCAAATTCACCATCAGATCACATGTCTGTGGCCACAGCATGAACCACAAAAATCATACATCCGCTGTTTCGTTCTTGTTTTCCTCCTCTAAAAACTAGGTGCGTCTTATGGTCAGGTGCGTCTTATGGAGTGAAAAATACGGCAAACCGTAATTAAGCTCCGATAGATATATTAAAATACAGACAATTCTTTGTTTGTTACTATGCTATGCATTTTTTGTGTTTTTATACTGTAAACTGCCCCGTGATCCTTGGATGAAGGACGGTACAGAAATTTAATAAATGATAATAGTAACGGTAATAATAGCAGCACAGCGTTGCTCCAAGCCCTTTCCTTAAAACAAGCCAGTTCCCTAAGGCCAGATGGAAGAAGAAAGTTTTCACCTAGCAGTGGAAAGACAATAAGGATGGAAGCAATAACAACAACAACAATAAATTATCTAAGTCTAGCTTAGACTTAGATAAATAAATATAAATAAATATAAGTCTAGCTTCTCTAGGCAGGGAGTTCCAAAGTTGCCTCTCCAACATTTCCACCAAGCAGGCCTGGATGGCTGGAGAAGATCTCAGAGCCTGGATATGTTCATGCAAGGAATTTATGGCATTTCAGACGGTTGGAGCTAAGCTGTATATAATTCACGCAGCCCCCTTTGAAAAGGAAAAAATAAAGTTGCCCCACTCTCATCGAGTTATGTCTCACCATTTTCAAACACGGTTTCTCCCTCCCAGCCCATTTGAGAGCATGCTCTCTCTTTTTTTTTCCCAAGTGAAATTGACTAGACCAGAAGCCCCATAATGTGGTCCAGTTAATTTCTCCTGTACAGTGGCAGGGATTCCCCCAAGGCACACGCTAATGGAATTGCCTTTCAGAAGGGCACAGAAACTTCAGAATAGAGAAGCCTCTTTTCCAATAGTCCGATGTGGATCATCTGGTCTCGTTGCACCTTCCTTGGCTCCCAGTGAACTATATGTAAACTCGTGCACCGGCTAAGGTCCTCAGCTGAGGCCTCATTCTGCTTCCAGCTAGGTCAGAAGAGCAGAGCAGGTTAGGAGAGCTCAGAACAAAGAGCTTCCTTCCTTCCTTCCAGCATTTCAGTCTTGCCAAGGATGAGAAAATAATAATAATAATAACGGGGGGGGGGGCAGAAAGGCATTGCAAAATACATAAATGTTGCAACAGCCAGCAAAGCTGGAAAACCAAAACAAGATAAATAAAACAGAAAAGAGCAATAACACGGAACAGCAGAGCAGAGCAAAAATGAGAAAAACAAAAGCCAGAGATCTTTAATCATAAGAACTGATTAAAGTTCAAGAGCTGCCAAAAATAGCGCTTTGACCAGGCACCCAAAATCAAAGAAAGAGCCAGCCTGTTTCTTGCACAGAGTTCCAGGGCCCGGGAGCCAACACTGAAAAGGCCTTCCCTTCATACCCTGACCATTTTAGGGAGTGGCCCTGCCAGGGGTGCCAACTTGGAATAAAATATTGGGGCAGAAACAAAATAAAAAAAATTCCTTCCAGTAGCACCTTAGAAACCAACTAAGTTTGTTAATGGTATGAGCTTTCGTGTACATGCACACTTCTTCAGATACAATATCTGATTATTCTTCAGATAGTGGGGCAGGTAACACGGGTTGCGCTGTGTGTTAAACCGCAGAGCCTAGGGCTTGCTGATCAGAAGGTCGGCGGTTCGAATCCCAGCGACGGGGTGAGCTCCTGTTGCTCAGTCCCTGCTCCTGCCAACCTAGCAGTTTGAAAGCACGTCAAAGTGCAAGTAGATAAATAGATACCGCTCCGGCAGGAAGGTAAACGGTGTTTCCGTGCGCTGCTCTAGTTCGCCAGAAGAGGCTTAGTCTTGCTGGCCACATGACCCGGAAGCTGTACACCGGCTCCCTCAGCCAATAAAGTGAGATGAGCGCCGCAACCCCAGAGTTCTCCGCAACTGGACCTAACAGTCAGGGGTCCCTTTACCTTTTAAGCGCCACCCCACATAATCAATCACACACACCATTTGAATGGAGCTCCCTCAAATATTTTACTGGGGGAACCAAAGGGACCTCAGCCCCTAGGAGTTGGCTTCTATGGGCCCTACTCCTCCTTCCTCTCTGTGTTGCCCTTGCAGCAGGGAGGAGGAGGATGGGGACCAAACTAGGATTAGAAGGCTCTGCCTGTTGTTGTCTCTAGCGCCACCTCCTGTCGGGCTCCCTGCCTTCTGCCCTATGAGTCCCAATGGGTACCAGTCACCAAGGACCCTACAGCCTTGAGCAGGAGCCAAGCCAGATGATTGTGGTGTGGCAACTGGAAAGGGGGGTCTGTTTCCACCTCCTCTGTGTTGACAAAGACATGGGCACACTCCCCCTGTGCCCACACCAGCACACCTCATGCTAATAAACCCCCCCCCTTTTTGCAAATCCACATGGCTTCCGTGTACAAACATGGACTCTTCCGCTCAGCAGTTGCAAGGGCGAACGGGCTTCCAGGCGCCTCCTCGCTTGATTCCCAGCTGCGAGCATCTGGAGAACAGCTCCCCAAAGCCCCAGGCTTCCCGGATGGGAAGCGGATGTAGAAAAAAGCAGAGTAGCCGCTGGGCAGCAAATGCTTTTCACATCCCAGAGGAACACTGAGCCTTGTGGACAGGCCTTCGGAGGGTCTGTGCTGGGCAGCGTGAGCCATAGAGTCATAGAATCATAGTGACCCCAAAGGGACACAGGTGGCGCTGTGGTCTAAACCACTGAGCCTCTTGGACTTGCCGATCAGAAGGTCAGCAATTCGAATCCCCACAACGGAGTGAGCTCCCTTTGCTCTTTCCCACTTTTGCCAACCTAGCAGCTCAGAAGCACACCAGTGCAAGTAGATAAATAGGTACCACTGCGGTGGGAAGGTAATAGGCATTTCCGTGCGCTCTAGTTTCCGTCACAGTGTCCCGTTGCTCCAGAAGCAGTTTAGTCCTGCTGGCCACATGACCCAGAAAACTGTCTGTGGACAAACACCGGCTCCCTTGGCCTGAAAGCGAGATGAGCACCGCAACCCCAGAGTAGTCTGCGACTGGACTTAACCATCCAGGGGGCCTTTACCTTTACTTTTAGTGACCCCAAGGGTCATCTAGTCCAACCCCCTGCAATGCAGGAATCTTTTTGCCCAACATGGGACTCTAACCCACAACCTTAAGATTAACAGTCGCGTGCTTTACCGACTGAATATATTGGTGAACACAGCACCCAAAAATGCATCAAAAATGTGTGCATGACTCAAAACTGTGTTTATCAGGGGACGTGCTCACTAAAATGCTGGTGGATTTGCATGAGATTTTCTTTCCTAAAAATTAAAATGAAACCCGCTCCAGAAATGTGCAGACCCAAATGTAAGGCTGGGAGAATGAGGAACAGAGACAGCAATCGTTGACAGATCCTTCCGTCCCTTCTGGAAAGGGCAAAGGCTAAGCCTACAAGGACCGAGGGAGAAGATTGAAAAGCATAACCAGAAATTAATAAACAGTGAAAGAGGGACCCAGAGGGGTTGTGGTCTGCGCAGGACGGCCTTTCGGCTGCCTTCTTTCCCCATCTGGCTTCATTCAGGAAGTGGGTCATTCTAATCTTTCAACCCGTATCCAATCTGTTGTGTTTTGGTGTGTGTTTTTTAGGCAGAAAATCAAACAATTTAGCCTCTGGAAAATTGGGAGCCCAGGGATGGGGGTGGGAGTGATCACAATGTGTTTATTTATCTGGAAATGCTTTTGTGATGAAACGCAACAAGTTCAGTCCACGATAAAATCACGACTTCTGACCAGTTCCCAGTTTGGGGGAGGGCCTGGGAATGGCCCAGCGGGAGTTGGGTCTGATTGCCCTGAATTAAGGGGGGGGGTGATGAAGGGAGAATAACAAGGCTATCCCAACAATAGGAGTTGATTTCACAACAGGCCGGATCTCTCTTGAAGACGCAGAGCAAGAAGCGTTGAGGCTGCAGTCTTCCACACACTTACCAGCGAGTAACGCCTGCCTGCCCCCCAAATGAGTGGCGCTACCTTGTGAGTAAGCATGCAGGGCGTCAGCTGGGTGGTGCGCCCAAATGTTACAAAGGAAGATGATAAAAATGAGCTAAGCATAGCCTGGCAAGTGAAGTTGGGTGTTGATGTAATGCTTTGTTTTATTTATTGGAAATACTTTGTATTTTTATACAGTGCTATCTTTGTATTTTTATACAATGGGACGCGGGTGGCACTTTGGGTTAAACCACAGAGCCTAGGGCTTGCCGATCAGAAGGTTGGCGGTTCGAATCCCCACCACGGGGTGAGCTCCTGTTGCTCGCTCCCTGCTCCTGCCAACCTAGCAGTTTGAAAGCACATCAAAGTGCAAGCAGATAAATAGGTACCGCTCCGGCGGGAAGGTAAACGGCATTTCCGTGCACTGCTCTGGTTCGCCAGAAGTGGCTTAGACATGCTGGCCACATGACCCGGAAGCTGTACGCAGGCTCCCTCGGCCAATAAAGCGAGATGAGCGCCGCAACCCCAGAGTCAGCCACAACTGGACCTTATGGTCAGGGGTCCCTTTACCTTGGTTCTCAAACTTAATCCGTTCCGGGAACCCGTTTGACTCCCAAAATCATTCAAAAACCAAAGCGCGGCTTCCAATTGGCTGCAGGAGCTTCCTGCACTCAAGCAGAATGTTCAGCTTCCAAAGAACATTTGCAAACTGGAACACACACTTCCGAGTTGCGGCGTCCGGGAGCCAATTTGTTCGGGAGCCAAGCCGTTCGAGTACCAAGGTACCACTGTATATTGCATTTTTAATTGCAGTCTTCTTCTTCTTCATCAGCCTAGCAGTGCTTTTTAAAAATGAAAGGCAGCCTCAAGAGGCTGCAGTTTTGAGAGGAAGGGCATTAAAGGGGCATTTAACTTACCCCACCACCACCAGGGCTTTTCCTACTCAAAAGCAATCCTGCTTGCATTGCCAACTGTAGTCTCCCATTCCTACTCGCTGGATCATCGCCTTGTCATGGCGAGTGGGCTTGCACGTTCCTATGACCCTTGTGAGCGAAGCCGTCGTGAATCTTGTACTCCCAGCAGGGTCACCCAAGGCAGTAAGGTCAAAGGGAAGGAGCTAGACAAAGAATGATCCAAGAAGTCCTCTTACTGGCCTACGAGTGATCGCCAAAGAAGAAGAAACAGTCTCCCATGAGTGCTTTCCAAGGAGCACAATGAAGCCCCCTGCTAAAGTCTCCTGTCTCACATCTACTTTGCCCTTTGCTCTGCCACCAGGGCTACTCCAGAGTAAACTTCCTGAAATATACTCAGAGTCGCAAAGTGATTTCATGCTCTTTATTCAGCTCATAGTGGTGAGGAGGAATGAATGAAAGTCCCCTCAAAGTATCTGCTTTATATACATTATTTACACAATGGGCTGCACATGATTGGCTAATTCTGGAATTCTACTGTAAGCCAATCAGGTTGTGGATTCACTTCTATCTGGAGCATGATTGGGTGGTTCCTGCCAACCAATCATATTGCTGCATTGTTCTAGGACCAATCAGACTGCTGCATTCTGAATCCTATTGTTCTAGGACCAATCAGACTGCTGCAGTTTGGATCCTATTCAATTCAGTACATAACACTTCCATATCCCTAGTTACAGGTAGGTAGCCGTGTGGGTCTGCCATAGTTGAAACAAAAACTTTGAAGTAGCTGTCTTATTACAGAAGAATTTCAGAAATAGACTGGAAAGAGAAGTTGCTGAATTGCAACTTATTACCAAACTTAAAACCATGGTCTGAACAGAGACATTGAATCCTTATCTCATTGTACATAATAAAGCTATTTTTAGCCATCTCACCCCTTGCTTTTTCCTGTAAGACCAACTGCAGTCGTCAACAGGTTTACCACACCTATCAGCCAATCGCCCATCTCCCACCACCCTTCTGAATAATACCCCTCCCCACCCTCTCACGATATGTAAGGGTCTGCTGACTTCTGTTTCAGTGCATCTGAAGAAGAGTACATGCACACAAAAGCTCATAACAAGAACAAATTTAGTTGGTCTCTAAGGTGCTACTGGAAGGAATTTATTTTTTTCATATCCCTGCATTTTTTGAAAGCAACACCTGGGCCCTGATTCTGAAGACAAAGAGATGGAGGCCCAGCCCTTGTCTTGAGATGCTCCTGCAACGTGGGTGAGTGGGGCAAGATCCAAAACGGAAAACAGACACAAAATATCAAGCCAACTTTTTCCTTTTTGTGGTCACGTCACACATGTGTTGATCATTTGCTGACCTTCCTTAAATGCACCAGATATTTGCTGACCAACCAAGCCACAGCTGGCCAGCTGGTATGCTATTTAAATCACAGAAAGAAAGAAATAAAAATTGCACAAGTTCTTGCCCAAGAATTAAACAGGCTTTTCTTTTTTTAAACCACCAACACTTCTGGGTTTTTTTTAAATGATATTTATTAAGGTTTTAAGGGTTACAAAAAGAAAAAGTAAAAAACACCATATTAAACAACAACAAAGACAACACATCATAATAAAAAAGAAAAAGAAAAAAAAGAGAAAATACAAAAACAGAAAAATAATGTCCATTAAAAAAGAATAACACATCGAATCTTCCCATAACTTATCTTTCGTTAGCTTGTTTCCTTGACCTCCTCACACCTCCCTCTTTTGTATTCTAGTTCAATTAAATATTTCAGCAAATCCTTTCCATCTTTTCCAATTTTTGTCCTGTAATTTATCTTAATATGATATAACTTTACTTTCCCTCTTTTCACCAATTAACAGTCTATTTTTTCCTAATCCTTTATAACATTTCTGCTAAAACCACATAAGTTCATTCCAACATCCTTCTAACATTCATTAATTTTACAATATTTCTGTAAGTAGTCTTTAAATTTCTTCCAATCTTCTTCCACCGACTCCTCTCCCCGGTCTCGGATCCTGCCAGTCATTTCCACCAGTTCCATATAGTCCGTCACCTTCATCTGCCATTCTTCCCTGGTGAGTAGATTTTGTGTCTTCCAGTACTTTGCGATGAGTATTCTTGCCGCTGTTGTAGCATACATAAAGAAAGTTCTATCCTTCTTTGGCACCAATTGACCGACCAACCACCAACACTTCTGTTTCAGATACCTCCTTCTCCAGTTCCTCTTCTGCCAAAATCTTATTTGTTCCGTAGCCCTAAGCATGTGGCAAAATTAAGGAAAGGAAAGGAAGATGCAGAACAGCTGGAGGAAAACCCATCCGTCCTTCAAGGATGTAAGAACCAAAGAACCTAAGAAGAACCTGATGGATCAGGCCAATGATAACCCAACTGGTCCAGCACCATGTGCTTACAGTGGCCAAGCAGATACCCCAAACAGAAACCTACAAGAAGCAGGACCTGGGCGCAAGAGAGGCATTCTTCCCTCTTGTGGTTTCCAGCAACTGGTGCTGTATTCAGACGCATTGCTTTCTCCAGCTGTGAAGAGCAGAACTCAACCATCCTGGTTAGCAGCCATCAATAGCCCTCTCCTCCCCCATGAATTTGTCTAATCCTCCTTATGGTGCTGGAGGAGACGCTTGAGAGTCCCATGGACTGCAAGAAGATCAAACCTCTCCATTCTGAAGGAAATCAGCCCTGAGTGCTCACTGGAAGGACAGATCCTGAAGCTGAGGCTCCAAGACTTTGGCCACCTCCTGAGAAGAGAAGACTCCCTGGAAAAGACCCTGATGTTGGGAAAGATGGAGGGCACAAGGAGAAGGGGACGGCAGAGGACGAGATGGTGGGACAGTGTTCTCAAAGCGACCAGCATGAGTTTGACCAAACTGCGGGAGGCAGTGGAAGACAGGAGGGCCTGGCGTGCTTTGGTCCAGGGGGTCATGAAGAGGCGGACACGACTAAACAACTAAACAACAACAACAATATCCTAGTTCCTAAGTCCAGATCACAGGCTCACCCTATTCATACACAAATACTCTCTTGAGACAGGATTTCCCAGCAAAAAGACAAGGGGAAGACTTTCCCCATTTGCCTCCCTTCCTGCAGAGGAATATTTGAGGTCACTGGGAGAGTTGAAATGGCTCCAGGATTGCTCTATTCCAGACACATGGCTCATATATTTAGATATGTGTGCATTTACGAATATCTATTCTATATTTGAGACCTTAAAATTCTTAGAACAATGGCAAAGATTTGCCCACAGACAAAGGCAGAGAGCAGCAGCAGGGTTTCCAGGGAGGCCAGCGTTTAAGAGGCTGATGGATTAGGCTGGGGGCCCATCTAGTCCAGCGTCCAGCCAGATACTCCCCTGGAAAACCCACAAGTGGGACCTCAGCAGCTCCCCTGCGGTGTTTTCCAGCAACTGGGATTCCAAAGTATTGTTGCTTCGGACCGGTGGAAGCAGAGCCATCACCATCACCATTTGGAGCAGGAGCCTCAGTCGCCCTCGCCTTCCATCCCTGGCTGCTGGGGGTCCCTGAAATTTAATCCCTGCTTAGCAGAACTATCTCACTTCATCTGCCCACCTCCTCGGCCACATCCACCCCAGGCAGCCTGCCTGGCTCCAGAAAAGCCATGAAGGGCTGAGGAATTAAAACAAAGCTGCTCTCCACCTCCCCTTCTCCAAACATCCCCCCACAAACACACACACACAGGCGCACCCTGCATTTTGGGAGCAGCCAACAGCGTGGGAAATAGCCAGGGTGCTGACTGTCTTCAAATTAAATGAAGGGTTGGATAAAACCACAAACCCCCCCACCCCACCCCCCGGGACTGGAAGAACTGTTCCAGCGAGTGGGGAGAGAGACCATTGCTGGATTTCCATTCTCCAAAGTAAATTGCCCAGCCTCACGCAATATGGCTTTTCTTTTTTTCTTTTCTTGTACAAATCCTCTCCTAAGGTGCTGGTTTTGACCTTTAAAGCCCTTTGTGGCTTAGGACCCTCATACTTAGAATCATAGAATCCTAGAGTTGGAAGAGACCCCAAGGGCCATCGAGTCCAACCCTCTGCCATGCAGGAAACACCATCAGAGCACTCCTGACATATGGTTGTCAAGCCTCTGCTTCAAGACCTCCAAAGAAGGAGACTCCACCACACTCCTTGGCAGCAAATTCCACTGTCCAACAGCTCTTACTGTCAGGAAGTTCTTCCTAATGTTTAGGTGGAATCTTCTTTCTTGTAGTTTGGATCCATTGCTCCGTGTCCGCTTCTCTGGAGCAGCAGAAAACAACCTTTCTCCCTCCTCTATGTGACATCCTTTTATATATTTGAACATGGCTGTCATATCACCCCTTAACCTCCTCTTCTCCAGGCTAAACATGCCCAGCTCCCTTAGCCGTTCCTCATAAGGCATCGTTTCCAGGCCGCCTCTTACTTACGGGACCGCCTCTCCTGGTCTGCCCCACAGAGGACCTTAAGGTCCAATGAATAGTTTAGAGGTCCTGGGCCCTAAGGAAGTCAGTGATGGCTCTGACCTGGTGGAATGCTCTGTCCCATGAGACCAGGGCCCTGCAGGATTTAACCTCCTTCCGCCGGGCCTGTAAGACAGAGCTATTCTGCCTGGCCTTTAATTTGAATTCAGTCTGATCTTTTATTTCCCTTCCCTTCCCTCACCCGCTCTGAGACCCCACAGCTAATTCTCCCCTGGTCTCCTCGCTGGCCCAAATGGGACTAATTTAGCCAGCTAGCCCTGGTGACCATCTAATGTTTATTGGATGGTTCCCCCCCCCCAAGTTGATTTTTGAATTCTGAATTTATTGTTGTCCACATTTTATACTGTATTTTAAGCTTCTTCTTTTTTGTAGCCTCAATTGTTTTAAATTTGTTTTTAGCTACCCTGAGCCCAGTTTTCTGAACCGGGAAGGGCAGGGTATAAATAAAAAAATATTTATTATTATTACAATTATTATTAAACCTGTGAAACCACACTGGTACCACCGTTTGCCCACAGGAGTGGCGTGTGAACATACCTCCATAGCTAGCACAGCTTGGAGTAATGCATTCTCCCACTCCCCGCCTCTGTGAACTAGAAAGCAAGCTCAGAGAGGAGGTTTCTGTGTCCCGTGACCGGGGAGAAATCATCTCCAGGATCCAAATGCTCAGGCACATTCCGGGGCAGAAGGAATCTCCCCTCTGAGCTACAGGGCCTGGTTTGCATTACAGAGAAGTTTGGCCGGGGGCCTTGTTGACAGGCGTCCAGGCGAGGTTTACATGCTACCCTGTGATTGTGGGAGAAAGGGAGCCATTCACAAGAAGAGTCTTGTAGGGGTTGGCATCAGCGGAGAGGAAGAGGCGAGCCGCAGAACCACCACTTTGGAGGGCAGCGGGGCTCAGTGGTCATCACCCAGCGGAGCTCTTGCATTCTCCGCAGTTTGGGCATCACAACTGTTATGTACTGAGTTGAATAGGATTCAGAATGCAGCGGTCTGATTGGTCCTAGAACAATAGGATCCAGAATGCAGCAGCCTGATTGATCCTAGAACAATAGGATTCAGAATGCAGCAGTCTGATTGGTCCTAAAACAATAGGGTCCAAAAGGCAGTAGCCTGATTGGTCCTAGAACAATAGGATTCAGAATGCAGCAGTCTGATTGGTCCTAGAACAATAGGGTCCAAAAGGCAGTAGCCTGATTGGTCCTAGAACAATAGGATTCAGAATGCAGCAGTCTGATTGGTCCTAAAACAATAGGGTCCAGAATGCAGCAGTCTGATTGGTCCTAGAACAATAGGATCCAGAATGCAGCAGTCTGATTGGTCCACAGGAGCCACCCAATCCAGCTCCAGGTGGAAGTGAATCCGCAACCTGATTGGCCTACAGGAGAATCACAGAATTAGCCAATCACGTGGGGCCCATTGTGTAAATAATGTATATAAAGCAGACATTCTGGGGGAACTTCCATTCCTCCTCACCACTATGAGCTGAATAAAGAGCATGAAATCCACTCTCAACTCCAAGTATATTTCTGCTCTGTTGGCTTCCAAGGCTGGGCCAGGAGCGGAGAAGACTTAAGAGCTTGTTTTGGTTGGGTTTGTAAGTGAAGTTTTGGCACGCAACTGTGAAAAAAAACGGCAAGAGCGGCCGCCTCTCTGGGAAAAGAGCCCAGCACCTCGGGGCAACCTAGTGACTCACAGCCATGAGGGGTCCTATTGCAAAACAGGGCAGGGAGAAGAGGACAAATTGCCATCTTGCTTGGGTTACAGGGACGTTGCAGGCCTGTCATGGGAACCAGAAGACAGCCGAAGTCAACAGCAGCGGCAAGTTAGCGCTCTGTTGAAGACCTGTGTCTTGGGAAGCCAAATCACCGCTGTCACAGGCTCTGAGGTCCAGGCGTAGAAGGAGGGAGCTGTGTGCCAGATTTGGTGGGGCGAGGAAGCCTGGGTGGTTGGGAGGCAGACAAGAAGGTACAACACAGTGGCATGGAAAATAAAACTGCCAATATCTTCATGGCGCTCCTTGTGGTTCAGCAATAAAAACGGACAGCCCATTTGCAAAGCTAAGCAGGGTCAGGTATGGTTTCAAATTGGATGGGAGAATGCGTCCATCTTGGGTGGCCCTGCATGGCATAGCTCAGAGCCATCACCTTGCCAACAAAAGTCCGTATAGTTAAAGCCATGGTTTTCCCAATAGTGATGTATGAAAGTGAGAGCTGGACCATCAAGAAAGCTGATCGCCGAAGAATTGATGCTTTTGACTTATGGTGCTGGAGGAGACTCTTGAGAGTCCCATGGACTGCAAGAAGATCAAACCTCTCCATTCTGAAGGAAATCAGCTCTGAGTGCTCACTGGAAGGACAGATCCTGAAGCTGAGGCTCCAGTACTTTGGCCACCTCATGAGAAGAGAAGACTCCCTGGAAAAGACCCTGATGTTGGGGAAGATGGAGGGCACAAGGAGAAGGGGACAACAGAGGACGAGATGGTGGGACAGTGTTCTCAAAGCTACCAGCATGAGTTTGACCAAGCTGTGGGAGGCAGGGGAAGACAGGGGAGGTAGTGTGGTGTAGTGGTTAAGAGCGGTAGTCTCGTAATCTGGGGAACCAGGTTCACTTCCCCGCTCATTCACCTCACAGAGTGTTTGTTGTGGGGGAGGAAGGGAAAGGAGAATGTGAGCCGCTTTGAGAATCCTGAAGGGGAGTGGAAGGCGGGATATCAAATCCAAACTCCTCCTCCTCCTCCTCCTCTTCTTCTTCTTCTTCTTCTTCTTCTTCTTCTTCTTCTTCTTCTTCTTCTTCTTCTTCTTCTTCTTCTTCTTCTTCCCTGGTCCAGGGGGTCACAAAGAGTCGGACACGACTAAACAACAACAAATTAGAATTCCTGTAACATTACATTGTCAAGAGCTGCTTTGAACCTGCTTCTGCCATGGAAAAGGGGGAGACAAATAAACTCAGGTTGCTGCCTGTGCCTGGCCTTCCCTCGCAGGTGCTTTCGAGTCCCTGTGGCCGTGCCTGCTTCAAGGTTATGCCAGGGCAGAGGAGGGGCGAGCTGGCAAATACCCCAGCCGCTTCCTCTCTCCAAAACAACTGCTCTCCCCACGCAGAGCAGCAGACCAAGCCAGGGGCCTCTTTCCCATGAACTCCTGGACCCCCTCCAGGCTGCAATGGCAGGGAGCGCAAATCTCCGTTGGGAAGGAGAAAGGGGGGGGCAGAGGCATTCCAACAACAAACCGTGGGGTGGAAGTAGAAAGAGGGTCTCCAAGCCCTCCCAGAAGAGGACATCAGATCGCTGTAGGGCAGCTTGCAGCTGCCTCTCTGACAGGCCGCTATTTGCGGACGGCAGCTCCCGACATTTATTTTTTGAAATAACTTTTCTGCGGGGATGGGAATTCTGCTAAGGTAGCACATTATGGTTGTTAATATAGGGAGGAGGAGAGGCTGGCAAGGGAGCAGAGGGACTGCGGAGTAGAATTTCAATCACGTTAGCAGAAAACCTCGAAAAGTCAACTTGTTTTCTGCTGCTCTGGAGGGTAGGACCTGGTCCAGCAGAGTCCGGTTACGAGAAAGGAGGTTCTGACTAATTGTTAGGAAGGCGGTAAAAGATGTTTTGCAGTGCAATAGATTGCCTCTGAAAGTGGGGGCCCTCTGGCAGGGATTCTTCCGCTGTCATTCCTGCATTGCAGGGCGTTGGACTAGATGACCCCTAGGGGTACCTTCTGTGATAGGAATTTTGAGGTCTTACATATACGTTAAATGTTCATAAGTGTACCGATCAAGCATGTACATAGATCAGCACAGGAAGACCGACCTGAAACCATTTTTGATTCCCAAATGTTTTCTCTGCAAGGTGAAAGGAAAATGGAAAAGCCTCCCCATTGTCTTTTCCTTCACAAATCCTGTCTCTTAAGGGTACATTTAAGATATGAATCACAAGGAGAAGGGGACGACAGAGGACGAGATGGTTGGACAGTGTTCTCAAAGCTACAAACATGAGTCTGACCAAACTGCGGGAGGCAGTGGAAGACAGGAGTGCCTGGCGTGCTCTGGTCCAGGGGGTCATGAAGAGTCGGACACGATTAAACGACTAAACAACAACAACAATATATGAATAGGGTGTGAGCCTGTGACCTGGCTCAGGAACTAAGTATTTATCATTACAAAAGGCTGGCCAGGCTCCCCAGGCAATCCAATCAAGTGAGCATTAAACAGGTAACCTGGCAGACAGGAGGTAAACAAAGCACTCAGATTTCTGCTGTAGACCACCCTTTCTGTGATGTAGGTATGATGTATCTGGGGTGGTGGTCTTGAGCTACACCTCTTCCGTGATGTATGCATGATGTATGGAGGGGTGGTCGTGAGCTCCAGGGCAAGGAATTTAAAATGTCTATAGAAGGCCTTGCACGCCATTGTTCAAGGTTCCTCCTCCCTCCTGCATAAGTGAGGACCCTATTGCAACAGATCAATAAAGATCAGGCTTACTAGCTGCTTTGCTTCTCAGTATTCTCTGCTTGGCCTCTGTTCTTTTCTCCTACAGATAGGGAACCTACCTTGGGACTCTATATGGGCTCTTGGATACCCCATAAGGGGGGGGGGGAGGGCAGATCTTTGTTTACAACACTTCCAACTCTAAGATTCTGTGATTCTATGAAAAATCAGACAGGCAGCAGCATCTGACAGCAGGCCAAAGCTCCTCAGCATCACCTCCCAGCATAGCTGTCAACTTTCAGATTTGAAAATAAGCAGCCTTTGAAAATAAGCAGATTTGAAAATCAGCAGCCTCGAAAATAAGGGATCAGCAGCGTCACCTGTTCCGGGGACAGTCTACGGGATATCTAACAATCCGGGATAGCAGTGGGAAGCAGCGGGAAACGGTGCTGGAATAAGGAAATTTCCCGCAAAAAAAGGGAAGGTTGACAGCTATGCCTCCCAGCTCCAAGCCGGCTGATGGGGTGGGCAATCTCCTTGTTTTCCTCCTCTGAGTTGCTGTAGAACAGACTTTCCCCATGGAGAACCCTCCAGGTGTTTTGGATGCATCGGCCTCGGCCAGTCATTGGCAGCTGCTCTGGAGAGCAACCCAATTCCAGATGCAGGAACCCACTTGCAGGCTTCTCTTATGTCGTTATGAAGGAGCGTCCACCATCTTCTGAGATCGCCTGTTCCACTCGTTTGCCAGTGGGACTAGAAGCAAACTCTGCACATGCTCAGAGAGGCCCAGAGTTACTGCACAGCACGGTTCCAGGACTTCAGCTTCAGACTCAGAAACAAGTTTCGGGGCCTAGACCTGCTTCTCCCATGGCCACCCTCTTGTAGGGTTGCCGTATTTCAAAAAGTAAAAACCAGGACACCCCAGGAAATCCTAGACATTTAGCAGCCCTACCCTCTGGCCTCTTTCGCTGCCTTATCCCTGAACCCTCCAGATCCACTTAACCTTTTCTCTCGGCCTCCTCCACCGTTGCTGAAAGGCTCCTTGTGTTTTTGGGAGCCTGGCAAAAGCGCCTCTTGTGGAAAAGTTACTTTGTCATCAGAACCAGGCCTGCCAGCGGCCCCAACAGCTGGGGAAATGTTGACCTTGGCCGGCGAGGCTGGAGCGAATGTAAACCCGAAAAGACTGCTGCCCTCGGACACCCCTTCCTCCCGCTGAGCCAGCGAGGCAAAGTCTGAGTCGGCTGAAGGAGGGCTGGGCATCACCCGCCGCTCTCTGACCCTGGGACGGGAACCTTTTGTCCCTCCAGGGGTTTTCGTGAAGAGTTGACAGCACACCTGCTTATTGCAGCTAGAACGGGCATCACACAGTTTGGGAGAGATTTAGACACAGTCAACCTTGTTTTTTAGATCCTGTTTGTTTGTAGCGTGATGAGAGGGCTGTGATGTCTTGTTCTATTTTGCTAATTTCTGAGGAGGTTTGTTTTTTAAGGAATGCTTTCTCTTTTATGCAAGCTCCTCTGGTGATGACAAACCTAGACAGCATCATAAAAAGCAGAGACATCACCTTGCCGACAAAGGTCCATACACTTATGAACATCTAACATATATCTAAGACCTCAAAATTCCTATCACAACATCAGTCAGGTTTTTTGCGGACTGACGTTTGTTCCAATTCATTGGTAAACAACACAGGACAAGTGGAAGTGGAAGGTATAACAAGGGCCCATGTTTTGCAACCTTGTATTGTTTTTTAGCATTATGCTTATGCCGTAAATGGTTCCGCTTTGCTACCTTTGACACATTCACATACCTGTGGTTTATTTATTTTGGTTGCATTGTATGTCTGTATTTGTTCAGTGGTGATCTCCAATGGTATGTTGGACTTTGGTTGGACGCCACCTCCGATCTCTGCAGGGCTGGCAGAGAATCAAGACACAGCGGAGGAGGCTGTCGTAGGTTTAAGAAATAGGATCAATTCACACCTGAATTTAGATGGAGGTTACAGATAGGTAGCCGTGTTGGTCTGCCATAGTCAAAACAAAAAAAATTCCTTCCAGTAGCACCTTAAAGACCAACTAAGTTAGTTCTTGGTATGAGCTTTCGTGTGCATGCACACTTCTTCAGATACACTGAAACAGAAGTCACCAGACCCTTCTATATAGTGAGAAGGTGGGGAGGGGTATTACTCAGAAGGGTGGTGGGAATGGGTGATTGGCAGATAGCTGTGATGAGCCTGTTGACGACTCTTAACGACTGCAATAGGTCTTACAGGAAAAAGCAAGGGGTGAGAAGGTGAAAAATGGCTTTGTCATATATAATGAGATAAGAATCCAATGTCTTTGTTCAGACCAGGTCTCTCCATGGTTTTAAGTTTGGTAATAAGTTGCAATTCAGCAGCTTCTCTTTCCAGTCTATTTCTGAAATTCCTTTGTAGTAAAACAGCTACTTTGAGATCTTGTATAGAATGTCCTGGGAGATTGAAGTGTTCTCCTACTGGTTTCACAAGACAGAGAAAGCCACTTTTCACCTTCTCACCCCTTGCTTTTTCCTGTAAGACCTATTGCAGTCGTTAAGAGTCGTCAACAGGCTCATCACAGCTATCTGCCAATCACCCATTCCCACCACCCTTCTGAGTAATACCCCTCCCCACCTTCTCACTATATAGAAGGGTCTGGTGACTTCTGTTTCAGTGTATCTGAAGAAGTGTGCATGCACACGAAAGCTCATACCAAGAACTAACTTAGTTGGTCTTTAAGGTGCTACTGGAAGGAATTTTTTTTGTTTAGATGGAGGTGTTTCAGACCTTGCAGCACACAGAGACTCCGTCTTGCGCCTAAGACTGACAGGGCCCAGCATGCCTTGCAGACTCCCCTCTTCCATGTGTTTAATCATTTGTGCATACCAAACTGCATAAAAATTGTCAAGCTTTTTTTTAGGCCCTCACTATATTGCAAGTAACTGTAAGGATTTTCAGGTTCCAGCCATTGCTATCCTAGCAGCTGAAGGCACAAGTCAATTCTGTGACCAGGGCAGCTGTCTACCAGCTCTGTCTGGTGCGCAGGATGAAACTCTCCCTGGCCACAGACTGTGTCACCAGAGTGGTGCATGTTCTAGTTATCTCCCGCTTGGACTACTGCAATGCGCTCTACGTGGGGCTGCCTTTGAAGGTGACCCGGAAACTACAACTAATCCAGAATGCGGCAGCTAGACTGGTGACTGGGGGCGGCCGCCAAGACCATATAACACCGGTCTTGAAAGACCTACATTGGCTCCCAGTACGTTTCCAAGCACAATTCAAAGTGTTGGTGCTGACCTTGAAAGGTCCAGTGCTGAGGGCCTTCAGGTGGTTCCCTCACTGTGAGGATACAGAGAACCAGGCAGAGGGCCTTCTCGGTGGTGCCACCCACCCTGTGGAACGCCTTCCCATCAGATGTCAAGGAAATAAGCAACTACAGTCATACCTCATGTTACGTTTGCTTCAGATTGCGTGTTTTCAGGTTGCATCCTGCAGTAACCCGGAAGTACCAGAAAGGGTTACTTCCGAGTTTCGCACTTGCGCATGTGCAGACGCTCAAAATGACGTCATGCGCATGCACGGAACCAGCGAATCGCAATCCACACACATGCAGGCATGGGTTCCGTTCTTTTCAGGTTGCGAACGGGCCTCCAGAACGGATCCTGTTCACGACCAGAGGTACCACTGTATCTGACTTTTAGGAAACATCTGAAGGCAGCCCTGTTTGGGGAATTTTTTAAGGTTTGGTGTTTTTAATATTCTGTTGGGAGACACCCAGAGTGGCTGGGGAATATATTATTATTATTATTATTATTATTATTATTATTATTATTATTATCATCATCACTAAACCTGCTCCACTGTTCTGTGATTCTGTGATTCATTTCAGATTGGCACACACCATCACAGAGCCGCTGTGTGGGTCTTGCTCCTGCAGCCAGCTCAGACCGGTCAGGAGGCGATGAAGGCTACAGCTAGGGGTGGACGGAGCCCAGGTGCTGACTCAGCCATCTGAGGGGATGAAGAAGGAAGGGAGGAAAAGCCATGAACTGAAGCATTTGGGTCCAAGACATGAGGCAGAGTAACCTCACTTGGCCTTGAGGAAGAGAGTATGGGGTGGGGAACTGGGACAGATCATGCTGCCTGCCTGATTTTTCATAGAATCATAGAACTGTAGAGTGGGAAGGGATCCCCAAGGGCATCTAGTCCAACCCCCTGAAATGCAGGAATCTCAGCTAAAGCATCCATGGCAGATGGCCATCTAGCCTCATATCTCAGCCTAATCTACCTCACAGGGTTGAGGGGATAAAGCGGGGAGGAGTAGGAGGAGTTTTATATACCTCCTTGAGTTCCTTAGAGGAAAAGTGTGGCCAAAATGCAATAAAATAAATAGCATGTGGACTTTAGGAAATGTAAATATTCAGCCACTTGCTACTGAGGGGAAGTGCGTGGAACAGGTCTCTGTGTTTCGATTTCTGGGAATGGAGTTGAGAGATGACCTAACCTGGAGAGAAAACAGCAAAGACCTGATGAAGAGAGCACAGCAGAGGTTATATTTTCTGGGAATCCTCCAGAAAAACAATCTCTCAAAGGACCTGTTGATGGCATGTTACCATTGTACTGTTGAGAATGTATTAACTTATGGTGTGTGGTTTGGGAGCTGCACGGCCAGGGAAAAAACAATGCTATCCAGGGCTGTAAAGACTGCGGAGAGAATAATTGGGTGCACTCTCCCATGGATCAAATCTATGCTTCCAGGTGCCATAAGAAAGCTGTAGAGATAGCGCAGGATAGTGCGCACCCTGGGAATGATCTCTTTCAGCTTCTGGCTTCTGGAAGAAGGTCCAGGGTTATAAAGACTAGGACTAGCCGCCTGAGAAACAGTTTCTGTCCAAATGCAATTTTGGTTTTAAATGCAGTGTAAGGAGTCTCTGTGGGAGTATATTGTATTTTTAAAATAGGGTATCAGAGTTTTTAGGGGGCTAACCTTAGGCTGGGATAGCTGGGATAGCAGGCTTGTTGGGTTTTGAATGTCTTATGTAGATTTTTTTTTTCAATTTTGTTGTTCTGTATGGGACAATGACAATAAAGCTTATTGTATCGTCTCTGCAAGAGTGGGCCAGTCTTTGGACCACCGTCCTGCCTTTCCGAGCCTCGCAGGCACCTGGTTGGCCACGGTTAGGAGACGGATCATTGGGCCTGATCCAGGAGGCCCTTTGAGGTCCTGAGGTTAGTATTAGGAGGCCCAGCCAAGGACTGACGGAGGCCTCCCACGCTGGCTGGGCAGGAAGCCTCTGAGCGAGCCAGGAGGCATCATGAGACCAGGAAAGACTCACGATGTTCTGCAGATGCCTCCAGAACAAGCAAGAGGAGAAGGCGAGGAAGTCCCCCCCCCAGCAGTGTCTTCTCTGGGCAGCTGGCGGGCGGGCACTTGCCAGCCAGTCTGGAAAACAAAAACTGCTCCAGGCAGGGACAGCATCCTGCAAGCTCTGAACTGGGGAAAGGAAACAGAGAGGACTGGACTCTCTGCACAGCCTTGGGCCGTTGGAGACAGTGGCACCACAAGGCCAGAAGGGACCGGGTGATTTGTCTGCTGCATCAAAGGTGCGCTTGTGTTTCGTTTGTTCCTTAAGAAAGTAAGAAGGCTGGTGGATCAGGCCGGCGGCCCCTCTAGTCCAGCATTTTGTCCTTGCAGTGGCTCAGCAGGCACCTGTCCGAAAGTAGCGTGATAGGAATTTTGAGGTCTTATATGTTAAATGTTCATAAGTGTACCAACCAAGCACATTCATAGATCAGCACAGGAGGACCGACCTGAAACCATTTTTGATTCCCAAACTGAGCAAATGTTGTCTCTGCAAGGTCAAAGGAAAGTGGAAAAGCCTCCCCTTTGTCTTTTCGTTCACAAATCCTGTCTTAAGGGCACATTTAAGATATGAATGGGGTGTGAGCCTGTGACCTGGCTCAGGAACTAAGTATTTGTCATTACAAAAGACTGGCCAGGCTCCCCAGGCAATCCAATCAAGTAAGCATTAACTAGTAACTTACCGGTACCAAACAGGAGATAAACGATGACAGGAGATAAACAAAGCACTCAGATTTCTACTGTAGACCACCCTTTCTGTGATGTAGGTATGATGTTTGTGGGGGGTGGTCTTAGGTTACACCCCTTCTATGATGTATGTATGATGTATGGAGGGGTGGTCTTGAGCTCCAGGGCAGGGAATTTAAAATGTCTATATAAGGGCGGGCACACCTTGGTTCTGGGTCCTCCTCCTTTCCTGCGTGTGAGGGGAGCACCCTGTTGCAACAGATCAATAAAGATCAAGCTTACGAGCTTCTCAATATTGGTTCTCAATATTGGAGAGCCAGTGGGTGTAGTGGTTAAGAGCGGTAGTCTCGTAATCTGGGGAACCGGGTTCGCGTCTCCGCTCCTCCATATGCAGCTGCTGGGTGACCTTGGGCCAGTCACACTTCTCTGAAGTCTCTCAGCCCCACTCACCTCACAGAGTGTTTGTTGTGGGGGAGGAAGGGAAAGGAGAATGTGAGCCGCTTTGAGACTCCTTAAGGGGAGTGAAAGGCGGGATATCAAGTCCAAACTCTTCTTCTTCTTCTAATATTCTCTGGTTGGCCTTTGTTCTTTTCTCCGACTGATGGAGAATCTACAAAGGATTCTATATGGGCTCTTGGGTACCCCATAAGGGGAAAAAGGGCAGATTTTTGGTTTACAACAGTAGAAGCAGGATACAAGCACAGAAGCACTCTACTTACCTGAGTGCAACAGGTGCTCAGAAGCATTGCCTAGCCATCAACAGCCATATCCTCCCCGAAGTTGCCAGATGCTATCTTAAAGCCATCTAGGTTGGTGGCCATTGCTGCCTCGGAATTATTATTATTGAACAGATTCAATAACGGCAAAATTATTAGGGGGTGGGGAAGAGTCTGATCCGTTTACTGCAAGAGAAGTACAGTAAACAGTAAATCTGGCGTTTTTCTAGTGGCCTTTTTCTAAGATTTTAAAGATAGATGTAGCTTCACAAAACATTTCATTAGCCCAGATGACTTTTCGCAGCATGGTTTTCCTTTGCTGCATGACGTGGCCCCGATTTTGAACTCGGGTTTACGTCTGTAGGCTTATACACGGTGTCTCTGTCTCCCGCTGGCTTTGCAGCAGTAGCCACGGCTGAGTTTATTGCCTTAAAATGTTTTGAGCTTCCTTGTGGCAACAGGATGGGGAAATCTGGATTATTTCATTTTCTAAAGAAGCAGCCGAGCCTGGCTTACCGCATCTCTAGATCTAAGAAAACAAAACAGAGCAAAACAAGAGCTTTGTTTGAAGTGATGCAGCCCCAATTATGTGTGATTCATGTTGTGCAATTTATTTTATTTGTGCAGTGAAGAGCCTCAAATGTTGTGGCCTGTGTGTGTTTTTGCAAGTTATGCAAACAGCTTCCCTTCAACTGCTAGGAGCTCATGGAAAAACAAACCCTTCCTCGTCTTGCAAAGCACACACCGTGAATCAAAGGATACGGATCTAAGAGTTTACCAAGAGCTCCACCTATGTGGAACTGGCGCTCTGTACATGCCTCCCAAGCTACTGGATTCCCTTAGAATCATAGAATCATAGAGTTGGAAGAGACCACAAGGGCCATCGAGTCCAACCCCCTGCCAAGCAGGAAACACCATCAGAGCACTCCTGACATATGGTTGTCAAGCCTCTGCTTAAAGACCTCCAAAGAAGGAGACTCCACCACACTCCTTGGCAGCAAATTCCACTGTCAAACAGCTCTTACTGTCAGGAAGTTCTTCCTAATGTTTAGGTGGAATCTTCTTTCTTGTACAGTGGTGCCCCGCAAGACGAATGCCTCGCAAGATGGAAAACCCGCAAGACGAAAGGGTTTCCGTTTGCGAGTTGCTTCGCAAGGCGAATTTCCCTATGGGCTTGCTTCGCAAGAAGAAAGCCCACAGGGAAATCTCCGGGGACCTATTTTAAATGCTGGCGGTGGGGAGCAAAGCCTTCCCCCCCTCCGGCCTTCAGAAGAGGTCCAGGAAGGCCGGCGGGGGCCGAAAGGCTTTGCTCCCCACCGCCAGCATTTTAAAAGCAGTCCGGGATAGCAGGGAAGCGCTTCCCGCTATCCCGGACGGCTTTTGAAGGCAGGCGGGGGGAGCAAAGACTTTTGCCCCCCGCCGGCCTTCAGAAGAGGTCTTCTGAAGGCCAGTGGGGGGCAAAAGTCTTTGCTCCCCCCTGCCTGCCTTCCCGGGGGCTTTTAAATCGCCCCGGGACAGCGGAGAAGTCTTTAAATCGCCCCGGGACAGCTTTTAAAAGAAGCTTTTAAATCGCCCCGGGACAGCGGGGTTTTTTAAAATGCTGGGGGTGGGAAGAAAAGCCCTTGTCCCCCCCCCCCAGCCTTCAGAAGAGGTTGGGGGACAGACTGTCCCCGGACCTGGTCTGAAGGCGGTTTCCATAGGAACGCATTGATTGATTTTCAATGCATTCCTATGGGAAACCGTGCTTCGCAAGACGAAAAACTCGCAAGACGAAAAAACTTGCGTAACGAATGAATTTCGTCTTGTGAGGCACCACTGTAGTTTGGAACCATTGCTCCGTGTCCGCTTCTCTGGAGCAGCAGAAAACAACCTTTCTCCCTCCTCTATGTGACATCCTTTTATATATTTGAACATGGCTATCATATCACCCCTTAACCTCCTCTTCTCCAGGCTAAACATGCCCAGCTCTCTTAGCCGTTCCTCATAAGGCATTGTTTCCAGGCCTTAGGTCCACTCTGTGCAACAGGTAGGAGCTCCGGTGTGGAGTCGTGGCGATGGCATCAGAGTGGGACCTGGGAGAGACCACGGTTTGAATTCCCACTCAAGTCAGGATGCTCAGAGGGTGACGTTGGCGGCCAGCCGTGGCCTCTCAGCCTCACCAACCTCACAGGGTTGTCATGAGGATTCAGTGAGGAGGGGGAGAACCAGGACCAGGAGTCGGCAAAGTTTTTGTGGCTTGGGCCGGTTCAGTTGGGCAGACACCGCAGTGGGCCAGAGTACGCACGTGCGCGCATGCATGCGGAAACACTGTTTCCAGTACTCCTTCCAGTGAGAAGGAGGCGTGCGCAGCTTCCCATTGGGATATGCATTTATATTTATTCCTCTTACAGGATTGCTAATTGCATGGTGGGAACATCACTGAATAGGGCTAATGTGTTGATAATAAGGAATAGCTTCCTCAAAATGATCCCTTTCTCAATTTGATTCAGTGGTGCAGCCTTATAAGATCTCAATAATTGGCACCAGTGGTGTTTGCTTGGTTTTGAGTAAGAGACCATTAACTTCCTTGAATACTGTAAAAGTTTGTAAAGAAAACACAGGAACTGTGGGCATATTTAAAATGCATGATTCCAATAAATATTACTGTTGACTATTTGCACTCCAGTAAATTTTGCTTACAAAAGAAAATAATAATAATAATAATAATAATAATAATAATAATAATAATAATAATAAAAAATGCAAATGAAAGTGAGCACTGTCTCAGGCCACCACCCATCTTTAGGTGAGAGGAGTGCAAGGCTCCAAATGTGAGCTAATGCCCACTGCCACATTCGCCACCACTGCCACCTTGAGAAGACACTTTTATCCAGCCATTTATTGGCTGTGGGAGAGAAGAAAGGCCTCTTGTTCAGACCACGCCTGGAATACTGCATCAAAGTTCTGGGCACCCCAATTTTAGAAGGATATTGACAAGCTGGAAGGAGGGCAGAGGAGGGCAGCCAGGGTGGCGGCCTGGAAACCAAGCCTTGCAAGGAACGATTGAGGGAGTTGGGGATGTTCCGCACGGGGAAACAGAGACTAAGAGGTGGTGTGAAGACAGCCTGCAAATATTCAAAAGGGCTGTCCCATGGAAGATGGAGCAAGCTTGTTCTCTGCTGCTTCGGAGGGTGGGGAGGAGGATGAAGAAGAAGAGGAGGAGGAAGAGGAGGAGGAAGACGAAGGGGAAGAAGGGGAAGGGGAAGAGGAAGGAGGAGAGGAGGAAGAGGAAGAGGGAGAAGGAGAAGGGGAAGAGGAAGGAGGAGGAGAGGAAGGAGGAGGAGGAGAAGGGGAAGAGGAATAAGGAGAAGAGGAGGAAGAAGAAGAAAAAAAAAAGAAGAGGAGGAGGAGGAGTAGTACTGTATTTTTTGCTCTATAAGACTCACTTTTCCCCTCCTAAAAAGTAAGGGGAAATGTGTCTGTGTCTTATGGAGCGAATGCAGGCTGCACAGCTATCCCAAAAGCCAAAACAGCAAGAGGGATTGCTGTCTTCACTGCACAGCGATCCCTCTTGCTGTTCTGGCTTCTGAGATTCAGAATATTTTTTTCCTTGTTTTCCTCCTCCGAAAACTAGATGCGTCTTGTGGTCTGGTGCGTCTTATAGAGCAAAAAATACGGTAGTTTGGACTTGATATCCTGCCTTTCACTCCCCTTAAGGAGTCTCAAAGCGGCTCACATTCTCCTTTCCCTTCCTCCCCCACAACAAACACTCTGTGAGGTGAGTGGGGCTGAGAGACTTCAGAGAAGTGTGACTGGCCCAAGGTCACCCAGCAGCTGCATCTGGAGGAGCGGGGAAGCGAACCCAGTTCACCAGATTACAAGTCCACCGCTCTTAACCACTACACCACACCGGCTCAAGGAAGGAGATTTTGACTCGGCATGAGGAAGAAGTTTCTGAGGGCAAAAGCCATTCCGACACTGCAATGGGCTACCTTGGAAGCTGGTGGATCATGCTTCATTGGAGGTTTTTAGGCATTGGAGGAACACCTGCCGGGATACCTCAACTGCAATTCCTGCACTGCAGGGAGTTGGGACTAGATAACCAATCCTATGATTCTAAGCAACCATCAGACTTCCTGACTCCAGAGTTGCGAAGAGGATTGTCAGGGAACTGACATCTAAAGCGCCGCAGGTGCAAAGGCTCCCTGAGGTTGAGAGAGCAGTAGCAGCGGAAGAGGGAACCAGTAGAGGGCGAGCAAGAACTCCAAGGGAAAGTGAGTCGGAGGGATGGCTCAGAGACGCTTCAAGCGAAACCAGTGGGGAGGTCTCAGGACCTCCTATAGGGACACCCACACCTCGACGGAAACTGTCACGCCGAGAGGCCAGACGACGTGTTTCCGTTAAGGAGCTTTTATGTTGGAAACGTTTCCGAAAGCAGCCACTTTCGGATTCTACTAGTGATTGACGCAGCCATGCTGGAGGGGCTCCGTCACAGGCAGAGGTTTGAAAACCTGATCAAACTCTGAGGGACTTGCATTTTACGCACAAGCAGCTCATCGTCCCATCACAGCAATCCGAAAGTCACCGAAAGCCAGCTTGTGCAGAGAGAAGCATCATGAGCAACCCAGCCGGAACCGGGGGTGCAGGAGCAGCTGGAGGGGGTCCAAGCCTGGAAGAAAGGTACAGAGCGTTGGAGATCCAGTTGGCGCTGCAAACGGCGAGGCTTGAGGAGAGGAGGGCTCAGGATGCAGAAAAGGGAAAGGAGACCGTTGGAGGGAGTTCCGCATTCCAGACATTCCAGAGCCATCTTTCCCGCCGGCAGAGCCGATGGAAGTTGGAACAGCGCGGGCGCGCGCAGTTTCAAATCCCAGTGAAGGGCGGAAGAAGGAGGGAAAGAGCGCCAAGAGATGTTATCTCTGTCAACAGCCAGGGCACTTTGCCAGAGTCTGCCCACAAAGAAAGGAATGGCAAGGGATGGCAGGAGCTGTTGGGGGAAAGGAAGAGGAAAGCAAGGAGCAAGTAAAAGCCAACGCCTGGCTGCCACCGTCGGGGCACAGCAGCCAGGCCAAAGAGCAATGAAAGTGCCCATGCCAGAACCTCCCAGACCTGCTTTAGTGATAGAGGTGTTACTAGAACTGCCAAACGGACACCCACTAAAGGTCAAGGCGCTTTTGGATTCAGGCAGCTCCTGTAATTTCATGAGTAAGGAGTTTGCAGCTGAGCACCAGATACAGACCATCCCTTTAAGTAACCCCTTGCAGGTGACTACGATTGACGGCAGAGAGCTGTTGGGGGGAGAAGTTAGCCAACAGACTGTCCCGATGATAATGAGAGTGGCAAGGCACACCGAACAGATAGCGTTTAATGTGGCCATCCTGGGAGGAGCGCCCATCATTTTGGGGATGAGCTGGCTGGCGCTACACGATCCGCTAGTGGGCTGGCATCAGAGGGTGGTCTCCTTTGGGTCAGCGCATTGCCTAGAACACTGCAAGGAGGGGAAGGTCTCGGGAGGAGACAGAGTCACCCTAGCGGGGATGGAAGTGATGGGCAAAGGGAAGGTGCCCCCGCAATACGCAGATCTGAGCGACGTATTCAGCGAAAGGGAAGCAGACAAACTGCCACCGCATAGACCCTTTGACTGTCAAATCAACCTACTCCCAGGGGCCCAACTCCCAGTAGGCAAGCTGTACGCCATGTCAGACAGGGAGATGCAGGAGCTGAGGGAGTTCATTGACAAAAACTTGAAGCGAGGTTTCATCAGAGAGTCCCGAGCGGTGGTGGGCAGCCCAGTGTTTTTTGTGGACAAAAAGAACACAGACAAACCGAGACTGGTGTGTGACTTCAGGGCCCTCAATGCAGTGTCGGAGCCCCTGGCTTTCCCTATGCCCCGAATTGACGACATTTTGACCAGAGTAAGGAAGGGAAAGATTTTTACAAAACTGGACCTGCGGGGGGCGTACAATCTGATACGCATAAGGAAGGGAGATGAATGGAAGACCACCATGTTTACCCCTTTGGGAGCCTTTGAATACCTCGTTATGCCCTTCGGTCTACAAGGGGGCTCCGCCTGTTTTCAAGCTTTTATAAACCACGTTCTGGGACCTTTGCTCTACAAGAACTGTGTGGCCTTTTTAGACGACGTGTTGGTGTATTCGGAAGATGAGGAACAGCATGTGAGGGACGTTCGAGAAGTGTTGGGCAGGCTGCAAGCCAACCAGCTGTGGGTGAAACTGGAGAAGTGCCAGTTTCATACCAAGGAGGTGGAATTCCTGGGGTACCGCTTGTCAGACAAGGGATTGGCCATGGATCCAGGCAAGGTTCAAGCGGTACTGGAATGGAAGACACCGAAGACCAAGAAGGACGTGCAAAGATTCTTGGGGTTTGGGAACTTTTATCGGAAGTTCATCAAGAACTTTGCCCACTTGACGGCGCCCATCACCGACTGCCTCAGCAGCAAGAAGAAATTTGTTTGGACGGTGGAGGCGGATCGAGCCTTTGAAGAACTGAAAAGGGCTTTCGCCTCGGAAGAACAACTTCTGCATGTGGATTTACAAAAACCCATGAGAGTGGAAACAGATGCATCCGACCGGGCTATAGGGGCGGTCCTTCTTCAACCGGGGAGGAGTGCGTCGGAGTGGAGACCGTGTGCATTCTTCTCGCGGAAACTGAATAAGTCCGAGAGGAATTACACGGTGTATGACAGGGAACTACTTGCCATTCACGAAGCATTCCGGAGGTGGAGACATTTATTAATTGGGGCACAACACAAGGTGCAAGTGTGCACCGACCACAAAAATTTAGAGTATTGGAGAACAGCTCGAGTGCTCAACCAACGACAAGTGAGATGGGCACAGGAATTCTCCAAATTTAACTTTGAGATTTGTTATGTGCCAGGCCCAGAAAACGTCAGGGCGGATGCGCTCTCACGCAAACCAGAATATTGGGAAGGGGAGGAGGTGATCGAAGAGAGACATGTCATCCCGGAGGACCGCTGGGTGTGTGGGGCGGCGCTGGTGGGGCAACGGGAACTGGTGGAGGAAACGGAAAATGATGAATATGCCCAGGATAAGCTCAGAGGTCTCAGGGGGGAGGGCGAGAGCCCCGGAGGTTTTGAGGAAAGAAATGGGGCATTGTATTACAAAGGGGCACTGTATATACCCGAAGGTGAATTGAGGGGGAGAGTACTCAAGCAGTTGCATGATAGCCCCACGGCGGGACATTTTGGGCAACACAAAACCATGTGGTTGGTTACCAGGGAATTTTGGTGGCCTAAGGTGAGGGAAGATGTAAGGGAGTATGTAAGAGGGTGTGACCAATGTCAGCGAGCCAAAGGGGAAAGAAGGGCGCCGGCAGGGTTATTAGAACCTTTACCCACACCAGAACGGCCTTGGGAAGCGATATCAATAGATTTTATGACGGATCTGCCAAGGTCCAAGGGGAAAACAGCCATCATGGTAGTAGTAGACCTGTTAACTAAGATGTGCCATTTTGTAGCATGCTCACATGCAGTCACAGCGGAAGAAACGGCGAAGTTGTTTGTGGAACATATCTTTAGGTTGCACGGGGCTCCCTCGAGGGTGATCTCAGATCGAGGCAAACAATTTACTTCCAGGTTCTGGAGGAAGCTCATGAGCTTGCTACACGTGGAAGTTAATTTTTCAACTGCCCGGCACCCTGAAACCAACGGGCAGGCGGAAAGGGCAAATGGCATTCTTCAACAATATCTTAGGTGTTATGTCAATGACAGAGAGAACGATTGGGTCGAAAAGTTGGCGTTGGCAGAATTTGCCTACAATAATGCGGAGAATGTGTCCACAGGGATGAGTCCCTTTTTGGCTAATTACGGGTGTCACCCCAGGGCATTTCCAGGGGAAGGAGGGGAGAGATGGAGCGTTCCAGCGGCTGAACATTTTGTAGAAGAGATGGAAGCCATCCATCAGCAGCTCCAGCTCAACTTAGAAAGGGCCAAGGCACAATATAAGAAGCAGGCAGACAAGAACAGAAGGGAAGGTGAAACCATAAGGGTGGGGGATCAAGTGTGGTTGTCAACCCAAGGGTTGCCGTTCAAAGGGGGTTGTAAGAAACTGAGGCCCAGAAGATTGGGACCCTTTGAGGTGATTCAGCAGGTCAACCCGGTAGCTTTCAAACTCCGATTACCCAACCACATGAAATTGCACCCAGTGTTCCACAGGTCGTTACTGTCACCATACAGGGGGGGACGTGAAGGGGAGCACGTCAGGGGACCAGCCTTGGAAGAGAGGGAACGCCGCAACCATGTAGCGGAAATCCTCGATTCCAGGTGGAAGGGTAATCAGGTGGAGTATTTGGTGGCGTGGGAAGGGGAACCGGAGTCAGAAAACACCTGGGTAAGTGCAGAGGAAGTCAATGACGAGGTTTTAACAGAAACGTTCCACCAAAGGTTCCCGAGGAAACCTCAGCCTATAGCAAGGTTTAGGAGGGAGTATTTCGGCACCACCGATGAGGAAGAGGAAATGGAAGGGTTCGCGGAGTAGGAGTTGGAAGATGGAGTGGACTCTGATGACGAAGAGTACCTAGAGAGTAGGAACAGCAACAAGTGGAAGGAAGTGTTCGCGACGTCGGAAGATGAGGGAGGTTCTTTCAGGGGTTTTACCTCCTCACCGCCAGTAGGAGAGGAGACGGGAGGGGGTGAAGGGGGCCCTGGAGGGGAGGTGGATGTCAGGGAACTGACATCTAAAGCGCCGCAGGTGCAAAGGCTCCCTGAGGTTGAGAGAGCAGTAGCAGCGGAAGAGGGAACCAGTAGAGGGCGAGCAAGAACTCCAAGGGAAAGTGAGTCGGAGGGATGGCTCAGAGACGCTTCAAGCGAAACCAGTGGGGAGGTCTCAGGACCTCCTATAGGGACACCCACACCTCGACGGAAACTGTCACGCCGAGAGGCCAGACGACGTGTTTCCGTTAAGGAGCTTTTATGTTGGAAACGTTTCCGAAAGCAGCCACTTTCGGATTCTACTAGTGATTGACGCAGCCATGCTGGAGGGGCTCCGTCACAGGCAGAGGTTTGAAAACCTGATCAAACTCTGAGGGACTTGCATTTTACGCACAAGCAGCTCATCGTCCCATCACAAGGATCAAACTGATAAACTGGGTACCAGGAAAGACAGGCTTCTCCTCTTTAAGTGTAAACAATGAAGCCTTAATTTATGACACCTTAAAATTAGGAAGATGAGATATTTTCCCAAAAATGCCAATTTCTGCCCTCTTCACCCCAAATTCATCTCACATAGGCAACAATGGTAATCTGAAGGAACAGACATTAAAACATACACAGTCAAAGGACCGGGCAAAAGGGTGAGCTCTCCATAGAGAGAGGGGAGAGCCTAACTCTCAACAAACACAGAAATCTTAATCTTTACTCTCAAGTCCTCACTCTCTCCTGGATAAGGTAGAAACCCTGCTATCTTCCTCTTATAATTTCAGGTCTGCAACAAATAGATAAAAGACGGATAAAATGTTTTTTCATGCAGCACAGTTAAGCCATCACTTGCTCCCACGGGAAGCAGGGACAGCCACCAACGTGGCTGGCTTAAAAAAAAAAGATTAGACTAAATGTCTTGTCAAAAGAACTGGTCTTATATATGATCTGGGCAGCACAAACAGATATTGTAACTCAATGGAAAACAGCCCAAAATCTTACACTAGACACATGGTACCGCTAACTCTGGAAGAGCTGTAATGAAGAAAGCCATGCATAATTTGAGAATGTCCACACTCGTATTTATGTGATCTGGAATTCCTTTATATGACATATAAAGTGAAACCATCATTTTCAAGACAACCATTGCACAACAGCCTGGCAAATCCGGAACAATACTCTTGTGATCTGATAAAAGTCGAAAGTTTTTACTTGGGCTTTGTGACTTTAACCCATCTGCAACCGGGTTATTTTATTGTTTTGTTTTTCATCCTTAATGTTCGTCTGTTGCTGTAATTGTTCTCCCTGTTTCATATACATAATAACATGAAATAACAGTGGTACCTCGGGTTACAGACGCTTCAGGTTACAGACTCCGCTAACCCAGAAATAATACCTTGGGTTAAGAACTTTGCTTTAGGGTAAGAACAGAAATTGCGTGGCGGCAGCAGGAGGCCCCATAAGCTTAAGTGGTACCTCAGGTTAAGAACAGTTTCAGATTAAGAATGGACCTCCAGAATGAATCAAGTTCTTAACCCGAGGTACCACCGTAATGGAAAAGTTTACCCCACCAAAGAGATTAGACAAATTGAGGGAGAAGAGGGCTATCAATGGCTCTTAGCCACAACAGACATTCTCTGCCAGCACGGGAAGAGGCAGTGGTGCCTCTGGGTACCAGTTGCTAGAAGCCACAGGACAGGAGGGGGTTTTCGGGGTCAGATCCTGCTTTGGGGTTTCCCACAGGCATCTGGTTGGCCACTGTGCGAACAGGATGCTGGGCTCCCTTTGGCCTGACCCAGCAGGCTCTTCTAATGTTCTTATTAATGTTATGCTCACTTTCGATTCCTTGGAACTCAGGGATCTGTTACCTTTAAGCTGCCACCTGCACCTATATTTGCACTATAAATTACACAACAGATTTTACCTTTTCCTTACAATAAACCAATCACTCGTCCATTAGCTCTTGGTGTGCAAGTTTCTTTTTATTAGGCATCAGGTTTGCAGCAACAGGCACACATTCAGGTAATGTGCGTTAAATCTGCGCCAAAGATCCCATTTCTCACAGAAGGGAATGCTGAGACTCTCATGCGGACTGCACACATGTGAAGGTTCAGACAGACACACTTAACATCCTCTAGAGTCATTCTTGAGGTCAGGCAGAGCGCTGATGTGTAGACACGATAGAGGTATTAGGGGAAGCCCTAGGCCACACTCTCCCCAACCTGACGCCCACCCCAAACACAATTCCAGCTAGTGGGGCTGCGTAACTACAGCCATAATCCAAAACACCAAGAGGGCATCATGTTGGGGAAGGCTGGCCTGGGTTGAGGTTGGCACTTCTTCCTCTAAGGTCCCCGATGGGGCAGCAGGAGCACGTGGTTGGTCCTGACCCCATGGCAACGTGAAAGGCGTTTTCTGGGAGCTTGGAGTCAGGTCTTGTGGTAGGAACTTCGAGCCTCTGGAGGGGACGAGGGCAGTCCTGGCGCTGTTGGAGGAACTGGGAACTAGACCCCCACAATCTGAGGCTCCCCAGTCTGGTCTTAAAAAGCAGCTGCTTCTCCCCTTTGGGAAACTTCAGAGAGGAACTGTGATGCCCCCGCTTGAGAAATTTCAAGGAATGCATCTTGCAACCTTCCCCACAGAGGCGAACCAAACAGCTGTGAGCCCTGCTAGTCGGAGGGACACCCTCTGCAACCCCCAAGCTTTGCAAACGAGACGCTGGGGACGAGAAGTGGAGGAGAGAAAAAGCCAAAACGCGGGTGGGGCAGAGAAAAGACACAGAGAGACAGACAGATTGCCTAACTGCAGAAAGAAAGCATATTGAGAGAGAATCACGTTGCCAGCCTTAAAAAAAAAAGTGTGAAAAAGGAGCAGTTAAAGTTTGCTATGGAGGGAACGGTCAAAGGAGAGCTTTTCCTGAGCTGCTGCTACTAGGGCAACAGGCAGAAGAGAAGCAAGCAAGCAAGGAGTCCCTCACAAGGCAAGTGCTGGTAGCCGAGGGTGGAGAGGTCCAATTCTGCCGCCAGAGCCCTGGGATGATCCCACAGCCGGCCTCGCTCAGGGCACCAGTGGGCTGCACAGAGATCACACAGAAGTCCAGTTTTACTTGAACAGGGGCAGTGAGCTTTGTGGGGTCTGGAATGGAAGTCCCATCCCATCCCTACGGTTACATGACTGCTCAAATGGGTGATGCTCTTGAGATCCAGGCAAGCATTTTACAGCACGGACGATGCAGATGTGCGGAGCAGATTCCTACAGCGTTTAAAGAGAGAACCAGACTCTTGACACAGGTGCACTCGACCAAAGGGAGGAGGGGACCACAAACCCATCACTTAAGGAAAAAATACCCTAAACCCAAACACTGTGAAATGAAGACTCAGGTCACAGACTCCGATTCTAAGGTCACGGTCTGCTCCCCAGGAGGCTTCTGGCATGAAAAGCCACAGCTGACAGCACCTCCCCAAGTTCCCCTGGAAAGGTGCACGCCTCCTCGCGGCTCTGGAACTGGAAGGTGGCAGCCACAGAGCGTCTGTCCAGGAAGGGGAGCCGCCCACCTCCTCCTGGACGCCGGCCAGAATGATGAAACGGGCACAGAGACTCCCAAGTTCGCTTGCTTATTTTTGGCACCGACAGCGAAGAGCTCAGGTCTGTCTTCATCGTCCAAGAGGAGGGTGCCTTGGTTTACATGAAGTCATCTGAGTCGTTGCCGTCCTGCGGGAGGGGAGGACAGAAAAAGGGCTTTCTAGAGGATGTTTTAAGGGCGGGCAGGCGAGCTTTGCAGGGATTGGGCAACTCTCAGGCTGGACCCCAGAATTAATTCTCCCTCACTGGGTCCACATCTACCTGATCATCACCGAAAGACAAATGCCATCAAAAGCCTTCCCCCCTGCTGAATGAACTTGTCTAATACTCTTTTGGAGTCATCCAAATTGGTGGCCATCCTGTGGGAGGGAGTTCCACAGGTAAACAATGTGAAGCAGCTGGGGACAGGCAGCTTTGCAGGATTAAGTCTTTCCTGCCTCCTCATTCTAGTCACATAACTCTAACCCTTACAGGCAAATGAGTCTGGAGTTCACTTTCCGGCTGGGAAGCCTCTTCTGCCTCCTGCTGCTCACTAGGGCAACAGGCTCCTCGCGAGATGCACCTGGACATACCTGGTTGGAGGACATGTTCTCCGCTTTCATTAAGGAAGAGTAGCTCCTGCAAAAGGAAAGGCAACAGTGCATTCAGACATTGCTCAGCTAGAGAAAACCTGGCTGGCAAAAAAGCACGGCCCTCTAATGCAGGGGTGGGGAACAGAATTCTGTGACTAGCCAGGATGGCTCTGCTCCACTTCCAAAGTGCTTGGAGGCAGCAATGCTTCTGAGTGCCAGTCTCTGGCAGCCACAGGAGCAGGAAAAGCTCTTGCGCTTGGGTCCTGCTTGGGGGAATCTGGTCGGCTGCTGGGAGAACAGGATGCTGGGCCAGATGAGCCACTGGCTCTCCTGATGATCTTATGAGCCACCTGCCTATCACCTGAAATCAGGTAACCCAATTTCAAAAGGAAAGCAGCAGAAGGGCACTCACAAATCTATCCCTTCTTCCTCTCAAGCTACGAAACCCACAAACAAGGATCCCATACGAAAGCAGGTGACGCCCGAGGGGCTTACTTTAAGCATCAGTCAACAGACTGGCGCTTACAGCAAGGATGACTTGCCGAGGAACAACCATGTTTTCAAGGCTCCTGATTTCTCCTTTGCAGACACGTTTTTACTTGCCCCACACATGACAGCACCTATGTTGTGGGCACGGTTTGGGGGGAAACAGGGCCAAATTATTATCCCTCCTGGGCCTAACTTGGCCCACAGGCTGCAGCATCCCCACTGTTGCTCTAATAGTTCCTTCAAGAGCTTGCAAGATCGGAAAAGCTGGAAGCCAAAAGAATTCAATTTCCCACAACTGGCAGTCAGCCCCCCAGCTGCAAAGGTCCAGGGACCCCCAGATCAGCACCCCATGAGGCTCAAAGGGCTGCTGCAACCAACTTTTTAAATAATAATAATAATAATTTTTATTTATAACCCGCCCTCCCCAACCGAAGCCGGGATCAGAGCTTTGCACATAGAGAACCACACACCCTTGGTCATCTCTGGACCTTGGCCGAAGTCAAACCCAGGCAGCCCAAACACCAGTTTCCTGACAAATCCACGGAAGAGGAGCCCAGGAGGCAGTGAACTGCAACCAAAGCCTAGCAAGGAGGCAGTGTTCATGGGCGAATACCAGCATGCTTGAAAGCACCCTAGTGGGGCGCTCACATGCTTATGCCACTGGCCAGCACCAACAAGGAAGGGGTAGCAAGACACACACTGGCCAAGGAACCAACCACTGTCACAGGGGTGGGGGTGGGGTTGTGCCCCCCCAAAAAAAAAACCCTGCCAGAAAGCTGCTTGCCTACGTCTGCAGCAAGGCCAAGAGACATCGCTCCCGCTGCTCGGAGAGCCTCTCGGCTCAACACATTGCTGGCCTGTAGAGTCAGCGGAGGCAGGTCCTAAATCGTGGCATAATATCACGGTTATTTAAAAGTTATGTGTGAATTCATCTAGAAAGGGAAGACAAATCTGTGCCTAGCCCTGGGCTGTGTTGCTCAGGAAAGCAGGCCGGCTGCCTTGGTTTTCTGCTTTTTTCTACACCCCCCCACCCCTCCGTTCAACTGGGCCGGGCCCAACTTAACTTCCCAAAGGGGGTCATTGCCTGGCTCACCTGAGCTCTTCCATCTCTTTCTTCTTCTTCACCTCCTCCTTCTCTTTCCGCTTCATCTCCTGGATCTGGGCTTTCTTCTCGTTTCTCTCCTCCCGGTCGCGGGATTCCTTCTCGGCAGCCAGGTCCGGGAACCGCTCCACTTTGGTCTTCTCCAGCCGGTTCAGGATCTCGTTCACCCTCTTCTCCACCGTGACAATCTTCACCTGGGGACAGAAAAAAACGGTGATCAGCATTCACGTAGACCTGCACCCACCTTCCCAAAATCGCTGGAGGCCAAAGCTGTGATTCCTGCACTGCAGAGCGTTGGACCTGATGACCCTTTGGGTCCCTTCCAAATCTTACAATTCCATGTTTCCGGGAAAGGCTGGCACAAGGAAGAAACCATCACAGTTGGGGGCACCCTGGACAGCATGAACGGCAACTGAGTTACAGTCAAACTGGAAGGCACAGCAACTCCGACAAACCTCATCTTTCCCACCCCCACGAAGTCAACACAGGAGGAAAAGCCCAGGGCCCTGCTCTCCTGCACATCTGTAAGGAGGGAATGAGGCCAGATACAGCTGTGGCTCCTGCCAGGACCAAGTGGAAGGTTGCCATTGTCACCCTTCCACTTCTAATTATTCAGAACTGAGGTTGTTTTGAACAGTTGTCAGACACCACTCTGCCCTTCCATCATGTCGCTAGTTCAAAACATGAAGTCAGCAACTTCCTGCCTTCATTTGGTTAAAAATACATTTTTTAAAAAAATTAATCCCATGCTACAGGGCCTCCAGTATCTGATTCGATGTCATTGATGTCATTGGAAAGGTTTCTTTTTTCCAGGCTCAAGAGATTACATCACTCGCCCAGAGTAACACAGGAAGTCTGCGCAACGGCCAAAGCACACCCCCAGGAGGCCAGGCTCGCTGGCTCACCGCATCCATCCCCTCTTGGAGGCCATCGCCACTTCCCACCTCCCCTTGCTATCCCTCAATCCTGGCCACATCGCCAGGGCTTCAATCCCAAGCGACCCTGTGGGGAAGCCTCACACACTGGAGAGGAGAGGGATAAAACACATCAACAAGTCACAGGCCCATGTAAGTGTTGAAGTCAAAAAATGCACCCCTGAAATGTTCAGCTGGCTGGAGTAGCTCAGGACCTGGAAGGAGGAGGAGAACAAAACAGGGTTTCTCATTCCCAGTTATAGGTCACTGACTGTGTTTTACAGGTTCGCCTCTGGCTGATGGCTTTCCTTTGAATTCCAGGCTGAACTTTTCACACACAAAAAGGAGGAGTAGACAAATTCATGGAGGAGAGGGCTATCAACGGTTGCTAGCCATGGTGGCCATGCTTTGCCTTCACAGTTCGAGGCTGCTAGAAATCTCAGCAGGGAGGAGTTGCTCTTGTGCTCGAATCCTGCTTGCAGGCTTCCCAATGGGGGCATCTGAGAACAGGATGCTGGACTAGATGGGCCACCAGGCTCTTCATATTTTCCCAACCTCGTTTTCTAAGGTCTTTTTGATTTTTTAATTTTTTGGGGGGGGTGAACCAAAAGAGTCTTGAGGCATCTTAAGGCCCAACACACAAGCACATTCCAGGGTGATGAAAAGAAGCATGCAAAGCACCCAGCTCAATCCCTGTCGTCATCTCCAAGAGCCCTGCACACCCCCCTCTGAAAATGAACAGGTGGTGGTAAGCAGTGGCGACTCAGCCCCTCCCAACTAAAGGTGATGCAGGTGGGGCTTCACCGGCCTGCCCAGCAAACATGGATCTTGACCTCACCTATGCGCATCTCTGTAAAGGTATCCCTGACCATTAAGTCCAGTCGTGACCGACTCTGGGGTTATGTTTTTGGTAATTTGTTATGTTTAAATTCTTAATAAAGTTCAGCTGTGTTTGCAATAAATTACGATCTTCATTGTTAACTTGGGGAAAAAATTAACTGTGGATAGAGGCAGGTGCACACAACACACACACACACACACAGAGAGAGAGAGAGAGAGAGAGAGAGAGAGAGAGAGAGAGAGAGAGGGGAGAGTGGCATACAGCCTCTGTCCGCTTCAAACCTTACTTCATCTTTGTGGCTTCTCACATGAAATCATAAACGGTTGCTGCATAACACACAGCTGGCAGAGCGAACGCAGTTCCCCCCTGCAAACCAGCCCCCCACCAGCAATCCACACACTGCACAGACTGTAACCTCAGTGGGTGAGGAGCCAAAGGGTGCCGTGATGCCTGAAGAATGGCAGCAGGATCTTCCACCCACTCCTTCCTCACTTTACCCATGTGGCAAACCTCCCGCTGTTTCCCTGGTGGGCTGGTGCTCTGGAGCCAGGAGGTGGGCATCTGAGAAGATGGGAGCGGGGGCAAGACACTTACGTCCTTCTGGTTGTGAAACCCGATCTGCCCCACGTCCATTTCTGCCGTCTTCTTTAAGTTGGCCCAGGAAGTGTACACAATGCTGACGTTATTCGTTTTGCAGCCTAGAAGAACAAAGGGGGCCGTTCTGTTCACCAAGCTGATTCTTCTCTCCCGCACACCCCCTTTCAACCCTAATTCCGAACAACTCTTCACATGACTTGGTAAGCCAGCATGGTGTATGGTGGTTAGCGTTGGACTAGGTCCTGGGAGAGATCAGGGTTCGAATCCCCACTTGGTCATGGGGCTCACTGGGTGACCTTAGGGGTCAGTCCCTGACTCTCATCAGCCTAACCTACTTTACAGGGTTGTTGTGGGGATTAAATTGAGGAACGTGGGAGAGCCACATGCACCACCCTGAGCTCCTAGGAGGAAAATGGTGCGACAGAAATGTAATAAATATCAAATAAAGAATAAGAGTCCTTTAGGTTGGCAACAAGGCAATGTCAGCAGCTGTACCCCAAGAGACTGGGCACCTCTACAGAAATGATATCCATCAGAGAGATGGTTGTTGACTGGGCTGGCAAAGGAGGGAAGGGAGGACGTCTTAAGGAGCTCCTGCGATGCCTGCCCCTTGCGAGGCAATGGATGGGAGAAGCCACGCCATCAGAGCAGCGTCCGCTGGCTCCAGCTGCCCCCAAAGGCCTCATTCTCCACCCGTGATTCCTCTCTGAATCCTTGCTGGTTTCTCCAGGCCAGGACATGCTGGAGAAAAAAGCAACGCATTACCTTGAATGCTGTTGGCTTTCACCAGGTGGGCGCAATCTATCAAAACCTCCTTTGGGATGTCCTCCATCGTCTGCCCCTGAAAGGAAGCAAGGTAGGAAGTGAGCAGCTCGTGCGGAGGAAGAGGAAAAAGGCATGCTGGGAAGGAAGCGGATTCTGAAGGCAGAGCCGGGGGTCCCTGCGACCAAACTGCAAGCGCAGGGCCATTGTAATTAGTCTGTTACAGCAAAGATAACAACCAAATTAGTCAGAGTAGACCCATCGAAATCCAGAGATTCCAACGGCTCTGCTCTCAGTAGAACTTAGTCGGATGCAACCCAAATAGTTTTGCAGCACTTTAAAGACTGAGAAAATCACGGAATAAAAGTTTGCAGAGTAGATACATCCGACACAAAATCATACACCACAATCAGTGGATTTGCTGTATTTTTCCATGTATAAGACTATATCCCCCCCCAAAAAAAATTAAGTTTAAAATTGGGGGTCGTTTTATACACGGAATGTTGCAATTAATTATTTCTTAATTTTGAGCTTCAAAAATAGGGGTCGTCTTATACATGGGGGTATCTTATACATGGAAAAATACGGTAGCTTTCAGAGGCTCCGAGGTGTTGAAGAAAGCCAGTCACAGGGGCTTGTTCTCTATGCAGAATATTTTATAGGCTTTATAATAAAATGGCCTTGATCAACTCCGACAAGACCTGCAGAGTGCTGCAAGCATATGTCAGAGGACCTCTTTTAAACATGAAGTTTTCAGCAGCTGGTGCATTAGCTTGGGGGAGGCTGACAGGCCCTGAGAGGAGGGGGTGATGGCTGCAGCCCCCAAAGTGGACAAGGGGCCCTCCCTCCCCACCACGTGGCTGAGTAAGAACCACCACAGAGGGCAAGAAGCAGAGCAATGCTGTTTACCTTGTGCAGCCGGAGGTAGACATGGGCAGAGGAGAGCTTGTCCACATGGAACCTGCACACAATACAGCACAGATCTGAGTGAGGAGATGATTCAGCCCAAAAGAAATGTTGCCCTACGTACCGCTGCAAGAGGCTGGCCGCCACCTGGCCACCAGCATCTTAGAGCATGCATACTTGATAGTGGGGGAAGGAATTTTTATGGCTTATCACGCTCACATCTCTGCAAAAGTATGCAATGGCCTGAAGAGGAAATTGAAAGGCTGAAGGAAACAGCTGCTAAAACAGAGCCAATTCCCTCTGAGCCGAGTGCTCCCTCTAGCGATCCCAAGGCCAACAATGCGAGATGAATGAGACCAGGTCTTCTTCACACTGCACACACGGAGGAAGGGAGGGCTCTCGATGGCTCAGCTCTGCCTCTGCAGTCAGATCTGCAAAGATTCTGAATAGCAACTGCTGGAAACCACAGGAGGGGAGAGGGCTCTTGTGCTTGAATCCTGCTTGGGGGTTTCTCATTGGGGCATCTGATAGGCCATGGTGAGGACAGGATGCTGGGCTGGACGGGCTACTGGCCTGATCCAGCAAGCCCTGCTTAGGTTCTTATGTGGAGCCAGTGGGGTGTAGTGGTTAAGAGCGGTAGTCTTGTAATCTGGGGAACCGGGTTCGCGTCTCCGCTCCTCCACCTGCAGCTGCTGGGTGACCTTGGGCCAGTCCCACTTCTGTGAAGTCTCTCAGCCCCACTCACCTCACAGAGTGTTTGTTGTGGGGAGGAAGGGAAAGGAGAATATTAGCCGCTTTGAGACTCCTGAAGGGGAGTGAAAGATGGGATATCAAATCCAAACTCTTCTTTAGAACTGGATAAGGAACCTGATGATGTTGTCCGACTCCCAAGTCCTACCAGCCCCGGCCAGGATGGCCGACAGGAACATGGGAAGCTGCCTTATAGAGAGTCAGGCCATTGGTCTACCCAGCTCAGTACTGTCTGCATTGACTGGAAGTTCTCCGGGGCTTCAGGTAGGGGACCTTCCCAGGCCTACCTTGGAGATGCCGCTAGGGACTGAAACAGGGACCTTCTCCAGCATTCAAATCAAATATCTTTAATACGGTCAATGACCAGAAAGCAATTTATAAAAAAATATGACATTATAAGTAGTATTGTGCTACACATAGCAGGGAAATATGGCCAATTCACAGAATTGGTGCTTATATTTATGACCAGGTTTCGTCTTTTAAGGTTTTAAGAATTCAATTCAAATGTCACTACTGTTTATTATCGTTCCTTCGATGTTTACAATTTGAACTCCATTGCTGACATCATTGCTCGTCTTATTCTTGTTGCAATGTAACAGTACTTTGCCACAGGCCTGTTAATTTCGGGCTCTTTGTCAGCTAAGAGGTGTCTGATATAGGTGTCGTCTGTACTACGAGGTATTTTCCTCAGAATCGGTTCGATCAGCTCTTTTCTTGAGTCTCAATATAATGGGCAGTATAAGATGACATGCCCGATGGTTTCAATTTCGTTGCTGTTACAGGGACATAATCTTTGTTCGATCGGTATTTTGTTGTATCTTCCCTCTAGAAGAGCTGAAGGGAGAGCGTTAAAGCGGGCCCTGGAAAATGCCCATCCAGCATTGTCCAAAGGGTGCAGTGTTGCCCTGCTTTACAAAAACCACTGCAGCCATTTCCCCCTCCAAGGAATAGAGCCAGTCTATGACTCATCCCAATCTGAAGCTTGCATTTACGCTATCTTCCAATGGCTAAGAATTATCAACAAACCTGGGGAGTCTGCCTTGTTGCTCAACGAGACGGGGAGGGGAAGAATTGATTGCTTGGGCCCTAAAAACATTCCAGACACATCAGACACCTTCAAACAGTCACACTCTGCCACAAGAGATCAGGGCCCTGAAGGATTTGACATCTTTCTGCAGGGCCTGTGTTGTTCTGCCAGGCCTTTGGCCAGGGCTCAGCCTGACTCCCCTTCTCTTTTTGTATAAGAACTAGTATGAACCAGTATTCTCACAGGCCCATATAAGAACAGCGTAAACACTTGGGCCTGATGAACATTTAGTGTTCCCAACCCTAATCCTGCAGAAAGCCATCTAATTAGATTTTAATTTGACCCTGACTTGTTTTTAGGAGGTAATTTAATTATTGTTTGATTTTATACCCGTGTTATATATTTGATGTTAACTGCCCTGAGCCCAGTCTCGGCCGGGGAGGGCGGGATACAAAAAAAAGGTTTTTTTAATCACCGTATTTTTCGCTCTATAAGATGCACCAGACCATAAGACACACCTAGTTTTTGGAAGAGGAAAACAAGGAAAAAAATATTCTGAATCCCAGAAGCCAGGAAAGCCAGTGAGATCGCAGAGCAGCAATCCCACTGGCTGTCCTGGCTTATGGGATAGCCGCTCGCAGCCTCTCCCAGGCAAGGGGAGCCTTCATCCCCTGCCCGGGAGAGGCTGCGTGCGGCTAAGGGTCCCCGAAGAGCCGCGCTCCCTTTGAAGAGTGTGCAGAGTGTGTGTGTGTGTGTGCCTCTTGGGGACTTTTCCCGCCTGCCTCCCGACTGCATCCGCTCCATAAGACGTACACACATTTCCCCTTACTTTTTCAGAGGGGAAAAGTGTGTCTTATGAAGCGAAAAATACGGTATTATTATTACTGAAGGATGAAGCTGACTAGTCCACCCTTCTGACTGGTCCACAAGCCCCTCTCCACTGTGGCTCAAAGAGGCAGCATCTACAAGAGGAAGGTTACGAGGGAACATGCAGCAGCTGCTAGTTTCTGTTTCATACTCTGCCCTCACCTGCTCTCTGGTCAACTACTGTCACTGCTTACATTATTCACTGTAGCCATTGCTTTAACTGCTCATTTCATTCCTCGCATTTTAAATAAACCAAAATAAAAAGCACAGCAACCTTTTGGGGTTAATGCTGGGAAGAGAGAAAGAGAATATGCATTAAATGCTTTGAGGGGTGGTTTATGCTGCATTTGTTTGCTTAATATACAAAATGGCTTGTGTGAAATCTGTTGGTGGATCTACTGAAGTGGAAAAAGATCATCATGTTAACTCCTTTGGATCCTCTCTGCCTTTGGGTGTAACCTAGGCACCGCTTTCTGGGCCAAGGCAGAAGTGCTTTTGTCTGCCAGTAACCCGATCATTCAACATCCAGCCCTTTACAACGTTTCTTTGTGGCTTCTCACGAGATCATAAATTTACAACATTTCTGTACTGCCTTTGTCAAAACAGATCCCAGGGGACCGTAGAGTTATATATTAGTTAAAGTCCAACGGAATAAAACACCAGCATTAGCAAATGTAATAAGAGACGGCAGATAAAAATTACAAAGCTAACAAGGGATTACAGAAATAAAATTGCCAAAAAGATAGCAAAGTGGACATGGAAAGGCCTGGAGCCAGCTGGACTCAGATGAAAGGGGAAATATAAGGAAGGAGACTCCAGTAGTACAAAACACTTGGCAGGACAACAGACATCGCAACTGGATGTTGGGAAATTATCACTGGAACCTTTTTGGGAAGGGGGACAGAACAAGACAATATTGAATCACTGAATGCTGCTGCATTAATATATATATATAAAGAACTCACACCTGTTTTGTGGGAAACTATCGAATCAAGGTTCTGGCCCCTGATATACTGGGGGAGCTGAAGCTGAGGCTCCAGTACTTTGGCCACCTCATGAGAAGAGAAGACTCCCTGGAGAAGACCCTGATGTTGGGAAAGATGGAGGGCACAAGGAGAAGGGGACGACAGAGGACGAGATGGCTGGACAGTGTTCTCGAAGCTACCAGCATGAGTTTGACCAAACTGCGGGAGGCAGTGGAAGAGAGGAGTGCCTGGCGTGCTCTGATCCAGGGGGTCACGAAGAGTCGGACACGACTAAACGACTAAACAACAACAATAATACTGGGGGAGGGGGCATGATAAGCACAGGGGGCTTTTCTTTGCATTTAAAGTAAAATTTAAAACTAGGATCCCACCTCCAGTCTTATACAATGCAGAGAAAGAAGGGCTCTAAAATGTGATTTTGCTGTCAGCTTTACTAAGGAGCGCGATTCATTTCACAGACTGATGACCATGACAAGTACAAAAGAAGAGGATCTGCTGGATCAGGACAATGACCTATCTAGTCCAGCCTCTTCTCACAGTGGTTGACCAGACGCCCCAATGGTAAACCCGCAAGCGGGATCCGATCACAAGAGCACCATCACTCTCCCCTCCTGTGGATTCCAGCAACTGGTGTCTGAAGCATTGCTGGCCCTGACTGTGGGGGCAGAGCAGAGCCCTCCTGGCTAATAGTCACTGATAGCCTTATGCAGGGGTCAGCAAACTTTTTCAGCAGGGGGCCGGTCCACTGTCCCTCAGACCTTGTGTGGGGCCGGACTATATTTTGAAGGGGGGGAAAGATGCAAGAGCACCACGAGCCCCGGTGGTGAGCAGCAGGGGCTGGCGGCGGAGGGATGATGAGCAGCACGCGAAAGGGCTTGCATAGCTGTCAACCTTCCCTTTTTTTGCGGGAAATTCCCTTATTCCAGCGCTGTTTCCTGCTGCTTCTCGCTGCTAACCTGGATTGTTAGATATCCCGTAGACTGTCCCTGGGACAGGGGAGGCTGCTGATCCCTTATTTTCGAGGCTGCTGATCCCTTATCTTCAAATCTGAAAGTTGACAGCTATGCTCTGGAGAGGGGCTGCTTAAAATGGCGGCCACTCGAGCGCTGCTGCTGCTGCTGGCACCAACAAAGCCCAGTCCCCTTCCTCCTTTAGGCAGGGCAGGGAGAAGCCAGGAGGAGGGAGGGAGGAGACGCCGACGCCACTGCCGTGTGAGTGAGAGAGAGGGAAAGAACGCGTGTGCTGGCAATCCACGTGGCGATTCCCGGAGCATCCACGGGCTGGATCCAGAAGGCAATTGGGCCTGATCCAGCCTGCGGGCTTTAGTTTGCCGACCCATGGCCTTATGCTCCATGAATGTGTCTAATCCTTTTTAAGCCACCCAAGTTGGTGGCCATCACTGCCTCATGCAGGAGCAACGTCCATAGTCCATCTCTGTGCTGCACAAAGAAGGACTTTATCTTTCCTGGAAGCTCCAACATTCATTTTCATTTGATGTCAACGAGTTCTAACGCTATGAGGGAAAAAATTCTCTACAGTGGTGCCTCGCAAGACGAAATTAATTCGTTCCACAAGTTTTTTCTTCTTGCGAGTTTTTTGTCTTGCGAAGCACGGTTTCCCATAGGAATGCATTGAAAATCAATTAATGCGTTCCTATGGAGACCGCTTGCCAGGCTGGTGGTGCGGAGAAGGGCTTTTCTCCCCACCGCAAGCCTTCAGGACAGGTACGGGAACAGAGGGGAAGGCGCGCAGCGCTTCTCCTCTGTTCCCGGGGCTTGCGGTGGAAGGAGGGTTTTTCCTCCCCACCCCAACATTCAGAACAGCATTCTGAAAGTTGGCGGTGGGAAGGAAAACCCTCCTCCCACCGCAAGTCTTCAGGACAGTCATCCGAAGGCTGGCGCGGGGAGAAGGTCTCTCCGCCCCACCGCCAGCCTTCGGAGCAGCCATCCCAAGGCTGGCGGCGGGAGGAGGTCTCTCCGCCCCACCGCCAGCCTTCGGAGCAGCCTTCCCAAGGCTGGCGGCGGGAGGAGGTCTCTCCGCCCCACCGCCAGCCTTCGGAGCAGCCATCCCAAGGCTGGCGGCGGGAGAAGGTCTCTCCGCCCCACTGCCAGCCTTCGGAGCAGCCTTCCCAAGGCTGGCGGCGGGAGGAGGTCTCTCCGCCCCACCGCCAGCCTTCGGAGCAGCCATCCCAAGGCTGACGCGGGGAGAAGGTCTCTCCACCCCACCGCCAGCCTTTGGAGCAGTATTCCGAAGGCTGGCGGCAGGAGGAGGTCTCTCCGCCCCACCGCCAGCCTTCGGAGCAGCCTTCCGAAGGCTGGCGGCGGGAGAAGGTCTCTCCGCCCCACCGCCAGCCTTCGGAGCAGCCATCCCAAGGCTGGCGGCGGGAGAAGGTCTCTCCGCCCCACCGCCAGTCTTCGGAGCAGCCATCCCAAGGCTGGCGGCGGGAGGAGGTCTCTCCGCCCCACCGCCAGCCTTCGGAGCAGCCATCCCAAGGCTGGCGGCGGGAGGAGGTCTCTCCGCCCCACCGCCAGTCTTCGGAGGAGGTCCGAGGACAGTGGGGAAGACGCGCTGCGCTTCCCCGCTGTCCCGGAGATTTTCCTATGGGCTTTCGTCTTGCGAAGGAAGCCCATAGGGAAATTAGTTTTGCGAAGCGCCTCCAAAATGGAAAACCCTTTCGTCTAGCGGGTTTTCCGTCTTGCGAGGCGTTCGTCTTGCGGGGCACCACTGTATTCGGTTTCTCCACACTATGCACAATTATTTAAATTTTATGTCGCCTCTTGCTTGACTTTGCTCTAAACTAAGAAGTCACAAACACTTTAACCTTTCCTCACGGGGGAGGCTGCGCTTTTCTGAACCTTTTCAAACTGTCACTGCCAAACTACATTTGCCATTAGCACCCATTTGCTCAGTTTGGAGGGGTCCTTTTGGAGCTCTTCTTAATCTGTTTCTGTTTTAGCCACCCTGAACAATTTCAGCAAACTCAGCCACCTCACTGCTCACCCCTAAGTCTGGACCATTTAAGAACAAGTTTAAAACCCAAGGTCCCAATACAGATCCTTGGGAGACGGCACTTTCTACACCCCTCCACTTGGAAAACCGTCCATTTATTCCCACTTTCTGCTTCTTGCTACTTAACCAGTTCCTTATCCACATCCTCTCTTATTTCATGTCTGCTAATCTTACTCAGAAGTCCTTGCTACCTTATTGAAACCTTGCACCCAGTGCATAAAGAGAGGCTCAGATCAGTACTTACCAAATATCTTCCGGCCAGCCATGTTTTATTAGGTCTTCATCTGCAAGGAAAAAGCCAAGCCAAGCAGTTAGCGGAAATAATTCCCTCTCAGTCCTCCCTGAGAGTCAGGTTACAACTGGACCTTTGGGACAGGGATTATCACTAGAGTCCACTGGGTCACAAACCAAACTGTGAAACAGGAAGATCTCTCTAGAAACAATGGAATTCAGTACTAAACTTTCAAGACAGGAACCATTATTTCAGTTTGAACTATGCTGCAAATTTTGAGTGCTGAAGTTCCTAACTGGATCTGAGCAGATGTGTAGCACTGCTGAACGATTAATGCAACACTAGCAGTTCAAAAAGGTGATGCAGACACACACATTTCCCTTGGTTGTCTCTGCAAGGGAAATGCTTTGTGCACACATTAAGTATCGTGAGACAATAGAGGTCTAACCTTTTATACTTTGGCTTCATCTGGTTAGACGTGCACAGGATTGTGCTGCTAAATGTTTCTTCAGTTTAAAAACACAAACAGATTTCAAGAAAGATAATGGGAGAGTAGCTCAGAAATAATCCGGAAGTAGCTGTTTTATTTCAAAAAAGGTGCTCTAAACAACCACCACTGTACAGCAAATATAAGTAAGTACGGAAAGGCCCTGTGTAATTAATATTACTAAATATATTTATGTCTGTGAAAATGACCTCATATTTCAGTGCATAAATTTAAATGACCCTTAACAAAAAGGGTCATTTAAATTTATCTTAATCTTATGAAAGACTTCTTAGATTAGCACAATTTGGGACAATTGACTGGTAGAGAAGACATAAATTCAGAGGAGATTTCAAATGTTATTTTAAAGGGACCAAGCTCAAACAACAGAACAACTCTGGAAAACATTTTCCTTAGGATTAAAAATAATGTTGGTATCTGAAAAGTCATGGGTGACCATCAAAGAGTAATTTTAACAGTTGCATGTGCAAAAATAATCAACCAGCTGATGTATTTCAAGGAACTGCTCATTACTTTCTTGAACTCCTACCAAAAAAAATTGCTTCCGCAATTTCAATATTATTGGAAAGTCTGTGACAATGTAAGTAGAAACAGTTTTCCCTTTCTTTTGAAAGTCAGGCAACTTTCGGGCTACAAACTAATCAGAAAAAAAAAGAATCTATGCAATGACTTGCTTTTGAGAAAGTATTTCAAAGCTGTTGCTTCTCGACAAAAATTGGATACAGATACACACCATTTAGCTAAATGCCAGTTTATACATCAGAATTGCCTGACTGGCCTGCTTGGATTCCAATTTTAAGATAAAATCCCCCACCCAATCTCAGTGGGACTGAGATCACGGATCATGCACTTGCTCACAGTCCTATGTTAGGAAGTTCACTAAAAGCAAGAAAATGCCCTTTTAAAAAAATCAGCATTTGGCTCAAACGAGAAACGTTTTACACAGAAATAACATAAACATGTTTATGCCATCAGCCTTTTGCTGAAATGTGGTCTGAGGCACCCAAGAATGGACTCTATCAGTTCCATCCCCAACAGCAGGTCCAGAAGCCATCCAGGATCTCCATGCACACTGCCCAGCTTTGCACCCTAAGGAGGTCACCTTGATGCTGCTAAGGCAGCAGTTTGACTTCACCTCTGGAGGCACACTATTGTCTCTCGAGACAGACAAACACCAACCATGTCTGCATGCTTGTGCAACAAGATTTTGGGTTTCCCTCCCTTCCAGCACTTGCAGAGCAGATTTTGGGGACACACAGGTGGCTGCAAGCCAGCAAAAATGTGGAACCAGTCAAATTCCCATCCACTGGCTCCTCTGCAGGTTGTTGCGTTGTTAAGGGTGGACTTTTTTTTTTTTTTTGCATGCTTTTATAATAAATTAGTGTTAATGCAGTTGGTTTCCCTCCCGTCCTTAGCTTGCAGAGCAGATTTTGGGGATACACAGGTGGCTGCAAGCCAGAGAAAATGTGGAACCAGGCAAATTCCCATCCACTGGCTCCTCTAAAGGTTGTTGCGATGTTAAGGGGGGACTTTTTTTTGCATGTTTTTATATTAGATCAGTGTTGATACAGTTTTACTTTTACTTCAGCATCTCTAAAGGTACTTATGTTTCCCATGAAATTTACTCCTGGAAACTGTTTTGTATCAAGCTATCATAAAGTGTCAGGGATTTAATCCTAAAATGGTTTTTGTTTTCTAAAACAATGCTGGGCTGGGGAAACCCCACTGATCAGGATAAAGGCTTGTTTTCTGCCATACCAAAGAGCCAATGAGTTCTGACTGAAGATGCACAACTTATCAGAAGGTCTGTTTTAAAATAAAAATGGGGTCAAACACAAAATACATAAAATCGGTTCCATCTTGACAGGCATATCCAGAGTGTTGTACTTACTTTCGTATTTATCTTTTCCCATGTAAATTGTGTAAGGAGCGCCAGGAACAACTGAGGGGAAGGAAAAGGGAAACAAAATGAGGCAGAGTTTCGGATCAAACCCCACACAGACACACAGTGTGTCCGCCTCCCCCCCCAACTTATTTGCATCTCACCCACAACAAAATCTGTTGTATAAGATGATAAGGTTCTGCTCTAGCTCAGAGGTTCGGAAGCTCTGTTCCAGGCCAGGACAAGTTCTCCCAGAAGTTCTTTCAGCTGGCCCAGATGTGAAAATGCCAAGAGGCGGCCCTTCTTCAGTCTCACAGGTTTGGCAAGGATAAAGAGGGGGGAAACCCCCAATAATTCTAACAACCTACTGCACGAGACTGTTGTGAGGATGACATGGAAGAGTGTGGGATAACTAGGTATGCCACATTTGATTTTTTGACTTTGGCAGATTAAAAAAAAAAGTCTTCAATGTTGTGGCCCCAAAGCTGCCAGAGGGGGCTGTAGCTGAAGCATTCAGAGAAGTGGATCAGGATTCTGATGTCCATATCAGCTCCAAAGACTTTGAATTGGCAACGAGCTGCGGACAGGATATTTGTCAGCGCTTCCTCTGCCCTGAAGTATGTTTCCCAATGAAAGCAGCCAAAGGAAAAACCCCACAGCTAAGGTAGCCTGAAATCTACAAAACATTTTCCTTCAGAATCTTTTTATAAACGAATCAAGGTAGATATGATGCCGTGGACAAGCTGCCTTTTGAACCCTCCATGGGATGTATAGAGTCTTTAAACATGTATTCTGGTTCTCAGGATTGAGGATGAATCCTGACGTGACAGAAGTACTGTTTTGCGGGAACAGGGGGCGGATGGTGAGGGGGACTCCCTGGTCCTGAATGGGGTAACTGTGTCCCTGAAGGACCATGTTCACAACCTGGGAGTCATTTGGACGCACAGCTGTCCATGGAGGAGCAGGTCCATTCTGTGTCCAGGGTAGCTGTCTACCAGATCCATCTGGTACGCAGGTTGACACCCTACATGCCTGCAGACTGTCTCGCCAGAGGCTCCAGTACTTTGGCCACCTCATGAGACTCCCTGGAAAAGACCCTGATGTTGGGAAAGATGGAGGGCACAAGGAGAAGGGGACAACAGAGGACGAGATGGTGGGACAGTGTTCTTGAAGCTACCAGCATGAGTTTGACCCAACTGCGGGAGGCAGTGGAAGACAGGAGGGCCTGGTGTGCTCTGGTCCAGGGGGTCACGAAATGTCGGACACGACTAAACAACAAAAACCTTTGAAGGTGACCCGGAAACTACAATTAATCCAGAATGCAGCAGCTAAGACTGGTGACTGGGAGCAGCCGCAGAGACCATATAACACTGCTCCTAAAAGACATTGGGTTATAGGACATTTCCGAGCACAATTTAAAGTGTTGGTGCTGACCTTGAAAGCCCTAAACAGCCTTGGCCCAGTATACCTGAAGCAGCATCTCCACCTCCACCATTCAGCCCGGACACTGAGGTCCACCTCTGAGGGCCTTCTGGCAGTTCCCTCCCTGCAAGAAGTGAGGTTACAGGGAACCAGGCAGAGGGCCTTCTCAGTGGTGGCGCCCACCCTGTGGAATGCCCTCCCATCAAGGAATGTCAAGGAAATATACAACTATCTGACTTTTAGAAGACATCTGAAGGCAGCCCTGTTTAGGGAAGCTTTTAATGTTTGGTGAATTATTGTATAGTGGTACCTCGGGCTACACACGCTTCAGGTTACAGACTCCGCTAACCCAGAAGTATTACCTCGGGTTAAGAACTTTGCTGAGAACAGAAATAGTGAGGATGAGAACAGAATATGTGCTCCAGCGGTGCGGTGGCAGCAGGAGGCCCCATTAGCTAAAGTGGTGCTTCAGGTTAAGAACAGTTTCAGGTTAAGAACAGACCTCCAGAACGAATTAAGTACTTAACCTGAGGTACAACTGTATTTTAATATTTTATAGAGCGTTTGGATTTGATATCCCGCTTTATCACTCCCTTTAAAGAGTCTCAAAGCGGCTAACAATCTCCTTTCCCTTCCTCCCCCCCAACAAACACTCTGTGAGGTGAGTGGGGCTGAGAGACCTCAGAGAAGTGGGACTGGCCCAAGGTCACCCAGCAGCTGCAGGTGGAGGAGCGGAGATGCGAACCCAGTTCACCAGATTACGAGTCTATCGCTCTTAACCACTGCTCTACACTGGTTCTCCATTTTAATGGAACTTGCCCAGAGTGGCTGGATAAATAATAAATTATTATTATTATCATCATCATCATTCTCCCCCCCCCCAGTATACTGCTTTTTGTATTTTGAAAAATAAGAAATAAAGAAATTGGAGTGTGTCTGTGTGTATAGAACTATGTGTGGGACCCCTGAGCTCCCCTCAGGGAAAGGGAGAGATGCAGATATGATGAAGCAACAGCAGCAACAGCCTCAAACTACCTCGCGGGGTTGTTGTGAGGATGGAACGGTGTGCTTGGGGGGGGTCCGCCTCCTTCCCCCCCCTTCAGCTCCTCTGAGGAAAAGTGGGGGATGCAAATGAAATAATAATGATAATAAATAGATAAAGGTAAAGGTACCCCTGCCCGTACGGGCCAGTCATGTCCGACTCTAGGGTTGCGTGCCCACCTCGCTCAAGAGGCCGTGAGCCGGCGCCGTCCAAAGACACTTCCGGGTCACGTGGCCAGCGTGACGAAGCTGCAGCTGGCGAGCCAGGACCAGCACAGCACACGGAAACGCCGTTTACCTTCCCGCTATAAAGCGGTCCCTATTTATCTACTTGCACTTAAGGGTGCTTTCGAACTGCTAGGTGGGCAGGAGCAGGGACCGAGCAACAGAAGCTCACCCCGCCGCGGGGATTCGAACCGCCGGCCTTCTGATCAGCAAGTCCTAGGCACTGAGGTTTTACCCACAGCGCCACCCACGTCCCTAATAAATAGATAAAGGGGGAATAAACCGAGGCGAGGACCACCCCCCCCAAAAAAAGCTCATGCTGGTAGCTTTGAGAACACTGTCCCACCATCTCGTCCTCCGTCGTCCCCTTCTCCTTTTGCCCTCCATCTTTCCCAACATCAGGGTCTTTTCCAGGGAGTCTTCTCTTCTCATGGCCAAAGTCTTGGAGCCTCAGCTTCAGGATCTGTCCTTCCAGTGAGCACTCAGGGCTGATTTCCTTCAGAATGGAGAGGTTTGATCTTCTTGCAGTCCATGGGACTCTCAAGAGTCTCCTCCAGCACCAGAATTCAAAAGCATCCATTCTTCGGCGATCAGCCTTCTTGATGGTCCAGCTTTCACTTCCATACATCACTACTGGGAAAACCAGAGCTTGAACTAGACGGACCTTTGTTGGCAAGGTGATGTCTCTGCTTTTTAAGATGCTGTCTAGGTTTGTCATTGCTTTCCTCCCAAGGAGCAGGCGTCTTTTAATTTCGTTTACAGATAGGTAGCCGTGTTGGTCTGCCATAGTCAAAACAAAAAAATTCCTTCCAGTAGCACCTTAAAGACCAACTAAGTTAGTTCTTGGTATGAGCTTTCCTGTGCATACACACGAAAGCTCATACCAAGAACTAACTTAGTTGGTCTTTAAGGTGCTACTGGAAGGAATTTTTTTGTTTTAATTTCGTGGCTGCTGTCACCATCTGCAGTGATCATGGAGCCCAAGAAAGTAAAATCTCTCACTGCCTCCATTTCTTCCCCTTCTAGTTGTTGTTGTTGTTGTTATCATCATTCTCCCCCCCCCCCAGTATACTGCTTTTTGCATTTTGAAAAATCAGAAATAAAGAAATTGGAGTGTGTGTGTTTGTGTGTAGAACTATGTGTGCGACCCTTCAGCTCCCCTGAGGGAAAGGGAGAGATGCAGATACGATGAAGCAACAGCAGCAGCAGCCCCGAACTACCTCGCGGGGTTGTTGTGAGGATGAAACGGTGTGCTTCTTGGGGGGGGGTCCCCCTCCTTGCTCCCCCCCTTCAGCTCCTCTGAGGAAAAGCGGGGGATGCCAATGAAATAATAATAATGATAATAAAGAGATACAGGGCGAATAAACCGAGGCGAGGACCCCCCCCCCCAAAAAAAAAACCCCAAGGCCCTACGGAGAGCGGGAGGGGCGCGGTGGGCGTGGCCGGCGGCTCCCCCCTCAAAACAACCCCCCCCGAACCGCCTACCGTTGGACGTGAAGTAGAACACCATGGCAACGGGCCGCCGGGCGGGTCTCCTTCGCGTCCGCACCGGGTGGGGGGGGCAGGAAGGAAGCGGGGCGAGAGCAGAGTTCCGAGACTTCCGCCGGCGGCGGCGGCTTCCCGGAAGTGACGTTCCCCCTCACGTTCCATAGAGTTAGGAATAATCGGGAAGGGCCCCTCGGAGGCCGTGCGGCCTAGTGGGCTCTTTGAGGAGAGCGCGGCGCCCGGGTACGAGCCTGGGGTTCAAATCCTCTCACCTCCGGCATGGCCAGTCGCCACCTCTCGCCTCGGGTACGAGGAGCCCGTGTGGGGACCCGTCAGGCATTTTGGACTACGACTCCCGTCGTGCCCTGATATTGGAGTCGCCGCAGGGGCTGATGGGAGTTGGAGTCCGAAAGGAGAAAAGCGGTGGGCGGGAAACGGATTCGCCTTGCGAGGCCTACCTCGCGGGGGTGTTGTGTGAGGGGCGAAGCGCTGAGGAAAGGAGGTCCGCGCATGTTGTTTATAGGAGGAGGTCGGGATATAAAATTAATATTAGACTCATAGAATTGTATGTTTGGAAGAGGGCGCAAGGGTAGGTCGACCCCCCGAAATACGGGGATTTTTTTCGAACCATGACCCTGGGATTCAGAGGATCATGCTCTACTAAATTATTATTATTATTATTATTATTATTATTATTACGCTGCCCTTCCCAGTTCAGGAAACCGGACCCAGGGCGGCTAACAACAAATTTAAAACACTTAAATGATGCAACAAAAAACAGCATAAAATACAGTATAAAATGTGAACAATAAATTCAGAATTCAAAAATCAATTTTTTTTGGGGGGGGGGGGAATCCATCCGATAAACATTGGATGATCACCAGGGCTAGCTGGCTAAATTAGTCCCATTTGGGCCAGTGAGGAGACCAGGGGAGAATTAGCTGTGGGATCCCAGAGCGGGTGATCTTCATAAAAAGGGAAGGAAGGGGAATAAAAGATCAGGCTGAATTCAAATTAAAGGCCAAGTGGAACTGCTGTGTCTTACAGGCCCTGCGGAAGGAGGTTAAATCCTGCAGGGCCCTGGTCTCCTGGGACAGAGCATTCCACCAGGTCGGAGCCACCACTGAGAAGGCCCTGGCCCTGGGGGAGGATAGTCTGACTTCCTTAGGGCCCGGGACCTCTAAACTATGGTTATTCATGGACCTTAAGGTCCTCTCCGGGCAGACCAGGAGAGGCAGTCCCATAAATACGAGGGCCCTAAGCCACAAAGGGCTTTAAAGGTCAAAACCAGCACCTTGAACCTGACCCAAAACTCCACCGGGAGCCAGTGCAACTGGTAAACCACTGGGTGAATACGCTATTTTAATTATTATTTTTAAAAAAATATGCTGGCTGAACCCTTCATTGCAATTAAAGGATTGTTTTTCCTTTTTTTATTTTACATAAATTATTGATGATAATAATTAGAAATAAATGATCCCCAAGAAGGGCACAATAAAACAATTATAATAATGCAACAATAGACTTTCCATGCTCATTCCATGCCCATGCATGGCACATGGTTTCCCCGCAGAAAATCCTGGGAACAATTTACAGAGCTACAATTCACAGGAAGCGTAACAAACTACAGTACCCTTGAGGCTTTCAGAGGGGGAGAGAATAAATGTGCGAATATTGGGTTTTGAATCTGTTGGATGCACTTAATCTGCCCTTGGTTTTTTTTTAAAAACCAAACAATACCCTAAAACGAGGGCATATGAGAAACAAATACCAGCAGCAATGACGGAAATGAATATACTTTAATTTAATTTTATCTTCAGTCCAGCAAGATCCAGAATGGGCTGTAACTAAGATGTCCAGGGAAATAGCCTCACCAAGGGTTCAAAATAGCCTTGGGTCAGCACACTTGAGGGAGTTTAGGGTGAGCTCAGGGTGGCAAAAGTGACACCAACCTATGCAAGAGCCAGCGGGGTGTAGTGGTTAGAGTCCAGGTCCAGGATTTGGGAGACAACTGGGTTCAAATCCTCCCACTCGACCAGGAAGCTCCCTAGGTGACCTTGGGGGCCAGCTCTGGCCTGCCTTTCAGCCTGGCCTGCCTCACAGGGTCGTTGCTGGGATGAAAGGGGGGGGGGAGAAACAGGTTCACCTCCTTGGGCTCCTTGGAAGGAAAAGGTGGGTTATAAATGCAAGGATTGTACTGGAGTAATCAGCTGCGCATTCGCCAGGTGGGGTGGCGCACACCAGGGCACCGCGCCAGCCCAGTCCTCAACGCCAACATTGCTGGGCACAAACTCACGGGGTGCAGAGGTTTGGTTCAGGCATGGCCGCTGGAGGCAAGCAGGGCCGTGATGTGCCCTTGCAGGGAGGGACGCAGCACAGCAGGCAGGACAGAACGGGGATCCTTGCGCCCCCAAAAAACGTGCCCCAGGGCTCAGGCTCCCCTGCCCCCCCAATGCTGTACCCCTGGCCACGCACTTTCATAATCTTCTATCATGTCACCTCTCACTTGCTTTTTCTCTTAACTAAAAATCCCCAAACGCTGCAGCCTTTTTTCGTAGAGGAGTTGCTTCACCCCTGGATCATTTCGGATGCCCTTTTCTGATCCTTCTCCAGCTGTATGATGATGATGATGATGATGATGATGATGATGATAATAATAATAATAATAATAATAATAATAATAATAATAATAATAATAATAACAATAATAATTTATTTATACCCTGCCCATCTGACCGGGTTTCCCCAGCCACTCTGGGCGGCTTCCAGCAAAATATTAAAATACAATAATTCACCCAATATTAAAAGCTTCCCTAAACTGGGCTGCCTTCAGATGTCTCCTAAAAGTCAGATAGTTGTTTATTTCCTTGACATCTGCTGGGAGGGCGTTCCACAGGGCGAGTGCCACTACCAAGAAGGCCCTCTGCCTGGTTTCCTGTAACTTGTCTTCTCACAGGGAGGGAACCACCAGAAGGGCCTGGGAGATGGACCTCAGTGTCCGGGCTGAACGATGGAGGTGGAGATGCTCCTTCAGGTATACTGAGGCCATTTAGGGCTTTCAAGGTCAACACCAACACTTTGAATTGTGCTCAGAAACCTACTGGAAGCCAATGAAGGTCTTTCAAGACCAGTGTTCTGTGGTCCCAGTCACCAGTCTGGCTGCCGCATTCTGGATTAGTTGCAGTTTCTAGGTCACCTTCAAAGATAGCCCCACATAGAGCGCATGGCAGTAGTCGAAGGAGATACCAGAGCATGCACCACTCTGGCGGGACAGTGTGCGGGCAGGGAGGGTCTCAGCCTGCGCACCAGATGGAGCTGGTAGACAGCTGCCCTGGACACAGAATTAACCTGCGCCTCCATGGACAGCTGTGAGTCCAAAATGACTCCCAGGCTGCGCACTTGGTCCTTCAGGGGCACAGTTACCCCATTCGGGACTAGGGAGTAGTTTCCGGGTCACCTTCAATGTCATACCCTCCCACATTTCTCCGGTGAAAACAGAGACTCCTATTCCATACCCTCCCACATTTCTCTGGTGAAAACAGGAACGTCCTAAGGAAAATGGATGCGGGTGGCGCTGTGGGTTAAACCACAGAGCCTAGGACTTGCCGATCAGAAGGTCGGCGGTTCGAATCCCCGCAACGATGGGGTGAGTTCCCGTTGCTCAGTCCCTGCTCCTGCCAACCTAGCAGTTTGAAAGCACGTCAAAGTACAAGAAGATAAATAGGTACCGCTCCAGCGGGAAGGTAAACGGCGTTTCCATACGCTGCTCTGGTTCACCAGAAAGGGCTTAGTCATGCTGGCCACATAACCTGGAAGCTGTACGCCGGCTCCCTCGGCCAATAAAGCGAGATGAGCGCCACAACCACAGAGTCGTTGGCGACTGTACCTAATGGTCAGGGGTCCCTTTACCTTTAAGAAAAGCAAGACATTCCTTTTTCAAATGAGAAACTTGGATGGCTTCTGTCCATCTGGGAAAGAGGGAGCCTTGGCGGGTCTGCAATACCCAGCACAAGCATGCTTGAGTTTCAGGTCCTCTCATTTCAGAATTGAAAACTCAGCTGTGGGGCACAAGCCACTCTTGGGGGTCAGGGGGCAGTTGCCTCTCAGCCCAGCCCAGCTCAGAGGGCTGGATGAATGCCACCCATTCTGCTGCTGGCTGACTGATCACAGAGAGGCCCTGAGCCAACCAGGGTGGACTACAGAAGACATTTGTGATGCAAGCGTTACCTCGGGAGAAGGGGGCCTGTGAACTCCCTGCCTGGAGTCCGGCCAGAGCAGCTGCCTTGCCCCAAGACCATGCTGGCAAACCTGCTGGATGCCATCCCAAATAGCTGCCATCTGCTGTTGCTGCTGCTGGTGGTGCTTTTGTTGCTGTTCGCCGGTAACTGGGCTGCTGAAAACGTGAGAATATCCTGGGTAAGTAAGGCTCAGCCTTTGGACCCAGGTGAGATCTGGGGTTCTGGTTCTTGGCACCCAGAACGGCATAGCCTACCAACCGGTTGCTGCTGGACTCGCTGCCTCAAGTGGGAGAGAGTTCCACAGTCTTTACTACGCTGCATGAACAAGGGCTGCATTTTTTCTGCCCTGAATCTCCCAACATTCAGCGTTGTTGAACGTCTACGAGTTCTAGCATTGTGAGAGAGGGATAGAATTCAAGTTCCAAGAAAGGAGATTCCGACGAAACATTTGGGAAAACTTATTGATGGCAAGAGCTATTTGACAGTGGAACTGGTGGACTCTGCTCAGCTTTAGCTGAGATTCCTGCATTGCAGGGAGTTTGAATAGATGACCTTTGGGTCTCTTCCAACTCTAAGATTCTGTGATTCTCCCTCTGCTTTCTCCATGCCGTGCATAATTTTAAAAACTTTTAACAAACTATTCTGGCACCTCTTATGTGCCTTTTCTTTTAAAAAAGTCCCAAATAACAACAACAACCACAACAATAATAATAATTTATTATTTATACCCCGCCCATCTGGCTGAGTTTCCCCAGCCACTCCAACAAAACACTAAAATACAATAACCTATTAAACATTAAAAGCTTCCCTAAAAAGGGCTGCCTTCAGATGTCTTCTAAAAGTTTTGTAGTTATTGTTATCTTTGACATCTGGTGGGAGAGTGTTCCACAGGGCGGGTACCACCACCTAGAAGGCCCTCTGCCTGGTTCCCTGTAACTTGGCTTCTCGCAATGAGGGAACCGCCAGAAGGCCCTCAGCACTGGACCTCAGTGTCCGGGTAGAACGATGGGGGTGGAGATGCCTCTTCAGGTATACTGGACCGAGGCCAGTAAATGCTAAAACCTTTCTTCATATAATATGACTAAAACAACTGTTTAGTTTTCCTGGCTAAACATGTTTAGCTCCCTTGGGAGGTGGTGGACCAGGGGCACCAACTATGGGGGTCTGTGGGTGCCTGAGGTCTCTCGAGATCTTGGAAGCTGAGTTTCGGTACCACTGGAAGTCAGGTTCCAAGGCTGGGGGGGACGGGGACCTGGGACCCAAGTTGTCTCCCCTGTGGTGGACTCTCCTTGGAGGTTTTTAAACAGAGGTTGAATGGCCATCTGTCATGGATGTTTTTAGCTGAGATTCCTGCCTCGCAGGGAGTTGGACTAGAGGACCCTTGGGTGCCCCAACTCTACAGTTGTATGAAACTAGCCCTCCCCTCACTTGTGATTCCTAGCTGCAAGGCGCTTTCAGATGCAGATCACCTCTGACAGTGGAGGCAGAGGGACAGATCCATCTTTGCGCTCTCTTTGCACCAGCATTTCTCCTGGCTGGACAAAATGACCCTTCTCTCCTCTCTCCCTCTGTGCTGTTCTGATGCTTTCAGAGGAAGCAGTGAGAGCCAATTCTTTCAAAGAGGATTGGACAAATTCATGGAGTAGAAGGCTATGGATAGCTCCCAGCCACAATGGCTCTGGTCTGCCTCCACATTCAAAGGCAGGAAGGCTTGTGAATTCAAGCTGTTGGGATCCAGAAAAGGCAAAGGTGCTCTTGGGCTCAGATCCTGCGTACGGGTTTCCCATAGAGGGATCTGGGTGGGCCCTGTGAGAGCAGGATCCTGGGCAAGATGATCCAGCAGGTGCTTCTTATGTTCTTAAGTGGGGGAAAACAAAACAAAAACTGGGGGGAACCTGAAGCACACCAAGACTAACAGGGCCGGCACTACCATGAGGCAGGGTGAAGCAGCGGCCATAGATGGCAATTAGGGTAGGACAGGGGACGCAGGTGGCGCTGTGGGTTAAACCACAGAGCCTAGGACTTGCCGATCAGAAGGTTGGCAGTTCGAATCCCCGCAACGAGGTGAGCTCCCGTTGCTCGGTCCCAGCTCCTGCCAAACTAGCAGTTCGAAAGCACGTCAAAGTGCAAGTAGATAAATAGGCACCGCTCAGGTGGGAAGGTAAACGGCGTTTCCGTGCACTGCTCTGGTTCGCCAGAAGCGGCTTAGTCATGCTGGCCACATGACTCGGAAGCTGTACACCGGCTCCCTCGGCCAGTAAAGCAAGATGAGCGCCACAACCCCAGAGTCGGCCACGACTGGACCTAATGGTCAGGGGTCCCTTCACCTTTAGGGTAGGACAGAGCTCTGCCTGTGTGACATGCAACCTGCCCTGAACCAGGCCGCTGTCCTTGGGGTGTAAGGAAGGATGCTGAAATAAGATTCAGCCGTCTGCCTGGGAGGAGGAAACTCCTTGCACTTTGCTTCAGGCGGCAGAAAGCCTTGGACAGGCCCTGCAGACTACGAAAGGGATTCAGTCCCGCTCACCGTTTCCTCCCCTGCCTCTGTTGCCACCGCCTTGCTTTGCCTTCAGCTCTGTTCTTTTTGCCTTGCTATTCTCTGACAGGTTCCTCCTTGTCTCAAGAAGAAGCAGACCAAGCACCCAGCAGCATGGATAAGTAAGCAGCGGGCGCCCTCCCACCTTCCTGCCCCCTCCCTGTGGCAGCCGGGATGCTGCTGCTTGCGCCGCCACGCGGTTCACGGGCTCCTCCTTGCCTTTCTTTGCAGCACCTTTAGAAGGAGCAAGAGACATCAGCACAGACACGGAAGTGAGATGGAACACAAGCACAGAATCGGGAAAGAGGTGAGCCTCGATTCCTGCAGTGCAGGGGGTTGGACTGGATGACCCTGGGGGGTCCCTTCCAACTCTACAATTCTATGATTCTATGAAAAATCAGACAGGCAGCATCATCTGTCCCAGTTCCCCAAAGGAGTGTAGACACCGAGAGTCATCTAGACCATGGGTAGGCAAACTAAGTCCCAGGGGCCGGATCCGGCCCAATCGCCTTCCAAATCGGGCCCACAAACGATCTGGGAATCAGCATGTTTTTACATGAGTAGAATGTGTCCTTTTATTTAAAATGCATATCTGGGTTATTTGTGGGAACTGCCTGGTGTTCTTACATGAGAAGATTCTGTGCTTTTATTTAAAATGCATATCTGGGCTATTTTTAGAGGATAGGAATTTGTGAGAGCCAGTGTGGTGGTAGTGGTTAAGAGCGGTAGTCTCGTAATCTGGGGAACCGGGTTCGCTTCCCCGCTCCTCCACATGCAGCTGCTGGGTGACCTTGGGCCAGTCACACTTCTCTGAAGTCTCTCAGCCCCACTCACCTCACAGAGTGTTTGTTGTGGGGCAGGAAGGGAAAGGAGATTGTTAGCCACTTTGAGACTCCTTCAGGTAGTGAGTGATAAAGTGAGATATCAAATCCAAATTCTTCTTCTTCATTATTTTCTTTCAAAATATAGTCCAGCCCCCCACAAGGTCTGAGGGACTCTGCTGAAAATGTTTGCTGACCCCTGATCTAGACAGACCACTGGCTTGATCCAGCACTCTTATTATGTTCTTATGCTGCCCTGCTTCTCTGGCTTTTTTAGGTCTTGCGAGACCCTGACCTTGCATCGCACTCTGCACACCTTGGACAAGAACATCCAGTATCTCGCCTGGCAAATGCAACGCATCAGCGGCACGTAAGGCACTCCTAGACAACACCATGCGCTTGCAGTACGAGGGGCTTGCAGATCCGACCTTCCTTGGCACAGAGACGCCTTCACGCACGCACACACACACCGGATGCCCTCCAGATTATTACCATTTTAATATTTGTATGCCGCTCTTCATGCATAGATCTCAGGGCAGTTCATGGCAGAAAAGCGAAAAGTGAAAACACAATGTCACTTATTGGATTAAAACTCCCATGGTCCCTGACCAGGGGCCACGCTGGCTGGCAGGAGTGCCAGCTTGGCCCTGTGACCGTGGGTGCCTGGGGCCGTGGGTGCCATGCAGTGTGTGTGGCCCTCGCACTGAAATTTGTGGGTGCCCGGCCCCTTCATGGTTGGGCACTCAGGGCCCCAGGGTGGTGGCAGCTATGTTGGCTGGGGCTGGTGAGAGTTGGCGTCCAACAATGAGAGTTGTTTGACAGTGGAAGAGATTCCCTCGGGATCTGGTGGATTCACCCTCCTTGGAGGTTTTTAAGCAGAGGTTGGATGGTCAGTTGTCCTGCATTGCAGCAGGTTCGACTAGATGACTCTTAGCGTCTCTTCCAACTCTAGAATTCCTTGCATTAGGACTATTCTTTGAAATAATAATAATAATAATAATAATAATAATAATAATAATAATAATAATTTTATTATCTATACCTTGCCCATCTGGCTGGGTTTCCCCAGCCACTCTGGGTGGCTCCCAACAGAATATTAAAGACACCATTAAACATCAAACATTAAAAACTTCCCTAAACAGGGCTGCCTGTTTAAATACAATAATTCATCCAATATTGAAAGCTTCCCTAAACACGGCTGCCGTCAGATGTCTTCTAAAAGCCAGATAGTTGTTTCTTTCCTTGACATCTGAGCCCATATAGCATGGGTGGGCAAACTAAGGCCCGGGGGCAAGATCCGGCCCAATCGCCTTCGCAGTATGGCCCGTGGACGGTCCGGGAATCAGCATGTTTTTACATGAGTAGAATGTGTCCTTATATTTAAAATGCATCTCTGGGTTATTTGTGGGGCCTGCCTGGTGTTTTTACATGAGTAGAATGTGTGCTTTTATTTAAAATGCATCTCTGGGCTATTTGTGGGGCATAGAAATTCGTTCATTTTAATTTTTTTTCAAAATATAGTCCAGCCGCCCACAAGGTCTGTGGGACAGTGGACCAGCCCCCTGCTGAAAAAGTTTGCTGACCCTACCATATAGAGTCCTTTTGCAGGTTCTCTGTCGGTAAGAGAAAACCACAGAGGCCAATCAGAGAATATTGAGAAGCAAAGCAGCTAGTAAGCCTGATCTTTATTAAACTGTTGCAGCAGGGTCCCCACTCCCCACACGCAGGAGTAAGGAGAACACAGAACAATGATGTGCAAGCCCCTATATAGACTTTTGAAATTGCCTACCCCGTAGTGTAAGATCACCCCCCAAAAACATCATACATACATCACAGGAGGAGGCGGTCTACAGCTGAACTCCTGCCTGCCAGGATACCTGATAATGGTCACTGGTTGCATTACCTGAGCAGCCTGGCCATTCTTTGGTGATGGGAAATACTTTAGTTCCTGAATCCAGGTCACAGGCTCACACTATTCATACACAAATACTCCCTTAAGACAGGATTTCCCAGCGAAAAGACAATGAGAAGGCTTTCCCCATTTGCCTCCCTTCCTGCAGTGGAATATTTGAGGTTTATTGGGAGAGTTGAAATGCCTTCAGGATTGCTCTCCCGTACTATTTCAGACACATGGCCTTCTCGGTAGTGGCACCCGCCCTGTGGAACGCCCTCCCATCAGATGTCAAAGAGATAAACAACTACCTGATATTTAGAAGACATCTGAAGGCAGCTCTGTGCAGGGAAGTTTTTAATGTGTGACATTTTTATGTATTTTTAATCTTTGTTGGAAGCCGACCAGAGTGGCTGGGGATACCCAGCCAGATGGGCGGGGTACAAATAAAATATTATTATTATTATTATTAAGTGTGCATTTATGAGTATTTTTTCTATATCTGAGTCCATAACATTATAACATTCTGTTGCTGGTGACAAACAAGACGAAGTGAAAGAAAACCTGTTCTTACCTCCTTCCTTTGCCTTTCTGTCTCTCCCACCTGACCCCCTCCAGGATCTCGCGGACCCCGTCCAATGTCTCCATGGGGTCCGTCACCTCCATCTGCAGCTGGGGCCATTCCTCAGGAGGAGGAGGAGGAGACGTAGAGGAGGAAGAGGTCGAAGTTGACACCACCTGCTATAGCTGGTCAGCTGTGCCCCCCTCCCTGGCTCCTACCTCCCTGGACAAAGCAGCGGCAGCCCCAGCAGCTCATCTCCCCAAACCCCCCAGGGTGGTCTGCCACCAGCCCCACCCCTGCCCCAAGCAGGACTCCAGCCTGTACCAGAAGCGGCTGCAGGGGCAATGGGGGAGCACCACGCCCTGCTCGGACTCCACCACCAGGCGCATCTGCACCCCCCCTCCCTGGCACCCCGCAAACAAACACCCCAGCGGCCCGGCCCCCCCACCGAAACCGCCCAACAGGATCGGCTTCCTGGACTACAAGTCCCAAGAGCTGCTCAACTGGCACGTCCACACCAAGCAGCGCCAAAAGGAAGAGGACAAGGTGCTGGCAATGCTCTCTCGCAGGGACCCCAGCCCCAAAGGCAGGGCCTGGGTGGTCAGCCTCGAAGCTCCCAAAGGTGGGGTCCCTCAGTGGGCCGCCAGCCCGCAGCTGCCCACGGGTCAGAGGTCACGCAGCCGCACGCCCCCTCAGCCCCACCCGGCGGGCCGTCAGAGCCCACCCAAGATCCTCCACGTGCGCAGCCCATGCCCCAGGCCCCCCACACCGCCCCGGGAAGAGCTACTGACTCCCCCCATCCTCGTATGCAAGACCATGAGTCACAGCAGCCTCCGGGGCCTGGCCGCGGGCGAGGTGGGCAGCGAGGCTGCCAAGGAGGGGCTGGAGACCCTACTTGGCCTCTTCGGTCCTGGCAAAAGCCCCCTGGCCAAGGAGCTGAGCAGACCCGGCACCCCCAAGGAGAAGGAGAGGGATGTCGGGGGCAGTCGGAGGCCCCACAGCAGCCCCAAGGAGACCAGAGCCGCCAGCCCAAAGGCCAGAGCCGCCAGCCCAAAGGCCAGAGCTGCCAGCCCAAAGGCAAGAGCCGCTAGCCCAAAGGCCAAGCCCCTGGAGATTGAGATCAGTGCCACCCTGGACCGCAAGGTGCGCCGCCTGAGCTGGGCCGACGCCACTGCACCCGAAGCCCCCAGGCCGCTGGCAATCCGCGACGCGATGAGCACCACCCGCCCGCCAGTCCTGGACCCGTTATTCATGTGCCAGGCGCAGCTGGAGATGCCCTGCTTGGCCCTGGGCCCAGCCAAGCTGCAGCAGGAGGTGTGCCAGCCTGCTGTGCCGCCCAGCAAGACCCCGTGCCTGGCTCATGCGCTGGTGGAGTCGCTGGACCAGGACCAAGCCGTGCAGGACTTGCACCAGGCCCTGGCCAAAGGGCTGGGGAAGGGGCGCGGCCGGCCGTGCGTGGAGTACCCCGTCTGCCTGCTGTGCGGCCGCTGCACCCCCTACTGCCCCCACCCGCCCACGCGGTACAGCCCTTCCCTGGTGGTCTACCCCCGGCTGAGCGTGCGCGAAGGCGAGGTCCACATGGGCCTGGGCTTCTTGCTGAAGATCAAGCGGTCTGAGGCCAACGAGTGGGGGCTGGTGTGCAAGCCGGACGCCTCCCGGACGCGCCCGGGCAAAGAGGGGCTGCCCTCCAAGCTGGACAGGAGCAAAGGCAAGCGGCGGAAGAGCAAGGCAGCCGCCCCCCAGCCTCGGGAGCCAGAGAAGGTTGTCCGCCTGCACAGGCAGCAGTCGGCAGAGAGGCTGGACACGAGGCCTAAAAACCACGGCCGAAGCGTCCCGAAACCCGTCCCGCCACCGAAAATGAAGCCCGAGCCGGAACTCCGAATGCCGGCCCCCAGCACGGTGCTTGCCGTGCCCCCCAAGAAGCGCCCCAACATCCTAAAGCGGCTGCTTCTCTGCATCAAGAATGTCTGGGCGAAGGTGCGAGGCAAACCCGTCAAGCCCCCCAAGAGGCAGGGCTCCCCGCCTGCCCTGCCCAAGTCCCCCGAGAGGCCGTGGTCCCCTTCGTCCTCTCCCGACGACTCCAAGCCCCCAAACCACGAGGGGATCTTGCTCCACAGGGAGGACTCTCTGCTCACAAATATAAATGCCTTGGAGCCCAGCCCCAGGCAAAGTTCCCGGAGGGTGTCCCTGCAGCTCGGCACGCCCAAGGCGCCACGGAGCCCGCAAAAGTCCGGGGCGCTGAAGAAATTGTCCAGGCAACCCTCCCCGGTACAATTCAAGAAGGCCTCGTCCAAGCAGAAATCCCACAGGAGCAGCGCGCCCTAAGGGCCTTAGCAAAGGCGCTCAGCCCGCTTGCCTTGGCGTGGAAAAGGCTCCGTGGCCAGAGGGCTGGGGAAGGGACTCTCCCACAGGGACCTTTGCTTTCCTTATCCTACTCCACAGGCGGGACACAGCTGGTCTGTGTTGCTTCGTTCCAGGCTGCAAATAAATTGGCTGGACGTTTACATCTCTGTTCTCCCATCCTCTTCCCTCACTTTCTCTGTGAGGTTGCGGGTGGGGGGTGTTGGTGGGAGCGGGGCAGAGAAACAGGCCAGTTAGGTCAGCATCCTGTTCTCAAAGTGGCCAAGCAGATGCCCCTTTTGGGTGTTAACGGAGAAATCTGAGGGCTCCCTTGGACAAAAAACAAGGACCCCAGCCAGGAATACCAGAGCAAAACAGCAGCCAGGAGGCTTGGTCTTTATTGAAGACTGTCGACACAGGACTCCCACCTGCCACCAGGGGGAACAATATGGAAGCCCCGAACAAAAGAGAACCCAAACTTTTATTAGCTGCTAATCCCCATGTTACACCCCCACACACACCAGTGGCGTAGCGTGGGGGGTGCAGAGGGGGCCGGCCGCACCGGGCTCAACATCTGGGGGTTAGGGTTAGGGGCGCAAATCCACGGGTTAGGGGGCACAAATTACTTGCCTTGCCCCGGGTGCTGACAACCCACGCTACGCCACTGCCCCAAACTACATCACTCATCCATCATGAAAGGGGAAGTCTGGTGGCAGTAATCTGAGCATCCTGGACCCTGCCCCATGGTTCCCCTTGCCCTCCACCAAACACCCTTCAAGTGTCACAAAAGAGATAATTTCATTTCCCTGTTTCCCAGCCAAGTTCATCCCACCCTTTTGTCTTCATCTGGGTTTGTTATTTCTGGCATGGCCACCTGTCTGGCACTCAGGTATCAGGAGGCCAGGGATTATCCCTCAGGCAGAGGGGCTGCTGAGGAGCTGAGCTCACAGGTCTATAGGAATTTCTGAAGTTTTCCCAGTGAGCCAGTACAGAGATCCATTGATCAGTGGATTCTTACATTTGGTATTGTGCAGCAAAGGCCCTTTGAATAGATAGGAAGAAACTGTGATGAAGTGTTTTGTGGGGAAAAGTCACAAAAGTGGACATTTGTTTCTGAGAGGACATTTTTTTCTGAGTAAGCAAGCAGAGAAGCAACAGCGACCCCCTCTGAGATCATTTGGAAGGGATCTCCAAGGCTCATCTAGCCCAACCCCATGCAATGCAAGAAACTCGGGATCTCCCTGAGCTGCCCTGAGCCTAGCAAGCCACCAGGCGTGCAATTTGATCCCTCCACGATCCGTCGGAATCCGGGCAAGCGCGCTGCCTGCCCCTCCCGTTGCCTCCCTGCATGGATCCAGGGGACGCAAATTACCAAGAAACTACAACCCCCACAATGCCTTGCGCCCAAACCCGGGCTTCTCCCATCATCTGATTGGCCACGACTTGTTGACAGTGAGAGGTTGGCGCTTTCTATTGGTCGGGGAGCCCACGAAAGGCGGGCTTCTTCCTTTAGTCCCGCCTCCAGAGGCTACGCTCTGTACTCGAGCCTATGATAGCCGGGGCAGCGATGGGACTGGCGGCGCGGCTGGCCAATGGGCGTGAAGGCGCGAACGGGGAGAGTTTCGAACGGAGCCGCGGCGCCGTGAGGGGAAAAGAGCGGCGGGAGCTCTGAGGGGGGAAACGTGAGGTAAGAAATGGAGCCAAAGGGCGGTTTTTTGTGAGGGGGAAAGCGGGGGGAGGCGATGTTTTTAGGGTGGGGATGGTGCCCGAAATCTCCCTAGGCTCCTTCTCGGTCGAGGCGCCTCGGCCCACTTTGGCGCCGAACTCCCCGCACGTAGAAAAGGAGCCCCTCAGGGAGACGGCGCGGAGGGCTTGATCTACTAAATAGAAGATAAAGCGATAAATAAAATGAAGCGCGGGGAGAGACATAGAAACGGTTCTTCTCCCTCCGGGCGCCGGCCCTTGTGGGGTTCAGGACAGAGCACAGAAAGGCAGGGTGAAGCTGCGGAACTCCCTGCCACCGGAGGCAGCGATGAAATGGCGGGGGGGGGGAGCAGCCAAAAGCCACATAGGGGGAGAAATAACTAGAAGCCCATCTATCTCAATATGGAGAAGCAGAACCTCTCCCCCCCCCCAATGTCTGTGTGTATATAATCTATATAAAGATAGCTTTAAAAGAGGACTAGACAAATTTATGAGGGGCTGGGGGCTGGACTAGATGACCCCTGAGGTCCCCTTCCTACTGGGTCTGGTTTCAAACCCTGAGCTATCTTTGCAGCAGAGAGCCAGTGAATTGCAAAGACAGGGAGGATCCATGAACAGATCTTTATTTTACCCAAGTACATGCACAGAAAGAATGGCCGACCCCGGAGGACTCTTGGAAACTTTTAAACATTCATTTTCTCCTTACACTCCTAATTCCTATTGGTTTAAAAATTACAGCGGACAGATTTCCTTGAACGCCTTTTTCCTACCTCACTCCTTGATATGTGCCCCCACTATTACATACAGTCACATGCATCCCATATACATTTAAATTAGTAATTTAAGGACAAAGGATGTGCCTTTTAATATTCATGAGGTAATTATGCACACGTACTTTCTTAAGTCTGCACCTGCTAATTCTTCTTGTCTTGGATTGTAAATCTTTCACTCCTAGGAGCCTCTTGGCTATCTACAGGCCTTGAGCAGTAAAATGAGTCCTTAACCTTAACGCATTCCAAACAAGAGCTGGTAAGAGGTAATTAACGAGTAGATGTGGGTCTTGCCGATCAGAAGGTTGGCGGTTCGAATCCCCACAACTAGGTGAGCTCCCGTTGCTCGGTCCCTGCTCCTGCCAACCTAGCAGTCCGAAAGCACACCAAAAGTGCAAGTAGATAAATAGGTACCACTCTGGCGGGAAGGTAAACGGCGTTTCCGTGCGCTGCTCTGGTTCACCAGAAGCGGCTTAGTCCTGCTGGCCACATGACCCGGAAGCTGTGCGCTGGCTCCCTCGGCCACTAAAGCGAGATGAGCGCCGCAACCCCAGAGTCGGCCACGACTGGACCTCACGGACAGGGGTCCCTTTACCTTTAACAAATAGATGCAGGTGGCGCTGTGGTCTAAACCACAGAGCCTAGGGCTTAGATCAGAAGGTCGGCGGTTCGAATCCCGGCGACAGGGTGAGTTCCCATTGCTCTTTCCCAGCTCCTGCCAACCTAGCAGTTCGAAAGCACAAAGTGCAAGTAGATCAATAGGTACCGCTCCGGCAGGAAGGTAAACGGCATTTCCATGTGCTGCTCTGGTTCTCCAAAAGTGGCTTAGTCATGCTAGCCACGTGACCCGGAAGCTGTGCGCAGCAACCCCAGAGTCGTCCGTGACTGGACCTAATGGTCAGGGGTCCGTTTACCTAACAAATAGACAAAAGAAGAAATTCAACTTCAAAAAGCCAAGTTGATGGACGGCAAACTGGCTTTCTTTAGCATAACACTTGATAGATTCCTCCAGCGGGGAAGCATAGACAGCAAGCACAAATTTATAGCTGGTTATTTTATATAAAAACAGGATCAATAATCATTTCTGACCCCACATTCCCATTCTACAATTCTCTTATTCTGCTCTTGCGAGAGGCAAGGGATCTCTGTGGTTCTCCCATTAGAGGCAGCAGTGTTTCTGAATAGCAGTTGCTAGAAAGTGTGCTTTTTCTCTAAGCTTCTTGTGGGGCCTCTGGTTAACTGGATGAGGCCCCATTTAGCCTGATCCAGAAAGCATCTCCTTCCTTAAGCATCTACGCTGCTCTGGCCCAGCCAGTTGATGGAGCCTCCTGGCCTGGGGCTGCCTAAGCCTGCTCCCCCCCCCCCCCAGTGCTTTGCACCGCAGCTCTCCTCAGCTCCAGCCAGAATGCAGAAACTACTCCACTGCCTGATTTTTGGTTGAAGCATGTGAGCTTGTTGGAAGAAGCGAAAAGACACAGGCTGTTTTATGCTGCTGTCCGAAGGCTAAAGGGTCTACCAGTATAAACTGGCCGGGGGGGGGTGGGGGGGCGGATCAGGAATATCAGTGGCTTGCAAAGATAGGCAAGGGATGCAAACATGAGTTCTCATTCTAATCCTGGCTCTGCAGGCAGATAGATCACACCTGTCAACACATAACTGACTAACGCACCTGCCTCTGACTTGTAGGCGCTTTGCTGAGAACATGGCGTTTGTTACTCCAAGGAAGCGAAAACGCAGCATTGACAGGTGAGATTGCCGTTGCAAGTTATCCAAGAGCTTTAGCTACTGTTGTGACTTGGAAAATCAGAGGGAATTATTTTTATACATGTATTACTGTTGGTTTTGGGATGCTACAAAACGATTGGAATGTACAACATCCTGCTCTCTTCCTCTTAGGTACTTTCATTCTTCACTTTCCGAATTAATGATTAAGAGATTTGGTTTAACATTGTCCAAATTGGAGTAAGGTGTATTGTAAGTGTTATGTACTGAAGTTCTCACCCTGGGCCAGCCGGGGGATACTTTAGATAGTTTTTCACTCAGGTCCACATATGCAAATAAGGGATTGAAAGTGATGTTCAGTGATTGGATAGTTACAGAAAGTTGTTACAGTTGTGTTGTACTGGAGCTCTATATAAGCAGGCTGGCTGAGACCTTTAGTTCAGTTCTGTCCTGGCCTGTGAATAAACAAGAGCTGTTTGAAGAATCGCTGTGTCGTCTGATATGTTCACCCACAACTTAACAGTAAGAGACACTGTTGTGTTAATTTCATTTAGATCCAGTTTGTGATCCAATATTTTGTGTAATGAATTTCCTGTGATAATGCGGGAAACTAATTATGTTTCTTCTGAATTCACTGATTGCTTAACATTATTTAATAGGAAGAACAGAGGAAGGAGTAGGAACCCATATCCTTACCTGTAAATTTTTATAACTTGATTTTTTTTATCATCTTCCAATATGTATTTGTCATCTTACACATCCATCACATGTGGAAATGCACCAAATTTCAGTATCTTCAACTGGCTAATCTAGCTCTTAAAAGATTGCATAGGTTCTTCTAAAGTTAGAATGATGTCATATGCAAAAAGTTTTATTCCCGCCCCCTTTAAGTAAAGAGTGAAATATTAACTTTATATTGTTGTAATGGATTACACTTTCTCACACCAGCCAGACCCCAACCCCCAGTCCAGTGCCCGAACCGTAGAGGATGTAATGACTGTCCCTCAGGAGCCTCTGGGTAATGTAACAGAAATTCGTACTGTGAATTTCTTTTCCCAGAGTCTCCTGAAGGACAGTATCCACCACACTGGGAGAGCCTTCATGGTTCATTAGTTGTATCTGGAGGAAGCAATTTAAACTCAGCGCACTAACTTTTCTTTTATATGGTCTGTGTATGATACTTTGGATATGGAGTCGTCACCGGCTATGGTTGGTGTTTTACCGTGTTATGTTTATGCATAATGAAAATAAACATTAACTTTACATTTTGCAGCTTGTTACTAGTACACAGGAATCCAGCGAAAAAACTGATGATGGAATTTGTTGGGGATCTGCCTGTAACAGATCCTGCAGGACACCGTACTGTATCTCAAATGTTGAGTTTCCAGGATGAAGAAAAAGAAAATCAAAACCTGTCCCAAGCATCAAGAATATCACAGAAGCTTGATAAGTCTCCACTACAAGCAGCCAGTGTGCCAAAGGGGATGCAAAGGGAGTTTCCACAGAGAACGTCTCCTGAGTGTGGCAGCGCATACAGTTCCATTGTACCCCCCAGCTCCTTTTACAACAAAGGGAAGCAATATCTAAACCTGCTGGAGAGGAAACTAGCAAATGAAAGCCATCCTCTGAATCCAAGAAATGATGACGGAAACCTACCTGTTGCCAACAAGACTGAGACAACACAGCTGAAAGTGATGACAAACAGGAGCAGGCCTTCAAAAGCATCCAAGCGGCCTGCTGCTTCCAGGCAGGCCAAGGCTTTGCCGAGAAACACCAAAAAAGCCAAGGTAGAGGTGGTGCTTCCCAGGCCTGTGGAGGGGAACAAGAATGCTAACTGTGCTATTCAAAATAAAGTGGAGACTCCTTTTAAAGTGTTAAGCATGAAATTCAAACCTGTGCCGAAACTCCAGACGGGGGCAGCATTCTTTGCCACTGGAAAGAAATGGCAGCCGGGCTCTAAGAAGATACATTCATCTCCATCGTCCCTCTGCTCAGTTAGCAAGCCCACAGTAAAAGAGAGACAGGGCAGACGCCTGGCTCATTCTAAGCTCTACTTGTCCACTGAAAGCGAAGCAACGAAAGCAGGCAGGAAAGAAAGCCCAAAAGAGAAAAAACATGATCGTGTGGAAGATGGTGTGAAATTGATCTGCAATACAAGGCAGGAGACTCTGTGTGAAGTGGACCTGTTGCAAGATACCAGCCCTCTCCAAACATCTCATTCTGGTTGCTCAGAGACTCTGGTAGAAAAGGAAGCTGATGCTGGAACTCAGGTATGTAGAATCTATGAAAACTGGTAACCAAAGTTTGCATTTATGGAATTTCTGCTGCGATACACAATTTTGGAACTTCGCCGTGTGTAGACAATGTTTTCTCCACTGAATATTTATTTAATTTGCATACTGCCCTTCACCCGAAGAGTGATTCAAACATAAAAATACAAAATGAGAACGCATAATGCATAATAAAGCAAATAGCAAATACAAACCAATAATCCCCCTCCCACAAACACATTTTAAAAAGCCATAGAGTGGTAATCAGCCAGATGTTTGGTTGAAAAGAAATGTTTTCACTTGGCGCCTAAAGATATGTGTGAGGAATGTGTGTGGTTGCTCACGAAGATAACAGCCAGGACTCTGACCTGTCTTTTACAGGTTTTATTGAGTGCAAAAACTATGTACAGTGCAGAAGTCCAAAATCCATGTCTGCCTCAATCACTAGCAGATTCCGGAAGTGGTTTCTTCTGGTTTGCCCTCCAGCACATAAGCCTGGGAAAACCCCCTCTCTGCCTCTTCTCCTTACGCTTACTTCCCTGGCGAAAACTATGTGACAGAAGCATTTCCAACTCCTTGGGAGGGGTGTCGTGGCTCATCTCGGCCTGAGTGAGCCTTTTTCATCAACCCCCCTTCTTTCTTCATCCGTTTCTCCTGAGGGCTCACCTTCACCACACTCTGACAAGGTGCAGCTGCTCAACAAAGGGGGAGGCTCTCTGTACGTTCCTGCCTCTCTCCCCTACCCTGATGGCAGCCCCCTGACAATATGTAATGAAGGCTCCAAGTGAGCCTCCCTGTGTGGAGCATTCCACAAACTTGGAACAGAAAATGCCCTTTCTTGTGTTGTCGCCCTCCGGACCTCTTGTGGAAGAGACATAAAAAGAAGGACCACAAATGATGATTGCAGGGTCTGGATCTGTTCATATGGGGAGAGGCGATCCTTCAGGTATTACGGTCCTGAATGGTGTTGAATGCACCGTGCATCAGCAGGTTATATGGCATCCTTTAATTCTTTTTTAAATCTCACAAGCAAGCAAAGAAAATTTCAATTAATGTAACACAGTATAATAAACACTTAATATTAACACAGGTGTCAAAATCAGTAATATACAATAAAGCCATAAATTAAAACTACTTCTGAAAAAAAATACTGAAAGGCTAAAGCCAAAATTTCATATAATTTGATATCTGGGTAGCCTCTCTGCTGTAGGCTTTCCATGTATGAGATGTCTGAATTTGGGGGGAGGGATGAGAACACCTCTAGTTACCATACATTATAACTTTCAGCAACTTGGAGACTTGGAAAAGGGTTTCATAATGTTCAGCAGTAAAAATGAGGAATTTGCAGAAATCTCTGCCTTACATTCACAGAATTCACTGGGTCAACAAGCCTCCTGTTAGCATGGCAACAGTTTTAGATATGTTACTATGCCATGGTCACTCTGGCATTGCATGACAGCTAGTGAATCTTATTAAATCCCACCTTTCTTCCATGACATGGAAGGTGGTGTTTGCAGTGGTGGTTTTCTATTAAGCCACTGACCAGACCTAGATCTGTGCTTCTTTTCAGCAAGATTGCTCCATTGCATTTCTTCATATCATTCCCTCAAACCTTAAATGGAAACTTCTGAAGGGGTAACCAAGTAGCAAAATTTATTATTGGGGCACCCTGAAAATTTGCCTTGTCAAAAAACATTTGTCTTCTTCATTAGGACCCTGAAGAAATCTTGCAGGGATCACCAAAAAACGTGGACAAGCACGAGACTGCCTCTTCCAGCAAGCTTTCTAGTACGATAATCAAGGATAAGCGTAAGTAACATTGAGAATATATTACAATTTCAGATGCATCTGTTCTGTGTTCATGGAAAGCTTGGTAGGCCACCCTATCCTGTTCATCACAACACTCTGAATAGAGAAAGTTCTCCATGTCATTGGGACCTGGCACAAATTGCCAATGGAGGATAGAAATCACAATATTTTTTTCTCTTTTCCCCAGAGCCATCTTCCGCAAGTGACACCCATCCATTTTTCAGTACGCCTTCCAGCAACAAAAAAAGGTAAGGCAATCTTGTTCTGATATTCAGAAGTGATATGTAGGTGAAAGGAGTGCTTCAGTTTGGATACTTTTCTTTATGAACCTGTTTTCCCCGGTGAATATTTACTATATAACCCATTACTACAAGATATAAATTCCTTGAATAAATTTCAGGCCACGCAGTCTCTCAGATGAACAGTCTTCAGCTGTATCGTTCAGTCCAGTAGGACAGAAGGTCCCTGCCATTCTGAGAACCAGCAAGAAGACAAAGAAACTGAGCAAAGATCAGATGATCATTGTAAGTATATTTCTGAATATATTGTTAATGACTGTCAGGTCAACTAATGCCATGCAACCTGGAGCTTCTATTTTAGAATAGAAAAGCCCACCTTAGCTGCTAATCAGCTTTATATGCACTCCTAAAACATTGTACAGTGGTACCTCGGGTTACATACACTTCAGGTTACAGACTCCACTAACCCAGAAATAGTGCTTCAGGTTGAGAACTTTGCTTCAGGATGAGAACAGAAATCGTGCTCCGGCGGCAGCGGGAGGCCCCATTAGCTAAAGTGGTGCTTCAGGTTAAGAACAATTTCAGGTTAAGTATGGACCTCTGGAACAAATTAAGTACTTAACCCGAGGTACCACTGTACATGGAAGTGAGAGCTGGACCATAAAGAAGGCTGATCGCCGAAGAATTGATGCTTTTGAATTCTGGTGCTGGAGGAGACTCTTGAGAGAGTCCCATGGACTGCACGAAGATCAAACCTCTCCATTCTTAAGGAAATCAGCCCTGAGTGCTCACTGGAAGGACAGATCCTGAAGCTGAGGCTCCAAGACTTTGGCCACCTCATGAGAAGAGAAGACTCCCTGGAAAAGACCCTGATGTTGGGAAAGATGGAGGGGACAAGGAGAAGGGGACAACAGAGGACGAGATGGTGGGACAGTGTTCTCGAAGCTACCAGCATGAGTTTGACCAAACTGCGGGAGGCAGTGGAAGACAAGAGTGCCTGGCGTGCTCTGGTCCAGGGGGTCACGAAGAGGCGGAAACGACTAAACAACAACCACTGTACAGTTTTTTCCTGATGCCTCAGGCCGGTTTGGGCATGGCAACATGGTAACTCCCTCTTTCCCCTGACAGGATGCTGGCCAGAAACATTTTGGTGCCACTGTCTGCAAATCATGTGGTATGGTCTACTCAGCTGCAAGCCCAGAAGATGAAACACAGCATGCCCAGTATCATCAGCGGTTCCTTGAAGGAATAAAATATGTGGTAAGACACAAACTAAATGCACCATGGTATCCTTTGTGAATTGATTTTGTTTTGGACAACAGAATTCCCTAGAGCATACCTGGCTAAATGGAAAAGGGAATTCTTAGGAAACTGAGCACAAATGTTATCTGAGCTCAACAATCCAGCACACACTCCAGCATTTTGTGTGAGTTGCCATATAAAAATTATGGAAGTACTTCACCTGTGTCTTTCGCATGGCTGAGACTCTTCCTGGTGCCTTCCAGATGTTCTGGAGTACAACTCCCATTGTTCCTGAATATCAGCCTTGCTGGCTTGGACTGATGGGAGTTGGAGCCCAACATCTGGAGGGCCAGAGGTTGGGGAAGACTACCGTAAAGGAAGATGCAGGTTATTTTAATCATGACTTTAATATATATAGTGGTTTACAACTCTCACGAATTAAACTCTTGGGCATCTACACTTTTTGCCCTCTTCTGTCTTTTTCTCCTTTTGATAGAGCTGGAAGAATGAACATGTCGCTGCAGAATTCTGGGATGGAAAAATTGTCTTGATTCTTCAGGATGATCCAAAATATGCCATCAAAAAGGTGCAGAGCTGACTTTTCTTCTAGTCTTGCTCCTCCAAATGGGAGTGGTCTGCTACTTGCTGCAAAGGAAGAATCTGGAGCATACACTCCTGGTTCTTTTTTCTTTTAGTTGTGGATTGACCCTTCTCACAAAGGTGGGTGTGGTTCACCCCAAACAGCTTGGTAGGCCTGCAGGTTGGAGATTCTCCACAACTGGGGTAAAATATTTGCCCTACCTCCAAGTAAAATGAACTAATTTTAAAGTGTGTACAGTGGTACCTTGGGTTACATACACTTCAGGTTACATACACTTCAGGTTACAGACTCTGCTAACCCAGATATAGTGCCTCGGGTTAAGAACTTTGCTTCAGGATGAGAACAGAAATCGCACGATGGCGGTGCGGCAGCAATGGGAGGCCCCATTAGCTAAAGTGGTGCTTCAGGTTAAGAACAGCTTCAGGTTAAGAACGCACCTCTGGAATGAATTAAGTACTTAAACCTAGGTACCACTGTATGTGTTCTTGTGGGTTTTTTAATAAGGGAAAGTCTCTTTTTTTTTTTTTTATAAAAATTTTTATTAAGATTTTTTACAGATTAACAAACAGAATAGGTTTCATAACATCCTTTCATTCTATTGCGGACTCCCTCACGTCTCCCGCTTCCACTTTCATCATTAAAAACGAATTTTCCAAGCAAATTATCATCTTGTTTATGCTCTTAATTACAATATTTAGGTTAAACTCAAATAAAAAATTATAATTTAATGGTAGACAGTTATTTCTGCTCTGGCTTCCTTGTTAGGATTCAACCAAATTACAGTACTTTTGTAAATAAATCTTAAATTTCTTCCAGTCTTCTTCAACCCTCTCCTCTCCCAGGTCGCGGATTCTGCCAGTCATCTCAGCCAGTTGCATATAGTCCATCAGCTGCATCTGCCATTCTTCCAGTGTTGGTAGATCTTGGGTTTTCCAGCTCTTAGCAATAAGTATCCTTGCCGCCGTTGTAGCGTACATAAAAAATGTTCTGTCCTTCTTTAACACGTTCTGGCCGACCATGCCCAGAAGGAAGGCCTCTGGTTTCTTGGTGAAGGTATACTTAAATACCTTTTTTAACTCATTGTATATCATTTCCCAAAAGGCCTTCACTTTAGGGCAGGTCCACCAGAGGTGAAAGAATGTTCCTTCATTTTCCTTACATTTCCAACATTTGTTATCAGACGAATGGTATATTTTAGCCAATTTCACTGGGGTCATGTACCATCTATATATCATTTTCATTACATTTTCCTTCAGGGCATTACATGCTGTGAAGTTCAGCCCGGTGGTCCATAACCTTTCCCAGTCCTCAAACATAATGTTGTGCCCAATATCCTGGGCCCACTTTATCATAGCCGATTTAACCAATTCGTCTTGTGTGTTCCATTTCAGCAGCAAGTTATACATTTTTGAAAGTACCTTGGTCTTAGGTTCTAGCAGTTCTGTCTCCAGTTTCGATTTCTCCACCTGGAATCCTAACTTTTTATCAATCTTAAACACTTCCTTAATCTGAGCATAGTGTAACCAGTCTCGCACTTTATCTTTCATTTTCTCTAAACTCTGCAGTTTCCAATTGTCTCCATCCCTTTCTAGTATTTCCCAATATTTTGGCCAATTGGCCTCCATATTGGGTCTTTTTCGGGCCTTAGCCTCCAAAGGTGACAGCCACCTCGGTGTTTTGTTTTCTAATAAGTCTTTGTATCTTGTCCAGACATTAAATATTGCTTTTCTGACAATATGGTTCTTAAAAACCTTGTTGATCTTAACCTTGTCGTACCATAAATATGCATGCCATCCAAATGCATTGTTAAAACCTTCCAAATCCAGCACATCCGTGTCCTCCAGAAGTAGCCAGTCTTTTAGCCAGCAGAAAGCTGCGGCTTCATAATACAACTTTAAGTCTGGCAGGGCAAAGCCCCCTCTTTCTTTTGCGTCCGTTAATATCTTAAACTTAATTCTGGGCTTTTTGCCCTGCCAGACAAATTTGGAGATATCTTTCTGCCACTTCCGGAAGCACTCCGTTTTATCTACAATCTGCAATGTCTGAAACAAAAATAACATTTTTGGCAATACATTCATCTTAATAGCAGCTATTCGACCTAACAATGAAAGTTTCAATTTTGACCAGCTATCCAAGTCTCTCTTAATTTCAGACCAACATTTTTCATAATTATCTTTAAACAGACTCAAATTCTTTGCTGTTATGTTTACCCCTAGGTATTTAACTTTCTTAACCACAGTTAACTCTGTCTCTCTCTGAAACCGTTCCGACTCAATATCTGTCAAGTTTTTTCCCAACACCTTGGTTTTTTGCTTATTTAGTTTAAATCCCGCCACCCGACCAAAATCTTGGATTAGTTGTAGTACTCTTTTCGTACTAGATTCTGGCTCCTGTAATGTCAGAACTAAGTCATCTGCAAACGCTTTAAGTTTGTATTGTTTCGCTCCGACCTGTATCCCTTCCACCAACCTGTCCCCTCTAATCGTGTTCAAGAGCACCTCCAGGACCGAGATAAATAATAACGGGGAAATCGGACAGCCTTGTCGTGTTCCTTTTTCAATTTTAAACTCTTCTGTAACCACATTGTTAACTATCAGTTTAGCCTTTTGTTCTGAGTATATTGCATCAATCCCATTCTCAAACCCCCGGCCCACTCCCATTTCTTTTAAATTCCCTTTCATAAACTTCCAGGATATGTTATCAAAGGCCTTCTCCGCGTCTATAAAAATTAAAACAGCTTTAGTATTTATGTCTGTTTGTAAAAGCTCCAATATATCTATAATGTTCCTTGTATTGGCAGACATATGTCTACCTGGGAGAAAGCCTGCCTGGTCTTTATGGATTACTTTGTTTAAAACCCTCTTGAATCTACTTGCCAAAACGTCTGCAAATATTTTGTAATCCACATTTAAAAGGGAGATGGGACGGTAGTTCTTAAGCTGTGTCTTTTCAGTTTCCGATTTTGGTATCAATGTGATGAAAGCTTCTTTCCACGATTCTGGCGCCTTCTTCCCCTCTAAAATTTCATTGCTGACCTCCATCAGTGGTTGTATCAAATAGTCTTTCAATGTCTTATAGTACTTGGAGGTCAGCCCATCTGGTCCTGGTGATTTGCCCTGTTTCATGTTTTGGATGGCCTGCTCAATCTCTTGTCGTGTTATTTTGCCATTCAGAATTGATCTATTTTCTTCTGACAACTTTGCCAGTCCATTTGTCTTTAAAAATTGTTTAATCGCTGCTTCATCTTGTGGCCCTTGAGTGTATAGTTTTTTGAAATATCTCTGGAAGAGCCAGAAAAAGGAAATAGAACTGATATGGTGAGGAAGGTAGAGACTTTCCCTTATTAGATAGATTGGAGAGATAATAAGGGAAAGTCTCTACCTTCCTCACCATATCAGTTCTATTTCCTTTTTCTGGCTCTTTTCCTTTTTAGTTTGTTAAATTTCAATTTAAATAAATTACCTTGTTTGGAGCAAAATTAGGGTGTTTTTTCCAGCCACACTTCTTGTATTGTTACAAAAAAATACACCCGTTGCCTCAGATTTTAGGATTTAATCATGAATTCTTCAGTTGTTTCTGCAGATAACTGCTGGAAGGCGCAGTACCAATGTATTTAGAAAAAAAATGTTTGTTGTGACCTGGATTGAGTTTTGTCTGGTTTAGTTGCTGAGCTTTATATATGGCATTTTCCTTGCACAGGCGGAAGCTGTACGGGAGCTTGTAGATAATGAGCTTGGATTTAAACAAGTTGTGTTGCGCTGTCCAACCCAAACATATCTGTTTGTATCCACTGAAAAGAAGATTGTTGGCTGCTTAATTGCTGAGCCGGTCAGACAGGTGAGTAACTTGCCAAGTGGAAAGAGCGATAATCTGGATCAGGGCAGACCCTTGATACAGGAGTTCATCCTTAGAGGTGTTTGTGACTTGGCAAAGAGAAAGAGCAATGCAGTTGACTAGACCTCTTTCAGCCGCTTGAATAAAGCAAACCACTTTAGTCCTAAGAACTCGGTCTGCTGGTAACTCTTACTGCACTGAAAGCAGGATTTTGTCACTTGGAGCAAAATCTTTTGACAGTATGGGAACCGTTTAAAAGCAGTTGGGAGTGTCTGCTGTTCATTCTTAGATGTGAAGGGAAACATATTGCTAGAAATGGGAAGTAAAAGTTCCTCATCAAGTTTGATAAATGTGGAGTGGAGCTCTGGCTGCAAGTCTCCACTGTGCCTGGCAGCTCCTCTTTCTGCTTGTATTTCTAGGTCCTTGCTAGATGGGACTCAGCAGGCTTATCCTTTCCTTAGCTAGTGGATTCTGCTGGGTTAGTTCCCTTTGCAGAGAAAGAAGTGTCATCTGCTTAACGGAGCTGCACAATATACCATATTTTTCGCTCTATAACACGCACTAGACCATAACACGCATGTAGTTTTTAGAAGAGGAAAACAAGAAAAAAAATATTCTAAACGAAATAGTGGATATATGATTTTTGTGGTTCATGCTGTGGCCACAGAGATGTGATCTGACAGTGAGTTTGGAGTAGCCCAATGCAAAAATCCTGAGGATCCATGTGGATCCATGCTTTGTAACCACGGAGGAGGGAAGGAAGGGGAACCATGGATCCTCTGCTCACGACTGCAGCAGATCCCCACCACCACCCACAGGCATTCGCTCCATAACATGCACAGACATTTCCCCTTACTTTCTAGGAGGAAAAAAGTGAGTGTTATGGTGCAAAAAATACGGTACCTCTTCCAGAGCATTAAATCGCTCTTGTCCTAGATAAAGGAAAAAGTAAATGGGGAGGAGAGGCCAATTGCAAGAAAAACGAATATGCACATTTTCTCTGCTGTCTTGTATGTCAGAACAAATCTGTCTTTTAGAGCCTTTTAGCTGGTCCCTTATTCTGATCTAACAGCATTCTAAATGAGTTTCTGGGCTGGTATCATTCCACTGCAGCTCTCCCCCAGAGATGAGCCCACATTTCCATGCCTAGATGGCTGGCTGTTCATAGCATTTTAATTGTGGTGATTGTTAATCTGTTGCTGTAAAAATAGTGTCTTAAAGGCTAACAAATGTTTTATGGATAACATTTGTAGGTAACTCTCTACTTCAAGAATAATTGAGGCACTTCTGGCATTTGGTCCAGACACCCCAAACATGATGCTTTGGGCATCGTGGTGCGTCCCATTGAAGCCTTGCATATGGTGTGCTTTGTTAGAGGCTTGCTGCTGTTTTCCCCACCCCACTGCCTTGTTATAAGCGTATCCTGTTGTTCCTAGGCTTACCAAGTGCTTTCAGAGCCTCCAGCTGTGTCAGGGTCTCCTACTAATAACAGTCTGGAGCCTCAGCGTGCCTGGTGCTGCTCAACAAAGCCAGAGAAGGTGTTTTGTGGGATCAGCAGAATCTGGGTGTTCAGCCTGATGCGGAGAAGAGGCATCGCCAGTCGTCTAGTGGATGTGATGAGGTAAGGAAATGTAATATCTGAAATAAAAATAGACGGTGTTCTCAGATATGACCTTCTGGGATTACAGCCAGTTTTCAGCTTGCTTTAAAGGAGGTTTACCAGCAAGTAATATTAGGAGCTGGTTCCTGCTTAAATATCTGGTGTATGAACCACATACAGCAGGGTGTTGAGAGAAACTTGGACTTAAATGCCTCTCTGACTCCCAAGCCTGGTGCATATACTTTGGTCAGTGATAGTTTGGGGCTCTGTATAACAGAAACGAAACAATCTTCGTTCCTCCTCACCCCACCCCAAGGCCCACTTTCTGATGCAGATCACATCCTTGCAACCACCCCATGCATAAAACATTCTTCATGAACCAAGGCTTGTGAGAATACATTACCATAGAAGTATTCCCCAACCATCACCCACGAGAGGTTTGCAGATCCTATACAACACATTGAAGCTTGGTGGGAGTCTTAAGTTTCCGATAACACTAGTTTTTTAAAACAAGCTTTTCCTTCTAATCCAGAAAATGTGCACACTGATTGTGAGTGTTCAGTGATGTGGGAAAAGGCACCTTGCATGTCCGGTGTGTTCCCCATTTCTTTAATACTGACAAATTTAAATATACAAACTGACCACAAATTGAAATGAGCATGAAAACAGGACTGGATCCTTGCGTTACATTGATAACTTTTCTTTTCTTTTCCAGACGTACATTCTTATTTGGCTCTTTCTTAAACACCAACGAAATTGCTTTTTCTGACCCCACACCAGATGGCAAGCTATTTGCAGCCAGGTATTGCCAAACACCCAACTTCCTTGTTTATAATTTCATTAGTTAAGGTCAGTTGAGGGTGTCTTCCTACGAAGATTCAACAAGCTATTTTGTCATTTTCCTTGTGTTATATTCTGCATTTTAACATTGTAATATAAATTAGGAGCGGCAACAAACCATGTTTGTGTTGCTTTAAAAAGTTTTATTCTGAAAGTTGAAACTTTCAAAGTTGATTGTAAGTTTTAGATGGTACGAAGAGAAGGCCAATTTAGTCTATATGCAGCTGACATCTGCTTGAGCTATTTGTATCCTCTGCCTGCAGCGTTCCAAAACTTTGAACTCCTTCTGTCAAAACTATTACTATAATAGAAGATTGGCTTCTTTGTTTAGCCAGCTGGATCTGAGGTGAGAGTTTGAAGTCAGGGGCCAGTGGTCCTTCAGATATTGGACCTAATGCTCAGAGATGACTGGAGATGTAGTTCTGCAACATCTAGAAGGTGACTGATTCTCCATTCTTGCTTTAAGCTAAAGAAAGTCACTCTTGACAAAGAGTGAAATCTTCCTCACAGAATGGAGGTAGGAAGAGTCTGAGATGTTCTAATGCTGCTATGGGCCAGTTAAATATTCTTTTTGCACCTGTTGGTGGCTGCACAGCATGAGGCTACTTCTGCAATCCTTAAGCATTGGATTTTGAATCCTGAGCCTGTGTCTGGGAACTGCTTCAATTATTGCACTAAACCTTGTTCGAACGAGTGTGTTCAAATAAAATATTTGTGTAATTTTGTCTCTTTGTGTTCATGTCAATATTGCTGTGTCTGGTGGGGTTTGTTGGCTTCCATCTGTCTTGGGAGACAATGGAAAAGTATGCCTTTGTGGGCGAAGTCTGTTAGGAATATGATAGGGGTGCCAAAAAGTCTGGCCCATAAAGAGAAATTGTAGCAGTCCTCACAAGTTTAAACGGGGTTAAAACAAAAATCACCTATATCCTTTCACTTTTAATGAAAATCATTGATAGCTAACTTACTACACTATTGTCTTTTCTATATGCCCAGATATGCTTTTCTATTCTACGTGCACCAGAAATGTAAAGCCTATAAGGCAGAGAGAGAGAGAGAGAGAGAGAAACTTCCACTTGAATAACAGTGGCTGAAAAGAACTGAAAAGCTCCCTCCCTTTCCGATTAGATTGCTAAAAGAATGTGGGGTCAGAGAGAGAGAACAGAATCAGGTGTAGATTTTTGTGTGAAAAGAGGTAGGGTTGATTCTGATATTGATCATGTATTACTGCGCTGAGCTTGTGCTTAGTGACACCGTCCGTAATTCTTCATTGTATCTGTGGTTCCTGCTGCAGCGGTTGGACCACAATCTAACTAGAATTTCCAACTGAACAGTTCTCTGATTCTGCGTCTGCCTGCTTCAGCCATGTCCTTGTACTCTGCTCTAGTTGATAGTTTCAGAATCCTGGGGCAGGCAAGAAACTAGATCCCATAATCTTGGGAGTAGGCCCACCTCTGCTCTTTTGTGCATCATTCTATTCATACAACTAGTGGCATCTGTTGGGAGACAATGGAGTTACTTGTATTGAAATGACAGAAGGAAAAGATTCACAATGGGCAAACACATCCTATCAAGCCTCTTGAAATGGAATGGGGAGTTGGATCTCACTGAAATGGAGGTAAAGGTAAAGGGACCCCTGACCATTTGGTCCAGTCGTGGCCGACTCTGAGGTTGCAGCGCTCATCTTGCTTTATTGACCGAGGGAGCTGGCGTACAGCTTCCGGATCATGTGGCCAGCAGGACTAAGCCACTTCTGGCGAACCAGAGCAGCACACAGAAACACCGTTTACCTTCCCGCCAGAGCAGTACCTATTTATCTACTTGCACTTTGACGTGCTTTTGAACTGCTAGGTTGGCAGGAGCAGGGACCGAGCAACAGGAGCTCACCCTGTCACGGGGATTCCAACTGCCAACCTGCTGATCGGCAAATCCTAGGCTCTGTGGTTTAACTCACAGTGCCACCTGGAAATGGGGCCTTGCTTTGTTATGTAATTTATATTTTATCACTTAAGAATAAGCTTCCTGGCTATCCCTTTCACTATGGCCTTGAGCTAATTTTCTGCTACACATACAGCCTGTTTGCTGAAAATGGGATTTTTGCCAGAAGGGTTTAAAACTCCTATCAAGCTGGAGTAGCAAGGGATTGCTTTCATTTTCAGGAAGTTGGTGCACCAATGCAACTCTTACTTGTTTTACTCCTTTAAGTGGGGGCCAGAGCAATGCCATTGAGGTTATAGAACACTAACATCACAAATACACCTGTTAGAGTGACTGAACAGCTTATGATGAATTTAAGGAGTTTTTTATGTGGGAACATCATCTCTTGTAGCAGTTTGTGTCAGATTCAAATGAAGGAGGCTGCTTCTGGGTTTATCAGAGTAGAATCTCTGAAACAAAACCCTCCAGTATTGTGGTCCTAATCCCCACATGGAATCCTTTCAGATGTCTTGTGCATGAGGTGGGATTGTCTTCTATAACCTACGCTGCTTTTATATCCACTACAGTGGTACCTTGGGTTACATACGCTTCAGGTTACAGACTCTGCTAATCCAGAAATAGTGCTTCAGGTTAAGAACTTTGCTTCAGGATGAGAACAGAAATTGTGCTCCAGCAGCATGGAAGCAGCAGGAAGCCCCATTAGCTAAAGTGGTGCTTCAGGTTAAGAACAGTTTCAGGTTAGGAACGGACATCCAGAACGAATTAAGTACTTAACCCGAGGTACCACTGTATTCTGTACCAAACACTACGTAGTTTCCCCATCTTGGCTCAGAGCCTTATGGCATCAGCATATAAACAGCTAAATTTTGTGTGCCTGTATGGCTGTCATGCCATTTTGTTTGCCATTGCAGAGTTCTATCCCACCCTACATGAACGATCTGGAATAGGAACACCCCAATATTTGTCCCAGTTTCTCCTCAGTAATTAACAAATCTAAGACTCAACTCCACCATCTCAGCTGTCTTGTCTAGTTTTGACCCCCAAGCGTGTTGTAAGAACTGGGAGTATACTAACAAAGGTACTGGATTTCAACTTCCTACCTAACAAGCTCCTTGGAGGTTTGGACTCATCTGGGAATGAAACCCAGACTGTCTTGATCCTTAGCCCAACAAGTAGTTGAATGCAGAGGGACCTGGCTTTACATCAGACAGGAGAGCCCAGTTTGAAACCAGCGGCCACAAGAATGAGAACGCGGGTGCATGGGTGGTGCAAAGCCGAAAGATAACCAAGGAACATCACCCCCCCAAAAAAAAATTCCTTCCAGTAGCATCTTAGAGACAAACTAAGTTTGTTATTGGTATGAGCTTTCATGTGCATGCACACATCAGATACAAGGAACATCACCTCACTGCCAAACAGCCATTTTCTAAACAAGAAAATAAACCAGTTTTTGTGCCAAACTGACAAGTTTGAAAGGTTTTATTTCAACAGCCACAAATGTTCTGAACACAAGTCAAGATCAAAATGAACAACGTAAACACAACCAGAACAAGAGGAGGAGCAGGGAAGGGAACTGAAAGACCTGACCAAGTTGCTTTATATTTACAATACTGAAAAACTAACTACAAGGCTGCTAAGCATCAGCTAAGGGCGTGTGTGTGTGTGTCTTAAGACACAACTTTGTGGAATACGGAATATTTACAGTCAGCGTCTAAATAGCTTGAAATGAAACCTTGTTAAAAAAACCCAGTTCTAATATAAAACTATGGGAAGCTAAAAGTCCATATCCCCATGTATGAACACTACACAGAAAGCAATAAAAGAAACTTCTAAAAGAAAATGAAGCTGCCACAGTAGTGCAGGGTTGTAGAAGAGCGCACTTATTGTATGGATCCTTCCGCCTCCAAAACATCCACGATATGTGCAGCGGCAGGGCGCTTTTCCGGCTCCTCCATAGTGCAGAGAGAAAACAGCTCAATGACCTTTTGGTAGGAAGGATCCAGCTCTTCCATGTTGAGTGGCGGACGAGTCCCAAGGGCAGCGTAATAAGCATCTTCATCAAAGTCATCTTCATCAAAAGAAGACTCTACGGAGACAAACAGGCCAGAGCAAGCCAGTCAGCAGATGAAATAAAGGCCCTCACGGTTGCTATGCTGGTATCGAACGAGGAGGGAAATGGGATAGAAGGAGCATACTCTAGGAAAGGCACAAAATTAAATCACTTGAGGATCTTTTTAAAATGCAAAACTCAAGCGGACTCAACACACACAAAAGTATTTCTCTTATCCCTTGGAAATGTTAAATAAGTACAACTGAGTAGAAGTTGTCTTACCGTATTTTTCGCTCCATAATACGCACGTTTTTCCTCCTAAAAAGTAAGTCTGTGCGTCTTATGGAGCTAATGTGTGGTCCCTTGAGCCAAATTGCCCAGGGGCAAAAAGCAGGTGGTGCTTAAAAAAAAAAAAGAGGGAAGGGGGTGTTGAAACAAAGCAGCTGATCGGCAAGTGAGCGGGAGGGAGATAAGGGACACTAGCGATAAAGGAGGCTGCCTGGGAGGGGGAAGGTAAAAGCACATGGATCCTCAGGATTTTTACATTGGGTCACCCCAAATTCACCATCAGATTACATAGCATGTCCATGGCTACAGCCTGCATCCAAAAAAATCACACACCCACTGTTTCGTGGGGCCGAAATGACGCAAAAACATGGTTACAAAGCACGGATCCACATGGATTCTCAGGATTTTTTATTTGGGTTACCCCAAACTCACTGTCAAATCACATATCATGTCTGTGGCCACAGCATGAACCACAAAAATCATACATCCACTGTTTCGTTCAGAATATTTTTTCCTTGTTTTCCTCCTCTAAAAACTAGGTGCGTCTTATGGAGCGAAAAATACAGTAAATCTTCAAAGTATTGGGCTGCAAAATAATGCTCAAAAGTCCTTAGCCCAGAGCCTGTTCCCCAAGACCATAGAAAGCTTGGTCCAACAGAAAGCCAGCTTCATGAGTAAGTCTGCACTCGGCTGGACCCAAAGGAAGCACAAACACACCTTCATCTTCTTCCTCCAGGTTAAGATGAGGTATCGAGAGAGTCATCATTTCCCAGAGTGTAAGCCCAAATGCAAAGATGTCAGCCTTGTCGGTGATGGGGCCATCTCCCTCCAGAGTTTCCTTGGGCTTCCAGGGCTCCGTGCCAATATAATGAGCTTCTGGGTCACTCACTGCATGGAAACATAATCCAAATCAAGATATCAACAACCATCCTCATGACCTGGTGCACACCTCCCAGTTGCCAGGAGTAAAGCAGAGCAAAGGCAGACGCAGAGATGCAGGGGCAGAAAGCAGAAGGGAGGATGCAGCAAAGAGGCCTTGGCCATTGGGACAGCAGCCATAGGACATTAAAAGATGCCACACATACCCGTCATATTCTCATCCAGAGGCAGTGAAACGCCCACGTCGCAGATCTTTATTGACTCAAAGTCACCTTTGATGACAACATTGGAAGATTTGATGTCACCGTGAAGCAAGTTCTTGTCGTTGTGTAGATACTGAAAGGCAGAGGTTAGGATGAGTGCCTTGCTACCAAAGGGAATCAGAACCGAAAGATAATTTCAAAGCAGGTGTGGGCATTAATGCAAGTCTCTCTTCAGGAAATGCCTCTCAAGTTTTCACCTCAACAGTGCCAGGCACTGTTAAAGCGAAGAGTAGAGATTCAAGGCCCCTCGCTTTTAGGGATCCTGCCCTAATTCATGCAGGATCCTTGGACCACACATCTTGGAAAGGCCTCATCTTTAAGCAAAGTAGATGCTGGTAGACACCCCAATTTAAAATCCTGCAATGGGGTACCTTCAAAGGAGACGCATAGCGTCAGTAAGTGAGTTAAAGCAGCTTGCGATGGTGCCAGCATTGCCAAGAAACAGAAATGTTAAAAAGGCATGTGACCAACATAAGGTGACAAGCCAGGTAACTCACCTAGCTAACTGTAACCCCCCCCCAATGACTTCCTCAGGACACCTCTGCCAAATTCCTCTCCTTCTGTCAAGTCATCCCTACTCAACTGTCCTCCTGAAATTCCTGCCCTGGTTCCATGCCACTCTTTGTAAATAGGGGCCACATCGCTTCCATGTGCTATACATAAGTTATTACTGCTGAAACTAATTGACTGTGCAACAGACCACCAGCCTTGCAGCAGTGGACATTATATCACCTGTCGGGGGACTGCCGTCAGAACAGGGGAGGGAGGCAGGGATACAGAGAGCCTCCGAAACTCCTGAGGAGCTGTTCCTCTTGAGATTTCACCCCTCCCATACCCAAGAATCTCCTGATGATCTCTGCTGACTCTCCAGAGAGGAGGAGGCGTGTCCTGCTATCTACTTATTCTGCCCAGCACCACATCTGTGTGTGAGTGTGAGAGTCAGTCAGTCAGTGTATTGTAGGGAGAGAGTGTTAGAGATCGTGTCTAGAGATAAGGTTGCTGCTAAGAGCAGCTGCAGACTCTCAGTGTAGCATTGATTTATGCTTAGAATATTCAGCTCTGTATATAGTTTTGTATCATAGTTGTAGTTACAGAATAAAAGGAAGATATTCTACAGAGCTGCTCTCCGAGTGGAGATGTATACTCTGCAAGACTCTGCAAAACTCTGCTGCGCAACGACTGTATTATTGAGACAGTGAATCCGGTGCTCTCAGCTCCAAGCTGTGAGTCCACAGCACTGTGACCTGTTCCTGTGAGAAAGGAGGTCTCTGGCAGTGCTACCCAGCTCGCCTAGCCCAGTCGGGGTTGAGGTGCATGAGTCCAGTTGGTGCACTGGCTCAAGGGCGATGCTGACACCTCTTCCTGCGGTGGGGAAAGCCACACCTCCAGTGGAGAAGAGAGGGAAGGGGCCAGCCAAGCGAGGAAAGGGCTTGAGGATGCTGCTGAGAGCCTCAGCGCCCCACCTCGCCAGGCTGGCCAGGAGGGATGCACGCCACATCCGTTGCCCAGCTTGCGCAGAAGGGTGAAACGCAAAGAGGGGAGGAGGAGGCTTAGGGTGCCGAAGTTCTTATGTTGGGGGAGAAGCCGGAAGGGGCCACTCCCAGATTCTGCAAGAGACTGAGAAAGACATGAACTTGGTAGGATCTGCACTGTAAATACCGTCTTTTTCGCTCTATAGGACGCACCAGACCACAAGACACACCTATTTTTTGGAGGAGGAAAACAAGAAAAAAATATTCTGAATCTCAGAAGCCAGAACAGCAAGAGGGATCGCTATGCAGCAAAAGCAGCAATCCCTCTTGCTGTTCTGGCTTCTGGGATAGCTGCGCAGCCTGCTTTCGCTCCATAAGACGCACACACATTTCCCCTTACTTTTTAGGAGGGAAAAAGTGAGTCTTATAGAGGAAAAAATATGGTAGTTTGCGCAATAAAACCTGTAAAAGACAGGTTGGAGTCCTGCCTGGTTACTCACAAGCAACCACCATCAGCATCTGACATCACCACTCTGCATTCTAAGGGGCTTTCCAACCAGTCTCGCCCAGTCCAATTCCGTTTGCCCCCTTCAGTTTGTTGCTCCCACTGTGAACTGGACCTTCTTATTTGTCTCCCGCGGTCCCTAGGGACCTCTTATCCCTGGCACTCCAACCTCAGACAGTCACTTCCCTCTGAGAGAGACTCTTCCCTTTGCTTCAGAACCAGAGAAGCCTTTTAGCCAAGCTAGTTTTCTCGAGACCAATGACTCTCCCGTCGCTACAGCATCACATGCCAACCTCCAGAGACCTACCTTCAGGCCCCTTGCCATGTGCAAGGCAACTTTCAGGATGGTGGCAGCTGGAAAGGGCCCCAGATGTTTTGTGTTCCTTTCTTCAATTAGGTCATTGAGAGACTTTTCTCCCCCGTATTCCATGGCCAGGCACATGCTCCCATCTTTAGCTTCTGCAAACGCACGGTAGCCTTCAAAGACAAGCGCACAGCCATTTGTTTATGGGCCAGAAAAGCCATCTCCATTTAATACCAGCCCCCATTGCAGTTATTCCCAGGTTTTATCCTTGTTACACAATTTCCCCCATGTTCAAGTATTCCTATTTTATTGATGAAGTTTCTAGCGCTGTTTCAATACAAGATAAAAGATAACACATATTTATAATACAGTCGTACCTTGGTTCTCGAATGTAATCCATTCCGGAAGTCTGTTTGACTTCCAAAAACGTTCGAAAACCAAGGCACAGCTTCCAATTGGCTGCAGGAGCTTCCTGCACTCAATCGGAAGCTGCAGAAGTCGCGTTGGACGTCCACATTCCAAAGACCGCTTCAAAACTGGAATACTTCCAGGTTTTCAGCATTCAGGAGCCAAAACGTACAAGTACCAAGGCATTTGAGAACCTAGGTACAACCGTAATGGTATTAAAAGTACACCTTGGATAAAAATAAGGATAAAATAAAATAATAATGATAAAAATTTTGCAACTACATATGCCTCCCTAGGACGCGGGTGGCGCTAGGATGTGGGTGCCACTGTGGGTTAAACCACAGAGCCTAGGACTTGCCGATCAGGTCGGCAGATCAAATCCTTGCGCCGGGGTGAGCTCCCGTTGCTTGGTCCCTGCTCCTGCCAACCTAGCAGTTCGAAAGCACGTCAGAGTGCAAGTAGATAAATAGGTACCACTCCGACGGGAAGGTAAACAGCATTTCCGTGCGCCAGAAACGGCTTAGTCATGCTGGCCACATGACCCGGAAGCTTACGCTGGCTCCCTTGGCCAGTAAAGCGAGATGAGCACCACAACCCCAGAGTCGGCCACGACTGGACCTCATGGTCAGGGGTCCCTTTACCTTTATGCCTCCCTAGGGAGAAAAACAGGGCACCACCATCAAGAAGGCTCTCAGCTCATCACCCATTTTAACTCCGATGGTGGAGAACGTGGAAGAGCATCCAAAGATCACTTCAATGGACAGGCAAGTTGGTAGGGTGATTTGCAATTCCCAGCCACTAGTTGAGGCAGGTTCCCTATTCACATTTTACAGCTAGGGAACAAAAGCTGCTTGGACACCCCTGAATAATTTAGAAGAGCCACCTCCATCCCGTTGGCACAGAGATCCTCATGGGCTTAAACGCAGGCTTCTTCAACATGCCATAGCCTGGCAGTCCGCAGCTGGTCTACAACCGCCAACCCTTCCCACTGCTACATTCCCATGGGACAGAACAGTGGGCCCTCTCTTTAATGCCAGTTATGTCTGGCCCATATTGAGGCTGCAGGCTCCTGCAATTCTGCACATAGGCAAATATCAACCTGGGAAATATCAGCCTCTGGCTAATAGGTCTGAATGAGGACCCCCCCATTTCCCCCCATTCAAAGCTTACCCACAATGTTTGGGTGCTGAAGGGTTTTTAGAATCTTTGCTTCTTCATTCAGCCTTTGCTGATATGTACTTCTCCGGCTGGCGTCACACTTGAGATTGATTTTCTTCACAGCCCAGGGAGAGCAAGAGATGCCTTTGGGAGACCTGGAAGCAAACTATGGAAATCAGAGAAAGGGATCTGGGCAAACCAGATTTCTTGGACCACAGTAATGTGTTTTCTTCCTACTCTGAGGACGGCCGACGTAGCAGATTGAATCAGTTTTAACCAGAGGCCATATTATTATGACATTTAGGAGGAAACGGTCCAGAACTCCTTTCAGATCCTCAGTCAATCCAGATTGCAGTACATATTAAGAACCACCAGGAGACTCCATATGAATTAGCCTGCACAGCAGTTAAGTGTTTCCAGCATCTGAGCCACAGGGAAAGACAACTCACCCAAATAGGCATATAGACCCAGGGGAGACCGCCTTCTCTACCCCAAATCTGGCAGGTGCTTTACTAAACCAAATATTCCTGGCAGCCTTTAAATTACCGTATTTTTTGCACCATAACACTCACTTTTTTCCTCCTCGAAAGTAAGGGGAAATGTCTGTGCGCGTTATGGAGGGAATTCCTACGGGTGGCAGGAGGGGGGGATCTGCTGCAGTCGTGAGCAGAGGATCCATGGTTCCCCTTCCTTCCCTCCTCCTCCTTTGAAGCAGCAAAGCGGGAGAAGAGACGCTGAGTGGGGAGGAGATAGGGACAGAGAGGAGACGAGCCGCGAGTGTAAGCGGCTCCTGTCCGGTTGGTTCCTTTAAAGCAAGCAGGCTCTCTGTCCCTCTCTCCTCCCCACTCAGCTCGCTACATAGCAGCAAAGTTTTTCAGCTCGCTAAGCCAGGGATGAGCAGGGAGGAGGGAGAAAAGCAGAGCCTGCTTGCTTTAAAGGCTTTAAAGTGGGAAAGGAGAGGAGCCTTCCCCCCTTATACCCCTCTTCTGCATTATTAACAGCATCCTTCTCCACCCACCCCAGGCGTGTTCCTTGTCCCTTGAGTGCTTTTCCTTCCCTCCCCACTTAAAACGTGGTTACAAAGCACAGATCCACATGGATCCTCAGGATTTTTGCACTGGGTCACCCCAAATTCACCATCAGATCACATAGCATGTTCATGGCTACATCTTGCACCAAAAAAATCACGCACCCACTGTTGCCTGGGGCCGCAGTGGTGCAAAAACGTGGTTACAAAGCATGGATCCACATGGATCCTCAGGATTTTTGCATTGGGCTACTCCAAACTCACTGTCAGATCACATGTCTGTGGCCACAGCATGAACCACAAAAATCATACATCCACTGTTTCGTTTAGAATATTTTTTTCTTGTTTTCCTCCTCTAAAAACTATGTGCATGTTATGGTCGGGTGCGTGTTATAGAGCGAAAAATACGGGTACTACCCTTGAGAGTATCTGTTTCTAGAAGCAATTGTTTTATTTTTTTAATTGCACTTGTTTCATTTTGAGTTTTAACTCCAATGTGCCCTGGGCTCCTTCGGGAGGAAGGGGCAAGATAACACATTTAATAAATACATATTCTTTCCCAGCCCCCAGCAGCATAAATCCACTCCACTTGGCAATATCAATCTTGCTGCTTGAAGTCCCCACCATCCTTTAAGACAACTTACCTTTTCATAAGATAAACATTGACTCCAGTTCCATACCCAAGCTTCTGCATGAAGGGAGAGGCCGGAATAGCTATGGAGGGTGAAGAGCCACTCTGCCCTGTATTTCCAAAAACAGAGATGTTGCTTTTGTTATTAGACATGCAAGAAAGATTGCCACCCCATGTAAAAAGTGGAAAACCCAAGAATTACCAACAATAGAAGAATGGCAGATGAAGATGATGGATTTTTTGGAGCTAGCTGAACTAACCGGAAGAGTCCGCGACCAGAAAGAGGAGGAGTATCAGGAAGAGTGGATTAAATTTAATGATTACTTAGTTAAATATATTAAGTTAAATTAACTGAAAACAGCTTGCAGATACTTAATTGGCTTAGGATTTTATTTATGTTAAGTGATGAATTAATATGCTTAATTTCATAATGTGAAGATTTAAGGGTTTTAATGTTTAAGTTAAATTTTATAAGAACTGTGAATTGGAAAACCGTTAAAAGGATATGCAATGAAATTCAACCAAGGGGATGCGAAGAAGTCACTTAACAATGTTAATAAGTGTAATTTTTAATAAGGCTATGATTTATGATTGTTTGTCTTATGTGTTTGTTTCTTTATAATGTTGTGAAAACCAATAAAAAAAATTTTGAAATAGAAAGATCGCCACCCCATGTGTTTTCCATAGACAACGGAACAGTAAGACACCTGATACTTTCTTCCCCTTCTTAAGGAATGCAAACCCCCCCCTGTTACAAGTTTTTCAAACAGAGTAGGGTATGGCAAGACTCCATTTGAATCCTTCCAACCAGCTTTCCCCAAACTTGTGCCCTCAGACGGTCTCCACTTCAGCCTCCTCCTGCCCCACCCACTATGGCCAATGGTGAAGCATGATGGGACCTGTAGTCCCAATATTTAGAGACCATTCACTCATTGCCCTGGAGAATAGCAGTAGCAGCAAAACAAAAAACCTCTCATCTGCTTCTTCCAGGGAGATTTAGCTACAGCAGGGATGGGGGCTCTGTGGCCCTCAAGATGTGGTTGGATGCCAAATCCCATGAATCCAAGCCAACAGCCTCGGTCCTGTATACCTGAAGGAGCCTCTCCACCCCCATCGTTCTACCCAGACACTGAGGTCCAGCACTGAGGGCCTTCTGGCAGTTCCCTCACTGCAAGAAGCAAAGCTACAGGGAACCAGGCAGAGGGCCTTCTTGGTGGTGGCACCTGCCCTGTGGAACACCCTCCCAGCAGATGTAAAGGCAATAAACAAGTATTTTACTTTTAAAAAACAACTGAAGGCGGCCCTGTTTAGAGAGGTTTTAAATGTCTGGTGCTGTATTGTTTTTAATATTCAGTTGGAAGCTGCCCAGAGTGGCTGGGGAAACCCAGCCAGATGGGAGGAGTATAAATAATAAATTATTATTATTATTATTATTATTATTATTATTATTAGGTGGCCAGTGCTCAGAGATTCTGGGCACAGATTCCCCATCTCTAACACAGAGGAAAACATCTATAAAGATGTTTAAAGATTCTTTTAAAGACTGTCTTCAGACAAAAAGACTTGATTCTCTTAAGGGAGTTCTTTTTGGATCATCTTTTAATAAAAAAGTTTTTTTAATCTTTCCTCTTGTTATTTATTATAGAGGGAAGCATTTATAGTTCAAATGAGCACCCAATTTTGCCTGTGTGTTAGGGACAATGTGTGTCCCTAACACACATCGACAAAGCATCGCCTCACCTGATCTCTTCCCCCCAGGTGGCTTGCTAGGGGTCTTGAAAGCAGTTTCCACATCCATGGCTGAGAATTATTCTGTGGGGAGAGAGAGAAGAGTTATTACAGTCCCAATTGCTTTCCCCCCCAGTTATCATCGCCATTATCTACCCACCATTCAACCCTAAGTTCCCAAGATGGGTTAGGGCACTTAAAACCCCACGTTAAAAGCAGTTTTAAACAACTTTCAATCATAAAAATTAAAGGTGTTGGTGGTGAGGAGTTTTGGCAGCATTCGGGATGTGGGTGTGTAGGGACCATAGCTGTCAATGTTCCCCTTTTTTAAAGGGAAGTTCCCTTATACCGAATAGGATTCCTCGCAAGAAAAGGGATAAGTTGACAGCTATGGGACGCGGGTGGCACTGTGGGTTAAACCACAGAGCCTAGGACTTGCCGATCAGAAGGTTGGCGGTTCGAATCCCCGCAACGGGGTGAGCTCCCGTTGCTCGGTTCCTGCTCCTGCCAACCTAGCAGTTCCAAAGCACGTCAAAGTGCAAGTAGATAAATAGGTACTGCTGCGGCGGGAAGGCAAACGGCGTTTCCATGTGCTGCTCTGGTTCGCCAGAAGCGGCTTAGTCCTGCTGGCCACCTGACCCGGAAGCTGTTTGCTGGCTCCCTCGGCCAATAAAGTGAGATGAGCGCCGCAACCCCAGAGTCGGCCACGACTGGACCTAATGGTCAGGGGTCCCTTTACCTTTATGTGGGGTTAGCACAGCTATTTTCCCACAAGTCAGCTTGTGATTGTAGCGTTAGAAGGGACCCCTAAGGGGCATCTAGTCCAACCCTCTGCAATGCAGGAATCTCAGCTGAAGCATCCATGACAGATGGCCATCCAATCTCTGATTAAAAACCTAATGGTCAGGGGTCCCTTTATATGGTAGGGACTGGGGCTCGTGCAAACCCACTGCATCCCACTTTCCCATACATGACCACCACGACCCCCCAATCCTACGAACCGCCCCCTGAAGTCCCATGTCCCGGGGAGGGAACCTCTTCTAGGTTTCTAATTTCCACAGGGGCTGGGAGGAAATCCCTAAATGAACTGCCCCCCCCCCAGCCAGGGTCCTTTGCAACCCCCAAAATAAAAAGCTGTGGGGGAGGTTTGGGAGGATGGGGGGGGACAGTTAGGGGAGGATGGAGGGACAGTTAGGGGCGGATGGGGGGACAGGGGAGGATCTGGGGGGGCAATTAGGGGAGGATGGGGGACAGTTAGGGGAGGAGCTGGGGGAGGAGCTGGGGGGACAGGGCTTGCGAGCCCCCCAAGGCCCTGCGCAATCCAAAGACCCCCCCATCATCACACCCCCTTCCTTGGGAACTTGGGGGGGCGACCTCCTGGGGTCGCTTTTCCTCCCTTTCCTTGTTCGTGCGTTTTGAAGGGGGGTGTCGCCCGACGCCCCCTCCCTCTGCGACCCCCGCGCCTCCTTGGATCTTCCCCCCACCTGGGAGAGCCGGACGCCGCCCGCTCCCTGCGCAGCTGCCTCCGTTTGAATCTTGGCGGGAGCGGGAGGCGCCGACGGTGGCCGGCGAGGCTCAGGAAGGGGGCGGGGCAGGGGCGGGGCCAGGGAGGAGCTAGAGATAGGAAGGAATGGGGGGGGGCAAAGTGTTTAGTGGGGGCATTTGCAAGGGGGGGAGTAAGAGATGCTTTATCTTTCGGTGTCAGCGTTGCTTGTGCAGGTTCTTTGCTGTTCACTTGTGTTCCTACTGTTACAGGAAAAATCCGAGGGCTCCCTTGGACAAAACAAAGACACCAACCAGGATAACTTGGAGCAAAACAGCAGCCTGTAGGCTTGGCCTTTATTGAACTGTTGCAACAGGGTGTTCCCCTCACTTGCAGGAGAGAGGAAAGACCCAGAAGAATAGTGTGCCAGGTCTTATAAAAACTTTTGAATTTCCCCCCCTCTAGGTCTAGCCCACCCCCAGAAACATCATGCATATATTACAGAAAGGAGGGGTTGTGGGAGGAGTTGGTGGTAACTTGAGTGTCTTGTCACCTGGCTGGTTCCCCCTTTCCCCCTCCCCATGAGTACTTTCCAGGTGACAGAGGGGAGTTTGCAGTTTCCTGCCCCCAGAGGGAAGATCTGATCATTGTCCTTTGTTCCAGTCCATGCTGAATCCACTCCCATATGCAAGTTCTTTGTGATCTTGATTGTCTTCTGTCTGGGATCATCAGGGTTGGCATGGGCAGGGCTCCTGTGTATGAGCTGAGAGGTGAAGGGATTATGGCTGACCAGGACTAAGCCACCCCCCTTTGTTAGTTCTTGTCATATGGAGTAAAATAAAAATGGAACAGTGCAAATCCGATGTATGGTTGATTTTCTATGAATTTATAACAGAAATGTGGCGTATGTAGTGTGTGAGTGTGTGAAGTTTATACAAACAGAATGATTGGGGTGGGGGGGGTTCCTGCTACACTACATATATTAAGTGAAATAGAAATGGAGGCAGTGGGAAATTTCACTTTCTTGGGCTCCATGATCACTGCAGCTGGTGACAGCAGTCACGAAATTAAAAGACGCCTGCTTCTTGGGAGAAAAGCAATGACAAACCTAGACAGCATCTTAAAAAGCAGAGACATCACCTTGCCAACAAAAGTCCATATAGTTAAAGCTATGGTTTTCCCAGTAGGGATGTATGGAAGTGAGACCCGGTCCTCCACTGCCTCCCGCAGTTTGGTCAAACTCATGCTGGTCGCTTCGAGAACACTGTCCCACCATCTCGTCCTCTGTCGTCCCCTTCTCCTTGTGCCCTCCATCTTTCCCAACATCAGGGTCTTCTCCAGGGAGTCTTCTCTTCTCATGGCCAAAGTCTTGGAGCCTCAGCTTGAGGATCTGTCCTTCCAGTGAGCACTCAGGGCTGGTTTCCTTCAGAATGGAGAGGTTTGATCTTCTTGCAGTCCATGGGACTCTCAAGAGTCTCCTCCAGCACCAGAATTCAAAAGCATCCATTCTTCGGCGATCAGCCTTCTTTGTGGTCCAGCTCTCACTTCCATACATCACTACTGGGAAAACCAGAGCTTTAACTATGCGAACCTTTGTCGGCAAGGTGATGTCTCTGCTTTTTAAGATGATGTCTAGGTTTGTCATTGCCCTTCTTCCAAGAAGCAGGCGTCTTTTAATTTCGTGGCTGCTGTCACCATCTGCAGTGATCATGGAGCCCAAGAAAGTAAAATCTCTCACTGCCTCCATTTCTTCCCCTTCTATTTGCCAGGAGGTGATGGGACCAGTGGCCATGATCTTCGTTTTTTTGATGTTGAGCTTCAGACCATATTTGGCGCTCTCCTCTTTCACCCTCATTAAAAGGTTCTGTAATTCCTCCTCACTTTCTGCCATCAAGGTTGTGTCATCTGCATATCTGAGGTTGTTGATACTTATTCCGGCAATCTTAATTCTGGCTAGGGATTCATCCAGCCCAGCCTTTCGCATGATGAATTCTGCATATAAGTTAAATAAGCAGGGAGACAATATACAGCCTTGCCGTACTCCTTTCCCAATTTTGAACCAATCAAGTTGTTCCATATCCAGTTCTAACAGTTTCAGTTTATTGGTTAATTTTTCTAGAGGGGACAGCTATGCGTTGATGTTCCTAAAGGCTGGCAGGATACAGATGGAGATGCGGGACAAAGTCCCTGGCATTTCAGCCAGAAGCTCAGCAGCAGAGGAAAGAGGGCAGCGACCAGGGAGAAGAGTCGGTGGAGGAAGATTGGAAGAAATTTAAATACTTTTTACAGAAACATTGTAAAATTAATGAATGTTAGAAGGATGTTGGAATGAAGTTATGTGGTTTTAGCAGAAATGTTATAAAGGATTAGGAAAAAACAGACTGTTAATTGGTGAAAGGAGGGAAAGTAAAGTTACATTATATTAAGATAAATTACAGGACAAAAATTGGATTTGCTGAAATAGTTAACTGAACTAGAATACAAAAAAGGGAGGTGTGAGGAGGTCAAGGAAACAAGCAAATGAAAGATAAGTTATGGGGAGATTTGTTGTGGTTTTTTTAATGGATTTTATTTTTTCTGTTTTCTTTTTTTTCTTTCTTTTTCCCCCCCTTATTGTGATGTGTTGTTTTGTTTTTGTTTAATATGGTGTTTTTACTTTTTCTTTTTGTAACCTTTAAAACTTTAATAAATATTATTTATTAAAAAAAAAAGGAAAGAGGGCTGCGGAGGGCAGAGGAAAGCGAAGCCTGGGCAGAAACGGAGGAAGAGCGCCCCTTCCGGCGCTTAGGGCAGCGGGCGGCGGAATGACGGAGGCAGCGAGGCGGGCGCAAGGAGAGAACAGCCCCTGCAGCCCTCCAGAGGTTTCTCCCGAGTCCCGCCCAATCAGAAGCTTCCAGGCACAGTGGGTGGGCGGGCGCCGCCCATCAATCAATAGGGAAGGCGGGCACCGGGAAGAATTAAAGGACTCCTATTGGACCCCATGCCAAGAGTGACAGTGCTCGCTACCAATTGGGCGCAGGAGGTTCGCGCGCGTCAGAGGATGCCGTACGTTCCGCGTATGCCGGCGACGGGGGAGGGAGGTGCCTCGCCGACGTCACGGGAGGGCCGATCTCGCGACGCTGTCACGTGCCCAGAGGCGGCGGCGTCCGTTGCCTCTCCCAAGATGGCTCCGCGGGAGCGAGGAGCCGCGGAGGGAGGAGAGCGCCTTGGTGACGTCACGGGGGACCGATCTCGCGACGCCGTCACGTGCCCAGAGGCGTCGTCGTCTGTTGCCTCTCCCAAGATGGCTCCGCGGGAGCGAGGAGCCGCGGAGGGAGGGAGGGAGGGGAGCGCCTTGCTGACGTCACGGGTGGGCTGATCTGCCGCGGCGAGCGGGAAGGCGGGGGCGGGGCGAGGTACGGAAGCCGGCGAGGGCGGGCCGGGCGCGCGCGCTGTGAGGGAGCTGTGAGGGAGCTGCCCGGCGGCGCCTGTCACGGCGGCGAGGCGCGTCTCTCTCTCGCTCTCTCTCCCCGACAGCCTCCGCCATGGCCGGCTACGAGTACGTGAGCGCCGAGCAGCTGGCCGGCTTCGACAAGTACAAGGTGGGCGCGCTGAGGGGCGGCGGGGGACCGGCTGGATGACCTTTGGGGACCCCCTCTCCCTTCCCCCTCGTTCTCCGGGCTGCACGCGGGAGCCGCCCTTCCTCTCAGGCGCCCGAGGGGCCTCCGCGTCTCCCCGCCGGAGGGGCCTCCTGCCTTTCCCCTCACAGGGCCGGCCTTGGAAGCCCCCCCTCCCTCCTCTGGCCGGGCGCCTGCGGAACTCCCCGCTGGGCAGCGACGCAGAAGGGAGCGAGCGAGCGAGCGAGCGGCTGCCCCGTGTTTGCCGGTTCTCACGTGCCCGGGCTGCAAGATGGGCAGAGCCGCTTGGGGGGCGCCCTCGTGCAGCCGCTTCCACGCCGGCCCTCCGGGGTCTCTTCGGAAGCCGGCGGGGTGGGGGCGGTTAGGGGGTCCAGCGAGGACCCGGGAGAGACCCTTCGGCTGGACTGCGTAGCTCCTTGGGCCTCGCCGCCCGACCTCCTTCGCAGGGTTGTTGTGAGGGTGGAAGGAGGAGGCGGAGAATGGCCTGGACGCCCCCTGGAGCTCCTTGACCCCAGTCAGTTGATAGGGTTGTAAGAGTCGGGAAGGGACCCCCTAGGGTCATCTAGTCCAACCCCAGGCAATGCAGGAAATATACAGTGGTATACAGACTCCGCTAACCCAGAAATAGTGCCTCAGGTGAAGAACTTTACTTCAGGATGAGAACAGAAATCGTGCTCCGGCGGTGCAGCAGCAGCAGGAGGCCCCATTAGCTAAAGTGGTGCTTCGGGTTAAGAACAGTTTCAGGTTAAGCACGGACCTCCGGAACAAATTAAGTTCTTAACCCAAGGTACCACTGTAATGGAACGCGGATGGCGCTGTGGGTTAAACCACAGAGCCTAGGGCTTGCCGATCAGAAGATCAGCAGTTCGAATCCCCGCGGCGGGGTGAGCTCCCGTTGCTCAGTCCCAGCTCCTGCCAACCTAGCAGTTCGAAAGCTCATCAAAGTGCAAGTAGATAAATAGGTACTGCTCTGGCAGGAAGGTAAACAGCGTTTCCGTGCGCTGCTCTGGTTCGCCAGAAGCGGCTTAGTCCTGCTGGCCTCATGACCCGGAAGCTGGACGCCGGCTGCCTCGGCCAGTAAAGCGAGATGAGCGCCACAACCCCAGAGTTGTACGCGACTGGACCCAATGGTCAGGGGTCCCTTAACCTTACCACTGTAATCAGATAGAATCGTAGGACAGATTCTCATTAATGATTCCCACATTGGAAGAGAGTGTATGGGGGCAGCTGCAAGCGCATGAGAATCCTCTCCTGCAGTGAGCAAGGGGCAGCCTGCGCATGGTCTCCACACGGAGGACTTGTGACAACTTTTGGTTTATTCAGGTTTCTCCTCCTTAGCCCTGTGGTGCCGAGGTTCGCGAGGGACCTTACACATCCCCAAAGGGTCGACATGCGTTCTTCTCCTCCGTCCCCATCCCTGCAAAATTTTAATTTTGCCAGACATGTTCTGACTGTCAGGGCTGCATCTGGCGAAAGAGCCATGTGGGAATAAATGGTGGAATTGCGAAATCTCAGCGGCTTAGTTCAGGCAATACCAAATGTTCTTTCCTTTGGCAAGGAGCAGATTGCAGGGCGTGGCTGGTAGTTACAACTCAGTGGCAGAGCAATCGCGGGTTCAATCCCCATCCTCTCCAAGTCAGGCTTAAAAAGACTCATTGTCCAAAGTCCTGCGAAGCCATCACCTCTCGGTGTCAACAATACTCAGCTAGAGGGACAGTGATCATGACTCAGTAATTTTATCCCACCTTTTTGGCAAGAAGCACAAGGTGGTGTACCTACTTCTCCCAATGTTCTCCTCATGGCAGCCATGTGATATATAGGGTTTTTTTTTTAAGTGGGTGTTTGAATCCTGCTCTCCCAGGTCATGGTCTGACACTCTACCCACTACACCACACTGCCTTTCTTAGCAATGTAGTGGCCAAGCCACTCCTGCCTTTCCTCCCAATCTTGGAGCGGGGTAGAGATGCCTATGAAACTCCAGGACTGATCACCACCAACTTTGGCAGCTCCAAGGCTGCGAAGGAGGCTCAGCTCACCACGCTCCCCGGATGATTATATGCGTCAGGGGAGAATCATGTTTGCCACCTTGAGCTATTTGGAGAGGAAGGTGGGATAAAAATGTCATCCTGAGCATCTCAGAGCTCCTTGGCTGAGTGGTAGCCAAATGGGCAGCTTCATTTTCCCAGGGAAAAGACGACTGGAGTCTTGCTTGGCAGCCATGTGCCTGAGAAACCTGGAGCACATTGCCCAAGAGAGGACCACACAGGCTAGCTGCAGGCCTCCTGCTCTTGTTGGAAAATGAGATTGGGATGGGGCTTCCTTAGGCACAAACTGTCCAGAGGCAAAGGCAGGCTGTCATCCTTTTTTATCTTTGTGAACAAGGCTGGTCAAAAATTGTGCATCCCTGTAGATGAGTGGTTTGAGTGGAGGAAACCATTTCAGTTTGCAAAACAGACCCAGTAGTGGGGTTTTCCTACAAGTGTCTGTTACTCTCCTGATGATATTTTAGGGTTTGGGGTTGGTGAAATACAAGGGGGACATGTAACCAACTGCTTCTCTGTGTCCCCAGTCTGTTCCCCCCTTCTCTTTCTCTCCCCCCCACAACCGCTTACTGTTCTTCCTGTTTCCATCCTCCCTTCTCACAAAGGCGAGGCCCAGCATAAATGTTTGTCCTCAGAGGTGAAAACTCACACTGCCCTATGCGTGGGTGGTTTTGCTCAATGCCCCCTCGCTTTTCTCTCCTGCTGTTGTCCCCTTGAGCAAGCGCATTTATATACTATACAATCCTTAATTTTTCTGGTGCTTTGGAGGGTCGGAGGAGTGTTTTCTTGTATTTTACTTCTTTAAATCTTGGGGTAGATAGAATGTCTCTGTCTTTCCTTTCAGTAGGGCAGTTTTGCAGTCAGAACGGCTGGCCGGTCACCATGGTTCTGCAGTCCACAGGGACTGTGGTTTTCTGCACAAATCATTCCTCTAAAAATCCACCTCTGCGTGGTCACCCACGTCACGTTCAATTTGCATGGTCGTAGTTGCTGAACCTTAGGCCTAGGAAGGCACCCTGTATTGTCTGTGGTGCAGCTTGCCCCCTTAGGAATAAACCTTTTTGCTTCCATCTGCACATTTCTGCCATATGTGAGACTCAAACGGTCAGACTTCCTTTCTCTAATAGAAGCTGGTTCAATAAGAGACAGAGATTTCCCAGTTTTGAATATTGCTCTGTGGTGCCGACACTCTTATCTGCATGTCTTGCCATTTTTGACGGTAGCTGTGGATTTGGAGTGGCCTGATTATTACCAGCTTAACTTGAGGGGGCCGAGTCACTTGAGATTTTTGAATTGCTCTTGAGAGTTATAGGAATGAGCTGATTATCTGAGAGGCAGCCCTTTTTGGGGGGGACGCAGCCCCCTTGTCAACAGGAGGAGCTCATGTCTGCATCTTAGAACGTGAGACGAATCCTGCAGGATCACACCAAAGGCCCACCTGGTCCAGAATTCTGTTTTCTTCTGTTATCTGGTATTCAGAGACATGACACTGGAGCTCATAAATGGCCATTATGAGTACAGTAGTAGCTTTTGATAGCTTTAGCCTCCATGATGCTCTCTAAACTATGGTTACCAGATTTTTTTCAATGAATCCGGGGACACTTTATTTTTTTTAAGCTGAGTAGCAACAGGGAGTCAGTAGTGGGCAAGGGATGCAGGTGGCGCTGTGGGTTAAACCACAGAGCCTAGGACTTGCCGATCAGAAGGTCGGCGGTTCGAATCCCCGTGACGGGGTGAGTTCCCGTTACTTGGTCCTTGCTCCTGCCAACCTAGCAGTTCGAAAGCACTTCAAAGTGCAAGCAGATAAATAGGTACCACTCTGGCGGGAAGTTAAACAGCGTTTCCGTGCGCTGCTCTGGTTCACCAGAAGCGACTTAGTCATGCTGGCCATATGACCCAAAAGCTGTACGCCGGCTCCCTTGGCCAGTAAAGTGAGATGAGCACCACAACCCCAGAGTCAGCCACGACTGGACCGAATGGTCAGGGGTCCCTTTACCTTTACCTAGCAACAGGGAGTCAGTAGTGGGGATGGTGAGGGAAAAGACCCTGGGCCCAAGCACACATGCATATTGTATAAAGGTGCAAAGCCCTTTCACACCCTGTGAAACATAAATGCGCAGAGTTTTTTCAAAACTGGGCAACGCTCGCCTGCCCACAACTCTTGAGCCTCCCCCCCATCAGTCAAAACAAAGGGGGAAGGAGATCTATACTGCCAGACATCCCCGATTCTCCTTCAGCAGTGGCAGCGGCAGTCAGCAGCCCGGATCCAGCCTGGTTGTGCAGTTGGCTCTGGCTGGCTTCAGGAGCTGTTCGCTGTTGTGGCGCCCAATACGTTCCCTCGCCAGAAGTCCCCATATGACATGTCTTGTGCATAACACATCATATGAGGACTTCCGGTGAGGAAAAATGGGGGGCGCCATGGCAGCGAGCAGCTCCTGAAGCCAGCCAGAGCCAACTGCACTACCAGGCTGGCTCCGGGCTGCTGACTGCCACTGCCATGTTTCCCAGGGACAGATTTGCAAATCTGGGGTCATTCCAGAGACGGAATTTGTCCAGGGACAGATTTGCTAATCTGGGGACCTTCCCCGGGAAATGGGGACGTCTGGTAACCCTACCTTAAATGTCTGTTTAAGCTGTTGAAGTTGATGGTGGTTGCAACATCTCAAGAGTATCAGATTCCATAGTTTAGCCGTGTATATATTATGTGAAGATGGTTTTCTGATCATTTTGGTTGCCTTTTTTTTTCACCCTTCCCACCTTCTATATTCTAATATCCTTCTTAGATGCAAGAGCCAGAATCAGTGAATTGGATCAGAAACAGATTGAAAGGTCTTTTGACTCACAGTGCTACAGCCTGTTAAAATCCTTTTCTCCCTGTCAAAACAGGCTAACCACCTAATTGTAGTTTCTGTGGGGCTTCAGTTTTGATTTCCAAGAAAGCAAATAAGAAACCAAATAACAGGAGACCTAGGAACTTTAAGCTGCCTGAGGACAAAATCAGATATTTTTTTGTTAGGGAATTGGAGCTTATAACTGTGATGGTCACCAAGAAAAAACAGATAATGTGTAGGCAATTTCCGTTGAAGGTGAAGGCTGTCCGGATTAAACTTTCATTAGACACACAACACAGTTGTTTGTCCCTCTCTCCTGACCTCATTTTCATTGGTTTCGTTGCCAGGGAAAATACCCAAAAGCCTGTCTAGAAAGATTTATATAGCTCCTGCCCCGACCCATATTGGGGCAGCCGGAATAATACTTTCACAAGGATAAGTCAGTGCACATGCACACAGATTTAATAATTCATCCTGTTAACGAAACCTGATTTCTGGAAAATCTGAATATTTATTCTGTAGTGATTATAACAGACCATAATTCAATCGGCAGAGATATGCATGTTTCTGGAAATTTTGAATAAGACACTTTCTGGAAAATTTTCTAATAATCCTAAATCAATCAGAATCCAACTGGCATGTCTAGATTATTTATAATTTAATGCTTCCCTCATCCAACCCCAAGTCTTCACACACATTCATAAAACACATTAGGGCGCATTATATATTGAATGCTTTCAAGGGTTGGTCACCTGGAAAATTGAATCACAACTTTCAGATTGTCCAACTTGACTGCTGCACTCTTTTTTTTATTTATTTAACGGATTAATTTCACAAAACAAGGCATTTGTAGAAGTGGAACATGTTATTTGGTAAAACGAGGTACCGGTAATGGGAAAATTTCCAGCCCTTTCACTGGTGCTCAAGTTACTCTGTTGATTTTTTGCCACTAAATTGCATTGTGGTTTAATGAGTGGTACAGGATTCCCTCCCCACCAGCTGCCCCCTGTGCCTTCTGTGGGGTAGAAGCTTGCCCCAAGCAGATGGGGCTGTGCAGCTTCCTTCGCAATTGACTCGAACTCTGCAAGATTCAATTAAAGAGTTGATTGCAGGTTTTCCTGTTGGAGCTTAAACTGAATACTCATACGAGGTTATCCTGGGGACACCGATCTGATGGTCTTTAATTGCAGTAGCCCCATCGAACTCCACAGCATGGGTGGCAGCCCGGGCTTGTTCTACTCAGAGTACACTCCTTGAAATTAATATACATGACTTTTGTTTGTTTATTTAGAGCATTTGGCACCCTGCTCTTCAGCCAAAAAGGCTCCCAATGGAAACAATACAGTCCCTCCCCTCAGGCTTACAATCTAAAACCCACAGCACACAAGGAAAAAGGAAGAGGGCGGGATGAGGAAAATTAAAACTCAGACACCAGATTCTAAACCAGGGGCTGGCAAAGTTTTTGTGGCTTGGGCCGGTTCACGGTCCTGCAGATGGCGCAGTGGGTTGGAGTGTGTGTGTGTGTGCGCGCACACATGCACAAACGCTATTCCTAGCATGGAGGAGGCATGCACAGCTTCTCATTGGCTTCAGGAGCTTCCTGCAGCCAAAGGGAAGCCGGCCAGTGTCATGGAAGGCAGTCCCCGTGCCAGTTGAGCGTGGCACACGGGAGCTGACCGAGTGGGCGGCGGGGGTCCATGGGCTGGTTAAATGACCCCCATGGGCCGCTTGTGGCCTATGGGCCTTAGGTTGCCGACCCCTGTTCTAAACACTTGCTCCGATAATGATCTGCTGGCATAGTTCAGGGGTAAGAGGTGCCTGATGGAGCGAGCTCTGCTTCTCAGGTCTTCCGCTGTTGCGGATCTGCTCTGGGACTTTGTTGGATACGGCTCTGTGTTTCGGAATACCAGCTGGCTGGGAATCACAGGTGGGGAGAGTGCTGCTCTTGGTTTCGAATCCTGCTTGTGGGCTTCCCTTTGGGGCATCTGCTTGGCCGCCATGAGAACATGATACTAGACTAGATGGGCCATTGCCTGGCCCAGCAAGCTCCTTTTATGTCCTTAAGTGAAACTTCCTGGTAGCAAAACAGCCTTCTAGAGCAGACACCCCAGTGTTCGTCTCTTCGGGAAGCCTTTTTTCCTGTCGGAGCCGAGGTTGGATTGTAGAGCTCTGCTGCCTGTTTTCTTCAGGGGTTCTAGGTAAGCAAGGAATTTCCCTGCCCTCTCATGCACGCCTTTGCACACTCCCCAAAACAAAGAGGCATTGTGCGGCAGCCCTGGCTTCTTAACGTTCAGAGTCCAAGCTGGAGCTGCGTGAGGCTCACGCTGCCGTCCTGTGACCCTGGCTCGCTCTCTGGATCCTACTTCTTCTCCAGGATGCAAAGTCCTCCACTCTTCCGGCTTCCGGCTCGATGTCTCTGGGTGGAGAGTTTAAGGGGAGCAATCAGTTGGCTTCATTCACTTGGACATGAGAACAAGCTGTTGCTGGAACGAGTGGGAGGTTTCCGAGAAGCCGAAGCGGAGCTGAATGCTGTGTTAAACGATGGCTTTTCATGGGGCAGCTTTTGCCTCTTATTATTAGGAAGCATATGGAGAACACCAAGATAAGCATGTGGCAACAATACCTTCATCTTCTCATGCCCTGGTATCTGCGTTCTCCATTCAGTCCGCACCCCAAAATCTGCACCCATTTGTCATGGTTTTATTAGGTTTACTGGAAAGCCGTTTGCTTAAGTCAAGCAATTCCTAAGCAATCAAATAAATATAATGACTAACTTGTAGCAGAGCAAATTCAGTGTATGTCTCCTCACCTTTCCTCCCAAAGGTATGTGCACTTTGGCCCCAGGTATATGAAGCTGGGTATATCACAACAGCTGAAAACTTGTGCGTTGTCAGGGCTCAGAATCCATGCCTCTGTTGAATTGGCACGCCAAGCTTTTGCCTTTTAAGAGCTGGGAATCTTTTAGCAAGAGGAAGGGGTGGAATCGTGGAGCTGTAGAGTTGGAAGGGACCCCAAGGCTCATCAAGTCCAGCCCTCTCCTCCTCCATGTATTTGTCTAATGCTCTTTTAAAGCCATCGAGTCTGGTGGCCATGCCTGCCTACAGGAGTGCACTGCTGGAATAAATTCTTTTATCTGTCCTGAGCCTTCCAACATTCAGCTTCATTGGGGCTGATGGGAGTTAGGAGTCCCAACAACATTTGGAGGGATGCACAGTTCCCTCTTCTGCATTGTTGTTGTTTAGTGGTGTCTGCCTCTTTGTGACCCCCTGGACCAGAGCACGCCAGGCACTCCTGTCTTCTACTGCCTCCCGCAGTTTGGTCAAACTCATGCTGGTAGCTTCAAGAACACTGTCCCACCATCTCGTCCTCTGTCGTCCCCTTCTCCTTGTGCCCTCCATCTTTCCCAACATCAGGGTCTTTTCCAGGGAGTCTTCTCTTCTCATGAGGTGGCCAAAGTCTTGGAGCCTCAGCTTCAGGATCTGTCCTTCCAGTGAACACTCAGGGCTGATTTCCTTCCAAATGGAGAGGTTTGATCTTCTTGCAGTCCATGGGATTCTCAAGAGTCTCCTCCAGCACCAGAATTGAAAAGCATCCATTCTTTGGTGATCAGCCTTCTTTATGGTCCAGTTCTCACTTCCATACATCACTACTGGGAAAACCAGAGCTTTAATTATACGGACCTTTGTTGGCAAGGTGATGTCTCTGCTTTTTAAGATGCTGTCTTCTGCATTACAGTGATGCGAAACACAACACCTTGGTGGCCATTTTTGGCTTTGGAGACATTGTTTACTCCTCTTCAACCATGGAGGCAATCCTACAGCTGCATTGAAACTAGAAACTCTGGCCTGTGTGAGAGAGGCCAAGAGAAACCTAAGGCTCTGAGCCTGGCTACTTCAGTGATATTCTAGACCTCTTTAGAAGGAAACCTGTCTTCGGTTTCTGGATATACGAGGGCTGGGCCAACATGCAGGCTGAGTAATGGCTCAGTAAGGCATAAATCATTGTTCACTTAGGAACATAGGAATCTGTGCACATGGTGGACGGATGCCAGGGAAAGCAGCACAAAAACAAATTCTGAAACTGCACCGTTTTCGGAGGAACAGGAAGCTGCCTTATACAGATGAAGGATATTCCCAGTTCCACCTGGCTTGACCCTGGGACCTTCAGCGAAGTAGATGCTCTCCTGCTACTGCCCTTGGTGAAGGGAAGAAAGGGGCAGGAGGACAGTACTTCAGAAAGATGCACAGGGACACTTGCCGTCTGGTTGTATTAAAGCCGCAAATGTAAACATCAAATTAAGATGCCCATCCCATAATATCAGACATACAGGGCTGGCTTGTGGCTGCTGCATTTCTTACAGTTTACTACTGCAGTCTCATATACGGCACTCTTAACATTCCCTTGGGATCTGCAAGACTAAAAATAATTTGCTCCCCTTAGTGTGCTACCTTTATGTTCAGCAAAACAACTGTCAGCTGGTTTGAGAAAAGGGCGCATGGGAGGAGGAATCCTCTCCTATCCTGTCCTCTCCAAACCCAGGAAGGTGTTAACGCACATGAAGTCTTGTTGGCTGTAGGATTTCATCTCAGTTTGCAGTTCAGAGAAGGTCATGTGTGTCTCTACCACCAAGCAAGTTATTTTGATGTGGAGCTTATTTTGATGGAGTTATTTTGATGTGGAGCAAATCGTTGTTGTGGGATTTCTAGTTGTTGTAAGGATAAAAGCGGGTGGCGGGGGGAGAGAAGAGAACCACGTAGTCTATGCTGCTGGGATTACTGGAATTCCTGACTCTTGTTTTTAGTGAGAGGAAGGAGGAAATTATAAAGGGGGAAGATGATGCAGCGATGCATAGGTGAGAATCTTGTGGCGAACAGAGTGAGGATCCCAGGACTGTGGAACTGGCGCACAGTGGCAAATAGAAATTGCTCTTTTTAAAAATATGCTTGACCTGTGGTGCAAGATTTCCAAGGAGCAGCATCCTCTGGTCTGCAGGAGGGAAAAGGATGAGACGTTGGCAGCCACCCTGGGACCTGGACAGCAGGAAGCTAGGATGGAGATTGCAAGCGCAGTTTAAGAACGTATGAACTGCTCTAGGGCAAACATATCACACATTCACATCTGAAAGCAAGGCTGCTGGGTGCTTGGGTGTGGTTCTGTGTTTGGGGGGCAGGAGGGCGAGGTGGCGGTGGATGCGTGGGTAAGCAAGAATCCAAAAGACTTGGGAGGAGGTAAGATTATGTGGTGATGCAATGGCTGATAGCTGGGGAAGGAGATTGGGTCAGGGACTGCCTCTTTTGTAACTTTTGGTTACAGGTAGCTGTTGGCAATGGTGCAGGTATTTCTTGAAGCTCACTTGGGGTTGGAAGCTAGCCAGGAAGGTTGGGCAGGGCCACTTTCTCTGCAACTCAAGGAGCAAGCTGGGGATTGGCATGCACTATCTTGAGGTTGTAATTGAGGTGTCCCATTCCCACCACCACCAAAAAAATAATAGATAGGTAGCCGTGTTGGTCTGCCATAGTCAAAACAAAAAAAATTCCTTCCAGTAGCACCTTAAAGACCAACTAAGTTAGTTCTACTTAGTTGGTCTTTAAGGTGCTACTGGAAGGAATTTTTTTTGTTTTAAAAAAATAATAGTTCAGCTGCATTGTGTAATATACCGCAGACCCAGGCAGTGGTCAATGTGGGTTTTGAGGGAGGGCAGGGTGGTCGTAGGTGGCGCTGTGGGTAAAACCTCAGTGCCTAGGACTTGCCGATCGAAAGGTCGGCGGTTCGAATCCCCGCGACGGGGTGAGCTCCCGTCGTTCGGTCCCAGCTCCTGCCCACCTAGCAGTTCGAAAGCACTCTTAAGTGTAAGTAGATAAATAGGGACCGCTTTATAGCGGGAAGGTAAACGGCGTTTCCGTGTGTTGCGCTGCAGCTTTGTCACGTGACCCGGAAGTGTCTTTGGACGGCGCCGGCTCACAGCCTCTAGAGCGAGATGAGCACGCAACCCTAGAGTCGGACACGACTGGCCCGTACGGGCAGGGGTACCTTTACCCTTTACCTTAGGGTGGTCGTAGAGATGATATGATTGCATCAGCCTATTGACTTGACTTCCTTTTGGTGATTTTATGTGTGTCCTTCTGGTGGTCATGTGGCCACCTGTCATGGGCCCTGTGAGTTAAAGCTGCTTGCAGCCAGCTTCTCCATCCTAGGCCCACACAACATGTGCTAGGAAAGAGTTTAGGCCCTGCAGGGCGATCGGGTGGGTCCTTCTCAGTCGCCCTGCCTGCGCTTTGGAGATGCATTTGTCTCCTTTCCTGGTGACATTCCAAGACGAAGTGCTTTGTCCTGGCAAGCCTTTGGTTGGCTCTTAGAGTCTATTCTTGTTTGACTTTTCTGGCAGCCTGTTTCCTTGACAGTATTTGATTTATATTGTCTGCCTGTCTCCTGGGAATTTTTTGTAGTGTGCCTCTTTATTGATGTGTGTGTGTGTCTGTCATCTTCTTGTGAGCCACCTTGAGTGCCTCATGTGGAGCAGGGATATAAACCAGGAGTGAGGAACCTGTGGCTCTCCAGATAATGCTAGACTACAACTTGTAACAGGATCTGGGGGTCTTAGTAGACCACAAGCTTAACATGAGCCAACCATGTGATGCAGCACCAAAAAAAGTGAATGCTATTCTAGGCTGTATCAACAGATGTTGAGTGTCTGTATCAAGGAAAGTAATAGTACCGCTCTTTTCTGCCTTAGTCAGACCCCACCTGGTGTCCCGTGTCCAGTTCTGGGCACCACAATTTAAGAAGGATGTGGACAAGCTGGAAGGTGTGCAGAGCAGGGCAACCAAGAGGTTCAAGGGTCTGGGAACTAAGCCTTATGAGGAGTGGTTGAAGGAGCTGGGTATGTTCAGCCTGGAAAAGAGGAGACTGAGAGGAGATAGGATAGTCATTCGAGAGGCTTCCCCAGGGAAGATGACGCGAGTTTGTTGTCTCCTGCTCCGGAGGATAGAACCCAAACCAATGGCTAATAATTGCAAGAAGGGAGATTCTGACTAAACACCGGGGATAATTTCCCGACAGTCAGAGCTGTTTGACAGTGGAACGGTCTCCCTCGGGAGGTGGTGGACTCTGTTTCCCTGGAGGTTTTTAAGCAGAGGTCGGATGGTCACCTGCCATGGAAGCTTCAGTTGAGATCCCTGCACTGCAGAGGGTTAGGCGGCACAATTTCATGGTCCTTGGGTGAGCCTGGCTGGGGCTGATGGGAACTGCAGTGCCGCAACGACTGCAGAGGAACAGGCCAGGGAATGTTGGTTGTGGCTTCCCAGGGTTTCTTTCCAGGGACTTTTCTAGCCCTACCTGGATATTGTTCCTACAAAGGTGCCTCGGAAGCTACCTGTTGTTGAGTCAGAGTGCTGGTCCATCTAGCGCAGCATTGACTTGCAGTGGGTCTCTGGGGCTTTAGACAAGGAATCTGCCTGGAGATGGTGTGGGTTGAACCTGGGTGTGATTCAGGCACTCCACCCACTGAGCAATGCACCTTCCCTGGGGAAGCATTCTTAGATGAGCAAGCTGCCAGAGGTGCATTGCAGTAAACTGTCCTTTTCTTGCTAAGTGAGCTGTAATTAGCTGGGCAGTCTGGCTGACTTTTAATTTATGAGCAGATCTGTGCAGGTGACCAGCACCTCCCCACCATTCTCCTCTGACTTTCTGGGGGCCCATTTGGGAAATTCCTTTTTGCGTGTTGCAAGATCGCTACTTTCCAGAATTGGGTGTAAAGTGTGAAACATCCCGCGTGAAGCATGATGGATTTTTTCAGGGCTAAGCTACCAGACTGGTGATCCTCTTTTGAATGTCTGTAACCAGAGAGGGGTTTTTTATTGGGGGGGGGGGTGTTCCGATAATCGGAGAAGGGAGGTGAGTGGGACATTTCTCGCTCTTCTTGTCCATCTCCTTGCCTCTCTTGAGCCCAGCCCACCTGCCTCCGTCTCCTTGGATAGAATAGTACCGGTTTCCGGAATTGATTTTCTACACTAATATCCTCCCTCTTCCTTCTGTCGGCAGGTAGCTTCCTGCCTCTTATTTATTACTGTCTAGCCACGGTGTTTGTTCTGTCCTGCCTTTCATTGAATACATGCCCCCAGGAAGGTTTCACAAACAGAGCAGGAACAATAAGTGCACGATAAGCAGACTGTGGAACAATAAAATGGTCTGTAGTGTCATTAAGCATGCATAGTTCAAGTTGGTTAACTGCATGCTGGGATAAAGCTGTCTTTGTTGCCCGCCGATAGGCAGGCAGCGAAGGAGCCTGGGTGGGCCCCGTTGTGCTGGGAAGGCAGTCAGGAAGCCTCCATCTCCATCATCCTCCCTCCAGCAAACCTGAAAGAGCAAAAGCAATAAGGAAATTTCATTAGAGAGGGACATGGGCAGGTATAGGAAAACTCGGCCCTCCAGATGTTTTTTGAGACTACAACTCCCATCATCCCTGACCACTGGTCCTGTTAGCTAGGGATGATGGGAGTTGTAGTCCCAAAACATCTGGAGGGCTGAGTTTACCTATGCCTGGACAAGGGGAAGGCCACTCTGAAACCAAATTGGACGGGAATGGTAAATACTGTGTACTGTTCTGGTCTCCTCACCTCAAACAAAGACATTAAAGACCTGGAAAGGCTCCGAAAAGGGATAGCAAAATGATCAAGGAGATGTAGCAACTGGTGTTGTTTTGTTGTTGTTTAGTCGTGTCCGCCTCTTCGTGACCCCCTGGACCAGAGCACGCCAGGCTTGCCAGGGAGTCTTCTCTTCTCCTGAGGTGGCCAAAGTCTTGGAGCCTCAGCTTCAGGATCTGTCCTTCCAGTGAGCACTCAGGGCTGATTTCCTTCCGAATGGAGAGGTTTGATCTTCTTGCAGTCCATGGGAGTCAAGAATCTCCTCCAGCACCAGAATTGAAAAGCATCCATTCTTTGGCGATCAGCCTTCTGGATGGTCCAGCTCTCACTTCCATACATCACTACTGGGAAAACCATAGCTTTAACTATATAGTTAATGCTATAGTTAAAGCAACTGGTGAGGAAATGTTAAAATGTTTGCAGTGGGCCCATGCAGAGTGTTTGGTAAAATTCCTCCCCCAGTTGCAGCCCACAAATAGCGAGAAGAGTTTTGGCTCACCCCTGGTATAAGCTGCTCTTCTTCTGAGAAGTTCCAGGTAGCTGCTCAGCTTGACTATTTCCCTGTAAGGTGCATTATTGTGCTGTGTTTGCTATTTCCGCAATTGTGTCATTTTTTTATTTGTAGGTTCCTTGCAGGAGGGACCTGTTTTCTTGCTGACCTGTCTTAAGGTCACCTGGTGAGCTCTTGGCTGAGGAGAGGAGGAGAGCCACAGTTTACCCGCATAAAAATCCCAAACTTTGGCATCCCATGCTTGCTCCATCATCAGTTCACCTTTAGGTTGGGAAACAATTTGGGGCATCTCCTGAGGAAGCTGGACCTCAGTGACGTGGGGGGCTGCTAGAACTGCTGTGCGTGCGTGGATGCAAAAAGGAGCCGTTAATACAGGAGTTCGACAAAACTGGCATCCTCCTCAGCTTGCATGTGCAGTCCTTTCCTCCCGGTCAAGAGATGCGCCAGGAGCTGTTCAAGGTCTCCTGCTCTGCTTCGCTGCAGTTTGCTCAGGGAAATACCTTTGATCATCGTGGAAACTGAACGATTTCCACGTAGGAACTTCAAATATTTGTTTTATTTCAGTGGCCGACAAAACGGAGATTAAATTTTAACAGTCAGGCATTTCAGCTCCTGCCTCCATCAGGTCCTCTGACGTGAATCAAAGGATGCTGTTGCCAAGGTGATTTTGCTGCAACCTGCCAGAACCCAAACTTGTATGAAGCCCCCAAGCAGGGTGGATTTGATTTAAATGAAATCGATTTAAATCACGATTTAAATCACTAGTCAGTAAGACTTGATTAAATTCATTTTTTTACAGAGAGGCGCTGTCCCAATACGTTATCGGCCTGGCGCATGTGGCAGGACACGCTATTGATCTGCTTTTTCTCAGGCAGGGAAGAGGGAAGGGTGTTGGAAAGCGGAGAACTTTTAACACGCAGTCCTTTGTCATTGTCAGACCAGCGTCAGGGTTTAGGCTACCAGCAGCCTTTTTCCTCTGCAAGGGGCGCAGGGACTTGTTATGATGGTCTGGATCCTGTGGCTGATGGAGCCAGATGTATCTCAGAGGACTCTGGGCTGGGGGATTTTCCATCTGATGTGGCTGGTGCTTATTTCAGAGTTGCCATGTGGGATGTGAAGACGACTGTAGCCGTTGACGTGATTATATATTGCAGTCTATTGTGTTAAAACTTAAGTTCTGTTGAGTTCAAATTCTAACCTCATAATTACAATCTAAGAAATGAAGGAAGCAATAAAAATACAGTTGGAAATTAATATGAATACAATGGTACCGCATGTAACCTCCTGGTCACAGAATCTTCGGGTTACGGCCGCGGCAAACCTGGAAGTGTATACTTCCGGCTTTCACCGCATGTGCAGAAGTGCTCTGCATGCCATGTGCATGTGCAGATGCAGCGCCTCTAGTTACAGATTTTTTGAGTTGTGCACAGCACCCCGAAACGAATTAAATCCGTAAGCAGAGGTACCACTGCAATGCAAGGGATGTGCCCTCTCCTGCCTTCAACTGTGCATCCGCAGGCACACCATGGACCACCTGAATGAAACTCACAGGCCACTGGACCACAAATCAGGAAGCCCACGTAATTTTTCTCTTATCGTCTCACTAATTTTTCTCACACACATGGTTTGCATGTGATCCTAGCACAAATGGCCAAGCATGAGTGTGTGGGCACTGCCAGGAAAATGGTGACTGCCTTTCCCAAGTGTTTAGGAGCTTGGTGCATTGAGGATAGATCCAGTGAGATATGTCCATTCAGCCCTCAGCAACATCCTGTGACATTTTTGCAAGTTTAATAGAATGTCATTTGCATCTCTTGTGCCAAGTTTCAATTCGATATGATACGGTAATCTTTATTGTCATTGTCCCATACAGAAGAACAAAATTGAAAATCTGCATGAGACATTCAGAAACCAACAAGCCTGCTATCCCATCTATCCCAGCCTAGTTAGCCCCCTAAAAACTCTGGTACCCTATAATTAAATACAATATACTCCCATAGAGATTCCTTACATTGTGTTTAAAACCAAAATCACATTTGAATAGAAACTGTTTCTCAGGCGGCTAGTCCTAGTCTTTATAACCCTGTGCCTTCTTCCAGAAGGCAGAAGCTGAAAGAGATCATTTCCGTGGTGCGCACTATCCTGAGCTATCTCTGCAGCTTTCTTATGGCACCTGGAAGCGTAGATTTGATCCATGGGAGAGTGCACCCAATTTTTCTCTCCACAGTCTTTACAACCCCGGACAGCATTGTTTTTTCCCTGACTGTGCAGCTCCCAAACCACACACCCTCCAGGTTTAGTACAGTTCCATTAGTGGAGGTGTCCTGGTGCTATTTGACCCGGTGCTGTTGGCTGTCTTTCGATTGTTGAGGCCTGAGGATGTGGGAAAGGTAGTTGGACGTGTTTGGCTGGTGGCTACCTGCCAATGACACTTGGACTGGTTGGGTTTTTGCAGCACATTCTCTGCAAGGTTATCTTTGAAAACAGCTTAGAAACGAGGGCGGTGAGATTGCAACTGGGGAGTGGTAGATATGATCTGCTTGCAGGTTTCCTGTAATGGGCATCTGTGGGCAACATTGCCTGATCCAGCAGATGCTCTTCTTGCGTTCAGCAGGACCTGAACACAAGAACATTCTTGATGCCCCAAACCCACTGTGGTTTCTAGCAACTGGTATTCAGAAGCATTGCTCTTTATGATGTGGTTGCTTCATTTTGTGTTCTGGGGGTTTGGGTTGGGTGTTCATCAATATGCGGATGACACCCAGCTCTACCTCTCTTTCAAATTTGAACCAGTGAAGGTCCTGTGTGAGTGCCTGGAGGTGGTTAGAGGATGGATGGCGGCTAACAGATTGAGGTTGAATCCTGACATGACAGAAGTACTGTTTTGGGGGGACAAGGGGCGGGCAGGTGTGGAGGACTCCCTGGTCCTGAATGGGGTAACCCTGCCCCTGAAGGGCCAGGTGCACAGCTTGGGGGTCATTTTGGACTCACAGCTGTCCATGGAGGCACAGGTCAATTCTGTGTCCAGGGCAGCTGTTTACCAGCTCCATCTGGTACGCAGGATGAGACTCTACCTTTCGCCAGAGTGGTGCATGCTCTTGTTATCTCTCACTTGGACTACTGCAATGCTCTTTACGTGGGGCTACCTTTGAAGGTGACCCTGAAACTACAACTAACCCAGAATGCTGCAGCTAGACTGGTGACTGGGAGCAGTCGCCGGGACCACATAACACTGGTCTTGAAAGACCTACACTGGTTCCCAGTACGTTTCCGAGCACAATTCAAAGTTTTGGTGTTGACCTTGAAAGCCCTAAACTGCCTCAGTCCAGTATACCTGAAGGAGCATCTCCACCCCCATGGTTCTGCCCGGACACTGAGGTCCAGCTCCTAGTGCCTTCTGACGGTTCCCTCACTGAGAGAAGACAAGTTACAGGGAACCAGGCAGAGGGCCTTCTCGGTAGTGGCACCCGCCCTGTGGAATGCCCTCCCACCAGATGTCAAAGAGAACAACAACTACCAGACTTTTAGAAGACATCTGAAGGCAGCCCTGTTTAGGGAAGCTTTTAATGTTTAATAGGTTATTTTATTTTAATACTTTGTTGGATGCCGCCCAGAGTGGCTGGGGAAACCCAGCCAGATGGGTGGGGTATAAATTATTATTGTTGTTGTTGTTGTTGTTGTTGTTGTTATGTATCCCAGTTGGAAGGATGAAGGGGCGTTTTTTAAAAATAATAATAAAGGGTTTTGGGGAAAGAGCATTATTTTTGAGGGGTTTGTGATTATTTTGGCTGTGTGTGCCATTTAAAACTCTGCAAGCACAATAACATACTATGAAACGCCTTGGGAGCATGTGACTCCTGATGTGGTCAACTCAGGGCCCACCAAGCATCTGATACATGAAATACAAGTTCCTCCAGGTTGCTAGTAGTCATACTCAGTAAGATATAAATACTTTCTTGGGCAGTATCCAGACCAGTCAAGCTGCTTCCTTGCAACTGTGGGTTGACTGAGTTCATGTTGCCCCCAGTATCCTCTCCTCTGCTCAGTCTGAGATGTGTTTGTCCACTGGGATAAAAAGAAATCTGAACCATTAACAGGATAGCGCTCCCTGAGGACGACCAGCTCAAAGCTACAAAGTAGGTAGCAAGCTTTGAAGAACTCATCTCCATTTTATGTTCAGTAAAGATTATTGGGCTTGAGGGCATGGTAAGAAAAAGAAGCTCACAGTATTGGCCAAGGTGTCATTTCAGAAATATAGGAAATGTCATTTCAGAATTAAAATGGAAGATGTTCTTTCTTGGCTCATGACTATGGTCGGCATTCAACTCTAGGTTTTACTTGGAGTATACCAGGCATAGGCAAACTCTGGCCCTCCAGATGTTTGGGACTACACTTCCCATCATCCCTAGCTAACAGAACCAGTAGTCAGGGATGATGGGAATTGTAGTCCCAAACATCTGGAGGGCCAGTTTGCCTGGGCCTGGTGTATACCCACTGACGTTAATGCATCTAGCAAGGGCCTTCCTAGATAGCTCAGATGGCAGAGCATGAGACTCTTAATCTCAGGGTTGCGGGTTCGGGCCCCACATTCAGGGCCAAAATGATTCCTGCACTGCAGGGGGTTGGACAAAGTGACCCTCATGGTCCCTTCCGACTCTACAGCGCTATGATTTCACATTAATTTCAGTGGGTGTATTCTGAGTAAACCTTAGTTGAATACCACCCGTTGTATATATGGGGTGGGAGCCTGATATGCATGTGGGACAGGCTCCATGTAGCAAGCTGGTGCTTGCCTCCCCCTCAAAAAAAATAATGAATGGTTGGGTCCTGGCCAGCAAATTCACATTGCATGGTGCTAAACAGCTTCAGCAAGCAGAGTGGTACAGCCATCCACTTAATGAACTCAGGACGCAAGGGAGAAACATGCTAAGAGGAAGGCACGCTTGGCAAATCCACACTGTGATCAACTCCCGCCCGGAAACCAATGTCCCCACTGTGGAAGGACGTGTGGGTCCAGAATTGGCCTCCACAGTCACTTACAGACTCATTGTTAAAACCATGTTTATGGAAGACAATCTTACTCGACTACGAGGGATCGCCAAAGAAGAAGTATAGCCAAGGTGCTTTTCAGTCCATATTTGTGGCAGACCAGTTTGCGTTGACCAGTTTGCGTTGACCAGTTTGCTTGAAGCATCAGTGGCTCTGACTCAGAGCGTTCTTAGAAAACACTAAGGATATGAGAATGCTGGCACAGAATTGTATCACGAATCTGAATTGTATCTGAAGAGCTGGTAGGACTTGTCAAGGCTCCCTGTTGAGTGATCCTCTATCTGCGTTGCGTGAAAGTTCAGGCAGGCTGCCTAGACGCAGCATCCTTCAGACAAGGGTGAGCTGGGATGCAAGCTTGCCCGCCTATTTCAGGATGAATAACGCTTGGCATTTCTGTGGCACACTTCAGGTTACAGTGGTGCCCCGCAAGACGAACGCCTCGCAAGACGAAAAACCCGCTAGACGAAAGGGTTTTCCGTTTTGGAGGCGCTTCGCAAAACGAATTCCCCTATGGGGTTGCTTCGCAAGACGAAAAAAATCTTGCATCCCCCCGCGGGTTTTTTTCGCTTTTTTTGCCCTTTTCTTAAGCCGCTAAGCCGCTTATCAGCTGTTCCGCTGATAAGCCGCTTAACAGCTGATCGCTGGAAGCCGCTTGACAGCTGTAGCGCTAATCCGCTAAGCTGTCAATGGGCTTGCTTCGCAAGACGAAAAAACCGCTATACGAAGAGCCTCATGGAACGGATTAATTTCGTCTTGCGAGGCACCACTGTATTTCTGTAACCCTTAAAACACTTCCGTAAGGCAGGCAAGTGCTCTCAGTCATTTTGAGTGGATATGCAATGGTGGTATACCCGCCTTAGGAGAGAGAACGCAAAAGCACTTCATGGTATGGCAAGTCCTGCTGGGCATGTTCAAACCCTTGAGTGTGCCTGAAGTGGCTCCTTGGATCATGGCCACAGAGAGCTTGACACATCCAGTAAAAATATTTTCATTTATTCCCTTCCTTCTCCCCCTGCCCCCGTGTGATTGTGAGAGAGATGTGGCAATGTAATTTGTCAGTGGCTTCCATATGAAAGAAATAGCCTGAAATGGTTAAAGGTATGACCTCTCAGTGGAGGTGGTTGTTTTTTTTTGGGGGGGGGTGATATGGAGAAATCTACTTCAGAGGTTTTCTGTTTGCAGTTATTTTACTTTTACTTCTTTTACGCCTAGACATTCTGTTGTTGTGCCCATAATCAGGGTTTAAGGTGCCAATTAGCTCCTAGCTACTATATCTCAGAAACTGAGATATGGGGTCCCTTCCAAATCTACAATTCTCTGGTTCTATCAGTATGGCTTGAAGGATGAGTGGCAGCAGCCTGGCAATTCTCAGAGGTTGTACAGAACTACTACTTAAGTTTTCTCACACAGAGGCCTCTAATGAAATCAGTTTGTGGTCTTCTACCTGGGGCAAGGTCCGGACCGCCTTGGCTGATCCTGACATAGCTAGAGCTTCTTCAACACAGGGAAAGCAGCCCATGTAGACACCATTCCTTTGCTCTCTGCAGTCCTGGAAAGAAATCTTTGCTTTTGCCTTGTGCAGCTGGATCAAACCAAAGGCCTGTCTAGTCTTCCTGCTTCCTACAGTGACTGAGAAGAAGACCACAAGCAGGGCATGAACGCAACAGCACTCAGTGGAAAAGGAGGATTTTGAAGACTCAAACCTTGGCTTTCAAGGCTAAATTAATTTTTATTTAGCATGTTTTTTATGCTGATTTATAAAGCATTTCGAACGGTTGGAAAGCAAAGTTCAGTCCATTAAAAAATGACAAGCAGTGAAATCTAAAACGGTCTGACAGATGGCAAATAAAGAGCAGCAGGTTTCATCCCTGATATGGGCCAGGAAAAAGGGCCTCTTTCTGAAAGATCCAGCAGAGCAAACCTATTTTTGCAGGTCTCTGAAAAAGAGGAGAAACAAAAATGACAGGTAGCCACAGTGATATGGCACACCTTTTATTAGGACCATCTACATTTTTGCACAATAGTAAGCAAGGTTGAACAAAGGTGACTCTGGAGTGTGAATCTAAATGGGGCCACAATTGAAGCCATTTCCCAGGCAGAGCTTTGAACGGAGGGGATTGGCTCAGCCCAGAATCTGCATTTCAGCAGCGTTGACTGCTCTGCCTGCCCTCCTCCTCTGGGATCCCAGCGGAATGATTAAAGTCTTGCGGCTCAGGCAGTCTGAGGCCTTTGGTGTGCTTCTGCAATGCGCACAAAGGACGGAGAGCTGGGAATGGCTCTCCCTCGAGCTTGCCACTTGGCAGCCGCTGCCGCCTCTTGCTGACATGCTAGGAGGCCAGCATCATGTGCTGTAGCCCCAGAGAAAAACGCCACAGGGCTTTGGGCAGGGCTGCTTCACTTGCACGTAGGTGCTGCCTTCTCCCCACCTGGCTCCTTTTGGGAAGAAAGGGAATCCAGCAGTTTTTCCCCTAAGGAGCAGGAGGCCTCCTCTTGGACGTGGGTCAGTTGCATTGCATCAGGTCTGGGTTGCCTCTGTGCAAGCAAATTGAATTATGGTTGCTGGAGGAGACCCTTGAAAGTCCCATGGACTGCAAGAAGATGCAACCTCTCCATTCTGAAGGAAATCAGCCCTGAGTGCTCACTGGAAGGACAGATCCTGAAGCTGAGGCTCCAAGACTTTGGCCACCTCAGGAGAAGAAAAGACTCCCTGGAAAAGACCCTGATGTTGGGAAAGATGGAGGGGACAAGGAGAAGGGGACGACAGAGGACGAGATGGTTGGACAGTGTTCTCGAAGCTACCAGCATGAGTTTGACCAAACTGCGGGAGGCAGTGGAAGACAGGAGTGCCTGGCGTGCTCTGGTCCAGGGGGTCACGAAGAGTCGGACACAACTAAACAACAACAAAGTGCTGGGCTCAATGCATTTCTCTCTCCTCCTTTTAAAAGCAAGTGATGCCTGATGAGGTTACGGGGCAGAGCTAAACCTAGTTGTACCTGGGGGACCAGAGAGTGGCATCTGGCTGTGCAAAGATGGGCTGGATGTAGGGATGCAGTAGGCAGAACAAATGGCATAAGCTGTGCATCTTCCACAGCAAGCTTTGCACCCCATAATTCCTCCTGCTGCACAAGACTGTCTCCCTCCTCTTTGGAGCACCCTGGTTCCTTGAAATTGTATAATTCAGCAACCTCTGGCTTCTGAAACTTCCATCAGGCCACACACACATTTCAGTCCCAGGTTTCCATCCAAAGGGACAAGAAACCTGCCTTGGAAATGGGGAGTTTCTTGGAAATCCTGCATCCTAGCCAATGTGCATTGTTTGCCAGCAGCTATATAAGGGTTGTGTGTATTAATATAGTTCCAAGCAGGTTTAGAATGAAGGCCAGGCCTGGAGCAGTTTCAATTCTGTGTTGGGAAAAGAAAGACTGGAGCCAGTGGGAACTTGTTTTGGGCTGTTTGCAGTGGTCCTCTCTTAAACTCCAGATACACGAGGGGCACAAAGAAGAGGTGTCACTCTTGCAAATGTTGTTTAGTCGTTAGTCGCAAATAGTCTAATTATTTTTACAGGAATAGATCCCTGATAAGGGTAGGGCACATCTGCCAAAATCCAGGCCTACTATCAAATGCAAAATGTTTCATAGCTTAGCATCCAGCCCATGGGTACCCCTTTCTAGCTCAGAGCTTGGAGGGTGGGTTGATAGTTTTGATACTAGGCTGTTGGGTTTTTTGTTATTACGTTATGAATTTTGTGTTTTTATGTTGTAAACTGCCCTGTGATCTTCAGATGAAGGACAGACTGTGGAACTCACTTGTGCAGGTGACTGAAAGCCAGAAACCTAGATGGCTTTAAAAGAGGAGTGTAAGTCCATCCATGATCTCTATCCATGATGGCTGGGCTGGGCCTCCATGCTCAGAGGCAGCAGTGTATCTGACTAACACTGGCATAGGCAAACTCGGCCCTCCAGGTGTTTTGGGACTACAACTCCCATCATCCCCAGCTAACAGGACCAGTGCTCAGGGATGATGGGGATTGTAGTCTCAAAAACATCTGGAGGGCCGAGTTTGACTATGCCTGGACTAACAGTTGCTGGAAACCACGGTGGAGGGAAACACACTTGTGCTCTGATCCTCCTTGCGGGTTTTCCCTGGGCATCTGGTTGGCCATTGTGAGAACAGAATGCTGGACTAGAAAGCACACATTCTACTCATGTAAAAACACAATGATTTGTGGGCCGGATTTAGAAGGCGATTGGGCCAAATCCGGCCCCCAGGCCTTAGTTTGCCTACTCCTGCCATAGCCTGTAGAACAAGCTTCCTCAACCTCGGCCCTCCAGATGTTTTGAGACTACAATCCCCATCATCCCTGACCACTGGTCCTGCTGGCTAGGGATCATGGGAGTTGTAGGCCAAAAACATCTGGAGGGCCGCAGGTTAGGGAAGCCTGGTCTAGAAGGAGGAGAGGAGTATCTGTTACCATGTTTTGAATTCAGACATCAGCCCAGGCTCAAGTTAACCTTCCATTTGGCCCTGAGATGCTTCTGGAAACATGAGTCCTTTGAAAGCATTGCGTAGATCTACCGACAGACTTGTGTTTTTATCCTGACCGAGAGAGGTTTGGTTTTGCTGTCTTCCGGCTAAAGAAAATGTTGCTTCTGGCTGATTTACGATGGGCTTAGTAATTGAACGTGGCTACCGTATTTTTCGCACCATAGGACGCACTTTTTCCCCTCCAAAAATGAAGGGGAAATGTGTGTGCGTCCTATGGTGCGAATGCAGGCTTTCGCTGAAGCCTGGAGAGTGAGAGGGGTCGGTGCGCACCAACCCCTCATGCTCTCCAGGCTTCGCACACCTCTCCGCAAGCAGTGGGAGCCCAGCGCTGGGCTCCCGCTGCTTGCGGAGAGGTGCCTGCATGCCGAAGCCTGGGCACGCTGAGCTCAGCGCGTCCAGGCTTCGCGGACCTCTCCGCAAGCAGCGGGAGCGCTCCCGCTGCTTGCGGAGAGCTGCCTGTTTGAGGGCTGGGGTCGGGGGAAGCTCTAGCTTCCCCCGCCCCAGCCCCGCACCTGGGGGGGTAATAATTTTTCCCCCTTTATTTCCCCCCAAAAAAACTGGGTGCGCCCTATGGTCCGGTGCGCCCTATGGTGCGAAAAATACGGGTAATTAGGAGGGGCATTATTGCAGGGCAGGCTGGAGCGAGAGACACAGCCTCCTGGTACTTGAGCCTTGAAGCTCCTAATTCTGCAAAGAGATGATAGCTGGGAGGCAGTTTCTGTCGCTTGGCTGTGGAACAGCTATTTGCTGTGCTTTGCTCTATATGGCTGCCCATCAATAAAAATTCTCTGAGGCTTGCAAAATCAATTCCGCAGTATTTTTAAATACAAATTAATTAAAGAAAAAAAATCGGTAATAACAGTGCCCTATTACAGAGACAGAATAAAACAGTTTGAAGCTCAGCTCAAAGCTGCACATTGAGAGACTGCATAATGCTTACTTGAAATTGCATTGAAACAGCAACGGTCTGCATTTACTGTGAAATACTTGTGGTTTTTCTGCAGGGGAATATAATCCCACCCCACGCCCCCAGTAAAATAGACTTGGATTTTTATATTTGCTGTTTTGTAACCAACACTTTTACTGGGACGCGGGTGGCGCTGTGGGTTAAACCACAGAGCCTAGGACTTGCCGATCAGAAGGTCAGCGGTTCGAATCCCCGCAACAGGGTGAGCTCCCGTTGCTCGGTCCCAGCTCCTGCCAGCCTAGCAGTTCGAAAGCACCTCAAAGTGCAAGTAGATAAATAGGTACCGCTCCGGCGGGAAGGTAAATGGCGTTTCCGTGCGCTGCTCTGGTTCGCCAGAAGTGGCTTAGTCCTGCTGGCCACATGACCCGGAAGCTGTACGCTGGCTCCCTCGGCCAATAAAGCGAGATGAGCGCCGCAACCCCCGAGTCGGCCACGACTGGACCTAATGGTCAGGGGTCCCTTTACCTTTTAACCAACACTTTTATAAAGAAGAGAGGAGATTGGCATGATTTTTCATTGACTTCTAATGAGCCTTACCTCTGTGATGTAATTATTTATTCTTCTGAGTTGCTGTGGACTCTCCTATGCTGGGGGTGACTCGCGATGTGACTAAGATCGCGGATGATGCTAAATGGTTCAGGGTTCTTAAAGGGGAAAAAGGATTGTGAAAAGCTCCAAAAGGACCTCTCCAAAATGAGTAAATGGGGCAGCAAATTTAGTGTAAACAAGTGCAAAGTTATGCACGCCAAGGCAAAAAAAATCCCAATTTCGCAAACAGGCAACTCCCCATTTTCACAGGGGTTGCGTTCTGGGCACCAATCCTGCCCTGCTCCACCTCCACCCCCTTGCAGTGCCGAAATTGGTGCACGCATGCCAGTCTTGCTCAAATGGGGAGTTGCCTGGGCTCACTTGTGGGATTTGAAGCAGTGGTGATGGTCCAGGAGCAGGTTCTTGGGGTTGGCGTGAATAGCTGGGTGAAAACATCAACATAGTGTTCAGCAGCTCTGGGAAAAGCAGGCTCCATGCTTGGGAAATAATTTCTTAACGAAAACAATGTCAGAATTAACAAATGATACATGCGTACAACAAAGAAGACTGGTGTGTAATTTGTTGAGAACTGGAGAACATTCATTGATGAGAAAAATAAATCATGCTCTTTTATGATGTTTTAGACATTTATTTTCATACTAACACGCGAAATAAACTTCATGGAAAGGAACTGAGGGCCGTACTCAGGTGCTTTCTCTGTAGGCTGGAGTTGCAGGTATCTTGTGTTCTCTTGGCAGCGGCTGGGCTCTGAAACCAGAGCAGGTGCTTCTGTAATGGAACCCGAGGCTACGTGATATCCAGGCTCAAGGTTACACCAGTAATTGTGTCCCAAATACCTTCCCCCCTGCCAGGTGAACTTCAGACCATGCCAGCCAGCTGCCACCTCCTCCTCCTCCCCACCCCTCATCGCCAGAAAATGCCACTGCATTGAAAGTCCATTTCTCTGGAAGCTGTCTCTGCCAGCCTTGTCCAACCTGGTTCCCGCTAGACATTTTGGACTACCTCCCCCATCAGCCTCGACCATCTTAGATCTGCCTGCTAGGGCTGATGGGAGTTGTAGTCCTGAACACCAGGTTAGGCAAGGCTGGCATCTAGACAGTTTAAGTAGCACCATGCTAAAACTCTTTTCTGAAGGGGAAGCAGAAACTGTGGGTTTACGTCTCTAATTGAAGTGTGTCGTTTTCAAACTGCAGCAAAGGACTCTACCTAATCAGTGGTGCTTCTAGAGAAAATGAGCGACTTGGCTGCGATGGAGATGAACTAGTTTATTGTGGTGGCAGTTTTTGTAGGCTGGAAGTTCCTTCACCAAACTGGAACCTTCTGTCCACGAGATCTGCCTTAGTTTCCAGCCAGAAACCGGAGTTAGCATGGTCCCTTGGCTCTGAAATGATGAGTTCCAGTACAGCACGGTGGTACCTTGGTTGTCGAACAGCTTAGTGTTCGAACAAATCGGCTCCCGAACGTCGCAAACCCGGAAGTGAGTGTTCCGGTTTGTGAACAATTTTTGGGAGCCAAACGTCTTCCGCAGCTTCTGGTTGGCTGCAGGAAGCTCCGCCGCACCTTGGTTTTTGAACTGTTTCGGGAGTCAAACAGACTCCCAGAACAGATTAAATTCAAGAACCAAGGTACAACTGTACAAGGCTATGGATGATACCTTCCCTAGCTTCTGAACTTGGAAAAAGGGCAATATATGTAAGGCAAAGGAATTCTGTGTGATTTGGCGTCTTTAGGATTTTGGAGCATGGATATGATTTTTCTGGCCTGGTTCCCTGGCTAGTCTGGGACATTCCTTTGAAATGGTAAATACCTATTGATACACAAAAGATGCTCATTTGGCAGGTCTGGTTTGAGGTTAACAGAAATTTGCCAGACCAGCTGGAAGGATTTGCAAGTGAAAGAGCTATTGGAAAAGCTTTTCCAAGATGAACAGAGATGGTTTTGGGATTGCTCATCCCAAATAACCAAATGAAGTGTAATTTTCTCAGGGAATATTTCGTAAATTTTGAAGGGCAAAGGATTGGTTTTCTGTGGAGTGTGTGTCTGCTATGTGTCTGCACCCTAAAAAAATATTATAACACCCCTCAGCTATGAAGCTTACCTTGGGCCAACCACCACCTCTCAGCTTCAAAGTTTACCTTGTATATCTCTGGGGTTGTCATTGGGGAGAGAGAAGTGGCCACTGCTTCAAATGACCCATGCCAAAGGCAGCCTCAAGCTGCAAAGTGCATTGAGGTGTCAGCCTTGCATGTCTGCAGGAGGAAAGACATGGAGATTCCTTCACTAAGGCCTGGGCTGATGGCTCAGGTTAGGAGTCGTCGTCATGCACTAACTCTTTGCACCAACCACTTGCAAAATAATAAGTGACATGATTGTTCGGCTTTGTAAGATGAGTTTCGGGTTATTCTAGAAGGAGTCCTCCTAGGTGATTAAATTGAAACTTAATCTTGATTGCCTTCAGGTTTGAAGATTGATCTTGATTATCTTCTGGTGTGAAGATTGCGCTATCAAGCCAGCCTTCCCTCTAGTATTGCTTTGTCCCAGATCACCCAGCCTTCTTTTCTCCCTCTGCCTCCTATTCAGCACTTCCCATAATAGTAATCTGACTCTCTGGTGCTTAAAAGCCAAACAATTGAGAAATGAATGGTCTGGGGCTGCATCTCAGCAGGAGCTGTCAAGGGAAGAATGAATGGGATTATTATCTTCATCTAGTCCTTGGTCCTCTCCAAAATTACAAATATTAAGGTTGACTGATCTGTGGCAGGGCTTGTTTGTGTGTAAGCACTGGCGGCAGTGGTACTCAAAACTCAAACCCAACACCACTATAACCCACATTCTTCTCTAAAGCAAGAAGAATTCTGTGACATCTTTAAATTACACGTATGAAACATTGCTGAGTACTGTAGATTTGGATGTCCTGGTTGGGTTTCCCCTCCTCGCTTGCTCCTGATGCTGCCAGGATAGAAACCATGGTCTAGCTCAGCATTACGTCTCAACCCGGGCTGATAGTCTGCTTCTCTCCAAAGAAACCATGAAAGGTAACAGGGCCAGCCCACCCACGAGGCAAGGCGAGGCGATCGCTTCAGGCAGCAGGATCCACAGGGACGGCAGATCCAGCAACCAAGGAATGCATCGCTCGCTGCCACAACAGCGGCTGCAGCAGGCTCCTTGCAGGCCAGATCGGCCGGTTCTCACCAGCCATAATAATAATAATAATAATAATAATAATAATAATAATAATAATATATTTATACCCCACCCATCTGGCCGGGCCTCCAAAGCCACTCTACAGCGGCCTCTCAGCAGATAGGAGAAGCTGCTGGTCTCCTCTTCACCAAGAGACCAGTAGCAGCATCTTGGGCTGGTCACCCAGCCCAAACTGCCTCACAGGCTTGTCGTGTGGGTTAAATGAAGGGAGAACCATGCAATCCACTTTTAGCTCCGTGGAGAAAAAGGTGGACTATAAATAAATAAAGTTAGTAAGTAATAACCAACAAAATAAACTCCCAAGCACAGAGTTGGCTGGTGGTGCTGAATACCTGGGTATACAAATAGCTTTAAGGCCCTAACCCAGCCTTTGCCAACCTGCTGTTGACGGCAACTTTCCTGCTACCTGGGGCCGATGGGTGTTGTAGGTAAATACATCCAGTTGGCAAAGGAGGTCCTCACCTCTCCTTCCTTTACCTGCAGAAAAGAATAGATTTGGGAAGAGAGCTTTGCTCATCTGGAGGTATGAAGCCAACGAGAGCAAAACCTTTTGGCTTTGCAGATGGGATGCCAAATGTTTGACAGGTTGCCTCCTGGTGTTCTGGTGCTGCTGGTGCTGCTTGTCTGCCACAGCTCAAGGCGCAATGTTTGCAGCCCTTCCTGCAGGGCCACAATACTGGGTTTACTACAGTGCAGGCAAAGCAGTCGTCTAGAGTGATCTCTTCCACTGACTCCAAATGCTCAGGAGCAGCCTTTCCCGACTTCCGCAAGAAGGATAGAGATAATGGGATTTGAACAAATCTGCCAAGTACCGCCCCCCCTGCCATTAACTGAAATCTCATTACCTCCTAAATCGCTTGGTAGTGCCGTCCTTGGAGACGGAACGGAGCTGGTGCATCAGGTGCCAGGGAGGCTGGCCGGACGCTACTCCGGAGACCCAGCGGCGTAGCAAGGCATCACTTGCCCTGCCGGCCTGAAGCAGGCAGCACAGCAAGACTGACCTTCTGACTGACGTTGCCCATTTCTCAAGCGCTTCTGTGGGACAACATGACATTTGAGAGGGAGGGCGGTTGGAAGCAGAGAGAGAAGCTCCATCATCTGGAATAATTACTCGGGTGGGATTATTGCAGCACCTTGGTGTGTTTGTTGTTATTGTCGTGTTCGACTCTTCGAGACCCCACAGACCAGAGCACGCCAGGCACTCCTGTCTTCCACTGCCCCCCCCCCGCAGTTTGGTCAAACTCATGTTCGTACCTTCAAGAACACTGTCCCACCATCTCATCCTCTGTCATCCCCTTCTCCTTGTGCCCTCCATCTTTCCCAACATCAGGGTCTTTTCCAGGGAGTCTTCTCTTCTCATGAGGTGGCCAAAGTCTTGGAGCCTCAGCTTCAGGATCTGTCCTTCCAGTGAGCACTCAGGGCTGATTTCCTTCAGAATGGAGAGGTTTGATCTTCTTGCATTCCATGGGACTCTCAAGAGTCTCCTCCAGCACCAGAATTCAAAAGCATCCATTCTTCGGCGATCAGCCTTCTTTATGGTCCAGCTCTCACTTGGTGTGTTTAGAAGACTTCTAATGTGCAATTGTATGTGGCTGAGCTTCTGGCCTGTGGACGCAGGTTGAGCCAGAACTCTCTTCCGAAAGCAACCTCTACCAAGCTGTTGGGCATGTGCCCTTGGCACCCTGAACCACCGCAATGGAAGAATTGCCCTCTCCTCCCATGCTTTATCTCAGCTTTCTCTAACCTGGTGCCCTCCCGTTCTTTTGGAATACGGCTCCCATCAGCGCCAGCCAGCATGGCTGTGTTGGCCTGGGCTGTTGGGAGTTGTCGTTTGAGAGCACCAGGTTGGGGAAAGCTGGTGTTTGTTGTGCATTTCTCACGATAAGGTCATAAGAGCCTGCTGGAACAGGCCAGTTCCCTAGGAGTGGGGAGTCTGCCATCATAATGCTTGCTTTCCCCATTACGTTTTGGGGACAGCCTGATCCCTGCATAGATCCAAGAGTGTCTTATTAGACAGCCTGTTCCCTCCAGCTGCATCCTGCCTTGAAACTCGGATCGGAAGCAGACGTGGCATTGCCACCCACTGTGTTTTTCCTCTGTCCCACCCCTTGCTTTGCTTACCATCTAGCCCAGTGGTTCCTAAAACGGGCAGTATCACCCACCCATCCTTTTTGGGGGGGGCGGGACAGTGGGATTACCTGGGGGGTTGCTAAGATGCAGGGAGGGGGGACTGGAGGTATAAAAGACGTATCGGACTCTTAAACCTGGTGTCACTACATCAAGTTATTTTTATTATTTATATAATTCCTATTCCACCCTTCGCCTGAGGACCACAGGGCATTTTACGATATAAATAAGGAAGCAAAAACCATAATCCTTGCTCTCACAATCTTTGTTCTTTATTAAATTTCATCCATTTTGTTGAATTAATTAAATAGTTTCAATTGGATTTTGAATAAGTGTGCAACTAATTGTTCCTGGACGGGTTTTCATCGGGTTATTGCCTTCCTCGGGGAGTTGTGCAAACCCCTATCCTGAATAAGACCTCCTATAGAACAGGGTGCACTGGGGATGAGTTCAGTCGCTCGAAAACGTTCGGAAACTGCTGCTCCAGCCTGATCGTTCTGGAGAACTCAAAAGCTTGCTGGCAACCTTTATGCCATTTTGGTTGGCCTGATAAATACACGTTTAGGTATTTCTCTGTAGCTCTTGCTGGTGGACTTTCTAGAGAATCTTGCTGGGTTAGAAAATCTCCAGCCTAACCTCTCTCTCCTCTCTGTTTCTTTCACAGTACAGTGCTGTGGACAGCAACCCCCTCTCTCTGTACGTCATGCATCCCTTCTGGAACACGGTGGTCAAGGTGAGTTGGCCCTCCTGCCTCCCTCCCTGCCCTGTTGAGTGCGCTTTCTGTGCTTGAAGTGGACCTGTTGGCATCCCTGTCAGTGGAGAAGTTGCCAGTCCCCTTTCTGGCTGGCGCGGCCTCTTGCCTGTTCTGGTCTGTGACTCATGCAAGAGCTGCTTCTCCTCCTCTTTGAGGGGGCTTAATTGTCCAGAGATGCACAAGCTACACTCATGCCCTGGACTCCTTTTTATTTTGCCGCACGAAGGATAAGCAAGAAAGACGCACGTCACCCTAACTCTCAAGGGGAGTCTCTTTCTCCTCCTGCCTAAGCGTCACAGAGGGGGTTCGACTGTACATGGCTGATCAATTAACGTGGGTTTTCTGCATGTGTTTTTGCTGCTTTCTCACAGATTTTCCCCATGTGGCTGGCCCCCAACTTGATAACGTTTAGTGGCTTCCTGCTCCTTGTCTTCAACTTCTTCCTCATGGCATACTGTGACCCTGACTTTTATGCATCTGGTAAGACAGTTTTTCTTTAAAGAGGAACAGCAAAAGCTGCATACGCATTTACAGGCATGAAAGTGATGCGAGCTGAGATGGTGCGTGTTCTTCACTCTGTCTCTGCACATTGATGGTATCTTGACTTCCTTGTTTCTACGGTGACACACTCACACGTCAGTTCTGGACTGCAGGGGGGGGGGAATGGTCCACGACTGTCTCGTCACCTCACACATCTAAAGGGGAGCAGAGTATTGTGTGTGCCTAAAGGGACATGGGTGGCGCTGTGAGTTAAACCACAGAGCCTAGGACTTGCCGATCAGAAGGTCGGTGGTTTGAATCCCCGCGACGGGGTGAGCTCCCGTTGCTCGGTCCCTGCTCCTGCCAACCTAGCAGTTCGAAAGCACGTCAAAGTGCAAGTAGATAAATAGGTACCGCTCCGGCGGGAAGGTAAACGGCGTTTCCGTGTGCTGCTCTGGTTCGCCAGAAGCGGCTTAGTCCTGCTGGCCATATGACCCAGAAGCTGTACTGGCTCCCTTGGCCAGTAAAGCGAGATGAGTGCTGCAACCCCAGAGTCGGCCACAACTGGACCTAATGGTCAGGGGTCCCTTTACCTTTAAAGGCGGCCAACACTGCTGGGTACCTTAGGAACGGCTACTGCTCTTGTGCTCAAATCCTGCTTGCAGGTTTCCCATAACGGCCATCTGGTCGGCCAGTGTGAGAACCGGGCACTGGACTGGATGAGCCATTGACCAGATCCAGAAAGCTGTTCTTACGAGGGGGCACCAAGTTGGGAGAGGCTGCCTTGAACTGCTGCCATAGTCCTAGCCCCCGTCATTGCAGGGGGTTGGGCTAGATGTCCCTTTGGGTCCCTTTGACTCTACAGCTCTAGGATTCTTCCCAGATCGGCTGGGAATGTCAGGGTGGTACCCTATGCCTAGGGAGTTGCCTTCCAGCCTTGGAAACCTGACAGTTGGGAGAAGGCGTTGGTGGCAAATCTCTTTACAACCTGGGTGATAAGCTCCAGGACTCTGCCCTTGACTGAAATGAGCGGGAGTTGTCAGTTTGCAGAGGTGATGATCACCAATTATCTGATGGCCTTGATCTTTCTGTCGAAACCCTACCTGGAGTGTTGTGGTCCTGTACTGAGCCTACCCTATCCTTCCTGGAAGTGTCACCTGTTCTTTGGTCTCTGAGCTTCATTGGTCATCCCACAAATTGGTGAGGCTTGATTGACAACGACGACCTTTAACGCCGCTAGAGATTCAGCGAGTGCCTTCTGTTGCAACATTTAAACCCCTGCCCCAAACTTAAGTGCCAGGCCGAGGCAGGCAATTAAGAAGACATCCTTCGGCAGTGGTTAATTGGCGTCTGTTTTAAACCTCTTATTGCAAGGTGTTAATGGTTTTATTGCTGCAGACTGCTTTGATATATTATTTTCTGTTCTACAACGGTATACAAATATTATTATAAATAAAACAAATATAAGTCCCATCTCCTGCTGGCTGCTCCTGTTGTTGCTGCTGCTCCTGCTTGTGTGACCTCCTCAACGTCCTTCACAGGGACATCTCGGCGAATCGTCCCAATAAATTTTCCTGGATAGTCCTTGCAGCATCTCTCTGGCATGTTTCCAGTTAACCTGTTTATTGGCCTGACCTTCATTTCCAATGCCTCTTCAGTCTTGGGCAGGGACCATGTCCCTCCCTGTATATCCTATGCCAGGGGTCAACAAACTTTTTCAGCAGGGGGCCAGTCCACTGTCCCTCAGACCTTGTGGGGGGCCGGGGGCTGGATCCGGACCCATCGCCTTCTAAATCTGGCCCGCAGACGATCCAGGAATCAGCGTGTTTTTACATGAGTAGAATGTGTCCTTTTATTTAAAATGCATCTCTGGGTTATTTGTGGGGCATAGGAATTCGTTCATTTTTTCTCTCCAAAATATAGTCTGGCCTCCCCCACAAGATCTGAGGGACAGTGGACCAGCCCCTGCTGAAAAAGTTTGCTGACCCCTGCGGGCCTGGGTCTTCAGATGAAGGGTGGCATACAAATATAATAATAACAATAATGATTATAATATAACAATTGTGCAGTCAATAATTCACAATCAATAAAAAGTCAATAATGTCAATAATGATTGTGCAGCAAACATGTCCCTAGAGGTTGTGTTGACTCTCAAAATGGTTTTCTTTCCACAGCACCCGATCAGCAGCACGTCCCGAACAAAGTGTGGGTCATGGTGGGCCTCCTCAATTTCATGGCTTACACGCTAGGTAAAAGCTGGTTCTTTACTGTATCTTTGTGTCTGTGTAAGAGGCGGTAGAAAGGGGTGTGGGTGGCGCTGTGGGTTGAGCCACAGATCCTAGGACTTGCCGATCAGAAGGTCGACGGTTCCACGCCCCATGACTGAGTGAGCTCCCGTTGCTCGGTCCCTGCTCCTGCCAACCTAGCAGTTCAAAAGCATGTCAAAGTGCTCTAATTCGCCAGAAGCGGCTTAGTCCTGCTGGCCACATGACCCGGAAGCTGTACGCCAGCTCCCTTGGCCAATAAAGCGAGATGAGCACTGCAACCCCAGAGTCGGCCACGACTGGACCTAACGGTCAGGGGTCCCTTGACCTTTAAGAGGCAGTAGAAGGGGGTATTTGTGACAGTGGTCTCAGCAGTCGTAGGGGCCAAACGACTTGCATGCAGGAGCCCCCTTCTGTCACCACGGTGTTCATAGCCCTGATCTAACAATGGGCGCTTGCAAGAGGACTCTCCTTTCCCCTTCATACTGAAGCTGCTTTTCAAAGCACACCTTGAAAGAAGACTCTGCTCAGTCAGAGGTGGCCAGGGGTTCATCTTCCTTGACTCTTTAAGTGATGCTTTTTAAACAAAATAGTATTCCCCTTTATATTTCCCCAGAGGACCTTCCCCCCCCCCAACCTGCATCCATGAACACTGCAGCTTACAACAGCATATATGTGTTAAATATATTCTTATTAAGCAATTCACAAGCTACTATAAATCTTTGGGAGTAGGCTTTGGTTTTCTGGAGTGGTTGTGAATGAAAGAAATCCCCACCGTCCTCCAACAAAGGTCTCTTTGTGCTTTGTTCCCCTTGCCCGTCTCAATTTGTGGGTCAGTTTTTCTGTAAGGGCATCGTGCCACCCTCCCTTGTACCAAGCCTTCACATTCACGCCTCCTAAGCCCTCACAGAACATGGCTGTAAGAGAAATCCCGTTAGCGGTTTATCCACCGAGTCCTGATTCTGTTTCGGGGAAGCTATCTTAGAGTCAGACCACTGGTCCCCCTACCTCAGTATTGCAGACACTGACCGACAAGCAGTGGCTTCCCAGGGTTTCAGGCAGGAGTCTTTCCCAGCCGCACCTGGAGATGCCAGTGAGATTTGAACCCAGGACCTTCTGCTTGCAAGGCAGACACCCTACCCCTGATCTATGGCCCTACGACAGATAAATACAGATTCTTTAACACAAGCTCTGGCTTTTGGGGTGGTGCCTCTCCTCCCAGCCAGCCACTGGGACTGCAGGGGGTTGACCCGTGCCTCTGACCCCCACCTTTCCTTATCCCCCCCCTTCTAGATGGCGTGGATGGCAAGCAGGCCCGGCGCACGCAGTCCAGCACTCCTCTGGGAGAGCTCTTTGACCACGGCCTGGACAGCTGGGCCTGCATGTTCTTCGTGGTGACGGTCTACTCCACCTTCGGCCGGGGCCCCAACGGCGTCAGCGTCTTCGTCCTCTACATCCTCCTGTGGGTGGTCCTCTTCTCCTTCATCCTCTCCCACTGGGAGAAGTACAACACGGGGGTTCTCTTTTTGCCCTGGGGGTACGACATCAGCCAGGTGGTAAGTGCGGCCCTTCCTGACCCTCCGCTTCCCTCTTCCCACTTTTGCTTTATTCCATTTACAGTGGTACCTTGGTTCTCAAACTCAATCCGTTCGACTCCCGGAACCATTCGAAAACCAAGGCACGGCTTCCGATTGGCTGCAGGAGCTTCCTACGCCCAATCGGAAGCCGTGTTAGACGTTCGGCTTCCAAAAAATGTTAGAAAACCAGAACAGTCACTGTTTGCGGTGTTCGGGAGCCAAAATATATGAGTACCAAAGTGTTCGAGAACCAAGGTATGACTGTATAGGCTGCCTTTTCCTCCCAAGGAAGTCAAGATTGTGCACATAGCTCTCCGGCTTTCGCGTTGGGGGTTTTTAGGTTTCAGAAAGTTTACAAATTTGATAGGTATTTTCCCAAATCACATTCATTTCAGATTTGACTTCCCCTCCACCCCCTCCATGGTTTTCCCTTGTTTTCTAAAATTTTTGCATGTTGTGGTTGTTCTGTGTCCTAACTTCTCCACAATATTTTCCAACAAATATTTTGCCAATGTTCTTCATTCAAATCCTACCTGTGTTTTTACATGTTTACAGTCATGCTTTAACTATTCAACAAAAGGTTTCCAGTCGTCCTTCTAGCCTGCCTCTTCTAGCTTGCCTGCTCCCCGTTTTACCCCACAACAACTCTGTGAGGTATAGGTTAGGCTGAGAGGCAGCGATTGGCCCCCAGAGTCACACCCAGTGGGAGGATTTGAACCCAGGTCCTAGTCCAGCACTCTAACCACTACACCACAGTGGATTTGCATGTAGATTTGCTTTTATTGGTTTGTTTTTCATGTGCTGTTTTATTCTGACAATTGAGTATTTTTATTTTTTGGTGTTGTGAAGCCCATTGTGGGGAAGGCAGTGAAAGACTTAAAACCTCAATTTTTTATTACTACTGCTTGGTCCTCTTACATAGGGCTATGTTTAAAACTTGTCATTGAGGTTTTCATACCTTTCTTTAACATCAGCAGTCAGGAGCGCTTCAGCTCTGTTTTTGAGTTTGTTTGAAACTTAAAACCTCAATTTCTTATTACTACTGCTTGGTCCTCTTAAATAGGGCTATGTTTGAAGCTTGTCATCGAGGTTTTCATACCTTTTTTGTAAACTCGAGGAAGTGTTTCAGCCCTGCTCTTGACTTTGTTTGATATCACTTAAAATCATTTAAGGTTTATAATTTCTTTATTTCCAGGAAACTGATTAGTTCAGTGAAACGAGCTTTGTAGCCGGCATCTCATAGAGTCTTTGTTTAATTCTAGGTTAACTTTTCCTTAATTTTTTTTATTTTTGTTGTTTAATTCAATTCTATAGTCAGTTACTTTTCGTTTCAGGGATTTTCACGGCAATTCTTTTGTTTTGTGTAACATTGTGGGGAAGGGGCTCGTTTGAGAGGCAGAGGGTGGAAAAGAAACACTTAGCTACTTGAAAACAAGCTCCAGGAAAAAAACCTCTGGCCTGGCTTGCAGGGCTGTGTAGTTATTTCGCCTCCAAGGATGCCTTTCTGCAGTCCAAGTGGGTGGAGAGGGACGGAGTGTTTTTTCACAGCAGCACAGAACGCCTCGTCTTAAGGAGGGTTGCCTTGGGCTAGTCAGTGTGACAACAGAATTTCACTGCTGGGAAAGACATAACGATCTGCCCCAGGCCAGCTTGAGCAAGCCATGCCTGGAAATGGCAGACTTTCCCCCTCCAAAGATTACAAAACGGTCTTGGAAATCTTTGGAACTCCCTGCCTATTGAGGCCAAGCAGGCGCCCTCACTGTATTATTTCTGGCACCTGCTAAAAGAAACATCCTTGTTTAGACAAGCCTGTCCAGATGCTTAAAAAACTGATGTGGATTTTAACCAGGTTTTAGTATTTTAACTTGTTTGTATGTTTTAAAATGTTTTCCCTTGATTTCCTTGTTTTATCTTTTTGTAAACATTGAGGTTTTTTTGTTTGTTTGTTTTGTTTGCAATCAAGCGGTGTATAAATTTTTATGAAATAAATGGGGAAGAAACATCGCTAGTAAAAGTTAGAGCGGAGGAGTGGAGAAGGTCTTTTGCAAGGAATTGCAGTGTTGAGTCAGATGGGTAGCGCTAGGAGGGACTGAACTGCAATACAACAGGGCTGCAACATTTTATGGAGCGATTGATTTCCCAACAATTTGCATCAGTATTTTATTTGTGCCAGTGATAAGCCAGGCAGCTGAGGAAAGGAATCCAATTTCAAAAGATGCCAGGCAAGAGGCAACATCTTGGAAAGGCTGTTCTGCCTTCCTTCCACCACAACACAGCAGTCGCTTCTCAGATGGTGCCTGCTGTGACATCTGAGGTTTCCCCCCCTTCCTTCCTGCTGCTCCAAATTTTAGTAGATGAGTCTGTCAGCCAAAGCAGTCAAGATTCATCGACTATGATCTGCAGAGTCCTCTCTGACTTAATTACTTGGCAGACGTCATTGCCTTGGAGGGGGGAGGAAGGGGGTTATGTCTTCTGCCAGCCACCAGCATCTCAGTCAGCTGCGCTCACGAGAAGAAATTGCTGGGTCAGATCAGTGGCCCATCTAGTCCAGCTTCCTGTTCTCACAGTGGTTGACCAGATAATAATAAAAATAAATTTTCTTTATACCCTGTCCTCCCCGGCCAGAGCCGGGCTCAGGGCAGCTAACACCAATAAAATAAAATCACAGTAAAAACATAATACGGAGGGTGGGGGGAGAGGGAGAGGAAAAAAACACCAAATTAAAATACAGGTTAAAATGCAATTTAAAATGCAGCCTCATTTTAAAATAGCTGATAAATCAAGACCATAAAGGGAGGGCAGCTTAAGGGTCAGACCGAGTCCAGACCAAAGGCCAGGTGGAACAGCTCCGTCTTGCAGGCCCTGCGGAAAGATGTCAAGTCCCGCAGGGCCCTGGTCTCTTAGGACAGAGCGTTCCACCACGTCGGGGTCACAGCCGAAAAAGCCCTGGCTCTGGTTGAGGCCAGCCTAATCTCTGTGTGGCCCGGGACCTCCAAGATGTTTTTGTTTGAAGACCATAAGGTCCTCCGTAGGACATAGCAGGAGAGGCAATCCCATAGGTACAAAGTACAAGGGTCCCCGGCCGTATAGGGCTTTAAAGGTGAAAACCAGCACCTTAAACCTGACCCTGTACTTCACCGGGAACCAGTGCAGTTGGTAAAGCACTGGATGAATGTGATCCCGCGGCAGGGATCCTGTAAGGAACCTCGCCGCGGCATTCTGCACCCGCTGGAGTTTCTGGGTCAGCTTCAAGATGCTTGTGGAAAACCAGTGAACAGGACCTGAGCATGAGAGCCCTGACTGGAGGAAGAGCAGAGTCATCCTGGCTAGTCCCCATTGCTAGCCGCCTTAATGGGTTTGCCCAGTCCTCTTTGGACCATCGCTGCCCCCCGTGATCATCTGCAGGGGTGCAGCTTCTGCCTTCTCTCCCTCTTGGCAGGAAAAATACCTCTGGGCAATCATTTCCCAGCTGTCCTTCCCCTCCCCTCCCCAGCCCACGGCCATGGATCGCTTTCTGAACAGCCGCTCACCACGCTGGAGCCTTGGAAGGGCCCTTTGCCCCCGGATGTTTGCCTCCTCACACAGCCAGTCGGAGAGGTTTTGTTGACTTGGACTTGGCTGAGCAGAGACCTCTGTGCAATGCTGTCCCGTAAATTGCACTGGGGGGGGGGAGAAGGGGGGGTCGTACCTGCGTTGGTCAATAGATTTTGCAGGTGGGAACATAAGACTCTTGGGGCAAATTTCGTTCCTGAATCAAAAGGGAAGAAGCAGCTTGACGTGTCCCTCTTCCTGTCCACCTTTGGTTGTGTGTTTTTGAGACAGCTCATAGTTAAATTATCCTCCCACAAGAGGCAAGGATGGCCACCAACTTGGATGGCTTTAAAAGAGGATGAGGCCAATTCATGGAGGAGGAGAGGGCTATTGATAGCTCTGTTCTGGAGGCAGCAGTGCTTCCAAATACCAGTTCCTGAGAACTGCAAAAGTTGTTGTTATTATTAGTAATAATAATAATACCCTGCCCATCTGCCTGGGTTTCCCCAGCCACTCTGGGCGGCTTCCAACAAAATATTAAAATATCGTAATACATCAAACATTCAAAGCTTCCCTAAAGAGCGCTGCCTTCATATGTCTTCTAAAAGTCTGGTAGAGAGGGCGTTCCACAGGGCGGGCGCCACCACCGAGAAGGCCCTCTGTCTGGTTCCCTGCAACTTGGCTTCTCGCAACGAGGGAACGGCCAGAAGGCCCTCGGAGCTGGACCTCAGTGTCTGGGTAAAACGATGGGGATGGAGACGCTCCTTCAGATATACTGGGAGGGGAGAGTGTGCTGTGGTACCCTGGTCTTGCTTGCAGATAGATTTCCCTTTGGAGCAGGCACAGGCAAACCCAGCCCTCCAGATGTTTTGAGACGTCAACTCCTGCCGAGTTTGCCTAGGCCTGCTTTGGAGCATCTCATTGGCCCCTGTGAGAAGAGGATTCTGGACCAGATGGGCCTGTTTGGGCCTGATCCAACAAAACTCTTCTTATGTTCTTAAGACTCGTGTGAATTCAGATCCCTCCCTCTCTCATGGGAGTTACCATATTTTTCTGTCTATAAGAAGCCCCCATGTATTTGGGGGGACTCAGATTTAAGAAAATGGGGGGGGGACAGATGCATCCTTGTATAAGACACCCCCTAATTTCTGACATTATTTTTTAGGGGAAAAACCTAGTCTTATACATGGGAAAATACAGTAACTTTTACAGGCTGTGCAAATTGCCCATGGGACTTCGCTCCCACAGAGCGCTGATACTTCGGACTCAAATCCCTTCTAAGCAGAAAGACATTTACGCCTTTCTTGGAGGTTTTTAAGCAGAGGTTGGAGGGCCATCTGTCCGGGATGCTTTGCTTGCATTGCAGGGGGTTGGACTAGATGACCCTTGGGGTCCCTTCCAGCTCTATATGATCTCTTCCTTCAAAAAGCTCAGGACCAATATATTTTTTTAAAACAATATTTATTAAATTTCCCATTTTAACATTCTAATCAAATCACATAATATATTCTGACTTATACAAATTATTCAATAATTAAGCAATCCAAATTTTATGCCAATTTTTTCAGGGAGACTTCACCATGCTCTGAGGTCGAAGGGGATCTGATCGTCTCATACATCTTCTCATATTCATTTCCGATGGTTCCCATAAGTCGTTCTGATGTTAATCCTCATTATTTTCCACAGCCTCTGAGTTCTTAAAACAAGCGAGATAAATCAAACAATATGTTTCTGTGTGGTTTTATGTCCAGGATTCCCCTATATAGGTTCGCAGCGTCTCTTCACAGGCTGGTATTTCTGCCAAATCAGTCCAAGAATCCTCCCATTACACGCAGATGCAGATGTCCAGTCCATTCTGTCCAGATAAAATCCAATCAAGGCATCCACCCCATACTTTTCCCAAACCAGTTGTCATTCAAAAACTAGCCTTTTCCAGGGAAGGGTTTTAGTTAAAAATACAAAAATAGAATATTGAAGACTCACCACCCCCAGCGGGAAGGTAAACGGCATTTCCGTGCGCTGCTTAGTCCTGCTGGCCACATGACCCGGAAGCTGTACACTGGCTCCCTCGGCCAATAAAGCGAGATGAGCGCCGCAACCCCAGAGTCGGTCACGCCTGGACCTAATGGTCAGGGGTCCCTTTACCTTTACCTTTTTTACCCATGAGGTCGCCAGGAAGTGGGCTTTGTGACTGAGCAGAGATTTGAATCCTAGTTTCCTGCCCCACTTTCTCCCCTCCATGTCTGGTGGTGGAAAGTGGGCTGAATCAGGTTACAAACAACCTCTTACCAAAAGCAAAAACTGAAAGGAGTGGCTGGCTGGTTCCTAGCACCTTTATAAATAAGTGTGTGTCTGTCTGCCTGTTCAGAGACCACTTCACGTTGTATTGCCGGCCTTTGCAAGAGCAAACCTGTGATACAGACCAGTACAATCCCCATCTTCCAGCTGAGGCTGCGGGTGACTCTCCCAGCCTTGGTTAAGCTGGCATCCTCAAGATTTTTCAGGCTTCAGCTCCCACCAGGCTCAGCTGCCACATCCCAGGGGAGCTTCAAGCTGAGCAGGTTTGTGGGTCTGCTGTTTGCAACCAGCAGTTGCCCCTGGGAATGCATCTGTAGGGACAGGCTGGGATGGAGAGGGGGAAATGGCTTTGCAAGGTCTGTTTTTCCACCCCAGGGGCATAAGCCCGGGCTCCTTTGGGCAGTGTCCTAACGTGGCTAAGAGCTTTCTGATCGCTAAGCCATTCTATCCAAACACCAGCTGGCCGGATGAGTCTTTCCAGATGCTTCAATTCTGCCTCTCTCTCTCTCTCTCTGATTGCTTTTCAGACCATTTCCATCGTGTACATTGTGACGTCTATTGTGGGAGTGGAGGCCTGGTACAATCCTTTCCTCTTCAATTTCTTGTATAGAGACCTATTCACTGTAATGATCTTTGGTAAGGAGCTTCCTCTGAAAGCCTGTATTTTAAAATTTCCTAATATACAGTGCCATAATCCCATGTTCGCCTTTCTATGTTTTCTTTTGTTTGCCATGTGCTTCCCCCATTCCTTTCTTTGGAGTACACAGACTGGGTCACAATTAGGAACTGCTTGCTCCAGAATTTTAGACCCTATTTAAGATCAGTGAGGTATTCTAGATTTGTGGATAGTGGCAAGATTTCATTGAGGCCGGTCTGGGGCAAATTTGTTGTATAATTACAATGTTAGTAAAATATCTGCCTAGCTTTTCATTTGCTGTTTGCTTTTTCTTGGTCTTTCATCTTAAGGTCCTGGGTAAGGTTACATGGAGTGTGTATTGCAGGGGGTTGGACTAGGTCAGGCATCCCCAAACTCAGCCCTCCAGCTGTTTTAGGACTACAACTCCCATCATTCCTAGCTAACAGGACCAGTGGCCAGGAATGATGGGAATTGTAGTCCCAAAACAGCTGGAGGGCCAAGTTTGCCTGAACTAGATGACCATGGGGGTTTCTTCCAACTCTGATTCCTATAAACTAAAATGCAAAATAATGACTAAGCCACAAAGCATAAAATGATGATGATTTTATTTGTACCCTGCTCATCTGGCTGGGTTTCCCCAGCCACTTTGGGCAGCTCCCAACAGAATATTAAAAGCACAATAAAACATCAAACATTAAAAACTTCCCTGAACAGGGCTGCCTTCAGATGTCTTCTAAAAGTCAGATAGTTGCTTATTTCCTTGATATATAATGGAAGAGCATTCCACAGGGCGGGCGCCACTACCGAGAAGGCCCTCCGCCTGGTTCCCTGTAACTTGGCTTCTCGCAGGGAGGGAACCTCGGAAGTCAAACATAATCCTCTCCGGAAAGACGTTCGACTTCCAAAACTTTCGAATTCTGAGGCGCAGCTTCCGATTGGCTGACAGCTAGGCTTTTTTGCAGATCGGAAGCTGCGTCGGACATTAGGCTTCCAAGGAACATTCAAAAACCAGAGCACTTCTGGGTTTTCAACATTCAGGAACCAAAACATTCGAGAACGGAGCGGTTCGAGAACTGAGGTTCCACTGCATTTATTTTTATAGCCTGCCTTTTGTTCCTCAAGACAACTCACCTCTGCACGGTGGTCCTGGTGAATGCACAACATGCTGAGTCTTAACAGAACAGAAGGAAGCAAATGCATTCTTCCATGAATGATAGAAATGGCCAGCACTGTAGGAATTGCAGCTGTTGAGCCAGCCCAGCAAAAGCTTCCTTCTTCACCAGCACCTGCTCCCCCCTTTTCGGAGACACTCACATCCCCTGCCTCAAGTTGCTGTTACAAATCCGAGTGAGGGTTGTGGAACAGGCTTTGCTGTGTGGCAGAGTCTGTCTTTGTGTGAAGGGAAACGCGTGCTCTGAGTCGTAATCTGGCCCTCCTCTCTCTCCCTTAGGTTGCGCGCTGACTGTGACCCTCCCCATGAGCCTGCTGAACTACTACAAGTAAGTCCTGTCTGAGCTCGGTTGTCAGTGCCCCATGGGGTTGGCTGCCCCAGTTCTGCTGGGGTGTCAGCGCCACTCAGTGTCTCCCCCAGTGGGGAGAGTTTTGAGAAAACAAAGTGGGCACGAGTGGTGCCAGGGGCAAGCCTTTGCTTTTGAGACTATGGAGCAGAGAGATTGGCTGGGCCCTCTCTCTGAAACAGCTAGGCCAGGCCTCTTGGACAAAGCCTGGCCTCCTATATGTATTTTATTTTATTTATTTTGAGGATTTTGTGCCCCGCCTTTCAGCCAGGAAGGCTCCCATTGTGGCTTAAAAGTAAAGGGACCCCTGACCATTAGGTCCAGTCGTGGCCGATTCTGGAGTTGCGGCGCTCATCTCGCTTTATTGGCAGAGGGAGCCGGCGTACAGCTTCCGGGTCATGTGGCCAGCAGGACTAAGCCGCTTCTGGCGAACCAGAGCAGCGCACGGAAACGCCATTTACCTTCCTGCCGCAGCGGTACCTATTTATCTACTTGCACTTTGGCGTGCTTTTGAACTGCTAGGTTGGCAGGAGCAGGGACCGAGCAACGGGAGCTCACCCTGTCGCGGGGATTTGAACCGCTGACCTTCTGATCAGCAAGCCCTAGGCTCTGTGGTTTAACCCACAGCGCCACCCGCGTCCCCACAGAGTAGCTTACGTACTATCAAAATGAGACTGTCTCGCAGAATTATACTGCCCTCCCCAAAAACCCACGACACGCAAGGAGAAAGGGACAGGGAGGGAAGAGGAAAAGGAAAACCAAGGCACCGAATTCTAAATAGTTGTTCCTCTAATGACCAGCTGGCCCAGTTCAGGGGCAGGAGGTGCCCGGTGGAGGAACTGGACCTCCGGAAAAGCTGGTCGTATAAGTCCTGCTGCTTTTCTGTCTCTCCCACTGAGGCAGCCCGAGGCACTGGCTGCCCCAGGTGACCTTTGAGGGGAGAGAAGGTCTGATGGGGCTGGCCTGATCCCGGTGGAGGGGGCTCTGCTTCTCAGCCCCAATCTTCCTTTTGCTGGCCACACTTCAGCCTTGCAGATGAGACCCCGTTGGAAGAACTATATCAGGTTCTGCCTCCTTCAGAGTTAGTCTGATGGTGCTCCCAGCTGCCTTTCAAGACCCACCCCCCTTTTGAAAATTTTATTTCTTAAAAGAGTTGTATACCGCTGTGTCATTTTAAAAAATCAAAGCGGTGCCGTACCAAGTTAAAAACGGACATCAGTTAACCATTGTGGATGGATGCCTTTGTGATTTCCTGGCAGAATAGAAAAGTTTTCAGCAGATGTTTAAAAGTTGGCACAGAAGGCCCCTGCTCAGTCTCCAGTGGCAGAGAGTTCCACAGGACTGGGCTGGTGACACTAAAGGCTGGGGGTTTTGTTGTCCAACGAGCCTCACCAGCTCTCGACCAGCAAAGCTCCTGCGGGCGACCTTTTGCTGACGCCTCTCCCGCCTTTCAGAGCCTACAGAAGCAACACCCTGAAGCACCACTCCTTCTATGAGGCGATGTTGCCCTTCCTCTCGCCGGTCCTCCTCTTCATCCTCTGCACCATTTGGATCTTCCACTCACCCACGCAGATCCTGGAGACCCAGCCCCGCCTCTTCTACTTCATGGTCGGCACAGCCTTCGCCAACATTTCCGTAAGTTCCTTCTGCTGCAGAGACGCCTGCGCAGAGGGGCTTGGCAGGGCAGGAGCAAAGCCGCCTTGCCTCGGGGTGTGGCCCTCCAGCCCTCTTTACCCGGCCCTCAGCAATCTCCCTTGGCCACGCTCCTCTCTGGCCCTGCTCCACAACCCTCCTCCAGCATTTCCCCCCTTACGTCTTTGAGCTGTAATCAGTTCCTCCTCCAATGGTGAGATGCGCTCGTCGAAACTTCTGGCTTCCATGTGGCTGGACTCTAACCTCCTTGCGCAAGAGTTCACCCAGGAGACTGCTTTGCCCTGCATGTGCCACTGATTTGATCAACGGAATGGGCACTGCTAGAGGCGCCACATGAGACCCACAGAGCATTGAGGGCGGCAGCACCTAACCTTAGGAACTCCCTGCCTGTTGATATCAACCAGCTCCGTCGCTGTACTTTTTGGCACCTGCTAAAAATATTACTGTTTAGACAAGCCTACCTGGACGATAGGCAGGTGGATGTGATTTTTCAACTGTTTCACTATTTTAAGTTGTTTTTTAAAGCATTGATGTATTCTCTCCCCCCCCCCCCCCGATTTTACAGTCATACCTCGGGTTAAATACGCTTCAGGTTGAGCGTTTTCAGGTCACGCTTCGCGGTGACCCGGAATTAACAGAACATGTTACTTCCGGGTTTCACCGCATGCGCAGACGCTCCAAATGACGTCACGCGCATGCACAGAAGCGGTGAATTGCGACCCGCGCAGTCACAGGTTGCATTCTACTCTGGATGCGAATGGGGCTCCGGAACGGATCCCGTTCGCATCCAGAGGTACCACTGTATTGGTCTATCTTTTTGTAAACCAACCACTTTGAGGTCTGTCCCACCCTCACCCCCCAAATCAAGCAGTGTCTGAATTTTTATGAAATACATAGATAGGAGTCATGTGGTGCAATGGCCCCTGGAAGGCTGTCTGCTGAGGATCATAGGATAATAGACTCAGAGAACTGTAGAGTTGGAAGGGACCATGAGTGCCATCTAGTCTGACCGCCCTGCAATGCAGGAATCTTTTTGCGCAACGTGGGGATTGAACCACCCTGAGATTAAGAGTCCCATACTCTGCCGACTGAACTGCTGTGAATCTTTTGTAAAAAAATTAATTTAATTTCTTTTTTTGACAAAGTAATAATCATACATAAATAATAATAAAAATGTGCACCCACCACCACCAAGACCATTCCATTGTAACTATCCAACCTCCCAAAATTTCAACACCTCTTGCAATGGTTTGACCCCTTTCCATTTTAACAGTGCAAATTCTACAAACACCCTCCATATCTCCTCAAAATCATTTCTCTTGCATATTCCCCATCTTACTTTAACGGCACATGTTAAGTTATCATTCATAGCTATATTCCAGACCTCTTTATACCATTCTTCCATTTTATATTCCGTTTGCCCCTTCCACTTCCCAGATACAATAATTCATGGAGCTGTCAATAAATTTGTGAGCAAGTCCTTCACAGCCTGCGAACCTTCCAACCCCTCGTAAATTCAAAATAATGCTACCTCTGGACTTTCGGTCAGCTTTAACCCCGTGAATTCTGTTATCTCTTTGCCAAAACAAATCCCTTTGCCAAATTCCCTTGCCAAAACAAATGTGAATCTTTTTAAGGAAAGAAGCTTTTTTAGGAAAAGCCAGCCCCTCTTTTTTTTTTTTTTTAAGGAAAAAAACTTCCATATCATTGGTCTAACTTTCCAGGTTCCCTGAACTGGGGAGTTAGCTCAAGGGGCAAGGAGGAGAGCCTCAAAGCCAGGAGGGTCCCAGAGTCCCCTTGCCGACTATATGGGTTTGCTTGTGCAGAAAGCATCTCCACGCCAGCAGGGGTTTGCATTTTGGGCTGCCTGCCCTCCAGCGTTGCCCTTGGATTCCTGCCCATGTGTGGGACTGAGTCTCTGTTACAGAGGATCCTTCCGCGCTGCAGCAGTAGAGTTCTGCCAGAAGCCCTAGAGCGGTGCCTCTGGAGCAGTGAAGTTCTAGAGCGGCTCCCTCAGCGGTGCTCCAGGAAATGGCCCTGGATGGATTGGAGCGGCTGTTGGTGGAGGGCCTCTCCTCCCATCCTGGTCCTTCCTTACCAGCTGTTCCTCCTCTCCCCCCAGTGCCGCCTGATCGTCTGCCAGATGAGCAGCACCCGCTGCCAGCCTCTCAACTGGCTGCTCTTCCCGTTGGCCCTGGTCATCTTCGTGGTGCTGACCGGCGTCTTGCCGGAGAGCGAAACCTTCCTCCTCTACCTGCTCACCACCTTCATCACCTTGGCACACATCCATTATGGAGTCGGCGTGGTAAGTGATCCGGTGGCACGTGTGTGTGGCAAAGGTAAAGGGACCCCTGACCATCAGGTCCAGTCGTGGCTGACTCTGGGGTTGCGGCGCTCATCTCGCTTTATTGGCCAAGGGAGCCGGCGTACAGCTTCCGGGTCATGTGGCCAGCAGGACTAAGCCGCTTCTGGCGAACCAGAGCAGCGCACGGAAACACTGTTTACCTTCCCACCAGAGTGGTACCTATTTATCTATTTGCACTTTGACGTGCTTTCGAACTGCTAGGTTGGCAGGAGCAACGGAAGCTCACCCCATCGCGGGGATTCGAACTGCTGACCTGATCAGCATGTCCCAGGCTCTGTGGTTTAACCCACAGCACCACCCGTGTCCCTGTGTGGCACAGAGCGCCCTGCAAAGGATCCTCAGTGCCGGCCTTGCCTGCGGCAGTTTGCCGCAGAGCCCAGCCAAAGCCTCCCATCTCTTCTCGGCGGCCTGGGCTCACCTGAGGTTTGTTCTCCGGGATGAGCCACTTGCAGCAGCAGCGCTTCTGAGGCAGGCTGAGCTGGGGGCTGGCCTCATTTGCTGTGGCAGCCCTTCAGCTCAGCCTCGACAAAGGACCCGGTGCTGGTTTGGCAGGCAGAGGTCAAAATGCTGCCAGAGTCTCGACGTTTCTGCCGCAACAGACCCTGGGCGGCTTCACCTCTAGACTCAGCCCATCTTCTTTTTTCTTTTTTTCTTTTCAATTTTTTAATATATAATAATTATTATAAATTTATTTATACCCCGCCCATCTGGCTGGGTTTCCCCAGCCACTCTGGGTGGCTTCCAACAAAATGGTAAAATACAATAGTCGGTCAAGCGTTAAAAGCTTCCCTGAAGAGGGCTGCCTTCAGATGTCTTCTAAAAGTCAAATAGTTGTTCTTCTCTTTGACATCTGGTGGGAGGGCGTTCCACAGGGCAGGTGCCACCACCGAGAAGGCCCTCTGCCTGGTTCCCTGTAACTTGGCTTCTCGTAGTGAGGGAACTGTCAGAAGGCCCTCGGCGCTGAATCTCAGTGTCCAGGCAGAATGATAGGGGTGGAGACGCTCCTTCAGGTTTTATTGGGTTTTACATTTTTGACATAATCACATCTGACAAAATAAATTACCAATTATCCCCTGCCCCCCGACTTCCCCTTCTGGTTTATAACATATTAACTTCTTCTGCTTGCTGTCTTATCCCTTCTTCTTAGCAGTTGAGCAAGAGGGAGGGAAGGTGATAGAAGTGTTAGAATGGGCTGTGGGCTTGATCCAGCATCCTCTTCCTACATTCTGTGTTCTCGGCACTTTCCAAGTGGGAAAGGTTTGGGAGCCACTGATCCAGCTCCAACCATCTCCTCCTCAACGATGTTGCCTCTGCCCCAGGCCCTTTCCATTTTGCAGGCAAGGCAAAGGGGAGGCTATAAAGGAGGAGGACGCACGTTCACAGTGAAACTCCCAACATCAGCCCCTTACCTTAGACTTCCTGCCCATGTAGTTCTGGGCCAACCAATCCGAATCCATCGCTTTCATATTGGCTAGAATCTGCCCCTAGGAGGGAAAAGGGAGAGGAAGGCTGATGCCCTTCCCCCTCCTTAGGGAAAAGCCCCCAAGAGCCGCACACATGCTCCGTGCGCTCTTTAAAAGGAGCGCGGCTCTTGGGGGAGCCTTAGCCATACGCAGCCTCTCCCAGGCAGGGGTGAAGGCTCCCCTTGCCCGGGAGAGGCTGTGCACGGCCAAGCAAGAAGCCAGGACAGCTAGCGGGATCGCAGCGATCCGCTGGCTGTCCTGGCTTCTTGTTTAGCCGTGCGGAGCCTCCGCAGGGGCTGTCCCAGAAGCCAGAAGAGCGGCTCTGTCCCTTCCCCCACCTCCCAGAAGAGCCCCCAAGAGCCATGCTCCCTTTAAAGAGCTCGCGGCTCTTGAGGGAGGTGGAGGGAAAGCCAGTAGGCTTGCTTTCACTGAAGCCAGGGGGGCAAGAGGGATCAGTGCACGCCATTCCCGCTTGCTCTCCTGGCTTCAGGATTAGCCCTTGCAAAACCTCCTGTGCAAAGATGGAGGAGCGCTCCCTCTTAGCTCAGGATGCTTTGCGTTGCTTTCTTATTTACTGTTTTCCTCCCCTAAAAACTAGGTGCGTCTTATGGTCCGGTGCGTCTAATAGAGCGAAAAATACGGTATATGTAGAACTTGAAGGCAGGCAGAGGAGAAGGAAGGATGGGGCTTGGAGGGGAGGGGACCACGGTCAGGGGTCTGCTTTCCAGCAACAACACTCCCCTCACCTTGCCCGTTCTCTCTACCTCTGCTTTCTCCCCCTCCCAGGTGAGCCAGCTGAGCAAGCACTTCAACATCCGCCCCTTCTCGCTACGAAAGCCCAGCTCCGATTGACTAGACGTGGAGGCGGGAGAGAAGAAATCCGGCCCACCGCCTGCAGGGGCTCTGTGAACGCAGCCCCCCCCCCAATGTAAATACACTTCAGCCATCACCACGGAACTAAAATTTGACCCACTTTGGGTGGCAACGAAGCCTGGCAGCCTTGCAGAGGGACGGACCCTTCTTGCCCCGCCTCTCTCTCATGGATGCGCAGGTGGCTGGGCAGGGGCTGAACCGCCGCGAACATGTCCTGAACCAGCATGATGCTTCCAGACCAAGCATGGGTCCATGCCACCCAGAACTCTCCAGGGAGACACCCAAAAAACCACAGACGGGCGCCAGGGGCGTCTCTGAAGCCACACAATTGCCGGAACACATCTTCAGGTTACGCTGAGGACAGCGTGGCCCGCTCTCCGTGGACCCAGCCACACAAGAGGGGTTTTTTGTGTGTGGCTAGAACGAATCAGCTGCTTTAAGTAAGGGGCCTTGGTGGCGGTAATCACACAGTGAAAACACGACTATTCTATGTAGGTTATATTATCCTTCCATTCACTTCCTCCTCTCCTCCCACCCACCCCTGTTGTGGCTTCCACATGGCCAAACCAGATGTTGAAGCAGCAGATGCTGGCTCCACTCAACGGAGGAGGAGCCTGCCTTCCAGCCCACCCTGTCTGAGCTGCTCTGGAGAGCAAAGCTGCAAAACCTCCTTCACCTTTCCGGCAGGATTACGTTGCGGCAAGCGGCACTCTTCTGTGGGATAACCTTTGGGGTGGGGGACGGAGACCGGCCGTTTCCAAGAACTGTTTTGTCAGGCGTATAACCCTTCCGTGCGGGTCCATTCCGAGTAGCTCTGCTTCCCTCTAGAGGAAATAATCGAGATCTCCTTTCATCGAAACAACAAACGAACTCAGTGTTTGCCTCCATGCTCGGCTCTAGTAGATGAAGGTGGCTTTCCTCTGTGTTTGTTCCCCAATTGGAAATGTTGTGTTCAGCCTTCCTAACCCTGCTTGAACTGTGTGGTGGTGAAGTCTGCGCCGATTCCCCCTCCCTTCTTCTCTTTAATTTCATGAACAAGCCTTGTGTTTGGGGTGGGTATGCCTGTGCGTCCTGGCATGAAGAGGGCAGCCGAAACCCAGCTTTTTTGGAACGGTGGCACCCGGAGGAGACCCAATCACAGCAAAGGATGTTCCTACGTGATTCCGAGGGCAGGGGCTGCTTATGGCTCCTGCTCCTAAAATGAGAGGGGGCGACCCGCTCTTGTGGATGACACATTCCACTCTGGGGAGAGAGAGAAATGGGAATTGTGAAATGACTATTTAACCTTTCTTTTTGTAAGCTTAAATCATTATGTCAACAAGCAATGTGAAAATCCAGGAGCCAGTGCTCTTTTCTGCCTCCAGCCCCTTCTAAATAGATCCTTTTCTTTTTCTGTTTTCTTCCCACACTTTAAATGCCTTTTTTTAATTTCTTTTGGTGTGTTAATGAGCAAGGGAGGAGCTTGTTCTGACCCTTAGTGAGGCACCTCTCAAAAAACCAGCAGGAAAGAGCATTGGCCTCTGGGCATGGATGATGAAACAGAAACAGGTTCTCATTCTTCGCTTGTTTGGTGAATGTTTTCATGGCTATAAAAGGTGAACCAGAGATGGGGATTGGGTAAGCTTTTCTCTCACTCACTCACTTTTTTTTTTTAATTAAATGATTTTGCACAGAAAAAGTTGGGTGTACAGAGGAAATGAGACGTGCTTTGAATACTTGACGCTATCACAGCCGAATTGAAATGCAGCAATCAGTTGATAATTTTGGTGCACTGAGTTAGACCCACCCCAGAGCCGGTTTCCAATTCTGGAGGCGGCTGAGTCAGAGGGAGGGTCTCCTTTATTTTGTGTGTGTGTGTGTGTTTGACTAATGAATCATTGTGAGAACATGTGTTCCTCTTTACTTTCTCTCTTTGCTTTGGAAGCAGGGGTTCTCAAATTGACAGTAACTGGCGGCAAAATTGCACGGGCCCTGATGGCATAAGCCGAGATGACGATAATGATGTGACTCACTAAATCATTCCTTGACGTGCTGCCTTGGAAACATCGTCCATGCTCCAAGGCGCACGTCCAGAGGGGGCCAGGCCAGCACTGAGTGGACGAAAGGACAAAAGGTGTTAACTTCCTGGCGTCTCCCAAGGCAGGCTTTGCTTGGCTGTCGCCTCTCAAAAGAAACCTGGTTCTGCTTCCCTTACCTATCTAGGCTTCTTGATAAGGAACCTGGTGCCTTAAGAAGATTTGTCTCAAGTTGGAGAAAAGGTCGGCTGTCTTAAGCAGAATGTTGGAAAAGTAGTTGTCCAAGTTAAAGGGAGTACAGCGTGGCATCTTCAGCTGCGGAAACGGGTTTAATTTCTGCTGTTTTGCCATCTTGATTGTTTGAAGCTCATTCAGCAATCTGGGAGGGACTCCGATGCACCATTTAACCATTATTATTTCTGTCTCGGGTTTTGGTGGCATCGGGTTTTTTGTGTTCATCTCAAATATTCTTCGAAATAAAGGTATTGCATGTTGAAGAGGTGAATTTGTGCCCGCTGCCACTCTCAGCAGGTGATTGTAAAAACGCTTCGAGGAGTCCTCTCCGAACCCAAACCCGTCTTCTCCCTCTGCGATTGAAAGGGGCATCTGAGGCAGCGCTCGTGACACTTCCTTAAACTACTTGCTCCACATTTTGCAGTCCTTTGTCGCCGTCAGAAATCACTGCCCCGCCTTTTTGTACGTTCTGAGAGCGAAATCTTCCTTTCTCTGCCTTGATTCACTACTGCTGCCTGTGTAGCTGCTGATGCGCTGCTGGTTGGCTCAACCTTTTAAGACGCAGTTCTCCGGAGGCGTGGGCAAAGGAGCTGCGGGGAGCGGCACAGCACCCCACCCCACCCCAAATCAGTGCCCTGCAATCCTGCAAGGTTCAGGCTTTGGTAGTAGTAACCTGTAGTCCAAGCAGTGGGTTGCACAGAGACATGGCCAGCTTTCCCTGTTGCTCAAAAACTCCCTGGCAGGCAGAGAGGTCTAGATGTAGAAAGTCCCTGTGCTTTGCAGAAGCACCTCTCTTCCCCCACCCCAAGCCCAAATGCAGGCTTGAATAGGATGAATCGGAGCTGAATGCGAACAGCTTGGCGGCTGAGTGACAGCTGGCCTTCAACCCAGGCTGCTCCTCGGCTGCCTCCTCCCCCCCCCCCCCGGCCTTGATTTCAGAGCAGGGTGTTCGGCGCATGAGTCTCCACTGCTGTGGGTGTGCAGATCATGCGTGTGGGGCTGGGCAGCTACTCCAAAGTGCCATTTTCATTTGAAAAGCAACCCTAGGAAATAAGATATTTCGTGATAACTTAGAGCAGGGGTGGGGAATAATTGTGTGCCCCCCCCAATCTTGCTGGACTCCTGCTGCCATCAGCCGCAGCCAGCATTGTCTAGAGTGATGTGAGCAGAAGTCCAGCAAGATACGGGGGCCCCCAAGGTTTCTCGCCCCTAACTTAGATACTCCTGTTTGCAATCTCCCCACTAAACGGGCTCCGCTGCTATCTTGGATTGGTCTGTTTCTCTGCGTAGGACAGACACACACCCTGCCGGTGTAGTTCAGGCCTTCGTCGCCTTCCCCATGCAGCAAGTTGGACAGCATCTTTGCGCCCCCTCCCCCAAGAATTGGAAAGGGGGCTCTCTGTACAGAGCTCACCCCTTTAGATAGGACTCGAGAGCTCTCACCTGGAAGGCTTCAACAGCATACTGGAAACCTTTTCTCTGCGTTACAGCCTTACTCTGAAAATGCAGGCAATTGGGAACGGGGATGTGCCACGCATGCATTTTGGACCAGTTTACCTTCTGGGTCTCTGTGGCCCTGGTGATTTTTCTTTTTTTAGAAGCTGAATTTTTAAGCTATCGGGTGAAAGGTGAGGTTGGAATCCTTCCTTCTCTCCAATGTATTGCATTGTATTGGGGTGGGGGGGTCACATTTTGAATGAGTAGCCTTGCTCGCTGCTTCTTTTGTCCCCCACTAAATATGAGGGTGAATGTTCAGTCCCTTGGGCCTCGTTGGTGCTCTCTCTGCCAGGAAGGACCGTCCTCGGACAAAAGGGGGGCGGTCTCTCCGGCCGGTATTCTGCAAAGCACCGGTTGCGCCAGACTGCCAAGGGCTGGGTTGTGTCAAAGCAAACGGACTGTACAGATCGTAATTATTATTAGCGAGAGAAAATTGCAATAGGAAACCTGTACATTTCTCACGGCAGATTTCTCCGCCACCCCTTCTTCACGCTTCCATCAGGATTCATGTCTGTCTCATATGTACATTGTTTGAGGTTGACAGTCTTGCAAATGGATTTGGATTCCATTCCATGAAATGCTATTGGTGAATATTTATTGTATTTAAAAACGGAAACAACAAAGCTTCAAAAAAAGAGAACCTATTATGAAATAAAACTTCAATTAAAAAATTTCCTGTGCTTTTTAACATCTCTGTCTCCTCATCTCTGTGGGTGTTTCTGCTGTGGAAACAGTTTGGGGAGTGGGGTTGCTTTTGCAAATGCTGAAATAGTGACTGGAAGCTAGCAAAACGGCTGCAGCTTCTGCCACATACTCTGACCAGGTTGCTAGGGCTGGCTGGGGAGATAAATGATGATGATGACAATTGATGATGATTCCTTTTCCCCTGACCTGGACTCAAGGTCTTAATATTGTTTTAATTCTTCATAGAATTAAAACAATGCAAGAAACAAACTTATAGATAATAAAAACACAGCACTATTAAAAGCTTTTCCTTTAAAAAACAGTTCCCAAAGAAAGGCTTTTTGGAACAAGAAGATCTTCTCTTGACGGTGGCTTCTCTAAGAAGGGAGTTCCAAAGTTGCCCTGGGAACAGCCACCAAGACATCCCTACCAAGTGAGCCTCCCCTGAAGATCTCAAAACGTGGGCTCATTCGTATGGGGGAAATACTGTTTCAGACAGCCTGGTCCTAAGCCACCAGGCGAGATCCTTGCTCCTGTTGTTTTCTGGGCTTAGGGGGAGCCAGAGAGATGGTGGATCATAGCTTGTCTTGCTACACGAGGAGTCGAATGCCTCCCAAGGGCTGCTCAAGAAGGTTGAGGATCAGCAGAGTGGGTTTTGAGACAACAGTAAAGACCAAAGGAGTTTGCGAAGGGACCTTGGTGGGTCCGGCCAGAGGGGGTTGGACTAAATGACCTTTGTGGGGGGTGCCTTTTTAGGCTAGGGGTGCAGAGATGCGAGAAGGCCTTAAATGCAGTGCTGGTTCCTAATCCTAATGTTCTCTGCCTGCTGGTTTCTTTCTCTCGCTCACCACCTTGTGGCTGAACAATTCTCTGCAGTGCAACATCCCAGCTCCAGCAACAGTCCCTGCTGCACACGTCAAGCTTGCGAAGATAAAGGAATTTAAACACACAAGGACTCAGCCGCATATATACTAAAGCAGGGGTCAGCAAACTTTTTCAGCAGGGAGCGGGTCCACTGTCCCTCAGGCTTTGTGGGGGGACGGACTATATTTTATTGGGGGGGGGCTAAAAAGTTTTAAAATAAAAGCACACATTCTACTCATGTAAAAACACGCTGATTCCCGGACTGTCTGTGGGCCAGATTTAGAAGGCGATTGGGCCGCATCCGGCCCCCGGGCCTTATTTCGCCTACCCATGTACTAAAGTAATATTTTTGTATGGTGCACTGTAATAAAAGGTGATTTAATTTTGCAGGGCAGGAAATAGGTTATGTATCTGTTTTATTTGTAGCATCATACAGTGGTACCTCGGGTTAAGTACTTCATTCGTTCCGGAGGTCCGTTCTTAACCTGAAACTGTTCTTAACCTGAAGCACCACTTTAGCTAATGGGGCCTCCTGCTGCTGCCGCGCTGCCGGAGCACGATTTCTGTTCTCATCCTGAAGCAAAGTTCTTAACCCGAGGTACTATTTCTGGGTTAGCGGAGTCTGTAACCTGAAGCGTCTGTAACCCGAGGTACCACTGTACTGGGCTTCCAGGAATCAAGTCCTGTTGAATTCAAAATGACAAACACTTTCTCAAACGACAGTTTCATAGTTTTATGTCTCGGCAAATCAGTCCACCTAACTCAGTATGGCCCCCCTTGACTGGCAGGATCTCTGCAGGGATCCCCCCCCCCCAGCCTGCAGTCCCCAGATGTTGAGCCTCGTACCTTCTGCATGCCTAGCAACATAACTTCCGCTGCTGACCTGCAACACTTCCCCATACCTACGAAGTGTGGGTCATCCTCCTCTGACCAGATGTTTGCAGGAGGCCCCTAGGAGGCTACAGGCATGGGGGGCAGCCCACTTCCCTGAGAAAACCCACATTCTGCCACGAAAGCCTTTGCCCCCGGTGCTGCAAACTGCCAAGTCCAAACCCCAAAGCAGCTCCTTCCATTCTGCAGTCCTTGAAGCCTGGCCTGGCCCTGGGCTTTGGGCTCCACTGTCCTGCTCAGAGGTCCAGTTGCATCCAAAGGTTGGCACCAAAGCGTGTTCCATTTTTGGCATCCCAGACAGAGCTGCTCACTTGACAATGGGCCTCCCTCGATCACGCTGTGTGTGGAAGAACGGAAAAGGGGTTGTTTAGTTTCCTTCAGAAATATTGCAAGACCGCTAATTAAAACGCTTCCATCGGCGGAACTGGCACTGCTACAGGTGCGATGGACATCCGCTTCGCATTTGTAAGAACTCAGACTTAAACATGGCAGCACCTCCACTTAGGAACTCCCTGCCAATTGACAATTGACAGAAATGTAAAGTATTGCACTTGGGCAAAAAAAATGAGAGGCACAAATACAAGATGGGTGACACCTGGCTTGAGAGCAGTGCATGTGAAAAGGATCTAGGAGTCTTGGTTGACCACAAACTTGACATGAGCCAACAGTGTGACGCGGCAGCTAAAAAAGCCAATGCAATTCTGGGCTGCATCAATAGGAGTATAGCATCTAGATCAAGGGAAGTAATAGTGCCACTGTATTCTGCTCTGGTCAGACCTCACCTGGAGTACTGTGTCCAGTTCTGGGCACCACAGTTCAAGAAGGACACTGACAAACTGGAACGTGTCCAGAGGAGGGCAGCCAAAATGGTCAAAGGCCTGGAAACGATGCCTTATGAGGAACGGCTAAGGGAGCTGGGCATGTTTAGCCTGGAGAAGAGGAGGTTAAGGGGTGATATGATAGCCATGTTCAAATATATAAAAGGATGTCACATAAAGGAGGGAGAAAGGTTGTTTTCTGCTGCTTCAGAGAAGCGGACACGGAGCAATGGATCCAAACTACAAGAAAGAAGATTCCACCTAAACATTAGGAAGAACTTCCTGACAGTAAGAGCTGTTCGAGAGTGGAATTTGCTGCCAAGGAGTGTGGTGGAGTCTCCTTCTTTGGAGGTCTTTAAGCAGAGGCTTGACAACCATATGTCAGGAGTGCTCTGATGGTGTTTCCTGCTTGGCAGGGGGTTGGACTCGATGGCCCTTGGGGTCTCTTCCAACTCTATGATTCTATGATTCTATGACACCAGGCAGGCACCTTCCCTCTCCTCTTTTTGGCACCCACTAAATAAAACATCTGCCTATCCAGATGCTTAGAAAGTTGATGCGAGTTTTAACCTGTTTGTAGCCTATTGTTATTTAAACTTTTCAAAGTGTTGTTAATCTTTCTAATTGATCATTTCATTGTTTTGTAGGCCGCTTTGAGGGTCTTTTCAAATAATCTAACAGTGTATCAATTTTATTCCACACCCATGCTTTTATATTTTATCTTATCTTACCACATTTCATTACAGCTCTATTCCTACGGTTGGACACATGATACAAAAGCAAGGGAATTAAAATTAATGTTTCTGTTTGATCCACCTCACATTCAGCATACATTACAGGCAATCACTACAGAATTTTCCTTTCCAAATGTGTATTAAGGCCGAGCAATATTCTGCGGAATTCATGTTCCATGTCTGCACTAATGCTGCAAAATGCTCTCTCGTACCCTGGTATCCTCTCTCTCTCTCTCTGTGTTTTCTTTATTATTTTTCCTTCTGTAATTTTCCCCTTATAACGTTAAAACTTCAATTAAAATTGAAATGTAAATCTCTCTTTTGTTCCACTTGATGGGTGTTTGGTGGAGGGCAAGGGGAACCATGGGGCAGGGTCCAGGGTGCTCACAGTACTGCCACCAGACCTCCCCTTTCATGATGTAACCATGATGTATGAATGATGTAGTTTTTTGGGGGTGCAACATGGGGATTAGCAGCTAATAAAAGTTTGGGGGCTCTTTTGTTCAGGGCTTCCATCCTGTTCCACCTGGTGGCAGGTGGGAGTCCTGTCGCGACAGTCTTCAATCAAGACCAAGCCTCCTGGCTGCTGTTTTGCTCTGGTATTCCTGGCTGGTGTCCTTGCTTTTTAGTCCAAGGGAGCCCTCAGATTTCTCCGTTAACAGGAATACATTTTATTAAATCAGTGCTCTCGGTCTCCCCACCCCCCAACCCTACACATTCTGCTTCCGTTCCAGTCCCAGTAAGGACTTTGACAGCACCCAGTAGATGGGGACAGTTATGGGGCACCCATGCAATTCCCCGCCCGCTTTGGGTGCCCATCCTCACCTCCTGTAATGTCCAGCAAGTCTTTCATCTCCTGCTGAATGCGGAGGTGCAGGACTTCACGCAACAGCTCCTGCCGCAAGCTCCAGGGCGCAACTCCCATGCGCTCCAGCGTCTCGTCCGTCAGACGCAGCAGGGCCTTTCCAGATATGGCGTGGCTGTGTGCCGCTTCCAGAAGGGGCTTCCCCTGAGCCCCCAGAGACCCTTGTCTCAGCCAGGAGCAGACCTCGGAGACGGTCCACTGGGCCACTGGCCGCCTCACCTGATCCTCCTCTTCCAAGGCCCCCTCCAAGCCCTGCAAGACAGAAGTTTGGCAGGCTGATTTCTCTGCCCTCCGCTTTTGAATTCACCCCAAACCAACCTCAAGCACAGACATAATAAAGTAAAAAAATCTAGCGTTTTGTTTGGAGCCCTTTAAAATGAGTTGACCCATCCAGAACAGTGGGAGGAGGAGAAAGGGCCTCATTCGGCTCCTTCTTACTCTCCTCCTTTTAGAGAAAATAATGTGTGATTTTGCTCTGTCTCCTTTGGGGTTCTGGGGATCTGGCATGATTCCCAGATCTTTGCAGTTCTTTCTAGTAAGTACCATAATAATTAAGATTATTCGCCGGCAGTTTGCAGAAAGCAATTATCTCCAAATGTGGCGGCCTCGAATTTACGAGTCCAGAGTCTGTGCCATGCAGCAGAAGGCAGCGTTTTGGAGTCTCTCTGCAGCTGCCACCTGGGCTCGCTTGTCAATAGTTCTGATAATCAAGATGTTTCTCTTCCTTAAATTATAACTAGTATCTTGTAAACTGTGGCTCGACCTTGCGTTTGGCACTGCCAAGCAAAGTGTCAGCCCACCCACGCTTCATGCAGCCTCACAGTTTAGAGGAGTTAGAACAATAAAACAAATATTAAGGATATTAAGGATTAGAATATTAATAAAGGAGAAGAACTTTGACAATGTTAGGAATCAATTTTATTAGAAATATGAATTTGGAGAACTGTCATACAGGTGATATAATGATATTCAGTTAGAGGGGATTCAAGGAAGTCAGTTATCAATGTTATGAGAATAAGATATCTAAGAAATAATCCTTTTTGTGTTTAGTTTATTGTATTGTAAAGTGTTTTTCTTTGTTGTGTGTTTTGTAATGTCTTTTTTTGTCATAAATGTGGAAAACCAATAAAAAAAATTTTGGGGAAAAGAGAGGTTGGCATAGAATAAATGCACTCACCGCGTCTGCAGTTGTGGGCTCTCCCAGTTGAGCTGCCAGGCCGTTCAGGACCCCCGCCAAGCTGCTCCCGGGACTGGTCTCCATGAGTACCCTGCGGTGGAAGAGGCAGGGGTCGGAGGCTGCAAGGTGGCGGCAGCAGGTGAGGGACTACCTGCAGACAAGGCGGGAAAGAGATCTAAGCAGAGTAAGAGAAAGGGGTGGAAGCAGAGGTGCCTGAGCTGCAGAGGCTGGTATCCCCATGGACACTTTTTGAGTAAATGCAAAGGGGGGACGGAACCCCCTCCCAACTTAGCTGCCAAACATTCCCCTCTAAAGCAGCCTCAGCCAGCAAGTGAAATGCTGGCTTATCAATGGTGGTGGTAATAATAATTATTATTATTATTATTATTATTATTCTGCTATTTATACCCTGCCCATCTGTCTGGATTGCCCCAGCCACTCCAGTCCCTTTTTGATGGTTGACATAATCTTCTTTCTTCTTTGGCGATCACTCATAGCCAAAGAAGATCGTCTTCCATAAACATGGTTTTAACAATGAGTCCGTAAGTGACTGTGGAGGCCAATTCTGGATCCGCATGTCCTTCCACAGTGGGGATATTGGTTTCTGGGTGGGAGTTGATCATGGTGTAGATTTGCCAAGTGTGCCTTCCTCTCAGCACATTTCTCCCTTGCGTCCTGAGTTTGAGGGTCTTCAAAGCCCAGGACACCTTTGGTAAAGGCTGTTCTCCAACTGGAGCGCTCACAGGCCAGTTGTCCGTGTTTATACTACATTTTTAAGATTTACCTTGAGACAGTCTTTAAACCTCTTTTTGTTGACTACCAGCATTACACTTTCCATTTTTAAGTTTGGAGTAGAGTAGTTGCTTTGGAAGGTGATAATCAGGCACAAAAGACCAGCCCAACGAAGTTGATGTTGAAGAATCGTTGCTTCAACACTGGTGATCTTTGCTTCTTCCATTATTCTGGTTTTAGTTTGCCTGTCTTCCCAGGTGATGTGTAAAGATTTTCAGAGACACTATTGATGGAATCAGGGGCTAACAAAGGCGTCATGACACCTGGGGCGGGGCGTCGCTATGTAGGGTGCGTGTGCAGCGTCGCTACGTACGACACATGCACCATACATAGTGACACCGCACATGCGCTGTACATAGATCCTCTGCTCACAGCTGCAGCCAAGAACAGAAGATTCTCCACATGTGGCTGCGGCAGTGCAATGGTTGCTTGCTCCGCCATGAGCCCGCGCAGGGTGCCTTCTTGTCACCCCCCCAGACATGGCACCCAGGGCGCACCGCCTCCCACCCCCCGTTGTGATGCCACTGGATGGAATCTTTCGAGGAGTTGGGGATGGTGTTTATAACATAATCAGTCCCTGCTGGATCAGTCCAGCCGCCTGTCATCACAGCAGCTGACCAAATGCCCCCATGAGAAAGCCCTTAGCAGGATCCAAACCCAAGAGCAACTCTCCCCTCCTGCAGTTTCCAGATACTGGCATTCAGCAGCGTTGCTGCCTCTGACCGTGATGGGCAGTGCACAGCCATTGTGGCGAGCAGCCATCAACCGCCCTCTCCTCCTCCATGAATTGGTCCAGTCCTCTTTTAAAGCCATCTAGGCTCCTGTGGCAGGGAGTTCCAAAGTTCAGCTAGGCAGGGTCAAGTTTCTCCTTCCTCCTTCCTGTTTCGTGAAATCTTTTATTAGACCTCCGGCTGGTCCCTGCTTCACACCCAAAACCTTAGTCAAACACGAGCCACTCTGATAAGCACTAGATAGTTGTTTTCCTGCTTTTCCTGTGCTGCCAAAGTTCTACCCACATCCTCTTTTGCCATCCAACCTCCCTCCCTTATGAAACTTCTGGGTATCATCCAGCTGCAGCTTATTTACACACCTCCAGTTTCCAAATGCTGTCACCTTTTGATGCTGAACTCTAAACCCACCCCAGCATTGTATTTTATTGCATTTGAATATTTTGCTGTTATGTTTCTGTGACCTCAGCTGCTTACAGGCTGTTATAAGAAAAACTGCTCCCTTTCCCTAATGGGGTATTCCGGAGCCCATATAGAGTCCTTAAGTGGGTTTCCTATTGGTAGCAGAAAATAACAGAGGCCAAGCAGAGAATATTGAGAAGCAAAGCAGCTAGGAAGCCTGATCTTCATTAAACTGTTTCAACAGGGTCCTCACTCACCCCACGCAGGAGGGAGGAACCCAGAACAATGGTGCGCAAGCCCTTATATAGACTTTTGAAATTGCCCACCCCGTAGTGTAAGATCACCCCCCAAAACATCATACATACATCACAGGAGGAGGCGGTCTACAGCTGAACTCCTGCCTGCCAGGTACCTGATAATGGTCACTGATTGCATTACCTGGGCAGCCTGGCCATTCTTTGGTGATGGCAAAAACTCTAGTTCCTAAGTCCAGATCACGGGCTCACCCTATTCATACACAAATACTCCCTTAAGACAGGATTTCCCAGTGAAAAGACAATGGGAAGGCTTTCCCCATTTGCCTCCCTTCCTGCAGAGGAATATTTTAGGTCATTGGGAGAGTTGAAATGGCTTCAGGATTGCTCTCCCGTACTATTTCAGACATGTGGTTCTGTAATAATAAAATTTAAGGTCTTATATATATATAATAAATGTTCATAGCTGTACCAACCAAGCATGTACATAGATCAGCACAGGAAGACCAACCTGAAACCATTTTGACTCCCAAACTGACCAAATGTTTTCCCTGAGAGGAGGGAGGGGGTGATGGAGCCTTCCCATTGTCTCAGGAATTGGGAAATCACCATCTCAAAGGGTGACAGACTACCAGGAAAGACAATCAGATAAGGTATTATCAGATAACCTGGCAAACAGGAAAAACAACAACACTCAAATTTAGGTTGTAGACCACCTTTTCTGTGATGTAAGTCTGATGTTTGTGGGGGGTGGTCGAGCTCCAGGACAGGGAATTTAAAATGTCTATATAAGGGCGGGCACACCTGGGTTCTGTGTCCTCCTCCTTCTCCTGCATGTGAGGGGAGCACCCTGTTGCAAAAGATCAATGAAGATCAGGCTTACTAGCTGCTTTGCTTCTCAATATTTTCTGGTTGGCCACTGTTATTTTCTCCGACCGAAGAATGGATGCTTTTGAATTCTGGTGCTGGAGGAGACTCTTGAGAGTCCCATGGACTGCAAGAAGATCCATCCTATCCATTCTGAAGGAAATCAGCCCTGAGTGCTCACTGGAAGGACAGATCCTGAAGCTGAGGCTCCAAGACTTTGGCCACCTCATGAGAAGAGAAGACTCCCTGGAAAAGACCCTGATGCTGGGAAAGATGGAGGGCACAAGGAGAAGGGGACGACAGAGGAGGAGATGGTGGGACAGTGTTCTCGAAGCTACCAGCATGAGTTTGACCAAACTGCAGGAGGCAATGGGAGACAGGAGGGCCTGGCGTGCTCTGGTCCAGGGGGTCACGAAGAGGCGGACACGACTAAACAACAAATTGTTATCATGGGGGACTCAGGCTGAGCATCCGGTCGACTCCTGACAGGCTGCAGCCTGTGAACTCACCTGCCTCCCCACTCCAGCTGTCTCATCCGTCCCCAGCGAAGGCTCCGGGGGCTTTGTTTGGCTGTGCCCCCCACCGCAGAAGACCTCCCCAGTCCTCCTGCCCGTTTCCAGACCTGCCTCGGAAATGATCTCAGCTGTTTTGCCTTCATCTGCATGCTCCTCCCTGGAGTTCAGGCCCAGGCAGGATCGGACTCTGTCTCCTGGCTTGCTGCCAAGTCACCGACATGCCCTTTCGTGTTCCTGATAGAGCGAGTGTTGCAGAAATCTGCTAGAAGGCTGCTCTCCGTCTCTTCTACCCCCCGGCATGCGAAAGTTTGCCTAATCTGATAAGCACCCGAGTTTCACTTGTGCACAATCTTCAATGCACACACCCAGGTGCGTGGGCACACAATATCACATCCCTTTTAATGACAGGGCAATGTTTAAGTGAATAGCCCAACCACCATGCCTGTGGATTGCGAAAAGAAAACTTTGCTTCAAATCTCTTGGGGTGTAGGAACAAACTCTGATTAATCCCTGAGGAACAGAAGGCCCTTTGCTCATTCTCCCTTATTTATTACTGCACTGTATATCCAAAAGCTGTGAGCACTGTTATAAGAATTTTAAGGTTTTAGATATGTAATAAATGTTCATAAATGCACCAAGCAAACACATACATACATAAATATATAATCCACATATCTGAAACCTCACAGAAAATAAGCCCTGAACAAATTGACCTCAAATATTTCTCTGCAAGGTCAAAGTGGGAAACCTCCCTGTTGTCTCTTTCCTCACAAATCCTGTCTTAAGGGCACATTTAAGATATGAACAGGGTGTGAGCCTGTGACCTGGCTCAGGAACTAAGTATTTATCATTACAAAAGACTGGCCAGGCTACCCAGGCAATCCAATCAAGTGACCATTAACAGGTAACCTGCCAGACAGGAGGTAAAGAATGCACTCAGATTTCTGTTGTAGACCGCCCTTGCTGTGATGTAGGTATGATGTATCTGGGGGTGGTCTTGAACTCCAGGGTGGGCAATTTAAAAGGTATATATAAGGGCAGGCACACCTTTGTTCTGAGTTCCTCTCCTCCCACCTGCGTGTAAGGGGAGACCCTGTTGCAGCAAATCAATAAAGATCAGGCTTACAAGCTGCTTTGCTTCTCAATATTCTCTGCTTGGCCTCTGTTATTTTCTCTGACTGATGGAGAACCTGCAAAGGACTCTACAAGGGCTCTAGTGTCCCCCATAAGGGAATAAGGGCAGTTTTCCATTTATTACAGCACTGCCATTTAAATGAGTTCTGGTGAACATCCGGGGAGCCTGCAGGATCAGGCCAAAGGCGGCCCATCTAGTCCAGCATCCTCTTCACACAAGTGGTGAAATGCCCCCAAGAACCTAGGAATCCAGATAGAGTGCCTCTGGACCTGGAGGTTCAGTAAGAACGTAATAAGATTCCACTGGATCACGCCAAGGGGAACCCATCTAGTCCAGCATCCTGTTCTCACAGTGGCTGAGACGTTGCCCGTGGGAAACCAGCAGGCAGGATCCGAGCACAAGAACAACTCTCTCTTCCTGCACTTTCCAGCAACTGGTGTTCAGAAACATGGAGTGCCTCCAACATTTAAAATGCTCCCAGGGTTAGCAAAGGTAAATTAAAGAACTGCATAATGTTTAGAAGACATCTGAAGGATGCCCTGTATTGGGAAGTTTTTAATGTTTGGTATTTTACTATGTTTTATATATATATGTTGTGGAGGGGCGCGTGGCACTGTGGGTTAAACCACAGAGCCTGGGGCTTGCTGATCAGAAGGTCGGTGGTTCGAATCCCCGCGACGGGGTGAGCTCCCATTGCTCAGTCCCTGCTCCTGCCAACCTAGCAGTTCGAAAGCACGTCAGAGTGCAAGTAGATCAATAGGTACTGCTCCGGCGGGAAGGTAAACGGCATTTCCGTGCGCTGCTCTGGTTCGCCAAAGTGGCTTAGTCATGCTGGCCACATGACCCGGAAGCTGTAGGCCGGCTCCCTCGGCCAGTAAAGCGAGATGAGCGCCGCAACCCCAGAGTCGGCCACGACTAGACCTAATGGTCCTAATGGACTGGACCCTTTACCTTTACCCTTTACCTTTACAGGGGTTACACTAGTTTAACCTTGGCAAACATGTCCAGACAAATCCTTGGTACCTTTATTCATTGTATTGGGACGTGGGTGGCGCTGTGGTCTAAACCACAGAACCTTGGACTTGCCGATCAGAAGGTCAGTAGTTCAAATCCTCACAACGGGGTGAGCTCCCGTTGCTCAGTCCCTGCTCCTGCCAACCTAGCAGTTCGAAAGCACACCAGTGCAAGTAGATCAATAGGTACCACTCCGGTGGGAAGGTAAATGGCGTTTCCGTGCGCTGCTCTGCTTCGCCAGAAGCGGCTTAGTCCTGCTGGCCACTTGACCCGGAAGCTGTATGCCGGCTCCCTCGGCCAGTAAAGCGAGATGAGCGCCGCAACCACAGAGACGTCTGCGATTGGACCTAATGGTCAGGGGTCCCTTTACCTTTATATATGTTGTGGGACGCGGGTGGCGCTGTAGGTTAAACCACAGAGCCTAGGACTTGCTGATTGGAAGGTCGGCGGTTCGAAAATCTTGTTTCTTCCAATCCTTCGCTAATAATATTCTCTTTTGCCAAGCCTGGCTCCAGTGCCATTGCCCCTCCCCCCCATCACTCACACCTGTGCTCTAGTCCCGCCCACAAGGAGCTCCCACCTTGAGCACACAAGCTTTGGTGCTGCATCCTGCCTGGATCTCGGACACCCAGCACAAACATTTGCATGCCCGATACCAGGCGCAGCCTGCTGGAGACACCTGGCCAAGGATGCTCTCTGGCAGGCTGGACCACTCAGACATCACCATGGTCCCTTCCCTCCCTGTGCTGCTTGCAACCTGCCTGCCCCTGGTATTGGGAGTAGCTTGGGATGGAGGTGAAGCCCACAAGGTAAGCCTCTTGCATTCATTCTCCCCCAGGGCATTCTCCTCCCCCTACATTTGGGGGGGGGTCCTAAAACTTGAACTGTTATGGGGGGCCCCTTTGCAACCAGTAATGAGGTCTAGCCAGCCAGTTACCTTCTTCAGTGGGGTTGTTCCGCAATGGATCACCCCAATTCTGTAAAAAAAGAAAACAAAATAACGCTACTGCATCTCAGACTTTGATTAAAATTGCTGTACTTAATGATCTCACATGTCAAAGTCACTGCTGTGAATTGTTGTTGTTGCTGCTGCTGCTGCTATATTTATGTGCGGCAAATACTTCCAGCACATATAAATAATGAAAAGAATGAATTTGATGAATCCCTGAATTGAATTTTATTATTTTGGTCACAGACCAGTTCCAGCCCACATACGATATCAAAGAAGTCATAAAACATGATAGGGATACATTTGAATTTGCAATTAGGTATAACAGGGACAATACAGATATAGCAATGGTATATATATATATATATATATTATATATATATATGCAGGTTTTGGTGTCCTCGGGTGTCTTCCCGTGTAAAAGTTGGGGTGTCTAGGCGACGTTTCGACGAGGTCTCACTCGTCATCTTCAGGCTGGTGCTTTCGGCTTCTTGTTACTGGAACAGAGCAGGATCTCAGTGTTTGAGTTCCTATAAATACTGTTGAGGGGGTGTGGTGTATAGCCTCCAATGTTCTGGGCAGAGAGGAAGTTCCCAGGCTAGTGTGCCTTTTCTTCTTTTGTTCCTTAATTACTTGAGGGATATCTTGAGTGATTTCTTGAGTGATATCCTGAGTACCACTTAGGTGGGTCATTAGGTGTGGATTAGTTGCTAAAGTCTTTGTGTCTTGACCTCTTGAACTTTGTGAAGAGTTTTTCTGAGAAGATGGCTGTACTGCACTTAGTTGTGCTCTGGCTTGGCTTCGTGTATAGGGGCGAGCTGTGGTTTTGTGGCCTGTGTCAGCCAGATCTGTGTAGGGATTGCAGGGGGGTGCAGCATCCGGAGGTGCCACCATGGTTTGGCTACTGGATGGTGTCTGTAATTTATCTGTGGAGAGGGTCTGGGTTTGGGTCTGGTGTGGTTGATTGGTGATAGCGTTCTGTGTGCCTCTGGATCTGGTGTCAGTTTTTGTGGGGAGGGCTAATTTCCAGATGTCTGGCAAGCGGGATGTGTCGTCACGCTTGTTCATGTTGTGAGGGTGTTTCTCTATCTCGATGGCTTCCATGATTATTCTCTTGTGGTGATGTTCCATGTTAAAGAGCAATTTGGAATCTGCAAAATTAATTTCGTGTCCTGTTTCTTTCATGTGTTGGAAAAGAGAGGAAGTTTTTTCTTCTTTTTTGACGGCATTCTTGTGTTCTGCGATACGTGCATTTATTCGTCTGTTTGTTTGTCCAATGTACGTGGCTGGGCAGACTTTGCAGGGTATTTCATAGACCCCTTGGTTTTCCAACTGGATTTTATCCTTGGGGTTTCTGAGGATATTGGCTATTTTTTGGTTGGTGCAAAAGGCTGTTTTGATATTGTGTTTATGGAGGATTTTGCTAATTTTATCTGTAGTGCCCTTGATATAAGGAAGGAGGGCCATGCCATTGTTTTCTTCTGTGTCTTGGTTTTTGGGGGGTGTTTCTTTTTGGATTAGCTTCGTAACCCTGTTTTGCTGGTATCCATTGGCAATTAACACATTTGAGAGATTCTGTAACTCAGTTGTCAAGTGGTCTTTGTCAGCAAAGACCACTTGACAACTGAGTTACAGAATCTCTCAAATGTGTTAATTGCCAATGGATACCAGCAAAACAGGGTTACGAAGCTAATCCAAAAAGAAACACCCCCCAAAAACCAAGACACAGAAGAAAACAATGGCATGGCCCTCCTTCCTTATATCAAGGGCACTACAGATAAAATTAGCAAAATCCTCCATAAACACAATATCAAAACAGCCTTTTGCACCAACCAAAAAATAGCCAATATCCTCAGAAACCCCAAGGATAAAATCCAGTTGGAAAACCAAGGGGTCTATGAAATACCCTGCAAAGTCTGCCCAGCCACGTACATTGGACAAACAAACAGACGAATAAATGCACGTATCGCAGAACACAAGAATGCCGTCAAAAAAGAAGAAAAAACTTCCTCTCTTTTCCAACACATGAAAGAAACAGGACACGAAATTAATTTTGCAGATTCCAAATTGCTCTTTAACATGGAACATCACCACAAGAGAATAATCATGGAAGCCATCGAGATAGAGAAACACCCTCACAACATGAACAAGCGTGACGACACATCCCGCTTGCCAGACATCTGGAAATTAGCCCTCCCCACAAAAACTGACACCAGATCCAGAGGCACACAGAACGCTATCACCAATCAACCACACCAGACCCAAACCCAGACCCTCTCCACAGATAAATTACAGACACCATCCAGTAGCCAAACCATGGTGGCACCTCCGGATGCTGCACCCCCCTGCAATCCCTACACAGATCTGGCTGACACAGGCCACAAAACCACAGCTCGCCCCTATACACGAAGCCAAGCCAGAGCACAACTAAGTGCAGTACAGCCATCTTCTCAGAAAAACTCTTCACAAAGTTCAAGAGGTCAAGACACAAAGACTTTAGCAACTAATCCACACCTAATGACCCACCTAAGTGGTACTCAGGATATCACTCAAGAAATCACTCAAGATATCCCTCAAGTAATTAAGGAACAAAAGAAGAAAAGGCACACTAGCCTGGGAACTTCCTCTCTGCCCAGAACATTGGAGGCTATACACCACACCCCCTCAACAGTATTTATAGGAACTCAAACACTGAGATCCTGCTCTGTTCCAGTAACAAGAAGCCGAAAGCACCAGCCTGAAGATGACGAGTGAGACCTCGTCGAAACGTCGCCTAGACACCCCAACTTTTACACGGGAAGACACCCGAGGACACCAAAACCTGCATTCCTGTACCCGTGAAAATCTACGAAAGCATATATATATATATATATATATATATATATATATATATATATATATAATAAAACTAAGTCACTAACATATATATATAATAAAACTAACATATAACCTAAAATTATCATTTAAAACCTTAATCATTATGATAGCACAGCTTGTTCCCTAAGTTATATGGCAATCGCACAGAATTTGGCTACCCAAATTTGAATGATGAATCCCTTATACCGTATGTGTTTGAGAAACTTGTTCTTCTCTCTTTTGTTTTTTTTATTATGATTTTTATTGAGTTTTCCGTATTTCATTACATTTTAATTACACAAATCCATAACTTAAAACATTGCTCACACAAAGCCTCGACCTCCTTCCCTCCCTCTTTCTATCTTCCAAACATCTTTTACCAATTCCTCACATTTCTATGTTCTTCTTTCTTTTGTATTTGTTAATAACTTGGAAATTTGGGGGGTGGGGTGGGGACTGTTAAAAGAAAAAAGAACTGGTCCGGTTCTGGCCAAGGGCTTTGGAGCCGACGGAGGTTGAAGCCAAGTTATTCTCACTGCAAAGCTTTGAGTCATTTTAACTGGTGTAGCTGTGACATCCTGGAGGGCTGTGGCTTGGTGGTGGGTTGAGAGGGATCCCAAACGGGGACCCCTTGATGCAGGCTGGGGGAGCGCCTGTCCCCAGGATTATGACCCTTGTGGATAAGCCCAGAGTATCAGGGGAACCGGCCACTTTGCAAAGGATGCTGTCTCATAGGAACCCAAATTTGCTCCCCCACTTGACCCCCTTCAAAGACTATGGAAAACGCGCCAGGCCTTCCCCAACACCATCAGGGCTGCCCCACCTCTTCTGCAAAAAACTGAGTTTTGCATGCAGGGTGTGGGACATATCCTGCCCTTCCAGAAGCCAGGAAGAAACACATGTAAATCTTTCTGCAGAGGATGTTTGCTCTCTGAGATGTACATGTTGCCTTTCAGGTTGATGAATCTGCGTGAGTAGAGTCAGGATCCCAAGGAGGCTGGCAAGGAAGGCTTGTAGGTCCTGTAACAAACAGAAATCTGCCCTTATTCCCTTATGGGGGACACAAGAGCCCTAATAGAGTCCTTTGCAGGTTCTCCATCGGTCGGAGAAAAGAACAGAGGCCAAGCAGAGAATATTGAGAAGCAAAGCAGCGTGTAAGCCTGATCTTTATTAAACTTTTGCAACAAGGTCCCTACTCACCACACACAGGAGTAAGGAGAACCCTGAACAGTGGTGCGCCTGCCCTTATATAGACATTTTAAATTCCCTGCCCTGGAGCTCAAAACCGCCCCTCCATACATCATATCTACATGACAGAAAAGGTGGTCTACAGCAGAAATTTGAATGTTTTTGTTTTTTCTGTCTGTCAGGTTATCTGATGATGCCTTATGTGATTACCTTTCCTGGTAGTCTGCCCATTTCTTTGAGATGGTGATTTCCCAATTCCTGAGACAATGGAAAGGCTCCCTGACTCCCTCCTTCCTTTCAGAGAAAACATTTGGTCAGTTTGGGAGTCAAATTGGTTTCAGGGAGTCAAAATGGTTTCAGGGCAGTCTTCCTGTGCTGCTCCAGACATGTGGTCCCCATATCTATGTACGTGCTAGATTGGTACATTTATGAACATTTATTATATATACAAGACCTTAATTTTTTTATTTCAGTCCCAAAACAAGGGCTGAAGAGGGAGACACGCACCCCATAGAAGAGGGAAAAGATGGAGGTTGTGCACACACCATGCATTTAAAGCACTCCCCCACCACACAGAGAGTCCTGGGAACTGTAGTTTAAGGGTGCAGGGAATTGTAGCTCTCTGAGGGGTGAACTATAGTTAAGGACATAAGAAGAGCCTGGTGGATCAGGCCCACGGCTCATCTCGACCAGCATCCTGTTCTGACAGCAGCCAACCAGATGTCCATCACTGTGGGAGGGAGTTCCATAGTTTATGCCCTGCGTGAAGAAGGACTTTCTTCCCAGGATAGTTCTTTGGAGTGGGGGTGGGGGAATGCGATTTTAAATGTAAGGTAAAGGTAAAAAGTCAAGGACCCCTAGGCGGTTAAGTCCGGTCAAAGGTGACTATGGGGTTGCGGCGCACATTTCGCTTTCTGGCCAAGGGAGCCAGAGTTTGTCCACAGACAGCTTTCCAGGTTGTGTGGCCAGCAGGACTAAACCACTTCTGGTGCAACGGGACACCGTGACGGAAACCAGGGCGCACGGAAACACCGTTTACCTTCCTGCTGCAGTGGTACCTATTTATCTACTTGCACTGGCGTGCTTTTGAACTGCTAGGTTGGCAGAATCTGGGACAGAGCAACAGGAGCTCACTCCGTCGCGGGGATTCGAACCACCGACCTTCCAATCAGCAAGCCCAAGAGGCTCAGTGGTTTAGACCACAGCATGTCCCCTCACTTTTAAATGTATGGTATATGTGGCCCCAATGCATTGTGCATCTGTGAAAAAAGGGTTCCAGTTCACGAAAGCCACTTTCCGGCACAACCTTAAGGTCTCGCCTCTCTTTCCTCCTAGTGCCTCAGAAGACGTTTGGAGGGTGTCGATTCTTGTGGGCCCCGAGTCAAGAGACAAGCTGGTGAGTAAAAAGGGACTCTCAGAGGCAGGGCTGGACTCAGTATAGGTTCAGCTGGGGCAGTGGAGGTGGATGAATCCTGCCCCTGGCTGGCCAAACAGAGCCTCCAGCTTTGAGTCAAAGGTTGAGTCCAAGGCACATTGTTTGGACTCCAGACTGGAGAAGCAAATTTCACCTCCTTGCTTCCCTCTGCCCCGTCATGCGCCCCCAATCAAAACACCCACATTCCATAAGTTCTCACACAATCCTAGAGTTGGAAGGGACCCTGGGGGCCGCCCAGTCCGGCCCCCTGCAATGCAAGCAGTGGCGGAACTTGGGGTCTCAAATTTCAGCTTTTTCTGCTGCCGCATCACACGGTTGACTCATATTAAGGTTGCGGTCTGCATGCTAAGACCCCGAGATCCTTTTCACATGGTAAGCCAGGTGTCCCCCATTTTATATTTGTGCATCTGGTTCTTCCTGCCCAAGCAGCGCCAGATTTACGTATAAGCTAAACAAGCTATAGCTTAGGGCCCCACACTTTTGGGGGCCCCCCAAAAAACATTTGTTGTTGTTATTTAGTCGTTTAGTCGTGTCCGCCTCTTCGTGACCCCCTGGACCAGAGCACGCCAGGCACTCCTGTCTTCCACTGCCTCCCGCAGTTTGGTCAAACTCATGCTGGTAACCTCGAAAACACTATCCAACCATCTCGTCCTCTGTCGTCCCCTTCTCCTTGTGCCCTCCATCTTTCCCAACATCAGGGTCTTTTCCAGGGAGTCTTCTCTTCTCATGAGATGGCCAAAGTATTGGAGCCTCAGCTTCAGGATCTGTCCTTCCAGGGAGCACTCAGGGCTGATTTCCTTCAGTATGGAGCGGTTTGATCTTCTTGCAGTCCATGGGACTCTCAAGAGTCTCCTCCAGCACCATAATTCAAAAGCATCAATTCTTCGGCGATCAGCCTTCTTTATGGTCCAGCTCTCACTTCCATACATCACTACTGGGAAAACCAGAGCTTTCACTATACGGACCTTTGTTGGCAAGGTGATGTCTCTACTTCTCAAGATGCTGTCTAGGCCTGTCATTGCCCTTCTCCCAAGAAGCAGGCGTCTTTTAATTTCGTGGCTGCTGTCACCATCTGCAGTGATCATTGAGCCCAAGAAAGAAAAATCTCTCACTGCCTCCATTTCTTCCCCTTCTATTTGCCAGGAGGTGATGGGACCAGTGGCCATGATCTTCATTTTTTTTCTTCTTAATTGTGTTTCAGTTCAACGATTACTTTGATAAAATGCATATTTTGTTATGTGCAAATGCCTTTAGATACCATATAAATTACCATATAGCATATATTCAACACAAAAAACAGTGACAATTTGTTGTTGACAAAGGACAGCTGGACATATAAAGGGCCCCATTACCTTCAGTAGCTGAGGACTGGACTAGATTTTTTTTTGGGGGGGGGATGAACGAATTCCTATGACCCACAAATAACCCAGAGATGCATTTTAAATAAAAGGACACATTCTACTCATGTAAAAACACGCTGATTCCAGGACTGTCTGTGGGCCAGATTGAGAAGGCGATTGGGCCGGATCTGGCCCACGGACCTTAGGTTGCCTACCCATGGCTTGCAGCAGTTTTCAACCTTTGGGTCCCCAGATGTTGTTGGACTACAACTCCCATCATCCCTGAGCTCTGGCCTTGCTAGCTAGGGGTGATGGGAGTTGTAGTTCAACAACATCTGGGGACCCACATGGCCTCATCAAACCTAAATCCAGCCCTGTGCCCAAGTGTCGAATAGATGCACACACACAGAGGTAAAGGTAAAGGGACCCCTGACCATTAGGTCCAGTTGTGGCCGACTCTGGGGTTGTGGCGCTCATCTCGCTTTATTGGCCGAGGGAGCCGGCGTACAGCTTCTGGGTCATGTGGCCAGCATGACTAAGCCGCTTCTGGTGAACCAGAGCAGAACACGGAAACACCATTTACCTTCCCGCCAGAGTGGTACCTATTTATCTACTTGCACTTTGACGTGCTTTCGAACTACTAGGTTGGCAGGAGCAGGGACCGGGCAATGGGAGCTCACCCCATCGCAGGGATTCGAACCACCGACTTTCTGATCAGCAAGTCCTAGGCTCTGTGGTTTAACACACAGCACCACCCACGTTGCATTAGGTCCATAAATTACCATAAAACATATATTCAACACACAAAAACACAAACATTACCATATAGCATATATTCAGCACAAAAAACAGCTGGACATATAAAGGGCCCCATTACCTTCAGTAGCTTAGGGCCGCATCAAACCTAAATCCAGCCCTGTGCCCAAGTGTTGAATATATGCTCGCGCGCGCACACACACACACACAGACAATGTATTAAAACATACAGGTCATTACAAGAAAAACATTGAAGCTGCACCAGCCATTTCTTAAAAAGCAACCCGGAATAAGAAGTGGTGTGCTGACCTACCCAGGGGCCACCTGGGGTGGGGGGTGCTGAGGCAGGACCCCCCCCCCCATACAACTCACTGGCTCCGCTCTTGCCCAGCTGCCTGGCGCAGGGGCAGAGGCGTTGTTCTGCGTCCAAGCTTGTCTGCTTTCTCCCCCAGGCCTGATCCGTGGCGCTGCCTACCTCAAGCTCTCCCCGGGGTCCTCAGCGCCCTTAGACTCCGTGCAGGTGCAGCAGTTCCTCCAGGCGGTGAGCGTCCCCCGGGAGGTAGCTGGCACATCAAGCAGCATCGCCAGCCTGGACGTCACGACCAGTGAGTAAAGGAAAGAGCCTCCTGGGGTTGTTATCACCTTCACAAACCATCTTGCTCTCTACCTGCTTCAAGCTTCTGGTCCTCAAGGGGTTGGGATTATTGTCTCTTGACTCTGTATCTCCAGGCTTGCCTTATCTGCTGAGATCACCTTCTGAGGCCCTCCTTCATGTGCCTCCTCAAGAAGTCCAGAGGGTGGCAACACGAGAACGGGGCCTTCTCTGCAGTGGCTCCCTGTCTGTGGAATGCTCTTCCCAGGGAAGTCTGCCTGGTGCCTTCATTATACACCTTTAGGCACCAGGCAAAAATGTTCCTTTTTAACCAGGCCTTTGGTTGATCTCATATACATCCTATGTCCTTTTAAAATGTAGGGTTTTCTGGGGGGGCGGTTATTGGGGTGTTGTTTTTTATTCTGATTACATATATTGTGGTTTTTATGTTGATATTTTCTGTGAACCGCCCTGAGACCTCTGGGTATAGGGTGATATATAAACCCAATTAATAGTATTAGCAATCAAAACAATAATTTATTATTTATACCCTCCCATCTGGCTGGGTTTCCCCAGCCACTCTGGGCACGGCTCCCAACAGAATATTAAAAATGCGATAAAAGATCAAACATTAAAAACTTCCCCAAACAGGGTTCCCAACCTGTTAAGAATGAAAACCCAGATCTGTCAGTTTCAGTTTCTTGTTTTTCCAGTTTCAAATTCTTCAGCTGCCTATCAACCTCGTTCAGAGCACTGTTCATCCACATTTTGCAGACACCATACATTACTCATCTTATTCTATTATCTGTTTATAACTCCCATTAATGCAGTTGTGGGCAGGTTAGGGGTGTGAATCCTCTGCTGTCATGAGTTTGAAGGGGAAAATGCAAATGTTGGAATTAAACAGCAATGGAACGTGGCAAATATGTCTGTAACAATTCAACTTAGAGCTTAAATGTATGCAAAATAACCCTTCACAGCAGCGGCAATTGGTGGCAGCACAATCAACTCAGCTTTGCTGCATAAATTGACACTTGTAATAGGACAGGAAACCATTGCCTTCAGTGCTGTGATTCTGGCAGGTCTCTGTTCAGACTTTCATTGCTTTCAAAGCACAGAATAATAGAAGTGTCGAGTTGGAAGGGTCCTCTACTCCAACCCTCTGGAATGGAGGAATCTGTCAGGAGCTCGTCCTACTCTTGAGTAGGACCCTGGCAGAGACACATGCCCGACCGGCATGTTCCCTCCCTCCTGGTTGATCGCACGGGAGCTTCAAAACCTTCCTTCTGCCCGAACATCACAGCGACCGATGCCAACAGACATCGGCACACTTAGGGATCTGCAGAATTTGCGCATCATGCGCAACAGACCTCAGCAACTCAGCATTTTGGCTAATCTACTTTAAAGGTAAAGGGACCCCTGACCATTAGGTCCAGTCACGGATGACTCTGGGGTTGTGGCGCTCATCTCGCTTTATTGGCCGAGGGAGCCCGTGTACAGCTTCTGGGTCATGTGGCCAGCATGACTAAGCCGCTTCTGGCGAACCAGAGCAGCGCATGGAAACGCCGTTTACCTTCCCGCCAAAGCGGTACCTATTTATCTACTTGCACTTTGACGTGCTTTCAAACTGCTAGGTTGGCAGGAGCAGGGACCGAGCAACGGGAGCTCACCCCGCCGTGGGGATTCGAACCGCTGACCTTCTGATCGGCAAGTCCTAGGCTCTGTGGTTTAATCAACAGCGCCACCCGCGAATACATGCTGTATACATGCCTGTAAATAATGCTTGCACATGTCTCTGTCCGCCACTTCCCTTGTGAGAAGATTTATTCACTCTGCTGATAGAGCGTGCCAAATCTCTAAAGGTATCTGAGGCTTGTGTCGCTCTTTGATGCTGCTCCAAGGGAGACTGGAGATCGCCCAGCTGCCGGCTGGTGGCTGGAGCCAACTGGGCCTCATGCCCCCGTCTCCCCGGCAGTATCCCAACACATCCTTCTCCTTCTCTCTCCCCCCAGAGTGTGACCCCCGGCAGTGGGAGATGATGGCGTTTGGCTACAGCCGGACTTGCCGCTGTCTCCCCGGATACCAGTACAGCGACAGAGACTGCTCTCGCTTCCAGGGGTGTGGGGGTCTCTTCCAGGCCGCGGCCTCCTTCGTCTTCACACCCCCTTGCGACTGCCTCCGCTGGACTTCTGAAGACCCCGGCTACTGCCTGCCGCTGCTGGAGGCGGCCACAGGTACGCAAAAGCCCACCCGGTGTGGCATGCGCCCTGGGTGGGGCAGCCCTTGGGTGTGGCTTGGAAGCTCCACCTGGGGCAGAATGCTGCAGCTGGATTGCTGACAGGGACTTCTGACCGGGAACATAGGACCAGTGGCGTAGCGTGGGTGGTCAGCACCCGGGGCAAGGCAAGTAATTTGCGCCCCCTAACCCTGAGTGAGCCAGGTAGAGGCAGAGAGCTGCGAGTGCGTCCCCCCCCAGATGTTGCACCCGGTGCGGCCGGCCCCCCTGCACCCCCCACGCTATGCCACTGCATAGGACCCCATTATATATGTTGTTGTTTAGTCATTTAGTCGTGTCCACGTCTTCGTGACCCCCTGGACCAGAGCACGCCAGGCACTCCTGTCTTCCACTGGAAGAAACGAGATTCTCGAACCAATCTCCGCTGACCTTCTAATCAGCAAGTCCAAGGCTCTGTGGTTTAACCTACAGCGCCACCTTTCTATTCCACAGGGCCTCTGTGGGCAGTACATCCTTCCACAATGCTTAACCAATGTCCCTTCTTCACTTTTAAATGGTTTTAACTTGTTTTTTTACTTTTGTATGATTCCACTGCCTGTTTTTTTTATTATTGTAAACCACTGTGATGTAATTCTGTGATACAGTGGTACATAAACATCTTTATAAATAACTAAATAAGTGCCTCGATTATGGTTAGATTTTTTTCTTTGCTTTCGTTGTTAAGGCTGGTTTTAGCATTATGTTTTGTGTTTATTTGTAAGCGGCTTTGAGTTGTTGTGGCAAAAAAAGGGACTAATAAAATGGATAATTAATAATAATAGTAATATATATATATATACACACACACACACACACACACACACACATTTTTATTGGTTTTTTTACATATCATTTCCAACAATCATTTAACATAACCTTATACAATACAATATTTTAGACTTCCATCAACCATCTCTGATGCTTTTCCATTCTTCATCACTTATTCCACATTTCTTAATTTCTCTATTACTCTTAATTACCATTAACTAATAGTTCTCTTCATAGTCTTTCTTGCAATACTTCAAATAGTCCTCCTTACAGAACTGCCTGCAGTCCTGCTAGCGTAATCTCTTTTCTATAATTGCTTTTCAAATAGTTTGTATATTTACTCCAGTCTTCTAAGAATCTCTGGTCTAATTAAATGCTAATTAAAGGGGAGGGAGAGAGGAACAGAATGCTTCTTTCTCCTAACTTACCCCCTCCAACACCCCTGGGTGGTGGGCTAGGCTGAGAGAAGCAGAGACTGGCCCAGCGTCGCCCAATGAAAGCTCCCTAGCTGAGTGGGAGGATTCGAACTCGGGTCTCTCCTAGTCCGACACACTAACAGCTGTGCCACACTGACATCCTGTCCCTTCCAGTTGCAGACAGCCAGCAGCTGCCTCCGGAAGTGGCCTCTGGCGGGGCTGACCAAGACCTGACCCTCTCCTTCAGCCTGAAGGATGGAGCCACGGAGGTGAAGTTCTACCTGCTCAGCTCCCAGGGAGCCAAGGAAATCTTCAACGGGACGCAAGTGACTCTGCTGCAGAACGGCTCTGAGGTGGAGCTGAGGCTCTCCTCCGTCTCCCCGGACTGGGCTGGTGCTGTATCGCTCTTCCCTCTCTCTATGGAAAGAATGATTTCGGTCTAAATATGTGTCTGTGCAGGGGTGTAGCCCAGAGGGAGGCAGGGGCAGCTCCCCCCCCCCAATAATCAATAAAAAATCAATACAGTGGTACCTTGGTTCTCAAACATAATCCGTTCGGAAAGTCCGTTCCAAAACCAAGGCGTGCTTTCCCATAGAAATTACAGTGGTACCTCTACTTACGAACGCAATCCGTTCCGGGCTGCGAACAGTCCGTAAGTAGAGTGCGCTACTGCGCATGCGTGAAGTGTGCTACAGCGCTTCTGCGCATGTGCGCAGAGGGAAGAGCTGATCATTGTCCTTTGTCCCAGTCTGTGCTGAATCCACTCCCATATGCAAGTTCTTTGTGAACTTGATGGTCTTCTGTCTAGGACCATCAGGGTTGGCATAGCAACTGGGCAGGGCTCCTGTGGATGTGCTGGTATGCTCAAGGGATTATGGCTGGCCTGTATCAAACCTTCCCCATTTTGTAGTCCTTCCTTCATGGAGTAAAATAAAAGTAGAAAATTGCAAATCCAATGCATGGTTGATTTTCTATGAATTTATAACAGAAGCGCATATGTAGTGTGTAACTGTGTGTGTGTCGAGTTTGTACAAACTGAACGATTGGGGGTGTTTCCTGTAACACAAAAGCTGTGGTTCCTGCACTGCCTGGGGTTGGACTAGATGCCCTTTGGGGAACCCCCTTCCAACTCCGCAGTTCTCGGATTCTGGCTCCCAGTTCTGACACGTGTCTCCTACAGGAAAATACATCTGCCGCTACTTGTACGAAAACGCCATGCATGAGCTGACCAAGGAGGTGATCGTTCCCCTCGGGGAAGCGGACCTCATCCAGACACGCTCGCAGCTCTCCATGAACTGCAGCTCCCCTGAGGGCCTGACTCTGCAGTGCTGCGTCCGGAACAGAGGAGGAGAGCTGAGAGCATCCTGGAACCCAGGTGCCCCAGACCCAGGTGGGCGAGGGAGGGCAGGGAGCGGCTGGTGAGGCCCGCCAGCTTGGGATGGGCATTGTGTTTTATTTAAATTGCATTTTAAATTAAACTGCATTTTAAATTGCAATTTTAACCTGTACTTTAAATTGGTTTTTCCCCCTCCCTCCCCCCTTATGTTTTTACTGTGATTTTATTTTATTGGTGTTAGCAGGGTATAAATAAAAATTATTATTATTATTATTAGTATTATTATTATCATAAAATTAATGCACGGTTTGATGGTAAACAAACAACAACAACAGCAAAAACTCAAAGTGGTGTGCAAAAGGAAAAAGCAAGAAAAAAATGCAATGCTTTAAACATACAAAAATTAAAAGACTAAAGCAGATTAAGATTCACAACTCTTTCTCAGCGTCTGGGAAGGCTAGTTGAAACAAAGATGTTTTCAGACCCCTGCTTGAACTCTAGAGGCAGGGAGTTCCAAAGTGCAAGTGCTGCCACACTAAGCAACCAAGTTCTTGCAAGTGGGAAACAGGTATAAGGTGGTGCTGGAAGTAGTGCCAGTTGTGCTGACCGCAGGGGTCTTGTGGGTGCATGTGGGGTGATGCAACCTCGGAAGGAGGGTGTTAAGATAGCAGAGGGGGAACTCCTGGTAGTTCTTCCCCCCTCAGATGTTTGTGCATGTGTGTGGCCCAGATGAGGAACTCCTTGGTGGTGGCCCCCAAATTGAGGAACTCCCTCCCCACAGAGTTGCCAGCCAGGTGCCCAGCAAGCAGGACCTGAGCGCAGCAGAAACTTCCCCACTTGGGATTGCCAGCATTTGTAGTTGTTTAGTTGTTTAGTCGTGTCCGCCTCTTCGTGACCCCCTGGACCAGAGCACGCCAGGCACTTCTGTCTTCCACTGCCTCCCTCATGCTGGTTGCTTTGAGAACACTGTCCCACCATCTCGTCCTCCGTCGTCCCCTTCTCCTTGTGCCCTCCATCTTTCCCAACATCAGGGTCTTTCCCAGGGAGTCTTCTCTTTTCCTGAGGTGGCCAAAGTCTTGGAGCCTCAGCTTCAGGATCTGTCCTTCCAGGGAGCACTCAGGGCTGATTTCCTTCAGGGTGGAGAGGTTGGATCTTCTTGCAGTCCATGGGACTCTCAAGAATCTCCTCCAGCACCAGAATTCCAAAGCATCCATTCTTCGGCAATCAGCCTTCTTTGTAGTCCAGCTCTCACTTCCCTACATCACTACTGGGAAAACCAGAGCTTTCACTATACGGACCTTTGTTGGCAAAGTGAAGCCTCTGCTTTTTAAGATTCCTGGCCCTTAAGATCTATCTAAAGATTAAACTACATCAGAGTAACCTACTATTTTTATGTACTGAGGATGTCTGGTGAAGCAACTGGCCTGTGTTCCAGAATGCTTATACGTGCCTGTCAGGCGTAGAGAAAGCAAATGGCAGAGGTGGAGAGGCCTGTGGGATTCGATCAGAAACTATTGACAATGAATCAAACCCAGTCAACGCCATGTTTTCATAGTGGACACAATGGCTTGCTCCATATTTCGTAATTGCTCATAGCAATCCCACCTGACCCCCACACTCTGGATATTTGCACCCCGACATCCCCCCGCCAGATCTTTCCCTTCCTTCTTCCCTTCCTCCCTGCCCTGAGCATCTTGCCCCCTCTCGGAGACTTCCGGGACAGCGCGAACGGCTAATGGCGGATTCCCTCCGAGCTCCGGAGGGAATCGGCTCTGCTGAGGACGGGTCTTGCCGCGCCAGCGACGCGGGGACCCTTAGAAACCGCAGGCGCAGAAGCCTGCAGACTTGGTGACTCGGTGGGCACCTTAAGCGCCCCCCGACCCACGAAGAGCCTTTTTAAAGGCTACGGAGAGGGTACGGAGAGTGGTGTGGTGCTGTGAGTAGACCGCTACTTCAGTGGAGTGAAGCCGCGAGCCATGGCCGGAGAGCGCTGTCTTTCTTCCCAAAATTTGGACTGAAACAAATAACCCGTGAGTAGAATGGAATTTGGACTTTAAAATTTTATCTTTGAATTGGGTACGACCGGGGGATGTGTCAAAGGGAAGTCCGCACCCCCCCCCCACCTACAAAAAGATCTAAAGCAAGGAGAGGAGCACTAAGGTGGAGAGATTATTGTGCTTTTGGAGCTGGATAAAAGATTACTTCCATGAATTTGACAAAAGAAGTTTTTGTGCTGGAGAGGAAAAGAGAGGAATTTTAGAAGCTTTTGTGTAACCCCCCCCCCCTGGACCCGGGAGCGCCCTGTGTGTGAGCCCGAGGAAAAAGAATAAAGAGTTTGATAGCTGTCAAAGGAGCTGTCAAACGGGCGGTTAAAGTTTAGAACTGTGCTATTTAATATCTCTCTGGATTAAAGGTGTTACATTTGAACTGAATTGGTTGGAAACAAAGTGATTGTGAATAACAAAGTAACGGATTGTTGGAAAAGAACTATTGGAGTTGGAATCCCCCTGGAGGCAACCAGAGACATTACAATGGCTGCAGAAGGAAAATTACTGGCAGAGATAGAAAGAATGTTCTTTCTCGTGGGAATTCTACAAGAGCAGAGCATGGCTATGAACAAACAACTTACGACCTTGAACTCTAAAATAAGCAACTCTGCTGAAGGCACAAAGGACTGGACGGGAAAAAAATCTGCAGCTGAATCAGAAGAGACAACTTTGGAATTGGGGGGAAAAGAAGAAGGAGGAGAGGAAGTTCAGGTGGAAAACATCAAGCAGAAGCCTATATTGTCAGGAAACAAAGAAGAAGATCATTGGATTACAAATCTGCGAAAGGAGAGAAAGAAAAAGGAAGAAGCCCCTGGAGTATCTGGAATACTGGAACTTAAAGGAACAAATAAATATGACTGGGACTTCTTATTTAAGTTTGAGCATGGGAGACCAGCTGATCCTTGGCAGCAACTGTTTCTAACTGATTTGGAGGAAAGAAAATATGAGGTGCTTGTGATAAAACTCCTTCGAGACTTGAGGGCCAACAAAAAGGACTACCAACAAAACCGACGGAGAGAGGCTAACAGAGACTTGAGGGCCTCGGCTGTGAGGAATCCGGGCTAGGAATTGTTTTTTGAGGACATTGGTTTGGGAAGGGACAGAAACCGGGGTAGAGAGGGAGAGCAGAATTGTAAAAATTTATGACTTTTGTATTTGGTTATTATGATCTTTGGTTTAATATAAAAAGGGAGAAATTCGTGGAAGAGAACTTAGGTCAACCTTAGAAAAAGGATTTAATGTGTATAAGAAAATTGGATAAGTAAAATTCGGCCTAGTAAAAAGAGTTAAGCTTAAAAATAACAACAATATTTTAAGGATGAGGGAAAAGAACTTGCTGGGTTAATTAACGAAATTGGGATGTAGGAAGGGGGGGTGGGGGAAGTCAAGGAAAGAAGGTAAAGAAAGTAAGGGTATGAAATTATACATGTTTTGACTTTGTCTTTCTATGTGTGTGTGTGTATGTCTATATAAAATGTGAAAACCCAATAAAAATTTTATATAAAAAAAAGAGAGCATCTTGCCCCCTCTCTCTCCGCAGTTCGCCTGGGGGGCAACGGAGACCCGCTCTGCCACTTCCTCGCCCTGAGTTCCTGCCCCAGCGGTGACACCACCTACCAGTGCACATTTGAAAGCGACCGCCTTGGAACCGTGCAGACCACAGTGTCGGTGGGCCCGATCCAAGGTAACGGGGAGACTGGGAAACTGGCGTCCAGAGAGTCGGTGCCTTTCCGGCGCTCCATTGAGAGCTGGACGTGTTCCATGAAGGCTGCCTGTGCATGTGTGTTTCTTGTGCCATAGCTGGAGATCGCTTCTGCCCCGGCGATAACTCTACAGGCAGGTGGGATGCCACGAAGGCAGGGCAGGTGGCTGAGCAGCTGTGTCCCGAGGGGACCGATGGAAAGATGCTGCGGTCCTGCTCTCCTGGAGGGACCTGGGAAAATGTCCAAGACAGCTGCACGGATCACCGACTGCTGTCTGGGTTGCACGAGGCCCAGGTAAGGGCTGGATTCTTCTCTCTCTATATATATACTGCATACACTCATACCTATATACAGTCTATATACAGTTTATATACCATCATACCTTGGGTTACAGCCGCTTCAGGTTGCGTTTTTTTGGGTTATGGACCACCAAAACCCGGAAGCACCAGAACGGGTTACTTCCGGGTTTTAGCGGTCGCGCATATGCAGAAGTGCTAAATCACACTTTGTGCATGTGCAGAAGCACCGAATTGCAATCCGGGCATGCACAGAGGCTGGTTGCAAACACTGTGGAGCCCCGTTCGCATCTAGAAGCAAACGTAACCTGCGTCTGCGCGTGCGTGGGTCACGATTTGGCGCTTCTGCTCATGCGTGTGATGTCATTTTGAGCATCTGCGCATGCGCAAGCGGCGAAACCTGGAAGTAACGAGCTCCGTTACTTCCGGTTGCCACGGAGCGCAACTCGAATGTGCTCATCACGAAGCACATTCAACCCGAGGTATGACTGTGTGGTGTTGTGGTTAAGAGCGGTAGTCTCGTAATCTGGGGAACCAGGTTCGCGTCTCCGCTCCTCCACCTGCAGCTGCTGGGTGACCTTGGAAAAAATTCCTTCCAGTAGCACCTTAAAGACCAACTAAGTTAGTTCTTGGTAACTAACTTGGTAACTTGGTAACTAACTTGGTAACAAACCTCACAGAGTGTTTGTTGTGGGGGAGGAAGGGAATGTGAGCCACTTTGAGACTCCTGAAGGGGAGTGAAAGGTGGGATATCAAATCCAAACTACTACTCTTCTTCTTCTTCTTCTTCTTCTTCTTCTTCTTCTTCTTCTTCCTCTTCCTCTTCCTCTTCCTCTTCCTCTTCCTCTTCCTCTTCTTCCTCTTCTGTACTTGATCTTCCTGGTTCCTGATCTTTCCCGTCAGTCTCGCCATCTCTGCATATTCCATAAATTTGGTCTGCCATCATTATGGGCCAAATTCTTGTACCTGTTCCCATGTTAGCTCTGCTATCAATGGGAAACGATATCGATACGATACGATACGATACATTATCTTTATTGTCATTGTCCCATACAGAACAATGAAATTGAAAAATCTACATAAGACGTTCAAAAACCCCTAAAAACTCTGAAACCCCATTTTAAAATACAATATACTCCTATAGAGACTCCTTATACTGCTTCCCAACATTGAGCCTAAAGGGTTGGTCTTACTTTTTATGGCAGCCATGAGACAAATAGTTGCTTCCAACTGGGGTGGAAATGCCCCCCCCCCATTGGGAACTTGGACCCAAGATATTTGACATTTAACACTTAAATGCTTAACTCAAGAATAACAAAGACAGACAGGTTTCACTCTGTACGGTCTTGATCTATATCGTTCATTAACCCTAATCTCCTCTGTGTCTCAGTCACAACAGCAACTATGGAGAAATAATTTTAACACTGTAGACTGGAGTACACCCTGTGGACGTAAATTTAATTAACAATATTAATAATGTGAGCTTAATCTGTAATGTAAAAGATTTCCCAAGTCTGTTTTGATGCCATGTGGATGATTAATTTTTTTATGCTTGATGTTTTAATTATGTTTTTTAGATATGCTGCAAGCCGCCCAGAGTGGCTGGGGGAACCCAGCAGCCAGATGGGTGGGGTGTAAATATTATTATTATTATTATTATTATTATTATTATTATATACAAGGATTTAAACATCTGAATATGCATTTGTCCTGTTTGGCAACAGTTTATGCTTGGTAATTATTTTTCAGTAGAGCTTGTAATAAAACGAAAAAATAAAACCTCAAAGCGATTTCTGTGTGACAGCCCTGCAGATATTTAAAGATGGCCCTAATATCTCCTTTCAGCCTCCTCTTCTCCAGGCAAAACATCCACAACTCCTTCAATAAGGCTCGGTTTGGAGAACCTTTATGTTCTTGACCGCCCAACTCTGCACATGTTCCAGCTTGTATTTTTTTAACAGCCAGTGGGTATTGTGGCATCCAGTGGCAATGAGTTCCATAGGAAGCCGCCTTCAGTCTAATATTCTCCCTGCTCTGTTTGTGTGCAGCTGCTGCAGGCAGGGCTGGGCAGCCCCCAAACGGAGGTCCCTTGGATGATAGACTGGCTGAAGGCGGAGGCGGAGTCCGGGAACATCCAGGGCAGAAACCCCCGGGACCTCCTGGCTGCTCTCGACACAATGGACATCATCTCGGAGGTGGCTCTGGGAGCCCAGATGCGCCTGGAGAGCAGCGTTGTGTCTGTGAGTAGCAGCACCCAGGGAGGGAAGGACTTCAGGGCGGGATTCCTGCAAAGCACTCGGTGGAGGGCTTATCCTGGGGCTTGATCCGGAAGCTGGAATTAGTGCACGATGCTGCAGCAGAATTGCTGGTAGGAGGGAGGCCTTGTCAGCATCGCAACCCCTGTCCTCAGGGATCTGTCTGGCCAGAGTGGTGCATGCTCTAGTTATCTCCCGCTTGGACTACTGCCATGCGCTCTATGTGGGGCTACCTTTGAAGGTGACCGGGAAACTGCAATTAATCCAGAATGCGGCAGCTAGACTGGTGACTGGGAGCGGCCACCGAGATCACATAACACCAGTCTTGAAAGACCTGCATTGGCTCCCAGTACGTTTCAGAGCACAATTCAAAGTGTTGGTGCTGACCTTTGAAGCCCTAAACAGCCTCAGTATACCTGAAGGAGCGTCTCCACCCCCATCGTTCTGCCCGGACACTGAGGTCCAGCACTGAGGGCCTTCTGGCGGTTCCCTCATTGCGAGAAGCGAGGCTACAGGGAAACAGACAGAGGGCCTTCTCAGTGGTGGCACCTGCCCTGTGGAACGCCCTCCCTTCAGATGTGAAGGAAATAAGCAGCTATCCTATGTTTAAAAGACATCTGAAGGCAGCCCTGTTTAGGGAAGTTTTTAATATTTAATGCTGTATTGTTTTTAACACTCAATTGGGAGCCGCCCAGAGTGGCTGGGGAAACTCAGCCAGATGGGCGGGGTATAAATAATAAATTATTATTATATTATTATATCTGCACTGACTGCTGATTGGCTACTCGGCCAAGTTCAATATGTTACTGTGGGGATATAAAGTCCTTAACTTTTCCAATGAAATAACCTTTCCTACATACATCTGCTAGACCAATCGCTGGACTTGGCATGATTACAGGTGCCACATTCAGAGGGGCTGGCTAATTATTATTATTATTATTATTATTATTATTATTATTATTATTATGCATTCGTAAGAACATTTAGTGTGGCAGCACCTAAACTTTGGAACTCTCTGCCTGTTGATATCAGGCAACTGTCTTCCTTGAACTCTCTTAGGCAACTGCTAAGAACATTCTTGTTTAGCCTACCCAGATGTTTAGAAAGCTGGAGTGAGTTTTATCTGTATTGCATCTGTCGTTTCCTTAACTTTTTGAACGTTTTAAATTATTGTTCGTTAATTTTGTTCGTTATCTTGTTGATAACACTGTTTTATCTTGCTTGTAAAGCGCTTTCATGTTTGTTTGTTTGTTTGTTTTCTTCTTCTTTGGCAATCAGTCGTAGCCGAGTAAGATTGTCTTCCATAAATAGGGTTTTAAAAGTGAGTCCGTAAGTGGCTGTGGAGGCCAATTCTGGATCCACATGTCCTTCCACAGTGGGGACATTGGTTTCTGGGCAGGAGTTGATCATGGTGAGGGTTTGCCAAGTATGCCTTCCTCTTGGCACACTTCTCCCTTGTGTCCTGAGTTCGAGTGTCTTCAAAGCCTATGACACCTTTGGGCAAGGCTGTTCTCCAACTGGAGCGCTCGCAGGCCAGTGTTTCCCAATTGTTGCTGTTTATACTACATTTTTTTAGATTTGCCTTGAGAGAGTCTTTGAACCTCTTTTGTTGACCACCAGCTTTACGCTTTCCATTTTTAAGTTCGGAAAAGAGTCATTGCTTTGGAGAACGATAACAATCATACTGTTTATAAAGGTAAAGGTAAAGGGACCCCTATCCATTAGGTCCAGTCGTGGCTGACTCTGGGGTTGTGGCGCTCATCTCGCTTTATTAGCCGAGGGAGACGGTGTACAGCTTCCGGGTCATGAGGCTAGCATGACTAAGCCGCTTCTGGCGAACCAGAGCAGCGCACGGAAACGCCGTTTACCTTCCCGCCAGAGTGGTACCTATTTATCTACTTGCACTTTGACGTGCTTTTGAACTGCTAGGTTGGCAGGAGCAGGGACTGAGCAACGAGAGCTCACCCCGTCACGGAGATTCAAACCGCCGACCTTCTGATCGGCAAGTCCTAGGCTCTGTGGTTTAGACCACAGTGCCACCCACGTCCCTTATGCTGTTTATAGATTTTGTGAAATAAATACATACCTAAGGAGGCAGTCGTCTCAGTGGGGCACGCTGGAATAGGGAGGGAGAGAGGGAGGCTGTTGATGAGCACCCAGCCTCACCCCAAGAAATGTCCGCTCACTGATTCCTTGACCACTTCTCACTGCAAGACTTGGCCATCGGCCAGGGATTGTTTAGCTGCAATGCCTGCATTACTGGGGTTGGGCTAGAAGAGCCTTGTGGGTCCCTTCCAGTGCTTCTACAATACTAACCGTGACCAAGGTTAATGAGGAAATGCCTCCTTCTGCTTTCAGAATTTGCTGGCTGCTGCCAACACGATGCTCGATGTAGACCCGGGGCCGGAGTGGTCTGCGGTGGAAGCCCTGAGCCCGTCGGCCGGTTCTAGGCTCCTGCAGTCCATCGAGAACCTCGCCAGCCTCCTCCTGCCGCCCTCGGGCAGCCCCTACAACTTGACGCTCCCCAACCTTGAGCTCCAGAGTGCCCAGATGGGCCCTGAGTTTGAGGACTTCAACAAGGGCTTTGACACGGTCCCCCCTCTCCGGGTCCACATTGAGGAGGAGGAGCTGCTGCGCTGCGGGCAGAACGTCACCGTCACCAGCCTGGTGCTGAAGAAGCTGGGCAGAATCCTGCCAGGCAGCCGTGGCGCCAAGGCCAGGCTGGGCAGCTTAGTGATGTCCAACTCCGTCACGGCTTCCAACGGGAGCGTCTCACAGGTGGAGGTGGAGATGACCTTTGGCCACTGGAACGGCACCGGCAAAGGGCAGGAGGAGGAAGACGAGGAGAGGGTGGCGCAGTGTGTGTTCTGGGACCACAGCCTGCACGGCAATGTCGGCGGCTGGTCAGCCGAGGGGTGCCAGACCTCCGGCGCCGAAAGCGCCACCAAGTGCACCTGCCGCCACCTTACTTCCTTCTCCATTCTCATGTCTGCCCATCCTGTGCCAGACAGCTTCGCCCTGACCTTCCTGGGCACCTTCGGGGTCTGCGCCTCAATCCTGGCTCTCATCGCCACCCTCGCCATCTACTACCTCGTCTGGACTTCGGTGGTGAAGAACAAGGTGAGAGACAAGCAGGCTGCACCCTTCAGGAATTTGGAGTTGGGGGGAAAGGCAGGGCCGGATTTAGGTTTCATGCGGCCCTCAGCTCCTGAAGGGAATGGGGCCCTTTCTATGTCCAGCTGTCCTTTGCCAACAACAAATTGTCGCTGTTTTTTGTGCTGAATATATGCTCTATGGTCATTTGTGGACCTCATAGGTATCTCAAGCCATTTGCCCATGTTGCCATGCAACCAGTCCATGCAGAATGTCGGCACCCTGTATATAGAAAGGAGCAAACCAGTGATATTTGAGGGAGCAGGCAGGGCCCATGACTTACATCAGGCATAGGCGACCTTCGGCCCTCCAGATGTTTTGGACTACAATTCCCATCATCCCTGACCATTGGTCCTCTTAGCTAGGGATCATGGGAGTTGTAGGCCAAAACATCTGGAGGGCCAAAGATTGCCTATGTCTGACTTACATTATAGGAGCCTACACAGCACAAAACACTGTTGCTGTAGGTAAGTTTTATTTTATTAGTTTTTTATCTTATATTTTGGAAATGTACATCCAGTGTTTATTTCCTTTAAAAAAAAATTGGGGCCTCCAAGAGAGTGGGGCCCTAAGCTAGAGTTTGTTTAGCTTATATGTAAATCTGGCACTGGGGAAAGGCATGGTAGAATGTTTTTTTAAAGTCGTGCATAGCAGGGAGATAGTGGATGGAGAAAAGCTGGATTATTCAGGATGAATAAAAGAAAGTCCTTCTCCATGCAGTGCAGACTTAATCTGTGGAACACCCTGCACTTGGATAATAATAATAATAATAATAATAGTAATAGCTCCAGAAGGGATCCCATTCGCATCCAGAGGTACCACTGTAATAATAATAATAATAATAATAATAATAATAATAATAATAATAATAATAATAATAATAATAATAAATTATTTATACCCCACCCATCTGGCTGGGCCTCCCCAGCCACTCTGGGCTGCTTTCAACAGAATATTAAAATACAATAGTCTATTAAACATTAAAAGCTTCCCTAAACAGGGCTGCCTTCAGTTGTCTTCTAAAAGACTGGTAGTTGTTGTTCTCTTTGACATCTGGTGGGAGGGAGTTCCACAGGGCGGGCGCCACTACCGAGAAGGCCCTCTGCCTGGTTCCCTGTAGCTTTGCTTCTCGCAGGGAGGGACCCGCCAGAAGGCCCTCGGCTCTGGACCTCAGTGTCCGGGCTGAACGATGGGGGTGGCTTTAAAAGAGGATTAGATGAATTCATGGAGAGGGTGGTCAATGGCTTCTGGCTCTGCTCTGCCTCCACAATCAGAAGTAGCAATGCTTCTGGGAGCTGCAGGAGGGAAGAGGGCTCTTGTGTTCAAATCCTGCTTGTGAGTTTCCCATAAGGGGCGTTTGCTTGGTCATTGTGAGAAAAGAAGGGTCATCGCCCTGATCCACCAGGCTCCTTGTGTTCTTATGGTCTTAAAGGGGTCCAGATGAAGAGTTTCATACACAGCAAAATCCAGGTCCGAATGGACCACAAGGTCCCTTTTTAAAGGGAGGTGCAACACAGCTGCTCAGGGTGACTCAAACAAGTGAGTCAAGCCACTTATTATCACAGAATCATGGAGCTGGAGTTGCTCCAAGCTCCTGCAATGCATAGCAATGCATAATTAATTAATTAATTAATAATATCATATCATATCCCACCTTTTTCACAGTCTGGGACTCAAGGAGACTTGTGCAAATTTAAACAACAGAATTTCAACATAACAATTATAAAATAAATAATCTTCATTATTTTCCCCCTTTCCCCCCCCTCCCCTAAAAAAAAACCCCTCCCCCCAAGACTTCCCTCAGCTCCGCTCTCTGATTTCTCAACTCATGTTATTCTCTGCATACTGTAAAATTGTATATATCCTTTTATTATCTGTCTACTATATTAACCCTCAAAAACAAACCTATTAAAATACAGACAATAAAAAAACAGCACTAGTCTCCTTCATTGGAGGTTTTTAAGCGGAGGTTGGAGGGCCACCTATCAGGGATTCTTCAGCTGTGTGATTCCTACGTTGCGGGGTTGGGCTACATGACCTTTGGGGGTCCCTCCCAACTTGACAAATCTGCGATTCTAGGGCCCCCTGAGGCCGGCCTGGCCCCCTCTCACCCTGACCAGCCTTCTCCCGTTTCCCAGGTGGCTTACTTCCGCTACACCACGCTGGTCAACATCGCCCTGTCTCTGCTGATGGCCAGCTTCTGGTTCCTGGGCGCCTCTCGGATGGCATCCGACCCCGAGAGCAAGCTGTGCGTGGCGGCCGCCTTCTTCACCCACTTCTGCTACCTGGCCATGTTCTTCTGGATGCTGGTCCAGGCCCTGATGCTCTTTCATCAGCTGGTCTTCGTCTTCGACCAGCTGAGCACCCGCTCCGCCCTGCCTGCCATGGTCTCCCTGGGCTACCTGTGCCCCTTTGCCATCGCCGTGGCCACGGTGGCCGCCTTCCTCCCCCGGGGGGGCTACCTCCACCAGGCCGTCTGCTGGCTCTCCTCCCGCAGCAAAGCCATCTACGCCTTTTCCGTCCCCGTCCTGACCGTCGTGTCGGCCAACGCGCTCATCCTCTTCGTGGTGCTGCTGAAACTCATGAGGCCCTCGGTGTCCGAAGGGCCGCAGGGAGAGGAGTGGAAGGCTCTGGTCAGCATCTTCAAGGCCCTGCTCATCCTCACGCCCGCCTTCGGGCTGACGTGGGGACTGGGCGTCATCACCATGACCACGGAGGCCTCGCAATTCACGCATTACATGTTTACCATCCTGAATTCACTCCAGGTGGGTGTGAAGCAGGGCCAAGGTAATTGTGTGTGTTTGTGTAACTGGGAGTCAGAGTGCTGCCACACAGGTTGGCTCAGAAGCAAGGTATACTGGTGCCTCGCAAGACGAAAAGAATCCATTCTGCAAGTCTCTTCGTCTAGCAGTTTTTTCGTCTTGCGAAGCAAGCCCATTAACGGATTAGCGCTATTAGCGGCTTTTAGCGGCTTATCAGATAAGCGGATAAGCGGCTTAGTGGCTTAGAAAAAAGAGGGGGAGGAAAAAAAACCCGCAGGAACTCGCAAGACATTTTCGTCTTGCGAAGCAAGCCCATAGGAAATTCGTTTTGCGAAGCACCTCCAAAACGGAAAACTCTTTCGTCTAGCGAGTTTTCCGTCTTGCGAGGCATTCGTCTTGCGGGGCACCACTGTAACTGGGAGGTAAAGGTAAAGGGACCCCTGACCATCAGGTCCAGTCGTGACTGACTCTGGGGTTGCGGCGCTCATCTCGCTTTATTGGCCGAGGGAGCCGGCGTACAGCTTCCGGGTCATGTGGCCAACATGACTAAGCCACTTCTGGCGAACCAGAGCAGCGCACGGAAACACCGTTTACCTTCCCGACTGAGCGGCACCTACTGTATTTTTCTCTCTATAAGACGCACCTGACCATAAGATGCACCTAGTTTTTAGAGGAGGAAAACAAGAAAAAATATTCTGAATCTTTTATTTCTGTAGAGCCTCTTTTCAAAAGCTTGATTTTGCAAGTGAACAGGAAAAGCATTTTAGCTGGCATTAGTGCTTGGATTTCATTCTCTAACAAAAAGCCCAAGGAAAAACAAGGGATCATCTGGCCGTTTGGAGAGATAGAGGCACATGGTTTGGGCAGTGATGGAATCCAAGACTGACTGAAGAGGGAAAACAAGAATAATGTTCTCTTGTCTGTTTGTCAAATTGCTTCGGGGGCTAAACAAGGGCTATCACACAACAACCTCACAACAACCCAGTGAGGTTAAGGTGGAGCCTCTTCCGTTTTTCCTCCGCTTCGCTGAAGAGGTGCTGCGCAGAGAGGGAGATTTGGGAGGTCACCCCAAATTCACCATCAGATCACATAGCATGTCCATGGCTACAGTCTGCACCCAAAAAACACACGCATCCACTGTTTCTTGAGGCCGCAATGGCGCAAAAATGTGGTTACAAAGCACGGATCCGCATGGATTCTCAGGATTTTTGCATTGGGCTACCCCAAACTCTCCGTCCAATCCCATGTCTGTGGCCACAGCATCAACCACAAAAATCGTACATCCACTGTTTCGTTCAGAATATATTTTTTCTTGTTTCCCTCCTCTAAAAACTAGGTGCGTCTTATGGAGCGAAAAATCCGGTATTTTGTTTAAGACCGCAGAAGGGTCTTCACTAAGCAACATTCTTCTCTGTTACAGGGGGTCTTCATTCTGATTTTTGGCTGCCTCATGGACAAGAAGGTAAGCAGCACCCCCTCCCCAAATTGGCAGTGTTTTGTTTTGCTTTTTTCCAACCAGGAGGGTCTCAGAGACCTGGAGAGGGTGATGTGGAGGCTGTTCCAAGCACAAAGGTATGAGGGGCTTCTGACTGCATTGCCCAGAGGAGAGAGGGATCACCAAGACCCACAGTGGGGGTGGGTGATGCACTTAGGGGGAAAAGCTTCTTCTACATCAGGCAAAGGCAAACTCGGCCCTCCAGATGTTTTGGGACTACAACTCCCATCATCCCTAGCTAACAGGACCAGTGGTCAGGGATGATGGGAGTTGTACTCAAAACATCTGGAGGGCCGAGTTTGCCTATGCCTGTTCTACATCTCTGGGGCAGGGGGTGTGACCCACAAGTGGTCTCTTCAGGCAGGTTGCTGGCTTCGAACACCACCCAGTTGATTTTGCTCCTTTTAAAAAAAACTTTGTGGCCAATCATTCACTCCCCAGGGCAGGTGAGAACTTTGAAAACAACTTTGTTGTTGTTTAGTCGTTTAGTCGTGTCCGCCTTTTCCTGACCCCCTGGACCAGAGCACGCCAGGCCCTCCTGTCTTGTGAAACTCATGCTGGTCACTTCGAGAACACTGTCCCACCATCTCGTCCTCTGTCGTCCCCTTCTCCTTGTGCCCTCCATCTTTCCCAAAATCAGGGTCTTTTCCAGGGAGTCTTCTCTTCTCATGAGGTGGCCAAAGTCTTGGAGCCTCAGCTTCAGGATCTGTCCTTCCAGTGAGCACTCAGGGCTCATTTCCTTCAGAATGGAGAGGCTTGATCTTCTTGCAGTCCATGGGACTCTCAAGAGTCTCCTCCAGCACCAGAATTCAAAAGCATCCATTCTTCGGTGATCAGCCTTCTTTATGGTCCAGCTCTCACTTCCATACAACAACCACAAAAATGGTGATGGAAACTGTCGCTTTGGACCGATGACCCCCCAGAACAAGGCATGCAAATGGAGAGGTGAAAGGGATGCTGGTTTATACTGCAAAAACTCCCTAACAGAGGGTGTTCATGGCCAGGACTCTCGCATGTTCCTCTGATGGCCTCAGGAGTCACTGTATGTTTTTTGCAGGTGAGGGGAGCGCTTTGCAAGCGTCTGTGCAAGTCACCTGCATCTCAGGTAAGCAAGGTCCCCGCTGGCCTCCACTTCCCTGCCTTCGCGCCACCGGCTTCGCTGGGAATGAACTGCCATCTCCCCTTTCGCCTGGCGTCCAGGCTTGGAGGCCGTGGATCCTTTGCTGAGGCCCTGCTCTCCAGCCTCCTATTTATCCAGAATCTGCTTACCTGCCACCTGCAGCCAGCTCTCCCTCTGGAGTAGCCTCAAGGGCTTCATCTCGCCACAACCCTTCCCTACAGCTTCTCTAGAGGCCCAGCTCCATCAAAAACCTAGGCAGCATGGAAAGTGCTTCTTCACACAGTTCATAAACTGTGGAACTCCCTGCCACAGGAGACAGGGATGGCTACCAACTTGGATGGCTTGAAAAGATGGGCCATTGGCCTGATGTAGCAGCCTCTTCCTATGCTCTTGCAGAACCTCCAAGTCCAGAGGCAGTCTATCCGTCTTAGTTTCTTACGGGTATTTGGCCAATGTGAGAAGAGAATGCTGGACTAGATGGCCCCATGGCCCGAGCCATCAGGTTCTTCTTAGGTCCTTAGGCTATGGGTGAAGCGGCTTCTCTCTCCCCTGGGTTTGGGGGGGCGGGGGAAGGGAGTGGAGCCAGGGCGGGGGCTCCCCACTGCTTCCTGGGATGCTGCCAGGTGGAATCCAGGGTCAACAGTAAAATGGTAGGGCTGCTTTACTCACCCTCCTGTCTCTCCCAATTGGGTCCACAGACCAAGAGCGAAACGTTGGACTCCAAACTCAGCAACTGAGAGGCTGGAAGTCGCACAGGTGAGCAAGCAAGAGGGTGGGGGTCTCCTCTGGCCAACCAAAACGTTCAGGGTGGCTGATTCCATGTCACCAGGAACAACTTTTCAGGGGGATATGTGGGCAGGCAAGGCTTTGAGAACCCTACCCTTCTTTGAAGGCAGAGTCCCTTCCCACAGCGGCCAAGTATGTTTCCGGGCACAGTTCAAAGTGTTGGTGCTGACCTTGAAAGCCCTAAACAGACTTGGTCCTGAAGGAGCATCTCCACCCCGATCATTCTGCCCGGACACTGAGGTCCAGTGCTGAGGGCCTTCTGGCGGTTGCCTCCCTGTGAGAAGCCAAGTAACAGGGAACCAGGCAGAGGGCCTTCTTGGTGGTGGCACCCGCCCTGTGGAACGCCCTCCCACCACATGTCAAAGAGAACAACTACCAGACTTTTAGAAGACATCTGAAGGCAGCCCTGTTTAGGGAAGTTTTTTATTATGTTTTAATATATTTTTAATGATGTTTTAATATATTTTTAATGATGTTTTAATGTATTTATTTTTTGGGGGGACACGGGTGGTGCTGTGGGTTAAACCACAGAGCCTAGGGCTTGCCGATCAGAAGGCTGGTGGTTTGAATCCCTGTGACGGGGTGAGCTCCAGTTGCTCAGTCCCTGCTCCTGCCAACCTAGCAGTTCGAAAGTACGTCAAAGTGCAAGTAGATAAATAGGTACCGCTCCGGCAGGAAGGTAAACAGCGTTTCCGTGCGCTGCTCTGGTTTGCCAGAAGCGGCTTAGTCATGCTGGCCACATGACCTGGAAGCTGTACGCTGGCTCCCTCGGCCAATAAAGCGAGATGAGCGCCGCAACCCCAGAGTCGTCCACGACTGAACCTAATGGTCAGGGGTCCCTTTACCTTTATTTTTAATGTATTTTTAACCTTCTGTTGGAAACCCAGCCAGATGGGTGGGGTAGAAATAATATATTATTATAAGGAGGTGCAGTGACAGAGCTCAACTCCCTTCAAGGCAGGTGACTAGTAAAAGGTGCAGAGCGATTCTCTCCTAGCTGGATGGGGGGCAAAGCACAGCAGCCGTGTCTCCTGTGGGGGTGTAGCCCAAGCGCCTGCATCTCTTACACATAAAGGTAAAGGGACCCCGTCATGGGGATTTGAACAGCCGACCTTCTGATCGGCAAATCCTGGGCTCTGTGGCTTAATCCACAGTGCCACCTGCGTCCCACCCACTCGTACACATAACCCCTTGCAAATCTCAAATCTCAATAGAGTCGTACCTCAAGCCTGGGGGCCCAGTACAAAGCCCCCCTTTTTGTATTGTAAACAAGATGCCTGGCTTTGGGTTTAGGGTGGGAAGTTAGAGAGCAAAGCTGGCTTGGAGGACAGAAGAGGGTTGTGTATTGTGAGTGTTTTTTTAAATTAAAATAAACTTTTGTCATCTTCCAACCCCACAGCTTTGGGCAGTAGAAAAGGGCTCTTGGCTTGCCACCTTCTTCCTCCCTGCCCGGTCAAAAACATATTGCAGCTTTTGGAAACCAGGAGCAAAAGTTCCTTTTATGAAATGTGGGAAGCCAGTTTTGCCACCCGCTTTCGCCTACAACCATGAGCACCATGCCAGCAGCGGGACTTCAGAAGGACAACACAGGATCAGGCCTTTTCTGCAGTTTGTGGAACGCTCTGCCCTGGGAGGCTCATTATACACCTTCAGGTGCCAGCTGAAAATGTTCTCTTTCAACCAAGCCTTGGGCTGACTAACATCCGATATCCTTTTAAATGTGTTTTGTGCGTGGAGGGGCAGTTATCAGGTTTCTTTCTTATTTTTCTTATATATTTTGTGTTTTTTATCTTGCATTTTTACGTTGTGAACCTGAGATCTATGGATGAAGGCAGCAAATAAACTTAATAACTTTTAAGAGCAAGCTGGTGTTAAAAGCAGGTGCTGTATAGTGGTTAGCATGTGGGACTTGGGCTGTGAAACTCACGGGATGAGCTTGGGCTGGTCACTGCCTCGCAGAGTTGTTGTGGGGATTAAATTAGGAGGGGGGAACCCGCCATGTGCGTCACCTTCAGCTCCTTGGAGAAAAAAATGGGGGGATAGAAATGTAATGAATGAATGAATGAATGAATGAATGAATAAAGGAATAACACTGTAAGCGCTTACAAGAATTAAATGATGGTAGAGAATAGCTGAACCCCTGTGGATGGAATGGTGGGGTATAATAATGGCTGAAGCAAAGAGATCCCCCCCCACCCCGTGAGCTGATATCACCCTGCAGGAGCCAAGAGAACTGAGCTCTGAGGAATCCCCATTGTAATGTCGGTCGTGGTGGTGGTGGGGTCTGTTGCAGGCTGCCTGCACCCTCAAGGACCGTGGAAATAACTGGAGAGAATAAGACACACACTCGCCATGCCCACCTTGTATTTCTCATTTATTAAGGCACAGGTGTGGAGACACAAACGCTCCACCTTTGTTAACAGTCCACTTCCTTCGTGCTGAGCCCTCACCCCTTGGGAAAGATTAAATATCCCAGTTGACTGCAGTTCAGATCGAAAACCCTATTGAAAAACGGCAACAGGCTTAACTTTAAAAACCGAACCATTCATCACTGGACTTCCTCCTGCTTTCGGAAGTCAGAGCACTCCAAATCTTTAACGTGTTCTCATGCAAGAATACAAGGGGGAGGTGTCCTGCATTTCAGAAGATAAACTGCAGAAGGCCCCTCTATGGACTAGGCAGAACTTCCAAGGGTCCAACTGCTACTAGAAAATATGTACAAAGGCCATTGGGTGTCCATTCGAGGAAGGACCAGGGAGGGATTCTTGTGTTAGCGCATTGAAGCGGGACGGCTGTGTCACGAAGGGCGAGAGGAAGACAGTCCTGGATGGGGTTACTGTGGGTAACGCTCCACGATCATGGCGTGGCCCTGCAGGCAGAAGAGGAACAGGAAAGGGTTTATTCATTAAGGGACCTGCAGGTGGAGGAACAAACCTCTCCCCTCCCATAGAGAGGCAGGAAGGAGGAAGGGGGTGGGATTTCTGGGAAAGGAGGACCGCAAAGGCTGCTATTTAGCAAGACCCTGCAAGGGCTGAGATGCCAACGGCAAGGAAGGCAGGCAGCAGTCCCACTGGGAGGGCGAGGTGGTGCTCCTTCGGCTTACCTGTCCTCCAGCGGCGCATGCGGCCACTAGGCCGTACTGCCCTCCTTCCTTCTTCAGCCTGTGGGCAGCGGTCATGACCAAGCGGCAGCCGGTGGCCCCAAAGGGGTGTCCCAGGGACAGGGAACCACCCCAGTTGTTGAACTTCTCCAGAGGGGGAGCGCCGACCTGCAAGCAGAAGGCAAGAGAAAAGTAGGGCCCTGAGTGCGAGTTACCAAACTCACCACCAATGTGGGGAAGGATCAGCTCCTGGTGGAAGATCAAGGGGGGTCCTTCCAGGTCAGCCACACCAAGACCCCCAAAGGAGCAAAGCCATGGGGGCAGTGAGAAGGGAGAAAGCCCTGGCATTGAAAACTGGGTACTGAGTTCAGGGGTTCCCCAAACTGTGGTCCTCAGGCCACCAGTGGCCTGCCAGTTTCATTCAGGTGGTCCATAGGTGAAGCGCATGTTCAATTTGAATTCCATAGAATTCACTGTGTAAGGTAAAGGTAAAGGTACCCCTGCCCGTACGGGCCAGTCGTGTCCGACTCTAGGGTTGTGCGCTCATCTCACTTAAGAGGCCGGGAGCCAGGGCTGTCTGGAGACACTTCCGGGTCACATGGCCAGCGTGATGAAACTGCTCTGGCGAGCCAGCACCAGTGTAGCACACGGAAACGCCGTTTACCTTCCTGCTATAAAGCGGTACCTATTTATCTACTTGCACTTAAGGGTGCTTTTGAACTGCTAGGTGGGCAGGAGCTGGGACCGAAAGACGGGAGCTCACCCTGCTGCGGGGATTCGAACCGCCGACCATGCAATCGGCAAGTCCTAGGCACTGAGGTTTTACCCACAGCGCCACCCGCGTCCCTTCACTGTGTAATACAATGAAATAAATAAAGGCAAGAAGGTAAAAGGTAAAGGGACCCCAGACCATTAGGTCCAGTCGTGGCCGACTCTCGGGTTGCGGTGCTCATCTCGCTTTGCTGGCCGAGGGAGCCGGCATACAGCTTCCGGGTCATGTGGCCAGCATGACTAAGCTGCTTCTGGCAAACCAGAGCAGCGCACGGAAAGGCCGTTTACCTTCCCGCCAGAGCGGTACCTATTTATCTACTTGCACTTTGACGTGCTTTTGAACTGCTAGGTTGGCAGGAGCAGGGACCGAGCAATGGGAGCTCACCCTGTTGCAGGGATTCGAACCGCCAACCTTCTGATCGGCAAGTCCTAGGCTCTGTGGTTTAACCCACAGCGCCACCTGCAGGCAAGGCAAAGCAGAGGCTATAAAAGAGGAGGACGCATTCACAGCAAAACTGCTAACATCGGCCCCTTACCTTAGACTTCCTGCCCATGTAGTTCTGGGCAAACCAATCCGAATCCATTGCTTTCATATTAGCTAGAATCTGCCCCTAGGAGGGAAAAGGGAGAGGAAGGGTGACGCTCTGGGCAGCAACAGCAGATAGAGCCCTAGAACTGTAGAAGCATTAAAATCGAGAAGCAGGACTAAGATATGGAGATATGCTTCAGAGATACAGACCATGGGGACCTCCGAAAAATTACTAATTATAATTTGGACTATAATTTGTTTTTGTTTAAAATTTTAGTTTTTTATTTGAATTGGAGCAGTATGATTGGACGTATTAATTGGATGTTTCTTACTGGGGGGAAAATAGAGTCCTAGAACTGTAGGCTCGGAAGGGACCCCCAAGGGCCATCTAGTCCAGCCCCCTGCAAGGCAGGAATCCCTGTCACGTAATCTCTCTTTAAAAGCCTCAAAGGACGGAGGGTCCACCATTGGAGACCACTGGTCCAATTCCCACCCTTTGAAGCCGGAGACGGCAAGCTTGTTCAGTCTTGTACACGGCAGCCCTTCAGATGTTCGAAGATGGCTATCCTATGGCCTCTCAGCCTCCCCTCTCCAGAAATACTTACTGCAAAGGCCTCGTGGAATTCAAAGACATCGATGTCTGCCATTGTTAAGCCGGCTCTTTCCAGGACTTTGGGCGTCGCGTAGGTTGGCCTGGGAGGGGAGCAGAACGGAGAGTGGCGTTCAGAGTGGCTGCGAGTGCAGAAAGAGGAGGCTTGCAGGGGCCGGCCCCGGGGGCCGCTGCCTGTCTCGCCAGCACCCAGAAAGCCCTTCTGGGTTGAATTTGCACCCCATCCTCTGCTAAGATAATCAGGGCTATTTTTAGTTGTTTAAGGCCTACAAGACACTAACAATATAGTCATACCTCGGGTTGAAGTAGCTTCAGAGTGAGCGTTTTCGGGTTGCGCTCTGCAGCAACCCGGAGGTAACAGAGCGCGTTACTTCTGGGTTTCGCCACTCGTGCGTGCGCTCAAAATGACGTCATGTGCATGCGCGGAAGCAGCAAATCGCAACCCATGCATGCACAGATGCGGGTTGCGTTCGTTTCAGCATGCGGACAGGGCTCCAGAACGGATCCCGTTCGCATCCAGAGGTACCACTGTACTGAGATGTGGGCGGGTGGGCTGGAGGAATCGTGACACCCCAACCAGAACCTCTCCAAAGTGCAATAAGGTTTTGTGCAGTTCCTCTGAGCTGCCAGGACTCAGGCTTGCCCCCCTCCCTCAAGGCCTCAGTTCCAAAATCCAGGCACCCAAACTGGGGCGCGGGTGTTGTTGGCAAACTGGTATTTCTTGCCACTAATCAGCATTCACCTGTTCCAACTTGGCCGCCTCCCCTGAATGACTCTGGGATGGGGCTGATGTCAACCACACGGGTCCCACCCCACGGAAAGAGTAGACGGGGCTTGGCATGCATGCCCAAGAGTCAAAGAGATGGGTGGCCCCTGCCTTGCCTGCCTCGGGCCCCTGCTACTTGCAGGACCTGAAAACTGCCCAACCCCAATCGCCCCAGGAATATCGGAACTGCCCACTGAGAGCCAGCGTGGCCTAATGGTTAGAGGAGGCACCCCAAACTCAGCCCTCCAGCTGTTTCAGGACTACAACCCCCATCATTCCTAGCTGACAGGACCAGTGGTCAGGGATGCTGGGAATTGTACAGGTGAAACTCGGAAAATTAGAATATTGTGATGACATGGCTCCCCAAATCAACACAGACTGTGGAAACTTCACACTGGACTTCAAGCATCTGGCATTGTGTGCCTCCTCATTCTTCCTCCTGACTCTGAGTCCTTGGTTTCCAAATGAGATGCAAAAGCTGCTCTCATCAGAAAAGAGATTTGGGGAGCCATGCCACGCCACATTGAGGCAGTAATTGATGCAAAAGGGGCCCAAACCAAGTACTGAGTACATATGCATGCTTCTACTTCTCAGAGCTCCAATATTGCTCTATTTGCAGTCCTTGTTTTGCTGATTTCATTTAATATTCTAATTTTCTGAGACTGTGAATTTGGGGTTTTCATCAGCTGTATGCTATCACAATTATAACAGATAAAGGCTTGACATATCTCGCTTTGCATGTCATGAGTCTATCTCAGATATTAGTTTCACCTTTTAAGTTGAATTACTGAAATAAATGAACTTTCCCACAATATTCTAATTTTCCAAGTTTCACCTGTAGCCCCAAAACAGCTGGAGGGCTGAGTTTGGGGATGCCTGAGTTAGAGTGTTGGACTAGGACCTGGGAGACTGGGGTTCAAATCTGGACTCAGCCATGAAGCTCACAGGGTGACCAGGGTCCAGTCGCTGCCTTCTCCCAGCCTAACCTGCCCCTCAGGGCTGTTGTGATGCATTAAACGAGGAAGAGGAGAGCCATGCACATCACCTTTAGCTCCTTGGAGAAAAAAGTTGGAATATAGGTAAAGGTAAAGGGACCCTTGACCATTAGGTCCAGTCGTGACCGACTCTGGGGTTGCCGCACTCATCTCACTTTATTGGCCGAGGGAGCCGGTGTTTGTCCGCAGACAGCTTCTGGCCAGCATGACTAAGCCGCTTCTGGTGAACCAGAGCAGCGCACGGAAATGCCTTTTACTTCCTGCCAGGGCGGTACCTATTTATCTACTTGCACTCTGACGTGCTTTCAAACTGCTAGGTTGGCAGGAGCAGGGACTGAGCAACGGAAGCTCACCCTGTCGCGGGGATTTGAACCGCCGACCTTCTGATCGGCAAGTCCTAGGCTCTGTGGTTTAACCCACAGCGCCACCCGCGTCCCATAAACACAACAAATAAGCAAACCAGGAAAGGATATAGGCAGGAAGCTTTGGGAGAGGGCAGAACTGGCTGTGTGTGGCTGGAAAGGCAGCCTCAGGTCTTTTGACGGAGAGGAAGAACCATTTGCAACATACCCAAGCAGGAGCTGGTCCTTTGGGTCCTGGGAGACGTACACAAAATCCCTGAGGAAGAAAAGCAAATAAGTTGGGGGTTCTTGGAGGGAGGGGACAGCGGAGGGAAAGGCCTGCCACACTATCAAAAGGGATGGTGTGGAAAAGCAGAAGATGGATGCCCGCGTAGTACCTGAGGTAGGCCTTTGGTTTGTACCCCATCGCTAAAGCCTTCTCTTCGGACATCAGCAGCACCGCCGAGGCCCCGTCGGTCTGGGGAAAGGAGCCAAGAATATTCCATCAGCTGAGAGCAGGGACCGCGCCCACCCCCACAATCTGCCTGTCTCTGTATTCAGCTTCACTACATATGAATTGTAGAGTTGGAAGGGACCCCTAAGGGTCATCCAGCCCACCCCCCTGCAATGCAGGAATCACAATGGGGAAAAGGACTTTGCATTTTAGTGAGTTTCAATCTCAGGAATTCAAAAGGAAGGCTTAAAACTCACTGTCATTCTATGACATGCTGAAATCAAAGCCTCCTTCTCAAAGAGGCAGCCAGCCTGTATCTGTGGTGCCAGGGAAGGGGAGAGACAGCTGTTTATGGGGTGGTATTGATACATAGGGCCTAATGCAGGAGGGGTTAGGGGGGAGAAAGCCGAGGTGGTCTTCCTGCTGTTGTTGGGCCATAACTCCCATCCCCCTTGACCGTCGGCCATCCCGGCCGGAGCTGATTAGAGATTACGCTCCGTTCATGTTCAGTGCCAAACAACGGGCTGGCAGCAGGCAAGTGAGCGCCAGGCACTGGCAGCCTCTCCTCCCATCCCACTAGCCCCCTGGGGACAGGCCTAAAGAGGGATGCTGTATGTCTGTACAGAGACAATTGCAGTTTGCTGGCAAACCAGAAGTAAGATCTTTTTATCTCTGCAAAGTCAAATTCCTTTACCTCTTTTAGCCCTATCTATCTATCATCTATCTATCTATCTATCTATCTATCTATCTATCTATCTATCTATCTATCTATCTATCTAAAAGGGATGCGGGTGGCGCTGTGGTCTAAACCACAGAGCCTTGGACTTGCCGATCAGAAGGTCAGCGGTTCGAATCCCCGTAATGGGGTGAGCTTCCATTGTTCGGTCCCTGCTCCTGCCTACCTAGCAGTTCGAAAGCACATCAAAGTGCAAGTAGATCAATAGGTACCGCTCCAGCGGGAAGGTAAACGGCATTTCCGTGCGCTGCTCTGGTTCGCCAGAAGCGGCTTAGTCCTGCTGGCCACATGACCCGGAAGCTGTCTGTGGACAAACGCCGGCTCCCTCAGCCTATAGAGCGAGATGAGCTTGCACCCCAGAGTCGTCCGTGACTGGAGGACCTAATGGTCAGGGGTACCTCTATCTATCTATCTATCTATCTATCTATCTATCTATCTATCTATCTATCTATCATCTATTGTAAATCATATAAATACAGATCAGCTAAATGTTGGGCCACAGGATGCAAGAAGAGCCTTTAGCTGGATCAGGCCCATGGGCTCATCCTGCCCAGCAACCTGTTTCAAACACAAGACCGCTCTTGCCTCCTGAGGTTTCTGGGTATTTAGAAGCATTGCTGCCTCGAACTCTGGTCAATGATTTCAGGGATTCCAGCACAGGTGAAAATCCCTTGTTCAAATGATGCTGCGTGTGGTGCCTTACCAGGAAAGACGAGTTGGCAGCTGTGACTGTCCCGTAGGGCTTGACAAAGGCGGCTTTCAGCCTCCCCATCTGCTCCATCGATGACGGGCGGACTCCGTTGTCCCGCACGACCGTGTCCCTGCCTGGCAGAACCAAGGTTATTTACAGCCCTGCAGAGTCCCAAGATTTGGCTAGCTATTTTCAGACCAGTATTTAAGCTTCAGGCTTCCTCATTTCTGCAGTTCCCAAGGATTCCCTCACCACAGCAACGTCTCCCGTACCTACAGGCCCTCTCTTCCCTATCCCCACCCCTTTTGCTCCTAGAAGCCCTTCCTTTCACTAGGAATTTCTGCCTCTGCCTGGGGTCAACAGCAGCCAAAGTGGTACACCCAGATTCAGGATCAAAGTCGGCCAAATGTGATGATGAGGATGATGATAATAATAATTATAATAATTTTTATTTATATCCCGCCCTGAGCTAACAGCAATAAAATCACAGTAAAAACATAATAGGGGAAAAAGAAAAAAAAGGAAAAAACCCAATTTAAAATACAGTGGTGCCCCGCAAGACGAACGCCTCACAACACGGAAAACCCGCTAGACGAAAGGGTTTTCCGTTTTGGAGGCGCTTCGCAAAACAAATTTCCCTATGGGGTTGCTTCACAAGATGAAAAAATCTTGCGAGTCCCTGCGGTTTTTTCCCGCTTTCCCCCCCTTTTCCTAAGCCGCTAAGCCGCTTAACAGCTGATCCGCTGATAAGCCGCTTAACAGCTGATCGCTAGAAGCCGCTAGACCGCTGTAGCGCTAATCCGCTAAGATGTCAATGGGCTTGCTTCGCAAGACGAAAAAACCACTAGACGAAGAGAATCGCGGAACGGATTCTTTTCGTCTTGTGAGGCACCACTGTACAGGTTAAAATGCAATTTAAAATGCAGCCTCATTTTAAAGGTAAAGGTAAAGGGACCCCTGACCATTAGGTCCAGTCATGTGGGTGGAAGGGAACTGGGCTTCCCCCTCCTGCAGCAGATAATTCTTACCCCCTCCCCATCTGCAAGTTCCCAAGCGACGCCCCACGAATTGCCCAGGGGTTCCTCCCAACAGGACCCCCACCGCGGTACCTGGCACTTTGAAGGACACGAGGTCAGTGAGGAGCCCTTCGTCCTGGGCCTTCTTGGCCAGGCTGTGGGAGCGCAGGGCATACTCGTCCTGCTCCAAGCGCGAGATGGCAAAGGCGGCTGCCAGGCGGTCTGCCGAGTGGCCCATCGTCTCGCTGGTGGAGAACTCAGCCACGGCTGGGAGCTGGTGGGAGCCAGAGAGGGCTGGGTGAAAATCGGTCATAGGAATCTTTTTCTACTACGATAATACCTAACACCCCACCCCCTTACATTACCTACAGCAAGTGAGATGGGAAAATATAAACTATGTGGAAATAACAATACTATATAACTATATAACTAAAGCTTTTGTTTTTTGAAACGCTTGGAAGAAGATAAGAGACTCTCCAAATATTGATATTAGAAAGAAGCAGGATCTCCTTAGCCGCTGGAAAGACACCAAAAAATTTTGGACAGATTCTGAGAAGGGTAATGTGACGCATTCTTTAATTGGGATCCGCCATTATGGGATAAGACCGAGTTGCAGAGATAAATAGTCATGGGGGAGGTGAGCTCTTATTTTGTTATTATATCTGTACTTCAAGTCCAATTTGGCAAATCTCCCCTGGAAAGACTAATGTTGGATGCAACCTGTCTGAGAAAATCAATGAGCAACCGCCTAGATTTTATTTCATCGGAACTGAGAGAAGATGGCGTCTGCCACCCGAGAAGGTGTGGAGACATAAGATGATTAGAGCCCCACTGAACCTAAAGCATGGGACGCCCCAATAATAATAATAGAAAAAAATTGGTAGAATATTTGGACTATATGATATGTATTTGTATAATTTGGAATACTTAATGTGATCTGATTGGATTGTTAAAATGGAAAACTTAATAAAAATTATTTTTAAAAAAGAAAAAAGAAAATCGGTCATAGGAAGGTGCCCGACACCGAATCAAACCCACTGGTCCATCTTGCTCCATACTGTCCACACTGGCTGGCAGCAGTGGCCCTCCAGGGTTTTGGACGGGGGTCTCTCCCAAGCCCACCTGGAGATGCCAGCAGGGACTGACCTTTTGCTTGCAAACAGATGCTCTACCCCTGATCTACATGCAGACAGCGCCAACACAAATAATCATAGATAAATAAGAATAAAAATGTGCACCCCACCACCGAGACCATTCCACTGTAACTATGCAACATCCCAAAATTTCAACACCTCTTGCAATGGTTTGACCCCTTTCCGTTTTGACAGTGCAAATTCTACAAACAGCCTCCATATCTCCTCAAAATCATTTCTCCTGCATATTCCCCGTCTTACTTTAACAGCACATGTTAATTTAACATTCACAGCTATATCCCAGACCAATTTATACCATTCTTCCATTTTATATTCTGCTTGCCCCTTCCACTTCCTAGCTATAATAATTCATGCAGCTGTCAATAAATTTGTGAGCAAGTCCTTCACAGCCTGCGAACTTTCCACCCCATCGTAAATTGATAACAATGCTACCTCTGGACTTTCAGTCAGCTTTAACCCCGTGATTTATGTTATCTCTTTATACACCCTTTGTCATCTTTTTAAACATATATACACCCCCACCACATGTGAACATAATTCCTGGTTTCCTGGCATCCCCTCCAACATAACACCAAATATTCCTTGTTTATTTGATTTAATCTGACTGGTGTTAAATACCGCCTCCAAACTAATTTATAATAATTCTCTTTTATTCTTAGAGACAAGATTTTCAATGTAAGTTTCTTCCATATTTCCCCCCACCTTTGCCTATCTATCTGCCCTGTTGTCTCCTTTTCGCAGCCTCTTGGTTTCCTTGAGTGCTGGGAACTGAACACCAGACTAGTAGTTGTTTTAGGAGCTGAAGACATGAAGAACAGAGGCCAGAGACACCCAACTGTCCCACCCCACGAGCCGCCAGCCAGTTTGGTTTGTCCTCACCGAACAAGCAAGAGGAGAGAGAAATGGGGTTAGCCTTGTTCATTGTTTTTACCTCTGGAGCAAAGTAATCGGGACGGATCCTGGAGATGAGGGACAGCCTCTGGCCCAAGCTTTTTGCCCTCGTGAGTCCAAGCATCGTCTTCCTCATTTTCCGGCTGTGTCTGATGGGGACGTCGGACATCAGCTCAACGCCACCAGCCACCACCGCGTCCATCTGGCCAGATGCAATGAGACCGACTCCTGCAGAGATTGGGAGGAAGGAGGCGCCGTGGAGTTACACTTCCTAGGAGAGAAAAGGCAGCATCACCTCCTGCGTGAGGAATGCCCTCCCTGCCACTGGCCTTGGGTACTTGCCCAGGGGGAGCTCCCACTCGCCAAGGAACGGCCAGGCGCTCCCTTTAAGCTCCTGAGTGTCCTTTGCACCCACATCTTTACCTGCCCCATGTGGTAGCAGCAGGGCAGCAGGTGGCCGTGGTCTGGGGGAAATGGCCTCATGGCCTCTTTACGCAGACTCCAGCCCAATCCATCTAGAGGAGCCTTTCTCAACCTGTGGGTCCCGAGATGTTGTTGAACTACAACTCCCATCACCCCTAGCTAGCTCAGGGATGATGGGAGGTGTAGTCCAACAACATCTGGGGACCCACAGGTTGAGAAAGGCTGGTCTAGAGCATTTATTTACAGAAAGGTTATCAGTCTTCCAGATTCAGAACACCCGAAGCAACGCCTTCGCCAATTCTTACTTGAAATCTTTGATCAACGCCCACCATTTCTATCCATTTTTACCGAGTGCAGTGTCTACTGCAACTGCGAAAATTTCCTGCCCTCTAGGTGCTCTCACCTAGGGGGGTGTTTCTATGGGCTGTTTCGAACCTTCTTCCTTCCGTGCTCACCCTCCTTGGTCAACCTGCTCCTTTGTCTTGGTCAGATCTCACCCATTTGCTGTCTTAAGTGGGACAGCAGCAAGAACCTGCCAGACACTCCTTCTGCATAGGACCAGGCACAGTGGTCCCCAAACATTTTCAGACTGCTGCCCCCTTGGTTCCATAAACTCACTCCAGTGCACCTACCCTACCCTATGAAAAGCATAATTCAGAACTCCGCTCTGCACAACCCTCTGATGAAGATGACAACACAATAAAATTCGTAACATTAACAATCCATTGCACAATTACTCAAAATCCAATGAAATCTATTTAGTTTAATTGATTCGACAAAATGGAAGACCCTGATCCAGTGAAACCCGCCATTACCAACAGCTGGCCATCTTGTGATGACTCAGAATCGTAAATACAAACAAACGTGACCAAAGGAAATAAAATTGTAAGTGATAAGAACAGTAAAACTTAAACTACGAAGCAAGGAAGCTGCTCCGCTTTGGCTCCAGCCTGGTCAGTTGTAAATAAGAGATCAAGGCGCTAAGAGGGGCCCAATCCAGTGCCCCCTGCCCCCCGCTTGCCTCTTAGCCTTCCCCCAGGTAATCCCACTGGCCCCAGGGAGTGGTACCACCCACCTGGGAACCATTGACCAGGCACGTGTCCAGTCATCAATCCACAAGAAGGAACATTGCTGCTTACCAGAGAGAGCTGCATTTTTGGCTTTTGCCAACATGTGTTCAAACATTTAACAGTTTTTTTAAAATTAAAAAGGTGCTTTTTGAAAGAGTAGGCAGCTGTTTCTGGACAGAGCGGAGAGCAATGAACTCCCACTTCGGAGACCCAGGGCTATGCCTTGCTTCCTGCTGGAGAAGCATCCGACAGGTTATTTGCAACTCTACAGCCAATTGCTGCATTCCCCCTTGTTCTTCAACTGTGCCCCCCCCAGACAACACTGGTACCTGTTGTCATCGCCTGGTTTGAAGAGATGCATGCCATGGTGACTGTGTGGGCAGGTGTCTTGTCAGAGAAGCCAGCTCCCAGGGCAGCCTACAGAGAGGAGGAACACAATGCAGAAAACTTAGCAAACAGAGTGCTGAGAAAGAGCTTTATCTTTACAACACTTCCTGCAGTGGGAAGCAGGCTGTGACTTGTGTATCAGAAATCTTGTGAGGGGCACCTGGGTCTTGCCAAAGGCCACTTGACATATTATGTGGCTGAGCAGGGAGGTGAATCTGCTCTTTGGGTCCGTACAAACAACCACTTGCTAGCACAAGAAGCCTGCAGAAACTATGATTCTGTTGCTATTCAAAAGCAGGGTAGTGGTCAATGAAACCACTTGTCCCCTTAGCACACATTCTGGAGTCTCTGCTTGTTCACTCACTGGGAGCACTCACCTAATTGCGCTTTAAGATTTAAGCATTTCAGAAGAAACTACTATTGGTCTGAGGGTGAAGACAAAATATCCGCAAAATGTGACAAGTTATGTACGCTGAGAGCCAGCGGTGCAGGACTAGGACCTGGGAGACCAGGGTTCAAATCCTTGCTTGGCCATGAAGGTCACTGGGTGACCCTTTGGAGCCAGACACTGCCTCCCAGCCTAACCAACCTCGTAGGGTTGTTGTGGGGATTGAATGAGGAGGGGAAGAACCATGTATGCCACTTTGAGCTCCTGGGAGTAAAAGGCTGGGTACAAACGCAATAAAATGAATAAGATAACATGTAATTGCCACCCTGGGCAGGGTATAAAGTGAATAAATATATCCTATTTTTACTCCATACATTTAAATCAAGCTGACAGAAGTGAGGAGATTTCACCCCTCCCATAGCCAAGAATCTGCTGATGTTCTCTGCTGATTCTCCAGAGAGGAGGGGCAGTTTCTGCTCTCTACTTATTCCGCTCCAGCCTCACATCAAAGTGTCAGAGAGAGAGAGACTGAGTGTTAGAGAGAGATCGTGTGTATAGATAAGGTTGCTGCAAAGAGCAGCTGCAGACACTCAGTGCAATTCAGCATTTTCGTTTAGACCTCTTTTAGCTCTGTATATAGTTGTGTACTATAGTTGTAGATAGAATAAAGAAGATCTTCTACAGAGCTGCTCTCCGAGTCGTTTATGCTCTGCTGCACTCTGCTGTGCAATGACTGTCTTCTTGTGGAAGTGAATCCGGTGCTCACAACTCTAAGCTGTGAATCCACAGCACCTTGACCTGTTCCTATGGAGAAGGTGGTCTCTGGAAGTGCTACCCAGCTCGCCTAGCCCAGTCGGGGCTGAGTGGATGAGTCCAGTTGGTGACACTGGCTCAAGGGCGGTGCTGGCAAGAAGGGGAAACTCAACATTTGTCAGGAGGAAAATATTAAGATTGACTGTATCAAGTTGATGGGCAATGCCGAAATGGCAAAAATGACCAAAAGAATCAGAAATCAGGAGGACCAAAACTTTAGTAAGGAATGGGGGAAATTTATAATTTGTCTAAAAAACAACTGTAAACAGTTAAAGCCGTTAGGATTGGAATAACACTTGTAGTTTAATGGTGAATTTTGGACATAACGGAGAGGTAAAATATTTGGACTATCATAAAAGATGCAGGAGGAAATGATTAATAATAGGACCCACAAAGGGGAGGAGGGAAGTCCAGGAGATTCTTTGGAATCTTGTTTTTTTATGTTGCATGTTGGATATGTGAGTGTAAAACGCTGATTTGAAAACCAAATAAACAAATTTACAAAAAAATAAAATAAAAAAATTGACTGCATCACCAATGTTTGCATTTCTCTTGAAAAACAAGTTGCATAAATGGTTAATACGTCATGGCGCTCAGCCTAATGACAATTATGACCAGGCTTCATAATCTCTGGATAAAGGATAACGGGGACGAGGGCTGGGAAAGGCCCATCTCTACCAGAGAGGAGGAGGAGGAGGAGGAGGAGGAGAAGAAGAGGAGGAGGAGGTGGTGGAGGAGCGGGGAATCGAACCCGGTTCGCCAGATTACAAGCCCACCGTTCTTAACCACTACACCACACTGGCTGGTGTAGTGGGAAACTGTTGCTAGCCAGAATCTGCAGAGCCCTAGGCTAGGTGAGCCAATGGCCTGGCTGAGGATTTCCAGGGGGTTGGACCCGATGACCCTTTGGCTCCCTTCCAACGCTAAAATTCTGTGATGCTACGGGATAAGGCAGCCCCCGCCACGTGTCCATGACACAGGAGGAAAACACCTGAGTCATGGAGGCTTGGATACACATTGCCACAGAATGCTGCTCCTGAGACACAGCCAAGTGGGTGAAAGTTCAGGACAGAGCTGGAAGTTAAAATTAAAAACAAGGGCTGGACTGAGCAGCCCGTGAGATGGGAGCCAGCAGGCTGCGGCAAACGAAGCAGGATCCTGGGGAAGCACTGCCAGGCTGGAGCAGGCAGCTCTACACAGCGTCCGATGGCACTGGGCTTCCCCTGCCAGACAGCCGCACAAACGATTGCTTGGCCTTAAAGAGAAGGTGCAGATACTGCAAGACGTTCTGGCCACGGTCAGAAACCAGAGATCATTTGCACGCAAAACAAAAAGTCACTGGTGGAGGATTGCCACGGGTTGCTGATAAATACTGACGGTTTCCTATGTTTGCAATCTACACGTACGCAAACAGGCGCACTGGCAACACCAAGTATTTTGTAAACGAAAGGGGATCCCAGCTGACAAGTTCAAAGTCTGCTGATATGAGATCTCTTTTAGGGTAGGGGTCGCGCCTCAGTGGAAGAGGGTCTGCCTTGCAAGCAAAAAGTCCCAGCCTCTCCAGGTAAGGTGGGGAGAGACTCTTGCCTGAAACCCTGGAGAGCCACTGCTGCCTTTCAGACAATACTGAGGCAGATGGACCAAGGACTTGTTATTAGGCAGCTTCCTGGGTTCCTAACAAAGGGAATGAACAGGTTGACACCCACCATGATTTGCCCATTCATAAACACACAATTGGTATTCAAGTGACCGCAGAGAGATGTTCTGCTGCGTAGCTGCCTAGCGCTTCTTTCAATAATTTAACATACCTCTCTAGCTACATTGCTGGTTTTCACCTCCTGGATAACGGTGCCAAACACAATGTAGTCCACAACGTCCTTGGGCACATCAGTCCGGTTCAGCAAGCCTCTGCGGGAAGAAGTCAGAGAGGGGAAAAATCAGTGGCAGGCAGGCCAACCCAAGAGCATTACCCTCTTGGTGGTTATTTCACATAAGCTGGGAAGCAGCTGGGTTTAGAAGATGAACCTGTTTTAGGGTTGCCATATGTTCAAATTTTCTGGACAGATCCAGCATCTGGGCAGAAATCGGTAAAATGTCTGGGGAAATCCAGATGTATGGCTGACCATGTTGGCAGTGCCTTTTTCCATAAAAATATCTCAAGAACGGCAATTTTATTTTGTGATTTTGCCGAAAAAGCTCAGCAGCTTTTCACTGTTTGAAATATGGCAACCCTACCAGTTTGCTTAGCAACAACACAATAGCAGAGAGCCAGTTGCTGTGTACACCCAGATCCACAGCTTTCATAGCAGCCATGTTACCCCACTAACATATTTGTTTTGTCACTCCAAGTAAATCTAGAGTGTAACTCCTGCTATTCAGGAAAAAAACTATCCAATTGTTGTTGTTTTACCCATTAACTCACTTACTTTAGTGCCGCTCTGGCCAAGTCATGTGGCATCAAGTCTGCATACCTGACGATTAGAGAGGAAAGAAAAACATTAAGGCCTCAGCAATGCAAGGATTTTGTTTTTTGCTCAGCGCAGGGTGAACAGATCAATCAAATCTTTATTACAGTCACCCAATCAATAACTAATTATAAGTAATTCTACATTGCTACGAGTGCTGTTTTGGATCATAAGGCTGGTCCATGAAAATATACTGAATTACTTAATGGAAGAAAAGTCCACTGCAAAAGTGGACGTTGTCTGGTAAATCTTGGCAATGCCTCCTAACTTTTCAGCCACTCACTGCTCTACAGATGGTCACAGGACAATGGTAGCTGTCGAGTCTCTTATTTACATGCCAGGCTAGTAGGCGCATCATCTTCAGTTAACTTTAAATTAATTTTATGAAGCTGCACAGGCATTTTCTCCGTCAACACCAGGTTTCTCCTGAGACATTATAAGTCCTTTACAAGTCCCCAGACTTTACAAGGAGGGATTTAATACTTACGAGGTTCCTGACTGCAGAAATGGAATGCGAACCCCGTCCACCACCACAATATTCTTCACCCCATTTTTAGCCAAGGTTTTTTTAGTCTTGGGCTGAGCTGTGGAAAGAGAATGATAAATGACTACTGATTGAGACAACGCAGAGCAAGGGGGAACTCTGGGCACTTCAGAGACTGCTGGCTTCTAGTTCCCACCATCCCTGACCACTGGCCATGCCTGCTGGGACTGATGGAAGCCCAATCCAACAAGACCTGGAGGGTCATTAGTTCTCCATCCCTGGTTTAAGTCAAAACCTGAGTTTAATTCCCCATCACAGTCACCATTCAGTCTGAGAAGCATTCAAGAGTGTGTGTTCAGCTATGCCCAATCTATTGGCAAAACATACTCCTGAAACAACATACACAAAGTTACATGAACACTGAAAAGTGCTAATCCTTATAACCTACTCCCAAATGTTGAAAAGTTGATGGAACTGAGTATAAAGAAAGAAATAACTTTTACGGACAAGTTTGCTAACTTAACAATAAATGGCCTATTAGATATTAGGGCAATCTTGAAATTTGTCTAGAAACTCATCATTAATGACAAATAGCACAGCACTTGGATCCCCAAACAGCAAATGCAATTTAAAGACAGACAAACAGGGACACCCAGTTTCCATTGCGTAAAGAGGGTCTCACTTCACAAGGCGACGTTCTGAACCAGAACACCAGCTTTTGTGAATTCTGCACAGGTATGATTTGCAGTGAGCACAAAATGTTTGCAGAAACAAGACAAAATCAAAGTCCAAAGTGCATCTCGGGTGTAGGTAGTGCATGCCTAACCCACTTCAGTGGAAGAAGACACTAAGTAAAGAGACTTGGAGACCTTGTTGTAAAGAGGAGCCAAGGTTATCTTATTGAAAGCCTTGAGACTCTCTTCCCAAGAACCTGCAATCAGTCTCATTAAACTGTTATTCCAGTTTGACCACTCCCTTACAAGATTCCTGTACATCACTGGGAGTGCCAGCCTGAGATCACAGAGAGTTGCAACTAGATCCCTAACAATTTTGTAATAATGCAAAAGGCAAAACAAGAAACTATTGCTGGAGCTAGAAAGGATTTCTCTCTCAGTTTGTTGCTGTTGTTTTAAGAAGACAAATCAGAATCAGCTGAGAGCTGCAATGCACTTACAGTGGTGCCTCGCTAGACGAAATTAATCCGTTCCGCGATTCTCTTCGTCTAGCGGTTTTTTCGTCTTGCGAAGCAAGCCCATTGACAGCTTAGCGGATTAGTGCTAGAGCTGTCAAGCAGCTTCCAGCGATTAGCTGTTAAGCGGCTTATCAGCGGAACAGCTGATAAGCGGCTTAGCGGCTTAGGAAAAGGGCAAAAAAAACCCGCCGGGGGATGCAAGATTTTTTCGTCTTGTGAAGCAACCCCATAGGGAAATTCGTTTTGCGAAGCGCCTCCAAAACGGAAAAACCCTTTCGTCTAGCGGGTTTTTCGACTTGCGAGGCGTTCGTCTTGCGGGGCACCACTGTACTTGAAATCAACCAGTGGGATTTATTTCAAAGTTTGACAGGGGATCTGTATGATCCTAAGCCTCCAACACACTACCAAGCTAGTTGCAAGACTACACCAGCCCTGGAGTTGATGTACTTTATTCCCCAACCACTGCCTGCCATCCGTGGGTGGGAATTAAAAAACAAACCCCAGACCACAGCAGGAAAAGAGGAAAATGTCCCTTCTTCCCACCTTCTGCTCTGGCCAGCATGAGCTGGCAGGGCTTACAAAGGGCAATTTCTCCAATAGAGCATCTTCTCCACCCCACCTCCACCTTAGGATTGCTCTACTGGTGATGTTATTGGTTTACCTGCTGTCTGTAGCTGGGGCGAACAGCTGAGGGATCTTACAGCTGGAAGAAAAGCAAAACAAAATCCAAGTAAGGAACAAAGCAACAGCACCAGAGATTATCTCAATTACCAAAGCTCAAAGAGACTCTAATGTTTAGGATGAACAGCGGCAGGAATATTACGCTGCAGCTTTTCTTTGGACTCAATTTGGATGACAGTGCTTTCAAGTTCAGATCACTTCCAAATGTGCAACTGGCCTATTGTGCAATTGATTGTCATGGTTTATAGACAGAGCAATCTGGCACAGATGTTCAGATGATGAGGCATTAAAACAAAAGGAATCATTTAGGCAGGGCCACTGGCATCCTAGTTTAGTTATAGTGCAAGTTTTCTATGGCAGATCGTGCCCAAAGCAGCTTGAAATAAACATGAAGGATAAAAACAGAGCGACATATTTAGACACAATTACAAGACGCTGCAAAAGCTTCAAATAAGATACCGTATTTTTCGCCCCATAGGACGCACCGGCCCATAAGGCGCACCTAGTTTTTTTTTGGGGGGGGGGGAAATTATCTTTCCCCCAGGTACGGGGCTGGGGCGAAGGAAGCCCGAGCTTCCCCCAACCCCAGCCACCAGAACAGGCAGCTCTCTGCAATCCGTGGGAGCCCAGCGTCGGGCTCCCACGGCTTGTGGAGAGCTGCGTGAAGTTTGAAGCCTGGGCACGCTGAGGTCAGCGCGCCCAGGCTTCGGCATGCAGGCATCTCTCCGCAAGCCGTGGGAGCCCAGCGCCGGGCTCCCACCGCTTGCGGAGAGCTGCGCGAAGCCTGGAGAGCGAGAGGGGTCGGTCCGCACCGACCCCTCTCGCTCTCCAGGCTTCAGTGAAAGCCTGTCTTCGCCCCATAGGACACACACACATTTCCCCTTCATTTTTGGAGGGTAAAAAGTGTGTCCTATAGGGCGAAAAATACGGTAAATGATTTATACTGTCAATGTTACAGTTAGTTACAACCCACTATGACTAATTTTTTAATATTTGTACAAATTTGGCGCCTAACCAGAAGCAGCTGAACTTACCTAATCGAGCAGCCCATGGTGAGATAGCAGGAAGTGTTCTGGCAGAGCAGGTCAGCATGGATGTCATTTTGGAATCTGAAATGGGGGGGCGAGGAGGGTTAGACAGCCAGTGATTTATCTTGCTTGGCTTGTTAGCAACATTCATGTTGGTCAGCCAATTCAGCTCACATGCCCGGTCCAGGAAAGTCAAGGTCATTACTCCCCCCCACCCTACCTGCTTTCCAAAGCCACTGCCAAGTCTTCGGACAGATCACTGGGCAAGCAGAAACCACAACCTGAGACACAATGATGTGGTTGTTTCTCTATAGTGCAAAGATGCAACACAGATTAAATGACTGCAGATTCCCCCAGCATTTTATGGAAACTTTTTGCAGCAATGTTGCCCAAGGGGCAAAGTAGCCCGACGTCTTTGGTAAAACCAGAGAGTTTGCAGTCCCAGTAAACAGAGTTTGCTACATTTGTGCCTCTGCCTTTGTTTTAAATCTCTGCCTGAACGGGCACTTAGCATGTTTAAGAAATGTCAAAGGATAGCTTTACACATCAGGTTAAGACTGTAAAGAGCCTGTGTTGTTTAACACTGTGCTCAAAGCATTCTCTCTCCATTCCAAGACAAGAAATTCAGCTTTATTAAAAGTCAAATACCTCAACAAAGAATTCTTACAAGTGTTCGGCTCATAATCATGTTGCTCAACCCATTCATTTCCCTAATCTTTCATTCCAGGAACCAACCTCCCCAGCTCCATGTTACAATCAAGTTAGCCTTTAGAGGCGGGGGGGGGGGGGAGGTCAGTTTTTTGGGAGACCAGCATGGCTCCTATTTAGGAAGCATATGAAGCATATGCTGTACTGAAGCATTTAGGGGCCTGTTTTCACTAAGGCTAATATTGGTCCACAATATTACATCCGATATTAAAAGTTTTACAAAGGAACAAGTTCCTCTCAATGCTGCACCAAGCTCCCTCCTTGCAGGTGGGTCCAAACCCTAAAATGTTTCTGGGGCCACACCATCCCTCCGAACCAAATCCCACCCCACACTAGGTAATACCTAAACCTAGTCCACCCCATTAAGGTTTTTGGGAAGGGGCTATAGCTTAGCGGTAGAGCATATTCTTTGCATGGCTTAATCCGCAACATTTATAGGTAGAACTGGGAAAGAATGGAGACTCTGGAGAGACACTGTCAGTGAACAGAGAACTAGATGATCCAGCTATCTTTCTCAGCATAAGGCAGCTGCCTGTGTGCCAGCATAATATTAACAAAATGAACAGCTTCTTCTTGGCCTCCAGCCTTAGCTGTCAACGTTTCCCCTTTTTTAAGGGAAATTCCCTTATTCCAAATAGGATTCCTCGCCAGAAAAGGGAAAAGTTGACAGCTATGCCTCCAGCATCTGCCATCAGCAGAAAGCCCTCCCTTGCTCTCCATAAGAGCCACAGTATCCATCAAGTTTCAAAACTGGCAAATATACTACTTGTAAAGAAAATATGCAACCACACAGCACACCACAAGCCCAGGTAGTTTCATAACATGTGAGGCTGGAGCAGTGTAGAGACTGGACTACAAATTACAAAATTACAAATTACAAAATCCCTGGTCTGAATTTCATGCCCGCCATGAGGCCGTAGTTAAGTCAACCACTCCCTCTCCTAAGAGTATAACATGGTGAAAACAACAATTGCTACCTCACAAGGCTGTTGTAAGTATGACAATAGGACTGTGTACATTAAGCACTTTGAATGTTCTAAAGAGGCTATGAAGTATTCTACATTGTAGTAATAATGGGACACTCTCTGTCCTTTCCTCGTTGTCATAGTTTGTAATAATAATAATTTTTACTATTTATACCCCGCCCACCTGGCAGGGGTTCCACTTTCCTCAGCCACTCTGGGTGGCTTCCAGCACATAAAAAATAGAATAAAGGATCATACATTTCAAAATTCCTGATACAGGGCTGCCTTCAGAAGTCTTTGGAAAGTTGTGTATCTCTTTGACATCTGCTGGGAGGGCTTTCCACAGGGCGGGCGCCACTACTGAGAAGGCCCTCTGCCTGGTTCCCTGTAACCTCACTTCTCACAGGGAGGGAACTGTCAGAAAGCCCTCGGAGCTGGACCTCAGTTTGCGGGCTGAGCGATGGGGGTGGAGACACCCCTTCAGGTACACTGGACCGAGGCTGCTTAGGGCTTTAAAGGTCAGCACCAACACTTCAAATTGTGCTCGGAAATGTACTGGGAGCCAATGCAGGTCTTTCAAGACTGGTGTAGTGGAAGCTTTTAAGGAGCCAGGGCAGGGTTTTGTCAACCAGAATATAAACACTGGAAAAAAGGAGGATAAAGGCTGCTATCAAGGCATGCCTCTGGTATCCCCAGTCAGCAGATGGCTACTGGCCACAGGCCCTGCTTGTGGGCTTACCATGAGGGAACCTCTCCGGCCCCTGCAAGAACAAGAAGCTGGCCTAGATGGGCCCCCAGGACTGGCCTGATCCAGCTGCAGGGGCTCTTCTTAGGGCCTCAATTCTGATGCCAGGAGCATAGCTGTCAACTTTCAGATTTGAAAATAAGGGATCAGCATCCTCGAAAATAAGGGATCAGCAACCTCACCTGTCCCGGGGACAGTCTACGGGATATCTAACAATCTGGGATAGCAGCGGGAAACGGCACTGGAATAAGGGAATTTCCCGCAAAAAAAGGGAAGGTTGACAGCTATGGCCAGGAGTTTTTGTACTGTTGTACCAGAACTGCGCTGACTGAGCTCACTTCCCTTCCATACAAAACCCCCCACCCCACTTTCTTCAGCCCAACAACACAGGTTATGGTTGTGTCAGTCATGTGACTCTCGCCCCTGGTAATCCCTCGGGAGCCATAAATCCTCCCCGATCCCCTTGATCTCATCCCGCCTTTCATTCCAAAGGAGCTCCAGGGCCCGAACACGGCTCTCCCCCCCCCCCAGCCCTGTGAGGTGTCCTGGAGCTGTAGAGTCGCAAGGGGCACCCAGGGGTCATCTAGTCTAACCCCCTTCGGTGCAATGCATGGGGCTGAAGCTAAGAGAAGCAGAGGGCGGCTCAATGTCACCCCCCAGAGAGCGGCCTCGAGGCCTGGTCCCCCTCCTCCCCCCCATCAAAACCAAGGCCCTCAATCCATGGCTCTAACCATTGGGTCACACAGCCGCCCCCCACCGCCTCCCAACCCCTGTCAGGGCTCGAACCCGGCGCCCCGCGGGGCTCGGAGAGCGAGGGGGACAACCGGCGACCCTTCTCCTCCTCCTCCTCACCTGACGCGGCCGGCAGCCTCCTTCGCCCCTCCGACTCTCTCCCTCAGGCGACGCCACTCCCCCTCCGAGCGCGCCTCGGCCAGGAAAGCCCCCTCCGGCCTCCGCCGTCGCCCCTGGGGCTGCCCTAGCGCCGCCTGACGCCGCGCGACGCTTCCCCCGGCCCATTCTGAGGAGGAAAAAAACCCGCGAGGAAAGGGCGAAGCGCACCTTCGCGGGAGGCAAATATCCACGTGGAGAGGAGGGCCGGGGGCGGCCGCGAGGGGGGCGTTTTCCAGCAGGCATCGCCGCGGACACCCCTTGACGTAGTCAAGAAGCGCCGGGGCGTCGCGGGAGGCCCCTCCCCGCCCCCTGGGCCAGGGCCGCCCTCCGTCCTCGCGCCCGCCCGCCCGCCTCGCTCGCTCTCGCTCGACCTCCGCGCTCGGCCAAGATGGCGGCTGCTGTCCGGGCCATCGGGAGCCTCACGCGCTTCACGCCCGCCCTCAAGTACTGCCGGGCCCGGGGCTGCCGCTCAGGTGAGGCGGGGAGGGGAGGAGAAGGGGGCGCCCGGGCCTCGTCTCCCGGGGGGGGGGAGGAAGGGGACCCCCCTGGGCCCCGCTCCCCCCTCCGGACCCCGTTCTCGGCCCCTGCTGAGAGGAAGGGGGTCCCCTGAAGGTCATCTGCACCCCCCCAGCCCTTCCCCCTCCTCTTCCCTTCCAGGGCCAGAGCTGCCACCATCCATCCCCCTTTCTAAGGGAAATCCCCTTATTCCGAATAGGGTTCCTCGCAAGAAAAGGGCAAAGTTGACAGCTATGATTGTGGCCTCTTTATTCTTTTAAGAGGGATTCAAGGGAACTTACCAGGAACTGAGACAGACTGAATTGTGTAATAGTGAGAGCCTGCAGCCAGCTATCTGCTGTGCATGTAAAAAGGGGAATGTAAACTCTGCTCAGTAATGCAATTTAGGAAAGATATTAATAAAGAATATGTCCTCTCCTGCCACCCTGAACACCCCCACATTGGGGTCTGTCCCCACCCTAGAATCTTATGATGCTATCCCAGGGCATAGCTGTCAACGTTTACCTTTTTTAAAGGGAAATTCACTTATTCCGAATAGGATTCCTCGCAAGAAAAGGGGAAAGTTGACAGCTAGGCCTTCCACCCTCTTCCCTCCACCCTCCACCCCCGGAGCCCTGCCTGGGCTCCTCTCTTCCGCAACCACTTGCCGCCCAAAGGTGTCTCTAGCTGCCCTTTCCTGCTCTTTCCCCCCTTGTGCCTCCCCCAATGGAATCCTTAAAAAAATATATTATTAAAGATTTTGTTGATTTACAAAAGTATGTGCAATGTCTCCCCCCCCCCAATGTAACATTTTTACAAATCATTTTCATTTGTTGAGACATTAGGAAGGAAAGAGGGGGAGGGGGAAAGATGGGTGGGGGTGGAGTCGGGCGATGTTTCTGTTTCACTTACTATATGTAGGGTTTAGTATCAGCGTTGCTTGTGCAGGTTCTTTGCTGTTCGCTTGTGTTCCTTTGGTGGTGAGAGAGGTTGGGGTTGGCCTGGGGTGTGGCTGTTCATTTGTGGTTCGCTGTGGTGGTCTTTGTTTTCACGTGTGAGTGGGGTGGGTGGGTGTTTTGGATCAGGTTAGCCATATTGATTCGTATGCTGTTGGTGGATTTTTGTCATTGTCTTGTTGGGCTGTGTATGTGATAAAGGGGAGCCATACTGGGGTGAATGTGTCTTCTTCTATTTGTCCCCGTGTCAGTTTCAGCTTATTGGTTAATTTTCCTAGTAGGGCTGTTTCCCATACTATTTGGTACCATTGGTCCATGCTTACTCCCCCCCAATGGAATCCTAGAACGGTAGAGTTGGAAGGGACCCCCCTCAAAGGACATCTGGTCCAACCCACCCACCCCTGTGATGGGTCAGTGTACCTGGCTGCTAACCAGAAGGTTGCTGGTTCTAGCCCACCAGGATGCCTGGCTTGCAGGGGGTTGGACTAGATGACCCTCGAGGTCCCCTTCTAACTCGGCAATTCTGTGAATGCAGGAATCTCAGATAAAGCATCCCTGACAGATGGCCACCCAACCTCTGCTTTAAAACCTCCAAGGAAAGAGAGTCCTCCGCTTTTCAAGGTAGACCATTCCAATGTCAAAACAGCTCTGATTGTCAGAAGGTTCTTCCTAAGGTTTAGTTGGAATCTCCTTTCTTGCAACTGGAATCTGTGGGTTTGAGTCTACCCTCCGGAGCAGGAGAAAGCAAGCTTGCTCTCATCTTCCATGGAACAGCCCCTGAGATATTTGGAGATGGCTATTCTATATCTCAGTCTCCTCTTTTGTTTGTTTTATAAAAGTTATACACCACTTGATTGTAAAAAACGAAACTCAGAGTGGTTTACAAAAAGATAAAACGGTAAAATCAAGGAAAATATTACATCCCAGCTTTAAAAACTATGAGAGCTAGAATACTAAAACAGATTAGGATTATCTCAACTTTCTAAGCATCTGGATAGGCTTGCCAAAAAGAGTACAGTGAGGGTGTCTGCTTGATCTCAATGGGCAGGGAGTTCCAAAGTGCAGGCGCTGCTACTCTCGACAATCAAGTTCTTCCAGATATGGAATGGGTATTATTTGGTGCATGTAGTGATGCCAATTCTGCTGATTGAAGTGGCTGAGTGGGCACGTGTGAGTTAAGGTGATATTGTAGGTAAACTGGTCCCAAGTCAGTGGTTATCAAATGTCCCTCAGTGGAGTCCTCCAGAAAAGCCTCAGTGTTTAAACTGATCAGTTTAAACTGATCAGAGGTGGTGAGCCTGTCAGCTGTGGGCACCCAAATGTGGTGCTGAGCTGAGAGATTGAAACCTCTCAGCTCAGCACCGTGATGTGGTGACTGACTTTGCATATGTGCATGAGAGTGACAATTGGCCATTGGATGATTGAGCAACCCTTAAGTAGTAATAATAATAATTTATTATTTATACCCCGCCCATCTGGTTTTAAGTATGTCCTGTGGGTCAAAATCCTTAGCTTCTCCCATTCTAAAGAATTTGGGGACTCAGAGGGAACTGGGAGACCCTGAATTCATGCTACCGCTGCAGGATTATGGGACATGTAGAAGTGCCTCACTGTTGTATCAAACTTGAGTGCATTCTGGTCCAGCATCCTGTTTCTAATAACAGCCAGCCAGATACTTTTGGGAAGCTCATAAGCAGGGTTTGAAGGCTGCAGACCTTCCTGGCTGAATATCCCCATAAACCGAAAGGTTTACCTGGTGTTTCTGCTTAGCTGTCACAGCTAATAGCTGTCGGTAGGTCTTTTACCAATAGCTGCTGGTAGGTCTTTTACCAATGGATTTATGTAATCCCCTTTTAAAGCCATTCAAGAAACTCTACTATTCTGGGACCGGCAGTAAGGAATCATGTAGCTGGATCGGACAAAGCAGGTATATAATCCAGCTTTCCGTACCCAGCTGTGATCAGCCAGATTCTGCTGGAGAAAAGCATGAAGACAACAACTTCCTTTTCTGCCAGTCGAGTAGCCGATCCTTGGAACTGCACTTCCTCTTGACAAAAAAGATTAAATTCAGTTACAGCAGAGTGCTTTAGGATTGCTTGTTCTGGGAAAATGAAATTGACAGTATTTGCCTTGCATCAGAAAAACAGCATAGTGGGTGCCTGTCTAGGCTTCCTGGAGAGATCATTTCATCACTGAGACACCTCCATGTGTCCTTCAAAAGTGGTCTTAATTGTATGGGCAGAGTCAGCTAGCTTCCTTTCTAAATTTCATCCTTTTGTTATCTGAACATGCTGGGCATCTTCCAGGCCTTGGTTAACTGCAAATCGAAGGACATTTTTTAATCCTGTTAAATGTGTGCAGTCTCCCAGGTTTCCTCTGTACCCAGGCCTGTCTGTTTTTTTGTTGCAGTTGGATTTAAAGCCATCTCTTCCTAAAGTGCAACTTAAAAACAACAACTCTGTACTTCTGCAGAGTTTCTTCTAAATGGCAGTACAGTCGTACCTTGCATCTCGAACGACTTGCAAGATGAACGCCACAAATCTGGAAGTGATTGTTATGGTTTGCGAATGTTCTTTGGAACCTGAACATCCGTCACAGCTTCTGATTGGCTGCAGGAGGTTCCTGCAGCCAATCGGAAGCCACATCTTGGTTTCTGGACTGTTTTGGAAGTTGAATGAACTTCCGGAATGGATTCCGTTCACCTTCCAAGGTACCACTGTACAAGAAATATTTGGTGCTGCATGGGGAAGGCCCTTGATCTCCAGAGTTTGTATTTCGGGGAAAGGGAAGTTTCTGGAAAACAAGGTGGAGAGAAGGGTTGATGTAGTCATACCGAACGCTGTGTTGCAACATAACATTTGGCGATTGCCATGAAATGGCCTGCCTCTGGTCTGGAGCCTCTTCGTTCATTGTCAGGTTGCTACAAGCTCAGAAGCTGCTCTGGGCTTGAGCTGAATGGGATTTGCTCCTATGAGATGACTGATCCTCTTTCCTGCTATCTCGCATGTTTATAAGCAGCCAGAGAAGCAGTAAGCATTAGGAACCCTAAAAACAGTACAGTGGTGCCCCGCAAGACGAACGCCTCGCAAGACGGAAAACCCGCTAGACGAAAGGGTTTTCCGTTTTGGAGGCGCTTCGCAAAACGAATTTCCCTATGGGCTTGCTTCGCAAGACGAAAATGTCTTGTGAGTTCCTGCGGGTTTTTTCCCTTTCCCCCCCTTTTTCTAAGCCGCTAAGCTGCTTATCAGCTGATCCGCTGATAAGCCACTTAACAGCTGATCACTAAAAGCCGCTAAACCTAAGCTGTCAATGGGCTTGCTTCGCAAGACAAAAAAACGCTATACAAAGAGTCTCACGGAACAGATTAATTTCGTCTTGCGAGGCACCACTGTATAAGGCTTCTTTGTAGCAAAAAGGCACCATCTTGACACGTCTGTATTGTGTGACAGAGAAGGTCAGATTTTAAAATATTTGCTTTCAAGGTGGCAAGGGGGGCACTTACCACTATTGGGCCTGCCTAAAGGCTCATCCCTCCTGCCAACCTAGCAGTTCGAAAGCACATCAAAGTGCAAGTAGATAAATAGGTACCACTCTGGCAGGAAGGTAAACGGCGTTTCCGTGCGCTGCTCTGGTTCGCCAGAAGCGGCTTAGTCATGCTGGCCTCATGACCCGGAAGCTGTACGCCGGCTCCCTCGGCCAATAAAGCGAAATGAGCGCCGCAACCCCAGAATCGGTCACAACTGGACCTAATGGTCAGGAGTCCCTTTACCTTTAAAGGCTCACCCACACTGCTGCTTGACCTGTATTTTGACCATATTGTGTCCTGAAAAGTTCCCCAGGGTCCGACAGCTTTTCTCAATGTTCCCAGCTCTGCCTTACGGAAATTTGAAATTGCTTGCTGATCTGTTAACCAAAATCTCTCTTTGGGTTTTCTGTGTATCTGCGAAGATCCACTTCAGTGGGCAAGACTGGGTTTTCTCAAAAACAAAGAGGAAAGTTTTTGGACCCTGGGGGAATTAATCTGCACAGAAAATATGATTAAATATTATCGAAATTTGGGTGGAGCAAAAGTGTGGATGAGACCTTTGCTTGGTTTTTGTGATGTTGCTCGAGCGTCTGGGCAAGAAAGGGGCAGGTCTTTCACATCCCAATGAGCATTTGTGAGCCGTGCATTTTCATTTGCACAGAATATGTGAAACATAACTCTGGCGTCTTTCTGAGCTGGCTCTGCTCAAGATAGCAGGAGCCCTCCAGCTCCCCCAGAAGAGACTCGCTGGCAATTTCATCAGGTGCTGTGTCCAACCTCCAAAGTGCCGGCATTTATGGCCACGGCAGGATGTAGGTGAAAGGTCCTTTCCTTTCCACTCTGGAAATGTGGAGCAAAGGACATGGCGCACCTCCAGCTTTGGGGCTGGGTCACGTGACCGGCTTGCGCAAGGCAGCATATTTGGCCTCTGATGCGGTGGCTCCCCCTCCCCTCGGGTGGACTTGGGACCCTCTGGAAGGGGCTGCCGTGTCTTGTTAACACAATGGATAGATCAGATCAAGTTTCAGAGTTTCACTTAATAATTAGCAACGCTCAGACTTCCAGGTGTATGTTGGGAAGCCATGCTTGGAAAAGGCACATAGCAAACACCGGGAAACGCCAAGCGTGCCATGCTGGCTTGTGTAAAAATGTGCAAAGCGATGTTGAGTTTTCAAGTCCTTTAAACCAGGGTGGGTAAAAATCCATTGGGTTTTTCTGATTAAGTTACATTATAGTCCAAAGGCTATTCATCAGGAAATTAGGGTTTGTTTTAAGTTTTTCACCTGTGCCAAAACTCAGTCTAAGTTTTTTTTTAAAAAAAACAATAAAAACTTTAACAGCATCAGTTAACAAACATGGATACATATGCTATAATGTTACTGTTTTAGTTAAATGAATTGTTTAAATTGTTATTAAGGAAATGATTATTTTTCTCCTTCCAATAAAGTACAGCAGAAAAGTTGTCCAAATATAAACAATAATTTCATAATTATCTGTCGATATGTTTCTAATGGTATAACCAAATCAGTAATTTTTGATATAACTGTAAAAGCTACTCTGAAAATTTATTATTCCAGAAATGAAACCTTCATCTGGTTGTAAATATTAAGATGATACCAGCAAGAATGAGTCTTTTTGTAAAAAAACACGATTTAAATCAAGTCTTATTGACCAGTGATTTAAATCGATTTGATTTAAATCAAATCCACCCTGCTTTCAACTGAGCCTCATCACTCAAAAAGAGACTCTGCTTTAAGGCACCAGCAGGGATGGCAAATGTTCTGATTTATTTGAAGTTCCAAAGTAACTCCTGAAATCTCTCTCTGTCTCAGGTTACGCCTGCCGAAACCTCAGCACGTCCTCCCCTGTTAAGTGTAAGTCAGTTCTTGGGTCTGGTGGGGGTTGATGGCGATGACAGGGGTTCTGCCCTGGTTGAAAGAAATCTGGCAGAGGCAAATTAGCTGGGGGACGGTGTTTCAGGTTGCCTTTTTCACCCTTGTAGTAATAACAAGGAGACCATAGTGACTTCAGTGTAGTGGGGGTGGGGTGGGGAACCTTTTTGCCTCCAGGATCAACCTTGCAGGCCTTTTTTAAAAAATCATTTTTATTGATTTTCCAATTAAAAACAGCCAATCAACATATCCGCATCATAATCCAATTAAAAACAATAAACTAAAATTTAAAAAAAGACCAAATTGTAGTCCAAATTGTAATTATTAATTTTTCCAGGCTCCCCATAGTCTGGACCTCTGAAGCTATCTCCAGATCTTCATTCCTGCCTCTTCTCAATGTTTTCATATTTTCCGCCTTCTGATTCTCAGTCATGTCAAAAATCAAATGTCCTTTCATCCATCGAATACAACCTTGCAGGCCTAATTTGACAGGTGGATGGGGCCACCCACATGTCCTCACACAACACTGTTGTGATGTCACATGATTGACAGGTGGGTGCAGCCCCCCACCTCTCAAAATCCCCTCCATTGCCTTGCAAAGCACCCTTTGGAGCAATTGCCACCTCTCCTATCTCAAACAGCGCTTGGCTCTGCTTCTCCATTAAGTGGGTTTGTGCCAGCAGTGGCCCACGGTGATCTTTCCCTCTTCTGTCTCTCTGGGGAGCTGGGTGGTGGCAGCGGCAGTGAGCTCCAAAGGAGGTGATAACCAAAGAGGCTGGCACCCAGATGTGCCCATGAGCCTAAAATGGTTGGTGGCCCCTGTCCTAACTTTTGCTGAAGTCCTGCATGGAGAAATAATAAATATAGAATCATAGAATCTTAGAGTAGGATGGGACCCCGAGTCCAACCCCCTGCAATACAGGACTCTCAACTAAAGCATCCAAGACAGATGGCCATCCAACCTCTGCTTAAAAACCTCCAAGGAAGGAGAGTCCATCCCCTCCCAAGGGAGTCCGTTCCACTGCCAAACAGCTCTTACAGTCAGAAAGTTTTTTCGAAAGTTTAGTCGGAATCTCCTTTCTTGCAACTTGAAGCCAGTGTTTCAAGGAGAAAACAAGTGTTCCATCCTCTATGGGACAGTCCTTGAGATATTTGAAGATGGCTCTCATATCTCCTCTCAGTCTCCTCTTTTCCAGGCTAAACATACCCAGCTCCTTCAAGAGCTCCTCACAAGGCTTGGTTTGCAGACCCTTGATCACCTTGGTTGCCCTCTTCTGCACACCTTCCAGCTTGTCAACATCTTAAATTGTGGTGCCCATAATTGGACACAGTATTCCAAGTGTGGTCTGACCAAGGCAGAATAGGGTGGGATTATTCCTCCATTTGACCTGGACACTAGATGCAGCCTAGAATAGCATTAGCTTTTTTTGCTGCTGCATCACACGGTTGACTCATGCTCAGCTTGTGGTCCACCAAGACCCCTAGATCAGCCTTCCTCAACCTGTGGGCCCCCAAATGTTGTTGAACTACAACTCCCATCACCCCTATCTAGCAAGGCCAGAACTCAGGGATGATGGGAGTTGTAGTCCAACAACATCTGGGGCCTCACAGATTGAGAACCACTGCCCTAGATCCTTTTCACATGTACTGCTAGTAGGTCAGCTTCCCCCCCCCCCATCCTATATTTGTGCATCTGGTTCTTCCTAAGTGCAGAACCTGACATTTGCCCCTATTGAAATGTCCCTATAAATCTCTCTTTTTCCTCCGCTCCAGCAAGAAGCCATGTTAACTATGACATCAAAGGAGATGTTGCTGTCGTGCGCTTTAACTCTCCAAATTCCAAGGTAGGTGCTCCTGTCGCTTCCCTGTGGGCTCAAGCGGTTTAAACTGCGCAGAGAGGTTTAAAGGGGTGCCTGGGAGTCGTGGAGATAGAAAGGAGGGAGATGGTATGCCAGACCTAATAGAAGGGTGTGCTGCCGGCCGCTTACGAGTACATTTCAAAGCTTCAAGACATTTGGCATGCCACCGCCTTCCCAATGCTGTTCCATGTTGGCGAGGACAAGCAAGGGCCGTTCTCCTTCCAGAGTGGGAGCTTGCCCTTTGCCCGCCTCAGCTTCAGCGTGCCTGTTCATTTCCCCCAGGTCAACACTCTCTCCAGGCAGCTGCAAGACGACTTTTCCGCCGTAATGAACGAAATCTGGGCCAACGAGGCCGTCAGTAGCGCTGTCCTGATCTCGTCAAAACCCGGCTGCTTCATTGCTGGCGCAGACATCAAGTAAGTTCCACCAGGGCGGGAAGAGGGGTCCTGTTGGGTGGGAAAAGGGGCAAACTGGTCGTGTGCTTTGGGGCAGCCTTTGCCCGCTTGGTGCCCTCCAGATGTGCTGGGCTCCCATCAGCCACAGCCTCCCCTAATGGGAGCTGTGGTCCAGAACATTGGAGGTGCACCAAGCGGGCAAAGGCTGCTTTGGAAAATGGCTTTAAAATCTTTTCGGGTCTGTGGGCACATTTGCCAATGGGGCTGGCTGTTGTGGACACCACACACACACACACACACACACACACACACACACACACTGCAACCTGTTCTGCTGGCTTTCAAACCTCATTTCGGTGGAGGGGACTCTGCGGGTGTTGAGTTGTGGAAGTCAGTTGGTAGTTCACCACACCGCAACCTGTGTGTAAGCGGAGGCCCAGCAGAGGCCTCAGAGATTTCCTATTCCCAGCAGCTTCTTCCAGAGTTCCCGGTTAAGGAAAAGCTCCTCTCCCATACAGTAACACAGTGTTTATTGCTAACACTGTCACCACCCTAGTTGACGCTGCTGTGCCTAACCCACAGCCTCTCCCCCTGACTCTTGCAGATTCAGAGTCAGACCCCCAACAGCAAACAGGACATGAAAGACAAGACAAGCAACAGGACATAATGAAAGAAATGCACTACCTTCTTGGTAGTGGCGCCCACCTTGTAGAACACCTTTCCTTCAGATGTGAAGGAAATAAGCAGCTAGCCTATCTTTAAAAGACATCTGAAGGCAGCCCTGTTGAGGGAAGTTTTTAATATTTAATGCTGTTTTGTTTTTAAAACTTGATTGGTAGCTGCCCAGAGCGGTTGGGGAAACTCAGCCAGATGGGCGGGGTATAAATAATAAATTACCATATTTTTCGCTCTGTAGGACACACCCAACCATAAGACGCACCTTGTTTTAGAGGGGAAGAACAAGAAAAAAAAACTCCCCCTCTCTGCTCAGCGCCCCTTCAGTGAAGCGGCAGGAGAAACGGAGCCCCTTCCATTTCTTCTCCCGCTTGGCTGAAGGGGCACTGCGCAGCTCTCCCTCACTGCTGAAGCCAGGAGAGTCTTGCTCTCCCGGCTTCAGCGAAAGGAACCCGAAGCCTTCAGAGCGCAGCGCAAGTTCCCGCTGCGCTCCAGAGGCTTCAGGTGGCTATCCCTGAAGCCTGGAGAGCGAGAGGGGTTGGTGCGCATCGACCCCTCTCGCTCTCCAGGCTTCAGCGAAAGCAACGCAAAGCCTCCGGAGCGCAGTGGGAGTGCTCCCTCTGCGCTTCGGAGGCTTCGCGTTGCTATCGCTGAAGCCAAGGAGCCTGCATTCGCTCCATAGGACGCACACACATTTCCCCTTAATTTTTCGAGGGGGAAAAGTGCGTCCTATGGAGTGAAAAATACAGTATTATTATTATATTATTATCCCCGCCTGCCACTGCTTCAGATTGGAGCAGCTGCTGCCCTTGCCGTAGTTGGCTGGTGAAGGGTGCCTGTTTTGCAGAGCCTTGGTAACACAGAGGCCTATTTGGGACCCAGAGCAGTAGCTCCCGCCTCTCTTCTTGCTTACTAGCTGGTGGCAGGTAGTCCTGAGGTAGCTCTCTCTTCACAAGTGAGATGTTAGGACCCTGCAGGAATGAAAGCTGACTCTTGGGGAAATACCTCCAGAAAGGAAGTCCCCTGAGAGCTTGGGCCAGTTCACACTGTTAAAGTTTGTGGGTCGTAAATCCTTTGACCCAGGGAGTCTGCTGCAACGGCACTGCAATAAATTTGATTTATTTCCACTCTGACAAACTTCAGTGGCACCCACACACTTCCACTCGCGTGCTGCCACTCTTCTCAGTTGTCAGACGTTAGCAGAGTTCACACGCAGCGTAAAATCGCTTTGTGTCTGCGTGGTGTCTTCAATAACTCGAAACCAGTGCTTCTATCACGGAAAAGAAAAACCTACCGAGTCTAGCTGCATGCTTGCAGCTTTCTGCCTCTAACAAAACGAAACTACCTTGCTCACATTCTCAGACAGACTGATCTCTGCAGCCCCCAGAGAGCATAGATCATAGGAAAATGCCCGGATCATGTGGGCAGTGCACCCACTTAATAAGAACGCTTCCTGGAGTGTTAACTCTTAACTGTCCAGAACCACAACACACACATACACTCCCTCACATGCCCCAGGGTTTTGGTCAGCAGATCTGTGTTGCAGCAGAGAGGCTGATAAAGCAAGGAGACGGTTGCGCCCAGTTGCAGCACACACCTGCTTCCCTAGCAGCAGTCACACAGAGTTGGGCGAAGGAGGAGCCCTGTGACACTGGGCAGGCAGCTTGAATTGCTTCTCTGCAGAGGTAGGATGACTTTGTAAGTGGGCAGCGGTGCGCCTCGTTCACAGCCACGAAACTCTCTCTTTGTCCCGCCCATAGCATGATTGAGGCCTGCCAGTCCAGCCAAGAAATAACTCTACTTTCTCAGGAAGGACAGAAGATGCTGGAGAAGCTGGAGAAATCGCCCAAGCCCATCGTTGCTGCTATCAGCGGGTCCTGCCTTGGGGGAGGACTAGAGGTAGGGAGCAGCTGGGAAAGCCTGTGCTCCATAATGAAAGGGAGAATGCTGTGCGTGTGACTGTGTTCTCTGCATTTGCCATAAGGGAAGGATCCTGGCTCGCCTCCAGAGCAGCTGCTCTGCGTGCAAAAGGCCCTGGTCTCAGTCCCCAGCATCTTCAGTGTGGGAGATCCAGTGTGGTGTAGTGGTTAAGAGTGGTAGTCTCATAATCTAGTGAACCAGGTTCACGTCTCCGCTCCTCCAAGTGCAGCTGCTGGGTGACCTTGGGCCAGTCACACTTCTCTGAGGTCTCTCAGCCCCACTCACCTCACAGAGTGTTTGTTGTGGGGAGGAAGGGAAAGGAGATTGTTAGCCGCTTTGAGACTCCTTTGGGTAGTGATAAAGCGGGATATCAAATCCAAACTCTTCTTCTCTTCTTCCATGGAGGGCTGGGAATGGCCGGTCTTGTCCGAACCTCTGGAGACCCCTTTACCATTCTAAGCCAGATGAACGCAACCGCCTGACTGTGCATTCAGGAAGCTCCCTGTGTTCCCTTTCCAGGTTGCCATTGCTTGCCAGTACAGAATAGCAACCAAGGACAAGAAGACTGTTCTGGGAACCCCAGAGGTGCTGCTGGGGCTGCTGCCGGGGGCAGGAGGCACCCAGAGGCTGCCCAAGATGGTGAGTGGGTGAACACCCCACCCCAGAGAGGGAGGGAGTCTGCCTTTCCAGCATCCCTGCTCTTCTGGCATGTAAAACTCATTTCCTTCCGCGTTTCAGGTGGGGCTCCCTGCTGCCTTTGACATGATGCTGACCGGAAGGAACATCCGCGCTGACAGAGCGAAGAAGATGGGACTGGTGGACCAGCTGGTGGATCCTCTAGGTTAGCTGGAGATGCTTCTAGGTGCACACACCTGCCCCGTGGCCTTGCACCTGGCTTGGCGTGGTCTGTGATGTTGCAGGCCCCAGCGGTGCTAGCAACTCACCCAAGGCAGGTGCTGGGAACCATCACTGAGCTGCAACTCCCATCAGTCGCAGCAAATACAGCCCGCGGCCAGGGATGGTGATGGGACTTGTAGGGCAGCAACACTTGCAGGGACAACAGCCCCTGAGGCTGGAGGGGAAAACATATCTTGCTGCCGCAAGCAGTCTCACTGCCACATTCTGCCCCAGCTGCAGCCTCTGGGCCAACCACTGCAGTAATTCAGCCATGTGGTCAAGCTGTCGCAGTCTAGGAACGTCTGCGGCCGCCTTAAACATTCGACCAAAGGCTCCAGTGAGAGAGCTGGATGCAGGATTCTCCCTTAGGGAGTCTGTCTCCTTTGAATGCACCTTCGCTTCCTGCTAAAACAGCACCTCTGCCTTCGCAGGGCCAGGGATCAAGAGCCCCGAGGAGCGGACACTGGAGTACCTGGAGGAAGTGGCCATCACCTTTGCCCGAGGCCTCGCCAAGAAGACGATTTCGCAGAAAAGGAACAAGGGGCTGATGCAGAGTGAGTGGCCTGGCCTGGCTCCGGGGGCAAGCTGCCCTGGCCCTTGGCCTCCCTGGGGTCGGCCCCCTGGGCCGTTTCCTCCCTTGAACCTGCTTTGCGTTGCCTTGCAGAGATGATGGACTATGCCATGGGCATTGGCTTCGTGCGGCAGCAAGTCTACAAAACGGTGGAGGGCAAAGTGCAGAAGCAAACGAAAGGCCTCTACCCGGCTCCCCTTAAGATCATCAAGGTGAGGGCCATCTGTGTGCATGAGGGAGGGCAGAGGGATGTCTGTGCCAGGGTGTGAGTGTTTGGATGCGTCCGGGGAGGCGGGGGCATTTGGCAAGCCCCCAGCTGGCTCCAGCCACCGGCCGGCAGCTCTGCGATCTCCGGTTCCCGGAACAGCATCAATCAGCGGACAGAGACATGTGTAAACGTATTTACAGTATTTATTCAGCATAGTTTAGGAACAAAGGAAAAAACATGTCTGCTTCCCTTCGTGTCCAGCAAAACAGCAGGAAAACATAAGCAATATACAAACGGGAAGTTCCCAGCAAGCCTCTGCTGGAAGTAAACAGGCATGTGACACACAACAGGCATGCCTGCTCCTTTTAAGGTGGAACGGAACTATATCCTAACAGTGAGCACACTTGGTTTCTGCCCTGCATGTGGCGAAACACTGGCATCTCTAGTTCTGCCCATCTTTAGTGGGGTTGGACGAGTTGACCTTGGACCCACCCAACTTGGATGGCCAGTAGCCAGGATGGCTGTCCTCTGCCGGCACAGTTGGCAGGGGGTTGAATTAACATGGGGGTCTCTTCCAACTCAGCAATTCTATGAGGCAGGATACCAGCAGCTGGTGATTGCAGAGTGCTATGGCGCCCCCACAGACTCCACCATCCCTGCCTCAGAGTTTCCATTTGTCTAATACTATTCCGTTTGATTCCTGTGGCATTTAAGAAGTCTGGCCATTTAGGCAGCTGGCCCTCCTGCCGGCTTTCATCGTGATTTTTTATCATGATTCCCACCATCCTGAAGCGCAGGCAGGAAGGGATCAGCGAGGGCTGGGCTTCGGGGTCTGTCTTCATCACACCGGCTGAAGGGGGAGGCCTGCCAGCGTATGTGGGTGCCTCTTTGGCACTGGCTGGAAGGGTCTCTGGTGCATTCCTGCCCCTACGCACCCACCCACTTGCCTCCCCACCTTCCTTGCACTGCCTTTTGCCGTTCCTTTCCTGCTGTTTTTAATCTTCACTTGTAAACCATCAAGATCGCCTTACCACAGTTAGGCCCACTCAAGCCACTCCTACCCTTTGGAACTCCCTGCCTCTTGATATTAGAAAACCGATGTGAGTTTTTAATCTGCTTTGAGTCTGTTGTTATTTTATCTTTTTGAAAGTTTAAGTTGTTCTTCTTATTGATAATTTTGTTGCTTTATCTTTTTTTTTTGTAAGCTGCTTTGAGGCTTGTTTGTTTTGCAATCAATTAGGAAATGCATTGTATGAAATAAGTAAACGTTAAACCACCCTGGGGGTTTCAAACTAAAGGGTGGCATAGAAATGTTTCAAATAACCCAAGAAGTTGTTCCTCTTGAACTTTAGGTTGTGAAGACAGGCTTGGAACAAGGAAACGAAGCCGGCTACCTTGCAGAATCCCAGGTAAGCCTTTTATTGCGTGTCACTTTGGACATTGAACTTCGTAGTCTGTGCTTAAAGGGAGAAGGACTGATGGACTCCATTGAGAGATGTAGTGTTAGATAAGAAGGTCCCCCCGCCCTCGCCAGCAAGCTGTACAAAATAATCACCTCCGAATGCCTCAAACAAGTCACCGTATTTTTCGCTCCATAAGACGCACCTAGTTTTTAGAGGGGGAATGCAAGGGAAAAAATATTCTTTAAAGGGAGCGCTGAGCAGAGCCTGTATGCATCCCAGGCTCTGCTCAGCACTCCCTTTCACGAGCCGCAAGGAGCGTGTGTGCGGCGCTTGCAGGCTTTTCCCGAGGAGGGACAAGGGACTAACGGGCTGCCCTTCTTCCTCCTCAGGGAAAAGCCCCCAAGAGCTGCACACACTCCATGCTGCTCTTTAAAGGGAGCGCTGAGCAGAGCCTCCCGCCTGCATTCACTCCATAAGACGCACGCACATTTCCCCTTACTTTTTAGGAGGGGAAAAGTGCGTCTTATGGAGCGAAAAATGTGGTATACCACAAACGATAAACCTTTGCATTAAGTCCTGATTTGCCTGGCTCAGTTTTCTCGTGGTGGGGTGGGGTGGAGGCTGAGAAAAAGACTTGATTCCCCCCCTTAGCAACCCTCCCTTAGGACTTCACTAGGGGGAAGCTCACCTCACGGTTGCAAGAGCTTCTCAGCAAGAGGCATCCCGTTCGAATCACAGCAAAGGCCTTAACTGTTCACATGGTGTCTGATCACAAGATCTGGGTGCTCAGAGGCCCTGTTCAGGTTTCCAATGAGTCCACAGCGTTGTCTTGGTGCCAAATGTCACACCAACGTTTTGCTGGGGGGCTTGTAGAAGAGGGTGGGGGTGGGGCCGGGAGAAGGAGGGGGCTTGGTAAGACTGGGAAGGACAAGAGCAGGCTGGGCATGCAAGGCCACTGTGATGGGACAAGGAGGGGCAGGGTTTGTAGGAAAAGGAAAGGAAGGGAGCCCAGGAGTGCTCCTGTGGCCTGGGAGTGGGGGAGATGACGGCAACATCTAGGGCTGCGGTACCTAAATAACTCACTTAAGCTCCCATTTGCAGGAACTTAAGGGAAGCATGGGACGCGGGTGGCACTGTGGGTTAAAGCACAGAGCCTAGGACTTGCCGATCAGAAGGTCGGCGGTTCGAATCCCTGCGACAAGGTCAGCTCCCGTTGCTCAATCCCTGCTCTTGCAAACCTAGCGGTTCAAAAGCACGTCAAAGTGCAAGTAGATAAATAGGTACCACTCCGGCGGGAAGGTAAACGGCATTTCCGTGCACTGCTCTGGTTCACCAGAAGCAGCTTACTCATGCTGGCCACAAGACCCGGAAGCTGTACGCCAGCTGCCTCGGCCAATAAAGCACTATTTATCTACTTGCACTTTGACGTGCTTTCGAACTGCTAGGTTGGCAGGAGGAGGGACCGAGCAACGGGAGGTCACCCCCATGCAGGGATTCGAACCTCCGACCTTCTGATCGGCAAGTCCTAGGCTCTGTGGTTTAGACCACAGCACCACCCGCGTCCCAGGTGTGAGTAGAATGCGCTAATATGCATTCATTTTGCTGCCATAAAGGCAGCAGATTACTCCCCACAAAAACATTAAGGGGAATGCCAGAACCAGTCTTTTAAACGACGCTTCTTCCTTTGAACGGTACCAGAGAAGAGGTGGGGCAAAGCTGGTGGAATAGCTTTGCCCCCACCCAAGGTCTGCCCCCTGTAGCAAATTGTGTCTGGCATCCTCGGTGACCCCTTGGCATGAATGAAGAAGCCGTTGGCCCTGGTCGCTTTGCCCTGCACTTTAGTGAGCTGTTCTCACCGCTGCTTAGAAGCTCCTGGGCTGGAAAGAATAATAACAGTGGGGATTGGGGCCGCCTCTGCCGGGCCAAGTACAGTTTGCCACGGGCAGACATTGGGCTGGCACCCTCTTGCACAGACCCAGGCAGACTTTGTAGCCTCCTATTCTTTGGGGGTCCTAATTTGCGGCTGGCTTCTCTTGACCACTTGACTTATGCTGGACAGATGTTCCTCCTGAGCCGCTGGCCTCCAGATACGGAAAGGTAACGTTATGGGGGAAAGGCACCCTGTGTTTTTTTCAGTCTCCCTTCCCATCCACCTTGTCCGTTCTCCATTTCCTCCGCTGTTGTTCTTGTTCTGGGTGGCTGATGTGGGAGGTTTGCAGTCACCTCTTGCCACTTCCTGGCTTCCCCACCGTTCATCCACTTGTCACTTTACTTTCCCCTGTTTCGTTTGTCTTGGGAGATGCAGGGTTGGATCCAGAAAGCCGCCTTTCTTTATTTGTACGCCCTGGCTGCTCAGTTCCCTTTCACGAGGAACCTGGGGGTGCGAAAACAGCTTATTATAAACTGTGCATATTGTGTACACTTGCAAAGTTTGCTGTATCGATGAAGCCTGTATAATAATAATAGTAATAATAATAATTTATTATTTATATCCCGCCCATCTGGCTTGGTTTCCCCAGCCACTCTGGGCGGCTTCCAACAAAACACTAAAATACAATAACCTATTAAACATTAAAAGCTTCCCTAAACAGGGCTGCCTTTAGATTTCTTCTAAAAGTTTGGTAGCTGTTGTTCTCTTTGACATCTGGTGGGAGGGCGTTCCACAGGGCGAGTGCCACCACTGAGAAGGCCCTCTGCCTGGTTCCCTGTAACTTGGCTTCTCGTAGCAAGGGAACCGCCAGAAGGCCCTCGGCGCTGGACCAGACCAGGTGTCCGGGGTGGAGACGCTCCTTCAAGTATAGTGGACCAAGGCCATTTAGGGCTTTAAAGATCAGCACCAACACTTTGAATTGTGCTTGGAAACGTACTGGGAGCCAGTGTAGGTCTTTCAAGACCGGTGTTATGTGGTCTGGAAATCTGTGTTTGCAGATTTCCAGATAGCTTGGGGACATACAGAGAGGCCTCTTCTTTTGAGCTCCTGCCTTGGGTCTTTAATGTCAACATCCCACTGGAGACAGGATTGTCCTGCATCCCTGGTCCCTCCCTGAGTCCTTGACTTTCCCAGCCATTGTCGCCCTCCAGCCTCCGCTGTCGCCGAAGCCTCTGTGGGCCTGTCCGTTTCCCCCTCGTTGCTTTCCCTGGGGCGTGATGCAGAGGTGGGCAGGCCCTCTGACCGCAGCCTTCTCTTCTCCCTTCCCCTGCAGAATTTTGGGGAGCTCGGGATGACTTCTGAGTCCAAGGCGCTGATCGGGCTGTATCACGGTCAGGTGCAGTGCAAGAAGAATAAGTTTGGGCAGCCAAAGCAACCCGTCCAGTAAGTCCAGCTACAGGGTAGATCTGTGGCAACCCATTTGCCTCTGCAGGACGGGGGAGAGACTCAGGTTCAGTGGTTAGTCGCTCTTTATCCCCCCCCCAAAGAAAAACACCCCTTCCTTCTCTCCGCAGGAACCTTGCCATCCTGGGGGCAGGCCTGATGGGCGCTGGAATCGCCCAGGTCTCCGTGGACAAGGGGATGAAGACCATTCTGAAGGACACGGCCCTGGAGGGCTTGAGCAGAGGACAGCAGCAGGTCTACAAAGGGTAGGCTCATTGGCAGCCCTGTGCTGCGTGGGGCCCGTGGGTCCAGGCGGGGTTGAAATCTGAGACTGAGCAGGGGCCTAGAAGTGGTGGGGTGCCCCTGAGCATGTGCAGAATACATCTCCCTCGTTGCTGAGGACAGTTCAGTGCTTCTCCATGTCTAAAATGTACCGCTGTGGGGAGGGGCAGGGGAGTTCCAGGCTAGGGAAAGCTGCGCATTTATGCTTTGGGCTTTAAGAACTTGCCCCGTGTGCGGCTCCTTCCTTCCTTCCTTCCTTCTTTCCTTCCTTCCTTCTTTCCTTCCCTCCCTCCTAGATTGGGCTCTCTTTGCTCCCCGCAAAAGAGGGGCTGGTTTTTGTTTTTTAAAAAATAATCTTTATTAATTTAAATTACACACTTAAACAAAGAATTTACAATCCCATACTACAAAAAGAAAATTAAAGAAAAGGAGAAAATACAGAAAAAAGAGAGGAGAAAACAAATTTACGTACATAAAAAAATTAATCTTCCTAATTAATACTTAATCAAACACTTAAATAAAAAAGACTTCTAACAAAACGAGTCTTCCAATCATTCTCATTGTACTGTTTATACTGTCGTTTTTTCCGCACAGTTTTATATTCTTTAATATTGTTCCCGTCTACTCCACAAACGTTATTTGCTGTGTTTGCCCCCTCCTGCAAAGGGGCGGGTGGGTCAGCTCCGATGGTCCTCTCTTCCACTATTCTGGCTTGAGCTTGCAGAGGTCCCAGTGTGCCCTCACAGAGGTCATTCCCCCACTGACAAAATATCCTGGCAGCTGCAAAGCTAAGAAGTGAAATAAGAGGAGGGAGAATTAGGATGCTGCTTAGCGTATTGTTTTTCCTCTCTCAGGTGTGGTCTTGCTTTGGCTTGGTTCCCCCTTCTCTCCCCATCCTTTCTCACATCCCCCCCACTTGGAGGGGACAGGAGTGTGTGGCGCTACAGCCGCAAACTGACCCCAAACAGAAAGACTAAAAGCGGAGCTCAAAATCAGAGCCTGGGGAAATGGAAAAGTCTTTGCCTAGAGTTGTGAACACCTGGAAGGAGGGTGGCGCCAGGCCAGCCGCTTCATTATAAGAATTACAGAATTCTGGAATTGGAAGGGAACTCTAAGGGTCATCCAGCCCAACCCCCTGCAATGTTGAGGGGTCGCAGTACTTGGCCAGCTCCTTCCCCAGCCAGGCCTTTGCTCAAGGCTTCTGTATAGGGAAGCTTTTAATGTTTGATGCATTACAGTGGTGCCTCGCAAGACGAAAAGAATCCGTTCCGCGAGTCTCTTCATCTTGCGGTTTTTTCCTCTTGCGAAGCAAGCCCTTTAGCGGCTTAGCGGATTAGCGCTATAAGCGGCTTAGCGGGCTTAGCAGATCAGCTGATAAGCGGCTTAGCGGATCAGCTGATAAACAGCTTAGCGGATCAGCTGATAAGCGGCTTAGCGGATCAGCTGATAAGGGGCTTAGCGGCTCAGCTGATAAGGGGCTTAGCGGCTCAGCTGATAAGCGGCTTAGCGGCTTGGGAAAAAGGGGGGGGAGGAAAAAAACCCCGCAGGAACTCGCAAGACATTTTCGTCTTGCGAAGCAAGCCCATAGGAAATTCGTTTTGCGAAGTACCTCCAAAACGGAAAACCCTTTTGTCTAGCGGGTTTTCCGTCTTGCGAGGCATTCGTCTTGCGGGGCACCACTGTACTTCATTTTTATATTTTGTTGGAAGCCGCCCAGAGTGGCTGGGGAAGCCCAGCCAGATGGGCGGGGTATAAGTTATTATTATTATTATTATTCCGCCTCCATCTCCTTTCCCAGCTTGAACGACAAAGTGAAGAAGAAGAGCCTGACGTCGTTTGAGAGGGACATGATCCTCAGCAACCTGACAGGTCAGCTGGATTACAAGAACTTTGGGACGGCGGACATGGTGATTGAGGCCGTCTTCGAGGACATCAGCATCAAACACAAAGTGGTGAAGGAAGTGGAGGCGGTGAGTAGGAGGCTGGGCGGGGGGGCCACTTGCGTGAGAGGCTGGGGGCAGCTTCCAGAGGCTGCCCTTAAGCACTCCTGTACCCCCACTGCCTCCCCACCCGCAGGGGGCGGCCTCCTTCCTTTGCAGGGGCTGGAGGTGCCCTCGGGGTCCTCCTCTGGTTCACCTGGTCCCTGTCCGGTCAGCATGGTGGGTGCTGGGAATTATGGGCTGCCCCGAAGGCTGGGCAGGTAGCCCGGTGGCGGGGGGGAGAGGTGAGCATGTGACTCCTTGCACCTCCTCCCCTGTAGACCTATGCTCATGGGCCACCAAAGTCAGGGACAGCAGTTCCCAGCTTTGGGGTGTTTCAGTCGTGCTGGTCTTCCAGCATTTTGCAGTAGAGCCCATGGCTGTGTGAAGGTTCTCAGGGGGTGTATGTGTTATTTATTTCCGGTCTTGAAAGACCTACACTGGCTCCCAGTATGTTTCCGAACACAATTCAAAGTGTTGGTGCTGACCTTTAAAGCCCTAAATGGCCTCGGTCCTGTATACCTGAAGGAGCGTCTCCACCCCTATTGTTCTGCCCGGACACTGAGGTCCAGCACTGAGGGCCTTCTGGTGGTTCCCTCACTGCAAGAGGTGAAATTACAGGGAATCAGGCAGAGGGCCTTCTTGGTGGTGGCTCCCGCCCTGTGGAACGCCCTCCCACCAGATGTCAAAGAGAAAAATAACTACCAGACTTTTAGAAGACATTTGAAGGCAGCCCCGTTTAGGGAAGCTTTTAATGTTTAATAGGCTATTGTATTTTAGTGTTTTGTTGGAAGCCACTCAGAGTGGCTGGGGGGACCCAGCCAGATGGGTGGGGTATAAATAATAAATAATAAATTATTATTATTGTTATTATTATTATTATTATTATTTCATAAAATTCCTGCACTGCTTGATTGCAAAAAAGAAGCTCAAAGCAATTTACATGAACGATTAAGAAAGATTTAAGACTTTCAAAAAGCTAAAATAGCAGCGGGCTAAAAAGAGATTAGGACTCGCATCAGCTTTCTAAACATCTGGGTGATCTTTAGCAGGTGCCGAAAACTGCACAGTGAAGGTGCCCTGTTTGGTATCAACAGGCAGGGAGTTCCAAAGTGTAGCCACACAAAATAATTGTGTTATTACAGACGCAGAACAGGTTGTTATGTGATGCTCATAGCAGTGCCAGTTCTGCCAATTGAAGCCGCCAGGTGGGCGCATGTGGGGCAAGATGACCTGTGGAATTATCCCAGAGTGGCATTTTCCTCTCTGAAGAAGAGCGGTTATTGTCAAAACATTGCTAATGGGTGTGAAACAGGAGCGGAGGTGAGGGCTGGGGTTTTCCGCAAACAGCTGGGTGATCTAGCCGTTAATGCCGCGTAAAGACCGCAGTTAGACAGAGAGCGCCAACCTCCTGGATCCCTGTCCTGCCCCATGGCAACACCCTCCATGCCCCCAGCTGCAGCCTTCATGGGGACCTGTGGATTCAGTGGCCACCAAAAACCCGCTGCCAACACCAACAAGGAACTGCAGGTATCTGCTGTGCTTCCCCTAAGCAGCGGAGATGCGTCCTCACAGAGCCTGTATTGACCTTGAGGCGTCTGCTGGTTGCAATCCAAGCTCTTCAGTTGCAGGGGAGACCTCTGCCCCTGCCCCCTCCCAGTCCAGGATGCCTCCCTCCCCAGAACTCTCCAGGTTACATTTTCTGAGAATCCTCCAGAAAAACAATCTCTCAAAGGACCTGTTGATGGCATTTTACCATTGTACTGTTGAGAGTGTATTAACTTATGGTCTGTGTGTGTGGTTTGGGAGCTGCACGGTCAGGGAAAAAACAATGCTGTCCAGGGTTGTAAAGACTGCAGAGAGAATAATTGGGTGCACTCTTCCCACCTTGGATCAAATCTACGCTTCCCGGTGCCATAAGCAAGCTGCAGAGATAGTGCAGGATAGTGCGCACCCCAGAAATGATCTCTTTCAGCTTCTACCTTCTGGAAGAAGGTCCAGGGTTATAAAGACCAGGACTAGCCGCCTGAGAAACAGTTCCTATCCAAATGCGATTCTGGTTTTAAAAGCAGTGTAAGGTAGTCTCTATGGGAGTATATTGTATTTAATTATGGGGTATCAAGAGTTTTTAGGGGGCTAACCAGGCTGGGATAGCAGGCTTGTTGGTTTTTGAATGTCTGATGTAGATTTTTTCAGTTTCATTGTTCTGTATGGGACAATGACAATAAAGATTATCGTATCGTAACCTAACCTGTGTGTTATCTCCCCCAGGTGGTCCCCCCTCACTGCATCTTCGCCAGCAACACATCGGCTCTCCCCATCAATCAGATCGCCTCCGCCAGCAAAAGGCCGGAAAAGGTGAGTCCTGGATTTGGCTGCCATCTTCTGTCTTCAGTGAGACTTGTAATCTGGGGAACCGGGTTCGCGTCTCCACTCTCCACATGCAGCTGCTGGGTGACCTTGGGCTAGTTACACTTCCTCTCAGCCCCACTCACCTCACAGTGTTTGTTGTGAGGGACGAAGGGAAAGGAGATCGTGAGCCGCTTGGAGACTCCTTAAGGTAGTGATAAAGCGGGATATCAAATCCAAACTCCTCTTCTTCATCCATCCATCCATCCATTCATCATATATCAGGAGTCCTCAAACTTTTTCAGCAGGGAACCAGTCCACTGTCCCTCAGATCTTGTGGGGGGCCGGACTATATTTTGCAGCAACAAAAAAGAACAAGGGACGATGAGCAGTGCGTGAAAGGGCTCCAGAGAGGGGCTGCTTTAAATGGCGGCCACTAGAGAAGGGCGCTCAGCCATCTGTGGCTCCTGTGTCTTGCGAGTGGCAGGGGCTGGTGGCGGCGGTGGGAAGATGAGCAGCGTGCAAAGGACTGTGGAGAGGGGCTGGCACCATCAAAGCCCAGCCCCCTTCCTTCTCTAGGCAGGGCAGGAAGCCAGGAGGAGGGAGGGAGGAGGCAGCGCTGCCAGGAGAGGGAGGGAGGGAGAAAAAACCCACGCGCTGGCGATCCACACGCTGGCAATTCCTGGATCGTCTGTGGGCCGGATTTATAAGGCAATTGGGCCTGATCCGGCCCGCAGGTCTTAGTTTGCCGACCCATCCATCCATTGCATTTCTATCCCACCTTTTGTCCAAGGAGCTACAAGTGGTGTACGTTTGTCTCCTCCCCATTTTATTCTCACCACAACCCTGTGAGGTAGGCTAGGCTGAGAGAGAGTGATCCTCCCAAGGTCACTCCCAATGAGCTTCATGGTTGAGTAGGAGGATCTGAACCCTGCTCCCTCCCAGCTCCTAGCCCAGCACTCCAACCATTACACGGCCTAGGACCCTCGTACCTACAGGACTGCCTCTCCCGGTATAGCAACACCCTAGAGGTCCTGGGCCCTAAGGAAGTCAGATTAGCCTCAACCAGAGCCAGGGCCTTTCCAACACTGGCCCCGGCCTGGTGGGACACTCTGTCTCATGAGACCAGGGCCCTGCGGGATCTGAATTCTTTCCACAGGGCCTGTAAGACAGAGTTGTTCCGCCTGGCCTTTGGCTTGGAATCAACTTGATCCCCTTTCCCTCTTTCCTCTTTCCTTTTTCCTTCTCCTTCTGTGATGGAACTCTTATTTGGGGACTTCCCTGACTTTTCTCTGGCCCATGTAGGACCAACCTTGGTGAAGATTTGATGTTTTCATCCCCCCTACTGAAATGAGGCTGCATTTTAATGTTGTATTTTTATCTTGTTTTTAAGTTGTATTTTAATCATTTGTTTTTATACCTGGTGTTAGCCGCCCTGAGCCCGGTCTTGGCTGGGGAGGGCGGGGTATAAATAAAATTATTATTATTATTATTATCATCATCATCATTATTATTACACCACACTGCCTTGCATCCCACCCTGACCTTACCTGTCCTGGTCCTCCAGGTGATCGGGATGCACTACTTTTCCCCCGTCGACAAGATGCAGCTCCTTGAGATCATCACCACAGACAAAACGTCCCCGGACACGGCAGCCGCTGCAGTCGCCGTGGGCCTCAAGCAAGGGAAGGTCATCATTGTCGTGAAGGTGAGCTCTGTTTTGGTTTTCAGGGAACAGTTTCCAGGTGGGTCAAGAAGGGCAGAGGCTAGACCAGCGATTCCAAAAGTGGGTGGTAGTGTCTCCTGGAAATTCCCAGGGGGTTGGCAGGGGGGCACTTGAGGTGTAAAGGACCACCAGACTTTGAAAAGCTGGTATTGCCAGATCTAGTTTGTCCATTTTGTGGAATTACCTGGGAAGGCAGCCCATCTAGGAGGAAGACTCTGACCCTAAACCTCCGCTGCCTTGTGTGACATCTTTGCAAGAAGAAAAGGCTGCTAGAATACTGGTGGCCAAAAATGGGAAGAGTCAGGAGACTCCTTCAATCTCAGAGTGGCAAATCAAATTTTGCGAAGATATTGAACTAGCCAAGATGACAGCACCAATCAGATTGCAATCAAAACAAAAATTAAGAAAGGAATGGAAATGTGTTGAAGAATATATTGTACATCAACCTTCTGACCAGCAAGTCCTAGGCTCTGTAACCCACAGCACCACCCGCGTCCCTATAATCCCCATGTTACCCCCCCAAACTACACCACTCGTTACATCACAGTTACATTATGAAAGGGGAGGTCTGGTGGCAGGAATCTGAGCATCCTGGACCCTGCCCCATGGTTCCCCTTGCCCTCCACCAAACACCCTTCAAGTGTCACAAAAGAGATAATTTCATTTCCCTGTTTCCCAGCCAAGTTCATCCCACCCTTTTGTCTTCATCTGGGTTTGTGATTTCTGGCATGGCTACCTGTCTGGCACTCAGGTATCAGGATGCCAGGGATTATCCCTCAGGCAGAGGGGCTGCTGAGTAGCTGAGCTCACAAGTCTATATGAACTTCTAGATAAATTTATCGGTGAATTCTTACATTTGGTATTGTGCAGCAGAGGCCCAGAGGAAGAAACTGTGATGAAGTGTTTTGTGGGGACAAATCACAAAAGTCCCAAAAGTGATTGCACTGGTTTTGGTAGTGGGCTGCATGTGCATGATATCTGCTGGAGGGGCAACCCCCCCAACCTATACATAAATTCCTGCAACATAGCTGAATAACAAATGTGTTTAAGATAATTCTTTTATTGTTAATATTGATTGCCACTGTCAATAGCTGACCGTCCCCCCCCCCCCCACGTGTCGGGAGCAGATGGTTCTGCATCTAGCAAGAATAGTGTCCTGCGGGTGGGCAGAGTCTCTGCTGCCCTGCCCTCCTTGGCAGACTCGGCCATCAGCATTGCTCCATCTAGCTCCATCCATCTACACAGACTGGCAGCAGCTATCCCTGATTTCAGGCAGGGCACCTGGGGATTGGGCCTGGCACTTTCTTCTTGCAAGGCAGGCCCCACCCCCACCCCTGAGCTACAACCCTTCCTGGCTTCATCTTCCTGCTTCCCCCCTACAGGACGGCCCGGGCTTCTACACAACCAGGTGCCTCGCGCCCATGTTGGCCGAAATCGTCCGAGTCCTCCAGGTGGGTGTCAGTTGCGAAGGGTGGGGTTTCTGGAGCATCTTCCTAATGGTGCTCTTGGGGAGATATGGTGGATGGGGGGAGCCTCTGCACTTCGAGACTTGCAAGCAGGTGGGCTCAGCACAGCCACTGGGGCTGTTGTGTTTGGTTTCCTCTGCCCCCAGCCTTCACTGCCCCGAGAAGCTCTGAATCCAGGCAGAGGAGGAGGACCCTCCTGGAGAGCCCCTACTTGGCCCTGTGGTTCTGCAAGGTGTCTTTGCTGCATGAAGCAGTTAAACGATGCTAGTTAACCTGTGGAACTCACTTCCACAGGAGGGAGGGAGGGCCACCAACTTTGTGGTTGAGAGGAAAGGCAAATGAGATGCAAAACAATGGGAGTTTTTATTATTATTATTTATTAGATTTACATACCGCCACTCGTCACAAGATCTCAGGGCGGTTCACGGGACAAAATTATGCCTGACACGGAGAAAGTGGATGCAGAAAGGTTTATCTTTCGTTCGGCCCGGACACTGAGGTCCAGTTCCGAGGGCCTTCTGGCAGTTCCCTGCCTGCAAGAAGCCAAGTTTCAGGGAACCAGACAGAGGGCCTTCTTGGTAGTGGCACCCGCCCTGTGGAACGCCCTCCCTTCAGATGTCAAAGAGAAAAATAACTACCAGACTTTGAGAAGACATCTGAAGGCAGCCCTGTTTACGGAAGCTTTTCATGTTTAATAGGTTATTGTATTTTAATATTATGTTGGAAGCTGCCCAGAGTGGCTGGGGAAACCCAGCCAGATGGGCGGGGTATAAATAATAAGTTATTATTTTATTGTTATTATATCTCCCTCTCTCATAAGACATCACAGACATCCAATGAAGTTGAAGGTTAAGGACAGGTTTCCTTCTGGGGCGTCTGGTTGGCGACTGTGGGAATAGGCTCCCGGACTAGATGGGCCCCTGGCCTGATCCAGCTGCAAACTCCTCTTTTGTCCTTACGGGGTGGGCCCTTCCTGGCCCTCCTCTCTCCCTTCCCCGGTCGTTCCCCCACCCCTCCACCCCGTGACTGGCAGCAGTGCCTCCCCAAGTGCTCCCTGCTTTCCACCCGCCGCTGACCCACCTCTCTCCCTCGCAGGAAGGCAACGACGCCAAGAAGGTGGACGCCATGTCCACTGGCTTTGGCTTCCCCGTCGGAGCTGCCACGCTGATTGACGAAGTGGGCGTTGACGTGGCCACGCACGTGGCAGAGGACCTGGGCAAGGCCTTTGGCGAGCGCTTCAAAGGGGGCAACGTGGAGCTGATGAAGGCTATGGTGGACAAGGGCTTTCTGGGTGAGTGTCTGAGCGACTGCCTCTTCCTGGAACTCCTCTGTCATGGAGCCAGCTGGGAAGGCTCCGGAGTTGGAGGAGGGGGAGAGCGGAGAGCCAGTAGCAGAGAGAGGGTGGAGCGAAAGGGGAAGTCTCTCAGGTGGAGGCAAGGCTCCCTGAGGTCAAAGGGCAGCAGCACCCCTCTACCAGCTCAGGCACGGAGGGAGAGGGAACACCAGTTCCATCAGCCCAGGACAGGAGGAGCAACGTAGGCATTTGGGATTGCCCAGGCTGCTTTGCTGGAGGAGGAGCAGGAAGTTCCAACTCCCAGGATCTATTATGGACAATTCGGATGCTTGAAGAGATGCTCTGTACTTTGTAAATATTGTACAAATAAAGACTATACAGTGGTACCTCGGGTTAATTCGTTCCGGAGGTCCGTTCTTAACCTGAAACTGTTCTTAACCTGAAGCACCACTTTAGCTAATGGAACCTCCTCCTGCCAGCACGATTTCTGTTCTCATCCTGAAGCAAAGTTCTTAACCTGAAGCACGATTTCTGGGTTAGCGGAGTCTGTAACCTGAAGCGTATGTAACCTGAGGTACCACTGTAAATACAACTCCAGGCAAGCTGAGGGATTTATTGCAAAGGGCTCACCAAACCCATCATGTCCTTGCAGGGGAAACTTCCATATCGACAGCATGCGAGGAACCCCCACACCCGCCTTGCTTCCATTTGGGGAACAAACCTCTTCTGGGCAAATGGGGCAGAGCAAATCCTTGGCGCCTGGGTGCCGCGACCACATTGGTCTCACCCAGTCGCCACGCTGGGCAACTGTTGAGTGGCAAAGGGCCATTAGGGTCTTGAAATGGGACCTGGGAGAGACCCGGGTTCAAATCTCACCTCAGTGGGTGAGTTTGGGAGCTAGTCACTGCCTCTCTCATTTGTTCTGGTTGTATGCCGCTTTCCCCCCCAAAAAAATCATGCTCAAAGTGACTTACAGCAAAGAAACAGAGATGCATTTCAAACACACAATACGAAAACTTCTGAACAGGCTCCCAGTCTCTGGGTTCAGTCTTTAATTCTGCAAACAAGCCTGGAATCAATGGCTGTGGGAAGAGGTCCCAAGGCTCTCGCCTCCTCCTTCCTCTGCCACACACTTCTTCATTCATTCATTCATTTATTGCATTGATATACCGCCCCATACCCAGAGGTCTCGGGGCAGTTCACAATAAAAAACACATATAGATAACAATAAAAAATAAAAATAATCCAATACACCCCCAAAAGCCACCTTTTAAAGGGTATAGGATGTTGATTAATTAAGCAAAGGCCTGTTTAAAAAGGAACGTTTTTGCTTGGCACCCAAAGGTGCATAATGAAAGAGCCAGGTGAACTTCCCTGGGGAGAGCATTCCACAGACGGGGAGCCACTGCAGAGAAGGCCCTGCTCTCGTGTTGCCACCCTCCAAACCTCTCGAGTAGGAGGCACACAAAGGAGGGCCTCAGAAGATGATCTCAGGGTCTGGGTAGATTCATATGGAGAGAAGGAAGTCCTTGAGGTCTTGTGGTCCTGAGCTGTTTCACTTCTGTCCCTTCTGGAGCTCCCCACCCCTTTACACCTCTGTGCAACTTCTTTCACAGGCCGCAAAGCCGGGAAGGGCTTCTACCTTTACCAAGAAGGCGTAAAGAACCGGAATGTCAACACCGGCATGGATGAAATCTTGGAGAGGTTCAAAGTGGCCGCCAAGCCGGAAGTGTAAGTTCACAAAAGGAAGGCCTGAGTGAGTGAGGCAGAGACCAGAGCTCTGGAATGAAGGCCCAGGATGCTGGTCTGCCCTCATTCCCCAACTGCAAACCAACAGGTGCAGCTGGCTTAATTCTGAGTTGGGGCAGCGGTCTGTCTTGGCTAATTCTGTCCACTCTGGCTGGCAGCAGCTCTCCAAACTGTCAGGTCAAGAAGGGACCTCTCCCAGTCCCACCCTGTCCTATCGGAGGTCTTCCAGACATATATATTTAAAGGTAAAGGGACCCCTGACCATTAGGTCCAGTCGTGGCCGACTCTGGGGTTGCTGCGCTCATCTTGCTTTATTGGCCGAGGGAGCTGGTGTACAGCTTCCGGGTCATGTGGCCAGCATGACTAAGCCGCTTCTGGTGAACCAGAGCAGCGCACGGAAATGCCGTTTACCTTCCGGCTGGAGTAGTACCTATTTATCTACTTGCACTTTGGTGTGCTTTCGAACTGCTAGGTTGGCAGGAGCGGGGACCGAGCAACGGGAGCTCACCCCATCGCGGGGATTCGAACCGCCAACCTTCTGATCGGCAAGTCCTAGGCTCTGTGGTTTAACCCACAGTGCCAGCCGCGCATATATATTTACTTGGTGCTAAATCTCTTGGAGACTTCTTTCTTAGAAGAAAGCAGGATGGTGCAATCGCATCTTCATGTGTTCCAGTTACAGATAGGTAGCCGTGTTGGTCTGCCATAGTCAAAACAAAAAAAATTCCTTCCAGTAGCACCTTAAAGACCAACTAAGTTAGTTCTTGGTATGAGCTTTCGTGTGCATGCACACTTCTTCAGATACAGATACAGATCTGTATCTGAAGAAGTGTGCATGCACACGAAAGCTCATACCAAAAACTAACTTAGTTGGTCTTTAAGGTGCTACTGGAAGGAATTTTTTTTATCTTCATGTGTGTTTGACATGCCCAATTTCACCCATACATGGGTTCCCACTGCGCTTCGGAGGCTTCACATTGCTATCGCTGAAGCCATGGAGCCTGCATTTGCTCCATAAGACGCACACACATTTCCCCTTAGTTTTTGGAGGGGGAAGTGCGTCTTATAGAGCGAAAAATACGGTATGCCTCCACCGGAATTCTCTAACTGGACCTAGGTGCAAAAGTGGGTAGGATTCAGTATGGGGGTTCAGGACTAGAGTGGCACTGCTCAGCCCAGGGTCTTTGTTTCCAGGACCATCTGACAGCCCTCTCACACACAAATCCATAACTGGTCCCCACCCTTCATTTTGACAAATGAATTTGGGGGTGGGAGAGGAGAGCTCTTTGGTTGTCCTTGTTTAAACCACCAGGAGTTGGAAATTTATTCCTGCATTGCTGGGGGTTGGACTAGATGACCCTTGGCGTCCCTCTTCAAAATCCTGGCTGACCCAGCCACTCTCTGCTCCACGACTTCCCCAGTGGCCTTTCTCCTCCCCTGCTGCCTGAACTGGAGACACACTCTCTGCCTCCTGGGGACCTTCTGCCTGGCTCTGCCCCCCCCCCCAAGCTGACGGCCATCTCTGCTCTCCCTCTCTCTCTCCAGCTCCTCGGAGGAAGACATTCAGATGCGCCTGGTGTCCAGGTTTGTGAACGAGGCAGTCCTGACCCTGCAAGAGGGCATCCTCAGCAACCCTGTGGAGGGGGACATCGGGGCTGTGTTCGGGCTGGGCTTCCCCCCCTGCCTGGGAGGTAAGAAGGCCCCGGCACGCGTTTGTGCTTCTGCTAAATGTGTACCTTCAGTCATAGCTCCCTTGTCCTCAGCTAGGCTGCCTATAATAATCATAATCATAATACAGTGGTACCTCAGGTTAAGAACTTAATTCGTTCCGGAGGTCCGTTCTTAACCTGAAACTGTTCTTAACCTGAAGCACTACCGCCGCGTGATTTCTGAAGCAAAGTTCTTACCTCGAGGTACTATTTCTGGGTTAGTGGACTCTGTAACCTGAAGTGTCTGTAACCTGAGGTACCACTGTTGTTGTTGTTGTTGTTGTTGTTGTTGTTGTTGTTGTTTATACCCCACCCATCTGGCTGGGTTTCCCCAGCCACTCTGGGCGGCTTCCAACAGAATATTAAAATACAGTAGTCTGTTAAACATTAAAAGCTTTGCTAAAGAGGGCTGCCTTCAGATGCCATCTATAAGTCTGGTAGTTGTTCTTCTCTTTGACATCTGTTGGGATGTTCCACAGGGCAGGTGCCACTACTGAGAAGGCCCCCTGCCTGGTTCCCTGTAACTTGGCCAGAGGAAAACCTGCTGGCTTAAGAAGAGCCCTGCTGGGTCAGGGCAACAGCCCATTTGGTCCCTCATCCTGTTCTCACAGTGGCTGACGAGGTGCCCATTCTGGGAAGCCACCAAGGAGGATTTGAGAGCAAGAATGCAGCTGGAATTAAGAAGCATTGCTGATTCTGACCACGGAGGCAACATGGCCATCCTGGCTAGTGGCCATCGATAGCCCTTTCTTCCTCCTTGAATTTGTCCAACCTTCTTTTAAAGCCACCCAGGTTGGTGGCTACCAGAGCTTCCTGTAGGAGGGAGTTCCATAGGTTAACTCTGTACTGCGAAAATGAGTCATTATATCTTTGACCTGGACCCAAGAGCAGCAGCCTTGGCACTAACAGGGTTGCCTTATCTCAGCTGGTAGCTTGGGGTCGGCTGCAGAGGTTGCCTTCTGCCCACTCCCAATAATAATAATAATAATAATAATAATAATTATGCAGTCATACCTTGGGTTGAAGTAGCTTCAGGTTAAGCGTTTTCGGGTTACGCTCTGCAATATTCAATATTCAAATCACATTGAATATTCCAAATTGTACAAATACATATCATAAAGTCCAAATATTTTGCCAAATTATAATTTTTTTGTTGGGGGTTCCCATGCTTCAAGTTCAGTGGGGTCCAATCATCTCATATTTCTGCTTTTGAGTGTCCACTAGTCCCTTCTTTAAACCTTCTTGTTATTCTTCTTCTTCTTTCATAGCCTCTGAGTTGTTTCCACAGGCGAGCTGAAATGAGCAATATTATGCTTCTGTGTGAACTTCGTATGACTCTCCCTTTTTTCCTTTTTTTCCCCCAGCTGGTATTTTATTTGCAGTATGTCCTCACATGCTGGTATTTATGCTGAATCCATCCCAAAGTCCTTCTCGGGTGGCAGACGCCATCTTTCCTCAGTTCCAATGAAATAGAATCTAGGCGTTTGCTCATTAATTTTCTCAGACAGGTTGCACCAAACATTAGTCTTTCCAGGGGAGGTTTGCCAAATCAAACTTGAAATACAGATATAACAACAAAGTAAGAGCTCACCTCCCCCTATGACTATTAATCCCCCCCCAATCTTTCATGGCAGGTCCCTTCCGGTACGCAGACTACTACGGGGCCCAGCGGCTGGTGGACCGCATGAGGAAGTATGAGGACGTCTACGGGAGCCAGTTCACTCCCTGCCAATTGCTGCTGGACCACGCCAAGGACTCCGGCAAGAAGTTCCACAAGTGAACGTGCCTCTGGCGCCACCGTCCGTCCGACCCCCAGGAAAGGCGGGGGGAGGCAGGAGGCCTGCAGGAGAGTCTCCCGCCTGTAGCTCAGGGGGTTGTGGGTCTTCACCCTCCAAGTGCCTTAGCCGTGCAGGCACTGTCTCCCCAACCCCGGCTCTGACCTCCTCGTCAGGGCGAAGGTCAGCCTCCGATTAATCCAGGGTCTTCTCTGCCCGGCCTCATCCTGGCGCCCCGCCAAGCCTGCCAGCGGCTTCAGGTCTCGGGCCACCGGCAGCTGATTCTGGACCCAAGACTGGCCTGTGGTCATGACCCACACCCAAAGAACCCCTAACAATAAAACCCCAGTGTCTTGTTCTGTGGGTGAGCTCTGGTCATTTATTTGTGCCTGAATTTTCACTTCTAAACGGGAGCTGTAGAGAAGTCCCATCAGCATACAGGTGAAACTCAAAAAATTAGAATATCATGGAAAAGTTCACTTATTTCAGTAATTCAGCTTCAAAGGTGAAACTAATATATGAGATCGACTCATGACATGCAAAGCGAGATATGCTTCTACTTCTCAAAGGCTCAAACTTGCTCGATTTGCAGTCCTTGTTTTGCTGATTTCCTTGAATATTCTAATTTTCTGAGATTGTTAATTTGGGGTTTTCATAAGCTGTACGCCATGATCATCGCAATGATAACAAATCAAGGCTTGACATATCTCGCTTTGCATGTCACTACTCTATCTCATATAGTAGTTTCACCTTTCCAGTTGGATTACGTAAATAAGGGAACTTTTCCAGGATATTCTAATTTTTTGAGTTTCACCTGTAGTCCAGAGTGCTTTGATTTGGTGAGCGTCCCTGGAATTGTGTGGGGGGGGGGGAATGACCAGAGTGTCATCTAGGCCAACCCCCTGCCCTGCAGGAATGCCGTCTTCAGTGGGGAGCACCAGAGGTTCCCCAAGGGGTCTGCATAACCCTCCCAGGGGGTCCATGGCGCCATTCACATAACAAAAACTGCCATAGATACATCAAGATTTTCAAAAGCAGGGGCTTGGCTTTTGAAAAACAGGAGGTCTGGGGAACCAGGGGGTAGACAAATCTGATCCGAATGCGAATTGCGCTGTGCTCTCGTGGGGAGGGGGCAGATGGCTGCCCTTTCTCCCTTGATCACCCCCCCTTGCTTGGCTGCAACACATCATAATGGCAATTGGGGGGGCTGTGGCAAGAATGGGACGCGGGTGGCGCTGTGGGTAAAAGCCTCAGCGCCTAGGACTTGCCAATCGCATGGTCGGTGGTTCGAATTCCCGCGACAGGGTGCGCTCCCGTTGTTCGGTCCCAGTGCCTGCCAACCTAGCAGTTCGAAAGCACCCCCAGGTGCAAGTAGATAAATAGGGACCGCTTGCTAGCGGGAAGGTAAACGGTGTTCCGTGTGCTGCGCTGGCTCGCCAGATGCAGCTTCGTCACGCTGGCCACGTGACCCGGAAGTGTCTGCGGACAGCGCTGGCTCCCGGCCTATAGAGTGAGATGAGCGCACAACCCTAGAGTCTGGCAAGACTGGCTCGTACGGGCAGGGGTACCTTTACCTTTACCTATGGCAAGATGGTTGCTGTGGCTCCTTACCCAGCTCATAGGGCTCCTCCCCACCTAGGGTCACCACGCTGGCCAGGCAGCTGCGTCCTGTTTTCCCCCCACCATGGGGCCCCATCCACTTCTGCCAGCCTCCAGCTGTCTTTGGACTCCTGCAGATCTCCAGTTGCCAAGGCTTAAATGGCCAGGGTTGAATTCAGAAGCCTTTGCCATCAGGATATGTGTCTGAGGTGCCGCCTCTATCAACGCTCTCCCCCTGCTCTGTTCAGCTTTGCACTGTGGTCTCCCCTTTCCAGCAGCTCCCCAGGAGGTCTCTGCCCCCCACATCCGATGCAGATCCTGCCAATGGGGACCAGTAGTGTAGCGTTGATTGCCAGCGCCCCAGGACAGGCAGGGGGGTCACACATGTACCAGGGAGGCTCCAGCCCGGCGCCCACTGCCAATGGTGCCAGGGCGAAGCCATTCCTACCAGAGCAAGGGGGACGACGATTTGCTGAGTCGCCTGCTCACCTTCACGGGGGAGACTGGCCATCCAACATGGCCCTTCGTGGATGGAGAGGAGCCATACTGCCTTGGCACCTGGTTTGCGCCCCCTCAAAAATTGTGCAGCCCCCCTGACACCCCCACACTATGCCCCTGGCAGGGGCTGTACCTGGGCTGTCCCGCTGCCAGTCCCCATTTCTCCTTAACACACACCCCAACCCTTGCAAATATAGCTGGTGCCGCACCCAGTATTCTAAAGCAATCTGATTAAACAATCACATCCTGGGCACGACTTTGTTTTTTAAATAAACTGATTTATTTGACTATGGCAGTGGCTAAAGTCGAAACGAAGACGAGCATTCTGCAGGTCTCCAGGCTGGAACCCCGAAGTCGCCGTCTTCTGCTAAAAAGTTACGGGAATAAGTCGCGGCACTCTTGGGAGAGTAATGCTGATGAGTGTGTCTGCTGGGAGGCAGCAGAGTTGAACCGCAGGGCCGGATTAGTGAAAGATACCAGCTCACAGAGGGGCTGGGGATGAAAACAACCCAGCTGCCCACAGGTTGTGCTAAAGTGCCGTTAGTGAGCTGCCCCCTTCCCAGGGAGGGGCGTGCTGGACTCTGGCTGCCTCGTGCCAGGAGCAAATAAATTAACGTTAAATGAGCTGGAGTTCTTGTTATTAAATATACCAAGAAAGAAAGCACACCAAGAACTCTGGCCAGGATAAGTTTCAGTAGTGGGAGAGGTCCCTACTCGCAAATCAGTAGTCAATTGTAACAACAACTAATCCATTCAAATGTATGTATTCTGACAAGGATTACAAACTCAAATAGAGATTATAAACTCAAACTCATAGGGATATGTATAACACAATAATTCATTACAGAATTAGAGATAAGAGTTTATGAGTAGAGATAAGTTCATGCTAGTCCATAGATTCGACGTGAGGGTCTTAGTTTCAATCATTGAGCAGAAGTCAGAAGTCAGTTATGGATCAGAAACCAGGACAGGGCCCCGTTTCGATGTATTCACCTTCATCAGCTGGAAGTATCAAACATTACATGAAAGTACATTTAAATTCTAAATTATCATGAATTATAAAACAGTCATAAAACAGTATTATACAACATTTGGTTCCTTATCTAATTTTTAAGGGGTCGTGTAAGTTTGAAGAATTTGTATAAATATATCCTGTTGTTTTCTACATTTGATTTGTGAGTAGGGACCACTTCCACTACCGAAACTTATACTGGCCAGAGTTCTTGGTGTGCTTTTTTCTTGGTCTAGGAGCAAATAAATTGACACAGGCAGCAAATACCCCCAAACCTCTCCATGGACAAATGAAGGAGTTGCTGAGGAATTTTTGAACTGTGTGTACCTGCTGTCGCACTGCCCAAGCGTAGAGTTTAGCTGAGAATTTGAATTTGCCACTCATACTTTCTTTTAGGTTCTAGACCTCGCGGCAGTGGAGACATGCTTTAAAAGGTGGGGGGGCAGTGTCTGTGTGATGAAGGCACGAGAGGGGCAGCTTTGGCGTCCCGTGTAATGCAGCCAAATCCACGACGGCAGTTTTTGCTGAATCCCCCATCAAACGTCAAGCAAAGGCACCTCTTTCAAGACAGGAACTTTCTAAGCTTGCTGCCCTTCCATAGGCAGCAAGATTCCCCCATACATTGCATCCAGCAGGTAAGTGCTCACCTTGCCAGCTCTCCAAAATGGAATACTCGGAAAAAGCTGTAGGAAAAAGCGACCGTCCTCTGAGGTCCTTTGTGTTCCTCTGCTAGAACTGTCCCGAGGGCGGCAATACGAGAACGGGGCCTTTTCTGCAGTGGCGCCCTGTCTGTGGATTGCTCTCCCCAGGGATGCTCGCCTGGCGCTTTCACTACAGATCTTTAGGCGCCAGGCAAAAACATTCCTCCTCTCCTCACTGTTAAATCTATGGCCTTTTCAGTTGTGGGAAGGTATTGCTCTTTTTTTACTATTACATATTTAGTATACCAGCTGGGGTGGAGAGGCTCTGGCTCCGTGGGGCAGCGGATGCTGGGGGGCAGGCCCCTTGTGCTGTAGACCTAAAGCACTGCCTCCCTCACCTCCCTGATCAAGACCCCTCGCCCAGGAAGGGGCCAGCGCCACAGTCGCCGGCTGCCTATGTTTTCTGTGCGCAGAAAAGCTCCCTGGCCCCAGTTTGCCTCATCTTTCAAACTGGCGGCCCCACAGCAATGAGACAGATCTAAGAGGGGCCCGTTTGCTGGAATAAAAATGGGAGCTGTGCAGTTCAGAGGGGCTTCCCTTGATGGAGGGAAGGTGGAGCTCTGGGTGAGAAATGGGGGTCGCATCACGACTCTCCTCCCAGTCCACTTTTGCACTGCTTTCTTTTCCTCTGCACTGGACAACTGGACACTACATGCCCTGGGCCAGGGCAGGCAGAGGCCCCCCAAACACTCGTAGATCTCCTTCAGACCCTTCGTCATCAACAGAAGAGCCCGCCGGATCAGGCCGATGGCCCAGCCAGTCCAGCAACCTGTTCTCCCAGAGGCCACTCAGATGCCCTCATGGGAACCCCAGACGCAGGATTCGAACACGAGCCCTCTCTCCTCCTGCGGCTCCCAGCAACTCAGAAGCATTGCTGCCTCTTACGCATGGGGCAAGGTAGGGCCTTCACATCGATTGCCTTCTACCTGGATTTGTCTAATCCTCTTTGAAAGCCATCCTGCAGCAGTGAGTTCCACCGTTTAACCTCCTGGCTCCTTCCTTTTCCACTGGGTTTATGCTTCAGGCTCACCCACCCAGCCCTCCCTCCGTTCATGCCCTTGCTACTCTCTGCCCACCAGCGCTCTTGGGGGTTGGGGAGACCTGCTCGCAAAGTGCCCCAGCGCCACTGCCCTCTTGTGACAGATCCAGAGGCCTCTCCCCACATTGCCAGGCAAAGCGACCCCCTTCGCCTGCAGGTCCAGCCCCTGTGGCCGTCCCAGACTCCTCCCACCCCACCCGGTTCTAGATCTTGGGGCGCCAGCCCTTGATGAACTGCATGATCTTCTTGACCTGGAGTTTGGTGAGGCGGAAGTCCTCACTCAAGATCTCCTCGGTCAGCTGCACGAAGATGCTGCCGTCAATGCGCTCCCGTGCAAAGAAGCTCACCACGTCCTCCGAGAGCCCAATGAAACGCAGGCAGCGGGAGACCTCTTCCAGAGACAAGGTGGACAGGTCGGCCGGAGGCTGCCAGGGAGAGCCGTCCCCGCTGAGCCGGGCGGGGGGCACCTCAATGACCCCCGGGGCCAGGTAGAGGCGGGTGGCGGCGCCCAACTCCGCGCCACGGGTGACGGAGGGCGGCAGGGGCGTCCGGAGGGCGACGTGCTCGGGGGACTCGAAGGCCTGCTTGGCAGGGCGTGGCGGAGGCACAGGGCTGTAGCGCGGCTCGCCCTCCGGGGAGGAGGAGGAGGAAGCAGTGGTGCCCTCAAAGGGGTCAAAGGTCTCGGGGGAAGAGGTCTTCTGCCACTCGAGGGGCTCCAGCCACTCCGAGGAGGCCGGGTTGGAGAAAGGGTTGAGCGCTCCAAAGGGGGCAAAGCGTTTCTGAGGCGCCTGGGGAGGCTTCAGGCGAGGGCAACTGCGGTAGCTCTTGAGGGCGCTGGCGTCACTGCCCGCCAGCAGTGGGGTGGGCCTCCCTGTGGCCACGCTCAGGTCGCTGTACGGCCACGGATCCGACCACGAGGAGCCCTGGGCTTGAGGCTGGGCCGGGGGGCTGGCCAGCGGCCGGCCGGAGGACTCCCCCGCTTTGCAGTCTCCCCAGGTGCAGGGGTAGCAGTACAGGGAGTAGGAGTCGGGAGACGGGGAGCAGCTGCCACTCTGCGGCCTTGACCTGGAAGAGGAGAGGAGAAGGGAGTGCAAAGTCAGAGGCAGAGGAAACTCACGGACACCAAGCCTCCGCCGCCAGAGCCAGGCAGGGCAAAGGGGCCCCCTGGCAACCCCCATGCTATGCCAGTGTTCTAGACTGCCTTTACCCACTCACTCCAAAAAGTTAGCCAGACAGGAGTTCCAAGTTCCCTTTGCAGAAGGCACAGGAAGCCACAAGACTTGTAATAATAATAATAATAATAATAATAATTATTATTATTTATACCCCGCCCATCTGGCTGGGTTTCCCCAGCCACTCTGGGCGGCTTCCAACAAAACACTAAAATACAATAACCTATTAAACATTAAATGCTTCCTTAAACAGGTCTGCCTTCAGATGTCTTCTAAAAGTTTGGTAGTTATTTTTCTCTTTGACATCTGGTGGGAGGGCATTCCACAGGGCAGGCACCACCACCAAGAAGGCCCTCTGCCTGGTTCCCTGTAACCTCACTTCTCGCAATGAGGGACCCGCCAGAAGGCCCTCGGAGCTGGACCTCAGCGTCCAGGTAGAATGATGGGGGTGGAGTCGCTCCTTCAGGTCTACTGGGCCTTTGAGGCCGTTTAGGACTTTCAAGGTCAGCACCAACACTTTGAATTGTGCTTGGAAATGTACTGGGAGCCAATGCAGATCTCTCAGGACCGGTGTTATGTGGTCTCGGCAGGTGCTCCCAGTCACCAGTCTAGCTGCCGCATTCTGGATTAGTTGTAGTTTCCGGGTCACCTTCAAAGGTAGCCCCACATAGAGCACATTGCAGTAGTCCAAGTGAGAGATAACCAGAGCATGCACCACTTTGGTGAGACAGTCCACGGGCAGGAAGGGTCTCATCCTGTGTACCAGATGGAGCTGGGAGACAGTTGCCCTGGACACAGAATTGACCTGCGCCTCCATGGACAGCTGTGAGTCCAGAATGACTCCCAGGCTGCGCACCTGGTCCTTCAGGGGCACAGTTACCCCATTCAGGACCAGGGAGTCCTCCTCACCTGTTCACCCCCTGTCCCCCCCAAAACAGTACTTCTGCCTTATCAGGATTCAACCTCAATCTGTTAGCCACCATCCATCCTCCAACCGCCTCCAGACACTCGCCTCCAGTGTTTTCCCCCATAATTACTTGGGACCTGGAAGCACATGAACTTTCCGTGTGGCACTTAAAGAAAGAGAACTTAATGAAGATGATGTATCATTGGTACGTTACACCGAGTAAACTTGCCAAAATGTATAGGAATTAAGATGAAGTTTTGGAAATGCAAGGAGAAGGAGGGGAATTTCCTCCATATGTGGTGGAGTTGTACGAAGGTGAAAGCCTTCTGGGATTTTATATATAATGAACTGAAAAAGGTATTTAAGTTTAATTTTAATAAAAAACCAGAGGCATTTTTGTTAGGGTTAATTGGAGAGGAAATGCAGAGAAAAGATGTAAATTTGTTTATGTACGCCACAACGGCTGCAAGAATACTCCTGGCCCAGAAATGGAAGCAGCAGGAACTTCCTACACTGGAAGATTGGCAGATAAAGATGGTAGAATATGCGGAGATGGCAAAGCTGACGGGGAAGATCCGGAATCAGCTGATGAACTGTTTCAAAAGGACTGGAGCAAATTTATATTTTATATGAAAGAAAACTGTTAACATTTGAAAACGTTTGTAGGCTTGAGTTGAAATGTTTGGTGAGAGCCAGTGTGGTGTAGTGGTTAAGAGTGATAGACTTGTAATCTGGTGAACCGGGTTCGAGTCTCCGCTCCTCCACCTGCAGCTGCTGGGTGACCTTGGGCCAGTCCCACTTCTCTGAAGTCTCTCAGCCGCTTTGAGACTCCTTCAGGTAGTGATAAAGCGGGATATCAAATCCAAACTACTCTTCTTCTTCTTCTTAATGTGAAAACAAGGAGCTGACTTACATATAAGCAGGCGAATGTCAAAAGAAGATATAAGGTAAAAAAAGTGGCGACAGAAATGCGAAGAATTTGTAAAAGATGTTTGGAAGTCAGAAAGAGGGAGCGAAGGAGGTCAGTGCTTTGTTTGAGCAATGCTTTAAGTTATGGATTTGTGTAATGAAATAGGGAAAACTCAATTAAAATTATGTTTAAAAAAAAAACTTTCTGAAAGTAAGAGCAGTTGGATAGCTGGAACGGTCTCGCTCGGGAGGTTGTGAACTCTCCTTCCTTGGAGGTTTTCAAGCAAAGGTTGGAGGGCTGTCTGTCATGGATGCTTTAGTTGAGATTCCTGAATTTCTGGGGTTGGACTAGATGGCCTTTGGGGGACCCTTACAATGGTACAATTCTAGGAGTCTATTATTCTATGAACTAACAGGCCAAGACTCTTAAAGCATGCTTCCCTCACCTGGTAAAACAATCAAAATACTTTGATTATACTTTGTGTGTGTGTGTGTGTTTTTTCTTGTTGTATAAATAAAAAACTAAAAAAAAATACTTAACTAACTGACCAATCATGTCAGTTCTGCTAACAAAAGTCCTGCGCCCCCCACAAAATAATTCCTGGCTACGCCATGTCTTAAAGGCCCGGCAGGATAGACAGGTTGACTTCCAGGACTAAAGGTCTCAGGAATTCTTCCAGGGTCACCTGCTGCTGTTTCCCCTTTTTGCAAAGCTTGAAAGCCAGCACAATTTTCCAACATCCAGACAGGAGAAGTCCAGCATCTTTCCAAACCCTGCAGCAATATTTTTAGCACCGGGATTTTTGCACCTCCAAAAGCTAACTTCATGGCAAGTTTCCGGCAGAGAAATTTCTCAGGAGACCAATTCTGTGGCCACGTGGGGGCGCTTTTGTGCCAAGGACTAATTTAGCCAGCTCGCCCTGGTGATCATCTAATGTCTATTGAATGGATCTTCCCCCTAAATTGATTTTTGAATTCTGAATATATTGTTATTCACGTTTTATACTGTATTTTATGCTGTTTTTTGTTGCATCAATTAAGTGTTTTAAATTTGTTGTTAGTCGCCCTTAGCCTGGTTTTTGAACCGGGAAGGGTAGGGTATAAATAAAAGAAAATATTATTTATTAAGGTGAACAGGAGGAGAACCAGCCAGAAATGCAGCTTTCCTGGCAGTCAACTTTCACCAAACCGAGATTGTGCCCTCAGTAGCCTGATGACCCAGGACTAGGTGGCTCTCCCCACATGCCCATGAAGTCCCAACACCTGACTCAGTGCTTCATTTAAAGCAGCCAGCACCAACCTGCTGCCCGTCATAGAGTTGAAAGGGACCCCTGAAGGTCATGTAGCCCAGCCCCCTACAATGCAGGAACCACAGCTGAAGAACATTCGACAGGTGGCCATCCAACCTCTGCTTACAAACCTCCAAGGAAGGAGAGTCCACAACCTCCCAAGGGAGACTGATCCAGTCTTGAAAAGCTCTTGCCATCAGAAAGTTATTCCTGATGTTCACTGAGAATCTCCTGCGTTGTAACTAGTAGTCATTAGATTGGAGAAGGAGAATACAAGCTTGCTCCCTCTTCCACATGACAGCCCTTGAGATACCGTATTTTTCTCTCTATAAGACGCCACCATGTATAGGATGTCCTCTTTTTTTGGGAACTCTGGTTAAAAAAAATGGGGGGAGATACTATCCGTGTATAAGACGGGCCCCCATTTTGAACCTTATTTTAGAGTAAAAAAACACGGAAGTATTTGAAGATGGCTCTCAAATCTCTTCTCAGTATCCTCTTCTCCAGGCTAAACATCCCTTCAACCGCTCCTCATCAGGTTTGTTTTCCAGATCCTTGATCCTCTTGGTTGCCCTCCTTTGCACACCTCCCAACTTGTCAACATCCTTCTTAAATTGTGGTGCCCAGAATTGGACACAGTCTTCCAGGTTGGGGTCTGACCAAGGCAGAATAAAGTGGGATTGTTTCATCCCTTGATATGGACACAAGACTTCTATTGATTCAGCCAAAAATAGAATTTGCTTTTTTTTTTTTTGGCACTACAACTCCCAGCATCCCTGAGCACTGGCCATGTCAGCTGGTGCTCATGGGCATTGCAGTCCATAACCTCTGGCAGGTGTCTGGTTCAAAGCCTTGTTGGGTTCATAACCAGGCGCTCCTTTGTGCCGAAAACTTACACGAAGGAAGATGGAGAATGAGAGCACTCTGGAGCATGGAGATCTCGCATGGCTTCAACTGAGAAGTCCCAGCCAGCTCTCTGGGAGGGAGGAGAGAAGCCCAGGGTCCTCAGCCCACCCCCGTCCCCCTTGGGAAGCGACTTACCCATCATGCAGTCCAGGCGAGTAGTAGGAGAGGCTGGAGCTTGGAGAAGCAGCTCCCTGGAGCTTCGGGAAACGCAGAGGCACCGGAGGACTGGAAGCGGCCGGCGGATGGCCCCCCCGGGGTGGCACTGGGGGCGCAACAAGAAGGCGGCACTCCTCTCTCACCTGGAAAAGATGGAGAGAGAGATTCATTTGCTTTCTGCAGTGGTGATAGACAGCTGGAAGCCAAGACCAGAGCGATCGGAAGGGCAGAACACACACCTCTAAATGGGGGCACAGCAAGAGTCCCAATGGGGGGGGGCAACTTTAAGAAAGAGGCATGCCCCCAAAGATGAATGACAGTGGCGGGTGGGTGGGCAGAAAGGGGCATTTGCAGAAGAGGCTTAGATGTGGCCAGTTCTCCTCTGCAAGTCTCCACACAAACACACCCTCTGGCTGGGTTTACTGTCACTGTCGGAGCTCAGTTTGGGGGGGGAACTGATTAAATACACATCCAGCCATTCACCCCTAAAAGCCCCTCTCTGCATTTGCCTTGGGAGGGAAACTCAGGGGTTACCCACCCCTTCGCCCGATCATATTGTGTCCTGATTAATTCCCCCAAATCCAAGAGGATTTCTGGTTGTTTGGCATCTCTGCCTTGCAAAAACCCAATCTTAACGCGCTGAGCTGAAGGGCAGGTGAGCAAAATCCCTCTTTGGGTTTTCCGCACAGCTGATAAGATCCTGGACCAGGAGAAGCCAGGGATGGGAGGCAGGGAAGCAGTCAGCCAGGGAATGGGGCTCGGCCATTTTTACCGCAGGGAACCAAATTCTGTGCAATCTGTCATTTCATCCTAAGACTTGACTCTCCAGGTATGGAACTTTCTCTAGCCCAAAACCCCCAATGCTAGCCATAAGCAAAGCTCAGCAGGACAGCTGGGGGGGGGGGGAGACTCCAGAGCTGCCCCAACCCAAAATCTTACAACCTAACACTTTTGTAGGCAAACCTCAAATCGGTCAATCTCAAAAAGGCGCCGCAACCACACGGAGCGGGTGGCCTGATCTTCTGAACTGCTCCCCTTTCTTGGTTTGTTTACGGTTGCCATATATTGAAAGGTGAAAATACAGACACAAAAATCGCTAATAATAATAAAAATGATAATGATATATTGATGTTTTTGAGCTATTTTTAAGAGAGATCAGCAAAAACAACGCAGCCGACATGGGCTGCCATACGTCTGGATTTTCCCAGACATTCGCCGAATTCCGCCTGGACACTCCTTCCGAATGCAGTACAGTCATACCTCGGGTTACAGCCGCCTCAGGCTGCGCATTTTCAGGTTGCACACTGCGCCGAGCCCGGAAGTACTGGAACGGGTTGTTCCTGGGTTTTGGCGCTCGCGCATGCACAGGAACACTAAAATCGTGCTTTGCGCATAAGTGCTGAATCGCGACCCATGTCTGCACAAATGCGGCGTTGTGGGTTGCGAATGCTGTGGGTTACGCACAGATAACGTTTACAACCCGAGCGTCCACTGTATTCCGGATATATCCCCGCAGGTAGTGAACGCCCCCTGCGCCTGTGTCCCCAAACCTATCCGAACAAGCTCCTCCACATCCCTGCTCCCCCTTTCCCCGCCGCCCGAGGCATTCCTCACCGCATCAGACTTGGGCGGGACCGGGGGTGGGGCATCTCCCGCAGGCTCCTCCCCCAGCAGGCCCTGGTGGCAGGGCGGCGGAGACCCCAGGGGCGAGGCGAGGCCGGCGAAGGAGATGAGGTCTCTCTGGCCTGGGTTGGCGCTCTCCAGGCCGGCCGGCTTCCCGCTGGGCTCTGCGTAGCTCCCGCGGTTCTGGTTGGTCCACAGCTCCTCGTAGGGCAGTTCCGGAGCCCGGAAGGCCGGCTCGGTCCAGTCGGGCGTCGTGTATTCCCGCTCGGCGTCCGGGGCGTCAGGGAAGAGGGCCTCGTGGTGGTCCTGGCGGGAAGGGAGGAGCGTCCTCTGGCTCCTCCCCCCGGAGGCGGGGTCCTGGCGGGCGCCCCCAGAGGTGCTGTAGAGGCAGAGCGAGAGGCGCTGGAAGGAGTGCGCCAGTTCGTCACGGGCATAGCCCTGGAGGCAGAGGCGGACGCGCCGGGGACTGGCGCACTCCTCCGCCAGGTCCGCCTTGGCCTCGCGCACCGCCTTGGAGTATTCGTTGGGGTCGAAGCACTCCTGGCAGAGGGCGGCGCTCTCGCGGAGGAGCTTCTCCAGGCGGGCGTCCCCTCCGCCCCACAGCGCCCCCTCGGGGAGGAGGAAGCGGGGCATGTCCGTCAGCAGGAGGAAGTGGAAGGGCGCCACGGCGTCCCTGCGCAGGATGCAGCAGAGAACCACCGTCTTGGAGATGATGCTGAGCAGCTTGTAGCAGTGCCCCTCGCGGATGGCGTGGAGGTCGTAGGGGTTGCGCGGGGGCCGCGTGGGCACCGTCACGTTGACGGGCAGCCGCACCTTCTCGATGATGCTGCGGATGGTGTGCTCGCCCTCCTGCATCTGCAGCTCCAGCGGGGAGCGGGTGCTGAAGCGCCCCTTGCACTGGAAGGGCAAACTGAGGCTCTCGTTGGTGCGGTGGTTCATGCAGATCAGACAGGGCATCTTGCCCTTCAGCGGGCGGCTGCCCCCACCACTGGCACCACTGCTGGCACCACCGCTGGCCACGGCGCCTCCGCCAGCGATGCCCGCCTTGCCCAGCTTCCGCAGCAACGTGTTGAAGCGCGACTTCTCCTTGGCTGCTTTCGCACACAGGATCTCAGCCTGGCCCATGAGCGTCAGCTCGTCCCCGGCGTGCAGAGTGAAGTTATACACCTCGCTGTCCTCGCTGAACTCCCCCGAGACCACCTGGGAGGAAAAAGAGGGTCAGCCAGGAGATGGAAGAAGAAGGGGCACAAATATAGGATGGGGAAAACTTTGCTTGCCAGTAAGGTAAAGGGACCCCTGACCGTTAGGTCCAGTCGCTGACGACTCTGGGCTTGTGGCGCTCATCTCGCTTTACTGGCCGAGGGAGCCGGAGTACAGCTTCTGGGTCATGTGGCCAGCAGGACTAAGCCGCTTCTGGTGAACCAGAGCAGCGCACGGAAACGCTGTTTACCTTCCCGCTGGAGCGGTACCTATTTATCTACTTGCACTTTGACGTGCTTTCGAAATGCTAGGTGGGCAGGAGCAGGGACTGAGCAACGGGAGCTCACCCCGTCGCGGGGATTCGAACCCAACCTTCTGATCAGCAAGTCCTAGGCTCTGTGGTTTCACCCACAGCGCCACTTGCGTCCCTTTCCTCCAGGTCTATTTATCCACTTGCACTTTGAGGTGCTTTCGAACTGCTAGGTTGGCAGGAGCAGGGACCGAGCAACGGGAGCTCAACCCGTCGCGGGGATTCAAACCGCCGACCTTCTGATCGGCAAGTCCTAGGCTCTGTGGTTTAGACCACAGAGCCACCTGCGTCCCTTGCTTGCTAGTAGCACATGTGAAAAGGATCAAGGGGTCTTGGTGGACCACAAGCCTAACCAAAATAACCTGATGCTATTCTAGGCTGCCTTAACAGAAGTCTAGTGTCCAGATCAAGGGAAGGAAAAGTCCCACCCTATTCTGCCTTGGTCAGACCAGGTCTGGAATCCTGTGTCCAGTTCTGGGCACCGCAATTTAAGAAGGAGGTTAACAAGCTGGAATGTGTGCAGAGGAGGGCAACCGAGATGATCAAGGGTCTGGAAACCAAGCCTGATGAGGAACGGTTGAAGGAACTGGGTATGTTTAGCTTGGAAAAGAGGAGATTGAGATGACATAGGACAGCCATCTTCAAATATTTCAAGGGCTGTCATGTGGAAGAGGGAACAAGCTTGTTTTCTCCTGCTCTGGGGGGTAAGACTCGAACCCATGGCTTCAAGTTAGAAGAAGGGAGATTCCGGCTAAACATCAGGAAGAACCTTCTGACAGTAAGAGCTGTTAGACAGTGGGAAGGAGAGGCTGGATGGTCATCTGTCAAGGATCCTGCAGCTGCAATTGCTGCATTGCAGGGGGTTGGACTAGATGACCCTCAGGGGTCCCTTCCAATTTTACAATCCTGTCATCCAGCAGCTCAGGTTTTGCGGCGCTTTCCCCACCTTATTATGGGGCAGGAAGGATCCCCAACGCGGCTCAGCTCTTTGTTGGTGAGCAGAAGAAAGCCGCAGCGAAGAGGCGGGATTTCAGGTAGAGATGGGGAGACCTGATTCCGGCTCAAAGTGGAAATGGCTGCCCCTCCATCCCTTTTGCACTTGCACCCTGGGCTGAAATCTCCCCACCTGGGTCCCCTGAAAGTGCCACTGACCTTGACGCTGAAGGTGATGGCCTCCATGACGAAGACCCTGTCCGGGAAGATGCTGGCCACCTCTTCCACGCTGTTGAAGTACTGCACAGGCTCCCGGACATCCCTGTCCTGGTCAAGCAGCTTGAATTTCCCTGCAGGGTGCGAAACACACACTGGATCGGTTAAGGGAGACCTCCTGCTCCAGGGGTCAGCTCAGGGGGTCTGCATCTCCTCTGCTTTGCTGGGCACGGCCAAACCCATATTGGCCTAGCCCAGGGATCTGCAACCTTTAAGACAAAAAGAGCCACTTGGACCCGTTTCCGAAGTAAAAAAAACTGGGAGCCGCAAAACTCATCATTATAAAAATAACTTTTCTGTCACTTTTTTATTATTTCTTTGTTTGACCCCTCAGAATTACTCCTCCTCATAGAAATAAACGTTAAATTAACAAGTTACCTTTTTGTGTGTGTGTGTTCTTCACTCCCCTTCAAAACAGTGACCAGCGTACATGCCCCCTTTCAATGCAGTGACCAGCGTACATGCCCCTTACAATGTAGCGGGCAGGAAGGTGATGTCGGGACGGTGCGTGACTAACACACGCACCGCCCCATGCGACGTCACAGCCAGTACAGCGCCCGCCACAGTGGGGAGTGTCGGGGCGCACAATGCGCCTCCTCCCCTCGCTAGTATCCGCCCCGGAGCTGCGGCAAAGGTGTAAAAGAGCCACATGCGGCTTTGGAGCCGCGGGTTGCAGACCCCTGGCCTAGCCCAGATCGCTGATAACTCCAACGGTGGTCCAGCAATAAACTAAAAATGGATCAAAACATGCATCCACATTCTACATGTTCTAAACAAAAATCTTTTTTTGCAGGCACTGAAATGAGCAGTGAAGGCCTGATATCAATAGGCAGGGAGTTCCAAAGGGCAGGTGCTGCCGCATTCAACGATCAAGATATTGCAAAGGTGGGGAGGGACTTAGGTGGTACCTGCAATGCTGCCAGTGCTGCCAACTGATGCAGCCAAGTGGGCGCACGTGGGGCAAGCGAATCGCGCAACTAAACGAGTTCCACATTGTACTGATAGTTAGCAGCAATTAGACAAACTGATGATGGAGAAAGGCTACCAATGGCTGCTAGCCCTGATTATTATTCTTAATATTTATTGAGTTTACGATATATACCGTCCAATACCTGGAGGTCTCAGGGCAGTTCACAGAAAAGATCAAAATATAAGCAGAACGAAAACAACGCAATAACCCCCCCCCCCAAAAAAGAGCCACAGTTTAAAAGGGTACAGGATGGCTAGTGATGGGGGTCATTTCATGTGGAGCCGAGTCCCTCTGCACATGCTCTGTAGCCCTCTTGGCACTGAAGACAAGGCTCTTCTGTGGTGTTATCCCTATGGAACGTGGCCACCAAATTGCACCTATTTTGCAGGGAGTCAATACAGTGAATTAAATCAGCCCCCTCCTCTTCCCCCAGCGGCAGCAGAGGCAAACTCAGCTGCGTTTATCGGAAGGGCTCCCTTCTGCCCCCCCCCCCGCCTCCAGAAGATTCCCTGAAGACAGAGAGAGAGACACGGACATCCCAGAACAGAGAGGAAGCGAGCAAGAGATGTCCCGATCAATGAGTCAATTGCTTTCCAATCAATCAGAGCCGGCAGCTAAGTTTGCTGACATAGGGCTGTCCCCCCACCCTTGCAGACATCCAAGGAAGCTGGGAGATTCAGGGCAAATCAACAGAAGTCTTTCTTCACTCAACACATTGTTAAACTGTGGAACTCCCTGCCACAGTAGGCAGTGATGGCCACCAACTTGGATGGCATTTAAAGAGGATTAGACAAATTTGTGGAGGAGGAGAGGGCTCTCAATGGCTTCCAACCACAAGAGGCTCAGGGCCGGATCTAGGTTTGATGAGGCCCTGAGATGCTGAAGGGAATGGGGCCCTTTCTATGTCCAGCTGTCCTTTGTCAACAACAAATTTTGTGTTGCACATATACTGCAGATGGTGACAGCAGTCACGAAATTAAAAGATGCCTGCTTCTTGGGAGAAAAGCGATGACAAACCTAGACAGCATCTTAAAAAGCAGAGACATCACCTTGCCAACAAAGGTCCGTGTAGTTCAAGCTCTGGTTTTCCCAGTAGTGATGTATGGAAGTGAGGCCTCTAAGGAAGTGAGAGCTGGACCATAAAGAAGGCTGGTCGCCGAAGAATGGATGCTTTTGAATTCTGGTGCTGGAGGAGACTCTTGAGAGTCCCATGGACTGCAAGAAGATCAAACCTCTCCATTCTGAAGGAAATCAGCCCTGAGTGCTCACTGGAAGGACAGATCCTGAAGCTGAGGCTCCAAGACTTTGGCCACCTCAGGAGAAGAGAAGAATTCCTGGAAAAGACCCTGATGTTGGGAAAGATGGAGGGCACAAGGAGAAGGGGACGACAGAGGACGAGATGGTGGGACAGTGTTCTCGAAGCTACGAACATGAGTTTGACCAAACTGGGGGAGGCAGTGGAAGACAGGAGGGTCTGGCGTGCTCTGGTCCAGGGGGTCACAAAGAGGCAGACACCACTAAACGACTAAGCAACAATATGCTATATAGTAATTTATGGACCTAATAGGTATCTCAAGCCATTTGCGCATGTTGCCCTGCAACCAGTCCATGCAGAATGTCAGCTCCTTATATATAGAAAGGAGCAAACCAGGGATATTTTAGGGAGCAGGCTAGCAGGCGGAGCCCATGACTTACATCATAGGAGCCTACACAACACAAAACACTGCTTCTGTATGCAGGTTTTATTTCTTATATTTTGGAAATGTACACCCAGAACAGGACGCTGTATCAGGAGCGAATTGTGCCCCCCTCCCATGAGATTTTTGCCTCCTCTGGATTCCTAAAACTGGGACTCCCTGGGAACAAAGCTCTTTGCCTCAAGGATGTGGGAACTGGCCACGGTTTACTCAGCCGCGCAGGGAAACGGGGACTGGCTATATTTGTTGAGAAACCCCCTTCCCTCCCATCACTCGCTCCAGGCCCTAGGTTGCCTCGACTCCCGATTCCAAGCATCTCACACCCATTTCCCAGAGCCAAAAGCCTTATTTACTTTCACTGCTCCCCCCAGAAAAGATTGTGCCTTAAGCCAGGCAAAGACCCCCTCCCCTCCGCAAACATGTCTGTCTCCCGAGTCCACCCCCACCTGCAACAAACCTCCCACTCCAGCAAACAAGGGGGATGATCGAAGACAGGATGCGCAGATGGAGAAAGCTGCTATGAGGATTGGGGGGGGCAGGAAGAAGCAGAGTGAGGCAGAGAAGCCGCCCCCCCTCATTCTGGAGACAGCTGTGTCCGTCTTCTCCCCAAGGAAGCAGAGATGTGGGAACAGGCTGACAAGGCAGGGGGGCGCGCGTTGTGGCACCAGCTGGAAGAGGAGCAAAGGCAGGATGGGTGGGGGAGAGACTTGTGACTGTTGCAGGAATTTATGTATAGGGTTTTTTGGGGGGGGTTCCCCTCCAGCAGATATCCTGCACATGCAGCCCACTATCAAAATCAGAACACTCACTTTTGTGACTTCTGTGATTTATCCCCACAAAACACTTCATCACAGTTTCTTCCTATCTATTCAAAGGGCCTTTGCTGCACAACACCAAATGTAAGAATTCACTTATAGATGTATCTCTGTACTGGCTCACTGGGAAAACTTCAGAAATTCATCTAGACATGTGAGCTCAGCTCCTCAGCAGCCCCTCTGCCTGAGGGATAATCCCTGGCATCCTGATACCTGAGTGCCAGACAGGTAGCCATTCCAGAAATAATAAACCCAGATGAAGAGAGAAGGGTGTGATTAACTTGGCTGGGAAACGGGGAAATGTAAATCTCTCTTTTGTTCCACTTGATGGGTCTTTGGTGGAGGGCAAGAGGAACCATGGGGCAGGGTCCAGGATGCTCAGATTCCTGCCACCAGACCTCCCCTTTCATGATGTAACCGTGATGTATGAGTGATGTAGTTTGGGGGGGGTGTAACATGAGGATTGTTGCCGTTCATTCCCCCCCCCCAAATACTCCAGCCCACCACATGGTGTGAGGGATACGCTGAAAAGGGTTGCTGAATGCGGAGCATTGCGGAGCCATCCATAGCCCTCTTGTCCTCTTTAAAAGCCATCCAAGTTGGGGCCATCACCACCTCCTGTGGCAGAGAGTTCCACAGTCTACACTGCGTGAAGAAGGACTTTCTTTGATCTGCCCTGAATCTTCCAACATTCAGCTTCACGGGATGTGTACCACCAGTTCTAGTGAGAGACAGCCATTTGCACACCTCTGAGCCAAAACTGGCTGTGTGTGTGTGTGTGTTTCAGACAAGGGCAGGGGGCAGCTAGAAGCCTCTTCTCCCCCCCCCTTACCATCTGCTCCAATTTTATGAATGGGCCAGCCCAGCAGGTTAACACGCTTCCCTGCTCCGCTCCCTCCCCTCCTGTCCCATTGCCCTCCCCAAGGAACAGCGATTAGCTGGGTCTCCCATGATTTATTCATCCTTGCGCATCATTACCAGAGATGGGAAGCACTTAGCCGGCTCATTAAGGGCCAGGATGATCTCAACCCTGCTAATTCCCAACTCCCACTTGGGTCACTCTCCTCCTCCTCCTCAGTTCAGGGCCTCCCAGACCGGCGCCAACACTTCCACCCCCCACCTCGCTGACCTTCCACACCAGGCACCTCTTTCCAAGCTCTTGCAAGCCCAGGATTAGGCCAGGCGTGTCCTTAATTCTGCAATCAACCCTGCAAGGCAGGCCGTGGGGATTATTTTTACACCTGCAGGACCAAGGAGGTGAGGGAGCAAGCTTTGAATGCCAACCCACCCACAGCCCCCATGCGTGCAATGCTGCCAATATATTATTATTATTATTATTATTATTATTTACTTATACCTGGCCAATCTGACTGGGTAACCCCAGCCACTCTGGTTTCCAACAAAATAGAGGTGGGAGAGGGACCTGGAATATTTTGTGGCCAAATTTCGGGCCACTGGTACCCAATTGGGTGCCCTCCAGATAGAATGACAGAGTTGGGAGGGACCATAAGGGCTGTCTAGACCAACCCCCTGCATTACAGGATTCACAGATGTTTTGAGACACAACTCAGTTGCTAATACAAGTCTAGGCTGCATCAACAGAGATCAAGCAAAGTCATAGTCCCTCTCTATTCTGCCTTGGTCAGTCCCCAACCTGGGGTCCTGTGTCCAGTCCTGGGCACCACAATTTAGGAAGGATGTTGACAAGCTGGGAGGTGTGCAGAAGAGGGTGACCAAGAGGATCAAGGGTCTGGAAACGAAGCCATATGAGGAACGGTTGAAGGAGTTGGGTATGTTTAGCCTGGAAAAGAGGAGACTGAGAGGAGATAGGATGTTGTTGTAGTAGTCGTTTAGTCGTGTCTGATTCTTCGTGACCCCCTGGACCAGAACACGCCAGGCACTCCTGTCTTCCACTGCCTCCCCCAGTTTGGTCAAACTCATGCTGGTAGCTTCGAGAACACTGTCCCACCATCTCATCCTCTGTCGTCCCCTTCTCCTTGCACCCTCCATCTTTCCCAACATCAGGGCCTTTTCCAGGGAGTCTTCTCTTCTCCTGAGGTGGCCAAAGTCTTGGAGCCTCAGCTTCAGGATCTGTCCTTCCAGTGAGCACTCAGGGCTGATTTCCTTCAGAATGGAGAGGTTGGATCTTCTTGCAGTCCATGGGACTCTCCAGAGTCTCCTCCAGCACCAGAATTCAAAAGCATCCATTCTTCGGCTATCAGCCTTCTTTATGGTCCAGCTCTCACTTCCATACATCACTACTAGGAAAACCATATCTTGAGCTATATGAACCTTTGTTGGCAAGGTGATGTCTGTGCTGTTGGCAAGGTGATGTCTGTGTAAGATGCTGTCTAGGTTTGTCATCACTTTTCTCCCAAGAAGCAGGCATCTTTTAATTTCGTGGCTGCTGTCACCATCTACAGTGATCATGGAACCCAAGAAAGTAAAATCTGTCACTGCCTCCATTTCTTCCCCTTCTATTTGCCAGGAGGTGATGGGCCCAGTGGCCATAATCTTTGTTGTTGTTTTTTTGATGTTGAGCTTCAGACCATATTTTGCACATTCCTCTTTCACCCTCATTAAAAGGTTATTTAATTCCTCCTCACTTTCTGCCATCATTTTCAAATATCTCAAGGGCAGTCACACAGTAGAGGGAGCAAGCTTCTTTTCTCCTGCTCTGGGGACAAGACTCGAACCCATGGCTTCAAATTATTAGAAAGGAGATTCACACTAAACATCAGGAAGAACTTTCTGATAGAAAGAGCTGTTCAACAGTGGGAAGGTCTCCCTCAGGAGATGGTGGACTCTCCTTCCTTGGAGGTTTTTAAGCAGAAGTTGGGTGGCCATTTGTCTCAGATGCTTTAGCTGAGATTCCTGCATTTCTGGGGGTTGGACCAGATGACCCCAAGATCCCTTCCAACTCTACAATTCTAAGATTTTATGATATCCCATCAGCCCAGCTTGCAGAGAATAATGGCTTATCATCGTGATTCCTGAGGCTGCTGACTAAAAGGTAACTCAAATGATGGATTGCGGAGGAGATGTAGCCGGACCAAATTAAAATATATATAACTGGGACACTCAATGATCCGTGGCAACCTTGATATTATCAGCACCATGGTCTAACCAACCGAGCTATTCGGGCTGACAAAGTTGGAAGGTACCCAGCGGCCATCTAGTCCAACCCTCTGCAATGCAGGAAATCTCAACTCACGGTCTCCCATCCAAGCTGAAACCATAACAGACCCTGCTGAGCTTCGCAAATGTGCTAGCAGTTTTATTGCTGCGCCATCGTCCTGCGACTGGTGGATCTGTGGAGGAATGGCTGGGGACACCCAGCCAGATGGGCAGGGTTTAAATTATTATTGTTATCCCTCGTATTTATGGGACTGCCTCTCCTGGTCTGCCCAACAGAGGACCTTAAGGTCCATGAATAATCATAGTTTAGAGGTCCCGGGCCCTAAGGAAGTCAGACTATCCTCCATCAGGGCCAGGGCCTTTTCAGTGATGGCTCCAACCTGGTGGAATGCTCTGTCCCAGGAGACCAGGGCCCTGCAGGATTTAACCTCCTTCCACAGGGCCTATAAGACAGAGCTATTCCGCCTGGCCTTTAATTTGAATTCAACCTGATCTTTTATTCCCCTTCCTTCCCTTCCCCTCCCCTTTTTATGAGGATCACCTGCTATGAGACCCCACAGCTAATTCTCCCCTGGTCTCCTCGCTGGCCCAAGTAGGACCAATTCAGCCAGCTAGCCCTGGGGATCATCCAATGTTTATTGGATGGATTTCCCCCTAAATTGATTTTTTGATTCTTGATTTTATTGTTATTTATGCTTTATACCGTATTTTATGATTTTTTTTGTAGCATCAAATAGGTGTTTTAAATTTGTTGTTAGCCGCCCTGAGCCCGGTTTCCTGAACCGGGAAGGGCGGGGTATAAATAAAAATATATTATTGTTATTTATTATTATTGTTATTATTTATGAGGCCTGCACCACATCCAGGGCCCCGGGGGCTTCCTGGCCCCTCCATCATCTGACACAGGCTGTGCCCCCTCCCCTGCCCCATTACCTGGGTACTGGAGGGGGATGTCAATCTTGGGGCCGATGACGTAATGTCCCTCCTCCAGGCTATGGGCTGTCACTGTGGTCCACTGGCGGCAGGAGTGGATGAGGAGCACGTCCTGGTCGCTGACCCCTTCCACGTACTCTCCTGCGGCAGGAACAGAGGGAGACATCAGCACAGGGTCCCAGTGATGGTCCCCTCCCCTGCCCACAGTTCTCCCCCACCCCCGGAGGGGGGTCAGTCTACAAATCTCAGAAAGGCAGAGCTGCAAGGGACCACCAAGGGCCATCTAGTCTGACCCCATGCAATGCGGGAACCGCAGTGGATTCCTTTCGGGATTCTGGAAGCAGCTTTCGTTGCCTGTGTGGTGGCAGGTCTGGTTTACATAAAAGCTGAGGTTCCCACATTGCAGGGGGGTGGACTTGGTGACCCCTGGGGTCCGATCCAACTCTGTGGCTCTGTGGAAATGAAGAGGAGTCTCCATGAACCCTGCAGGGACAGCCACCCTCTCAAAGAAGGCAGAAACTTCCCTCCCCAGTTGCCTAGCCATGCAGCATTACGACGACAACGATTAATTAATATAATAAATCATAAAGGTAAAGGGACCCCTGACCATTAGGTCCAGTCGTGGACGACTGGGGTTGCGGCGCTCATCTCACTTTAATGGCTGAGGGAGCCGGCGTGCAGCTTCTGGGTCATGTGGCCAGCAGGACTGAGCCGCTTCTGGCGAACCAGAGCAGCGCACGGAAACGCCATTTACTTTCCCGCCGGAGCAGTACCTATTTACCTACTTGCACTTTGACGTGCTTTCGAACTGCTAGGTTGGCAGGAGCAGGGACCGAGCAATGGGAGCTCACCCCGTCGCGGGGATTCAAACCGCCGACCTTCTGATTGGCAAACCCTAGCCTCTGTGGTTTAACCCACAGCGCCACCTGCGTCCCTCATAAAAATAAATCATTAATATCCCACCTTTCTTCCAAGGAGCTGAAGGCAGCTTATGTATTCTCCTTTTCATTTTATCACAACAGCCCTGTGAGGCAGACTGGGCTGAGAGGCAGCGACTGGCCCAAAGTCACCCGGGGAGCTCCATGGCTGAATGGGGATTCGAACCCTGGTCTCTTTCCCGGGTCCTGTTCTGGGACACCAAGCACTAGGCAACAGAATCCCTCTGCGCATGATCAGAAAAGCATCTTAAAGACCATTTTGGGAACCACAGTTCACTTCACCCGATGCCAAACGCCCTTATAGTATTACCAGCTGCAGATAAAAAAACGTATTGGCAACTCCACGTTCCTTACCAACCAAGTTTTACAAGCCCATCTCCCCAAAGCCATTAATAATAGCACATTAAGGATGCAATTTTGAATTCTGGTGCTGGAGGAGACTCTTGAGAGTCCCATGGACTGCAAGAAGATCCAACCTCTCCGTTCTTAAGGAAATCAGCCCTGAGTGCTCACTGGAAGGACAGATCCTGAAGCTGAGGCTCCAAGACTTTGGCCACCTCAGGAGAAGAGAAGACTCCCTGGAAAAGACCCTGATGCTGGGAAAGATGGAGGGCACAAGGAGAAGGGGACGACAGAGGACGAGATGGTGGGACAGTGTTCTCGAAGCTACGAACGTGAGTTTGACCAAACTGCGGGAGGCAGTGGAAGACAGGAGGGCCTGGCGTGCTCTGGTCCAGGGGGTCACGAAGAGGCGGACATGACTAAACGACTAAACAACAACAAGGATGCAATAAGAGGCAAAGGCCCATCCAGTCCAGCGTCCTGTTCTCACAGGGACCAACCAGATGCCCATTATGGGAAACCCACAAACAGGAGGTTCTGTTCTCCTGGCATTCAGCAATATTGCTGCCTCCATCTGTGGAGACAGAGCCATCCTGGCCAAGAGCCATCGATAGCCCTCTCCTCCTCCATGAATTTGACTGGTCCCCTTTTAAAGCCACCTCCATTGGTGGCCCTCACTGCCTCCTGTGGCAAGGAGTTCCGCAGTTCAACTCTGCACTGTGTGAACACAAAGATTTGATGGACTATGAAAGAACTCAAGGAATGGAAGCGACTGAAGAACAGATGTAAAGGTGAACTAGAAACCAAGAGCCGTGTGGTGAATGCGGTGGAAGTCGTTTAGAATATTTTAACTAAGATTTATATATTGTAATGTTTGAAGTATAAATTTGGTATTATTGATCATGAAAAGTATTTTTTTCTTTCCCCCCTTTTCTTTTATCTTCCGTCTCTTTTATTTTCTAGTCTGCATATTGGAAAATACGTAGACAAATGTGTTTACAGTGTTATGTATTGATTTCTGTTTCTATTTCTTTTTTCTTTTTATCTTCTTGTAATATTTAATAAAAACTAATTTTAAAAAATCCTTACATAGCGATTCATTTGAAAAATGACACATCTTTGATTTAGGGTTTTTAAAACGCTGTACTGCTTTTGTGTAACAAATAAATAACCATATAAAGTCAAAAACAAAAAACTCTGCACTGCTTGAAAAGTCTTTTCTTTCTTCTGCCCTGAATCCTCCAACAAGGACTTTCACACCACAACAGCCAGCCGATAAAAAAACCTAGCGCTTCCCCACCAAGCCAGTTTTGCAAGCCCTGCTCCCCAAACCATTAAAGGAAGCAGGTTGATGCCACACAGAAGATCTATTCTATGCCCGAAGTCTGTGGGGCTGCCTGGTTGCAGGACAGCTGCATGGGTGGCTGAAGGGGGCATTTGCAAGGAACTGCCAGCTATTAAAACTCTGAATGCCACAACCCACATGACATTTGCAGGGAAACCAAAATGCTTGTTTGCAAAGCTATTGTACTACCAACCTTACTGTATGCTAGTGAAACGCGGACCACTTATAAATGCCATCTCCAACTCCTCAAAAGATTCAGTGTGTCCGAAAAAAATTACATATCACTTGGGAAGACAGGCAAACTAATGCCAGTGTAGAAGCAAAGATCACGAGTGTTGAAGCAATGATTCTTCAACATCAACTTCGTTGGACTGGTCATGTTGTGCAGATGCCTGATGATCGTCTTCTAAAGCAACTGCTCTATTCCCAACTTAAAAATGGAAAGCGTCATGCTGGTGGTCAACGAAAGAGGTTTAAAGACTTTCTGAAGGCAAATCTAAAAAAATGTAGTATAAACACTGACAACTGGGAAACACTGGCCTGCAAGCACTCCAGTTGGAGAACAGCCTTGACCAAAGGTGTCCTGGGCTTTGAAGACACTCGAACTCAGGACATAAGGGAGAAACGTGCTAAGAGGAAGGCACGCTTGGCAAATCCACACCGTGATCAACTCCCACCCGGAAACCATTGTCCCCACTGTGGAAGGACGTGTGGGTCCAGAATTGGCCTCCACAGTCACTTACGGACTCATTGTTAAAACCGTGTTTATGGAAGATAATCTTACTCTGATACGAGGGATTGCCAAAGAAGATTAAAACTCCAAATGCCACAACCCACATGCATGCAAATCCACCAGTCTCCCTGTCCGAGGCCAGCCTCCCAGGGAGAATTTGGAGGGTAGGACAGGTAGCCAAGCCAGGGGCCTCTCTGGCCTCCCCTCCGGCCCTCCAAATTGCTCTTCCGACAGCAGCAGGGCTCATCCTCCGCCTCATCCCCGTCCCCCCAGCCAAGCCCAAGGGAGCAGGCCTCTGGCTCTGCCTGCCAAGAGAGAGGCAGGTTGCCCTGGAAACATTTTGCCCTTTGTTCGTGCTCAATGGCCAGAGCTCCAGCCCAAAGGCCCGCCTGCAACAGCCGCCTTATTGGCACCGAATCCGGGACGAAGGCCTCCTGGAGAGGAGGCAGAGTGGGCAAACATTTTGGAGGTACCCCCTCCCACCGTCCAAAGGCCACAGCTGAGGAAACAGAGGCACCACCCTCTCTGCAAGAGCCCTGGCCCCTGGGAAGGCAAGGCCACGCCAGCTTCAGGTTCAGCCGAGAACCATAGAATTGCCGAGTTGGAAGGGACCCCAAGGGTCAACCAGTCCAACCCCCTGCAGCAGAAATTGCAGCTAAAGTATGCCTGCTTTTAGTTTTCCATTTCAGGCCCCAAAACTTATTGGGTGGGCTAGTTTCAGGGCTGCAAGTCGCGCCCAGTGCCCTTCGTTCGGTTGGTCAATAACCTTTCGGAGGCTCACAAAACTTAAGGGCATCACCACCGCCAGTCGACAAACTGTTTTAGAATGTTTGAGACACGGCTAAGTATTGGAAAGGGAATCGGTTACTCACTAGGGGAGAGTGGTTATGCAAGCTTTCAGAATATTTAGAATTAGCCAAATTGACAGATATAAGATGACAAAAAGCAAAAAGGGAAGCGAAAAAGGAATGGGAGTGCCTAAATGAATACCTTAAAAGTCAAGGTTCGAGGATAGAAATCTGGCTAGTCTGGAATAACCTTGTGAACTGAAAGGATAAGAAAGAGGGATTTATATCTAGGTATATCTAGATATACCTAGATGCTAGGATAGAGATAATAAGGAGAACAGGAAGACAGACACAATGAGAGGTAAAGGAGGTGCTGTGGGATTGGTGGAAGTCAGTGTTTGTTTTTCTTTTCAATGTTTATATTACTAACTTGTAAGATAGGGATTTGTTTTTTGTTTTGTTTTTTTGAATATCGGTTTTTGTGTTTTGTGTACAGTGGTACCTCAGGTACCACTGTATCACAATTCGTTCCGGAGGTCTGTACTTAACCTGAAACTGTTCTTAACCTGAAGCACCACTTTAGCTAATGGGGCCTCCCGCTGCCGCCGCGCTGCCGGAGCACAATTTCTGTTCTCATCCTGAAGCAAAGTTCTTAACCTGAAGCACTATTTCTGGGTTAGCGGAGTCTGTAACCTGAAGCGCATGTAACCTGAAGCTTATGTAACCTGAGGTACCACCGTATTGTTATTTTTCATGTTGTTGTTGTGTGGAAAATACCAAAAAAAATAGTAATAAAATAAAAATAAAAATAGAATGTTCGAGACACTTCGTTTACAACATCCCTGCAAGGTAGGCCTATAATGCCATCTCTGGATGGCAGTGGGGAGACAAGTTTTGAGAGAGACAGAGAATGGTTTGCTAAAAACCACTCCCAGTGACCCTATGGGCACTTTAAGCTGGTGTTGGTGGGGATTCCTTGTGGCTTTCAGATGCTGCCTCCCTTAGCCACAGAATGGCCCATCCAGGAAGGATCTCAGCCCCGCCTCCCTTGAGCCCCTTTGGGCTGGGCTGGATGACCTTTTGGCTCCCTTCCAGCCCTATAATTCTATGATCCCAGGGCTTTCTCTGTGGGAGAAGTAAGGCGGCCAGTCTGTGGGGCTGGGGGCTGGGCCAAGGGGTGCTGGGAGGCCAGCTGTGGCCTCTGCGCTTCCCCAAATGGATGCCCCCCCCCCGGCATGCCAGCCACGGTAACCAGGGAAATCTGCTCCGCTCAAAAGCCTTGGCAGCCCTCACACTGAGGAGAGGAGCCCTTTGTAGGGCTGCAGAGGGGTGGAAAGAGGCTGTGCAAAGGCAAAAAGCGAAAAACAAACGCACACTGCTTATTTTGAAAGTTTAAAAAGCCAACGTGCCCCACATTCAGAACAACAGAGGTGCAAAACCCTTCGCTGAGCAAAACCAAAGAAAGCGAATTCCCGGAGGCAGCAGCAACCATGGAGACCTGCACACTCAACACCTCCATCCCAATTCAAATCTGGGCCAGGATCCCACCATGCTAACCTTTAGCTGAGATTCCTGCACTGCAGGGGGTTGGACTAGAGGACCACACGGGGTCCCTGAGCACCTGGGAAAGGCCCATCTAGTCAGGAAGCTTCTGCCCAAGAGTGGCTAGCAAGATGCTTGCAGGGAATGAAGGCATTCGCGGGTAGATTGTCTTGGAACCCGGAGGTTCAATTCAGCAATCGTTGGTTTGAAAGGGAAATTACATACATTAAGGGCGAGAGGTCTGGTGTTGACTAAGTCAGTGGTCATCCCTCCATCATGGGGCGGTGAGTTCCACCAGTTAACCCTGTGCTGTGTGAAGAAGTATTTTACGTGGTCAGTGTGGCTACCAAGTTGAATGGCTTTGAAAGAGGACAGATCAGATTCTACACAGATTCCCTGTGTAGATTAGCTGGTCTTTTATTGCATTGTGAAAAGTATTAATACAACTTTATATAAAAAAGGAGCAAGTCAGTGACAAGGAAACTGGAAATCCGGCAACTGGATGGGAGAAAGGAGCTGGAATGAAATTTCCTCTCCTGCCAACCTGGGAAGTTTTAAAATATATATATATATTTTTAGGGGACATGTTAGAAAGGCCCCTCCGCCAGTAGTCTTAAGCCTCAAACCTTTGCACACAAAACCATTAACCACAGGATCCACTGGGTGCATTGCTCCACAGCCTTTGCATATATGTCATGAAAGAGACACTTATCAATCCTACAGCTGGAAAGGAAGCCTGAGGACATCTAGTCCACCCTCCTCCTGCCAGCAGTGGCCTTCCTCACCTAAAACCCCTTTCCCAAGGGAAGGAGGGGAAACCACCTGCGCTGGGAACAAGCTCCAGCAATAGGCATCCAATATCTGAGGAGCTGCTACATGGAAGATGGAGCAAGCCTCCATCTGAAGAAGTGTGCATGCACACGAAAGCTCATACCAAGAACTAACTTAGTTGGTCTTTAAGGTGCTACTGGAAGGATTTTTTTTTGTTTTGACTATGGCAGACCAACACGGCTACCTATCTGTAACTGGAGCAAGCCTGTTTTCTGCTGCTCCAGAGGGGAGGCCCCAATCCAGTGGATTCAAAAGACATGGAAATTCCAAGTGAATATCAGGAATAACTTTCTGACAGGGAGATTGTGGACTCTCCTAGCTTGAAGGTTTTCAAGCAGAGGTTGGAGGGTCATCTGTCAGGGATGCTTGAGCTGAGATTCCTGCATTGCAGGGGGTTGGACTGAATGACCTTTGGGGTCCCTTCCAGCTCCCCGGTTCTATGATCCTTGGATACCTGGAGGGAAGCTCCCTTCTGGCCGGGGTCTCTAGCATCAGAAGCTGACCGTGAATCACTGAGCAAAGCTTCCCCTTTCTGCTCTCCGCGTCACCAAAGCCCTCCGGTGCCACAGACCCAAGTTGATCCAAACTAACCCTGGCAAAACTTTGTTGGCGCCACTGTGCAGACACGGACTATCCTAATTTGCCCGGTCCTTTTCCAAAGCCATCTGAGTTGCTGGTTATCACTGCCTCCTGCGGGAGGGAGTTCCAGAGTTTAACTTGTGTGCCAATGGATTTGATAAACTCAGCAGAAACCCACGATGCCAGCTTGCCCGGAAAGAAACAAGAGGTTGGGAATTTTGTGGTTGCAAGAGGACCGCAAAAGCAGATGACCAGACTGGCACAGAGAGGAGTCCCTGGCCTCTCTCCCCCCCCCCCCAAGCAAACAGGCCTGAAGGCTGGATAGAGTCAGAAAGCGACATCTGTCTGTCTCCCCTGATCTTGGGGGCGGAGGGGGACAGTGTCCCGGGCCTAATCCTGCTGCGTCCTTTTTCAGCAATCAGACAGCTTGGGAAAGAGAGAGAAAGGGTTTTTTTTGGGGGGGGAGGTTGTATCGTCTGCTGTTGTTTTCCCATCCTTCCCCCGCTCCTGAAATCCATTCCCTAGCAAAGGGGGGGGGGGGCAGAAAAGAGACAAGCCGGTCCCCCCACCGCATTAGTATGCAAGACACCACCGACGGCTCAACTCCCCATTCTTCTCACGGTGTACAAAACCCGAAGCCAGCCGGGCAGCCTGCCACGGAAAGCGCCCCCCCTTTCCCTCTGAAGGACGGACATCTGCGGGCAAATCCTCCCCAGCAATCACAAGGGAGAGAAAGTGGGGCAGCGGGAGGGAGTGGGGTGACTCTAGGGCGTGGGGAGAGAAAGAGAGTTACCAGGAGACGCGATAAAACCATTCACACGTTCTCCCCCCCCGCACCGCTCCCAACAGACAAAAACGCACCAGTTTCCAAAGTTCCCCATTGGCACAGGGACCCCCCCACAAAAGGGTTAGGAAAAAAGCAGATTACAGAAGCCCCCCCCCCCACCAAGGCGAGAAAATGCTTCCCCCAAGAGCGCGGCAGAAGGAACTGACAGGTCGCCTTGTCGTCCCAAAGTAAAATATACGCGGGGACGGGACTCTTGGGCGCCTGGCGCAAAACCAAGAAGGGAGACGAGGGCGCGTAAAGATGGTGATCTTCCAGGTAGGACGAGGACCTGGGAGAGACCCAGGTTCAAATTCCCACTCGGCCATAAAACTCACGGCTCGTCCGCTGCCTCTCCGCCTCACCTGCCTCGCGGGCTTGTTTTGCTGCGGGGATTAAACGAGGAGGGGGAGCACCTTTCACGCCCCCTCCAGCTCCTTGGAGATAAAGGCGAGATGCGAATGCAATACAATAAACACATAAGCCGCCCCCGAGAGAGCGCTGCGACGCTGCTGGTCGGTCCGCGCCCGTCCCAGGCGCCCCGAGGTCCGGCGTGCGCCTGGCTTTGGGTCGGGGACCGCGCGTAACGAAGCAGCCTCGCCGGTAGGAGAAGCGAGGCAGGCGCCTCCGAGCACCGGGATGGGGGGCGGCCCCGAGGGGCTACGCAGGAGAAGGTCCTGGACCAGTCCCCGCCATGCTCCTGAGCTTGCAGGGAAACTCCGTCGAAGCGCCCTCCCCGTGCCAAACGCGCGCAGCCCGCGGAGACGCACCGGGCCCGGGGCGCACGAGAGCCGGGAGGCGGCACTTGGCCACGATGAGGTCCAGCGGCAGCGGCGGCCCGGAGCTCCACGCCACGCGGCCCAGCGCCGCCGCCAGTCGCTCCATGCTGCCCTCCGCCGCCGCCGCCGAGGCATCGCCTTCCCTCCGCCGGAGACGCGCCCGAGCAGCCGCCGCCTCGTCCGCCCCGTCGGGGAAGCAGCCGGCGAGCTCCTTTCGCGCTCCGGACGCCGCCGCTGCCGCCGCCGCCGCACTGGCTGCTCCCCGGGATGGGATGGGCCAGGCACGCCCCCGGGAGGGGCCGCTTCGAGGCCGCGGCCGCGCGCGCCGCCCCTGCCCCTTACTCCGGGGGAGACCTCTTTGCGCCTGCAAAGGGCATCGGCAAGTTTCTCTTGGGATGCTCTGCCTGCGTTGCTTACATCATCATTAAGCAATCAATTAATTCAAATTACTAGTCGTTTTATTTTGCCCAGAGCAGCTCAAAGAGACTTGCAAACAAAACCCCACAGAGAGGGAAGGGGGGGGGGCTGTTGGTTTATGAGAAGGGGTCGTTCTTGTTTTTATTATGCGTGTTTTTTTCCTGTAAACCGCCCTGAGATCAACAGAGAAAGGGCATTATTCAGATTTAATAATAATAAAAATAAGCCCAAGCCTGGGTGGGAACTACATCAGAAACATCCCACGCACTTCCGATCGGCCCCCCCTGGTTAAAGGCCTGGCAAGAGAGGGAGGGGTTTTTTGCTTGTCCTTTGGAGCATTTGTATGGAGATTTTTTTTATTGTTCTAGAGTTTGTGGAATTGATTTCCTTCGTCTCAGAGTTGGTGTTTCCCTGTCTGTTTTAGGCCAGAAGGTCTATGACTGTGTTCAATATAGGAGCATTTCCCCTTTATTTCTGCTTCCTGTCTTTAACCAATTCCTGATCTGACCTTTATTTATTCTTGCCTTTGTCTCCCCCCTTTTCCTCAAAGGAGCTTAAGGTGGTGTGCCTGGCTCTCTCCCCCACCCCTTTCAATCCCCACCACAACCCTGTGGGGCGGGTCAGGCTGAGAGGCCACTCAGTGAGCTCCATGATGGCCGAGTGGCCCTTCAAACCCTGGTCTCTTCCAGGTCATGTCCGATACTCTCCTTGCTACACTGGAACGAACCTTGCCTTTGAGGCAGAGTTCTGCGCCCTTAAGAAGCTTAAATCCTGTGGCTTCTGCCTCTTAAAACCCACATAAAGTTATCTGATTAATATTTGTTCCAACTTTCTTGTACGATCCTTTTTCTCCCCTTGGGTCTCTCTGTTTATTGTTCTCAGAAAACAGGCTTCCACAGTAACCCTGCCCCAGCAGTGGTATTTTGGGGAGCTGGAATAGTCACCCTCCTCTAGACACAGGCCTAGGGAAACATTTTGCAAGACAGCAAGAGCAGCTTTGCAGAGCCTGAAGCATCTGAGGAACACCCCCCCCTTTCTCTTGAGCCTGCTCCTTCCAACCTCAGTTTTTTACACAGTCCACATTGCAGAACGCCTCCCGTGTCAACCAGCGAAGGAGGAAAGGCTGAGGCAGGAATTTACGCAGGAGAAATGTCACATTAACTCTGCTGATCTTCATTAGATAGGTCTTCTTTCTGTTTATATTTTGACGTGTTCCCCTGCCCTCCGTTATGTCAAGAAAAGCAATTCTCCGTTGGAGGATGAATTATTGCATTCTTCAAAGCAAAATTGCAACCAAACAGGGCTGGAACAGGTTATAAACAAAGATGTGCCACAGAACTGGGTCACCCTAGAGAAGCAAGGGGGCCTCTGAGCATGTACGCTGTGCATTAGCCCATCTGCAGACGTGAGTGACAGGCTGGTGGCATTTCCAGCAGATAATTGGTGTGTGGCTGGGCAACAGAACTGCAAGCTGGTTTTTTTGGGGGGGGGGGTTGTAATTAATGCTTTTCTTGAACAAGGTCTGAGGTGAGAGGTTTGCTGTGCGCAGATACCATTTAAGGGGAGAAAAAACACAAAAGAAATTCAGTCCATCCCCCTGACCCATTTACTCCACAAGTCCCAAAGGAATGAAAAAGACTGTGCCTGGCAGAGGCATCAAGAACAAGCCCCGTCTGCAATCCTATGGGTGCTTACATGGGAGTCAGCCCCCCCCCCCAAGTAAACATGCATATATGCCTTACCTCTACAACTTGGGGGAGTCACTTGGGGCTCACTTTTGCATTAAATGTGGACTATTGGGGTTGTTAAATGCTCAACCAAGTGCCCCCATCTTGTTTTTTTAACCACCACTTTGGCCTTGCAAAGAGGGAGATGTGATCTCCCACATCAAAACCATGCTGGAGGCAACTAAAATGTAATCTAAGGTGTGTTTTAAGAATGAAATGCACACATTTCTGCCCTCTTCCAGCTAGATTGAGTGGTACAGCTGCTCACATTCATTCCCTCTCTACTCTTAGTGTTTGGGGGAGTGAACGCATGTAGTACTTCTAAGGCCACAGTTAGAACTGCAAGCTGTTCACTTTTCAGCAGAAGCCCATGTAAAGCCGAAGGACTTTTGCAAACATTTGCCTTGTGATTAATGGAAGAGGAGCACCCTCTACTGTCGGACTGAGATTCTGCAGAGAGCAAGGACAATTCTTTATCCCTGTAGCTCTGTTCACAGTGGTCAATCCCAGAGTGAAAAAGCCCATGAGGGCCAGACCATTAGAGAGAGCGGAAGTAATCCAGCAGCACAGCCAAGCTGTAAGCCATGGGCCACAAGGCAGCTTGTTTCAGATTGCTGCTGCGTTTAAGATTGCTGCAATGCGCTCTATGCAGGGCCTCCCTCGTGCTTGATCCAGAAGCTGAAGGTAGTGTAGAATGTGGCAGCATTGCTGAGAGGCCTTGTGAGCATAGAACACCTGCACTGGCTGCCGATCTGCAACCGGGCCAGGTTCAAGGTATTGCTGTTAGCATATAAAGCCCTGAACAACTTAGGACCAATTTACGTATGAGATCCCCTTACCCCAAATGTGCCCACTTGACCGCTTTGATCAGTGGAATGGGCACGACTGCAGGCGCCACATAATACTCATCCCACATCTGTAAGCTCAGTTGTTTATTGTGGCAGCACCTACACTTTGGAACTCCCTGCCTGTTAGTACCAAGCAGACACCTTCGTGGTTTAAACCTCTCATTTGAATTGGAACCAGCGAGGGAGGTGAACGTCCTGTGTGTCTGGAGATGGAGGATAAGAATAATAATATTATTTATTATTTATACCCCGCCCATCTGGCTGAGTTTCCCCAGCCACTCTGGGCGGCTTCCAACAAAACACTAAAATACAATAACGTATTAAACATTAAAAGTTTCCCTAAACAGGGCTGCCTTCAGCTTGGTAGTTATTTTTCACTTTGACATCTGGTGAGAGGGTGTTCCACAGGCCTGAAGGCAGTTAATGGATTGAGGTTGAATCCTGACAAGACAGAATAACTGTTTTGGGAGGACAGGAGGCGGGCAGGTGTGGAGGACTCCCTGGTCCCAAATGGGGTGTGTCCCTGAAGGACCAGGTGTGCAATCTGGGAGTCATTTTGGACTCACAGCTGTCCATGGAGGCGCAGGTCAGTTCTGTGTCCAGGGCAGCTGTCTCCCAGCTCCATCTGGTACTCAGGCTGAGACCCTACCTGCCCATGGACTGTCTCGCCAGAGTGGTACATGCTCTAGTTATCTCCTGCTTGGACTACTGCAATGTGCTCTACGTGGGGCTACCTTTGAAGGTGACCTGGAAACTACAACTAATCCAGAATGCCTCAATAGGTCAAAAACCATTTGCTAACTGGAAGTCTCATATGGAGGTGCCTCTTCCAACTTTTCCACGGAAATGTCAGTAGTGCAGATATGAACAATGTTGTAAATGCTGTTGCACGGAAGGTGACAGGTGTAGAAAATGGGATCTGGCACAACAGGAAGGTAAATGAATTTTATCTTGCTGGTATTCCCCGCAGGGCTGCAACTGTGCCTGGAGAGAAGCTGCAAAACCCTGAAACATTCCAGCTGCTTCATTTAGAACTAGAGTCACCAATTTTACATTGAAAACCTCACCCCCAGGTACAAATACCCAGTTAATGACATACCTTCACACTGTGAATTGGAGACGCTGGAAATCAACCCCTAAAACAAGATTGAGTGGGTGACAAAAGTAGACTGCTCAACTTAATCTATCCAAAGCCTACTGGAAGCTTCAAGGAAGCATATAGAGTAGGGAGACCAGTTATAAAGCCAAAAAGGCTCGCTGTGTAGGCCAGGGGTTCTCAAAGTGGGGGAAAGAGGCATTACCTGGGGGGGGGTCTAAAAGGAAAGCAGGAAGCAGGGGGCGCTGGAGGTGTCAGTGACTCTTGGATTTTGAAAAGCTGCCATCACTGTCCATTTGGCTAAATTAAACTAAATAGTTTTGACTGAATTTTGAATAAATGTGCAATCATTGTTACTGTAGGGGGCACTGGGGATGAGTTTATGGAACCAAAGGAGCAGCTGCCCAAAGTTTGGAAACCACAGATCTAAGTAGTATGATTTATTTTTTTAACATTTCTTTTGTATGAAGCATCAGCGCATAGCTTACTTGCACATTTCTCAATGAAAGCAGTCCCAGTAGCTGCGCTCCCCAGCCAAGCAGGGGATTTTGGTGCAACGCTGGGACTACCGGGAGGTCCTGTTGTTTGCCAGATACAGGAGTGCCAGCTGCCATCTCCTGTTCTTGTCCTGCACGGGGGACTCTGGGGCAGATCTGTAAAAGTGACTAAACCGGAGAGGGCCGGGGGAAGAGGTTCCCATAAGCCAGGGAGGCAAGCTGAGCAAGATACTGGGAACCAGGAGGAGGAGGAGGGCAGAAGATGCTAGCATGGCCTTGATGGAGCCTCACAAGCCAGTGATGGTGCTGGCCTTGCGGTCCCTGTTCCATCAGGAGACCTGCTGATCCTGCCCATCGAGGGTCAAACCCCAAGAGCTTCACCAGCAAAAGAAGGGGGAATGACCCGCCAGCTGCAAGGCAGAGACAACAAAGAGTCAGTACACTGTAGTGGTTAGTCTTGGACAGGGGCCTGAGAGGACAGGGTTCAAATATCCGCTCAGCCATGAAGCTCGCTGGGTGACCTTGAGCCAGGCAGCTTGCCAGGCTAACCTACCCCACAGGGTTGTTGTGAGCATAAAACGGAGAGGAAGAGAACTGTGCAGAGCCACTTTGAGGAAAGGCGAGCGATCCAGCCATCTCCCCGCAAAGCCCAGATTCTGGTGGCTCTGTGGATTGGATTCAGCTTCTGGGACGAAGGGGCTCCATGGATGAATTGCGACCAGGTCTTGCCATCACTAAGGGGAGTGCTTGGGCGCAGGGAAGACACTGCAATGCACCACCCTCGGAGCAAGCAGTGGCTGCGGCGGGGCTGGAGGGCGCAAGGTTGGGGAAGGGCTGCTTCACCTGGATCGTGGGAACAAGCCGCACCCTTCCAAGGCATGGCTGGGCAGTGAGAGGTGGAGAGATGCCCCTGGCAAAATGGGAGGCCAAAAGGGGTTCCACGCGCCCAGACAGGAGGGAGGGAGAGGGGGGGCATTCTGCTGTTACAGGAAATACTCTGAAACATACAAAACCCACATCACATTTGTCAACATGAATAGAAATAGACCAGCTAGAAATATTTCAGTTTATTTAACTTGTTAAGTAGAATATGAATTTTTAGCTAGTAGTACCAGAGAGTGGACTGTTTTCTTTTTTAACTGCTTGGTGCTTAATGAACACAGCTTTTACAAAGGATCTCAAAGAGACTCATACAGGAGGGCCAGGCCCAGGAAGCAAATAAAAAAAGCGCACGTTTTTAAACAAAGGTTATACAAAAAAGGATTTCGATGCAGACTCCACATTCCCTTTTTTCTCTCTCTTGGTAACGTTAGAAAGTGCAGCTCTGAAAAGGTAGCCAGCCATTTTCTATTTACAACACTAATCAGTAACACCATTACACATGGAACAAAAAACTGCACTGGTTTTTTGTTTTTTTTGTCCCCTCAATTCACCCAGTTATTTTGCCTTTGCTTCAACAGCCACTCAGCTGGGAGAGGTTAACAAGCACGGGAAGAGACAGACTGCTCAACACAGGAGAGAAAGCGAGAGAGAGAGAGAGAGAGAATGAGAAAGGACAGTTACTACGCAGGTGACACCAGAGCAAGGCTAGAGTTCCAAACACTTTCGTGTGTGTGTGTGTGTGGTTTTAATTAAAAATTAAAATCAGCATCACCAGCTGATTTAATTAGTAGAGGAAGTTTCCTAAAAACAAGGGCAAGAAGTTCATGCTCAAGCCAACCTCTGGAGCACACCTGGGTTGCGGGGAGAGGAGGGGACCGCAGGAGAGACTGCGCTGCAAGAGCCCCCTCCTGCGGTGGGTTTGCAGGCAGGCTTGGCGGTGGGGAGAAGGCAGTCCCAGTAAGGCACCCCCGCTCAGCACCAGCTCCCGTCCCGACTCCGGCTCTGCCCGAAGCAAAGGGACCCCCCCCCTCTCACGGTGGGCGCCCCGTCGAGATCTCTGCAGCAGAGACGGAGCAAGAGGCAAGGCAGCAAACTGGAAAAGCAAGTCCTGCCCCCGAGGGGAACCCAAAAGCAGAGCGTGCGCCCGTTTGCAAAAGGGAAAAAAGGAAGAGAGGAGGTGCTGCGTTTACTCGCCGCCCTTCCGCATTCATTGAAAGAAGTTACAATTGCCCAGGGTTGCAAACAAGGGATGTTTTTTATTGTGAAGAACTCAAACACAGAAGGAGAGCATCCTAGGGGTGCGACCATTCGACTCACCTGCCCTCTTTCCCCCACCCCCACCCGTCTGAAATATGTACTAGGCTACCGAGTCACCTGCCTGGAGCAGCAAAGAGAACCAATTCTGTGTCGAGGGCTGTGGATTCGTGAACCACCTGGCAGAGTCATACATAAAGATCAACAACAGCCACATCACCACCACCATCCTCCATAGGAAACTAGTGCATGCAATTAATTCTTCCATTATTACCATAAACCCCAATAACTACGCAGGAGGGAGGGGGAGGGATAGTAGCGGGCCTGACGTTTGCTAGACAAAGGTTAGTAGATACTTCACGTTTTACCTCAGAAAGCTAGAATCCGTGATCAGTGCTTCGAATTAAATTTGGCAAACGTACTGTGTTGCCATGTCTTAAACACATCACACCATAAAATAAAAAAATAAAATAAAACCGGCATGCAAGCAAAAAAGAGAGAGAGAGAAAGAGAGAAAGGAAATAAGGAGGAAATTGGTAGAGAGAAAGAAAATGGCAGCAGGAACTGGTCAGCATTTAAAGCCGCCCCCCCTTTCCCTCCCCAGGGAAGGAGGAGACACCAAGCAGACTGGAATCTCTTGCTCTAACCCCCTTGTCCTCAATTCACTACATCAATCACAGTAAAGTCATCACAGGAGAGTTTGATAGTTTAAATGTGGCGGAGTCAAGTGGGGGGGGGCGCAACTCTCCCGGTCCTGCTTCCATCAGAGCAGGAAGAGGGGAGGAAGGGAAAAAGGGGGAGGGGGAGAACCAAAGTTCCTTTCCACATAAGGCACAGGACAAAATAATAAAACCCCATTTACATACTCAAGGTGAATGGATTTTTTTTTTTTTTGCTGATGCAAATATGGTGACTTAAGCACAGAATTCATTAACAAAACCCCACTGCTGTACAAAATAAACTGTTAATGCTAAGTTTTATTCTTGTACAATTTGCAGACTGGAGCTGAAATGATTTTCTCTAAGTTTTAATGTTAAGACTGGGCTATAATACAACCAGGATGTGACGCCGAGTTGAGCTGGTACATTAAAAGAAAAGAAGAGTCAGACATGATTTTAATACAGTTTCCAGAAAAATTATCGTCAGCGAGTTCTCCCAAAACAGAAGAACAAAGGAAGAGTGGAGCCATGTTAAGATGAGGAACAAAAAAAAATTTTTTTTCCTTAAGGTTAAAAATGGGCAAAGTGGTTTATTCCACAGCAAGAGGAGGAGGAGGAGGAGGAGGAGGAGGAAGATGGCGCTTGGCGAGGAGGGAGCACGTTCAGCAGCACTTGCTCTTCCATCCCGTCACGCCACCTCCACTGCTGATATCTACATTTTCACTGTTGGGCTCTTTTACAGGGGTCTGCAACAAAGCGGCAAGACAGGGGTTAAGTCAGAATTGCAATGCTCCTTCAGTGAACATCAACAGCACAGCGACTGGGGTTCAAAGGCAGGGTCAGGGATGATGGGAATTGTAGCTGGAGACCCCAAGTTTAGGGAAACCCTGAAGTATAGCACTTAATGGGCAAAGAGCTTGTTCTCAGGGTACGTTACGTTATGGGCCTGGGAAGGGTCATGCCTCCGTGGCAGAGCAGAAGGTCCCAGGTGCCGCCAGCAGCATCTCCAGGTAAGCCTATCAGAGGCCACACCTGAAACCTTGGAGAGCCACTGCTGCCAGTCAGGGCAGACAGTACTGATCTCAATGGACCAGGAGATTGGCTTGCTTTCCTGCACCAACATGCACGGTATTTAGCCACACACTGATTTCTACAGTGACTCTGGATTGTGTCCCTCCCCTCCCCTCTCCCAGCAACCTTACAGGCTATTCTACCTGGGGAAAGGCATCACAGAATTGGAAGGGACTCTGAGGATCATCTAGTCCTCCCCACGGCAATGCAGGAATAGGCAGCTGTCCCTTACGGGGACTGAACTTGCCATCTTGGCAGTATCAGAGCCACACTTTAATCCAATGAGCTATCCAGGCTCAAGAGGCCGATATTGCAGCTCTAGGCAAAAGTCGGGGAGGAGGGAAGGAGAAGCACCCATTGGGGGCCCATTTGTGCCACTCTCAGTCCAGTTCCCATCGTCCTGTTCAGCTCCTGCCCCACCTCCCACCCAGCAACCAAGCCCGCAGTTACCTTTCGAAGAATGTCTTCTGCTAACGTGAGGAATGCCTTCTCAATGTTAATATTTGCTTTTGCACTAGTTTCAAAAAACCTAATACCGTGCTCCCTTGCAATCTAGGAAGAAAAGGGGAAACAAAAAACCCTGTGAGGATGGCAAATGCTTCACTGCTGCCTATCAGAAATGGGCGGCTGCCTCTGTCCTGCTGCCCAAACACAGCAGTGAGAAGAGATCCTTCAACCTCAGCAATAAAAAAATTACAAGGCAGTACAGGAATGTTCCCAAATAAGTTTACATGCAAGAACATAAAACCTTTGATACATATGGCATGTCTGCTGGATGCTCAAGTGAGCTCAGTGTGGTGAGCAGAGGCCTGTTCCAGCCTGGGTTGCTTTGCCTGCTAAAATTTAGAAAGAGACAAAACTAATCCAGCAAAGGAGCTCAGTCTCTGAGTCAATACTGAACCACTGTGAGGATGTGCGGAGAGGACACTCAGGTGGCCCCTATGAGGAGAGGATGCTCAACTTATAAGACTGGGCTAGTTTACTTAAGGTGACTCACAGCCCTAGCCTGCGGGACGAAATGTAGGTCCGCAGGCAACTCATGACCACTTGGGGTAACCCTGAGCTCCCTGCAGAAGCCGGTGATACGACGCTTTGAAGGGGTGAGGAAGAGGAGACAGACAGGAACATTTGCAAAGCTTTTCAGAGACTGGCCTGTGTGTTTGTGTGTAATGAAAGGACAGCTCAGTGTAACAAAAGCTAACAGGTTTTGCAACTCCATAAGACGCACCTAGTTTTTAGAAGGGGAAAGCAAGAAGAAGAAAAATTCTGTGCAGAGCTTTTCTTGCTTTAAACCCTTCCTCCCGCTTCGCTGAGAAGCCAGCAGAGCAAGAGCAAAAGCTGTGCAGCGCCTCTTGTTCTGCTGGCTTCCCAGCGAAGCGGGATGAGGGACGAAAGGGAGCCCTTAAAAGTGAGCGCTGAGCAGAGCCTGGCAGCGGCTCTTGCTGACTTTTCCGGGAGGTGGGGGAAGGGACACGAGGGCAGCCCGTCAGTCCCTTCTCCCACCTTGCGGAAAAGCCCCCAAGGAACGCACACCTGCTCCACACGGCTCTTTAAAGGGAGCGCTGAGCAGAGCCTCCTGCCTGCATTTGCTCCATAAGACGCACACACATTCCCCCTTACATTTTAGGAGGGGAAAAGTGCGTCTTATGGAGCGAAAAATACAGTATGTAGCCTGGGCCTGTGGAAATCTGTGTCCGATGCAGATTAGCCGCAGCCCTCCACCCTGAAGGCAGACCACCTGGCGACAGCTGCCCACAGGTGACTCCAAACCCAGGGCTCTCCTCCTCCTCGGCCCGCTCTTTGCCACCTGCAGAGTCCAGCGGAACTGCCACTCACCTGTTCGCCTTTTGCTTTGGGCACCACCCTCTTGTCATCCATGTCACACTTGTTACCTAGCAGCATCCTCTCCACATCTTCGTTGGCATGCTAGAGGGCGGAACCAAAGAAGAGGACTGTTAAGTTCTCCTTCACTGCATTGCTCCTACTCCCTCCAGAAAGCAAGGCTGGCCTAGCTACGCCATCGTGAGGGGCCTGTCACATAGAACAGTACCTGGGAGAACCATGCAATCATAAATGATGGGTTATTGTGTGATTCGGCTTCCATATTAGATTACTGCATGCGCTCTACGTGGGGCTGCCCTTGAGGACGGATCAGAAACTTCAACGGGTCCGAAGCGCAGTGGTGAGAGAACTGGCTGGGGTCACCTTTAGAACTCATAGCCTGTTCTGAAACAGCTGGCCCAATTCAAGGTGTCCAAAGCCCCCGAAGGCTTATGCCCCAAATATCTGGGAGACTGTATCCATTCCCACAGACCCTCTTGGGTGTTAAGGTCAAGCAGTTACCAAACCCTCAGAAGCTGGGGGTTTGGTGGCCTGGCAAAGTGTCTTCTTTGTGGCATCTCCCTCTTCACAGAAGTGCACCTGGCACCTTCCCTGGGGAGCTTTTAGCCAATGCTGAAGATGCACCTCTATCCCCTGGCCCTTGACACCTGAGATGCAGGACCCACCCTACTCCTGTGGGCGTCATCTGCTTCAAACGGTTGTAACACAGAATAAAAGAATTGCAGAGCTGTAGTCCAACCCCCTGCAACTCAGCAATAATGGAGAGTGGCCAATCCATTTATTATTATGAATGGTAATAAGAATAAATGTATTATTTAAGAAGGCCAATGTCTTGAAAATAGAGAGAGAAAACACTGCTATTTTATGTCCGTTTGCTCCATTTAGTGCTTTGCTTCTAAAATAATTTCCCTGCTACCTTTCTGAGGACAGTCTACTGAAGGTGGTTCGCTTTATCAAAACAGCATAAAAAAGTGTTTGTTACAATGCTAGTCAGTAGCCCAGAAGTCTATTTCCCCGACCCCCTCTGACCCACCGCTCAAGCTCATGCTCTGATGTGCCCAGTTGTTGTTGTTGTTGTTGTTATTATTATTATTATTATTATTATTATTATTATTATTATTATTTCTACCCCGCCCTCCCCAGCCAAAACTGGGCTCAGGGCAGCTAACACCAGGTATAAAAACAATTAATTAAAATACAACTTAAAAACAAGATTAAGTACAACATTAAAATGCAGCCTCATTTCAGTAGAAACTCAAATCAAAAACTTTTTGGGGATGAAAATGTCAAATCTTCACCAAGGCTAACTATCCAGACTTGTTCTACATGGGCCGGAAAAAAGCCAGGGAAGTTCTGTCACAGAGAAAGGAAAAAGGAAAGGGAGGAAGGGGATCAAGTTGCTTCCAAGCCAAAGGCCAGGCGGAAGAACTCTGTCTTGCAGGCCCCGCGGAAAGAAATCAGATGCCGCAGGGCCCTGGTCTCATGAGGCAGAGTGTTCCACCAGGCCGGAGCCAGTGTTGAAAAGGCCCTGGCTCTGGTTGAGGCTAATCTGACTTCCTTAGGGCCCGGGACCTCTAGGGTGTTGCTATTTATGGACCTTAAGGTCCTCCATGGGGCATACCGGGAGAGGCAGTCCCGTAAGTACGAGGGTCCTAGGCCGTGAATCCAATGAAGGGGAGGGAGGCCTTCAGGTGCCAACTCCCAGATCTGAGTGGGAGGCTGCTTCCAGAGAGCGGGGCCAAGTGAAGGCACCTAGGCATCAAATCTTGACTCACTGGGCTGATTTTGCGTATCAGGAAAGAAGCCAGCCCTGTCTGTGCTGAGGGAGAGCTGCATGGTACTTCACAGGAGGATCAGACAATTTCATGGAGGAGATGGCCATCGGAGGCTACTAGGCAGGAGGGTCACGCTCCACTTCCAGCAGGCTTTCCTTGCGTTCTTAACATAAGCACCTTCTGTTGAAGCAAACCTACCCTGCCCTGCTTTACCAGAGGGTGACTTTCTGCCACACACACACACACACACACACACACACACACACCCCTCTCAAAATGGGCAGCATTAGGGTCCTCACCCCCCACGACTCACCTCATCTATGTTTCTGAGCCATTTGCTGATGTTTTCAAAGCTTTTGGCATTGGTGATGTCATACACTAGCATGATTCCCATGGCACCTCGGTAGTAGGAGGTGGTGATGGTGTGAAACCGTTCCTGCCCTGCTGTGTCCCTGTGGAGAGAAGCAGAGAAACATGCAGCACTGCAGCAGCAGCAGCAGCAGCCAAGCTCCAAGGGGGGAGCACAGAATGGGGCCACAAAGGGCCTTCAGCACTCGAGGCTCTACTGCCCTTGAAGACACCTGGTGGCTCCCCTTTGAGAAGCAATAGCGGTTTCATGATAACCATTTTGTGATTTTTCAACTGGCAATGTATCACAAATCATAATGTGTGCTAGAGCTTGGCGATTTATCATTCAAAACGGGTTTCAAGTCCATACTGGCTTCATGATTTTTGACCTGGCGAGATATGATGTGTGTGCAAGCGCACTGCAAAAACCACAATGTGGGGAAAACCGTGAATAATAATAATAATAATAATAATAATAATAATAATAATAATAATTTATTATTTATACGCCGCCCATCTGGCTGGGTTTACCCAGCCACTCTGGGCGGCTTCCAACAGAACACTAAAATACAATAACCTATTAAACATTAAAAGCTTCCCTAAACAGGGCTGCCTTCAAATGTCTCCTCAAAGTTTGGTAGTTTTTTGTTTTGTTTTTTGACATCTGGTGGGAGGGCTTTCCACAGGGCAGGTGCCACCACCAAAAAGGCCCTCTGCCTGGTTCCCTGTAACTTGGCTTCTCGCAGGGAGGGAACCGCCAGAAGGCCCTCGGAGCTGGACCTGAGCTGAACAATGGAGGTGGAGACGCTCCTTCAGGTACACTGTACCGAGGCCATTTAGGGCTTTAACAGTCAGCACCAACACTTTTAATTGTGCTCGGAAACGTACTGGGAGCCAGTGTAGGTCTTTCAAGACCGGTGTTATGTGGTCTCGGCGGCCGCTCCCAGTCACCAGTCTGGCTGCCGCATTCTGGAAACCAGCCAATGCCTTGACATAGCTCCATCCTTTATTTCAGACACTGTGGTATATCAGTATATTGCGATGTTTAGCTGGTGATATACTGTGATGTCGAAAACCAGCCCTAGCCCTCATTACCATTTGAGTCCACACAGGATACTGCCCTCTGCCCACTGCCCTCTGTCCATTCACCACGGCAGAATCTCATCACCCAGCTGTGATGCTTTGTAGGAAACCTGCCAAGCACAGCCATGGGAATTCCCAGCGGCAGGTCCATTGTGCCCACCTGTGCTGGCTTACCTCTGGGGCCGTCTCTCCTTGAGCAACCCAAGGCATTTCTAGGCCAGGTGTGGAGGAAGAACAGGAGTGCTTTAACCTCCGTCCTTCAGACCACTGACTCGCCTATGATGACCAGGCAAGTGCTTATGTATTCACCTGCCCGTGGATAGGATGCAAGTAGACTGCACCAAATGCTTGTCTGTTTAGGTCAAAGGCAGACTTTGGGGCTGCAGAAGAATTGCCTGCAAATGCCTTAGTTGCAAGACCATTCAGCTTTCCTCCAGTCCTGTTTGCCGGTCTCTCTCTCCCTGCTGTGGCTGATCTCTTCTCATTGTGCCATCTTCCTCAATTAGCCACAGGGCACATACTGAATATTATTTATGTTACATACTGTCTGGCTAATAGACCCTTTTCACTGTAGCTATGAGTCACAGAGCACTTCTTGACATTGCCAAAGCATCTCATCCCCCCCTTTTTCGCATCAACATACCCCCCCCCCCAAATTCTGAAGTGCCACTTACCATATCTGCAGTTTGATCTTCTTTCCTTGCAATTCAACTGTTTTGATCTTGAAATCTATCCCTAAAATATAAAAGAAACAACAGAAGTCATGACATGCCCAGAAAAACTATACCAAAAAGTGCAGTTATGTAAGATCCATCATCAAGCCCCCCAACCTCCACTATAGAAAAATCTTGACACCTTGCTTCTCTACCTGCCACAAATCACCAGTCCATATAGCCTACAAATAGCCTTACATTTTAGCCAATCTCCTGGCCATTCCGGCTAACATGGCATTTGGTGCTTCAAGATACAAAGCGATTTCACTAGTGCCTATAGTTGATTCCAAGTTATACTGAAACGGAGTTGTCTTTTTGCAGATTCCTCCAAGTCATTAAGCTGTGTGTAAGTGCAGTTCAATAACACCTACAGCACACAGCAACTTCCGGATTAAAGAGCAGGTGAGGTCTCTTCACCCAGGCTTTTCTTAAGGCAAATGAGGAGGTGTGGTCTGTATTTTTTATTTTTTGCTGTGCTGTCAAACAGACAGTTAAGGTGCTGTTGCGAATGTTAGTTTATGCGACCTGACAGTTACATATGCGTTTTTGATTTATTATGTGACCCACCCTGGGGCTGGGAAAGAAATTTAATACAGGACATAAAGACTCTCCCTCTGTGAATACTTCCGTAAGACGTGAGTTTCTGAACATGCATAAACAGGGCTACAGGCAGCCCAGGTAACACCAGGGTCTGAAGCTAAGGCTTATGCACATGGTCTCTCTTGAATCATAGTCCTTCTGAGGAACAGCAAAATGCTCTTCTTTTTAGAGTCTTTGGGATTCTGATTCATGGCTGACTTTTCCTAATTTTTTGATTATGTTGACTTTCTTCTGCATCGTTTGTTGAGAGTTAATCTGAAAGTTTTCACAGTTTCTGCTCTGTTATTATGTTCATTATAGGTGGGTGTATTTAATTTACTGTAAGCTGCTTTGCAGGTTCAGAACAAAAGGTTGGAAGGGAGGAGAGGAAACAAAAATTTGTCCTACTATAGTATTTTTAATTTGAGGTCAATCTCATTCATCCTGGTCCTCTGCCTCTCCGGGATTATCTTAAAGTTTCATCAACATGAATTTTTAAAAATGGTAAACAAAGGAAGCCACCAATTTCTCATGCAATTCATATTTCCATTTAAGCACAGCACTGTAATGTTAATTGACAATATGCTGTCCAAATAGACTTGCAAAGCAGCCACAAAAAGATTCGTGCATATGCTGTTTGAGAACTTTCATAAAAGGGTGGTTTAATAATGATAACAATCAATAATTATATGTGTTCAAAAGGAACGTATATGTTCCGCTCACAAGGGTGTGGGATGCTGTAGCTGCATCCCAGTCAGGTACAGTGGTGCCCCGCAAGACGAACGCCTCGCAAGACGAAAAACCCGCTAGACGAAAGGGTTTTCCGTTTTGGAGGCGCTTCGCAAAACGAATTTCCCTATGGGGTTTGCTTCACAAGACGAAAAAATCTTGCGTCCCCTGGCGGGTTTTTTTTTTGCTTTTTTTGCCCTTTTCCTAAGCCGCTAAGCCGCTTATCAGCTGTTCCGCTGATAAGCCGCTTAACAGCTGATCGCTGGAAGCCGCTTGACAGCTCTAGCACTAATCCGCTAAGCTGTCAATGGGCTTGCTTCGCAAGACAAAAAAACCGCTAGACGAAGAGAATCGCGGAACAGATTAATTTCGTCTTGCGAGGCACCACTGTACCAGGATTAAGGGCCTGGCATTCATCATTCGACATGTGGCATCATGAGAGACGAACCTAAATCAGGAGCACTATAGTTATGCTTACTTCAGCTCTCCCACAGTACCCTTCCTACAATCCAGAATTACAGCCAACACAAGATTTTGCAAAAGCTTCCTGTTAGAAAAATGCCCACATTGGTCTTAAACCAAAACTTGAACCTTCTCAGAAGCTGAGAGCACTACAAGCAAATGTCAAAGCTACACTCAGATGAGCATAGCAGTTACTGGGAATAGATAAAATATTGTGAAATCTTAATGAACCGAAACATGATCTTGGAGCAGCAGCAGAAGCAACACCAAGGCGAACAAACTTTCATACTATGGAAAACAAGTCCAGGGCCTTCTCAATATGGGAAGTCCAGCATGTGAAGATACCTTTTACATATAATGATAACAATTTATTATTTATACCCCACCCAAAATGTAAGCTTTTAAGTGGAGACAGCTAACATATCCTCTAGGAAATGTTTCATAACTTCAGACATGTTTGCTGAGGTTAATATGAAATACATGTCATGGAAACAATTTTAAGTTGAATTTGAATTAAGTCCATGTTTCCCCTTGATTTAATCCATGATTTTATCTGGAGGACTTTCACACAGCCAAGTGTTCAGCTCCCCAGGTGGCTTACAGAGATGAGTCGAGACAGCCCCTGCCTTCAGCCTTGCAACCTAAAGGGTGCGATGACAAAAGGAACAGGGGGTTGGGAAGGGTGGAGGGAAAGGGCAACTGGGGCACTGTGTCCACAGAGTCCATGCAATAACCGGAGGAAGCAAAGCAGAGTTCAAGGAGAGGAGCAGGAGGAGTGGAAAATTATTGAGCTGATGCAGCAACTCAGCTTCCCATCTTCCCTCTGCTACGACTTGATGAAGCAGCTGCTGCTGCAGCCAAGCAACTGCTGGTGGAAGGAGGAACCAGAGGTGGAGTTTTTTCTTTCTTTCTTGGAGCAAGATGGGAGTTCCTCCACCTCTATTGCAAGCAACAAACTGAACACTAGAAGTGAGACAGCATCACTGGGACAGAGGCTGGATGGACACCTGTCATGGATGCTTGAGGTGAGATTCCTGGATTGTAGGGGGTTGGACTAAAGGACCCTCAGAGTCCCATCCAGCTCTAAGATTCTATGACCTACACCAGGGACGTCCAACAGGTCGATTGCGATCTACTGGTAGATCCCTGGGAGCCTTTGGTAGATAGCGGTTGATCACTGGCTCCCTTTCCTTATCAGCGGCAAAGGAGCATCCTGCCCTGCCCAGTGAAGGTCCTGTGTGAGTCCCTGGAAGCGGTTGGAGGATGGATGGCGGCTAACAGATTGAGGTTGAATCCTGACAAGACAGAAGTACTGTTTTGGGGGATGGGGGGCGAGTGTGAAGGACTCCCTGGCCCTGAATGGAGCAACTGTGCCCCTGAAGGACTAGGTGCACAGCCTGGGAGTCATTCTGGACGCACAGCTGTCCATGGAGGCGCAGGTCAGTTTTGTGTCAAGGGCAGCTGTTTATCAGCTCCATCTGGTACACAGAATGAGACCCTCCCTGCCCGCAGACTGTCTCGCCAGAGTGGTGCATGCTTCGGTTATCTCCCACTTGGACTACTGCAATGCGCTCTATGTGGGGCTACCTTGGAAGGTGACCCAGAAACTACAACTAATCCAGAATACGGCAGTTAGACTGGTGACTGGGAGCAGCCACCAAGACCATATAACACCGGTCTTGAAAGACCTACATTGGCTCCCAGTACGTTTCCGAGCACAATTCAAAGTGTTGGTGCTGACCTTCAAAGCCCTAAATGGCATCGGTCCAGTATATCTGAAGGAGCGTCTCCACCCCCATCTTTCTGCCCGGACACTGAGGTCCAGCGCCAAGGGCCTTCTGGCCGTTCCCTCACTGTAAGAAGCCAAGTTACAGGGAACCAGGCAGAGGGCCTTTTCGGTGGTGGCACCCGCCCTGTGGAATGCCCTCCCACCAGATGTCAAAGAGATAAACAACTACCAGACTTATAGATGGCATCTGAAGGCAGCCCTGTTTAGGGAAGCTTTTAATGTTTGATGCATTACTGTATTTTAATATTGTGTTGGAAGCTGCCCAGAGTGGCTGGAGAAACACAGCCAGATGGGCGGGGAATAAATAAATAAATTATTATTATTATTATTATTATTATTATTATTATTATTATTATTATTATGCCCCATCGCCCCACCCTCCATTCTTGCATGATCTATAGAACAGAAGACGGAATTTTCTCTATGAGGCTGATTGTATTTTGGTGAGCAACTTTCCCCCTTTATCCCCCCAAAAAGCTCAGCATCTTTGGCCTGAACCCCTAAAAAACCGAGACTTTCCCTCCCTAAAAAAAACTCAACAACTTATCCCTGAACCCCCACCCAAAGCGGTAGATCACTGCCAGTTTTTTTATTCTGTCAGTAGATCGCAGTCTCTTAGGAGTTGGAAATCCAGAGCAGGCAGTCACAAGCTGAACTGCCATTCCAATACGCTCACTCACCCCTGCTCCAAACCAAGACCAGCTTCGTCTCAAGTCTCAGTCAAACTTACAGGGTTTCAGAAAATATGAATCACTACATGACGCTCAGGAGCAGCTCATGCACAATACAAGGGATTCTGCACTGTGGTTAGGAGAGCAGGAAGTGTGCACATGCACACAGTGTGCGCCAATGAGGGAGCCAGGCTAGGAAGTAAGGATGCATAGCAACATTTCTGTGCCATTCCTTGTGCACAAGAGGGGGCCAGCAGGAGACTCACGGCGACCCTGACGCTTATAGCACAACAAAAACATACATTCAGAAGGAATACTAAGGGGGAATTCCCAAGAACAGAGCCTGCTGGTGGCCCGCCTGAGAGGTGGGAGAGAAGGCAGGAAGGAAACAGAGGTGTTACGGCTAAAATCTGGGTGCGAGGCTGCTCTGCCACCCAGCTCATCGGACTAAGTCCGTGGGTCCCTGTGGAGGAAAATGAGCTCAGCCGTAGACAGGAGCAAACTGCAGAAGATCCAAGTTTATTGCGCAACAGGTTCAAGGCGAGATTGAACAGCGAGAAAGGGGTGACATGAACTTTTGAAACTCCCTCCATGTCCCAGAATACAGTGCAAAAATACATCCCAGTTACATCACGAATACATTAAGGAAAGGTTGGGTTACACAGATTACATCATGAATACATTAAGGAGAGGTTGGTTACACAGGATTAACATATGGAGGAGGGAGGGGGAATATGCAGAGCTGGAGAAATGCACAGATAAACATTTCCTGAGAAGACAATGGGCCCAAATATGCATAGTCTGCCACCTGACATTGCCTGGAGGAAAGGCTGATCAGAGCGATTTGACAGGATTAGTTTCTATGAATTTTTTTTAGATTTTAGTCCCTTTTGACATTGACAATTGGGAATGAATGGACATATTGTAGCGAAGAAGAAGGTAAAGAAGACATGCCCCCCCCTTCCGTATCAGAGGGAAGGGATGGAGTTCGCTGAAAGGGACCCTCTGGCTGCTGGAACCCTGAACAGGAGCGACACCCCTTAGTTGCCAGTAATCTCTGCAGAACAACAGCAACTTATTGCTCTTCCTCACAGCATCTCACACCTATAGAATAAAGGATGCCTAACATGAGTTCCTTCCAGTTCTAGCCTAAATGAATGTCTCCAAAGCCTCGAGCACCACCTCATGTGACCCTCATTTCTCTTTCTACAAACCCAGTAGCAACGGTGTCACAACCAACCTTCACTAGTTTTGCTAGCAAAGACAAAGGTGATTTTTTTTGGCAGTGGGGAGAGCCCACTTTCCCCAGCCCTATCTCTCCATAAAATATGGGGACAACTCAGCTAGGGATTGGCATTGCATTCTTTTCGTTTCTGTAGTCTTCCTCACAGCACCTAAGTAAAATTAAGATTACTTCTGTCCTCCAACTTGGCGGATTTTTTGTTGTGCCTGCTCTATTGTGTGTGGAGGGGGAGATTACAGGGTTGAGCTACAAGAAACTCGAGCAGTGGTTCCCAAACGTTTCCCTCCCTCCAGACTTGAAAACTGCAGATGTTTTTGGTCGACAACATTATGATTTTTCTACACTCTAACCCAGGGGTCGGCAAGGCTTACCTTGCCTGGGCTGGCTCACTGCCGCGGAGCCCCCTTTGTGGGCTGGATCGTGCACCCGTGATTTCTGGCGTCTGTGCAGACATGATTTCCAGCACCGTGAAAGCGAGTCCCTGCGCTGGTTTAGCATAGCACGTGGGGACTTGCCAAACAAGCGGCTCAGCTCATAGGCCAGTAAAATGACCCCCGTGGGCTGCTTGTGGCCCATGGGCCTTAGGCTGCCAACCCCTGCTCTAACCACTAGGCCACACTGGCTTTGCTGAACAGGTATTTCTACAAGAGCAGAAGGGTCACCTTTATTACTCAGGCCTCACACACAGCTACTACCAGAAGAAGACCAGTCACCTGATGCTTTTCAGTACCAAGAAGAAGAAAAAGCTGGAGGAAGCACCTAATGGAATAATGAGCCTCTAACTAGCTGGTACTGGGGACAATGCAACCGTCTCAGAAGTGACATCTTAGAAGACACTCATCTTCTCTAAATTATGCACAGAGACAGCCACAGATATAGGATAAGTAGCTTTCTGCAGATTTTTCCATCTACAGTGGTGCCTCGCAAGACGAAAAGAATCCGTTCAGCGAGTCTCTTTCTTCTTGCAAAGCAAGCCCATTAGCGGCTTAGCGGATTAGCTGATAAGTGGCTTAGCGGCTTGGGAAAAAGGGGGGGGGAGGAAAAACCCCCCGCAGGAACTCGCAAGACATTTTCGTCTTGCGAAGCAAGCCCATAGGAAATTTGTTTTGCGAAGCACCTCCAAAACGGAAAACCCTTTCATCTAGCGGGTTTTCCGTCTTGCGAGGCATTCGTCTTGCGGGGCACCACTGTAGATGCTAGCAAGGGAAGATATTGAGTGATATCCAACATTAGTGATACTCAGAATAGACTCCAACAAAAGCAATGGACTTAGGAAGTTAAGCTTGTTGATTTCAATGGGTCTAGTACAAGTATGAGTTAAATGGAGTCATCCAATGTGTATTTAGTTGCATATGCCACACCTAGCATATCTGTTCTGAACCGCACCCAAGCCCAGAAGGCTGGCTGAATGCTACTGAAAACCAATTGCTGGGAATTGCCAGTGGGCAGACTGCTGCTGCGGTGCTCATATCCTCCTTGAGGGTTTCCCAGAAGAGGCATCTGGCTGGCTGGCCACGGTGAGAACAGACTGCTGGACTAGACAGGGCACTGGCCTGATCCAGGAGTAAGCTCTTCTTATGCTCTTCCTAGCAGAAAGAGCAGGGCCACTATGCATTCACAAGAAAGATATAGCAGAGAGATTTGCAGGACTGGGTGCAAGGCAAGAAGGGATTCCAGTGCTGTCCAACCGACATGTCACCAAGTAGCTATTATTTCTCTTGTCCAATGAAATGTGGAAACGAAAATATACTTACACCACCGGTAGCATGAAAGCTGGCAAGTATTTAGCAGACCTAAAACTATTCTCCCACCTTCACAGTTTCTCAAGCATGGTTCAAGAGGGAACCGGCTGTTCAAAGGCCTGGAAACGATGCCTTATGAGGAACGGCTAAGGGAGCTGGGCATGTTTAGCCTGGAGAAGAGGAGGTTAAGGGGTGATATGATAGCCATGTTCAAATATATAAAAGGATGTCACATAGAGGAGGGAGAAAGGTTGTTTTCTGCTGCTCCAGAGAAGCGGACACAGAGCAATGGATCCAAACTACAAGAAAGAAGATTCCACCTAAACATTAGGAAGAACTTCCTGACAGTAAGAGCTGTTCGACAGTGGAATTTGCTGCCAAGGAGTGTGGTGGAGTCTCCTTCTTTGGAGGTCTTTAAGCAGAGGCTTGACAACCATATGTCAGGAGTGCTCTGATGGTGTTTCCTGCTTGGCAGGGGGTTGGACTCGATGGCCCTTGTGGTCTCTTCCAACTCTATGATTCTATGATTCCTACCAGTAGTTTTAACTCCTTCTTCTGCCTCTGACTCTTAGGACTGCAAAGAAGGCCAGCTGGCAGCCCTGATCCAAGCATTCTGGCCTGGGGGAAAAGCAGAGCCGGCCAGCTCTAACCTAAGGCAGAACAATGGTACAGACTAAAGAGAGACACAGATCAGCTCCACTGAGATGCCATCTTCAGAACTGTTACGTGGCACCACTGAAACAGCACAAATTATAGCACTGCTCTGGGGCGATGCACAAGTTTATTTGAACATTGCAAACCACGCCTAACAAGGATGTCTTCTCAGGAAGGCATTTACTCATTCTTTACTCTGAACAGAACAGAATCATTCTCATGTCTGGACAAGTGCGGTAGAAGACAGAATGCCATGAGACCACTGGCTACGTTTGGGCTCAGCGTTTTAGTTCTCCTAAAGGGACTTGTACTCTGGCTTTGAGAAGCTAGACCCTGGAAGCTGTAGGGAGTCCAGGGAGGAAAAACAAGAGCCCATGCAAGACTGGTCAGTCTGCCCTCATATATGTGTGTGGGGGGGAGTGCTATTAAAAAGGAAATATTCTGAAAGATGAATCATAGACAAAACATGGCCTTCCACCCCAGGAGGGCAAAAATTACCATATTTTTTGCTCTATAAGACACACTTTTCCCCTCCTAAAAACGAAGGGGAAATGTGTGCATGTCTTATGGAGCGAATGCAGGCTGCGCAGCTTTCGCTGAAGCCAGGAGAGGTGCTGTGCAGATTTCCCTCTCTGCGCAGCACCCCTTCAGCGAAGTGGGAGGAGAAAGGGAGTCCCTTCCCTTTCTCCTCCCGCTTTGCTGGAGAGGCGCTGAGCAGAGAGGGAGAGAATTTTTTTTCTTGTTCTCCTCCTCTAAAACTAGGTGCGTCTTATAGAGCAGAAAATACGATACTAACCTAAGGCAGGGGTGGCTAACCCAAAGCCTGGATCCAGCTCCTTTCCCCAGGCCCCCCCGTCATTTGGGGTGTCTTTTTAAAAAAGTATCCAAAGAATTTAAAACCTTCCAACAACTTTTGATCTGGCTAATTTAAAAGGGGCAATTTCCACACTCATGTACAAAAACTGGAAGAGTGGAGAAGCTGATCTAGCTTTATTCTACCCACTTCAGTGAATAATTGGGGGGGGGGGGGAGGATCATGGAAATAAAATTGGAATTGTAGAGTGGAAGGGACTCCTAGCGTCATTTAAAGGTAAAGGGGTAAAGGGACCCCTGACCATTAGGTCCAGTCGTGACCGACTCTGGGGTTGCGGCGCTCATCTCGCTTTACAGGCTGAGGGAGCTGGCATTTGTCCACAGACAGCTTCCGGGTCATGTGGCCAGCAGGACTAAGCCGCTTCTGGCAAACCAGAGCAGCGCATGGAAATGCCATTTACCTTCCCGCCAGAGCGGTACCTATTTATCTACTTGCAATTTGACGTGCTTTCGAACTGCTAGGTTGGCAGGAGCTGGGACCGAGCAACGGGAGCTCACCCCGTCGCGGTGATTCGAACTGCCGACCTTCTGATCGGCAAGTCCTAGGCTCTGTGGTTTAACCCACTGTGCCACCTGGGTCATCTAGTCCACCCATAATCACAACATTCCACAGAGTCACAACATTCCAGAAACAAGCTCTAAAAAACAAAACCTCAACATGAATCCAAACACACTGTGAGCCACACAGAATATTCACAGCCGAAACAATGCCCCGCTTATCATTCACTTCAGGTCTAACATAGTAAACAGCTCCCATTTAGAATACCTGCAACAAGAATTGCCTCAAGGAGAAGCTGCCTCAATGCCAGATTCAGATGACACCCAACTTGAAGAGCTGATTCAAACTGGAATTCTCCCATCTATGTCCCTTTACAGAATCAGCCAAGAGGAAGATACCTTCCCAGGTTGTCTCGGAAGAACTCCACAACAGAACTCTCAATGTTAGCGAGTCAATCCAAACCGAGGATAAACATTAAATTATCCTTAAGCAATTAAACATGAGAGATTTAACGGATGTGATACCTTTGGCAAGATCTCTTTCTCCTCCCAGGGTCCATCAAAGAAGCATGAGCATTAATCAAAGTAAAAGAAAAAAAAAAGAGTTTCTACATTGATTCTATGGACGCTTACTGTAAAAATAGCTGCTTCCAAGTCCACTGCCACATTCACTACCGCCAGCAATCTAGACTGTTGCTGCCAGAGGTTCAAGGTAACCACTTGCATAAATCTATAAACCTGGTTTCTAAAATCAATAAGAGTTACTTATCACTGGCCATTAAATGCACACCCATTCAGGGCTGGTACAGGAGAGGCCTCCAGGCTTCCCAGCTTTAGCAAAATGCCTAAGAAGCTACCCCAGAGCTGGGCAACAACCACCAAACCTTCACATTCAAGCTGATGGCACAATTAGGAGCAGCTCTCGGGACACAGGAGAAACTTCAGGGGAGGGCGGGAAATTTCTCCAGTGCTTCATTTTTCTTCGACAGTTAAAACTTTATGGAACATTTAAAAAAAACAACAACAACCCACAATTTGCTTTAGGGTAGATAAAAATCAATTATTTAAAATTAATAATAATAATAATAATAATAATCAGATTTTTTTAAAATTTAAATCGGATTTTAAAATAAAATGCTTTTGGAGGAAAAATCTTTCTTAGTTTTCTGTTTAAGTTACATTATAGTCTAAAGTCCATCAGGAAATAAGGATTTGTTTTAAGTTTTTCATGTGTGCTAAAACTCAGTCTCTTTTTTTAAATTGTTTAACCACATCAGTTAACAAACATGGATACATATGCTATAAAGTTATTGTTTTAGTCAAATAAATTGTTTAAATTGTTATTAAGGAAATGATTATTTTTCTCCTTCCAATAAAGTATAGCAGAAAAGCTGTCCAAATATAAACAGTTAACTTATCAAACCACAATAATTTTATAATCATCTGTTTTATGTATTTCTAATAGTATAACCAAATCAGTCATTTTTTATATAACTGCAAAAGCTACTCTGAAAATTTATTATTCCAAAAATGAAACCTTCATCTGGTTGCAAATATGCAAGAATGAGTTTTTCTGTAAAAAAATGATTTAAATCAAGTCTTACTGACTAGTGATTTAAATCGATTGGATTTAAAATTGATTCCACCCTGTTTAGGAGTAATTTAAGAATGGAACTCATTATCCAAAGGGTGAGGTTACCTCTGGAAGAGGTAGTTTTCAAGATCGCAGTTACTTTCCCTGATAGCTGTGAATAGAGCTTCCATCTTCAGGAGTAGTTTGTCTCCAGCACCTGATAACCAGAAGTGAACAGGAGGCCACTGTCTCCACCTCCTCAGGGTCTCTTTCTTAGGTGACCACTGCTGGGAACAGACTGCTGGACGAGACGGCCCTTAGATTTCATGCACAAAGACATTTCTCACATTTTTATGCTCAAACAGCTTAGGCATTTGGTGGTCCAGAACAGCCCATCAATATCTTCCTGAAACCTTGCAGATCCTCCAGCAGCTATAGAATTTAACTCACTTTTCTACTGTGCAAATGCAGGCATCTCCCCACTTCTAGGCATTCTACTCGCGCACAACCACACATATGTGCGGCACTGGGAAATAAATAAATAAAATCCTGAAAGGAAATGGCAGGAGAGAGTTGGAGAGTCCTCGTGGCTCACAAGGAGACCCTCCCAGGAACCCAAAGAGGACGTCAGTGAGGGTGGAGGAAGCCCCCAAAAGACCTGAGGCACAGCAGGGCTTTGTTTAGGCTGCTTAGCTTCCCTGTCTAACAACTGATGTACGGGGTAGGGCAGTAGCCGCTTTCCCATATGTCCTCCGGGCTCCAGCCAGGCCCACAGCTTCAACTCTAGTTGAACAGAGAGTTGTGTGGAGAGAGAGCTGGAGATCAGGGACACATAGGCATTTAGGGAGTCTCCTTCTTTGGAGGTCTTTAAGCAGAGGCTTGACAACCATATGTCAGGAGTGCTCTGATGGTGTTTCCTGCTTGGCAGGGGGTTGAACTCGATGGCCCTTGTGGTCTCTTCCAACTCTAGGGTTCTAGGGGCTTTTAAGAGGGTGCTCCCCACTTTGCGTGATTTCACTTAAGCGTGCAGGGGCCAGAATGTAACCCCCCGCATAAGCAGGGTGAAACCTCTATAAACTTTTAGCATGACCGATGCTACTGCCGCAATATACCGCTTTTTGCAGAAGTCTTAACAAAAAGCACAATTGCAAAGAAGCGTTCCAGAAAGAGATAAACTTTGCAGAGGGCCCAAGAACACCACTCACAGACAACGGTGCATCGGTTCCCATGGTCAAGAGAGGGAGGGCCCGAGAACATCCAAGCACAGCAAAAGGCGCCAAGGTCACCTTAGCGTGAAGAGCTAGAAAAGTTAACAGTTTGTCACAAAAACTGTAATGCTATCTGCTCAGCTTGAACACACTTGGCATTGATCTCAGCACCTGCCAATGAAGTAACACCCTCGCCAAGACTTCTAACTTTGCAAGTAAATGGATAGGGATCCCTTGAAAATCACTATTAATTCAGATTACGAAAACTGGAAGAGAGACTCCTTCCTCTCCCAACACATCCCCAGCACAGTCACTAAAGGCTTGTTCTATGCCTCCAGCTTCGATATTTTCATTGGGGACAAAGAGTCCATCAAACTCTCCCAGGTATGACCAATCAATCAGTAGAGCAGGATGAGACTCGTAAATCTCAGGGCCGTGGGTTGGAGCCCCACGTTGGGTAAAAGATTCCTGCATAGCAGGGGGTTGGAGTAGAGAGCCAGTGTGGTGTAGTGGTTAAGAGCGGTGGACTCGTAATCTGGTGAACCGGGTTCGCGTCTCCGCTCCTCCACATGCAGCTGCTGGGTGACCTTGGGCCAGTCACGCTTCTCTGAAGTCTCTCAGCCCCACTCACCTCACAGAGTGTTTGTTGTGGGGGAGGAAGGGAAAGGAGAATGCTTCTCTGAAGTCTCTCAGCCCCACTCACCTCACAGAGTGTTTGTTGTGGGGGAGGAAGGGAAAGGAGAATGTTAGCCGCTTTGAGACTCCTTCGGGTAGTGATAAAGCGGGATATCAAATCCAAACTCTTCTTCTAGATCAGAGTTTCCCAAACTTGGGTCTCCAGCTGTTTTTGGACTACAACTTCCATCATCCCTAGCTAGCAGGACCAGTGGTCAGGGATCCTGCAAGGCATGAGCCCTTCCACTAAGCCACGGCCCTTCCTATAAAACAGAATAAACCTTGGTGGGGGGTTTCGGGTGGGGGGACAACAAGAGGTTTACTGCAATGGCATGGCTGTAACTCTCACAACTCTGATGGGTTGTGTCCTCCATGGTTATTTTCCATCAAAACTGTGCAGCTCTTCCCCCCTTAATTACTAAGAGATCTGGAAAGGGAAACCAAGGACTTAGTCACGTTTTCTATATTGCCACATCAATGTTCAAGTTTGCAGTGAACGGTAAAACGCTCAAACATATCAAGGTAACTTCTAAATAGTATCTGACTGTCAAATATAGCAACACAAATCTTATTTAGATTTATGCTAACTGTGCCTTTCTTCATGAGAAGAACTTTCAGTTGTTTTAGATTTATAATTTTTATGCCACTTAATAAATAAATGCTGGCTTATTCTGCATTCTAGCAGAGGATGAGAAATCCTGCAATTTATCATCCAGAGAATAATTTAACATACTCCCAAAACTCAGAATACACCATATTACCCATTAAATTTAACAATCAGATCTTGCAAGATAAGTAAATGCAAGCACTGAAATGCAAGTGTCACTGTGATCAGAAAGAGCTCTTGGCCTCTTCAACAATTCTACCTTTTGTATTCCCATTCTTCCACTCCAAAAGAGCTAACAACCATTTCTCGGTTTTCACAGTCTCTTTCAACATTTCACAAAATGTATGCTGCAAAGGGCTAGCATTCTTTGAGCCATTTTGATGGTTGCTCCCAAAATTTCCTTTCAAGACACCAAAGGGAAGTCAACTGTCCATGCCTGTAAGGATTTGAGATGCAAGAGGTGGCAGTTGGTATTTATTGACGATTAAACAAGATGAATTCACTGTAAAAAACGAAACAGTGTACCGTATTTTCCGCTCTATAAGACGCACCACACCACAAGACGCACCTAGTTTTGGGAGGAGGAAAACAAGAGGAAAAAAATTCTGAATCTCAGAAGCCAGAACAGCAAGAGGGATCACTGCACAGTGAAAGCAGCAATCCCTCTCGCTGTTCTAGCTTCTGCGATAGCTGCGCAGCCTGCATTCGCCCCATAAAATGCACATACATTTCCTCTACCTTTTTAGGAGGGAAAAAGTGAGTCTTACAGAGCAAAAAATATGGTACTTCAAGGGGTCATTGCCTGCCTGAGTGAAATGTGATTTATACATTTTAAAAGGAATCATATTCTCTGAATATCATCATTCCTGTTCCTGTAAATGATTAGCTATTTTGGGAGGCCAGAGAAAAGTGTCAAGAGTTGTTTTGAACAGAATGAATAGAGGACAAAGACAAGGTTTGAACAAAGCTTATGCTACTTGGGCAAGGAGTTTGAACCACTCTGGTGTCCAGAACCGTTCCCCACTTACTGGCTGCTGTAACAGATCTGGTGCCTTGCTGAGCTTCACATCCAGCCAGGGAGTAGCAGGGAGTGCAAAGGAAAACAGAACAGTGGGAAGGCTGTTCCTGGCAAATTCTGTGTCCTCTACCTCCTACCACACACAGAATTGCTGGAGCTGGCAGCTATTTGGGACCAGGATGAAACAGAGCCGCACCCATACAACACGGTGGTCAGTATCAAGGATGCCTGCGATCACACATTTCCCAATCTGACCTGATCGGGGCTTTTTTTTTTCCCAGCCGGACTACAGTTCCAGCTCCTCTCAGATGAGCGCCATTGTGGGCCAGCATCTCCCCTTGCCCATTTCTTGCCTTTATGCCCAAAACGGACATTTCGAGTCAAAACGGAAGCTGGCCAGTGTGTACAAGTCTACACTTTTCCTTAAGCTTTCCAGCCAAGTCTCTACATTGCACACATGTGTGTTTGTGCCAGGCCCTTCTGAGCTGCCCATGCCATCCGTCCGAATCTAAGGAGGTGGGGGCGCATTTATTTGACCTGCACAAGAACCAGGGGCGACCCCCCAATCAGCTTGCCATGGTTTTTAGCACCTCCGCAGGCAGTTAAAGCAGCTGTTGTCAGACTGGCATCTGTTCAGGGCTGACCAGAGTCGCCCAGCGATTTATTGTAACAACCTCATGGTGAGTTCAAGCACCTATTTTTCTTGGAAAAGAACACTGGACCTTACAGAACAAAGTGTCATATGAGCAAGGAAACCGAGAGAGGAAAAATAAGAATACTGACGGATGTTGAGCTACAGCTGTTGAGACTTTGGTCTGATTCAGAGAATCTCCCAACGCCTGAAAGATCAGGGAATGAGTCGCAAAAAGTCTTAGGTTGTGCAATCTCACTTCCCACTCTCCCTCCTTTGCATATGAGGAAAGTGAAAGCATCCACCAGCCAGTGCCAACTCTTAAGGACTGAGGTTTGCTCCAACCAATTCAGATTAGCTAAAACAAGCCAGGATATTAAACCATGGCCACCTACATTAGGTTTAGGAAACTGTCTGAACTGGGCCACTGTCGGGAAGAGCACATTCAGATCTGAGCATTTTGGAGGCATCAATCCTTGACCATACAGGATGCCCAAAGCTGAAAAAAAGGACAAAAGCATTTTTCTGAAGATTAAGACCTTAAATGTATCACATCTAGTACCACAAACTCCCACAGATATTCAGTTTGCCTGGTGGTTAACTCTGGAGCACTGCTGTTGTTGAAAGAACTGTTCTTTCCAGACAGGCGCTCTGGACATCAAGGATATGGATATGGCTCCTTCTTGGCTGCACAGCTATCCTATTTCATCACATTCCCTCTCGGGACAGTTTTTATACACACAGGCAGTCTCTCTCAAAGTTGCTGCAACACATTTAATAGGCTCAATATCCATTCTAATACCTTCTCTCTGTGTCTCTTTTGTGTGTGTGTGTGTGTGTGTGTGTGTGTGTGAGAGAGAGAGAGAGAGAGAGAGAGAGAGAGAGAGAGAGAGAGAAACCTTAGATACAGCTCCGTATCATGTGAACCTGCAAAGCCAGTAGGATACCAGCAAGGAGTAGTAAAGTGCAGAAGTCCCAAGTAGTTCAGCCAACCCAAGAGATCTCTGTCACAGGCCAGCTGAAATAATTTTTGAATGGCAAGCTAGTCAAGTGACAGACCTGGTGTGTTTTACCAGCTGTCAACAAGGAGCGCTTGCACCATGCTAAGCACCCAGGAAGTTGATATCTACCCCTAAACGTCCCAGGACCATGTGCATGTCCCATGGCAAATGAACCCCAGAAGTGCTCCACGAAAGCATCACCTGCACTTTCGAACAGCCAGCTGCCAATCAAATTAAACCCGTGACAGATGGAGCAGAGTGGGAAGAGAGGATTCTCAGAAGCTCCCTCTAACATTGGTAAACCAAATGCCGCAATTAACACACAAATACATAAGCACAACTTAGAGTGTTATTCTGCATGTAGTGCAATAGAGCTTTCTTGGAGAACTTTAAATGTCACATCTTGCCTTTGAAGACAAATGCTCTGCCCTATTCAGGGAAGTTATGATGACTTGGGGATTTTCACACTGGAGGCTATTTATAGTATTCCTAGCTAGGGTACTGAAGTCATCGGCCCTCCCCTCAGCAATTTACTTTTCAAATAGAAGCTGGACCACAACTAAAAATAACAAAGTGTCCTAAATTATTGGCAAGCTGAAAGGTGTGCCATGACACTGCCAAAAGCACTCTGCCCTTATTTTTGAAGATCCAACGTTGCCCAGAAGTAGAAATGCGTCTTAATCATTGTGCAAGATCAATAAACTAGAAAGCGTAGGAACTCAGCAGTTGCTGAATATGGTAAGCCTGTTCTGAATTTTGCTTAACCTGGGAATGAACAAATCTGTCAAGACTTGTTTAAGAGCCATCACACAAAGCCTGAAGAACCAAAGTATGGGGGGCGGGGAGTGTCCTGGATTTACCTACTGGCAGGTAGACGGCAGCAGCAAACCGCACAAATGTTTAGCTGAATAATGTTTGATAATCCAGCTGTGTGTCTTGCAGAAAAGTTGCTACTGTATGTATGGCTGCTCCAGAGAGAGTGTTCTTCTAGGCTTAGTAATAAGAAGCTTCACTGCAGGCCTTCGGCATTTGAATAGCATACCTTTAATGTTTGTCAGATTGATGGTCCCATCTCTATGAAAAAGATCCAGATTTGTTCATGCCCACACAAACCTGTTAGCCATCTGTAGCCCAAAAAGCAGGCATGGGGGCCTTTGTAAACCAACTTCCATGCTTCAGAATCTCCTTTGTGTGACTATTTGACACAGGCAACCTTGCGAATGACTATTTATAAGCCTGAGCTGACACAAAGCTACAACGAGAAAGACTGAACATAAAAAATTATGGTTCAATTTTAGAACAGTGAAGCCAGATGAATGCAGAGCAACCGCCAGCTATATACAGTACCTAAATTAAGCCCACAGAGCAAGAAATAATGCCAACTACTGTACATCTCATGAAGTGGGCTCTTTCAATACCAGTTCTGCCAGTTTTAAGGTGCCACAAGGCTCTTGCTTCCACTGCAACAGTTCTTAAGAACTATTTCCCACATTATTATTTCCAGCGTGGTGTAGGGCTTGAATCCCCACTCTGCCGTGTCACTGGGCAACCTTGGGACATTCACTGCCACTCAGCCTAACCTACCTCTCAATGCTGTTGTGACGACAAAATTGGGAGGAGAACTATGTCTGCCACCTTGAGCCCCTTGGAGTAAGGTGGAATAGAAATGTAATAAAATTATATTTTTAAATGCAAATGTAAAATAAGTGTGAACATGCTTATCCTAATCAAGGCGCAATAACCTGTAGCTCCCTGTTCAGGCAATTCCATGTTGACATCTGTACAGTGTGCGAAACAGCTCTAGGATGTCTGACCTTCAGAACTCAGATAAAATATTCCACCACCACAGACAAGTGTTTACGGAGTAATCATACCTTCATAACACACAGGCAACCTGATAAGAGACATCAAATATTAACTATTATTACTCATGCAAACTGAGTATAATCCTGTGCAACTCTGATCAATTAAATCTTAGAGAGGGAGAAGCCTCCTCAAGGGAAGTGATCTGGGATTCACAAATGATGATCTTCCACCTTTCCCTGCTGTTTAGTAGTGCAATACATTTAAACCTGGAGTTATGAGTGGACAAGGTCACATAGAATAGTAGCACAAATCCCATCTTTCCAGTTTATGTCAGGAGAACAACTGAAGTGTGTAACTATGCTGCTCAGCAAGTACAGTAGTACCTCGGGTTAAGTACTTAATTCGTTCCGGAGGTCCGTTCTTAACCTGAAACTGTTCTTAACCTAAAGCACCGCTTTAGCTAATGGGGCTTCCCGCTACCGCTGCAGCACGATTTCTGTTCTTATCCTGAAGCAAAGTTCTTAACCTGAAGCACTATTTCTGAGTTAGCGGAACCTGAAGCGTATGTAACCTGAAGTGTATGTAACCCAAGGTACCACTGTACTTGAACTACTGCGCAAAGCCTTATAATCACAGCTCAATCTATCCTAAACAGCAACTAAGGGTCCAACAATTTGTAGACTGAAGTGTATCAACTTTTGTCTCTAGGAACCATCCAGGAAGCCGAAGGAAGAGAAACAGCAAGCAACAGAAACATCCTGGTGGGCAGCCGCTATTTGTGCTTGGCCTCTTCAAATACAGGCTTTTAAAAGGGTGTTGAAATCCTCTCTTCACTCCTGCCTTTCCTTAAGACTGCTAATGACTTGTGAAATTCAGAGCAGGTTTTTCATAATAACTGTACACCTATCTGATGCATCTAATGCACGTTTCTTACGTACATTGCTTTGGGAGGGTTTGGCCTTAAAAAGCGGATTAATACTTTGAATAGAAGACAGACAGATTGCCACCTACTCTATTGTAAAACTGACTGCTGTGTTTTAATATAAAATGTTTTGTTCAATTTGTATGAAAAGCAGTGTATGGAAATATTAAACAAAGATCACATAGCTGTAACTAGCAGGTACCTGGCAGTTTATTGCTGTGAGGCACTGCTGCCGTGTCCAGGAACTACCATGAAACCTTGGCTTGTAACTTGAGATCTTGGGGGAAATGAGTTCGCATAATAAGGGAAGCAAAGCATGTGAAACTGTTGATCTTCAGAGATTGCAAAATAATTAAATTGAACCAATGTCAAAATAATGTGAAGCAAAAATATCCTATCCGCAGGAAAAAATTGCAAGTATCTTCATGATAGGCTGGGCGAGAGAGAAACAAACAGGTTTATTCTATTAGGGCACCTGGGACTTCATTTCCTGAATCAGAATTTTCAACATTATTAACAGTGATTTAGAAATCACCTTCTAAATCACCATCTCAAGGCCACTTACATATAAAACAAATCCGGTTAAAACAAGACTAAAACCCTAACAAGGGCAGATAATGTATTGTGTCTTGAGTTCGGCCCATTAAGGATCCCAAATTTCATTCAAAAGCAAGCCCTTAGGGATTCCGATAAAGGCTTCCTCTCCTCCAACACACAAACCTCCTCAAGCCTGGTGAATTCTCAAAAAACAGGTGGGGGCATCTGCATAATTTATATAGGCCAGTGTTAACACTTCGTGTACTAAGTTTTCCATCTACAGTGCATACACACAGCCTGGGTATAGCTCAAAGCAGACAGCAGGATTTATGTTGGCTTAAGCCACACCTATCTACTATAGCAATGTTAAGACATCAAACAAAGCAAAATGCAGGCAGCAGTTGTCTCCAAGATAATGTTTCTTTGGTCTCTGATAAGTCCTCCACGCCCATTCCCAGCCTGACAGTCTCCGTTGCCTTAAGAGTACAGCAAACTCAGCACTGGGGAAAAAATCCTAAAATATTCCTCACATTTATACTACTCTGTGCTGAAATCAACACCATCTCTTTGAAAGCACTTCTAGAATTTCACCCCCCTGAAGATAAGAAATTGACAGTCAATATTCATAGTCAGCTATTCCTCCATTTGAGGCACAATAGCTGGAAGCAGATACAGGTAATAGCATAAAATGTGATACGCCGAAGGATAAAAGACTCCATGAGCAAAGAGTAGCCTCAGCACTAGGGGGTGTGGTATGAGCAAGAGCCCTCAGGCCGATGCTGAGGTCACTCCAAGAAGTCAGCCTGGTGATTTGGAAGATGCAGGGTGGATGGGCAGGTGCCAAAGATGCCAAGGGGCAAGAGTAAGGGGAACAAAACAGCGCAGGGCTGCAAAGGAATCAAAGGCTGCTGCCAAAGGGGGCAGCTAGCAGTGCAGGCCAAAGCATTAGGAGCATTCCTCCAGCCAGCACCTCCCATTCAGAAAACAAAGCTGGACAAATATAATCCCGCTGCGCAGCCGGAGTGACAGGCGGGGCTGCTATGACCAGGGCAGGGAGCCCGCATGGCAAAGCAGACACACTATAGGAAGACTACCAGGGCCAAGCAGTAGCAAGCACTCAGATAGGGGGGGAGGGGGAGAAGATACAGCACAAGGAACAAAAGATGACGCTGGGAGGCTGACAGCTATGGGGCAGGATGGGGAGGGTGGCCCTGCAGGCATGGTGGAAGGGGAGCAAGTGGGGAGAGCCCACCTTTCCAGGATGGAGGAAGGTGAGGGGCACGAGGAGGGAGACACAGGGGTAAGGTGGGGGGTAGAGAAGGGGTGTCATCCAGGGGAGCCACGAAGCGGGATCAGGCCCAAGGGGGCCCCCCCAGTCCCAGCATCCTGCTCCCCCCAGGCAGATGCCCCCAGCAACTGTGCCCGTGGCCAAGGGTCGGGGGGGTTGGAGGGGCCATGACCCCGGAAGCGGCGGCGGGGAGGGGGCTCCCCCTCCCCCCCCTCCCCCCCGTCCTCACCGATGGTGGAGATGAAGGTGGTGTTGAAGGCGTCGTCGGAGAAGCGGAAGAGCACGCAGGTCTTGCCCACGCCCGAGTCGCCGATCAGCAGCAGCTTGAAGAGCAGGTCGTAGGTTTTCTTCGCCATGGGGGCCCCCCCGCCGCGCCGCGCGCCCCTCCCTCGCCAGGCTCCGCCTCAAGAGGCCTCCCGCCCGCCCGCCCGCCCGCCCGGACCCCCTCACGGGCACCGCCGCCCTCGCGCGCTCGCTCGCCTCTCGGACTCTCCCTCAGGGCCCCGGCGGCGCTCGGGAGGCACAAAATGGCTGCTCAGGCGGCGGCGGAGGCCGGGATGGGCGAGCCTGGGCGGAGCGGGCGGCGGCGGCGCGAGGGCCCTCCTGGTCGGGGCCGGCTTCTCCTCAAGGGGCGGCGGCGGCGGCAGCGCCCGGCTTCATACCCTCCCTCAGAAACGCCCTCGCGCGCGCGCGCTCCGGAGGCGAAGAAGAGGAGCAGGCCGCACGCAGCACGCACGGGCCGACTGACTGACTGACGGGCGGGCGGGCGGACTGGGCGGAGGCGCCGTGTGCGCAGGCGCGGGCCGGGCGGGAGCGCGCACGCCGCCGGGCCTCTCCCTGCCTTTCTTTGCCTGCCCAGGCGCCGGAGGGGGCGGGGCTGCGCGCTGACGTCGACGCCGCCGCCGCAGGATGTCGGAGGGCAAGGCCGGCGCGCGCCCTCTCGCTGGCTCGCCTCAGCCGCCGGAGCTCGGGCGCATGCGCGCAGACCGACCCCCCCTTCCCTCGGCTCGCCCGAGTGGCCCTTCTACGCGTGCGCGGGGAGGGAAGGGCTCCCGCACGCACGCACCGTACGTAACGCTGCGCTGGGCGCCTCCAATGGGAGAGCGGCGAAGTGACGCCAGCGGCCACGCGAGCTCGCGGATCTGAGGGAGAAGGGGGGGAGTGGGCGGGGCGTCGGGCGCTCCCTGTTCCCTCACTTTGTCTCCCGCGCGCATGCGCCCCCGTAAAAAGGCCGGTTTTCGAAAACATGAGGCGAAGAAGCCCCGCCCATGTCCCTCCCGGATTGGCTGAGACTCCTCGATCGCGGTTGGCCAGCTGCGGGTAACTCCGGGAGCCGCGGGGATGACGTCAAGGGGAGGAAAGGGAAGTGCGCATGCGCAGAGCGAGACGGAGTTCTCACGCCGCGGGAGGGTTGGCTGCGCTGCGCTCATTATGCAATTAGCACATATATGTAAATTACATGTAAATTATATTTTTGCATATATGCAAATTAGATGTGCCAACAAAGATCCGTATAGTTCAAGCTCTGGTTTTCCCAGTAGTGATGTATAGAAGTGAGAGCTGGACCATAAAGAAGGCTGATCGCCGAAGAATTGGTGCTTTTGAGTTATGGTGCTGGAGGAGACTCTTGAGAGTCCCATGGACTGCAAGAAGATCAAACACATCCATTCTGAAGGAAATCAGCCCTGAGTGCTCACTGGAAGGACAGATCCTGAAGGGGAGGCTCCAAGACTTTGGCCACCTCATGAGAAGAGAAGACTCCCTGGGAAAGACCCTGATGTTGGGAAAGATGGAGGGCGCAAGGAGAAGGAGACGACAGAGGATGAGATGGTGGGACAGTGTTCTCGAAGCTACCAGCATGTTTGACCAAACTGCGGGAGGCAGTGGAAGACAGGAGGGCCTGGCGTGCTCTGGTCCAGGGGGTCACGAAGAGGCGGACACCATTAAACAACAACAAATTAGATACTCAGACTTGTGGTGCTGCAAGACCCTTGCACGCATGGCGTGAAACCTGAACTCAGCCCCATTAAGTAGCAAATTGAAATCAATTGATTTTTAAAATACTTTTAGTGTGTATCCATTTTATTGCATAACAAAAAAAATTCCTTCCACTAGCACCTTAAAGACCAACTAAGTTAGTTCTTGGTATGAGCTTTCGTGTGCATGCACACTTCTTCTTCATTAAGCAACATATTGCTGGGAGGGGAGCTCCGCCTGCCTCCCTAGTGCTGAGCCTGGCTCAGTATAGAACTGTAGAGTTGGAAGGGACCCCAAAGGGCATCTAGTCCAGCCCTCCCCAGGCAGGAATCTCAGCTGAACCACGCAGGACAGGTGCTTTAAAAGTTCCAAGGAACCTGGGGGTCCATTCCACTGTCCACTGTTCTTCCTGATGTTTAGTCTTGAATCTCCTTTCTTGTAACTTGAAGCCATGGGTTCGAGTCCTACCCTCCAGAGCAGGAGACGACAAACCTGTTCTCTCTCCCACTTGACAGTCCTTGAGATATTTGAAGATGGCTCTCATATCTCCTCTCAGTCTCCTCTTTTCCAGGCTAAACATACCCAACCTCTTCAACCGTTCCTCACAAGGCTCAGTTTCCAGACCATTGATGCTCTTGGTTGCACCTTCCAGTTTGTCAATATCCTTAAATTGTGGTGCCCAGAATTGGACACAGTATTCCAGGTGTTTTCTGACAAAGGCAGAATAGAGTGGAACTATTCCTTCCCTTGATTTGAACATGAAATTGATGTTGATGCAGCCAAAAATAACATTAGCTTTTTTTGCTGCTGCATCACACTGTTGACTCATGTGAAGCTTAAGTTCTACTAAGACGTTTACATCTTTTTCTCATGCACTACCGGCTGGCCAGGTGTCACCGGCTCCCTCAGCCTGAAGCGAGATGAGCGCCACATCCCATAGTCGCCTTTGACTCGACTTAACCCTCCAGGGGTCCTTTACCTTTACCTTACCCCCATCTTATATTTGTGTAGTTGGTTATTCCTGCCTAAGTGCAAAATCTTACATTTGTCCCTGTTGAAATTCATTTTCTACGATTGCCCCCTGCTCTCCAATCTGTTAAGGTCCTTTTGAATCCTGATTCTGTCTTCTGTGTCATCTGCAAATTTGCTAAGCATCCCCTCAATTCCCACATCCAAGTCATTTATAAAGATGTTGAACAACGACGGGCCCAGGACAGAACCTTGCGACACCCCACTTGTCCTGTTATTCCAGGATGGCAAGGAACCATTAATAAGTATTCTTTAGGTTCGCTCAGTCAGCCAGCTACAAATCTACCTAGTAGTTACCTCATCCAGCCACATTTTACCAGCTTCTCCGCGATCATTTCATGGGGGACTTTGTCAAAAGCCTTACAGAAATCAAGATACAATACGTCCACAGCATTCTCCTGATCCAGCAAGCTTATAATTCTGATCAAAAATAAAGAAATGAGCATCGTCTGGCATGACTTGCTTTTGAGAAACCTAGGATGTTTCCTGAAGGAGTGAGTTCCATAGTCTGAGGCTGCTGGACAACAGCATGGATGGTATACCCACAACATCCATTCTCTCCCTTGACCGCACACCAGGGACAAAATCTTCATCCAGATCCTGGTTTGTGCCTTCCGAACCGTCTCCGCCTACATACAGAATATGTAATGGGCTTGTTGGAACATGAGTCCCTGGTTTGGTTACGTGTCACTTTTTTATATTTTAGAACGCTGAATCAGGAACTCCCTGGTTCGAAACTCACCCAAAGCTCAACAATGGCCCACCTACAAATATGTCCATATTCTTCAGTCTTGAAACGTGGCAACAGGTCCTCTCTCCTGCCTTCAGCCCTCCGCCACAACTGAGATTCCTACATTGCAGGGAATTGGACTAGATCAGCCTTTCTCAACCTGTGGGTCCCCAGATGTTGTTGGATTACAACTCCCATCACCCCTAGCTAGCAAGGCCAGAGCTCAGGGATGATGGGAGTTGTAGTCCAACAGCATCTGGGGGCCCACAGGTTGAGAACCGCTGGACTAGATGATCCACAGGGTCCTTCCCAACCGTATAATTCTGTGATTCTGTGAACTGCAGGATGGGAGATGCTAGATCCCGTGGACATCCAATGAAGCTGAACGTTGAAGATTCAGAACAGATTAAAGGAAGGACTTCTTCACATTGTTGAACTATGGAACTCCCTGCCACAGGAGGCAGTGATGGTCTCACCAACTTGGATGGCTTTAAAGGAGGATGAGACAAATTCATGGAGGAGGACAGAGCTATTGATGGCTTCTAGCCACAATGGCTCTGCTCTGCCTCCACTGAGAAGAAATGCTTCTATTCTCTAATTCTATGAATACCATTCAGTGGAAACCGCAGGAGAGGGAGAGTGTTCCAATCCTATTACCTCCTATACCTCTCCTGGTCTGCCCTGCAGAGGACCTTAAGGTCCATGAATAATCATAGTTTAGAGGTCCCAGGCCCTAAGGAAGTCAGATTATCCTCCACCAGGGCCAGGGCCTTCTCAGTGATGGCACTGACCTGGTGGAATGCTCTGTCCCATGAGACCAGGGCCCTGCAGGATTTAACCTCCTTCCACAGGGCCTGTAAGACAGAGCTATTCCGCCTGGCTTTCAACTTGAACTTAGCCTGATCTTTTATTCCCCTTCCTTCCCTCCCCCTCTGCTTTTTATGAAGATTACTCACTCTGGATCCCACAGCTAATTCTCCCCTGGTCTCCTCGCTGGCCCAAATAGGATTAACTTAGCCAGCTAGCCCTGGTGATCATCTAACGTTTATTGGATAGACTTTCTCCCTAAATTGATTTTTGAATTCTGAATTTATTGTTATTCACGTTTTATACTGTATTTTATGCTTTGTTTTGTTGCATCAATTACCAGTAAGTGTTTTAAATTTGCTGTTAGCTGCCCTGAGCCTGGTTTTCTGAACTGGGAAGGGTGGGGTATAAATAAAAAATTATTATAACTGTTTATTATTTCAGTATTGTCTGATGTTTTATTGTATTTTTAACATTTTGTTGGAAGCCGCCCGGAGTGGCTGTGGAAACCCAGCCAGAAGGGTGGGGTATAAATAAATTATTATTATTATTGTTGTTGTTATTATTATTAGTCAGGGTCAGCCACTGTGAGAATAGGATGCTGGACTAGATGGGCCATTGGCCTGATCCAGTAGGATCTTCTTAGGTTTATATATGCTACATATGATTATTATTGCTTCCAAGAAGACGTGTGCTCTAGCAGTACACTGCAATGCCTCCCTGGAAGCTGCTTCCCTCTCCCTAAGTCACATTGCAAAATAATTGTTCCAGACCCCCGTAGATTTTTGCAAGAGGCCTCATTACCCAAGCTTGTCTTTTTGCCTTTCCCGCAGTGATCCTCTTTCTGCCTCTTTTCTGATGCTCTTGGGCAGAACTTTCCCTGGCGCTGGGTGATTTTGGTGCCCAGGAATGTGATCCTGTCGCCCATGTAGCCAAGTGTTTTTCCAGCTCAGCAGGTTATCTGTGTGTCAGGGAGACGCTCCTGGCTTTTGTCTTGTTTTTGGGTTTTGACACAGACTCTGCATGAGCAGATCAGCATTCCTGCTAAGGGGATTAAAGAGTTTAAAAGTGCACTCTGTCAGCAAAATGGTATTTACGGAGGGAGAATCTACCTTACAAAAAGCAGCACATTAAAATGTCCCAGGCTGACCTCGGAGTATTTCATGCTTTACAAAAACAACAAGGAATCTTGTGGGCATCTTAAAAGGCTAGGAATCTTCTTGTGGTGCAAGCTTTTGTGTGCGGTTATCCTAAGTTGCATATGTGGTTGGCAGGGGAGGGCTGTACAATGGGGTAGGAAGGAAAGGAAATTCAGGAAAGTACAGAGAGTGATAATTACATGGTTAGCAGTGGCCGCAGACACACAAAAAGGCTGGTTGTGTTGATAACACAGACATCGTGGCACTGGCAAGCCCAGGGGTCCTCAAAATTTTTCAGCAGGGGGCCGGTCCACTGTCCATCAGACCTTGTGGGGGGCTGGACTATATTTGGGGGATAATAATTTATTATTTATACCCCACCCATCTGGTTGGGTTTCCCCAGCTACTCTGGGCGGCTTCCAACAGACTATTAAACCTATTGACCTATTAAACATTAAAAGCTTCCCTAAACAGGGCTGCCTTCAGATGTCTTCTAAAAGTCTGGTAGTTATTTGTCTCTTTGACATCTGGTGGGAGGGCGTTCCACAGGGTGGGCGCCACCACCAAGAAGGCCCTCTGCCTGGTTCCCTGTAACTTCACTTCTTGCTGGGAGGGAACTGCCAGAAGGCCCTCGGAACTGGACCTCAGTGTCCGGCAGAACAATGGAGGTGGAGACGCTTCTTCAGATATACTGGACCGAGGCCATTTAGGGCTTTGAAGGTCAGCACCAACACTTTGAATTGTGCTCGGAAATGTACTGGGAGCCAGTGTAGGTCTCGCCCCCCCCCCTCACAGATTGTCTCTTAATACTTGATTGAAATTTTCTTTCAAGATCAAATCAATCTTATTTTGATGCTTTTTCTCAGGGCCCCTGAAAGGCGTGGGGCCCTTAGTCCGGGACTTACTCTGCCTGTTTGGTAACTAACCTGGCACTGCAGAGACCTTCTGCCTGGGATGGAGATGCTGAGCTTCCGAAACATGACCCCAGGTCAGGGCCACGGTCCACGGCATCCGTCCAATGAGGCGCAGTGAGTCGTGGAGCCCATTGAAGAGGCAGAAAAGGGGGGGGGTTGGGTTGGATGCTGCAACCGGTCAATTATTCAACAGCCTTTTTGTTCCCCTGATGCTAATTTCTGCCCATGCAGAGAGCTGCACTCTGCCAGCTGCTGCGTCCCACAGCTGACCTTGAGGCCACCTTCCCAGCCGCCACGGATATACCCAGGAAGTGGGGAATTGGGTGTGTGTGTCGTGGGCACAAGGAGACCCTTTCTCTCCTGCAGCCCACATCCTCTCAGGCCCAGGACTTTGAAGCAGAGAAAATGCACCAATCAATGGAAGGCAGGGAGGCCCGTCATCAAAACATAGCTCATTCCTCCTTGACCGAGAATTCCAGGCCAATTCCTCAAAGGATGAGGAAGAGCTGGAAAAGGTTCAGGAAAGGGCAACCAGAGGGCCCTTGTGTTGCTGTTGTTGCTGATAGTGCTGTAATGCCAAGATGGTGTCTCAGGAGTGCCAGAACTGCCACGCTGACTGCCAAGCTGCTGTGAACCAAATGATTAACCTGGAGCTCTATGCTAGCTAAGGGACGCGGGTGGCGCTGTGGGTTAAACCACAGCCTAGGACTTGCTGATCAGAAGGTCAGCGGTTTGAATCCCCGCAATGACAGGATGAGCTCCTGTTGCTCGGTCCCTGCTCCTGCCAACCTAGCAGTTCGAAAGCACGTCAAAGTGCAAGTAGATAAATAGGTATCACTCCGGCGGGAAGGTCAACGGCGTTTCTGCGCGCTGCTCTGGTTCGCCAGAAGCGGCTTAGTCTTGCTGGCCACATGACCTGGAAGCTGTACTCCAGCTCCCTCAGCCAATAAAGCGAGATGAGCGCCACAACCCCAGAGTCGGCCACGACTGGACCTAATGGGCAGGGGTCTCTTTCCTTAACCTATGCTAGCTATGTCTACTTGTCCATGTCCTACCACTTTGACTGTGATGATGTTGCCTTGCACCACATGGCTAAGTTCCTGAAAGAGCAATCCCAAGAAGAGAGGAGCATGCGGAGAAGTTCCTGCAGTACCAGAACAAGCAGGAGGACGCATCCTGCTGAAGGACATCAAGAAGCCAGAGAAGGATGAGTGGGGAAGCAGCCTGGGCGCCCTGCAGTCTGCCCTGGAGCTGGAGAAGGTGGTGAACCAGGCCTTGCTGGGTCTGCACAAGCTTGCAACAGAGAAGGGAGACCCTCATCTGTGTGACTTCCTGGAGACGGAATACCTGGAAGAGCAGGTGAAGGCCATCAAGCTCCTTGGAGACCACCTCACGAACCTAAGACGCCTGGTGGTACCCCAGAATGGCATGGGAGATTACCTCTTTGACAAGCTCACCTTGGGAGAGAGCAGCTGTGCAGCATCTTAAAATGCTATAGCATATGATGGTGTTGAAAATAATAAAAACAAGGACACCAGCCAGGAATCCCAGAGCAAAACAGCAGCCAGTAGGCTTGGTCTTTATGGAAGACTGTGGCAACAGGACTCCCACCTGCCATCAGGTGGAACAAGAGGGAAGCCCCAAACAAAAGAGCCCCCAAACTTTTACTAGCTGCTAATCCCCATGTTACACCCCCCAAACTACATCACTAATACATCATGGTTACATCATTAAAGGGGAGGTCGGGTGGCAGGAATCTGAGCATCCTGGACCCTGCCCCATGGTTCTCCTTGCCCTCCACCAAACATCCATCAAGTGAAAAAAAGAGATATTTACATTTCCCTGTTTCCCAGCCAAGTCAATCCCACCCTTTTGTCTTCATCTGGGTTTGTTATTTCTGGAATGGCTACCTGTCTGGCACTCAGGTATCAGGATGCCAGGAATTATCCCTCAGGCAGAGGGGCTGCTGAGTTGCTGAGCTCACAGGTCTATAGGAATTTCTGAAGTTTTCCCAATGAGCCAGTACAGAGATACATTGATCAGTGAATTCTTACATCTGGTATCTTGCAGCAAAGGCCCTTGAACAGATAGGAAGAAACTGTGATGAAGTGTTTTGTTGGGACAAATCACAAAAGTCACAAAAGTGGCTGTGTTGATTTTGGTAGTGGGCTGCATGTGCATGACATCTGCTGGAGGGGCAAACCCGCCCCCCATACATAAATTCTTGCAACAGCAAGAATTCTCCGTCTCATGACTTCTCCTCACACCTTTTCGCCATGTGCCTCCCTTCCCACAGCTCTTTCCCTCCCTCCCTCCCTCCTCACTTTCTCCCAGGGAGCAGAAGGAGGACTTGAAAGGGGCCTTTGTGCTCCAGAAAGCAAATACGGTCCCATTGTCCCTTCCTTCCCCTCCACTGCTGCCATCGCTGCACATCCAGTCAGCAGCAGCAGCAGGAGGAGGACAGAATATCAGGAATGGATGAAGCATCACCGGTGCCACTTGTTTATGGCCTCGGGACGGGTCACAGGTTGTTCAGAGCAGGTGTGAACCCCTGGAGGCATCAGCCAGGAAGAGGTGGGTGAGGCAGCAGGCAGGCAGCCCTTCCTGGATTGGGGCTAGAAATCTCAGATTAGCCAGCATGTAAAATCAGAATTAGCTGGACCATCAAGAAGGCTGATCGCCAAAGAATGGATGCTTTTGAATTCTGGTGCTGGAGGAGACTCTGGAAAGTCCCATGGACTGCAAGAAGATCAGACCTCTCCATTCTGAAGGAAATCAGCCCTGAGTGCTCACAGGAAGGACAGATCCTGAAGCTGAGGCTCCAAGACTTTGGCCACCTCATGAGAAGAGAAGACTCCCTGGAAAAGACCCTGATGCTGGGAAAGATGGAGGGCCCAAGGAGAAGGGGACGACGGAGGATGAAGTGGTTGGATAGTGTTCTCGAAGCTACAAACATGAGTCTGACCAAACTGCGGGAGGCAGTGGAAGACAGGAAGGCCTGGTGTGCTCTGGTCCATGGGGTCACAAAGAGTCGGACACGACTAAACGACTAAACAACAACAACAAAATCAGAATCAGCCTTGGGGAGGGAATGTGGCCCCCGGCCTCTCTCTCTATGGCCCCTGGGATTCTGCCCGGGCCACACCTCCACCCTAGGCCACGCCTCCCAAGAGCCCTGTTCCACCCACCTTCCTCAAGGGAGTTGCTGCCTGCCTGGGCTGTCTCCTTAAGCTCTGGCCATGGCTCTGGTTTTTCTTTGGCGTGTTGCATAGAAACCAGGGTTGTAAAGACTGCAGAGAGAATAATTGGGTGCACTCTTCCCACCTTGGATCAAATCTACGGTTCCAGGTGCCATAAGAAAGCTGCAGAGATAGTGCGCACCCCGGAAATGATCTCTTTCAGCTTCTGCCTTCTGGAAGAAGGTCCAGAGTTATAAAGACTAGGACTAGCCGCCTGAGAAACAGTTTATTCAAATGTGATTTTGGTTTTAAACTCAGCGTAAGGTAGTCTCTATGGGAGTTGTTGTTGTTTAGTCGTTTAGTCGTGTCCGACTCTTCGTGACCCCATGGACCAGAGAACGCCAGGCACCTCTGTCCTCCACTGCCTCCCGCAGTTTGGTCAAACTCATGCTGGTAACCTCGAAAACACTATCCAGCCATCTCGTCCTCTGTCGCCCCCTTCTCCTTGTGCCCTCCATCTTTCCCAACATCAGGGTCTTCTCCAGGGAGTCTTCTCTTCTCATGAGGTGGCCAAAGTACTGGAGCCTCAGCTTCACAATCTGTCCTTCCAGTGAGCACTCAGGGTTGATTTCCTTCAGTATGGAGAGGTTTGATCTTCTTGCAGTCCATGGGACTCTCAAGAGTCTCCTCCAGCACCATAATATACTCTATGGGAGTATATTGTATTTAATTATGGGGTATCAGAGTTTTTAGGGGGGCAAACCTGGCTGAGATAGCAGGTTTGTTGGTTTCTGAATGTCTGATGTAGATTTTCAATTTCATTGTTCTGTATGGGAAAATGACAATAAAGATTATCGTATTGATTATTGTATCGCATCGTAACCTCAGGTTGAGTGCGCAAAGGTAAAGGTAACATGTGCTGAGACCACTTTTGCCTCTGGCCCTGGCAAGCCAGATGGTTGCCCGACGGCGAATGTGGCTTCTGCTAAGAACAGCTGTTGGGAGGAAGGCGAATGGGTAGGCAAAGGGGCATGAGGACCCTTCAGCTCTGGCCTGCATGGAAAGGAGACCCTCTTGCTACTTCCCTGGGGGTCCTGTGAAAGGAGCTGGCGGAGGTGCTCAGAGCCCATCCAAGGGCCACATAAGAAGTGCTGCAGGATCAGGCCAGTGGCCCACCTAGTCCAGCATCCTGGCAGGATTCGAACACAAGAGCAGCTCTCCCCTCCTGTGGTTTCCAGCAGCTGGGATTCAGAAGCATCGCTGCCTCTGACCATGGAGGGAGAGCAGAGCCATCTTGGCTAGTTAGCCACTGGCAGCCCTCTCCTCCCCCGTGAATCTGCCCAATCCTCTTTTAAAGCCATCCAAGTTGGTGTCAGCCACAGTCTCCTGTGGCAAGGAGTTCCATAGTTTAACTGGCCTAGATGATGACATTGTCAGGGGTCTGGGGAGGGTGCTTCACTGCCCCTCAGCTGCCCTATCACCTGAGAAGGTGGTGACTCTCCAGAATTTCTGGCATAGCCAAATGGGCCCCAAGTGCAGGCCCCGCAGCTGAGCCCTGCTTCGGAGTGATTCTGGCTACGTGGATCAGGCTGTAAAAACTGCAGCTGGCGCAAAGGAGGTGTCCCTGCTTGTGCAATGCTGGGTGTGCCCAGGGCCGCCTCAGCGTGACTCAGAGTCCTCAGCGAAATGCAAGAGACAGCCAGCTCAGGATTACTTCCTCACCCCAGAGCCGGTTTTAGTCCTTTTTCGAGGTGCTGTAGGAGGGAAATCCGGTAGCCCAGCCCAATAGTAATACAGTGGTACCTCGGGTTAAGTACTTAATTCGTTCTGGAGGTCCGTTCTTAACCTGAAACTGTTCTTTTTTTATAATTAATTTTTATTCAATTTCCAATATGCATTCCATCCAAGTTTAACATCCACTTCTAACATATACATCTTTTAGACTTCCCTCAGCCTGTCTGACAATTTCCCATATTATCACAATTACTCACATTTCTTAAATTTATATTGCGCTTTAACAATCTTAATCTCATCATATCTTTTGAGCAACATTTCTATCAATCATTTTCACGGAGCTTCTTGAAAGCCAACAAGCGTTAATTGCTCCTCACATACATTTTTGATATACTCTGTAAATTTATTCCAGTCCTCGGTGAATCTCTGATCGCGTTGGTTCCGAATTTTCCCCGTTAATTTATCCATTTCTGCGTATTCCATCAGTTTCATTCTCCATTCTTCCCTCGTCGGCATTTCTTCCTGTTTCCATTTCTGGGCCATCAAAATTCTAGCTGCCGTCACTGCATACCTAAATTTCATCCTTCTTTTTAATTTCATTTCCTTCTTTTTAATTTCATTTCCTAATAAAAATGCTTCTGGTTTCTTAACAAAACTATATTTCAACATTTTCTTCATCTCATTATAAATCATTTCCCAGAAACCTTTTACTTTCTTACACTCCCACCACATGTGATAAAATGTTCCTTATTTTTCCTGACATTTCCAACATTTATTACTGACTTTATACATCTTACCAAGTTTCACTGGTGTTACATACCATCTATAACCTGATGGAAAGTTGCCGCTTTCCCATATGTCCTCCGGGCTTCAGCCGGGACCACAGCTTCAACTCTACAGTGGTACCTCGGGTTAAGTACTTAATTTGTTCTGGAGGTCCGTTCTTAACCTGAAACTGTTCTTAACCTGAAGACCACTTTAGCTAATGGAGCCTCCGGCTGCCAGAGCACGATTTGTGTTCTCATCCTGAAGCAAAGTTCTTAACCTGAAGCACTGTTTCTGGGTTAGCAGAGTCTGTAACCTGAAGTGTATGTAACCTAAGTTGCCACTGTAATAATAATAATTTATTATTTATATCCCGCCCATCTGGCTGAGTTTTCCCAGCCACTCTGGGCGGCTCCCAATCGAGTGTTAAAAACAATACAGCATTAAATATTCAAAACTTCCCTGAACAGGGCTGCCTTCAGATGTCTTTTAAAGAGAAGATAGCTGCTTATTTCCTTCACATCTGATGGGAGGGCGTTCCACTGGGTGGGTGCCACCACTGAGAAGGCCCTCTGTCTGTTTCCCTGTAGCCTCGCTTCTTGCAATGAGGGAACTGCCAGAAGGCCCTTGGCGCTGGACTACAAAGAAAGGGCTTCACGGCACAGTACTATGCAACCACACACACACCAAACTCTGATGTTTTCCTGCTTGAAAACACAAAGCCTGTATTCAGCCAGGGATCATTCTGAGAGGGCTGTGCCACATTTTTCATGATCCAAGCTGCCAGGTGCTGCTGCTGCGCAGCTAGAAACTTTCTAGCCAGGGAGGGTCTCGGGGGGGGGGGCTCCACTTTCTAGCCAGGGAGGGTCTCTGGCTTCTTGGCAGGAGGTGAAACACCCCCAGGGACTTACTGCCTCTGAACTGTGCTGCTGGCCAATAGAAATGGGCACTGTGTTTTTCTCAGATTGTAAGCCTGTGGGTAGGGGGGAACATATCGCTAAGATTTTATGTAAGCCGCCCCATCTGGGAAAATTTTCTGGCCAAAGAGCAGGGCTCAAATGCTCCAAATCGGTGTTTCCCTAAATTTAGGTCTTCATGGAATTGCCCCAAAAATATATTAAATTATTTTTGTATGCCACTACAGCGGCAAGACTGCTGTTAGCTCAAGAAATCCCAATGGTGGAAGAATGGCAGATGAAGATGTTGGACTTTTTGGAGCTGGCCGACCTGACTGGAAGAATCCGCGACCAGAAAGAAGAGGAATATCAAGAAGATTGGAAGAAATTTAAGGACTATTTGAATAACTATTGTAATATAAATAATTAGAAGTCACTTGAAAGTACCAAATAGGCCTAGGATTAAATTAGGATTTAATCGTAAGTAAGTTGGATTTGGAACAGTAAGAAAAGAGAATAAGATAGTTAATTGCTGGAAATAATTTTAGTTTAAGAATGATATTGGAGAGCTGTTACATGCAGATACAATGAAGGGGGGATCTGAGGAAGTAAATTAACAATGTAAGAGAAATTGGGTTTTCAAGGGATATGTGTTTAAGATTTCTTTTTTAGTACTGTATTGTGTTTTCTTTTCTTTTTTTCTATGTTATAATTGTGGAAAATTTAATATATTTTTTTGGAAAAAACCAAACTTGGGTCTTTTGGACTACAAATCCCATCATCCCTAGCTAGCAAGACTAGTGGTCAAGGATAATGGGAATTGTAGTTGGAGACCCAAGTTTAGGGCAACACTGCTCTAAATAACTTAATAACAACAGTAACAAAGCATTTGAGGAGAAGCTCAGAATGCTTTATTCTTTTGTGTGTGTTATTTCTTACTCTGTTAATCCTGTTACAGCTATAGCTGAATAAAATGTTTAAACCGTTTGACCTGATCCGATCTACCCCTGCCTGTTTCAGATGTTGGAGAGGCGTCAATATATCTCACCAAAAGTTCTGCCCTTTTGGAGACTGTCCAAGGCAAGGCGACGCAGACATCCTGGCCACTTAGGTCACTGGGACAATGATTATTTCTAAGTCTACACTTAGAAATAATGAGCTGCACAAATATAAAATGAGGGAAGCCTGGCTTGCCCACAGCACATGTGAAAAGAACCCAGGGGTCTTAGTAGACCACAAGCTTAACGTGTCAACAGTGTGAAGCAGCAGCTAAAAAAGCAAATGCTATTCTGGGCTGCATTAACAGAACTATAGTTTCCAGATCGAGGGAAGTAAGAGTACCGCTCTATTCTGCCTTGCTCAGATCACACTTGGAATACTGGGCACCACAATTTAAGAAGGATGTTGAGAAGCTGGAAGGTGTGCAGATGAGGGCGACCAAGATGTTCAAGGGTTTGGAAACCAAGCCTGATGAGGAGTGGTTGAAGGAGCTGGGTATGTGTAGCCTGGAAAAGAAGATACTGAGAAGAGATATGAGAGCCATCTTCAAATATCTCAAGGGCTGTCCCATGAAAGATGGAGAAGATGGAGCAAGCTTGTTTTCTCCCGAACCAACAGTTTCAAGATACAAAAAAAGGAGATTCCAACTAAATAACAGAAAGAACATCCTGGCAGTAAGAATTGCTTGGCAGCGGAACGGACTCCCTTGGAAGGTGGTAGTGAACTCTCCTTCCTTGGAAGTTTTTAAGCAGAGATTGGAGTCCCCCAAAAATAAACCCATAGGGTGTCAGGTTGGAGCCCTGCCAAAGAGCGTCCCCGCAACTCTGGCTTCAGCGGGAGCGCCTTGCTGCCCGGATTCCCCGGGTGAGGCAGAGAGGCCAGGCGGAGGCGGCAACAACTGGGTGGTGCTGGGCGGGCAGACCTTGCCTTGGTTGCCCAAGGGGCCTGGTAGGACTTTTTTATCCATTTGGCAAATTGGCACCAGCCTCTTGGTTTTTTTGCCTACCTCATAGCAATGCATCACAACTTTCTGGTATTGGCGGTTAGGCAGTGGAATATGTGTTCTGTATTGGAGGAATGGGTATGGGCCATCATCTACCCCTCCTCTTTTGGGTATTCCATTAAAGGAATCCAGTGGTCGCGGATCCTGTCCGGTGCCCTGCTGGTGGCTGGGGCCATGGCACGACCCCCCGGTGATGTCATGGGGGGGCTTCCAGTTGTATTTGCATCAACAAGCTCCTCCCATTGGTTGTTAACCCTGATATGACTCCCGGCTGTGCGGGGTGGAGTCTGGCATTGCTCTTTCATCCAATGCCTAAGCCAGTACTACTCACATGCTGTAACCAATAAAAGTTGTGGCCTAATTTCACGCATTAACCTAAAATAATGTGTCTGTGTGTCTTATTATAATCCTGTGCTATTCTAGAGACTGCATCAACAGAACTATAGTTTCCAAATCAAGGGAAGTAATAGTACCGCTCTCTTCTGTCTTAGTCAGGCCCCACCTGGAGTCCCGTGTCCAGTTCTGGGCACCGCAATTTAAGAAGGATGTTGACAAGCTGGAAGGTGTGCAGAGCAGGGCAACCAAGAGGTTCAAGGGTCTGGGAACTAAGCCTTGTGAGGAGTGGTTGAAGGAGCTGGGTATGTTTAGCCTGGAAAAGAGGAGACTGAGAGGAGATAGGAAAGCCATCTTCAAATATCTCAAGGGCTGTCCCATGGAAGATGGAGCAAGCTTGTTTTCTCCTGATTTAGAGCGTAGGACCCGAACCAAGTTACAAGTTACGAAAAAGGAGATTCCAACTAAATAACAGAAAGAACATTCTGGCGGTAAGAACTGCTTGGCAGCGGAACGGACTCCCTCGGAAGGTGGTAGTGAACTCTCCTTCCTTGGAAGTTTTTAAGCAGAGATTGGAGTCCCCCAAAAATAAACCCATAGGGTGCCAGGTCGGAACCCCACCAAGGAGCGTCCCCACAACTCGGCTCCTTGCTGCCCGGATTCCCGGGCAAGGTGGAGAGGGCACTGGGCGGGCAGACCGTGCCCACCGTCTCCTGCTGCTGCTGGAGCAGTCTCCGCAGCGGAACCGGGCCTCGGCCACTGGGCAGGGCTCCTCCGCTGGGCTCTGCGGACGCCTCGGCCCGCCTGGATGGAGCCCCGAGGCGGCGGAGGAGCAGGAGGCTCCGCGGCCGGGAGCGCGGCGCTGGCACTGACCGGCGGGGGCCGCTGCGGTGGAGACTGCGGGGGCCCCGCGCTGGCCGCCCCCTGAGCGCCCGGAGCGTCGCTCATAGCTGTCAATGTTTACCTTTTTTAAAGGGAAATTCCCTTATTCCGAATAGGATTCCTCGCAAGAAAAGGGAAAAGTTGACAGCTATGGCCTCACCTCGCGCTGCGCCCATCCGGCCGTGCTGGTCAGCTGCGACCTGTGCCTCGTGCGCGCCAGTAAGTGCCGGGGCTCCTTGCGGGGCGGGAGACGAAAAAGACCCCCGGGGGTCAGGATCGGCGCCCGAGACCAGCGCGCTCTTCACACGCGCGCATCTCCTTCGACCCCCAGCGCAGACCCGGCTGGCCGTCTTTCGGGGCGCTGGCCTTGGTGCTGAACCCGGGCTGCCCTGCACCCCGACGGCCTTTCTGCTCCCTGCCCTGGCCCTCGGGGTGGGGTGGGGTGGGGAAAGCGGGGGTCTATCTGGCCCCAGCTCTGCCCTGCCCGGCTGCCCGCGGATGGGAGCGCCGGCTGCGTCGTTGTTGTTGTTTGGTCATTTAGTTGTGTCAGCCTCTTCCTGACCCCCTGGACCAGAGCACGCCAGGCACTCCTGTCTTCCACTGCCTCCCGCAGTTTGGTCAGACTCATGTTTGTAGCTTCGAAGACACTGTACCACCATCTCATCCTCTGCCGTCCCCTTCTCCTTGCGCCCTCCATCTTCCCCAACATCAGGGTCTTTTCCAGGGAGTCTTCTCATGAGGTGGCCAAAGTCTTGGAGCCTCAGCTTCAGGATCTGTCCTTCCAGTGAGCACTCAGGGCTGATTTCCTTAAGAATGGAGAGGTTTGATCTTCTTGCAGTCCATGGGACTCTCCAGAGTCTCCTCCAGCACCAGAATTCAAAAGCATCAATTCTTCGGCGATCAGTCTTCTTTATGGTCCAGCTCTCACTTCCATCCATCACTACTGGGAAAACCATGGCTTTTACTATACAGACCTTTGTTGGCAAGGTGAGGTCTCTGCTTTTTAAGATGCTCTCTAGGTTTGCCATCGCCTTTCTCCCAAGAAGCAGGCGTCTTTTACTTTTGTGACTGCTGTCACCATCTGCAGTGATCATGGAGCCCAAGAAAGTAAAATCTCTCACTGCCTCCATTTCTTCCCCTTCTATTTGCCAGGAGGTGATGGGCCCAGTGGCCACGATCTTCGTTTTTTTCATTTTTTTTACGCACGTGCAAAAGCGCCGAATTGCAACCCACGCATGTGCAGACGCACTGCTGCGGATTGCAAACGTGCCTCCAGCACGGATCACATTCGCAACCCGAGCGTTCGCTGTATTCTGTTGGGAGCTGCCCAGAGTGGCTGGGGAAACCCAGCCAGATGGGCAAGGTATAAATAAATTATTGCTGCTGTTGTCACATACCTTCCAAGTGCCCCTATTTTCCAGGGACAGTCCCGGAATTACAGAAGCCATCCCAGTTTCTGAGTTGATCCCAGAATGTCCTCCTTCTCCTTTTTCTCTCCCATCCGTGTCTCGGAGAACATGGGTGGGTGGGTGAAAAAAAGGGAGTCCTGTTTGTACTGAAAATAAAACCCCCACACCCAGCGAAGGAAGTGGTGAATCTGGCACACAAAGACCTCCCTATCATCATGAAGGAAAAGGTCACCCATCGACTGGCGATGGAAGCGGGAGCGACTGCAACTTCCCCTCCCTTCCCAATGTGCTGACTTGGTAGCAGGAAGGGGGGCGGCTGGGTGAGGGAGTGGGAACGCAGCCTCTCCCGGGCTTAACTGTGCCTGGCAAAGCTGGCAGGGCCTGGCGAGGGGGCGGGGAGGCGGCCCTGGCACTCCTCTCCTAGGATTCAGGCTTCCACAGGCCGGCTCCATCCCTCGCCCAGTTCTGCCTGCCGACACTTGTCTTTTTCTGGGTGACTGCAAATGTCTCCTTGCTCTCTTGCCGGGGCTGGCACAGCTCTCCCTTGAGGCTGGGGAAATTAATAATAATACAGTGGACGCTCGGGCTGTGAACGTGATCCGTGCGGGATGCACATTTGCAACCCACAGCGCCGCGTCTGTGCACGCGCAGGTTGCAATTTGGCGCTTCTGTGCATGCGCAAACCGCGATTTAGCGATTCTGCGCATGCGTGACTGCCAAAACCCGGAAGCAACCCATTCCGCTACTTCCAGTTTCCGGCGGTCTGTAACCCGAAAAAACTCAACCTGAAGCAGCTGTAACCCGAGGTATGACTGTAATAATAATAATAATAATAATAATAATAATAATACTAAATTATTTATACCCTGCCCTTCCCGGTTCAAAAACCGGGCTCAGGGCGGCTAACAACAAATTTAAAACACTTTAAAACACTTAATTATAAAAGCAGCATAAAATACAGTATTAAAACATGAATAACAAAAAATTTCAAAAATCCATTAGATAATCCCCAGGGCTAGCTGGCTGAATTGGTCCTACTTGGGCCAGAGAGGAGACCAGGGGAGAATTAGCTGTGGGGTCTCAGCGCAGGTGATCTTCATGAAAGGGGAGGGGGAGGGAAGAGAAGGGAAATTCTCTCTGAAATTTTTTGCTTTCCAGAAACCCAAAGCGGAGAACGTGCCAAACTCCAATTTCCCAGAAGGCTCAGCGGCTGGGGCAGTGTGCTGGGTGTCTCAAGAGAGTTTTTTCTCCAAGGCTAGACCACCGAGCGACCCAGGCACTCTCCCCTCTGCCCCTCGCCTCTCCTGTCTCTGAACTTTGAATGTATGGTGGGATTATTGCAGTACCATTTTGGGGGAGCTGTTTTTAGGCTGATTCTGCCCCCCTCCTGCTTTGGTTGATGTTGTTTGGCATGGGAAGGGCTGTAGCTCAGTGGGCAGGCAATCCACTTTTCATGAAGAAGGGCCTGGGTTCAAGTCCAGCTGGTATCTCCACTGCTGCCAATCAGTGTAGGCAACACTGAACTAGGTGGACCAGCAGCGCCCAATGCTCCTATGTTTGTTTTTATCAGTGATATATATAGTAAATGCGTGTGTGTGGCATTTATTGTTTGAAGATATACAAAAGTTCGTACCCAAGGCAAAGTATTTATTTATAATACACTGAAATAAAAGAAATGTTTAATTGAAAAGGGAATGGAGTTGGAAAGAAAACATAAAAAGGGAAAGGAAGGAAGAGAGAGAGAAGAAGAAGAATGAATATAATATTATTATAACAATGGTATATTTTGGTGATGACGTTGATGGTGTACTATAAACTACCCTGAACATTTCTGCTGAAGGATGGTGTGTTTGTGTGTGCTTAAAGGTAAAGGGACCCCTGACCATTAGGTCCAGTCGTGACCAACTCTGCGGTTGCAGCGCTCATCTCACTTTACTGGCCGAGAGAGCCAGCATACAGCTTCCGGGTCATGTGGTCAGCAGGATTGAGCCGCTTCTGGTGAATCAGAGCAGTGCACGGAAACGCTGTTTACCTTCCCGCTGGAGTGGTACCTATTTATCTACTTGCACTGATGTGCTTTCAAACTGCTAGGTTGGCAGGAGCAGGGACCGAGCAACGGGAGCTCACCCCGTCGCGGGGATTCAAACTGCCGACCTTCTGATCGGCAAGTCCTAGGCTCTGTGGTTTAGACCACAGATAAATAAGAAAAGCTTGTTTTTAAATGCTCCGCAACCTCCGAGCATCCTCCCCCCACATTGCCTCTGCTGCTACAGAGAAGGCCTGAGATATATGTGCAGGAAAACTGCTGTGGGAAATGCAAGGGCAATTCTGATGGCATCTTCCTCCCTCCTTACACTAATTAATGCTCCACCGGTAAACTTCACCTGCCCTTTGAACCTGTGCAGGAGGAATTCATGAGAGCAAAAGGGGAACCAGGCAGCAGGATCAGACCCAAGGCCCACAGCGGCCATTCGCCTTCCTGGCGGATCGTGCCTTGTGAGTGACACCTGCTTGTCTTTTCCTCTGCTGCAAAACCCAGATCAACCTGTTTCCCACACTCGCCATGATAAGGCTGCCAGCCTGGGATCAGGGTTCACAACCCCCAACATGCCAGCCAGGGGAGACCCATAAATGATGGTGGTGTTTTAAAGCGGCAGCCAGAGGAGAGGCCCCATGCACAGACTGTGCCCAAAATATGCTCAGAGACAATCACTCAGTTCTTACAACAACCCTGTGAGGCAGTTGAAGAACCTAAGCTGAGGTGAAGACTGGCCCCAGGTCACTCCATGGTCAAGGGATGGGATGCGAAACCCGGTCTCTTCCAGGTCATTTCCGGGCACAATTCAAAGTGTTGGTGCTGACCTTTAAAGCCCTAAACAGCCTCGGTCCAGTATATCTGAAGGAGCGTCTCCACCCCCATCGTTCTGCCCGGACACTGAGGTCCAGCACCAAGGGCCTTCTGGTGGTTCCCTCATTGCGAGAAGTGAGGTTACAGGGAACCAGGCAGAGGGCCTTTTCGGAGGTGGTGCCCACCCTGCGGAACACCCTCCCTTCAGATGTGAAGGAAATAAGCAGCTATCTTCTCTTTAAAAGACATCTGAAGGCAGCCCTGTTCAGGGAAGTTTTTAATATTTAATGCTGTATTGTTTTTAACACTCAATTGGGAGCCGCCCAGAGTGGCTGGGGAAACTCAGCCAGAAGGGCGGGGTATAAATAATAAATTATTATTATTACAGTGGTACCTGGGGTTACATACGCTTCAGGTTACAGACTCCGCTAACCCAGAAATAGTGCTTCAGGTTAAGAACTTTGCTTCAGGATGAGAACAGAAATCGTGCTTCGTCGGTGCGGCGGCAGCGGGAGGCCCCATTAGCTAAAGTGGTGCTTCAGGTTAAGAACAGTTTCAGGTTAAGAACGGACCTCCGGAACGAATTAAGGACTTAACCCGAGGTACCACTGTACAGTGGTGTAGCATGGGTTGTCAGCACCCGGGGCAAGGCAAGTAATTTGCGCCCCCTAACCCTAACCCCCAGATATTGCGCCCGGTGCGGCCGGCCCCCCCTGCACCCCCCACGCTACGCGACTGCCACTGTATTATTATTATTATAGGTCCTAAGAAGAGCACTCTAACCACTATACCCCGCTGCCAGCTCCCACCCTTCTCAGCCCGCTGCGTTTTCCCGCTGCGGAGCGCTGCCCATCCTCGGCCCTTGGGTACCATCCGCCGCGCATCCCTCTCCGCCGCTGCATCCCTCCGGCGCGCAGCCTGCAACAAAGGCTGGACTCCATCCCCCGGCGTGCTTTGCGGGGCAGGGGCGGGGCCAGGCGGGCAGGAGGGGCTGTGGTGGGCGGGGTCTGGGGACAAGAGGGAGCCCTCCCCCTCCCCCCCGCCCCGCTCGGCAGCATCAGCATCTCGCCCCTCCCTCCTGTTTTGCTCCTTCATTCTCTCGCATCCGCGGAGGCAGCAGCTGCTTCTGCTGAGCTGCAATGAATGAGGCTCCCGCCCGGGGAGCCCGGAGCCTTGCCCGGCCGCCACGCCGCCTGGAACCGCCGGTGGGTCACCTCGGGAGGAGGCGCGGGCACTAGGCGGGCAGCCAGGCAGCCAGCTTGCCCGAGCGAAGGTAGGAGGCGAGGCCAGCCAGCCAGCCAGCCAGCCCCGCGCTCCAAAACAAGAGGGGAGGGCTGAAGATCTCCCCCCCCCCAGCCCAGCCCAGCCTTGCCCAGCGGCGGGATGCGCCAGGATGGGTGGCCCAGGGCGCTCCAGGGCTGCGGCGGGATGCCCGGAGCGGGTCACGCCTAGCCGCATCCATTGTGCCCAGCGAGGGGACCGCTAGCCGCCACCGCCGCAGCAGCCTCCTGTCAGCAGCGGTGCCAGTGTCGCAGCAGCAGCAGCAGCCCCAGGGAGGAGAAGCCCCCATGCCCAGCCCGCCCCCCTGACAGCCACAGGTCGAGGGGGAGCCCGCCAGGGGCAAGGGAGGCGCCATGGCCACCCGGCCGCCCAAGAGCAGCGAGGCCCTGAAGGTGGTGGTGCGCTGCCGGCCGATGCACCGGAAGGAGGAGGCGGCAGGCTACGAACGGATCCTGGACCTGGACGTCAAGCTGGGGCAGGTGACCATCCGGAACCCCAAGGCCTCCCCGGGGGAGCTGGCCAAGACCTTCACCTTCGACGCAGTCTACGACGCCAGCTCCAAGCAGGCCGACCTGTACGATGAGACCGTGCGCCCGCTGATCGACTCAGTGCTGCAGGGCTTCAACGGGACCATCTTCGCCTACGGGCAGACGGGCACGGGCAAGACCTACACCATGCAAGGCGCCTGGGCCGACCCGGAGAAGAGGGGCGTCATCCCAATCTCCTTTGAGCACATCTTCACCCACATCTCCCGCTCACAGAACCAGCAGTACCTGGTGAGGGCCTCCTACCTGGAGATCTACCAGGAGGAGATCCGGGATCTGCTGGCCAAGGACCAGAGCAAGAAGATGGAGCTGAAGGAGAACCCGGAGACTGGCGTCTACATCAAGGACCTTTCCTCCTTTGTGACCAAGAACGTCAAGGAGATTGAGCACGTCATGAACCTGGGCAACCAGGCACGCTCGGTCGGCAGCACCAACATGAACGAGTACAGCTCCCGCTCGCACGCCATCTTCGTCATCACGGTGGAGTGCAGCGAGGAGGGGCCCGACGGAGAGGACCACATCCGCGTGGGGAAGCTGAACCTGGTGGATCTGGCCGGGAGCGAGCGCCAGAGCAAGATGGGCACCCAGGGGGAGCGCCCCAAGGAGGCCTCCAAGATCAACCTGTCTCTCTCCGCCCTGGGCAACGTCATCTCGGCCCTGGTGGACGGCAAGAGCACCCACATCCCCTACCGGGACTCCAAGCTCACCCGCCTGCTGCAGGACTCCCTGGGCGGGAACGCCAAGACCATCATGGTGGCCACGCTGGGCCCGGCCTCGCACAGCTACGACGAGAGCCTCTCCACGCTGCGCTTCGCCAACAGGGCCAAGAACATCAAGAACAAGCCGCGGGTCAATGAGGACCCCAAGGACACACTCCTGCGGGAGTTCCAGGAGGAGATCACCCGACTGAAGGCCCAGCTGGAGAAGAGAGGGATGCTCAGCAAGAAGAGGAGGAGGAACAGCCGGAGGAAGAAGTCGGCCGGAGGGGAAGGGACCCCCGAGGCGGAGGATGGAGAGGAGGACGGGGGTCTGGAGAAGGACATGAAGAACTACCTGAAGGAGCAGGAGGAGAGGCTGGAGGAGGAGAAGGCAGCCATCCAGGACGACCACAGCCTGGTGAGCGAGGAGAAGCAGAAGCTGCTGCAGGAGAAGGAGAAGATGATCGAGGAGCTGCGGAAGGAGCAGGAGGCCACGCAACTCCTGGCCACAAAGTACAAGGTAAGGCTCGGCTGTTTCTAGGTGGCGCTTTGCACATGCATGCAGCGACTGCGCAGCCCCCACACCAGCCCTGCAAGGCTGGGCCTTGTGTGCATGGAATTGTAGAATGGTAGAGTTTGAAGGGACCCTACGAACCTCCTGCAATGCAGGGATCATAGCTGACAGACCCCTGCCCAGCCTCTGTTTAAGGCCACCTTTTGAGGGAGACCGTTCCACTGCTGAACATCTCTTGTTGTCAGAAGGTTCTTCCTCATGTTGAACCTACTCCATTGTCATTTTAACCCATTTGTTGGGGTCCTTCCTTCCAGAACAGGAGTAAACAAGCTTGCACTGTCTTCCATATCTGAAGATGGCTCTCATTTCATCTTTCAGTCTCCTCTTTTCCAGGCTAAACATACCCAGCTCCCTCAAGTGTATCCAGGCCCATTACTCAGATGAGCGAGCAGGGGGGTGGGACAAAGACTCTGCAAAGGACATCCAGGCTGTCTTCAAGGCCACATGCACGATGGTTGAAGGAAGGCAGCCCTTTGGCAGCCTTGCCCACTTCCCCTCCCAACGCTCTCCCTTCCATCGGAGGTGAAGCCGTGTTCTGGTTCCCAGTGCTGACTGTCCGTGGTCCTGGGGATGTTAACTATCTGAGGAATGGTGGGATCCTGCACCCGGCAGCTCCGGGGACCCGCGGCTCACGTTCCGCCTGCTGGGCCCTGCACCTGGGTGTCCGGCTTGCGCTGGCCGCAGTGGCGGCTGGGCCTGCTGCCTCGGTTTCTGCGCTGTCACGTCTGAGATTCCTTTGCAGGGGCTGTCAGAGGCTCCTCCATCTGGCCTCCTCGCAGTGGGAGTGGCTGAGCCGAGGGGGCAACAAAGCCCAGGAGGGGGTCCGGGGCTAATCAGCTCCCGCCACACAACAAAAGCAGCCGCGCAGAAACCGCCACATCCCTCCCCGTGTGGAGGTGACCTCCTGCGCACGCATTGGCCAGCCCGAGGCAGGAAGGGAGCCGGCTAAGAGGACCCCCCTGCCCGTCCAAGGGGGTCTCCTTTTGTCTCTCCAAGTGGCTGTTGACAGAAGCCACCGCCGCTGCCTCCCTGCCTGTGGCATCTTCTTTTCCCGCAGCCCCTCAATTTTGGCACCTAAACCCCCCCCTCCCAGATGGATACCCTGTGCAAATAAATGGGTCTGGGGTGCAGCTAGGGGCTCCTCTCCCCTGGACCTGCCTTTGGCTGTGGACATGCACAGTGTGACACCCTGAGTCAGCCACCCCCCCGCCCCCAGGGGTGGGTGGCAGGGAGGAGCCCCTCGTGGATGAGGGTGTGTCTCTGGCTTCCCAGCACTGTCCCCCCCAGCCCAAGACTTGGCCTCCAGCCCGCTCTGGTGACAGAGACCTGCCATGGGGCGCCGGCCACCGTGAGACAGGCTCTGTGCTGTCCTCTCTGGGGTGGCGCTGGAGGGCACAAGCCCAAGTTTACAGGGAGGTCCAGGAGAGAAGGCCGGGGTCTCAGCGGTCGGACTCCACTCCCGGAGAGCCCTGCTCTGACCCACTGAAGTGCCCCCCCTCTCCCAGAGAATACAAGGATCCAGTTCTGCAGAAACCCCACACAATTTCTTTCTTTTTAAATCATTTTTATTGATTTCCCAATAAAAAACATCCAATTAAATATCCAATCATAATACTTCAATGAAAATAAAAAAACTTAAATCAAAAAGATCAAATTATGGTCCTAATTATGTCTGTTAATTTCTCGGAGCGCCCCACAGTCTCTGAAGCGTATCTCCACATCTTAGTCCTGCTTCTCCTGAAACCCAGCACAATTTCGTGCTGATAGCAGCAGAGTCTGGGTCCCAGGCTGGCCTGCTCCCCCGCCCAAAACAAACGCAGCATTTTAAAAGTTGCTAGATCAGGGAGAGCCAGGCGGAGACACTTACCCTCAAGGAAGCTCACTGCGTGACCTTGCGCCGCTTGCTCTCGCCCAGGCTGGCCTACCTCAGGAGGCCGTTGTGAGGATAAAAGGTGTGGGTTTGTGTGAGACCCTTCCGCCTTCCCCATGCCTCCTTGGAGGGAGAGCAGCAATAATTAAAAGATGAATGTAGATCACATTCTCCTCCGAGAAATCCTATTCCACACCCCCGCTCTACCTCTTGTCTTCGGACGCGTGTGTAGGCCATGGCTTAATTTGATCATGTGAGCAGTCTTTAGCATATGCACCGCCGGGGTGCAAAGATCCACCCAGCACCCCAAATTTAGTTAATTTCGTGTGTGCGGCGCCTTTGGGAATGACAAGTGCCGTCGTTGAGTCTGAGAAGCGCTGCTGTTGTGAATGACAAGCGCTGGTGCATCGCGTCTTTGGTAAATAAGCGCACAAAGTCAAAAGTCCTTAAGTGAAACAGTAGGTATACATTTTGGTAATACCTAGGTATATATGTATTTTGTTTTTTTAAGCTTGATTATTTCATAACAGGAAGATAGTTAAGGGGACGCGGGTGGCACTGTGGGTTAAACCACAGAGCCTAGGGCTTGCCGATCAGAAGGTTGGCGGTTTGAATCCCTGTGACGGGGTGAGCGCCCGTTGCTCGGTCCCTGCTCCTGCCAACCTAGCAGTTCAAAAGCATGTCAAAGTGCAAGTAGATAAATAGGTACCGCTCCAGCGGGAAGGTAAACGGCGTTTCCGTGCGCTGCTCTGGTTCGCCAGAAGCAGCTTAGTCCTGCTGGCCACATGACCCGGAAGCTGTACGCTGGCTCCCTCGGCCAGTAAAGCGAGATGAGCGCCACAAGCCCAGAGTCGTCAGCGACTGGACCTAACGGCCAGGGGTCCCTTTACATTTGCCTTTTAGATAGTTAAGAGCTTAGGCGGCTTCAGCAACGAGTTACTGGAGCTCCCCAGAATTTGGCGCCCAGGTGCCCCACACCCCTTGCACCCTCAAGTAAAGACGGACCTGGATGTGACAGCCTCATAACAAAGAGGGTGTCTCCGAGCATGGGCAGAGTGTTTCCCCCTGGGCCCCCTTTGTGGACCGTCCACATGAGCTCTGCCTCGTTGGGACCCTGCCAGGTCTGTCCTCCCCTGTCTCCCCACAACTCCCAGGGGCTTGCCTGGGGGGCTCAGCCTGAACCAGAACAGAGCAGGAGCTCAGCCACACAACCTGCACCCAGGACTCAAAGCCTGTTCTCAGTCCTGGGGCCTAGGAGGCGGAATCATGCCTCTGAGCATGCGCAAACCACTGGCCCATCTTGGCCAAGTAACCACTGCAACGGACCTAGGACCTAGGCACACTTAATCGCGGCTTCTCTCTTCACACTCCCAGAAGCCCTACAGGATGAGGGTGAATTTAAGCGCGCACTGACTCCCTTGACAACCTCCACCCATTCCCTTAAGCAGGGAGAGTCACGATCCTGCTTCTCCAATCTCCTCTTTGCAAAAGGGTCTGTTGCATGACAGAAAAAAATCCCCTTGAATGCGACGTTTTTGAGGGCTGGAGAAACTTCCCTGAATCTTCGCTGGAGAGGGATTCCATTTGGCTCTGCTCACTGGTGTGGGGACAGTCCTCTCTGCACATGCCCAGAGGCACTCTCTTCTAGGTTCTTCTTGGGAGTCATCTTGGCACTGAAAGCTGAGCCCCTCTGTGGATTTGCGAGGGGAGAAGGCAGGGTGGGAGACAGGGTGGCACGCCTACTGAGGTAGAGCTCAGAGCACGTGCAGAGTGCAAAAACTGGCCCTCGATTAGGTCTGCCCTTGGGACCTTGGAGAGGGGCTAATGAGCCACAGCAAATCTTGGGGAAGCGAGTTCTGTGGCCAGTGGTCTTCCTTGCCAAAGCATTTCTCAGGTAGGAGGGTGGAAGTTTCCACTGGGACTGCGGCAGGGCAAAGGATTAGGCCTCACCCACTGTCAACACATCCGCATATTTCCAATATGAGTGCAAAGAGTGATATTTAGCCTGGAGAAGAGGAGGCTGAGAGGGGACAAGAGAGCCATCTTCACCTGTCTGAAGAGCTGCCCCATGGAAGAGGGAACAGGCTTGCTTTCTCCTGCTCCGGAGGGCAGGACTCGAACTCACAGCTCACAAGAAAGGAGATTCTGGTTGAACATCAGGGAGACCTTATTGGGGGCAAGAGCTGTCCGACAGTGGAACGGTGATGACCTCTCCTTCCTTGGAGGTCTTCAAGCAGAGGTTGGGTGGCTGCCTGTCAGGGATTGTTTTGGTGGGGTACAGAGTGGGGCCTTCCTTGCCACCAACATTTCACCTTGCGACATTCCCAGATCTCCTGCTATCCTGGAACCCATCTCTGGATCCTGGCAGCGGTTGCTCAGTGGTGAGAGACGCACCCTTTGCACATGCCCAGGGGCACTCTCTTGCTTGTAGTTTCTGGGCTCGGCCAGGCTCATCCTTGCTTCAGCTTCCAGAGGGAGCCTGCTGCATCCGGCTGACCCCTTGCAGCTGCACAGGAAGGGGGGCAGAGCCTGCATGAATGGCCCCCTCTGTCCGGCACTGTCGCTCCCCCCCCCCCCAGTGAACAAGGACAATGCCATTAGCGAGGGGCAGGCGTGGGTTGAGCCTTGGGAATCAAGGGCCCCCTTGTCTTTGGATGGCGATGGAGGCGGCTTTTCGAAGAGAAGGTTGGGAAGGGGGTCATGCAGGGAAACCAGTGGGGCTCCAACAGCCCTCCAGCTTCCCAGACCCCTATCTGGGCTGGTTGGGTGTGTCATCTTCACACACACCCCGCCATGGGAGCTGCCCTGTCTCAGCCCCCACGGTGTGGGGAGAAGCAGAGTAAGTGTGTTCAGAGTGTCGGACATGAGGGACCCGGGTTCGAATCACTGCTCAGCCATGGAGCTTACCTTGGGCTAGTCCCATACTTTTGGCCCTGCCCACCTCACAGGGTGGTTGTGGGCATTCAGTGAGGAAGGGGAGGACCAGGGGCTTCTGGGAGGCAAACGTGAGAGAGAAACACGGTGAATGAATGAATATTATGGGCTTCTCCTGGCAGGGGGAGATGGGGAGGGCTCATCTGCCCCCGCCCCCTGGACAGGAGGGTGAAGAGGCTGCCAGGAGCCCCAAGTGACCAGCTCCAAATATAGTTTAATGCCTCACAGAATTGTAGTCAGAGGGGACCCATAGGGCCATCTAGTCCAACCCCCTGCAGTGCATGTTTAGGAAGTCAATGATGCAGTGTCAAGCCAATGCCCCAAGGATTTCCATGTCAGGTGTGTCCCCCCCCCCCGGAAACATGTGTTTCCTCCTCCAACTATAATAATAATAATTTTATTTATACCCCGCCCTCCTCGGCCAGAGCCAGGCTCAGGGCGGCTAACACCAGTAAAATTACAGGAAAAACAAAACAGGAAAAAAAAATTAAAATACAGGTTAAAATGCAATTTAAAATGCAGCCTCGTTTAAAAAGTCAAAACCGTAAGGGGAGGGAAGCATAAGGGTCAGACCGAGTCCAGACCAAAGGCCAGGTGGAACAGCTCTGTCTTGCAGGCCCTGCGGAAAGATGTCACGTCCCGCAGGGCCCTGGTCTCTTGGGACAGAGCGTTCCACCAAGTCGGGGCCAGTGCTGAAAAGGCCCTGGCCCTAGTTGAGACCAATCTAACCTCCCTGTGGCCCAGGACCTTCAGGATGTTTTTATTTGAAGACCGTAAGGTCCTCTGTGGGGCATACCAGGAGAGGTGGTCCCGTAGGTACGAGGGTCCTAGGCCACATAGGGCTTTAAAGGTCAAAACCAGCACCTTAAACCTGACCCTGTACTCCACCAGGAGCCAGTGCAGCTGGTAAAGCACTGGATGAATGCAATCCCATGGCAGGGACCCCGTGAGGAGCCTCGCCAAGGCATTCTGCACCTGCTGGAGTTTCTGGGTCAGCTTCAAGGGCAGCCCTGCTTAATTAATTGCCCACCCTTCACCCTAAGGTCCTAGGAGAAGCCCCCGGGCCCAGTCCTTGAGACAGCCAATCCAGAGGCTCATTGGGGAGAAGGGGGGGGAATATAGATTTCACAAAGAAAACAAAGGTAACGGATCCAGGCCTTGCAGAGGATGGAACACTGAGTGCCTGACTCAGAGTAGGGCCACTTCTCTGGAGCTGCTGCCAACCTGGGCTGGGGAGGGAGGGAGGACAGGAGGCTTCTTCACGGGGAAGTGTGAAGGGGTTCCCTGGCTGGAGGAACGTGAATCCCCTGCTGCTCCCCTGGGGATGCTTGCTGCTCGCCGTAGGTGAGCTGATGAGAAGCCAGCTGTAAGCCTCTGTGGTGGGCAAAGCGGCCTCCGCAAAAGGCTGCCTTTCACAGGGGGAATGTTCAGGGGCAAAACAAAACAAGCGCAATGCGTTCCGCCGGCCTCCACAGTGCCGAGGACTCTGAAGGGCCAAGCGGTCGGGTGCCTGGAGCGACGAAGGTCCTTGCAAGCCAAAAATCCCCTTAACCTGGGACTGTGTTTTGCCACTGGCAGCTGCGCTCCAGGGTTATAGGCCAGTGGCTAAGTAGGGCGGAGCATGCAGGGGATGAACCCGGGTCCTTCGAATCATAGCGTTGGAATAGACCCCCAAGGGTCATCCAGTCCAACCCCGTCCAATGCTAGAGTCTCAGCTAGAGCATCCATGACAGACAGCCATCCAGCCTCTGCTTAAAAACCTCCCCTCCACACAGAGCAGGTTCTCTACTTGGAATAACAAGAGCTTGTCAGCAAAGAGTTTGAAAAATCAACAAATACTTTCTCTTTTCCCATAGCCTCTTTTCCCCCCATCTGTGGCTCAGGTGTTAAGATGTGTTTGTTTTCCATTTGCAGGATTTGTGGCACTGATGACAATGGTGTGCTTTTTATTTTGCAAAAAAGTGTGTGTGTGTGTGTGTGTGTGTGTGTGTGTGTGTATTCTTACTACCATGTTACGGAGAAATCATTTCTGAGCAGGGATCTTGAGAAACACCATTGTGAGAGGCGCCTGACCTAATTTTGACAGCGAATGGGGCGAGAGTCGTACTGGTAGGCTTCCTCCGGGAACGACTCTGTGAGGCTTGGGAGATGTGATTCTTCCTGGCAGAACAGTCTGGTGGAGGAGGCAGTGGTAGCATCCTGATAATGGCAGCGGGAAGGGGGAGAGGATGGGGGGGGGGGACAGTGCTGGGCAACAAAGCCCATCTCCTCCTCCCCCCCTCCATCTCGCTGACATTCAAACGGAAGGCTGTTGTTGTTGGACAGCTTTCGGCTCTGCTCATATTTTGCTCCCTCCTTCCTGCAAGGAAGCGTGCGCGGAGCGTTGCGGTTGTGGAGGAGCAGAGCGGAAGCGCAGGATGCTGTGGAGGGCATCATCCCAGCCAGGCCTCTTGAGAAGGTCAGCTTCTCTTTGGTGGGAAAGTGGGGCTTGAGAACCGAGAGCTGGTGTCAAGAAGAAGAAGAGTTTGGAGTTGATATCCCGCTTTATCACTACCCAAAGGAGTCTCAAAGCCGCTGACATTCCCCTTTCCCTTCCTCCCAGAGGAGGCAGGGCTGAGCCGGGTTCTCAGGTGGCCGAGGGCGTTTCCTGCCATCAGCAATGCTGGGAAGGAATAAGAACTGCAGAACAAATGGTGCAAGGGATGGCTCAGGTTGCAGAATTCACATTTCCCTTGCTCTGTTTTGTTTTGTGTACATGCAAGAGGTACATGCAGCCCCATGGAAGGAGCAACCTGAGAGCCCCATCGGTCAGGCCCACTGAGCCAAGATGCCTGGCCTGGCTAGCTGCTTCACAGAACCATAGAATTGGAAGATACCCCTAAGGGTCATCTAGTCCAACCCCGGCAATGCAGGAACCCCTGGCAGATGGTCCTCCAACCTCCTCTCTCTCTACTGTACCTTCCTCTCTGGCCCCCAGCGGCTGCTCTTAACGCACACTGATGGTGTGCAGTGTGGGTACATGATTGGCGGGGGGGGGGCAGGAGGATCTGTGGCCCTGCCTTGCAGTTCGTCCAGGCTGTCGGTACCATGCAAGTCCAGAGACCACAACATCAACACAGGGAGATCTTGGGGGCTGGAGAGTAGGAAGAAGCATTTGTCAACACGAGAGATCTTTGAGCAGAGCATCTCCGGAGGGAAAAGGTGGGAGGAGAACCTGTTGCCCGGCAACCGACTCCGCTGAGCATCATTGCAGGGAATTCTCTTCTCCAGAGCAAAGATCTGCAAGGCACCTCCTTTGGTGGCATTTAGGCAGGATCCGTTACCATAGCTCCCCATGTTCATCTTCGCCCCACAAAAGGGAGCTGTGGTGGTTGCTCTCTTGGCTTAGAATTCCCAAATCACAAGTTGGCAGTCATCTGCACCCCGACACACACACACACACACACCCCAGAGCCAGCTTCCTCCCTTCATGCCCAGAGTGGGCAGGAGACCAGGAGGTCTTCTTTTGTGATGCCACCCTCCATGCAGGACAACCTTGCTCCGCTGGCCGGTGGCCCATGGAAAGTTGATGTCCTGGACTGGCTGGATGCTGAGGAGTGGTGGGAGGGCACCAGTTGGGGAACCCCCAATAAAACCCCCAAAGGAAGAAGGCTCAGAGCCAGGGGGTTGGTGGTGGGGTGATATTGCCTGGTCAGAGGGAGCAGACTGGGAGGAGAAGGTGCCGGAAGCAGAAGAGGCAACAGGATTCAGTGAGCAGGAAGAGTCTGTAGCAGAGAGCAGTGCAGATTCAGAGGCAGCAGTTAAAGCAGGAGGCCAAGAGGCAGAAATCAGTCAGGCTGGTGAAGAAGCCAGGGGGTCTTCCCCTCCTGCTGCAACAAGCTCTCCTCCCAACTGGTCTCCCAAGACCAGGAGAGATATGAAGCAGGGGGAGCAAAGACAGAGACACGGGCATAGTCTCAGATTCCTTGGGAAGGGCCTGCGGTGGGGGAGGAGAGTGAGGCAGCTGAGGGAAGGCAGGGAACCTCAGTCCCCACTACTGCCCCATACGGGCAAGATCTCCTGGGATGAGCTGCTGTGCTCTAGGCCTGGCCTCCTGAGTAGACCTTGTTTCCATTAATAAAGAGTTGGCTCCACTTATGCCATGTGATTATTGCTGACCTGCTCCTGAAGGAGCATCTCCACCCCCATCATTCTGCCCAGACACTGGGATCCAGTGCCGAGGGCCTTCTGGTGGTTCCCTCACTGCAAGAAACAAAGCTACAGGGAACCAGGCAGAGGGCCTTCTCAGTGGTGGCACCCGCCCTGTGGAACTCCCTCCCACCAGATGTCAAAGAGATAAACAACTACTTGACATTAAAAAGACATCTGAAGGCAGTCCTGTTTAGGGAAGCTTTTAATGTGTGACATTTTAATGTATTTTTAATCTTTGTTGGAAGCCGCCCAGAGTGGCTGGGGATACCCAGTCAGATGGGTGGGGTACAAATAATAGATGATGATGATGGTAGAGTGGCCGGCCGGACTGATAGCTGCTTGCCTGCAGAGGGTCCTGGGCTCAGCCCCCACGGCGTCTCTGGGTTAAGGCTGGCCACCACCCCCTGCCCTGTCCGAAACCCTTGAGAGCTTCTGCTGACCAGTGTCCTAAGCGCTGCTGAGCTGGGTAGGCCCAGAACGGTCTGACCTGGCCTAAGGCCACTCCCTGCGTGGCAGTGCCGGTCGCCTCCCCTGCCTGGGTCTGGGGAGGTGGTGTCAATCAAAGGAGCTCTTTGGGCAGCCTCAGCTGCAAGGAAATGTCGGCAGCGCTTGCTTGCCTTGCCAGAGTATCCGAGCTGATGATGAGCTCAGACCCGGGGTCATTTCTGCCTGAAAGCAGGGAGTGCCCTTTGAAAGGCTGGAAGTAATTTTCCACAATGTTATCAGCATGATATGAAGAGGAGCTGGCGTAATAGGCGGAGAGCGACCCAAGGGCCTGTAATATCTGGGAAATTAATTCCACGCCGTCTCAGTTACGGCCGCGTCCTTTCGAGGGTGGCTGCTTTGTGAGCATGCAGCCCCTCTCCCATTTTTGCACACGGGCAACAGCGCAACGAGGTCACTCGTGTCGTAAGTTGCCCAAGGGTGCTGCGAAATCTCAAGGCAGGGCTGGCTGGCTGGCAGGGGAGTCTGCTGGCGCTGCTTGGAGCTCTCCACCATCCTACCTAATGATCCTAGTTTGCTTCAGGGAAGAGAAGTGTTCCCAAACTGCTTTAGATCCCTTCCTTGGTTCCATCAACTCATCCCCAGTCCCTGCGCCAGGGAAAGCATCATTCAGAATAGCATCATGCACCAAGGCAGATGGCAACACCCTGAAATTCAGAACGATGAATTCCACATGGATTCAAAATCCCGTTAAAACTATTTAGCTTAGTTAATTCAACAAAAGTGATGAACTTGATCCCGTGAAACCAGCTTTCCAAAGTCATTTCCCCCGTTTCCTCCTAGCACACCCCCAAGGTAATTCCATATAACACGCAGCCCTAGATATCAGGGAGAACTCTCTGATGGCAAGAGCTGCTTGGTCTATCAGGACAATAAAGCTTGTATAGCGTTGCTCCACTCTGAAGGATGCAAACAGAGAACAAAATATCTACAGATTAAGCTTCACTGAGCTAGATAATGCATCCAGAAAGGAATTGTGAAAGTGTCCTATATGCCAGGGAAAGAAAGACCTGCCAATGCAGTAACCAAAGTTGTTAACAGGGAGCAACTCATTGTGTGGTTGTTGTCCAGTTGTTTAGTTGCATCCGCCTCTTCGTGCCCCCTGGACCAGAGCACACCAGGCCCTCCTGTCTTCCACTGCCTCCCGCAGTTTGGTCAAACTCATGCTGGTAGCTTCGAGAACACACTCCCACCATCTCGTCCTCTGTCGTCCCCTTCTCCTTGTGCCCTCCATCTTTCCCAACATCAGGGTCTTTTCCAGGGAGTCTTCTCTTCTCCTGAGGTGGCCAAAGTCTTGGCGCCTCAGCTTCAGGATCTGTCCTTCCAGTGAGCACTCAGGGCTGATTTCCTTAAGAATGGAGAGGTTTGATCTTCTTGCAGTCTATGGGACTCTCAAGAGTCTCCTCCAGCACCATAATTCAAAAGCATCAATTCTCCGCGATCAGCCTTATTTATGGTCCAGCTCTCACTTCCATACATCACTACTGGGAAAACCAGAGCTTTAATTCGCTGTATATGTACATAAATTGCAAATGTGTTCTGCAATTGTTGGTATGGAAAGGGGGAGATGTTTGATATTTTCACCCCTCCCATTGCCAGAATCTCCTGATATGATGTTTTGAGAAAGGAGGGGGCAGAAACTGCTCTTGACTGATTGCCTGACTCTGTGTGTGGAGAGAGTCTTATCTATGTAGTGACTAGATGGCTGAGTGGGAGCTGTAACACTCATGCAAGCCAGTAGTTCGTTAGTTTGTAGTAGCTATTAGAAATAAAAGGAGTTATGCTTCACAGCTAGCTTCCGCGTTATTTATACTCCGCTGGGTCTGATGCTCACAATGCACAGTTGTGGGTCCAGTGCACTGGGACCTGTTTTCCAGGACTGAAAGGTCTCTGAAAGTGCTCCAGTCGCCTAGCCCAGTTGAGCCACGTCTCTGACATTGGTTGAAAGGAGTACTGACATGAACCTTGGTTCCATAAACTCACCCCCAGCGCCTGACCCACGGAAAGCATCATTCAGAATAGCATCATGCACCAAGGCAGATGGCAAAACCACAAAATTCAGAACGATGAATTCCACATGGATTCAAAATCCCGTTAAAACTATTTAGCTTAGTTAATTCAACAAAACTGATGAACTTGATCCCGTGAAACCAGCTTTCCAAAGTCATTTCCCCCATTGCCTCCTAACCCCCCCCCCAAGGCAATTCCATCACAGGCACCCCTAGATATTAGGCAGAACTTTCTGATGGCAAGAGGTGCTTGGCAGTGAACCAGGTGACCTCAGAAGGTGGTGGGTTCTCCTTCAGGGGAGGTTTTTAAACAGGTTGGATGGCTGCGATCCCTACATATCGGGGTTGGACTAGATGACCCTCAGGGTCCCTTCCAACTCTAAAATGCTGTGATTCTTTGGGTGGTCTGGCTGAGGATGCTTCTTTCAAGGGTGCTTCCTCCAATATATTCCAGGGGGAGAAGTGGGAATGGAAACAAAGCATGAGATAATGTTTTAAAAAGACAGAAAGGGAGGGGAACCCCAATTTATTGGTCCCTGTTTGATGGATGAAAAGCTTTCTCGAGTAATGGAAGACAAAGAGGAGTCCCTGACGGGGGCTGTTCGTCATCCCCTCCAGATGATCCCCAGACTACCAACCACAAGGCATCATTTAGCATTTAATATTGTCTGAGTCTCTCAATCTAGGAGGGAGGAGGGGAAGGAAGAGAGATGAGAAGATGAGAAATAGTCAGCCCTCTGTTGAACTGAGAAGCGTTTTTTGAAAAGCCCAGGATGCACTTCCACACCACAGAGAATGCTGAAACATGACCCCTGGATTGCACAAGGGCCATGTGGTCCAGTGGGTGGAGCACACCATTTGAATGCAGAGAGGTCCCAGGTTCACTCCCCCCACACCCCACACCCTGCCCCACACCCGTTTCTCTAGGGAGGACTGGGAAAAAACTCTTGCCGGAAATCCTGGAGAGCTCTTGAAATTCAGCGCAGGGAAGAAATCCTGTTCCATTTGCCTTCCCGACTCCTTGGCAGCTGGCCTTTGGAATTCTCACTTCTCCAGATTTTGTGATGTGGCTCCCGACCAGATAAGACAAAACCACACAGAAATGTGTGCAGCGGGGGGAAGGTGCGTAAAATGTGAACGGTGGTGACAATAACTGTAGATGCAATGGTGGTGTTAGCAAGCATTGCTTGCGAAAGCAAAAATGTGTCTGTCAGGGAAAAGGGCACACAAGGGGGCATGGCTCTGGAGGACGGAGACCCTTTTGAGTTTTAAAAACAATCCAAACCATTGCAGAATTGTGGAGAATTTAGGAGGAAAAGAAATTGAGCCATCCGGTTTGCTTTTTGCTTGTTCTTAAATCTCCTTTTCTGAAGGATTGTTCTTCTCCGACCAATCCAAGAGAACCTTTTATTAAAAAAGAATAAGGGAAATATAGATATCTCTCCCCACTGCAGGAAGGCTCTCTGGACCAGCACTCATCCCAAACTACTCTCTGGGCCTTGATAATCGGAAGCAGCTCCCCTCCCGCAACTCCACCACCCAAAGATCGTGTCTGTTCACAGGAAAAGAGACATGCACACGCACTCACACAGAGAGACACCCCAGCTTGTTCCAATTATGACAGCAGCAGTTATGCTTTTGTTCCAAAAACACAACACGGTCGCTTCATGCAGACTGGCAATGCCTAAACCTCCTGCCCACGGTCCTATTGTACTGCCAGGGAGAGAGGGGAAGAGAGTGTGTGTCTTTTGTCTTTAGACAAATTCACGGAGGAGGAGAAGGCTCTCAGTGCCTACTCTGCTCTGCCTCCACCTTCAGAGGCAGGAAACGCTTCTGAATCGCAGTTCCTGGAAACCACAGGAGGCGAGTCGCAGTGTTAGAAAGTCAGATATATAAATGAATTGCCAAATGGCACCCTAAACTTAGGTTATGGTCGCCAAAATGGAATCAGAAACTCCAAGTGTCCCTATTTTCCAGGGACGTCTCTAGGGCCCCCGTACCTACGGGACCGCCTCTCCTGGTATGCCCCACAGAGGAACTTACAGTCTTCAAACAAAAACACCTTGAAGATCCCAGGCCACAGAGAGGTTAGGCTGGCCTCAACTAGAGCCAGGGCTTTTTCGGCTGCGGCTCCAACCTGGTGGAATGCTCTGTCACAAGAGACAAGGGCCCTCCAGGACTTGACATCTTTCCGCAGGGCCTGTAAGACAGAGCTGTTCCACCTGGCCTTTGGTCAGGGCACAGCCTGACTCCCTCCTTTGGCAATCTTTACAAAACTTTAGTTTATGGTTGCCATCAATTTTGATTTTAATTCATTTTTATAATGTTTTATAACGTTGTACTGTTTTAGTGTTGTTAGCCGCCCTGAGCCCGGCTTTGGCTGGGGAGGGCGGGATATAAATAAAACTTATTATTATTATTATTATTATTATTATTATTATTATTATTATTATATAGAAAAGCCATCACGGTTTCTGATTTAATGTCCCGCTATTCCTTAGAACGTCCCTATTTTCATCGGAGAAATGTTGGAGTGTATGGAGTTATCTGACCCCCGAGCCGTCTGAAGGCAGCTCTATATAGGGGAGATTTTGAATGTTTCATGTTTTGTTACGTTTTTATATATGTTGAAAGCTGCCCAGAGTGGCTGGGGCAACCTAGTAAGATATGTGGGGTATAAATAGTAAAATTATGGTTATGGGATGGGACGTCCCTATTTTCATAGGAGGAATGTTGGAGGGTATGTCGAATGCCTAGGTGCCTATGTTTTTTTGTATTGCAGAGAAGTGTTGTTGTTGTTGTTGTTTTCATTTCTATACCGTATTGTATTTGAAAGAACAAGTCTCAAGGCGGTTTATAAGCACGTTAAAACATCAAATACAGTCACACCTCATGTTACGTTCGCTTCAGGTTGTGTGTTTTCAGGTTGCGTCCCGCGCAACCTGGAAGCACCGGAAAGGGTTACTTCCAGGTCTCGCCGCTCACACATGCGCAAACGCACAAAATGACGTCACGGCATGCGCAGAAGCGGCGAATCACAACCTGCACACATGCAGATGCGAGTTGCATTCTTTTGAGGTTGCGAACGGGGCTCCCGTAAAACAATCCAGAATAAAACATAATCAAGCTTCAAGGAAAATATTTCGAGTCCATCTCTAAGCAACTCTTTGCTTTCCCCATTTGGCAGCCTGGCACCCAGAGATCTCCATGCGGTTGCCATCAGACCTGCGCCTGGTGCAAAATGCACCTGGCGCCTGGCTGATTTCTAACACTGGAGAGGTGGCATGGTGCTTGAATCCTTGCAGCAGTCCTCTTTGGAGCACCTTATTGAACAGGATGCTGGACTCAATGGGCCACTGGCCTGATGCTGTTCTTCCCCGAGAGCCAGTGTGGTGTAGTGGTTAAGAGCGGTAGTCTCGTAATCTGGAGAACCAGGTTCGCTTCCCTGCTCCTCCACGTGCAGTTGCTGGGTGATCTTGGGCCAGTCTCACTTCTCTGAAGTCTCTCAGCCCCACTCACCTCACAGAGGGTTTGTTGTGGGGGAGGAAGGGAAAGGAGAATGTGAGCCGCTTTGAGACTCCTTAAAGGGAGTGAAAGGTGGGATATCAAATCCAAACTCTCCTTCTTCTCCTTTTAATGCATCCTTGTGAAACTTGTTACGGAACGATGTGCATGTTCGCCTTGTGAGATGGATTCCTTTGGGTCTCCTCCAGAGCAGATGGCGCATGTGCTGGGTCTCTTAGTGCCAGGCTTCCTCTGTGAGTGTGCCTCTAAGTGCAAATAAGTGTGTAATTGGCAGAGGTGTGTTTATGGCGGCATGTGGTGCCGGCGGTTTCCAGTTTCACTCTTTAATCCATTTAGTTAGCCTGCTCCTGCCGCAGAGGCCTCCCCAGAGCCAGATGTCGGTGAAATTGCAATGCAGGCAAGGAGGAGAGGCGGGCAGAAACCCTTTCAAGACACACACACACCCCCGCAACACCCGCCTGCCCCGGGAAGCACCCCCTGGGAAGGAGGGAGGGAGGCTTCGATGCATAGAGTAGCCAGTGGGGGGGAGCGAGAAATAGTTACAGCCCTGCCAACGGAAGCGCATTGGCTGCATGTGGTGACCTATATAAGTGTGCTAGATGCAGGGTATCTAGAGCAGTAGGCCCCCTGAGCTTGCAGCCAGCGAGCAGCGAAAGGCGGTCAGGAGGCCTCATTGCTTTCTTCCCCCAGCGGCCCCCCACCCTTCCATGCCGCTCACAGAGGGGCCTTCATCCATCCATCTATCCATCCATCTCCTCCTTGCGTGTATTTTCATTTAGCGGGCCTCAAAAGACATAACAAAACATGAATCTGGGTAGAGAGCACGGGAAAACCCCCAAAACCAGAAATCTTGGAAGGGAAAGATTAAAAGAGAGATAAGAAAAAGAAATAAGGAGGACTTCTGATGGTCCATCGGCCGATAACGTATATAAAGATTATTCAAAATGCTCAGTCCAGGATCATGTCCAGCTGTTCCTCAGTCCGCCAGGTGGTGTTTCAAGCGAAACAATTTTTTAAATAAAGCAAGTAAATTCACAGATGAGTAGCACTCCAAACACTCTCACCCTCCAGGAATTTATCCCCAGAGACCGGTGGGACTTTTTGTTCCCTCGCTTCCTCGAGTGGCCGTGTCTGGAAGTGTCTGTCTTGCGCAAGCAGCTGTTTCATCCAAGGTGGGCAATTTCCAAAGAAAGCTTATTTTGCTGGTGAGCCGAGTTGGACCGTAGCAGCAATAATCCCACAGATTACAATATGCAGAAATTGGTTTACCTCCAAGGGCTCAGTTTAATGGGATTGCACGTCTGTTGGACGGGAAGTTTGCCCTAATGGATCGGCGAAATCTACCTAGTTGCAATTTAAACTCACTGCTGCACATCTTTTCCCCGGCAGAGGGGCTGAACAGCAGTTCCCCACTTCCTCATCTTTCCATCATCCTTTTATTTGAAAATTGTCAGCATATCTGCACACAGACCCTCCTTCTCTGAAGGCAAAACATTACCCTGCTCCCTTGATGCAAGAACTTGCTAGAGTCAGCAGATGGAACCGGGGGCTCCTCTGGACAACATCCTTATTAAGCCTTCATTCTGATGTGTTTGTGGAGTGGTTATATGACAATGATAGATAGATAAACTTTATTCGCATTAGCCAACAGCCATAGCAACATAAAACAAGCAATATACAGTGGTACCTCAGGTTACATACGCTTCAGGTTACATACGCTTCAAGTTACAGACTCCACTAACCCAGAAATAGTACCTCAGGTTAAGAACTTTGCTTCAGGATGAGAACAAAAATCATGCTCCGGCGGTGTGGCGGCAGCAGGAGGCCCCATTAGCTAAAGTGGTGCTTCAGGTTAAGAACAGTTTCAGGTTAAGAACGGACCTCCGGAATGAATTAAGTACTTAATCTGAGGTACCACTGTATACAATTAAAAAGACAACAATGGGTAAAAAGGACAATCAAATGACCAAGATTATTGTTCATTTAGTGGCCCTTAATCTTATTGCACGCTTGATCAACCCAGTGGCGTAGTGTGGGTTGTCAGCACCCAGGGCAAGGCAAGTAATTTGCACCCCCTAACCCGTGGATTTGCACCCCCTAACCTGTGGATTTGCACCCCCTAACCCGTGGATTTGCACACCCTAACCCGTGGATTTGCACACCCTAACCCTAACCCCCAGATGTTGTGCCTGGTGCGGCTGGCCCCCCTGCACCCCCCACGCTACGCCACTGGATCAACCTAGCAACCTTTGCTGCTGCCTGATCATTTTGATCTGATAAAAGAAAGAACAATGTGGCCGCAGATGGGCGGCCTGGGAGTAGGAGTGGGGTGATGATCTCATTCCTCTGGTCTTTGTAAAGGGCACAGGACAGGAGAGCATGAGCCACTCTGCCATCTGCACATGGGCAGAGTCGTTTCTCAGTTGGAATCTTTTGGTATCTTCTGCCTTCAAGTACGGCAGAGGGCATTACATCCAATCTGGCCAGTGTGAAGGCACGTCTGTATTTTGGGATGGTTAATTTATACAAATATGGTGCCAGGGAATCAAACTGAGAGGGGGGAAAAGAAGGCATACCAAGGACAGAGTTTCTTTATAATGGCCAGATTGTTCTGTTGCTCTAAGTCCTTCAGACACTGTTCAATTAGCCTTTTTGCTTTAATAAAGCCCATCGTGAGAAGCTGATGTGGGTGGAGTCCGCAGGAGAGGAATTTTTGGTGCACAATTTTAGACCGCACACTTTTATGGGGGTTTTGTGTCACTAAGGGCAGTGGATTATATGACAATGAGCATCCCTCCTCATTTGGTTTGGGGGTGTTATAAGAAAAAATGCTTCTCCTTTTCCTTTATGGGGTATTCCAGAGCCCATATAGAGTCCTTACGTGGGTTCTCTATCAGTAGGAGAAAATAACAGAGGTCAAGCAGAGAATATTGAGAAGCAAAGCAGCTAGGAAGCCTGATCTTTATTGATCTGTTGCAACAGGGTCTTCACTCACCCCACGCAGGAGGGAGGAGGAACCCAGAACAATGGTGTGCAAGCTCTTATATAGACTATTGAAATTGCCCACCCTGTAGCCCAAGACCACCTCCCAAAACATCATACATACATCACAGGAGGAGGCATCTACAGCAGAACTCCTGTCTGCCAGGATACCTGATAATGGTCACCTGGGCAGCCTGGCCCAACCTGATTGCATCACCTGGGCAGCCTGGCCATTCTTTGGTGATGGTTAATACTTCAGTTCCTGAATCCAGGTCACAGGCTCTCCTTATTCATACACAAATACGCCCTTAAGACAGGAGTTGCAAGCAAAAAGACAAAGGGAAGGCTTTCTCCATTTCCTCCCTCCTTGCAGAGAAATATATTGAGGTCCATTTGGGAGAGTCAAAATGGTTCTAGGATTGCTCTCCCGCACTCTTTCAGAGACGTGGTTTATATACTTACGTATGTGTTTGCCTTGTACATTTATGAACGTTTATTTTATATTTGAATTCTTATAACAGAGGTGTTCTGATGTCTTCTCGTTACTCATTTGTTCATCCAACATTTTGCAATGTGTTTCCCTCATCATTTTCCAAACTGCAGAACATTTGTTTCTTCTTTAAAGTGGATTGCACAAACCCCTCTCTCTCAGTATGGGCCAGCACCTCCGCTCCCTGACTCTGGAGGTGTCCTGACTCTGTTCCTTCATACCAGTCTGAACTGGTGGTGACCAGAAGTGAGACCTCGGGGCTGGAGCAGATTGCTCAGGGAAGATGTTCCTAGTCTCTGCTTCATGTTTCTTAACCACTTACTGATGCACAAGAATCCTTCTATAGCTGTTGAGCTTACTCAGTCTTCGGTGAAGAACTTTGTCCAAAGCTTTTTGAAAGGCTGAGGCCAATTGCATCACCTTCCATCTATTTGCTTGTTGACACGAGACAGGGTTTCCTTACCCTTGCAGAAGCCATGCTGGTTCTGCTTCGGCAAGCCTTGTTCTTCGATATGCTTCATGATTCTCCCTTTAAGGAAGTCTTCCACCCTGGCTGAGGCCGCTGGGAGTTGGAGTCCAACAACCTTCTGGAGAGCTGCAGATTCCCTTCCTTGGAATATAGGAAGCTGCTTAGACTATGGGAACCTCCAGATTCTCTGTATTTTGTGGGAGGGATTCAGGAGCATCCCAGAACTTTAAAGGTGAAGGGACCCCTGAACATTAAGGTCCAGTCGTGGCTGACTCTGGGGTTGCGGCGATGATCTTGCTTTACTGGCTGAGGGAGCCGGCGTACAGCTTCTGGGTCATGTGGCCAGCATGACTAACCCGCTTCTGGCGAACCAGAGCAGCGCACAGAAATGCTGTTTACCTTCCTGCTGGAGCGGGACCTATTTATCTACTTGCACTTTGACGTGCTTTTGAACTGCTAGGTTGGCATGAGCAGGGACCGAGAAAAGGGAGCTCACCCCGTCGTGCAGATTCGAACCGCCGACCTTCTGATTGGCAAGTCCTAGGCTCTGTGGTTTAACCCACAGCACCACCCGCATCCCTCCCAGAACTTTAGGTAAAGGTAAAGGGACCCCTGACCATTAGGTCCAGTCGTGGCTGACTCTGGGGTTGCGGCGATCATCTCGCTTTATTGGCCGAGGGAGCTGGCGTACAGCTTCCGGGTCATGTGGCCAGCAGGACTAAGCCGCTTCTGGCGAACCAGAGCAGCGCGCAGAAACTCCGTTTACCTTCCCACCAGAGCAGTACCTATTTATCTACTTGCACTCTGGCGTGCTTTCGAACTGCTAGGTTGGCAGGAGCAGGGACCGAGCAATGGGAGCTCACCCTGTCGCGGGGATTCGAACTGCCGACCTTCTGATCGGCAAACCCAAGAGGCTCAGTGGTTTAGACCACAGCGCCACCTGCATCCCTCCCAGAACTTTACATGTGTGCAGTGGAGCAAAAGCAGTCTGTCTGGCAGGAAAAGCCATTTGGCAACGGAATGGACCGTCTGTCTTGGACTCTCCTTCCCTGGAGGTTTCCACGCAGAGGTTGGATGCCCACCGGCCAGGGCTTTTTCAGCTGCGATTCCCGCATTGCAGGAGGTTGGTCTGGATGACCATATGATTCTGCGATCCCCAGCAACTGGGCTTCTGAGGCAGCCTGGCTCTAAATATAGCCACCCGTGTGGGAAGCAGCCGAGCACGTTGACAAAGGCCCGGGTGAGGGGACTGAGAAGGGGTGGGTGATGGTGGCCAGGCTTATCCTCTGCCAGGGGGAACCTTGTTGATGGGCATGGGGAGCGCATGTTTGCTTTCCCAAGGCCCCTGAGATGTTATGAGAGCTGACAGGGACCTCCTGTGGGAGAGGAGGCAGGGAGGCGGATGTTTCGAGAGGAAGCTGGTGGGCTGTACCATCCCCCGGGAGCTTGGCAGTCTCTGGCTGCGCTGCCTTTTTTTGCTCCTCTTCCTCCATTTGGGGAAAATCCTGGAGTGGAATCTGATGCTCACTAACCATAAGGCAATTATTTCTCAGGATTCCAAAATATTTGGGGCCAGGCTCTTTTGGCACCTGAAGAATTCATTGTTGTTGTTGTTGTTGAGTCGCTTAGTCCTGTCCGCCTCTTCATGACCCCCTGGACCAGAGCACGCCAGGCACTCCTGTCTTCCACTGCCTCCCGCAGTTTGGTCAAACTCATGCTGGTAGCTTCGAGAACACTGTCCCACCATCTGGTCCTCTGTCGTCCCCTTCTCCTTGTGCCCTCCATCTTTCCCAACACCAGGGTCTTTTCCAGGGAGTCTTCTCTTCTCATGAGGTGGTCAACGTCTTGGAGCCTCAGCTTCAGGATCTGTCCTTCCAGTGAGCACTCAGGGCTGATTTCCTTAAGCATGGAGAGGTTTGATCTTCTTGCAGTCCATGGGACTCTCCAGAGTCTCCTCCAGCACCAGAATTCAAAAGCATCAATTCTTCGGCGATCAGCCTTCTTGATGGTCCAGCTCTCACTTCCATACATCACTACTGGGAAAACCATAGCTTTAACTATTCAGACCTTTGTCGGCAAGGTGCTGTCTCTGCTTTTTAAGATGCTGTCTAGGTTTGTCATTACTATTGCAATTACCTGTTCATTACATCTGTGCCCTGCCTTTTTCTCCAAAGAGCTCAAGGTGGCGTAACATGGCTGCCTCCCTTATTTAACCCCAACAACCACCCTGCGAGGTAGCTCCCCACATGGTTAACACAGCAGGGGCACAGATTGGCTGGGGGTCCTCAAGTGGGAAGGAGACGGGCATTGCTCGGTTCAAAAGGGCTTCCTGGTGGATTTTGCCCTCAGAAGTGCCACAAGTCCATCCCCTGAGGTGGCTGCAGGGTCCATTTATTTATATTTATTATTTTTTATTTATTGAATTTATATACTTCCCCTATCCTGGAAGTCTAAGGGCAGTTCACAGAATAAAATCAAGATATAAAACCACAAAATACATAGTAAAAACCACAACCCAATAGCCCCCCTCCCCACAAAAACACATTTTTAAAGGGCACAGGATGTCAGTCAAATGAACCAAAGGCCTGGTTACAAAGGAGCGTTTTTTCCTGGCACCTGAAGGTGTATAATGAAGGCGCCAGGCGAGCTTCCCTGGGGAGAGCATGCCACAGACAGGGAGCCACTGCAGAGAAGGCCCTGCTCTCATGTTGCTGCCCTCTGGACTGCTCAAGGAGGAGGCTCACGAAGGAGGGCCTCAGAGGATGATCATATGGATAGAGGTGGTCCTTGAAGTATTGTGGTCCTGAGTTCATCTTCAACCTCTTTGGTCCGGCACTTCCTCGTTGGCACTTCTTCTTCCCTGCTCCAAAACATCACACCTGATCCACTTCCTTGGAGGTTTTTAGCCAGAGGTTGGATGGCCACCTTTAGTTGAGATTCCTCCTTTGCAGCGGGTTGGACTAGATGACCCTTAGGGTCCCTTCCAAGTCTACAATACTATGATTCTGTGATCTTCACAATCAAAGCCGAGTGGCTTTCTTCAGCCCACAGATTCCCCTCCGTGTGTGTGGGGGGGTGTCTCATTGGGGGCTGCTTTCTCCATGCAAAAAACCCCCAGTCCCTGACTGCCTTGAAAGCCACTTGCCTGCCAGCCTTCCAGGTGGGGGCTTCTGCCGCTGGGGTTGGTGTGGGGAGGGGGCTGCTCTGGGCAAGAAGGGCCTTGCAAGCTGGGGCTGCAGCTGTCCTGCAGGCGCCAGCGGCAGCTGTGGAGCCCGACAGCTGTGCGGAAGGGAGGAAGGAAGGGAGGAAAGACGGAGAGACGGGGTCCTGGCGTTGGGCCAGCCCAGCGTGGGATGTGTCGGGACCAAGGCCTGGGAACAGGCGCCCAAGGGGGCACGGTGCCCACAGCTCCCTCCTCGCCAGAGGTCGGCAGGCCAGCTGGGCATGCCCTGCGCATGGGGGGCTGTGGCTGGGGGCATTCTTTTTTAAAAAATATTTTTTATTAGGAATTTCAACATAATTTATCAAAAACACACCATCCTCATTCCCTCCCCATTTTTTCCCTCCCCCAAAAATACCCCCCCAGACTTCCCTCAGCTCCTCTCTCTGGTTTTTCAGCACATGTTATTCTCTGCATATTATAAAATTGTAAAGATCCTTAATTTATCTATTGGTATATTACCAATAAAAAGTTTGTGTATGTTTACTCAAAGCCTGCCAAGGAGTCCAGTTCGTTTTGTTGTGTCTTAAAGTACTCTGTAAAAGGTTCCCATTCTTCTTTCAAGTCACAGTTGTCCTTGTCAGGTAGTTTGTGTGTCAATTCCGCCTGGTCCATCCGTTTCTCTTGCCACAGGGCTGGGGGCATTCTTGGACTCTGCCAGCCCTTGTTCACAGCTCTGGAACTCGGTGCCACCAGGTCCTCTCCTCTGGTTCCAGCCCTCTGCCTCCCCACCAACACTCCGCTGGTCCTCATATGCAGGAAATCCCCAGGCTCCTGACAGATGCTGATGGAACGTCACTGCAAAACCCTCCAGGGATCTTCCCTGGGCAGCTCGTTTCGCTGAGAAATCTGCTGACTGAAATCTTCGCCTTGCTTCCCCGCCCCCCAATTTTTTTTAATTTGTTTTCCAAATTTATAGCAAACAAATAAAACAAGAACATCAAAAACAGACATTTATCTTAATTATAATAATTCCACTTTTGTTAACATTGTTAAGTGACTTCCTCAAATCCCCCTGGCTGAGTTTCCATATAAATCATTGTAGCAGTTTTCCAAAACTATTTTCTCATAAAATTTACTTAGTCAATTAACATATTTCTTTCTTTTCATTTTAACTTTAAACTTAATATTCTACAACATCACATATTTAAATCCTAGGCCTATCTGATATTCGCAAGTAATTCTATTTAGATTAACATATTTAACTAGATAGTCTTTGAATTTCTTCCAATCCTCTTGGTACTCCTCCTCCTTCTGGTCGCGGACTCTTCCGGTCAGGTCAGCTAGCTCCGAAAAATCCATCACCTTCATCTGCCATTCCTCCACTGTTGGTACTTCTTGCGTTTTCCAATTTTTGGCCAGCAAAATTCTAGCTGCAGTTGTGTACAAAAACAATCTAACATCTTTCTTGGGGAAGTCTTCGCCTTGCTTTTGTTGCATCTTGTATTTTGTGTGTTTCTCATCAGGGGTCACCGCACAGGTGCTGTTGAGATGTCATGCCTGTCTTACTTTACTGTGCTGGGATCCTAGAATCGTAGAATTGTAGAGTTGGAAGGGTTTCAAATCTTGCTTTGCTTTGGTGTCTCAACCTTGTAAAGCTGCTGTTTAGTCATTTAGTCGTGTCCGCCTCTTCGTGACCCCCTGGACCAGAGCACGCCAGGCACTCCTGTCTTCCACTGCCTCCCGCAGTTTGGTCAAACTCATGCTGGTAGCTTCGAGAACACTGTCCCACCATCTCGTCCTCCATCGTCCCCTTCTCCTTGTGCCCTCCATCTTCCCCAACATCAGGGTCTTTTCCAGGGAGTCTTCTCTTCTCATGAGGGGGCCAAAGTCTTGGAGCCTCAGCTTCAGGATCTGTCCTTCCAGGGAGCACTCAGGGCTAATTTCTGTGCATTCTCTTCTCCCTCTTACATGCCCAAAAGTAGCCTGGGGCTAGACTGGGAGGCCCAGCAGCTCTGCCACACTGGTCCATGGAAGCCACCTGCAAACCATGGCTTCGGTCCTGTTTGCTTGCTTTTGGTGGTAAACAAACCATAGTTCAGCTGCCGTGCATGCACAGCACTTAATACCAAGCCATGGCTTGATAAACCATTGTTTTCCTCCTCCTTCCTTTTTTCCAGGCGATGGAGAGCAAGTTGCTGATTGGCGGAAGGAACATCATGGACCACACCAACGAGCAGCAGAAGATGCTGGAACTGAAGAGGCAGGAGATTGCAGAGCAGGTAGACAGACGGGCAGGGTGGGAGCAGGGCCACTAACAACCCCTCCTGCCTTTCCTCCCCTCTGCTGGCTGATGAATGTGGCCCTCACCAGCCCATTGCAGCCATAGTTGGCGGCCCTTTAAAACACACCTGTCCCCTTCCTTCCAGGGCTCTGCAGGAGAGAAGCAGAGCCTAGGTGCTGGGCTGCAGTCCGCAAGCCCTTGACAGCGGCCATCTGTGGCCGTTGGGTCTCCAGTTTGCTCCCCTTCTTGTAGGCTGCAAATCTAGCGTCACTTCCCCAAGAGCGTGGCCAGGGGCTCAGGACACCTCGGGCGTAAAGCCGGCATATGCTGGAGCTGTCGAGTGAGCCCAGGTCATCTACAGGGCAGGAAAGAACGGCAGGCACGATTAGCTTTTTATTAACAGATAATTCTGTATTTTTCAGGGACGTGGGTGGCGCTGTGGGTTAAACCACAGAGCCTAGGGCTTGCCGATCAGAAGATCAGCAGTTCGAATCCCCGCAACGGGGTGAGCTCCCGTTGCTCAGTCCCTGCTCCTGCCAACCTAGCAGTTCGAAAGCACGTCAAAGTGCAAGTAGATAAATAGGTACTGCCCCGGTGGGAAAGTAAACGGCGTTTCCATGTGCTGCTCTGGTTCGCCAGAAGCGGCTTAGTCCTGCTGGCCACATGACCCGGAAGCTGGACGCCGGCTCCCTCGGCCAGTAAAGCCAGATGAGCACCGTAACCCCAGAGTCGTCTGCGACCGGACCTAATGGTCAGGGGTCCCTTTACCTTTACTACTACTACTACTACTAAATTATTATTTATACCCCGCCCTCCCCGCCCAGAGCCGGGCTCAGGGCGGCTAACACGAGTAAAATTACAGTAAAAACATAATAGGGGGGAAAGGGGGGGGAGAAAAGGGGGGGAAACCAATTTAAAATACAGGTTAAAATGCAATTTAAAATGCAGCCTCATTTTAAAAGTAGTCCACAGATCAAAACCATAAGGGGAGGAAAACCTAAGGGTCAGACTGAGTCCAAACCAAAGGCCAGGCGGAACAGCTCTGTCTTGCAGGCTCTGCAGAAAGATGTCAAGTCCCACAGGGCCCTAGTCTCTTGGGACAGAGCCTTCCACCAAGTCGGGGCCAGTGCTGAAAAGGCCCTGGCCCTAGTTGAGACCAATCTAACCACCTTGTGGCTTGGGACCTCCAAAGTCCTTAAGGTCCTCCGTGGGACATACCAGGAGAGGTGGTCCCGTAGTTACCAGGGTCCTGAGCTATATAGGGCTTTAAAGGTCAAAACCAGCACCTTAAACCTGACCCTGTACTCCACCGGGAGCTAGTGCAGCTGGTATAGCACTGGATGAATGTGAAGTTTGCAGGTGGAAGGGTGTCTTGCGGCACACCCAGCTCCGCCCGCCCCCCCCCGGGCAACGTGTTTCAGAAAGCAAAGGCACGGGTGAGGGTCTGCAGGTGGGGGTTTCAGCTGAGAAGCCCCTGACCCACACAGGCTTTGCTGGCCTCAATCCACAGAAGCGGCGGGAGCGTGAGATGCAGCAGCAGGTGCTCTTGCGGGACGAGGAGACCATGGAGCTGCGGGAAACGTTCACCTCCTTGCAGCAGGAAGTGGAGATCAAGACCAAGAAGCTGAAGAAGGTGAGCCGGGGGGGGGAGCGTGGCCAGAGGGGGCGGCAGGAGATGGGGGGGTCCCTCCTTCTCCGTAGCTGCAGTCCAAGGCACAGCGCAAGAGCCCAGGTCAAGGCTTCGCTTGCCATGGATCGGGACCTGAGACAAACATTTTTTTTCAAAAATTTTTTATTTCTCTTTTCAAATTTATACATTTCATTAGTTTTACACTGAACATTTCAAAATTTGATTTCCTTCCCCCTCTTTTCTACGGTTCCTTAAATTTATTTTTTAATATCTTCTGCATATCCAAATTAACTTAACTTGCTCATTTAATTTTCTACTGCAAATATATACCCTTATAAAACTGCAGGTTGTTGCAATAATCCTGCCAATGTTTTTATCTGTTTGCAATTTATCTGTAAATATTGAATAAACCATTTTCGTTCTTTTATAAAAAGTTTGTTATTCATTTGTTATTTCTTATTCTTCTGGCAAGTTTTGCCTTTCCGCATATTCCATAAGTTTTTGTATCCATTCTTCCTTTACTGGCACTTCTGCTTCTTTCCATTTTGGGGCGAGTGACATTCTTGCTGCTGTGGTAGCAGACATTAATAAAATTCTATACAATTTAGGTAGTTCTGTCTCTATAATTCCCAAAAGAAAAACGTCTGGTTTTTTTTTAAAAAAATAAAAGTTATTTTGAACATCCTTTTCAATTCATTATATATCATTTCCCAATAAGCTTTAACCTTACGACAAGACCATATGATAAAAAGAACCTTCTTTCTCTTTACATTCCCAACACTTATTTGATTTAGTTTTATACATTTTTGCCTATTCACTCGGTGTTAAATACCACTGATATATCATTTTCATATAATTTTCTCTTAGACCATAACATGCTGTAAATTTTACATCCATATTCCACAATCATTCACGTGCTTCCATGTCTATTTTATGACCGATACCTATTGCCCAACATATCATTGAGCATTTTACTTGCTCATCCTCCCATTCCAATAATATTTTCTGCATTTTAGACAACACTTTTACATTACATTCCAACAGGTCTCTCTCCAGTTGTGATATTTGTTCCCCAAACCCTCGTATCACAACTTTCTTAAATACTTCATTCAAATGATGATATTGTAACCATGTTGTGAATTTCCCAGATAATTCCTTAAATTTAATTTGTACTCTGCTCCCTCTTGTTTTAATAAATTTCTCTAAGTCGTCCGCCCTTCTGTCAATTTGGCCTTCAGTGGCCATGGCGGCTTGTGGCAAGGTGAAGGGCACATGGGCTGGCAGTGGCACAACGGCCGTTCCCCTAAGCGAGCGATGCCCATGGACTATATGGAACTTGCCGAACTGACCGGGAGACTCCGAGACCAGAGAGAAGAGACGGTGGAAGAAGACTGGAAGAAGTTTAAGGAATATTTGAAAAAATATGTTAATATTTAAACCCTAGAATAGCTTTGGAAGCGGGTATAGGCTGTAGGGTTAGAAGCAGAAGATAGGGTATTTTAAAATAATATTATTTGTAAGTGATAAAATTTGAAGTTATTTTAACTACGATTTTAAAAAAAGACGGTTAGAAATTATGATATATGTAAACGGCTAAAGATGAAGTAAAATGAAAATAGGTGGGACTTGGGGAAGTCAACAATGTTTAGAAAATAAGGATATGACAAGAATTTGTTCGTATTGTTTGTCTTTTCTGTCTGTGTTTTTTATTTGTGTTATAAAATGAATAATATTTTTTGGGGGGGAAAAATTAATAAACGAGGGATGCCCCTTTTTCTCGCCCCGACAGCTCTATGCAAAACTCCAGGCCGTGAAGGCTGAGATCCAGGACCAACACGACGAATACATCCGCGTGCGACAAGACCTGGAGGAGGCACAGAACGAGCAGACGAGGGAACTGAAGCTCAAGTGAGTGTCCGGCAGGGCTCAGCCGGCAGCAGCAGGAGGAGCCCAAGCCAAGGTTGCCCCCGCCTGACCTCCTCCTGCTGCCCCTGACACTCTCAGGGGCTGGGGGGCTGGAGGCCTGAGGGGGTGGGCAAGCGTGCCTCAGGTTGGGGGAGCCAAGCCAGAGTCCGCAGCTTTTTAGGTGAGACTCTTGGTTCTCAAACGCCTTGGTACTCAAACAACTTGGAACCCAAACACAGCAAACTGGTTTGCCAACTTTTTTTGGGAAGCTGAACATGTTCCAATTTGAGTGCTACGCTGAGGTCTGTCTGTTTTTGCTATTTACTTTGCGTTTTTGTTTTCACGGCTCTATTTGTTTTGTTTTTGTGGAACCCAGTTCAGCTACTGATTGATTGATTGTGTGACTGCAGTACAGTGGTACCTTGGGTTAAGAAGTTAAAAATTCTGGAGGTCCGTTCTTAACCTGAAGCACCACTTTAGCTAATGGGGCCTCCCACTGCTGATGCGCCGCGGCGGCACAATTTCTGTTCTCATCCTGAAGCAAAGTTCTTAACCCGAGGTACTATTTCTGGGTTGGCGGAGTCTGTACCTGAAGCGTATGTAACCGGAAGCATCTGTAACCTGAGGTACCACTGTACATTGTTGATTCCTTTCATTTTATGGATCAATGGTTTCGTTAGATTGTAAAATTCATGTTAAATTGCTGTTTTACGCATTGCTTTTAAAAGTCTGGAACGGATTAATCCACTTTGCATTACTTTCTATGGGAAAGCGCGCCTTGGTTTTGGAACGTTTTGGTTTTGGAACGGAGGTCTGGAACGGATTAAGTTTGAGAACCAAGGGACCACTGTATTGGCCCTTAGTGTTACGTGAGCCCCCTCCCTAAACTGGACGCTGCAGTACCTCGTTCTGACCACCTATGGTGGGGGCGCTGGAGGGCAGCGGGTGGCTGGCCAGCTGACCCCTCCCTGGCGTGAGGAGGAAGGTGAGGGGGTTGACTTGTCATCTCACCTTGCTGGGCCCTGGGATGAGATGTCAAGGGCTCTGAGAAGCAGCGTTGGGATGGGGAGAGTCGAGTGTCCCTGGAGGGGGCAACGGAACAAGAGGGCTCCAGAGGAAGGGGTTCGTAGGGAGGACTTGAAGGAAGGCAGGGGAGCCAGAAGGATCCAGAGAGAGGGGGATGTTGCTGCTGCTGCTCTCGGAGTGAGGGTGGAAGTTGTTTTGAAGACCAGGTTGACGTCTCCGTGCAAATGGGGTCAAACTGCTTTAGCACAGCTCCTTGTTGTAGGAATGATCGCTGGGTATGGAGACACTTTCACCTGCGGACAGCCTCAGCTGTCCACACACGTGACCTTGGGGTGCGGAGCACACTCCCCCCCACAGACAAAGCCACAGCTGTCTGAACATCATGCCCACTATCTAACCTTTGCTCTCTTAGTGGTCTGTCTGTGACCTTTGTCTCCTTCATCATACATGGTTCAAGGGGAAACTGAAGCGGTGGAAACAGGTGCCAAAATAGCTTTGTACCACCCCACAATCTCGGGATTGGAAGATGTGTAAAGGTCACAGTCCAAAATGTGTCTGACTGGTTTTGCATATTGTGCCAATAAAAGGAGCCTCCGCAGAGCTAGCTGGCAGCTTGCTTGCAGCTCGCCTGCATTACCAACTCCTGCCTCATGTCCTTCACTTCACTTGTAAGGGATGTCCTAAAATGTGAGAACACGAGGAAAGCCTGGCAGCTGGATCTGGCCCATCTAGTCCATCCTGTTCTCACAGTGGCCAACCAGATTCCTACACTGGTATGACCAGTTCACACCTTTCAGAACAAGTGATAAAATAATGTATTTTTTGCTCTATAACAGTGTTTCCCAACCTTGTGCCTCCAGCTGTTTTTGAACTACAACTCCCATCATCCCTGACTAGCAAGACCAGTGGCAAGGGATGATGGGAATTGTAGTCCAAAAACAGCTGGAGGCACAAGGTTGGGAAACACTGCTCTATAAGACGCACCAGACCACAAGACGCACCTAGTTTTGGGAGGAGGAAAACAAGAAAAGAAATATTCTGAATCCCGGAAGCCAGAACAGCAAGAGGGATCGCTGCGCAGTGAAAGCAGCAATCCTTCTTGCTGTTCTGGCTTCTGGGATAGCTGCGCAGCCTGCATTCACTCCATAAGATGCACACACCTTTCCCCTTACTTTTTAGGAGGGAAAAAGTGAGTCTTATAGAGCAAAATATACGGTAAATCCACTGTCGCTCACTTAGTTACCCACCTGTTTTCATCGGCCCCCAAGCTGTCCCCGCCTTCTTTTTTCAGCTGTGTGGGAATCAATCAAAATCTGAAATCCCCACATGGGCAGACCCCTACTACCCTCGGCAGCCTGCTTGCTGCTGACGCTGCCCGTTCCATCTTTGCTCAGGTATGTGTCAGGAGCTCGTCCTCCTCTCAAGTAGGACCCTGGCAGAGACACATGCCCGACTGGCATGTTCCCTCCCTCCTGGTCGATCGTTTGGGAGCTTCAAAAGCTTTCTTCAGCCCGAACATCACAGCGACTGATGCCAACATACATTGGCACACTTAGGGATCCGCAGAGTTTGCGCAACTTGCGTGACAGACCTCAGCAACTCAGCATTTTGGCTAATCTACTTTATTTACATCTAAACATGCACGGAGCACTGCAACATGGCTCCCTCTCTCTCTAGCATCAGACAGCAAAGAGAAAAAGAACAAAGGACAATAGTCCCACTTCACGGAACACATGAACACAAACATCCTGTCTCCGTCACTTCCCAAACATATACCATCATATACTGTAAAAGACAACAATCCCATGACTGCAATCATGGAGCAGGAATTCTAACAGTTCACACCTTTCAGAACAAGTGATAAAATAAATCCACTGTCGCTCACTTAGTTACCCACCTGTTTTCATCGGCCCCCAAGCTGTCCCCGCCTTCTTTTTCCAGCTTTGTGGGAATAAATAAAAATCTGAAATCCCCACGTGGGCAGACCCTCCGCTTCCCTTGGCAGCCTGCCTCCTGCTGATGCTGCCCATTCCATCTTTGCTCAGGTATCTGATCATTGAAAACTTCATCCCCCCCGAAGAGAAGAACAAAATCATGAACCGCCTTTACTTTGACTGCGAGGAGGACCAGTGGAAATTCCAGCCCTTGGTGCTCACGCCAGGAAGGTGAGTTTCTGAGCCCTTTGGTGGGAGGAGGGTCTGCCAACAAGGGCAGAACTGCTCTCTGCCAAAACAACACCCCCCCCAAAAAAAACACCTGGGTTCCTCAGCTGGAGCCATGACAGTTGAGCAGATATCAAGTTCATCTACATTTGTAGCACAGTCAGTAGTCCAAATGAGAAGCACCTCTGAGGACAGCCAGGAAATCCCAACCCTAACTATGATTATTGTGATTATTATATTTATTTATATTCCACATTTACCCCAGACTGGGACTCAGGGCGGCTTTCCTCTTCAGGCTCCGGCTCACGAGGAGACCTTCCCAGGGCCAAAGAGGATGTGGGGAGGGTCTCTTCACAAGCCACGCACCACTTCTGGGTTCCCAGCGCCATGCAAGGAGATTTCATGCATGTGGGGAATTGCCTGCATTCTCATTTTGTATTTGTTTCTGTTGTGAGCTGCCTTGGGATCTTTGGATGAAGGGTGGTGTACAATTTTAATAATAATAATAATAATAATAATTTATATATATATATATATATATATGCAGGTTTTGGTGTCCTCGGGTGTCTTCCCGTGTAAAAGTTGGGGTGTCTAGGCGACGTTTCGACGAGGTCTCACTCGTCATCTTCAGGCTGGTGCTTTCGGCTTCTTGTTACTGGAACAGAGCAGGATCTCAGTGTTTGAGTTCCTATAAATACTGTTGAGGGGGTGTGGTGTATAGCCTCCAATGTTCTGGGCAGAGAGGAAGTTCCCAGGCTGGTGTGCCTTTTCTTCTTTTGTTCCTTAATTACTTGAGGGATATCTTGAGTGATTTCTTGAGTGATATCCTGAGTACCACTTAGGTGGGTCATTAGGTGTGGATTAGTTGCTAAAGTCTTTGTGTCTTGACCTCTTGAACTTTGTGAAGAGTTTTTCTGAGAAGATGGCTGTACTGCACTTAGTTGTGCTCTGGCTTGGCTTCGTGTATAGGGGCGAGCTGTGGTTTTGTGGCCTGTGTCAGCCAGATCTGTGTAGGGATTGCAGGGGGGTGCAGCATCCGGAGGTGCCACCATGGTTTGGCTACTGGATGGTGTCTGTAATTTATCTGTGGAGAGGGTCTGGGTTTGGGTCTGGTGTGGTTGATTGGTGATGGCGTTCTGTGTGCCTCTGGATCTGGTGTCAGTTTTTGTGGGGAGGGCTAATTTCCAGATGTCTGGCAAGCGGGATGTGTCGTCACGCTTGTTCATGTTGTGAGGGTGTTTCTCTATCTCGATGGCTTCCATGATTATTCTCTTGTGGTGATGTTCTATGTTAAAGAGCAATTTGGAATCTGCAAAATTAATTTCGTGTCCTGTTTCTTTCATGTGTTGGAAAAGAGAGGAAGTTTTTTCTTCTTTTTTGACGGCATTCTTGTGTTCTGCGATACGTGCATTTATTCGTCTGTTTGTTTGTCCAATGTACGTGGCTGGGCAGACTTTGGAAATTAGCCCTCCCCACAAAAACTGACACCAGATCCAGAGGCACACAGAACGCTATCACCAATCAACCACACCAGACCCAAACCCAGACCCTCTCCACAGATAAATTACAGACACCATCCAGTAGCCAAACCATGGTGGCACCTCCGGATGCTGCACCCCCCTGCAATCCCTACACAGATCTGGCTGACACAGGCCACAAAACCACAGCTCGCCCCTATACACGAAGCCAAGCCAGAGCACAACTAAGTGCAGTACAGCCATCTTCTCAGAAAAACTCTTCACAAAGTTCAAGAGGTCAAGACACAAAGACTTTAGCAACTAATCCACACCTAATGACCCACCTAAATGGTACTCAGGATATCACTCAAGAAATCACTCAAGATATCCCTCAAGTAATTAAGGAACAAAAGAAGAAAAGGCACACTAGCCTGGGAACTTCCTCTCTGCCCAGAACATTGGAGGCTATACACCACACCCCCTCAACAGTATTTATAGGAACTCAAACACTGAGATCCTGCTCTGTTCCAGTAACAAGAAGCCGAAAGCACCAGCCTGAAGATGACGAGTGAGACCTCGTCGAAACGTCGCCTAGACACCCCAACTTTTACACGGGAAGACACCCGAGGACACCAAAACCTGCATTCCTGTACCCGTGAAAATCTACGAAAGCATATATATATATATATATATATCTCCCGCCCATCTGGCTGGGCTTCCCCAGCCACTCTGGGTGGCTTCCAACAAAATATTAAAATACAGTAATACATCAAACATTAAAAGCTTCCCTAAAGTGCGCTGCCTTCAGATGTCTTCTGAACGTCAGATAGTTGTTTATGCCTTTGACATCTGGTGGGAGGGCGTTTCACAGGGCAGGTGCCACCACCGAGAAGGCCCTCTGCCTGGTTCCCTGTAACTTGGCTTCTCTCAGTGAGGGAACCGCCAGAAGGCCCTCGGAGCTGGACCTCAGTGTCCAGGTAGAACGATGGGGGTGGAGACGCTCCTTCAGATATACTGGACCGAGGCCGTTTATTTAATGAATAATAGCAAATTTAACAAATAACAGTAAAATAATTAGATGGGGCAAGGCAGACCGGGAATCCTTTGCCCACCAGCTCAGGCGCAGGGTGGCAGAGATATGCCACACATGAAGCTTTTTATCAATGCTGATGATCGAAACCAATCTCTTTACAGCAGCAGCGGGAGCGGAAGCAACAGCCCCACCACGACCACGGCCACCCAGATGAAGAAGCGGCCGACCTCCGCCGTGGGGTACAAGAGGCCCATCAGCCAGTATGCTCGCCTGGCCATGTCAATGGGCTCCCATCCTCGATACCGGGTGAGCCGAGAAGACAACAGAGGAGGGGGGAGGGGGAGAAATGGGGTCTGGGGGACGGAAGGGGACTCTGAGATGACCGAACTTCCTGGTCACAAAGCAAGCACTGCCCAGATGGACCAATGGAAAGTCTCGGGTCTGGAAAGAAACATCTACAAGGCAGCCGACAAGATTTTAAAATCCACAACACAAAAGTACCATATTTTCCTGTGTACAGTGGTACCTCGGGTTAAGTACTTAATTCATTCCGGAGGTCCGTTCTTAACCTGAAACTGTTCTTAACCTGAAGCACCCCTTTAGCTAGTGGGGCCTCCCGCTGCCGCCACACAATTTCTGTTCTCGTCCTGAAGCAAAGTTCTTAACCCGAGGTACTTTCTGGGTTAGCAGAGTCTGTAACCTGAAGCATCTGTAACCTGAAGTGTCTGTAACCTGAAGCATCTGTAACCCGAGGTACCACTGTATAAGACTAGGTTTTTTCGCTAAAAAATAATGTCAAAAATTAAGGGGCGTCTTATACATGGATACATCTCTCCCTCCCCCCATTTTAATAAATCTGAGTCCCCCAAAATAAGAGGCGTCTTATAAATGGGGGCGGAAAAATATGGTAGATAGCGATCAAAGCCAAGATAAGAATACAGCAAGTCTGAACAGTGGTGGCCTAACTCGGCCCTCCAGATGTTTTGGGACTACAGTTCCCATCATCCCTGACCACTGGTCCTGTTAGCTAGGGATGATGGGAGTTGTAGTCCCAAAACATCTGGAGGGCCGAGTTTGGCCACCACTGCGTCTTCTTCTCTCCAGTAGCTCCTCCCAGTGATGGAGGACCTCAAAATAGGGGCAGCTCCATATGGGAGGAGTCCGGGACCTAGACCCTTTGGGTTAAAGGCAGCACTCAGAGGAAGCCCCCTTCCTCTCCCTGTGGCTGCCATTTTGATGGCGCAAACTCACCTCGGGGAACTCTGTCCATCTCCGATTTGGAGGATGGTTCATACAGATTTGTAGGGAGACCATCTTCTAGGGCTGTGGCTACAGCAAATATGCTTTAAACAATGGTCTCTGTTGCCACAAAGGGCTCACAATCCAGGCTAATTCATGGGGAATTAGCAGAAGGCAAACGTTATCAGTATTTCTTTACCTTCAAGGTGATTTGGGGAATTCTCTCTCTCTCTCTCTCTCTCTCTCTCTCTCTCTTTCTTTCCTTCCTTCTTTCCTTTTTTAAAATTATTATTATCTGTCAAATGTTGTTTTTGTCTCTTTTTTCAAGTTACATTTTCTACATTTTCTACAGTTTCATTTGTTGAGACATTAGTGTTACTTTAGGAAGAAAAGAGGGAAAGAGGTGTAGGAGGCCATGATGAGTGAGAAGTATGTAAAATAACTAAGCACGTATTAGGGAATCCCCTTTCTAAATCCTTGGAGGGGTATTTTTTAGCAGAGTTTGGGTGGCTATCCATCTGGGATGCTTCAGTTGTGAATCCTGCCTTGCAGGGGGGGGACTAGATGACCTTGGGGGTCCCCTTCTAATTCTACCATTCTGCAAATCGACGAGAGGACAAATCCCTCTTTGTATTTTTTGTGGATGTGTTGCATTTTCACCCTTTTCTGTGCCACCTCCTTGGCAAACTGGCCTCTCCTTTCTGAATTCCCTCCCTTCCCCGATTTCATCACAGGCTGAGAATATCCTGTTCCTGGAACTGGACGTCTCCCCGCCGGCCGTCTTTGAGTTTGAGATCACACGGGACCCGAGTGAGCACGATCCACGGGCTCTGCACCTGGAGAGGCTCATGCGTCTCGACAGCCTCCTGGAGCGGCCGGCGGCGTCACGAGTGCGGAAGTCGCGGTCTTGGTGAGTGAGCAAGAGAGAGAGCAGTGACGGAGAAGGTTTTGTGGAGTGCTCATCTGCACAGCTGGGAGTGAATTTGAGGTGGAGACATTTTCCCACCAGGATGTCAGGAGTTCAGCCTACACTCGAGTAGGACTCTGGCAGAATCTGGGGCCACTGGAGAGGTTCAAAGGTACGGCATTAGCCAAGTAAGAAGGTTAGGAATGGTCACCCAGGACCGGCATTTGATCTGTTCAGCTACGTGCCAGCCAATCAGAAGAGCAGGCTGGGAGTCAACCAGATTCTGGGATGCCCTGCATAAACAACAGAGAACCGTGGGGTGACTTCTGGCCATTTCCCAGATTTGGGGGATTAACAGCTGTGAGCGGACATTTTCACTATGTCCTCTCTCTCTCTGGCAATGGAGAAGTTAAGGCTGCTGAGTAAGGTAAAGGTAAAGGTACCCCTGCCCGTATGGGCCAGTCATGACCGACTCTAGGGTTGCGCGCTCATCTCGCTCTAGAGGCTGTGAGCTGGCACCGTCTGGAGACACTTCCGGGTCACGTGGCCAGCGTGACGAAGCTGCAACTGGCGAGCCAGCACCAGTGCCGCACACGGAAACGCCGTTTACCTTCCCGCTATAAAGCGGTACCTATTTATCTACTTGCACTTAGGGGTGCTTTTGAACTGCTAGGTGGGCAGGAGCTGGGACTGAACGATGGGAGCTTACCCTGCCGCGGGGATTCGAACCGCCGGCCTTGCGATCAGCAAGTCCTAGGCACTGAGGTTTTACCCACAGCACCACCCACGTCCCGGGCTGCTGAGTAGGGGTCAGCAAACTACGACCCCAGGCCGGATCAGGCCCACCTGGGTCCTAAATCCGGCCCAAGCCACAAAGCTGGAACCCGCCGTGAAGCCAAGATTCCCAGTGGTGGCGTTGGTAGGAGGAGGCCAAGCGGCGGAGGCTCTGCCAATCAAACGCCGTGCCAGGTACGGCGTTTGATTGGCAGAGCCGCCCCCGCTCGGCTGCTTCCTCCCTTCACCACTGCCCTGGTGCTCCTGTGGGCCAGAGAGCGGTGCGGACGAGCTCACTCTGCCTACTCGCTTCACAAGAAGTAACAGCAGTGGCAGCGGTGGCACCTTCTTTCTCTAGGCAAGGAGGAAGTCTGTTTCGTGCCACCGCCGCCTGCCCTTTGGCGAATGAGGCAGGCGGCACACCGAGAAGGTGGCTGGGGTGGGGTGGGGAGGAGGACTACTTGCCCCCCTTCGAAGTGTGCATAGAAATTCATTTGGGCATTATATATATATATATATATATGCTTTCGTAGATTTTCACGGGTACAGGAATGCAGGTTTTGGTGTCCTCGGGTGTCTTCCCGTGTAAAAGTTGGGGTGTCTAGGCGACGTTTCGACGAGGTCTCACTCGTCATCTTCAGGCTGGTGCTTTCGGCTTCTTGTTACTGGAACAGAGTACCTAAGTGGTACTCAGGATATCACTCAAGAAATCACTCAAGATATCCCTCAAGTAATTAAGGAACAAAAGAAGAAAAGGCACACTAGCCTGGGAACTTCCTCTCTGCCCAGAACATTGGAGGCTATACACCACACCCCCTCAACAGTATTTATAGGAACTCAAACACTGAGATCCTGCTCTGTTCCAGTAACAAGAAGCCGAAAGCACCAGCCTGAAGATGACGAGTGAGACCTCGTCGAAACGTCGCCTAGACACCCCAACTTTTACACGGGAAGACACCCGAGGACACCAAAACCTGCATATATATATATATATATATATATATTTGCTTTCGTAGATTTTCACGGGTACAGGAATGCAGGTTTTGGTGTCCTCGGGTGTCTTCCCGTGTAAAAGTTGGGGTGTCTAGGCGACGTTTCGACGAGGTCTCACTCGTCATCTTCAGGCTGGTGCTTTCGGCTTCTTGTTACTGAAACGTCGCCTAGACACCCCAACTTTTACACGGGAAGACACCCGAGGACACCAAAACCTGCATATATATATATATATATATACACACACACACACACACACACACACACACAGTCATACCTCATGTTACATCTGCTTCATGTTACGTTCTTTCGGGTTACGTCCCGTGGAAACTCGGAAGCACCGGAAAGGGTTACTTCTGGGTTTCGCCGCTTGAAGCACAAAATGATGTCACGCGCATGCGCAGAAGCGGCGAATCGCAACCTGCGCGTGTGCAGACATGCCACTGTGGGTTGTGTTCCTTTCATGTTGTGAATGGGCCTCTGGAACGGATGCCGTCCGCAACCAGAGGTACCACTGTATATAGTCCAGCCCTTCACAAGGTCTGAGGGACAGTGGACCGGCCTCCTGCGGAAAAAGTTTCCTGAGCCCTGCTGCTGAGTCTGGAGGGGCTGTTGGTCTGCCCTGGGTTCTTCCGCAATGGGTGGGGGAGCTTGCTTGACGGACGCGGGGCATTTGGGCCGGCAGGGAAGAAAGAAAGAGGGCAACATGGCCCCTCACTGTCCCCCTCCTTCTCGTCTCTCTCCTCCAGGTGCCAGGCTCCTCGTTCCCTGCCGTCGTCGACGACGCACGTGTCCCTTGCCTCCAGCTCACAGAACGCTGCCACAGCACTGGCTCACGAGTAACAAGGCCCCGTTGGCCCTCCCTGGCCCTTCCTTTCGCACATGGAGGATGAGGCTCCTTCTCCCGTCACCTGCTGCCTCGGAGGACACGTGGTCCAGGGAGGGGGGGTCCCCCTGCACTAACTCATCTTTGTCCTTAGCTACTTCTTGTGTGTGTGTGTGTGCGTGTGTGTGTGTCTCTGTGCATCCATACGGGAGGATGGTTCTGGGGGGCCCGTCCCCCCGCCCTCTCTGGACTGTCGCTCTATTTATTTAACATATTTATTTATGATGTGTCTTTGTAAGGATGCTGGGGGCGGGTCCTTCTTTGGGGCCAAGCAGCGTCCTCCGTGCCAGCTGCTCCCCTGGCAATGTTGAGGGATCCTGGCACCACGCACAACCTTCCTAGAAGGCGGACTCTTGCTTTTTCTTCACCCTGTCGACGTTCTGAGCTCAGTAGGGACACCTGTTTGGGGCAGGCGGAGCCCAAACCACTTGCACTCGGCTCCCTCTGTTCCCTCCGGCCTCGGAAGAAGTCGCTGTCTCCTTGCAGTGTCCCCTACGAGGAGTGTTTGGTCGGTGCTGGCAGAGCTTGGAGGCAGGATTCGACCTCCTTGCCAGCCACGGAATCCTCTCTGCTCTCGCACCAAGACCATCGGCTTCGCCTTGCCTTCTGTTCACCCAGCCAAAAAACACACCAAACGGCTCCATGCTGCGCAGCGAGAGCCTGAGGACTGATTATGCAAGCAGATCTGTGAGGGGGCTGGGATGCTACCAGACCTTCTCACCAGCACCACTGGCCGGGGGCCCCCGCTTGACCCACCAAGTGACTGCAATGGCCCACGTGGTGGGGATGTTGCATATCGCCTCTCCAGGACAGGAATCATCCATATTCTGATTGGGAAGAGACGTCCTGAAGTCGAGAACCAATCATGTGCCTCACATGGGGAGAGAGGCAGAGGGCCCCGCTCCTCTGAGAGAGCAGAAGGAAGGGTGCCTCTTGAGTTTTACTCGAAATTCATGGCTCTCTTGCAGCGGCAACGGGGACAGGCAGCTTTGATGCAGCGTCCAGCCGGTGGCAAGGACCTCCTGGGGCCACGTTGAGGTCAGGAGGGGAAGGCAGAGAAATCAAAGAGAAAGGGGGAGGGCAAGGTGGAATAAACACCCCACCACCACCACCAAACCCAACCCTCACGCCCCCTGCCTTTTCCTCATGGTCAGTGTCTCTCTGCATAAGTTGCCCTTTGGCTTCTAGTCAGTTAGCTTTGTGGCTGCCCCTAAAATTGGCCTGGGAATTTCCTAGAAAGAAGCAAAACTCTGGGTTCATCCACTTTCTCATGGGGAAAACCACTCTTTAGTGCTCAATCGGAATCAACGGCAATCTTCTTGTTCCGATTTGAGGCTAAAGAGTGGGTATTTTCCTGGGAAAGGAGAGGGGCAAGAGGGAAATGGCTGAGACTTTGCTTTCTAGGCAAGGAGAGTGTTGATGAGCCTTCTCTCCAGGGGATTTAGCTCGGGGAGATGGAGAGCGCTTGCTGCCTGGTGTGATAGCTGCCAGCGCGCCGTTGCCACCAATCCTTGTGATGCTGCTCCCAAACAGACCCCCAGGTGCCTGGGACGTGGCCACAAGCAGCCACCATGGGCAGAAAACGTAAAAAAGTGTGAGGGCACGAGAGCAAAGGCGATGGGATGGCCAGGAGGTCAGCGGGAAAGGTTTGGTGGGCCACCCTTCTTTGAGAGAGGGAAGTGGCAGGGTTTTGCAGCGCTCTGTGCCTGCTGCAGCTTTTGTAGCAGAAGGGCTCTTCCGCTCTCCACGGTCCAAGACCAGAAGCCAGAGGAAGGGAAAAGGAGGGACTTGGTGAAAAGGCGGCTGTGGCACTGAGCTAGGGGCCGGGCCGTGGCTCAGTCAGCACAGACACCTGCTCTGGGTGCAAAAGGTCCTAGGCTCAGTCCTTGTCATTCAGGGAGGGCTGGGAAAGACCACAGAGAAACCGTGGACAGCCAGGGATGCCAGCTGGTGCAGAGCAGATTTCAACGAAGCAGTGGTCTGATTCTGTCGGCAGCTTCTGATGTTCCTAGCTGGGCAGGTGGCCTGAGAGACAGCACAGCCTGAAGCACTGGGGGGCGGTCCAGGCTGGGGTGTGGCTACAGATCCCCCTCGGTCAGCCCACCTCCCCGAGTTTCCTTCTTGCCGCTCTAGTCCTAGCCAAGGATTCTGTGGCTTCCTCATCTCTCGTTTACTCTGGAGCCAGCCCCAAATAATAATAATAATAATAATAATAATAATAATAATAATTTATTATTTGTACCCTGCCAATCTGGCTGGGTTTCCCCAGCCACTCTGGGCAGCTTCCAACAAAGATTAAAAATACATTAAAATGTCACACATTAAAAACTTCCCTGAACAGGACTGCCTTCAGATGTCTTCTAAATGTCAGGTAGTTGTTTATCTCTTTGACATCTGAAGGGAGGGCGTTCCAAAGGGTGGGGGCCACCACCGAGAAGGCCCTCTGCCTGCTTCCCTGTAGCTTTGCTTCTCACAATGAGGGAACCGCCAGAAGGCCCTCGGAGCTGGACCTCAGTGTCCGGGCTGAACGATGGGGGTGGAGAGGCTCCTTCATATAAGTCCCTGTGACAGCTAAAGGAAAAGAAGCAGGACAAATTCTTGCCCCCCATATGAGACTTCCCTTGAATGAAGCAGGGATTCTGATCCATGCCTGGTGGTTGCGAGTATGGAATTTGGCTGAGGGTTGTTCCAGGGGGCAGAGCAGCAGCAGTTATTCCCGACTCCTGGATGCAGAGCGGGGGGGGGGGGTTGAGTTTGTGGTCTCTGCTTCTGAACGACACAAACCCCCAGAAGGTGGGTGGGAAGGGGACTCTGCAAGCTGCTTTTGGGCAAGGGAATAGAAACAGCCTATTTTCTATGCTATGGTTTATTTATATACTGCTTTTTAACCCAAGGCTCCAAAAGCAGTGAACAATATATATTATTAATATAGATAAAATATATACTAAAAGTACAATGTACCTGGAAAACTCTCGATGCAGAAAAGGCTGTCCAGAGGTGGTCCCACGGGAACCATCTTGCTATGCAGTTTAATTGTGTGTTATGCCCCTTGGTTCCTGACTTGCTGGCCTGGCTGCTCCCAGCGCATTCTGTGCCCCGGCTGCGCTTGCCCTCCAGAGATGCTGAGCTGCCATGATTCGTTGGGGTCCTGCACATGGCTGGGGAATTAATAGTGCCTAGTAGCAGCAAAGAAAGTTGTGCTATAGGGACTATCGGAACAGAGGAAGCTGCCGTACACAAGGCCAAACCATTGGTCCATCTGCCTTTGTACTGTCTTCATTGATGTGCATTGGCTCTCCAGGGTTCCTGACAGGGGTCTTTACCTGCCCTCAATGCAGGTGGGAAGTGAACCTGAGACCTTCTGCATCCAAAGCAAAAAGGATTGTCTTTCCTGTTGGGCTGGAATAAGTTGCTGGGCAGCCAGAGAGGGTCAGGGAGGCCGAATGCTTACAAAAGAAGATGCATTTCTGTAGTCCAGCAGCTGGAGGAAGGCCCCTCTCACTCCTTCACCTGTCTGAGAGTGGATCTGAATTAACTCTGCACTTCCTTGCCTTTGATTCCCATAAACTCAGAGATCTGTGCATGGCTCTGGAGCCAGGAACAAGCACACCCAGGGGAAGCTGCTTGGTTTACTTCACAGCACAACAGCCACACACACTAAAGGGACAGCAGAGACTTCTGAAGGCCAGCCCCACGTCCAGAGGTGCGCCTGAAGGCTCAGCTGAGCTTTGTGTCCTTTGTTTACCGTAAGTTAGAAAAGTGTGCTTTCTGGAGATCTGCCAGAAGAGGGGAGATGCATCCTTCCCAGTTTCAAAGGCTAAAGACATTACTTCTCCCTGAGGAATTGTTTTCTACAGCACCACAAAGACGAGAGCAGCCATCGCATTGGGAGCTACAATAGAACAGAATTATTTCCATTCAGCCTGGATGGGAAATGGAGGAGGTCAGTGTGTTTAGGCCGAGCGACGCCTCCTGCGCTACAGATTTTGGCTTTAGGGAGTTGTAGGTGTCACTGGGAAGTTAACCTCACTCACTGCCCCCACCCACCGGCGGCGGTGCAAACAAGGGGTCCAACAAGCTATACTTTTTACGCCAAAGCCTGCCATTTCCTCCTGCCATGTACTTTGCGTTGGGAGATCTCTCACACTCTGCGTTTCTCAATCCACCGCTGTGCTGCCAATAACCTCCAACGTCCTTCCTAGCACAAAACTCAAGGACAGCTGTAAAGAAATACTGTTATTTAAGACAGGAGCCAGTTCCTGTTGGCGGAGGTGTCTCTGTACAAGGGGCTGCCACAACCTCAGATGTAGATTTCTGATGTTCTTTGTTCTTTGTATGTTGGCGAGTCTGTATTTACATATGAATGTGTGTGTTGGGGGTGTGTATGTGTTGCGTGGCTGCTTGTGGGTGTCCCGCCCAGGGGAACTGTGGAATTTGCGCTAATGTGGGGGGCTGGAGACTGGGGGAAATTCCAGAGTGGGGTGGAAAGCGGGAGGGACTTGGCTGATCAGCAAGACAAGGGCCTAGACTGGGACCAAAATCGTCTGTGCCTGTTGCTGTGGTGGTGATTTACTTAGGAAATCAAAAGTTGGTATATGGTGGTGGCCAATGCTTGTTGCTCTATACATATGAATATACAGGACATATTAAGCATAGTTATATTATACATAATGTACTGGCAGAGGTTGTGGTCCCACACCCCCTCTGGTTCTGGGTGGAGAGCTCTTCACTACCCTTGTGACGTCGCTTTGATTTGGTGTGGGCCTGGACATTGTGGTGGCAGCACCGTTCCAAAAAGCCCAGCCCTGACAATAAAGGAATGAGCATTGTTGAAAAAGGAGACCCGATTCATTCACTAGCATCACTCCTGACTTTGTTTTGGAGGGGGGGGGGAGACACTTGCCCTAAACTATCCCACCATGGTCAGATCTGACCTCCATAGTAGAGCCCCACATCACAAGCCGGGAAAGGTCCAGGCCAGCAGAGAAAGTAGATGCTCAGGACAAACAGCAGGAAAAAAATGTGGGGCTGGTTGGGGGAGCATGACGAGAAAGCCCCAAAGTCTGCAGTTTATAACGATGAAAATAAAAGTGTGTGAGCTAATTAAAGAGATTTCGGATTGTGTCTGGCTGTTTCTTCGTCACGGTGGCTGGCTGGTCTTGTGAGTCTTTATCGGGAATCTTCTGCCCCCCCCCGCACCCCCCCATTAGCTTCCCAGAACAGGGGCATCACAGTGCTGAGCTCTGATGAACGCGGAGCAAAGATTGACAGCAGGCGGCATGTCTGGGAGACACGGGGGAACTCGCTGTGTCATCAGCTGGGCACGTTATTCCTAAATGTCCAGGAAATAGCACGCAAAAAGCTGGCAGGCTTCTTGATGGATGGGGTTTGGCCTGATGACATTTGGAGGGCCACAGCTCCCCCCCCCCTTGCTAGAACTCCTCCTCTTGGTCGGGTGTCATGTTTGTTTAGGCATCATGTTATCCTGCCTTTCCTCCAAATACATGGCCTGCCCCCTATTTATTCTCACAGCAACCTGGTGAAGCAAGTTGGGTTGACGGACAATGTCTGACCCGGGGTCCATGAGTATTGTAGCTGAGTAAAGGTAAAGGGACCCCTGCCCATTAGGTCCAGTCGTGGCCGACTCTGGGGTTGCGGCGCTCATCTCGCTTTACTGGCCGAGGGAGCCGGCGTACAGCTTCCGGGTCATGTGGCCAGCAGGACTAAGCCGCTCCTGGCGAACCAGAGCAGCGCACGGAAACGCCGTTTGCCTTCCCGCCAGAGTGGTACCTATTTATCTACTTGCACTTATATGTGCTTTTGAACAGCTAGGTTGGTAGGAGCAGGGACCAAGCAATGGGAGCTCACTCCGTTGCGGGGTTTCGAACCACCGACCTTCTGATCGGCAAGTCCTAGGCTCTGTGGTTTAACCCACAGCGGCACCCGCATCCCACATTGTAGCTGAACAGGGATGCAAAATCAAGTCTTCTTCCTCCATGTCCATCACCCCGAGCTGGATGGACCGGTGGGTCTTACTCAGTGTAAGGCAGCTTCCTGTGGCTCAGGACTCCACCTGTGCATCAGCGATGCAGCACAGTCGCCACATCTAGCTGTGGCAGGGCTTGTCTTCCTCGGCAGGGATGACTCCCCACCTGCCCCTACTTCTGTAGGGAGATCCAAGTTGACTGCAGCCCCCAAGAGGTTTCTGCAGGGTTTGATTTGCGACCTGGCAGCTGTCATCCTAGAAATGACACACCACTTGTGCCATTACTCAGCCAGTGCTCCACTTCTTCCTTTTCAAAGAGGGAGGGAGGTGTTAGCTCAGGCCCATCAGATTTGGAAGGCCAAACCTTTTATCTCCGCTGCATGGAGGAGTTTCTTGGCGTTCAAAACAAGTTCCGTGTCTTGAGTTCACGGCTGCTATGCAGAGGGATCTTGGAATTACACGGCCAGCGATTCATCTCCTTTTGCTAGAGTTGTGAGGGCACCTAGTGGCCTTTCTCCTGCATTGCTTCTAGCATGCAAAATGGATGCACAGCTGAATTGCACACTGGGCTCCAAACATGACTGTGACAGGCTACAGACATATTGGGCTGCTGCTTGACCACTGTTCCAAAAGCCTATGGTCAAGGTTCCACAATTCCTTCTACCACAGTGATGTCACCCAAATCTTCTGGGTTGATGTGTTTCCTAGATTTCCTGTGATAATGGGAGAAGGGGATGGGGTGTTCCACATGTTAGGATATTTCCGTTCCACCTTAAAAAGGGAACAGGCTGTTGTGTGTCACATGCCTGTTTACTTCCTGCTCACTGGGAGTTTCCATTTTGTATACAGCTTTTGCTCCGGCTGTTTTCCTGGACACGGATGCAAGCAGTCATGTTTTTCCTTTGTTCTGATCAACGGCGCTGTGGGTTAAACCACAGAGCCTAGGACTTGCCGATCAGAAGGTTGGCGGTTCGAATCCCCGCAACGGGGTGAGCTCCCATTGTTCGGTCCCTGCTCCTGCCAACCTAGCAGTTCGAAAGCACATATAAGTGAAAGTAGATAAATAGGTATCGCTCTGGCAGGAAGGTAAACGGCGTTTTCATGCGCTGCTCTGGTTCGACAGAAGTGGCTTAGTCATGCTGTACGCCGGCTCCCACGGCCAATAAAGCGAGATGAGTGCCGCAACCCCAGAGTCGGACACGAATGGACCTAATGGTCAGGGGTCCCTTTACCTTTAATAGAGGAAGGGGGGAAAATGAGCCACCCCTTTACCTTTACCTTTATGCTCTCCTGGCTGAATCTTCCGTTGTGGAAAGAAAACAGAAAGGGTGTGCACGAGTCTTGGAATGTGTCTGAGGCTTGTGTCGCTGATTGACTGATGCTGTTCTATGGGAGACCGGGAGATCGTCCGGAGACGATGTGGAGGCTGCCTGATGCCTCTGTCTCCCTGGCAGTATCCCATCAACAGGTTATAGGCCCAGATTCACAGCACTACGGTCAAAGTCCCACAATTCCTTCTACCACAGTGATGTCACCCAAATCTTCTGGGTTGATGTGTTTCCTAGATTTCCTATGATAATGGGAGAAGGGGATGGGGTGTTCCACATGCTCCAGGAAACCCCAAAGTGGGCACGTAAGACATCAGACCCCTGGGAAGACCTCCGTGGAGGCTTTAGGTGGATGGCAGTGAAGTGCCAATTCATGACCACCCAGAGAAAGGGCTGTGGAGGGACATGAACCCCCCTCTTCAAGCCTCATGCCCACCCACTGTGTTTTGTCCCGTCCCCACCCCTCACCACACAATCGGAATAAAAGTTCCACTCACTAGAGAATACTCTTGATTTTAAATGTCTTTCCATACTGCAGATGTGGCACTTCTCAGATTAAAAAGTATCATTTTTGAAAACATCTTTAGCAGACAGTCAGCGTTGTTGTTGTCCCATGGACTGCAAGAAGATCCAACCTCTCCATCTTTAAGGAAATCAGCCTTGAGTGCTCACTGGAAGGACAGATCCTGAAGGGGAGGCTCCAAGACTTTGGCCACCTCATGAGAAGAGAAGACTCCCTGGAAAAGACCCTGACGTTGGGAAAGATGGAGGGCGCAAGGAGAAGGGGACGACAGAGGACGAGATGGCTGGACAGTGTTCTCAAAGCTACAAACATGAGTTTGACCAAACTGCAGGAGACAGTGGAAGACAGGAGTGCCTGGCGTGCTCTGGTCCAGGGGGTCACAAAGAGGTGGACACAACTAAACGACTAGATGTTCCCATTGAGTCCTCTTTGGTCAGGGTAACTTGGAGCCAGTGCAGCCTGTGAAATAACTGCAAGCTGGGTCAGCACGAAACGAAATGGGATTTCTCTTTATCAAACCTAGAGAAATCCCCAGCGGCCACTTGTCACTTAGCTGACATGGTGTGTGTGTGTTTGGCTTGCCTTGGCAGGATTGCACTTTCATGCTCCAGTTACTACCAGGCAGGCAGTTTGCTAAAGGTCATGCAGAGAAGGGCTGCAAGGAGAGCGCAGCCTCCTGCCGCAAATGGCAGAATAGAGCCAGTGGGAACAGCTCCATACTGATTTGCATGCAAGAAATATGCTTTGGAATGCTTCAATTATCTAGATCAACATCTGTATCACAAGGCATGCTACATTTTAGCAGGTGCATATTATCGGCAAGCTTTTTCTGCACACACCTGTGTGGGTAGTCTCAGAGGTGATAGCTGAGGCCACACTCTGTGGCTAGATGGATCATGTGAGGTTAATTTCCACCAGCAATTTCAATGCTACAGAATCATGGCATTCCCATATACAGTCATGTTGTTGTTGTTGTTTAGTCGTTCAGTCGTGTCTGACTCTTCGTGACCCCCTGGACCAGAGCACACCAGGCACTCCTGTCTTCCACTGCCTCCCGCAGTTGGGTCAAACCCATGTGTTATGGGGGGGGGGTTATTGATTTCTTGCTTTGGTTTAATTAGTGGTACCTTGGTTCTCAAACGCCTTGGTACTCAAACACTGCAAACCCGGAAGTCACGTGTTCCAGTTTGCGACTGTTCTCCGTTTTGAGTGCCACACTTCCATTTTGAATGTTACACTGTCTGTCTGTTTTTGCTATTGCTAATTTTTTTTGCAATTTTGCTATTGCTATTTTGCTATTTTCTTGCAATTTTGCAGGAGCCAGTGTGGTGTAGTGGTTAAGAGCAGTAGTCTCATAATCTGGTGAAGTGGGTTTGCTTCCCCTCTCCTCCGCATGCAGCTGCTGGGTGACCTTCGGCTAATTACACTTCTGTGAAGTCTCTCAGCCCCACTCACCTCACAGAGTGTTTGTTGTGGGGGAGAAAGGGAAAGGAGATTGTGAGCCACTTTGAGACTCCTTGCTGTTGTTGTTGTTTAGTCGTTTCCGACTCTTTGTGACCCCATGGACCAGAGCACGCCAGGCACTCCTGTCTTCCAAGACTCCTTGGGGTAGTGATAAAGCGGGATATCAAATCCAAACTCCTCTTCTTCGTTTTTGTGACTATGTGGAACCCAGTTACAGATAGGTAGCCGTGTTGGTCTGCCATAGTCAAAACAAAAAAAATTCCTTCCAGTAGCACCTTAAAGACCAACTAAGTTAGTTCTTGGTATGAGCTTTTCGTGTATCTGAAGAAGTGTGCATGCACACGAAAGCTCATACCAAGAACTAACTTAGTTGGTCTTTAAGGTGCTACTGGAAGGAATTTTTTTTGTTTTGACTATGTGGAACCCAGTTCAGCTACTGATTGTGTGACTGCAGAACATTATTTATTGCTTTCATTTTATGGATCAATGCTCTCATTAGATAGGAAAATTCATGTTCAATTGCAGTTTTAGGGGTTGTTTTTAAAAGTCTGGAACGGATTAATCCATTTTGCATTACTTCCTATGGGATAGCGCGCCTTGATTTTGGAACAGACTTCCGGAACGGATTAAATTTAAGAACCAAGGTACCACTGTATTTACTTGCGTTTTATCTTCTTTTTTTATTCTGTGAAGAAGGGTGGCATATAAATTTAATAAATAAATAAATAATAAACACCCACCACCCAATACTCACTGCCCTCCCTTCCTTCCTTCCTATGTCTGAACGGGTGGCTTTTAACTGCCGGGATGAGCACTATATCGGTGACTGGCACTTTGTTCTTGCCATGTTTTAAATTTCTGCATGCTTTTTAACAGCTGTAAGCTGCTGCCAGACGCTTTGTGTATTTTAAAATTATTATTTCTTGAATTTCTACACCACCTTCACCCGAGGATAGCAAGGCGGTTTACAATAAGAACACAAAAATTTGCACCACAAAATTAGCAGCCACAAATGGTCTATTTACTCGACGGGGGGCAGCTCTTAGCCCCCCTTTTTCAGGCCGCTTTCCCAACCCCCCTCCTGGGCATAGCTGTCAACCATCCCTTATTTGGCGGGAAAGTCCCTTATCCCAGTGGCGTGTCCCGCTGCTGTCCCTTATTGATGGATGTCCCTTAAATTTCCCAGGTTTAAAAGGAAGCAGCTCCTCTCCCTCCCTCCCTGCTGGCCAGGGAGGAGGGAGGCCCCAACTGTGTTGCTTGGCTGCCCAGCCCACCCCCCTCCAGCCTCCTCTCACCAGCTTTGGCCCCCAGGAGCCCCTCCCCGCCAGGACTGATGGGAGCCTTGGGCCCTTCCGCCGCCATCCTCCTCGCGGCCACTGAACTGAGTGTCTCTGCCTGGGGCCTCCCCTCTGCCCGTCGCAGCCACCGCTTCCGCTAGGCCATACTGTGGCTGTGCCGCCGAAGGACCCAGATGAGATGGGCAGCCTGGCGTGGCCTATGAATTGCTGAGGAGCCTTGAGAGGAGAGTGAGGGAAACCATAGAGAAAGCAGTTCAGAGAGAGGAGGAGGAGGCAGGTGTTCCAAGGGCTAACCATAGAGGGGGAAAGCGGAGGAAGAACCGCAAGCGCTTCTCCTATAGATTTGTAGTGGTAGACCATAGCTGTCAACTTACAGATTTGAAAATAAGGGACCAGCAGCCTCAAAAATAAGGGATCAGCAGCCAAAATAAGGGATTTTCCAAGCACAGTAATGTTCAACTTCTGAGCCCCTCTGAGCCAAAGGCAGAAAGCCCAGCCAGCAGCCAAACGAAGCCTCAAGCGGTGGTTCCCACAGCGCAGCAACCCGGCAAAGGGGATGCAGCAAGGAAAACCACCGTCACCTCTCCGCTGGGAAGCGCTGAGCAAAGGCGAGTCCCCAGGCAACATGGCTGATTTGATCGGCACAAGGCACGCTAGCTCCACCCCCAGTCATTCTTAGACTCCTTATTGGGTGAGCATCGCAGCCAAGGAACACAGTTGGAGCCTCCCTCCTCCCTGGCCGGCAGGGAGGGAGGGAGAGGAGCGGCTTCCTTTGAAACCCGGGAAATTTAAGGGACATCATCAATAAGGGACAGCAGCAGGACACGGAGCTGGGATAAGGGACTTTCCCACCAAATAAGGGACGGTTGACAGCTATGGTGGTAGACTAGCATAGATGGTCTGATCTGCGGGTTTAATTCGGGCGCTATTCCCCCCTTCCTCCCGCCCCACCTGATGGAACTGAGAGCTGCAGATGGAGCACAGGAGAAAAGATACAGAACTGCAGCAGCATCTTCGTAGTTTGGACTTCGTTTTGCGCGAAAAGTGGTTGCTGCTTGTAGTTATTTAATTGCAGTGTTTCATCGGCTGGTGTCTGGAGCAGCAACCTCTGGAAACAAAGGGCTAAAAAACGGTGCTGCTCTCCAAAATTGTTGTTGTTGTTTAGTCATTGAGTCGTGTCCGCCTCTTTGTGACACCCTGGACCAGAGCACGCCAGGCCCTCCTGTCTTCCACTGCCTCCCGCAGTTTGGTCAGACTCATGCTTGTAGCTTCGAGAACAGTGTCCAACCATCTCGTCCTCTGCCGTCCCCTTCTCCTTGTGCCCTCCATCTCTCCCACCATCAGGGTCTTTTCCAGGGAGTCTTCTCTTCTCCTGAGGTGGCCAAAGTCTTGGAGCCTCAGCTTCAGGATCTGTCCTTCCAGTGAGCACTCAGGGCTGATGTCCTTCAGGGTGGAGAGGTTGGATCTTCTTGCAGTCCATGGGACTCTCCAGAGTCTCCTCCAGCACCAGAATTCAAAAGCATCCATTCTTCAGAAATCAGCCTTCTTTATGGTCCAGCTCTCACTTCCATACATCACTACCGGGAAAACCACGGCTTGAACTATACGGACATTTGTTGGCAAGGTGATGTCTCTACTTTTTAAGATGCTGTCTCCCAAATATATCTGGTCCCTTTTACCTTCGCATTTCAGCTGGTTGACTAAACTCCCTTATTTTGGCTGCTGCTCCTTTATTTTCCAATCTGTCAGTTGACAGCTCCGCTCCTGGGCCTCCCGCCTTCCTCCCGCCTCTCTGCACTGCGCAGGCGCTCTGCGGATTCCCCGGAGGCGGACCCAGGTGGCAGCAGCCCCCTCACACCAGCAGCAGCGGCGGCGGCGGCGGCGGCACACCGCGCATGCGCCCAAAGACACCCGGGCTTCGAAGATGGCGGCGGCGGCGGAGGACCGCGCGTGCGCGCAGCTTCCTCGTCTCCTCTTCCTCCCCCTCCCTTTCGAAGGGCGGAGCCTCCCGCCCAGACTCCGCCCCGGCCGGGTTCCTTTTTTCCTTCCTCTCCCGGACAGGTGGGCGGGGCCTGGCGGGCCCTGGGCGGGCGGGGCGGAGGCGCCGTCACGTGACTGCCGAAGGATTCCCAACATGGCGGCCGGGGGAGCCGCTGGCGTCGCTGGCCTGAGGGTGTAAGCGGCGGCCGCCGCGCAGGCCGAGGCCTCCTGGCTCTGCCCTTCCCGGCCCTCGGCCTTCTCCTCGCCGCCCGGACCGAGAGAGCCCCCCTCGCCCGCCTCGGACGCCCCGCGCTCGTCCCGCCGCCATGAGGGAGAAGGGCCGCAAGAAGAAGGGCCGCACCTGGGCAGAGGCCGCCCGGACGGTACGCGGGGCGGGGCCCGGGGAGGAGGAGGAAGAGAGGGGCGGGCGGGCCCGGCCGGCAGGAGGGGCAGCCCCTCTCTCGAGCTCCCCGCCGGACGTGTGAAGGGCTCGCCCGACACGTGTCTGCCCGCCCGGCCCTCCTGCTCCAGGCCGAGAGGAAGGGGAACCCGCCGGTCATCCAGCCCACCCCGCTGCAACGCCGGGATCCCCGCGTGGGCGCTTCGAAAGGAGCTGTCCGCTTCCCTGCCCTTGCAAGGCTTAGGGTTAGGGGGGTGTTATGCTTAGCGAGGGCTGTGGACCCAGATGTTGGGTTGAAATAACGACAGACAGGTAGCGAGCGTCATCTGGGAGGCACCTCCTGAGCAAGTCTCAAGAAGCCTCTTTTATTGATTATTACAGCGTTGCCAAATATGTGCTTATTGCTGATTGGTTAACACAAGTACAAAGCAAAGGTTGCATATAGGCATTAATCACCAATAGATTAAAGGCTGGGAAAGGGAACACAGAATTTGACAGGCGTGAAAACCTCCTTATTAAACTTTTACTATTGACTGATATAGCATTCATCCGTAGATGTGGTCAACTATGCATTAAGAACAGGTCAGAGTACGAACTCAATGTGAACTGAACATTCTAGGAATGTTTCAGCTTAGAACGGTTTGTGCCGCATCATATGCAGAAGCGAAGCTTAGGAGCAAGACTTCCCATCAGGCCACAGTCATGTGCAAGACTCATAGCATCCCATCAGGCACTCGGGGGGCTGATGGTTCCAGAACATCAGGAAATGGCTTTTCTTTCCCCAAAGTATTTGGCTTGTCAGCCCTTGCAGGTTGAGTTGAGAAGCAGGAAGCAGTAAAGCTGCCTTGTGAGGTGACTGCTGTGGAATATCTGTCAGCCCTGTCAGTTCTGGCAATCCCTTAACTTTGCAGGGCTTTGCACTGTCTTCCATGGCACTGAGGTGATTGTGCATCTGAGCTAATTTGAGATTTTCGGAGGAGGCGCAGTGGCAAATTGCAAAAGTTTGCATCTGACGGTGGTTCTTTGTGGAAAGGGCTCCTGGTGACCACAGCGTGTGTGTAAGGAAAGCTGACAGCTGAGACGACTGTGCACTCTGGAACCCTTTACTCATCACACAGTGAAATGGACCAGCAAAAGAAAGCTGCTCCCCAAAACTTAGACATATATGTCAAAATTACTCACTACTGCTGTCTGTTTTTACACCTCTCATCTTTGCAGGCTATCCCAGATTTTGCTCAGAGTTTTGCACCTTTTGGGGCATCTGTTCCCATGAATCAGGTGAAAAGGAGGTTGCAGTTAACTGTGGGTGGCATGTAATTCTGTGTTCCCACTCTTGGGGATGGGGTGCCATGAGATGCAATGTGGCCCCCATTTCAAAACAGCAGTCCCTTGTGAGATGCTCTTGAAGGCCAGGCCCACACGTGGAGGCCTCTTTCTCCCCCTTGTCTCAGTGATAAAGCACATGCTTTGCATGGAAAAGGTCCCAGAATTAAATGCTTGGCATCTCCTAGCAGGGCTGGGAAATGCTCCTGCCTGGAATCACAGAGAATTGCTGTCACTCAGTACTGAGTTAAATGGACCGGTAGTCCAACTAAATAGGAAAAAGATTTCTATGTTCCTTTCCAAGCTGTCAGAACTGTAGTTTGCCTCCATCCTCACTTCTTTCCTCTTCCTAGAACTTCAGTCTTAATGGTGGAACAGCCTGTTCAACCAAAAGCTACTTGCTACTCCGGAAAGCTCTGCTTATGGTAAACATGCATGATGACTACAGTCTCTTAAGCTTCTAAGAGCCCCCATCCTGTCTGGAGTTGAAGACTGAGGAGTGAGCTCTCAGACTATCTTGCATTAATCCCTGCTGTGTTTGGAACAGTATTTAGCTAGATGCAAGCAAAGACTTAATAACAGCTTTCAGGTACCAGTTAACAAGATAGTTCTCCAGCAGGCACCAAAATATCTCACGCTGTTTCTGGGCAGGACTGCTCTTAATGTCATCAGTTTTTCAAATTCAGGGTAACCAGAAGAAAGAACTAATTAACTAAAAATGTTAAGTAGGCAGACTCTTTGTCAGTGAAATGCCCATCTTTTCCAGCACCTTCATCTCAGTAAACAAAAAGACAAGCACCCATACTTCTGTTTTAGAAAAATCAAGTCCAGGCAACATGCAGGATGTTTCTGGCTCCTGGGCGGGCCAGGGTGCATCGCAGAGCAAATTAGTTCCTGGAATTGACAAACCTCTGTTCCCAGAAGGTTCATTAGGGATGTTTTAATAGTTCTGGAGGTCTGCTTGTGCACCTGAGTCATTCTGGAATTCAGTGTCATTAGTAGTAGAAAACAGAAAGGAAGAATGGTTCACTAAGTTGTTGGTATGCACTGTTGTCAATTGAATCATCTGCAGAAAATCACAGCCCACATAATAAAACTGTTCCCGTGACTTTTATATATATTTAGAAAAGTAAGGGAGAATGTGATAGAGGTGTGTAAAATGATGCATGATGTGGATTGAGAGTAGTTCTTATCTCTCAAAGTGCTAGAACCCTGGTCATGCAATGATGATAATAATAATAATAATAATAATAATAATAATAATAATAATAATAATTTATTATTTATACCCCGCCCATCTGGCTGAGTTTCCCCAGCCACTCTGGGCGGCTCCCAATCAGTGTTAAAAACAGTACAGCATTACATATTAAAAACTTCCCTGAACAGGGCTGCCTTAAGATGTCTTCTGAATGTCAGGTAATTCTTTATCTCTTTGACATCTGATGGGAGGGCGTTCCACAGGATGGGCGCCACTACCGAGAAGGCCCTCTGTCTGGTTCCCTGTAGCCTCACTTCTCGCAATGAGGGAACCGCCAGAAGGCCCTCGGCGCTGGATCTCAGTGTCCGGGCTGAACGATGGGGGTGGAGACGCTCCTTCAGGTATACAGGACCGAGGCCTGAAGCTGAATCATGAGTGATTCAGGATGGACAAAAGGAAGCACTGCTTGACTCAGAGTGTAATTAAACAGTGAGAGTCACTAATGCAAGGTGTGTTGGTAGTGACCACAATCTTAATGGCTTAAAAAGGGTCTTGGACAAATTCATGGCTATTAGTCAAGATGGCTCTATCCTACCTCCAGAATCAGAGGCATCTTAGTCACAGAGAATCACAGCAGGAGAAGGCTTCTCATCTGGTTGGCCACTGGCAGCAGAGTCAGAATAGAATGCTGGACTACATAGACCATCAGTTTCATCTGGGAGGCCTGTTACTTGGGTCTCATGAGGGGCAAAGCCTTTTATTTTTATTTACATATAGTGAAAAGGAGGGCATACATTTTAAAAATATATCTCAAAGCGGCTTATATTCTTTAAAAGCATAATAATAATTTTATTATTTCTATACCCCAACCATCTGGTTGGGTTGCCCACATATAAAAACACACAATATACAATGTTCAAAATAGATAAAAACTTAAGAGTATAACATTGGAACTGCACATGGAAACCATGAAGGGAGGAAGAGGGAAGTTTAGACAGATAGCTGAACGTAACTAAAATTTGTATGTATTAAAATTTTGGAAATTTAAGATAAAATAAAATAGAACTTCATCTATGGTGCAAAGGCTTCCTGAAATAAAACCATTTTAATCTGAAATCTGAGACTCAGCAGGGATGTCGCCTGCCTGATTTCTAATGGAACTTGTTTCTGAGTAAACCTGCAGGAGCTTCTGTCTGAAGAAGTGCGCATGCACATGAAAGCTTACTGGACAATTTTTTAATTTATTTCGACTGCGTCAGACCAACATGGCTACCTACCTGAATGCAGAAGCTTCCGTCATGGGAATAGACATCAGAGAACCATGGTCTTAAAAGGTTCCAGTGTGAAAGCAACAACTCCCAGCCTCACCTTCCTTGTGCTGTTGTTAGGAGCAAGTGGTAGGAAGGGGTGCACAAAGAGTTACTGTGATGTAACGGACTGTGCTTAAGCTGTTGATGCTGTGCTTAGAGTTTTTCAAAAATGTTTTGATGTGCATGCGGATTATTTTTAAAGGTGACAAGAGCAGGCAGATGCTGAGGGTTGTATCCAGCAAAGTCCTTCCATTCACACAAAGACTTGTGCAGGAGACGTTCCCTGCCCCGTGCACTCCCTCCAAATGTGTTGTTCCCCCCCACAACTCTCTGAAACAGATAGGGAGCGGAGCTTTCGTTGGACTAGCAGAAGTCCTTGCGCAAGTGGGACGACTTTGTTGGATGCAGCCCTGAATGTCATAATACTGAGCCCAATTCAAGCTGTGAGTGGTGGAATACAAAGCCCTAAACAGCTTAGGGACCAAGTACTTAAAGGAATGCCTCCACAATCCCTCCTTACCTTTAGGGTTGGGGCTGGCAGGGGAGGCCCTGCTCATGTTCCCATGGACAGATATGGCCTATGGACTGGTGACTTGAGACAGGGACTTCTCTGTGGTGGCACCCTGATTGTGGAACTCCCTCCCTGGGAAATGCAGCTGTTTCCCATGTTGTCAATTTTTAGATGTCGGCCACACTTGCTTGCCTGGGCTTTCAGGAGACGCATTTGCTTTGAGTCTAGCACTGGTAGCATTGTGCTTTTTTCAGCTTTAATTATTGTGTGTAAATGGTTTGTTTTCATTACGCTGTACAGTGCCCTGTGCTCCTTCAGGAGAAAAGGGTTGTATATAAATACAATAATATCAAACGAAATTGGCTTTTGTGTATGGTTGTTGTTGCTGCTGCTGCTTTATGTGGTGATGTGTTGCCAGGCTGCCTCCTCGGCTGCTTGACAAGTTTTGCCATAGTTTTGTAGGTTGCGCTATTCACCATGCTGGTTAAACAGCACTGCAGGACACCCCTCCAGGGTTAGCTTGGCTTTTTAGATTGATTTGCATTGTCAGCGGAGGCAGTCCTTTTTAAAAGTTTGCTGTGGGTGGAGAAAGTGGCATTGAAGCTTTTGTTCCCCAACAGCTGCTGAACCCAGTCGCCTGTTCTTTCTCCTTCGCTGGAAATGAGTTTTGGCTAGAAGACCACCATCTCAAATCTTGCATCTGATGACTTCTAGGTTTCCTCTTTTGTTGAACTCTGACTTCTTCTTCGTCGTCATCATATTTATGTGTGTGTATTTTCAGATTTAAAAAGAGCAAATCTTTTTCTCTATAGTCTTTCTGTGGCATATATGCTTGGGTTCTGGGATGTTGCAGTAGATTGATGCGATGACTTCCTTGAAGTGCTTCTGTACAGACAGAGCTTTAAGCTCACATCCATCTTTCATTGACAGTATCATGACACTTGAGTGTGTGGTTCCCTTTGGGGGAATCTGCCATGTGTTGCATTTTTTCACGTGGGATATTGTGATGTGTCGCATAAAGTGCCAGGCTAGAACTGAGGCTCTCTCCCTCCCCCGTCAAAACCTCAGAGAATAATATAATATAATAATAATAATTTATTATTTATACCCCGCCTATCTGGCTGGGTTTCCATGCCAGATCATGTAGAACCACCTTCTTGAGGCAAACATGATGGCTTCATTGACAGTCCTCACTCCTGGACACTTTAGACAGGTTTAGTGGGGTTGCTGCTTTTTCCTTTTTAAAAACAAAAATGTGTTCAGTATTTATTATTATGTTTGTATCCTGCCCTTCCTCCAAAAAGAGCCCAGGGTGGTGCACAACACAACAACATATCAGTCTGTTTATAACAAAAGATAAAACATCTAAAAACCAGCAAAGCGAAAATAAACAATACAGCACAATACTGGAACTGCCAGGTTCAGATTGGCTCCATCTCCCCGAAGACTGAGTGAACCAACATGTTTTGTCTTCACATCTCAGAGGGAGCGAAATGAGGGGTAGCCTTACCTTCCCAGGAAGGGAATTCAACCCAGTCTAGGTGTGTGTGCCTTGTGCCTCTGAACATTTGCAGAGTTTCTTTTGCTAGCGGAAAAACCTTCATAAGAAAAGGTATGGGGACTATTCTTTGCCTCTGCCCCAGCCAGCGATCCTGGTATGCAGGGTCCCCAAGGACCTAGAGGGGCTTGAGTGGGATGGTAGCCCATAGAACGTGTGGGGAAAGCTCTGCCACTGAAGCTTCATGCTTGGTGTGTTCAATAGGAGAAGTTAGGCCATGTGGGTTAACTAGGAGGGGAAAGGGGTGGGAACTCTCTGGGGCATCATGGCTGGCGGGAAATGGCAGAAACCTGACTTTCCCAAATGAGAAACCCTGTTGTATCTCAATCCCTTTTCCGAATGGAAGGAACCCTTCCGTTTGCAGGAGGGCAACTCTGGATCCAACCCTTTGTGTTGGTTGTAGTGATTTTATGCTAAATCTTCATTACATATCTTTAGGCACCCGGCAAAAACATTTCTCTTCAACCAGGCATTTGGCTGATTAACGTTCTATGGCCTTTTCAATGTATTTGAGGGAGGGGAGGGGGTTATTGTTTTGTTTATCTTTTATTATGTACTTGGTGTTTTCATAATTGTGTTTTTATGTTGTGAACCGCCCTGTGATCTTCAGATCAAAGGCAGTATACAAATTTAATAAACAACAACAACAAATCTAATATGATGATGAATGGTGAGAAATTTCCTGCATTGATTAGATTGATTAGATTGGTTGGAATAGATGCCCTTCAAAGCCCCCTCGACTTCTATGAAAAAATTCCTTCCAGTAGCACCTTAAAGACCAACTAAGTTAGTTCTTGGTATGAGCTTTCGTGTGCATGCATCTGAAGTGTATCTGAAGAAGTGTGCATGCACACGAAAGCTCATACCAAGAACTACCTTAGTTGGTCTTTAAGGTGCTACTGGAAGGAATTTTTTTATTTTGTTTCGACTATGGCAGACCAACACGGCTACCTATCTGTAACTCGTTTATGATATTATTATTATTATTATTATTATTATTATTATTATTATTATTATTATTATTTATACCCCGCCCATCTGGCTGAGTTTCCCCAGCCACTTTGGGCGGCTCCCAATTGAGTGTTAAAAACAATACAGCATTAAATATTAAAAACTTCCCTAAATAAATAACACTCTCTTCCTGATTGAGGATAGCAAAGGAGAACTTGGTGGCCAGAAATGGAAGTACATTTTAAACATCTGATCTGAGCAAGTGTGCTTCAGGAATTTGCCATCTCCCTCCTTCCCTCTTTTTCTTCTACCCCCCTTTTCCTTTCTGGCTGTTTCCAAGGGGAAACGCGTACTATTAACTTTGGAGCTGGTTTTTCACACATGTCTGTTGACAGGACCAGTCTTCAGATCCTTAAATCTTCCTGCAGGCATGGATTGTCACTAGGTGGCTCTTAATTTGATGTTGCTTTGCTGTCTCTCCTGAGCAACTCACTGGCTGCTGCTGCTTCCGCCGCTGCCTCCTTCCTTCTGCTTTCTGCAGGTTAGCTAGCTGAGTTAAAGGGAACACTGTGTGTTTGTATTTCTATAAAATAAAATAGACAGCAGGCAGAATGCAGACACACGTGATCTCTAATTACCTGGCTGCTTCTCCTTCCCTCATGACCCCAATTCTAATTAAAGCCTTGAACAGCATTTGGCTAATTGGATGAGTCAGAGGAGCAGTAATCTGGGTCAATTCCTCCTCAAACCTGTCCCCCTTTCCCCACCGCTGGCTTCCCCCGTGTTGTTTCTAGGCAGTGATGTGGGATTCCTGAATGGTGGCCATTTTTCCAGGGTAATTTGCATCAGAAAATTTCTATGGAAACTTCTCTGATGCCCTGAAAAGTGATCTAATTTAGCATATCTATTTCATTTGCATTTTGTAAACAAAGGTAAACATTTCAAAACATCCAAGCTTGATTAATACTGTATTTGCAGTTCATTGCTTTTAATGCATTTAACTAAATGGAAAATTTTCCATGGGGGGGAGGAGCGCTGGAAGAAATTTCCATCCCTTATCACTGCTTCCAGGTGAAAATGACACTTGCTTCTTGTCAATGACAGCTGCTGCTATTACAGAATCCTTTAGAAAAGTAGGAAGATGGGATCCACTGCTGTCATTAAGCCAATTCACACAATTCCTTTCAGGTGCAAGACTCTTTGTGAGGCACGCCTTCTCCCAGGTTATTTGTTGGGCAAGATGGTCTTGCCATACATCATCATTTTCTCCATGTCTTTTCAGCTATGATGCAACGTGGAAGGACTATTGGGTTTGTAAAACCTGGGCTGAAATCACAGCTCCATTGTCTGGAAAAAGTGAGAGTAGTAGCCCTGTTCCTGGTTGTGAGGGATGGATGCTGGCAGAGTGTCCTTCTCAAGTGCGCTCTTTGTCACAGCCAATTTAGGGCGTGTAATTTGCAAGGCCAATTTCACATGTGTGTGTTTGCACATGTATGTAGGTAGAATGGCAATTGCAGCTGGTCATCTACTCTTACTGGCTACTCTGAAACAGGAGAATAAGGATAAAACATCTCCAATAGATACCTGTCCTCAAATAAGATTTCTGATTCCAGCTACTAAGCTTAGGCACCATCTTCCTAATGTTTAACCTAGTCTTTGCCTTTCAAGTTTAAAATCGGTTCTCAAGAGCTGTTCTTTCCTACAACATTCTGAGAACACTCCAGGGACTAGAAAGCTGAATATGGATTCAAAGAGCTATTAATCTTTTCTCTAGACCAGACACATTCTCAAAGGAGTCACTTTCCAGACCATTTGCCATCAACTTGGTTCTCTTCTGAATCCATCCATTAGGTTCTGTGTGCGCTGTGAACACTATGTTGGCACCTGTCAGTCTCAGGAGGCAGTGGGAGAATGCGCCTTCGGAGGTGAAGTCAGACCATTGGAGAGTTGCAGCACTTACTGTGGTTGGTGAGACCAGTATGGGAGAGACATGTTTTATTGTAGCTGCAGCAGATGAGGATCTCCAGTTTCACTGTTACAGATGCACCAGGGTGTTTCTTCTCTCTGCGCTCCTCCCAGTGGTCATTCCTCCTCTGGCCACTGCTGTGGATGCATGATCTGTCTGTCTCCAGGCACTGGGGTCGTCTGCAAGGGATTCCCACACGGCAGGGTTGATGTTGCCAACCTTCATATCATATTTGCAGACCTCTTTGTAACGCAGAGTTGGTCTGCCAGTGGGTCTAGTGTCAGAGGCCAGCTCCCCGTAGAGCATGGCCTTGGGGATCCTGCCATCTTCCGTTCTGTAGACATGACCAAGCCAGTGTAAACGTTGCTGAGATGGAAGAGCAAGCCATGCTGAGAACGTGGGCTTCGGAGAGCACATCTTAGTTTGACACTGTCCTGCCATGTGATGCCCAAAATCTTCCTGACAACAGTGCATACGGAAGGCATCGTGGCATCGGCATCCAGACTCTGCTTGTCTCGAAGAGCTGGACGCCCCTCCCTCCCTCAAGGAGCTTAAGAATGCCATCAACTCTTAGGTATGAGGGAAAGCCCCAGGAAATGGTGGAATACCAACAGAAGTGCTGAAAGCGAGCTTCACTCCTTCCCTTATGACACAGCTTCATGGCCTCTTGCAGAGTTGGGAACAAGGATCCATGCCAGAAGACATAGGTAACTCCAGCATTGTGACCCTCTACAACAGTGGTTCTCAACCTGTGGGTCCCCAGATGTTGGACTACGACTCCCATCATCCCTGAGCTCTGGTCTTGCTAGCTGGGGGTGATGGGAGTTGTAGTTCAACAACATCTGGGGACCCACAGGTTGAGAAAGGCTGCTCTACAAGAACAAGGGCAACTGCCATGACTGTAAAAACTACCATGGGATCTCCTTGCTGAGTGCCATGGGGAAAGCCTTTGCCCATGTAGTTCTCAACAGATTACAGTCACTTGCTGACACAGTCTATCCCAAATCACAATGCAACTTTAGAGCTCTGAGGTCAACAGTTGACATGATTTTCTCACTGCTGCAGCGGAAATGCCGAGAGCAGAGGCGCCCCTTGTACATCGCCTTTGTGGAGCCGACAAAGGCCTTTGGCCTTGTCAGCCGACAAGGACTCTTCACACTGCTCAACAAAATAGGATGCCCACCTGAGCGCCACAAAATGATCATGTCATTCAATGAGAACATGCACAGCACCATCCAGTATGATGGCTCATCTTCAAGACGCCTTCTCTATAAAGATGGGTGTGAAATGGCTGTGGTCTCGCCCCAACTCTCTGGCATATTCTCTCTGTTGCTCTCATGTGCCTCCAGCTCATCTGAAGACGGTGTGTACTTTCATTCAAGGAGTGGCACCTCTCCATGCCAAGACAAAAGTGCAGCAGGTTCTTACCCATGAGATGTTGTTTGCAGATGACGCAGCCTTGACAGCGCACTCTGAGGAAGCTCTACAGAGACTCATCAACCATTTTTGCAAGCCTGCACAGAGTAGTTTTAAACAGTGTACTTTATAATTCAGAATGGTGTTCCTCTCTGTGTGGTTCAACTTTGGGTTTCAAAATCCTTCAGTGCATTGTGTGAGACTTAACAATATTGCTGTTGCATTGCTATGAGCAGAGCTAGCAGTAACAACTTATTCTACTGCCTATAGGACTTAGCGTGCTGTTGGTGTTTATGCACAGAGCATAGAAATAGCATTCTCTGTTCAGAGTGTGTGGACTAGGGGTTGGGAATTGCCTGTCTCAAAATCTAATCTGTCTCCTGCAAGGCAGAGGCAATGGGGTGGCAGCAGAGAGAACGGTAACTTTGGGAAGATTGACGTAGCCCATCACCCCATCACAGACTGACCACCGAATCCCAGATTTTAGAATCATAAAGTTGTAGAGTGGGAAGGGAAATGAAGGGTCATCTAGTGCAATCCCTTGCAGTGCACGAATCACAGCTCAAGAATCCCTGACAGAAGGCCACCCAACCTTTGTTGTGAAGACCTCCAACAAAGGAGAGCCCACAACTTTCCAAGTGAGTCTGGTCCACTGCTGAACAGCTCTTACTGTTGGAAAGTTCTTACTGATGTTTAGCTGAAATCTTTCTGGTAACTTGAAGCCGTTGGTTCAGGTCCTCCTCTCTGGAGCAACAGAAAACAAGCTTTCTCCATCTTCCATGTGACAGCCCTTGAGATATTTGAAGATGGCTCTCATATCGCCTCTCAGTCTCCTCTTTTCTAGCAGAGCAAGAGAGGATTAAGCCCACCTGCTTTTCAAGCTGGCACATCAAATCCATGAGGGTCACAGTTCCACCAATCTGTGATGTATCTAACTTCAGGTGGAGAAAGACACCTGGTTGTACCAATCCAGACTGCTCTCCAAAGCAAAGAGGCATATCGAAAATCTGTGACAATTCAACTGCCACCTAGGCTTATAGGAGGAAATTGCTTGCTTGAATGCTGCTCTCCATCTCTCATGGATGGAGTGTGCTGGCACCTCACGTTGCTAGGGTCCCTTAATTGTTTGTTTCTGTTGCGCAGACTACAGTGGTGCCTCGCAAGACGAAATTAATCCGTTCCGTGAGGCTCTTCATCTAGCGGTTTTTTCGTCTTGCGAAGCAAGCCCATTGACAGCTTAGCGGATTAGCGCTACAGCTGTCAAGCGGCTTCCAGCGATCAGCTGTTAAGCGGCTTATCAGCGGAACAGCTGATAAGCGGCTTAGCGGCTTAAGAAAAGGGCAAAAAAAGCGGAAAAAACCCGCGGGGGGATGCAAGATTTTTTTCGTCTTGCGAAGCAACCCCATAGGGGAATTCGTTTTGCGAAGCGCCTCCAAAACGGAAAACCCTTTCGTCTAGCGGGTTTTTCGTCTTGCGAGGCGTTCATCTTGCGGGGCACCACTGTAGATGGCTTTCCTGCTTAGTCTGTTTAGTTTGAAGAACTGACAAAAAGCTCTCGTGCTCCTTCCCACAGGAGACGGTAGATGGGAAGAGGAGAAAACAGATGTGTGTGAAACACTTGCAAGGTGTCCTGTTGAACGAATCCCCCATTGTCTTTGATGAGAGGGGCATAAGGAGCTCTGGAAGAATGATAACCATTGAGAAGAATGATGAGGACTTGTGGGGTGTGCAGTTTCCCCCAAGAACACATTCCCCAAATGTCCAAACCATGGAATTGAAAGCAGGGCTTTTAAAAGGGTAGCAGTGTGAGTGTGTTGGCAGGTCACACAGAGGTGAATTTGTCAGAGCGACTTCCTTGTGGGTTTTGGTATTCAGGAAGGCGACTCCTGTCATCCTGGTGGTGGAGTTGCATCATCACTAGGATGACACATTCCAGTCGCCTTCCTGAATTAATGATGAGAGAAGAGCAGACGCTTAAGAAATTGAAAGCAGTTAACCAAGTGCCAAGGCAGGTTGAAGGATGAGGCCAGCTCAGAGGTGGGATTGCAGGAAGCTGAGAGCAAAGCAATGTAGTTTTGATAGCATCAGCAGAAGGTTTTTGAAAGACCCACCATCACCCCTGGAGCATGCAGGTGCAGAATGCTGCAGCCCTTGGTCAGGGCTGTACGGGGAGATACTTAAGCAAATACTTCCAGTTCAGAAGTCACTGCATATTTGTGGGAAATGACTCTTTTGTTGTTGTTGTTGCACCTCTCATTTCAAAACATATGTGTACAATGCAACTGATAGCACCTGATTTCCAGACCTCCACAGCACAACAAGAAAACAAGCTGCTAAGTGGGGCAGGGAGACAAGCTGTTGTCCATTGGGCATGAAACCAAAGAGTTCATTGACGTTACCTAGCCATTATTTGTTTATTTCTACTGAGGAGTCTCTTCCCATAAAACATCTCAAAGCAATTTCACAGTAAAAATAGCTGCACAATTTTGTATGTGAGACGTATCAGAACGTCTAAAACAAAATACAGACACATGTATGTGTAAACACAACAGAACAATTTTGTATGTAAAACAGTTTCAGGTCTAATACAGCCACAGATTGGGATAAAGATCTCAGCTTCAAAGGCTTGTTGAGAAAGGAAATCCTTCGGTAGGTGCTGAAAAGTCAATTTGAATGGTGCCTGCCTGATTTGTACTGGGGAAGCTGTTCCAGAGGGCGCGAAAGGCCCAGTTCAGGCACCTCACTAGATCAGACCTCCTGATGTTGAGATGGTACCTGCAGGGTGGATGGGACAATCTTTTAGGTATCCTGGTCCCAATCGGTACAGCACTTTGTAAACTAGTTCCAGTATCTTAATCTTAGCCAAGCAGGTGATTGGCAGCCAGTGCAATTTTTCCAGCCATGACATAATACGGTGGGAATAGTTTTACCTGCGGCAGGTTGTGGGCCAACCTTGTGGGCTGCACCACCCTGTGTGAGGCTCCTGCTTCCAGCGGGCAGTTTTCCTGTTGTGGGCAGAGTTCTGCAGCCTGGCTCCAGGTTTCTCCTAAAAGCCTTGCAGCACTCAGAAAGGAAGTTCCCAGGAAGAGTTAGCGATATCATGGCAGATGAAGCCAGCTGGCCAAGCCGTTTTTTGGATCTTTCTTTGTTTGCCGTGACCGTTCGCAGTAATGCTCTCTTGGTTGTTCTTCATGCCAGAAGGGCTGTGCGCGCTTTAGACAGGTTCCACTTCAGTATCTGGGGCAGCTTTGTATTTCAACACCAATGTAGGGACTCAGAATGATTGCCTGCAGGTGGCTTCACAGAGAATTTGGCAAGAAAATGGGCTGGCAGCCAGCACAGAACCAAGTGGGTCTGTCATGGGGGGGGGAGCCCTCTCCCCTCGCTGCATAGAAGCGCAGCAGGCTGTGTGTTAGAAGAGAGAGTGGCAAAGCCCTCTGCCCCTTTGCAAGCCAATTGGGTCCACCCACCCCCGCCGCCTTGTTTACTTGTTTACAAGGCTAATCCAGGGCACTGTTTTTAATTGAGAAAACAACGTGCTGAGTTGGATATTCTCCATTCCGGGCATTGCAGCAACGTTAAGCGAAGGTGCTGGCGGTCTAAGTTGTCCTCGGATCTCAACCCCTTTAGTGGGAAGTTGCTGACACGTAGATATGTGTGGCGTCTGTGCATTGGCATCTGCCTTACCCATCCCTCCCCCTTGAACTCTCTCCTTGGCATCAGCCCTGTTCCCTTAAATTGTTTTGCATCTAGTGGTTTTGATCCCATGCCCGGTGTCCTGTCCATTCAGGACTGCTGGCAGCAGTTTCCCATCACTCTGCGGAGTCAACACAGTGGGAATTTGAGAAGCCTTTGTATGCAAAGAATGTGCTTCCTTAGTCATCCAGGCCTTTGCGTTTGCTGCTACGGAATGGTGTTGCGCGGTGGGTCATGAGGTGGAAACACAGCAATGCTGTGCAAGGGGGTAGAGCAGGCAGTTGCACCCCCACAGTGCCTTTCAGGATCTGCTCAAACTGTACTTCCGAAAAACCCCACCTCTCTTGCTGTTGAAAGAAGCAAAGTTACCAGGCACAAGCTTGCCCTTTTATTAGAGCATTTATACGCAGACTCCCTTGGGAAACGTTGGATGAGAAACTATCATTGAGCATCTTTCAATAAAGTTGTTTATGGTCTTGGTTAGAGAGGGCCTTGCATGTGCTGACATTGCACTCTGCAACAGGGAAGAGGCTCTGTGGCTTATATCTGCTACGTTCTTGGGAAACGGTGCCTCCCTGGGAGCAATTGCCCTACCCTTGACCAACAGATACCAGCGCCTGGGCAGGTGGGCAAGGCTGTTCCTGCTGCCTAGTTTTTCTCTCTCGTAGGGCAGAGCTTTCCTTCCTCGTGTCAGTGGCAGTTTTGGTTGTCCTGTTATTGGTAGCATTGCAAAGCGCGTTCCTGTGCCCCTACCAGTCTGATCTGGGACCACTTGCTCACTGTGTGTCTCTAAGGAGGGTAATGGTCAGGTCACGAATGTGAGAGCAAATGAAAAGAGACAGCATTGATTCATTTTGTCCTCTGGGCGGATTCAGTGATCTTGCAAACATAGAAGATGGATAGGAGAAATTGAAGGGGGTGGGGAGAGAGAGTTAAGTCTAGAGCTGGATTAAATTTATGACATGGCAGCCAGGGGGGCCTGGTTCTTTAAAATCTCATCTATCATCCCTGACATAGCCAGAGCTTGTATTAACTTCCTTTTTCCTTTACAAACACCCGTCCGTAATAGTGGATACATATGATGGCGTCCACACAGCAGGGACAGCAATTATTCATTCTATAGAAGTCTGCATCTGAAATGCTGCAGCTGAGACTCCCATGCATTTCAAAGACTGCTTGCCAAGTGGCGTACATGGGCTGCGGAAGAGGGTCTCGCCCAGGTGGGCCTTCTCAGCCAGTCAGGTCACATTTGTCGGGTAAAATGGTTTGATGTCTTTTGGGAATCCCCATCTCCAGGCTGCGAGGCGGAATTTAGTTAGGAACTTTGTGTGTCTGTGAAGGGGTGCACCTTATTCCCTAGAAATAATGGAGGGCAGGAGACCAGAGACTGTCCCAGACTCCACAGGGTATTTCTGGTTTGCATTTGCAGTCATTAAGCTTCAAAATGTACAGTTTCTGTCAGATGGTGGTGTGGTTGCTCGAGAGCAAACAGGCAAGACTCTGACCTGTCTTTCCCAGGCTTTAGTCTTAGTGCAAAACTATTTACAGTGAAGAGCGTCACAAGTTCATGTCTGGCTCAGTCGCTAGCAGAATCTGGGAGTGGCCGGTATTGGACCTCCCCCAGCATAACAGTCGCTTGACCCCCAACCTTCTCCTCCTCTCCCTGCGCTGAAACCTACTGCACAGGGTGGGCGCTGGCAAAGGGGTACTTCCCTCCCCTCCGGCTTGCTCAGGGTCGGTGTTGAGGCTCTCTCTAGCACCCCCTGGTCCCACCACTTCCTCCCCACTGGAGGTGGGGCTTTCCTCCTCGCCAGAAGAGGAACTGCTTCGCAAGAGGTTCCCCATAACACAACTGCCCTTCCACCTCTCGCCTCTGAGCTGATGGTAGTTCCCTGACAGTTTCCTTAGTCACCCCACTGCAATGAATTATTATTTGGGCGCCATCTCTACTGTATTGTTGTTGTTTAGTTGTTTAGTCGTGTCCGCCTCTTCGTGACCCCCTGGACCAGAGCACGCCAGGCCCTCCTGTCTTCCACTGCCTCCCGCAGATTGGTCAAACTCATGCTGGTCGCTTTGAGAACACTGTCCCACCATCTCGTCCTCTGTCGTCCCCTTCTCCTTGTGCCCTCCATCTTTCCCAACATCAGGGTCTTTTCCAGGGAGTCTTCTCTTCTCTTGAGGTGGCCAAAGTCTTGGAGCCTCAGCTTCAGGATCTGTCCTTCCAGTGAGCACTACTGTATAGGCTACTCTAATGGGGAGGCCTAATCCAGCTGTGCATGGCTCCCAGTTTGGTGTGTGAGGCCATTCCCCACAAACCACAACCACCAGTCACATCAGGGATGGGGCAGATATGGACACAGCTACAAGGGAAGAGTGAGCTCCCAATGGTTCCTTTGCCAGCTGGGCCCCCTGATGAGTGCTGGCAGGGAGCCCCATTGGGATGGGCTTCCCTAGAAGCTCCCTAGAGTAGCCAAGGGCCTTGCATTCTCCTTTCTGCAGAGGAAGAAGCAGTTTATAGCATCCCCCCCCCCCCGCTTCTGCAACATCCTTTGAAGTTGGGCGGTTGATTGTGTTGACTTGGGTAGGGGAGATGGAATTGGGGATCTGGTTCACTGAGGTCCAGGTCCGAGGGCCTTTTGGCAGTTCCCTCCCTGCGAGAAGCCAAGCTACAGGGAACCAGGCAGAGGACCTTCTCAGTGATGGCGCCCGCCCTGTGGAACGCCCTCCCACGAGATGTTAAAAAGATATAAACAGCTACCTGACATTTAGAAGACATCAGGGAAGGTTTTAATGTGTGACATTTTAATGTATTTTTAATCTTTGTTGGAAGCCCCCCAGAGTGGCTGGGGAAACCCAGCCAGATGGGCGGGGTACAAATAATAAATTACTATTACTTTTACTATTCCGCCACCCCTGATGTGCAAACATGAGCAAACATGAACACAGGAGTTCTCTGCCCCAAGAAGCTTAGAATTTAAAGTTGGGCCTTGTAAAGTGAGCAGAAGGAATGAAAGGCAAAGATCAAACGGAATCCGTGGGGAAATGAAACTGGTGTAAGCCCTCTCATCTCTACTGTAATAGATGGTTCGTTGCAGTTGGGGGGGGATACTAAGGAGAAATTTGAATCAGGCCGGAGAGGTGAACTGGTTGTGCTAGTCGTGTATGTAGGGTCTGAAAAGGTTCCTTGTTTCTCTGTGCTCCCTCCAGGGTTACTCAGATTTGACAATCTGATGGGCCCCTCCTGCTTCTTCGTTTATCCTGCTAATCTTGGGGTGTCCCTCAAGCTGGCAGCCTGGCCATGTGGGAGTCCCAAGGGTTCCTACTTCTGTATTACAAAGTTCCTGCTGTGAAGGAAGTTGCCTGAGGGTGAACAAGTTTCTTAGAAATTCTGATAACTCTTATTTCACATACCACTTAATATTCAGAATCTCTGAGCAGCGCACACAAAAGATCTTTGAAGATACACATACAAACCTTTGCGCCCCTGACCTGCTTTTGCGGTATCAGTTTGGAATGTGCTGCACCTGCAGATGTTCCAGCTGCAAATCCCTGTGGTGCTTCGAGTGCAGAAGGGACTCTGTTTTATGTTTCCCTGGGGCGAGAGCGTTCTCTGTTGCTCCCTTATCAGTGGTGTCTTGTATGGAAAGCAACTTCATCTTTTTGACTCCCTGAAAAATAGTAAATGTCTGCAGGACTTTGTTTCGTTTCTTTCAAAGCTTCTGCTTCTCTGAAAGCTGGATGCTTGCAGTTTTAACTTTGCAAAGGATTTTTTGGGTGTTTAGTTTCAGAGGCAGATTTGGGGGAGTGTGACCGGTTTGGGTGCCCTGGGTGTGGAGCCTTGGGGGGGTGTGCCACAGGAAACACAACTGTGAGTTAGACTGGACCATGAGAGATGTGGGGGCACCAACTTCTGGCATTGCACAGGGTGCCACTGAAATCTGAGACTCCGAGGTCCACCACTGTTAAAAAGGTAAAGGGATCCCTGACCATTAGGTCCAGTCGTGGCCGACTCTGGGGTTGCGGCGCTCATCTCGCTTTATTGGCCAAGGGAGCCGGCGTACAGCTTCCGGGTCATGTGGCCAGCAGGACTAAGCCGCTTCTGGCGAACCAGAGCAGTGCACGGAAACGCCGTTTACCTTCCCGCCTATTTATCTACTTGCACTTTGATGTGTTTTCAAACTGCTAGGTTGGCAGGAGCAGGGACTGAGCAACGGGAGCTCACCCCGTCGCGGGGATTCAAACCGCCAACCTTCTGACCAGCAAGCCCTAGGCTCTGTGGTTTAACCCACAGTGCCCCCCACGTCCCACCACTGTTAGCTTGCTGCATTCTGTAGGCTTTGGTCTTGGTTTTGGGGTCCAGTGATGATGCTGGTGATGTGTGTTTTGGGGCAGCTTGAGCTTCTTTGTATTAGGTGCAAACTCAGCTAATTGGCTATTCAAAAGAGAGAGAAAAACCTTACTGATTGGGCACTATTACATGTAGCAACATTGTGTAAATGCTCTGCAGCATTTGAATATATTTTTGTTGAGGATACTTTTGTTCTGGAGAGCTTTCCCAGTGGGATAAATGAATCTTTGCCATGTGTATCTGTATTGTGGTTTTTAAAAAATATATTTGATAATGTGTTCTGTGTTGTTTTTAGCTGTTTATATTTAATTTTGTACATCACCTTGAGACGTGTGGAAGCTAATAAATGAATGATGAAGATCATCATAAATAAGAAATTTTTGCCCTGGTTTTCTCCATGTCTCCAAGCAGCTTACAAAAAAAAAACCAGTGAAGCCTTCACACCAGTTTAAAACATGAACTAAAACATCTGAGAGTACAATGTTCGAACTGCATTTCATGGTGCGAAGGAGCCTACTTCTGAGTAAACCTACAAGGGCCTTGGCCATGGATACAGGCATTTCAGCATGCTGCATTGCTATCTATATCCATTGCTAGGTGGAAGCAGTGTATTAATTCCATTTCCAAACAGCAACAGAAAACCTGGTCCTTAAAAGTGTTCCAGGTACTTAAAAGTGGAATCAGCTGAATTCCTCACCTTCCTTGTTCTGGTGTTAGGAACAAGTGGTAGGAAGGGAGGCACGGTGAGCTTCTGTAATGTAACTGACTGCGCTTAAGCAGTTGATTCTGTATTTGGAGTTTTTAAAAAATGAAATTTTATGTGCATGCAGATTTTTGAGTAGGCAGATGCTGAGGGTTGTATCCAGCAAAGTCCTTCCATTCACACAAAGACTTGTGCAGGAGACGTTCCCTGCCCCGTGCACTCCCTCCAAATGTGTTGTTCCCCCCACAACTCTCTGAAACAGATAGGGAGCGGAGCTTTCGTTGGACTAGCAGAAGTCCTTGCGCTAATGGGACGACTTTGTTGGATGCAGCTCTGAATGTCATAATACTGAGCCCAATTCAAGGTGTGAGTGGTGGAATACAAAGCCCTAAACAGCTTAGGCACCAAGTACTTAAAGGAATGCCTCCACAATCCCTCCTTACCTTTAGGGTTGGGGCTGGCAGGGGAGGCCCTGCTCATGTTCCCATGGACAGGTATGGCCTATGGACTGGTGACTTGAGAAAGGGACTTCTCTGTGGTGGCACCCTGATTGTGGAACTCCCTCCCTCCGTCCCTGGGAAATCCAGCTGTTTCCCATGTTGTCAATTTTTAGATGTCGGCCACACTTGCTTGCCTGAGCTTTCGGGGGACGCATTTTCTTTGAGTCTAGCACTTGTTGTTATTGTTGTTTAGTCATTTTGTCGTGTCCGACTCTTCCTGACCCCCTGGATCAGAGCACGCCAGGCCCTCCTGTCTTCCACTGCCTCCCGCAGTTTGGTCAAACTCATGTTGGCTGCTTTGAGAACACTGTCCCACCATCTGGTCCTCTGTCGTCCCCTTCTCCTTGTGCCCTCCATCTTTCCCAACACCAGGGTCTTTTCCAGGGAGTCTTCTCTTCTCCTGAGGTGGCCAAAGTCTTGGAGCTTCAGCTTCAGGATCTGTCCTTCCAGTGAGCACTCAGGGCTGATTTCCTTCAGAATGGAGAGGTTGGATCTTCTTGCAGTCCATGGGACTCTCAAGAGTCTCCTCCAGCACCAAAAGCATCCATTCTTCGGCGATCAGCCTTCTTTATGGTCCAGCTCTCACTTCCATACATCACTACAGAAAAAACCATGGCTTTAACTATAGCACTGTTGGCATTGTGCTTTTTGTGCTATGCTGTTCTCAGCTTTTATTATTGTGTGTAAATTTTCTGTCAGCTGACAAACGAACCGATCTACTTCATTACAATACAAATTAATGGGTAATTAAAACCTTGTGGCCTCCCAGGCTTCAAGCAAGATGCCACCTCAGTGTTCATAGGGAAGAGAGCTGGGTTCTTGCTGTGCGTTGCCCAGTTCCCATGGCTGCCAGCCAGTTGCCCTGGGTGGGGCAGAGCTCAGGCAGGCAAGGCTGCATCATGCGTTGGGTTTGCCTGGAATGCTGGCAGCAGCAGCGCTTTGCTGCATGTGGCACCACCTGCCAGGCTGGATAGGATTTAAATCACAATTTACATCACTAGTCAGTGTGAGAAGTTTCTTACGTGGACTTACAATGAGACAAGGAGACACCGAGATAAGGTCTATTACTTCCCTTTTATTATAACGCGTTTGCAAAGGCGGGCTCCTCGTCCCAGGGTGGTACGAAGAGCCCCGAACAATGGACGGGCAAGAGTTTTTATCCCTATTGCTGCCGCCCTTCATTCGAAGCTTGGCTTACAATCTATCTAATCATCAAAGACATGGTACTAATACATCATCCATTCTACGCTCTCTAAACCTAACCTTATTTAGAGACTCTTTCTACTTCCTTATCTTGTTGACCTGGCTCCCCTGCAGCCGAACCCACCGCTGGAATTTACAACAGCCCAACGCTGGAATTTACGACTGAGTTCGAGGCACACCTTTTTACTCCTTCTCACAATCCCCCCTCTTTTTGTATCTTGTCTCGAACTCACATAATAATTCTTGGGCTGCTATTTCTGCTTCCTCATCGGATGTGGGTACTGAGGCATATTGCATCTTCATAAAATATGTGGATACCTTCCGTTCTGCTAGGAGGGACAAAGAATTATTGATAGTTCTAACGAAGATTGGCAAAATGCATGGAATTAAAACGCATCCTGCCGCAATTAACCCAATTAGGGCCACTATGGCCTGCAGACCAGGTAATTTAGGGAACCATGAACCAAACATATCCTTAAAATTTAATCCATCCCAAGTCTGGACCGGTATATGTGCTAACTTTACCATACGGTCTGCTATGTCTTTCACCACCTTCCCACTATCATCTATTTCAATACAACAATTAGTAAGATTAAATTTTCCACAAACCCCGCCTTCTTTTGCTAATAAATAATCCAAAGAAAGCCTGTTTTGCATAATATATGTTCGGCTTTTAGCACTTTCCTTAGCTAATTTGGTTAACGCTGCGGCTGTTTCATTAGTAATTATTTCTACAACTGCCTGTAAACGGATAATGCGATTCAGCAAATAGATGGGATCTCTGCCAAAGGATCCGGCTGTGCCATCATTTGCCCAAGTGGCTGGACCATAATATTGGATAATTCTCTCTGGGGGCCATTCTGTATCTGTCCATTTTCCTATATGGATTCCCCGTTTTCGTCGTGGTCCTATTTCATCATATACTGGGACTCCTAGTTTTGCTTTAGTATGCAAAGGGAGTAGGAAGAAACTAGGTCTTAAGGTTGCCAATACACATGAGCCGACCCAATTTAAAGGTAACCTATTGTAAGCATAGCTCCCACAAGCCCAGTAAAACCCATCGGGGGTTTTCCATTCTAGCATTCTGTTCTCCGGGTCTAGGAGAAAGCTCATATTGGTAATATTTCCGAGGGGAGAGGGCCAAGTTTTATTATTATTCCCTTGACTCCACCACTGTTTGTCCTCCCATTGTCCTATACAAGGGAGTGTCCCCACATGCGTTCCATTTATTCGGCTGGTGTTCCTGGTGAAGCATTCTGTCCCAACTAGGTGATTAGAGATTTGCCATACCTCGTTACCCAAATGCTTATAAGTGTAATTGTTTTGTGTTTTATATACCTCCGTATAGTTTACTTCATGAGCCACCCATGGCCACTGATCCCCCATATTTGTTCCTCCACATACAAAACAATTTTTCACCGTTAATTCCTTGGCTATAGTCTCAGCTAAACTTAGGAACATATTATGGGCTTTAGGGGGTAGGGGAAGGGTATTTAAATGCTGTACTTCTTCCTCAAAATCTTCGAATACTGATATGGGTTGTCTTGTTACCTTAGTTGTGTGTATTTGTATGATGAGATATCCATAAGGATCTTTTCCAGTCCCATCAATGCCTATACCTATGTGCACAAGTTTAGGCGAAGTAGAAGGTCTCTCGCTCGCCCATAGACATACTGGGTTGCATTTTCCTGTGGAGCAGTCGGTGGAGGCAGCTCCCCTAGTGAGATTTATTCCCTCAGGGCCTCTATAGGTGGGCTGCTTATTAACTCCCTCTGTGTACCAATAATTATATACCCCGGCCCCGGCCCCCACGTTGCTTCCTTTTATTCTCTGGAAAAGGTACTTTCTTTCCTGTAAATATGATTGTTCCCATCCACGATTTCCACACCAGACCCCTGCCCCTCCATTTGGGCCCTGTCCTTTATCTATTGCGATACAAGCATCAAAACAGACCATAATCCTGCCCTCTCCCCTTGTTGTATTATGTGCTACATAACCCTGTCGGTTTTGGGCCAAGGAAAACATACTTCTCCCCTCACCAGCTTGATTAGCGGTTCCGCCCTTATATCCGTAAACATATATACTGGAAGTTATGGGTCCCACCGCCAGGGGTTCATAGCATTCCGTCTTGTTTCCTTTTACCCTACATCTATAATATTGAGTTTGGTTGTGAACACAAGGATCTAACTGTTGAACACATTCTGGGGCTATATTATAATACATTAGGGTCTGTGTGATTTTATTGCCTGTTCGGGTTGTCTGGATGCATTCGGTGCACTGGGGTTCCGATTGGGTTGCCCATGAAGTGGCCCATCCTATTAATACTATTCCTAATACTTGCCAGTTACCTTTCATGTGTGGGGTTCAAATAGATTAAAGCTTGCCTCACCGTTGGGGTTTCTGCTAATTGGCACGTTACCTCCCCTCCTAATTTCACTTCACAATATTGGAGTATAACGTCCTCTATAAAGATGATGCTGCACCTTTCAGTACAATGCACACACTGCACACACCCTTCGCAATGTTGACAGCAACAGCACTCGAAAAAGCACACACAGGTACAAAACAAACACATCACAGTCTAGGTGCGCCCTTCTGGATCCCGGTTCCTGATTTGGTAAGCGTAACTTTCAGCGGATTATTTGGACTAGTCACTGCTGTCCAATTTTCAGGTGGAGCTCTTTTCACCCGGTGGTAATGGGTCCATCCATGCTCTCTGGTCCGTACTGCTGATTCGGTTGTGAGCAGGACCTGGTATGGGCCTTCCCAACTCGGGCTGAGTTTCTCCGTCCGCCAAGCCTTTATCAGGACCAGGTCTCCGGGCTGAAAGGTGTGCTGTTGCTCCAGGAGCGGGGGCCGCTGTGCTAGTATGCCTTGTCTGTGGAAAGATAACAGAGACTGGGACAGTGACTGCAAATATTTCCTGATAAACTGATCCCTGAACTCGATTTGAGGGTTTCCTAATACTACCAAATATGGGTGACCCATCATCATCTCAAAAGGGGACAGACCAGTGTCTTTTCGGGGAGCTACCCTCATCCTTAATAGTGCCAAAGGGAGATTTTTCGTCCAAGGCAGCCCATTTTCAAGATATAACTTAGTCAAATGTTTTTTTATTTCCCCATTCGCCCGTTCCACCTTTCCACTGCTCTCAGGGTGCCAGGGCGTGTGGAAACTCCACATAATCCCCACAGCTCTCATTACCTCCTGCATTGCTTTTTGGGTGAAATGAGTTCCCCTATCAGAGTCTATGACTTCTATTATTCCATACCGAGGAAGAATGTGTTCCAGAATGGCTTTGCTAACCACCTGAGCTGTGGCCCTACGGCTAGGGAAGGCCTCAATCCAACCTGTCAAATGATCTTTAAATATCAACAAATACTTCTGCCCCCCCCTTTCTGGCAGTTCGGTAAAATCTACTTGTACTCTCTGGAAGGGCCATACCGCTAGAGGCCGCCCACCCCTTTCAGTTTTCCTTGCCCGGGCTTTGTTAACCTTTTGACATATCAGACACTTCCATGCGATGGCGTGCGCCATCGGCCACATGTCTCTACTCCAATACACTGACTTCACCAAATTCACCATTCCCTCCGTGCCTAAATGACTTCCTTCATGTATTTTCTCCAATATATTTAACATAGTTGATTTTGGAAGGACCATTTGCTTTTCCGGAGTCTCCCAACTTTCTCCTTTTCTTTCCCATCCCTCCTTTTCCATGTATTCTTTCTCCTTTTGAGTGAACACTAAATCTTTTACATCCTGCGGGTCAATCACAGGTACTTGCAGGACACATTGTTTAAATATTTCCTTCCTTGGTTCCCCCTCCGCCGCTTCTCGCGCTCGGAGATCAGCCCATGCATTTCCCTGTTCCTCCGAACTGTGTCCTTTGGTGTGGGCGAGGATGTGCACAATGCCTATCTTCCGAGGTCCCATCAGGGATTCTAGTAGCCGCTCGAGTAAAGCAACGTGTTCAATTTGTTTCCCATCCGCCTTTATGAAGCCCCTTTCTCTCCAGGTCCGACCGAAAGTATGCACCACTCCCCATGCATATCTTGAGTCAGTCCAGATTGTCACATCTAACCCGGTTGCCAATTCCAGGGCTCGGGTTAGCGCCATTACTTCACATTTCTGGGCTGACCACGTGCTAGGGAGGGCCCCACTCTCTATCGTCTCCCCGTCTTCCTTGACCACTGCGTATCCCGACCTTCTTTTTCCTTCCCTCACATGACTAGATCCATCTACGAACCATCTTTCCCCTTCCGTTAGAGGTACCTCGCTTAGATCTTCCCTAACTTTGGCCATTAATTCTATATCCTTAAGGCAATCATGCTCCTCGAGTTCCCATTCTTGCCGCTCCCCTCTTAGGAATTCCGCTGGATTCAAATTTCTATCTGTCCCTATGGTTATATCATTTCCAGTTCTGAGTATCCCTTCATATTGCACTAGGCGCCTGTCCGTCATCCAGGTGGGTGCAGCACCTGTCAGTACTGCGCCTATCTGATGAGGGCTGTGCACTATCAGTGCTCCCCCAAAGGTCAATTTCCTGCTTTCCAATACTAATTCGGCCGCTGCAGCCACCGCTTGAATGCACGCCGGCCATCCTCTAACCACTGGTTCTAAGGTTGCGCTTAGATAAGCTACTGGCTGATATCGCCCCCCTCTTTTCTGAGCCAGGACTCCTACTGCCGTCTGAGCAGCCACTGTCACATACAAGTGGAACGGCTGCTGTAGATTTGGCAGGGCCAGAGCCGGACTAGTTATTAAAGTTTTCTTAATTTCTTCCCACCTGGCCTTATCTTCCTCGTCCCATTGCACCTCCTCTTGTTTTCCTGTCAGTTTCCTATTCAAAAACTGAGTCAACTTTGAATACTGATCTATCCACAATCTGCAATATCCCAATAATCCTAACATTCTTCTTACATCAGTTTTATCTTTAGGTGGTCGTAGTTCCATGATCCCTTTTACTCTATCTGGGTCTAATTGCCTGGTTCCCCCATCTAAAATATGTCCCAGATACTTAACCCTCCGCTCAGTGAATTGCAATTTTTCTCTGGATACCTTAACTCCTAAATCACCTAGCCAATTCAATAGCCGAATAGAATCACATTTAACTTCCTTCTCTTTTTCCCCAATCAATAGTAGGTCGTCTACATACCGCAGAACCTTGTTGGATCCAGTGGGTTTAAACTCCCTCAATCTTTCCCCCAGTGCCTGTCCAAACAACAGAGGACTCTCTGTATATCCTTGGGGCAAGACCGTCCACCGGTACTGCCTTTTCTGACCGGTCTCCACATCCTCCCACTCGAAGGCAAACAAATCTCGACTGTCTTTGTCCAGCGTGCATGCCCAAAAGGCGTCCTTTAAATCAACTACTGTATACCATCGAGTGGAAGGAGGGATCCGGCTCAATAACGTATAAGGATCTGGTACGGTGGGAAATCGGGGTACCACTATGCTGTTTATATTTCTCAAATCCTGTACCATCCTATATTTGCCATCTTTCTTCTGTACGGCCAATATGGGTGAATTAAAAGGTGACATCGTAGTTTCTATAAGCCCCTGATTTAAAAGGGCGTCGACCACCGGCTGCAAACCTATTCTCCCTGCTCGTTTCATCGGGTATTGTGAGGTCCATAGATGAGTAATGCCAGGCTTCACTGTGATTTTTATTGGGTCCATTTCCATCTTCCCCATAGTTTTCCCATCTACCCACACTTTAGGATTGATTTGTTTCTCTTCTTCCAGCTGGAGTGTATACATTGGAGTTCCTTTTTCCTCATCCATTAATCTATACCCCAATGAAACCATGAGATCCCTACCTAATAAATTTATTCCTGACTCTGGTATGAACAGCAGGGATGCTTTGATTTCCTTTTCCCCCCGAACAATTTTGCTTGGTTCTAATTGGTAGACTTCGGTGGACTTGCCACTTACCCCTATCACTTTGACTGTTTTTAAAGTTTTCCTTACTCCTGGTATATTTACAGAAACAGATGATCGGGCTGCCCCAGAGTCCACCAGAAACACAACGGGTTTCCGAGAGGGACCCACAAACAAATTCACCAGTGGCTCATTCCGGGTCCCAGAGCATGAGCCGGAGCATCCCTAGTCTTCGTAGAGACTATACAATTCGGTCCCCGTGTCCTCATTATCTCGGGGAGGTCCTTGTCTCTGTCTGACAGGCGCATCGGGTATCTGGTCCCGCGGCGTCCTACACTCCCTAGCAAAGTGACCCATCTTCTGGCATCGGTAACATATTATTGTTCCGGTCCTAGGACCAGAGCCCCTGCCCGGTCCATAAGACCCCCTGCCTCTGTAACCTCCATTTCCTCGGAAATTCCCCTTGGTCTGAAATTCTCGGTTCCCATTCTGTTCTCCGATTTTCTTTTTCTCCTCTCCTGCCTTTTGGATAGCCGCTACCATCATCTGGCATTTTTGCTTTTGTTTGACTACCTCACGATTAACAAAAACCTGTTGTGCCGTTCTTACTAACTCTATAGTCGCGGCATCTTGCCAATTCATCTTTTGCAATTTCTTTTGAATATCAGGCCATGCCTTGGTTACAAATTGCATCTTTAACAGGTTATCAAATGCTGGAGAGTCCGGCGTAACTCCGGAATATTTAGTCAAATGTTCTCTAATCCTTTGTATAAAATCGCCTGGTGACTCGTCCCTCATTTGATTAACCTCAAAAGCCTTGGTTAAATTGGTACTTTGAGGCACTGCCCTCTTGATACCCTCCAAAATCATTTCTTTTAAATCTGTAAGCTGGACACGATGGTCTGGGTTATTTATATTCCAATTTGGGTCCCCTATAGGAAATTTGGTCTCCGGCGGAACTGCCGCCGGGGCCCCCTGGTTACCCGCGGGCGCAGCCACTCGCGCCTGTTCCCTTACTTCCCAATATTGCATTGCTGCCCTCCGTATCATTGCCTTTTCTTCTGGAGTGAATAAATGTCCCAATATATACATCAATTCTGTATATGTATATAGGTGTGGTCCCATCCACATTTGTAGGAGGTTTGCTACCTCCTGACTATTCTCATGTAGTTTAGGCAAAGTTTGCTTTAATTCTCTGAGTTCAGAGGGTTTTATAGGGCTGACCACATATACCATTACGGGCTGTCCGGCTGCATTGATTCCGCCAGGGGTTTCCCTCAGGGGATAATTTTGTACTATGCATGGATTTCTCTTTCTCAAGTTAGTACTGCTGTCTGAATCGTCATCCGGCAATGGATATTCTTTGTACGGTAAATTCTCCAAATCTCGTTTACACTGTTTCAATTCTTTTCGTAGCCTTGAATGCCTTAACATCTCATAAAGAGGGGGACTAGACATTACACCGTCGTTGGGCCTCAAAACATTTGGGCCGGATGACGGGGCTGTCTCATATGGGGGTGCGGTCGCCCTGACTGCGGGGGTCGGACTCACACGATTATAGTCCGGAGGCAAATCACTGAGTCCTCCACGACAGCCAGGCTGTGGTGGCGGAGGCAGTGGTTGGGGGAGGTCGGCCAATCCAGGCACTGCCAGGGGTGCACCGGTGGGTGGAGGTATCGCTGTCTCTTCATCAGACTCTATTTTCTTTTCTTTAAGTGGAAATTGTCTCAATGGTGGTGGATCTGGCCCGTAAAAAGTTACATGGGACCATAATTCTATGTATGGTCTTTCTTTATCTTTTTTAGATTTGATCAAATAGAATTTCAACTGCTTGATCCAGTATGGGTTTGTTTCCCCATCTGGATCCCAACGATACCCTTCATCGGGTCCTATGGGGTATTCTGGCCACCTTACTCTACACAGATTAATCATTGTCTCTTTGACTAATCCCCTACTATAGGGTCTTATGTCCTTATCATCCCAAGCCAACAAAACCTGTCCCAAAGGACTATTGGGATCTATGGGGTCCTTGGTCCCATTACTGGGGCCCCTTCTACATGTACTCTGACTCTTTCCCATACTCTATTATGTCTCTTTTTCGTTCACTCACACAATCGCGCGGAATCGCCTGGCCGTTTCCCTCGCGGGAGAACGGAACCGCAAGCTAATCCTCCCGCCGGGGTCCCAGGCCCCCCGGTCCACACTCACGCGTCCGTTTGGAACCTCTCTTTCATACAGAGACCACACACCAACAACACCCAATATTCCCCTTCCCAGGGATATATTACCAAGATACTCACCCCCTTCAGTCTAGTGCCTCCTTCTCGGTGGCTGGTAAACTGGCAGGCGTCCCTGCAGGGCGAGGCAGTCCCCGACTGCGGCGGTCCCAGACCACCAGTCTTTCAGAATATCTTAAGTCGGTTCTCCGTCCTTCCAGCTCCCGGAACCTGTCACCGCGGGCCCTGAGCAACAGATCTCTCCGAAAGTCGGAGTGCCGGCTGATCCGTTCCCCAGCCCCCGCCGAGCAGGTCGTCGAGAGCCCCACGTTGGGGGGCGCCAAAAATTGTGAGAAGTTTCTTACGTGGACTTACAATGAGACAAGGAGACACCGAGATAAGGTCTATTACTTCCCTTTTATTATAACGCGTTTGCAAAGGCGGGCTCCTCGTCCCAGGGTGGTACGAAGAGCCCCGAACAATGGACGGGCAAGAGTTTTTATCCCTATTGCTGCCGCCCTTCATTCGAAGCTTGGCTTACAATCTATCTAATCATCAAAGACATGGTACTAATACATCATCCATTCTACGCTCTCTAAACCTAACCTTATTTAGAGACTCTTTCTACTTCCTTATCTTGTTGACCTGGCTCCCCTGCAGCCGAACCCACCGCTGGAATTTACAACAGCCCAACGCTGGAATTTACGACTGAGTTCGAGGCACACCTTTTTACTCCTTCTCACATCAGTAAGACTTGATTTACATCACTAGTCAGTAAGACTTGATTTAAATCATTTTTTTACAGAAAGACTCATTCTTGCATATTTACAACCAGATGAAGGTTTCATTTTTGGAATAATAAATTTTCAGAGTAGTTTTTACAGTCATATCAAAAATAACTGATTTGGTTATACTACTACTACTACTACAACAACAATTTATTTGTACCCTGCCCATCTGTCTGGGTTTCCCCAGCCACTCTGGGCGGCTTCCAACAAAGATTAAAAATACATTAAAATGTCACACATTAAAACCTTCCCTGAACAGGGCTGCCTTCAGATGTCTTCTAAATGTCAGGTAATTGTTTATCTCTTTGACATCTGATGATAGAAATACATAGACAGATAATTATGAAATTATTGTGAAGTTTAATAAGTTAACTGTTTATATTTGGACAACTTTTCTGCTGTACTTTATTGGAAGGAGAAAAATAATCACTTCCTTAATAACAATTTAAACCATTTAAACCATTTATTTAACTAAAACAACAACATAGCATATGCATCCATGTTTGTTAACTGATGTGGTTAAACGCTTTTTTAAAAACAACAACACAGAGACACCTTAGACTGAGTTTTAGCACACATGAAAAACTTAAAACAAATCCTTATTTCCTGATGAATAGCCTTTGGACTATAATGTAACTTAAATAGAAAACTATATTTAGAAATATTTCACCTCCAAAAGCATTTTATTTTAAAAATCCAATTTAAATTTTAAAAAACCCAATTTATTTATTTTTTAAAAAATCTGTTGTGTTTTAAAAAAACAACATTGATTTTTATTCACCCTTGCACCTGCTCACCGAGCTGAAGTTTCGGGGCTTTTTAGCTCAAAGATGGAAAAGCGATGAAATACCAATGAAAGAACAATGGCAAGAAAAGTTGATGGAATCCGCTGAAATGGCAAAGTTAACTGAGAGACTCAAAGATAAGGACAACAATGACTTTAAAAAAAATGGGAACTTTTTATGATGTATATACAGAAACAATGCATTGAAATGAACTCACTTGCAGGATTCGAGTAATACAATTACAATGGACAAATATAAATAGAAAATAGAAACATGAGGTTAAAATGTTAAGAACAGATTGACAAAGTACAAATTTAATTAATTAATTAATAAGGCATATAAAATTATAAGCAGAAGAAATTAATATGCTATAAACCAGAAAGGGAAGTTGGGGGAAGTTGGGGGGGGGTTAACTGAAAATGTAAAATGTAATTTGAATTTTTGATTATGCTTGTAAAATCTTAATAAAAATATTTTTAAAAAAGAAGAAGTTTCGAGGTTTTTTATTTAGAGAAAAGGCAAGTAAAACGAGACACGGATGGAGGTTATCAAACCGTGCATGTTCTGGAGAAAGTGGATAGAGACGTTATTTCCCCTCTCTTTTTTTAAAAAAAAATATTAAGAAGAAATGAAGGATCCATAAAAGATAGCATCCAAGACAATAGTAAAGAGCAGAGCAGTTATGCATTATGATAATAAAATAAGGCACACATCTTGTAGCAACGTCTTCAGGATAACCATATTTCGTGACATGAGGGAGATAAGGAATTCAGAACCTTGCCATCTTTCCCCTCTCTCGTAACTCCAGAATTCGTGGCCGTCAAGTGAAGCTTCATGTTAGAAGGTTCAGAGAGGAGGGACTTCTTCAGCCAGCGCATAATGAAACTATGCAATCTGCTCCCACGAAAGGCCATGGTGGCTGCCGACTTGGCTGGCTTTAAAGGAGGGTTGGACAGATTCATGGAGGAAGCAAAGGCTGATCATGGCTTCAAGCCTTGATGGACATGTTGACATCCACTGTCAGAGGCAGCCTGTTTCTGAGTGCCAGTTTCTGGGGAGCACGAGGTGAGAGAGGTGCTGCCGTCGTGTCATATTTTGGGGCATCTGGTTGGCCCCTGTGAGAGCAGGATCCTGGACTAGATGGGTCGTCGTTCTGATCCAGCAAGCTCTTTGTTGTTGTTGTTTAGTCATTTAGTCATGTCCGCCTCTTCGTGACCCCGTGGACAAGAGCACGCCGGGCCCTCCTGTCTTCCACTGCCTCCCGCAGTTTGGTTAAACTCATGCTGCTAGCTTCAAGAACACTGTCCCACCATCTCATCCTCCGTCGTCCCCTTCTCCTTGTGCCCTCCATCTTTCCCAACATCAGGGTCTTTTCCAGGGAGTCTTCTCTTCTCCTGAGGTGGCCAAAGCCTTGGAGCCTCAGCTTCAGGATCTGTCCTTCCAGTGAGCACTCAGGGCTGATTTCCTTCAGAATGGAGAGGTTGGAACTTCTTGCAGTCCGTGGGACTCTCCAGAGTCTCCTCCAGCACCAGAATTCAAAAGCATCCATTCTTCGACGATCCTATATGGTCTCAAACAGTGAGATGGTATCGAAGATAAATGCCCCTTGTAAAATGAGTCTCAGTGAGTGGCTTTCTGTGCTGATTCTGGAGCTCATAAGTGGCGCCACTTCTGCTGCATCTTTTAAATTTTAGTCACACCAGTTAGGTGTGCGGTACTAAGTGTGTGTCGCTATCATGTTTCCTGAACAAAATTGGGCAGGCTGCCCCCAGAGTTTACCCACCATAATAGCTTCAAGGGGAGAGTGGAGATGGGATTCCTGTAGGCCTGCTCCTACCTTAGAAATGGAAAAACAGAAAGCCTGAAAGTTCCCCAGCCCTCTGCCTAAGGCTTGTGCCTGGTTCCTGTCCATCAGCTTGTGCCTGGGGAAATAAACCGTTGGCAGAACTGGGTCCAAACCATTCAGCATGCAGCTGGAGACCAGGCAGACAGACAACGGCTGGCAGAACCAAAGTTTCCTTTTTAACCTTCCCTCTAAATCTTTTTCTTTCCAGGTCCTAGAAAAAAACCCCAACACTCCCATGAGCCATAAAGAGATCCTTCAAGTTATCCAGAAAGAAGGATTGAAAGAGATCAGGTGAGTGTTGATTGAGTCACATGGTTATAGGAGTTTTTAAGCGCCTTTATTGACCTGCTACACTTTCCAGGTGTATTGTGTGTGGAGTGCCATTCAGCTAACACGGCTCCCTTTTGGGGTCATATTAAGTGTTTCACATCCACACCTCCAAATAAGTGCACATTCAAGTGTGTTTGCACTTCTCCTCTCAGTCTGTTGATGGCAATCCACAGTTCAGCCTGCTGTTAGGCATGCAGGTTTATCTATTCTATTTTGTGTGTGGACGCTCACACATGCCAATTAAACACATCAGACACAACACACTACAAAGCCACACTCACACAGCAATGCAGTTGAAATAAAGAGGATAAGTCTCATCTGTTTAATGGAAACACCACTGTTTTAAATTATAACAAGCTGTAAATTATGGCAAAGCAATTATTGCTCCTATTGTACCTTGCCTTGCCAAATTCTGTAAAAGGTTGCTGCTGCACTGAAAATTTCACTTCCTGCTGTGTCTCAAACTAAAAACACTTAATTTAGTTAACTGCAGTGTCTGCCAAACATTATTTATCTTCTCTCTGTATGTTGGGCCACCTGAAATATATTTATTTCTGAGCAATTGTAATTTTAGCAGCTGTTGGTAGGGTTGGGGTTATTATCCAGTGAGTTCTCTATGTATTCACATTATTAATTTCTAAAAGCACTGGTTTTTGTTTCATTGGTAATGCATATTCAGTCATCTTGTGTAGGTCTCTTCTAGGTCGAATCTAATTTGTATACAAGGACAGGAACAATAAATGTGTTAGTGACCTGCTGCAACTAACCCACATTTCCACCAAGCTGTATCTGTAGTAGATTTTTCTCAGGTTCACACACATAGCCTTACTTGCACCTTCTATGAGAGAAGTTTCACATTTTGTAATAGCTGTAATTACCCCAGCTTGATGATATTGTACAAGATCTGGGCAAGTCATTCTGCCAAAATATGTTGGCCTAGCTAATTACACTTGGGTTTTGTTCTTCCAGGTAGTTATGTGCTTAGTTTCTGGCTTGGGAAATGTGGATGGTCATTGGAAAAGTTGGAAAATGTTGCTTTGCTAAATATTTAAAGAGTTCTCTCTCTTTCTCTCTCCCCCCCCCCCCACTCTTTTTGGATTTCAATCAATTCCAGAAGGTAAGAACTACTGTTGGTGTACAAATGCCATTGAATTCAGCTAGCAAACATCACTGTTGATTAACTTTAAGCGGCAAGCTTATTTTGCTCTGAGGCTTAGAAGTGTGTGTGTGTGTGTGTGTGTGTGTGTGTGTGTGACAATACTATTTAGGTGAAAGGGTTGTTTTCCTGCCTGCCTGGAGCCAGAGCTTGTGGGACGCAGCGGCCAGCTGAATGGTGTGGGAAGGGCTGGTGCGTTCCTGATTAGCGCACGGAACTGCCTTTAGTCCTCCTTGACCTGAGCAGCCGTCTCGGCTTGGGCTGTGGCTTTGCTGAGCAAAAGGAGCTTAGTGCAGCTCTTCAGTCTGGATGATTTCATCTCTGATTAACATGCCAAGCTTCTCTGAGCCATCTTGTGGCTCCCTCCAGAATCTCCTGAATGCTGCATTAGACCACAGGCATGCCTGCCTGGTTACCACCAGCTGTGCTGCACGAGTGCCAAGCACAAGATGTGTCTGTGGCGGAGAGCAAGTGCCTTACGCCCTGGGGTTCTCTCCCCTGCCGTGGGGCCAGCTGCGTAAACTACTGCAAGGCCCATACTGGTTTGGGAGGTGACGAGTGCAGGCGGAAGCCCCTCTGGAGGCATTTCTTGAGAGCATCTTCAGTCCCACCAATAAGCAGCGTGCAAACTTGCCTAGAATGTGATTGCCAAAAGGTTTAGGCACACGGTTGTGTTCTTTGGTTTCAGGTGCAAGGATTTGAAAGGGCACAAGCTAAGCAGCAAAAATGAGTCGGCCAAAGCAAATCTTTCACCGATATTGTGGCCTGATGTAAATCAACCAAACTGTATTGTGGGGGTGGAATTCTTCTTAAACCTACAACACTCTAGCCGGTGTTTTTCTTGTTTGATTAAGTGCTTAGTCAACCTTTAGCAGATCCTAAACAATAAACATTGCCGTTGCCTTTGTGTCTCCCAACGGACGTCTGTCCAATGAAGGCTTAAAGCATTGCATAGAAACAGATCTGCTTTAATTGTGGGTTCTTGTATTAGTTGCCTGTTATCTGTTTACTAAAAACGATAAGAAAGAAAGAGCCACTATTTTAAAACCATGTAAAGAAACACATGAAAACAGCAGCAGAAAAAAGCTGGTTTATTTTAATGGAGATTTGATAAACTGCATTATAATCAGCTTGCAGTAGTCTAAAACTGAGCCTTGGAGTCTTTCTTCTCTGATTGATTATGGACATCAAGCAGACCCTGCTGCTTGCAGCTGATCAAGAAGCCCTGTACCTCGGTCTCAGCCCAGCACACGCTTATTTAGGGCTACTAGCTATGAGGACTACTGTCTTTCGCAATGGTCGGAAACCACCAGAGGGGAGAGAGTTGCTCTTATGCTTGGTTCCTGCTTGTGGGCTTCTTCCCTTTGGGGCGTCCAGTGGGCCACTGAGAACAGGATGCAGAACTAGATGGGCCCCTCTTGGCCTGACCCAGCAGGCTCCTCTGACGTTCTTAGGACTAGAAAGGAAACAGAGGAGCAAGGAAAGCCCTCCCCATGCTCTAGGGATGATATTCTGCTTTGAAGGCCAGAGCAAGTCTCCCTCCTGGCCTCAAGAAGAAAGGGGCAGGACAGGAATGCATTGTGTGTGAGCCCTCCATGCAATATATGCCGCAATACCCTCCCTTTGGGGCTCCTCTTTGTTCAGCTGTTGGGTGCATTTGTTTGCTGTCTCCCAAGCTGCCCTCGAGTGCCACTGCCTTGTGAGCTCAGTGCTGGTCAGGCTGGCCTGGCTCATGGGGAGACTGGCTCCCATTTGAAGTCATCAGCAGCTGGGCAAGGCCTTGGACAGGGCAGACACAAAGTTTGGCAGCAGCATTCCCCTTGTGTGTGCCAGGGGGACTAACCCTGCCCTTCTCTTTTCAGTGGGACTTCTCCTCTTGCATGCCTGAATGCTATGCTGCACACCAACTCCCGTGGGGACGAGGGCATTTTCTACAAGGTCCCAGGGCGGATGGGCGTTTACACCCTGAAGGTAAGGGAGTCTCCTGCAAGGAATCGGAACTGGGCTGCCGTTGGGATCCCACGCACTGCCAGGATACGCACCGCACTGTGTGGCTTACAGCAGTAGTCCCTCAAAGCAGGGGGGGGGGGTACTGTCGTCTTGTTTTTCTTTTTATCATTTACTTGTGTTTTTATCTCGTGCTTTATTCTGTGAGCCGCCCTGAGATCTTGTGACCAAGGGTAATATATAAATTCAGTATAAATAATAATAATAATTATAATAATACAGTGGAACCTCGGGTTACGTACCGTCCTCCTTATGAACGCTTCAGGTTATGGGCTCTGCTGACCCGGAAGTAGGTGTTCCGGGCAGCAAACTTTGCCCTGGGATGCAAGTGGAAGTCGTGTGTCGGTGACTGGGAGGCCCCATTAGCAAAAGCACGCCTCAGGTTAAGAACAGTTTCAGGTTAAGAACAGACCTCCGGAACGAATTAAGTTCATAGGTACCACTGTAATTTTGCATCTTTGTTCCTGGTGTGGGCTTTAAACATCTGGATCATAACCATGGTATTGGCTTGCAGAAATGATTTTTTTGAGCCTGGGTCCCCCCCCCCTGTTGTCCTTACACTAGTTATGCTGCTTAAAGCCACTTGCTTCTCCTTCAGCGGACATGTGTCTCGCATGTGCATATTGGAGTAGTGCTGCTGTTAAGATTTTGATCAGGAAGGCTGTGATGGAAGAGCTTGCTGGGCCTTGAGGTTCACTGGCTAAGCAACCTTGGCCAACACACATGGAAAGTTCCCCCCATCCCACCTAGTGAACCTCCCTAAGGGGGTTTGTGACAGGGCAGCGGCGTGGAGAATGGCAGGAGAAAGAGAGCAAGGAAGAGCTTGGCAGAGGGTGGGGGCTCTGTAATACCTGCCAGCTGCTGTGCCCTTTAAATGGGGGCAGTTCAGTATAGTATAGGTAGATTTGAGGTGGACTCTGAGGGTGGCTGCTTCTTTTAAAAAGTCTGCTCCAGGTCCTCTTACAGAGCTGAGGAGGTGCAGTGTAGTGGTTAAGAGTGGTAGTCTCGTAATCTGGGGAACCAGGTTCGCTTCCCCGCTCCTCCACCTGCAGCTGCTGGGTGACCTTGGGCCAGTCACACTTCTCTGAAGTCTCTCAGCCCCACTCACCTCACAGAGGGTTTGTTGTGGGGCAGGAAGGGAAAGGAGAATGTTAGCCGCTTTGAGACTCCTTAAAGGGAGTGAATGGCAGGATATCAAATCCAAACTCCTCCTCCTCCTCTTCTTCTTCTTCTTCTTCTTCTTCTTCTTCTTCTTCTTCTTCTTCTTCTTCTTCTTTACCTGAGATCTTCCTAATTAACCAGAATACCCAGCCAGATGGGCGGGGTATAAATAATAAATTATTTTAATAAATTATTATGATATATTGTGCTCGTCCCCAAAGAATGGCATAGCTTTGGGGCAGCACCTGCAGTGCCAGAGGTTGAATCTAGGACACAGCGGGGGTGGGGGCTCTTTTTTCTCTGTTGCTCTGGCGAGGTTTGTGCCATGCGTGGGGGTGATGGACAGCTTGGCTTGGCTTTTGCTGCAAATCATTCCAGGAGCAAACTCTGTAACAACCTGGTTGTAACCTGCCTGAAAATCGGAAACAGATTTCTCTTTTTTGTTTGAAACCCAGTTTAGCTTGAGGGAGCTTTGGTAGCTGCAGGAGCTGTCGGGCCTGAGCTGGCAAAGCGTCCCAGTGGCTTCTTGATGAGTTGCTGGGTACAAAGGTGCTCAGGGCATGCGTCCTTGAGGAGTTATGCCAAGATACTGGAATGGACCCTGGCAAGAGGTCATAGAGCACACACTTTGCCTGCTGTCCCTTCCAGACTTAAATCACTCTCCTATCCATCCGAAGGGTCTTGGGAGAAGCCGCCTTCTGTGCCTGAGACCCTGGAGGGCGGCTGCTGGTGAGGGTTAGCTGCATTCAGGTGCACAAGAAGGCAATATATATCGTATTTTTTGCACCATAACACCCACTTTTTTCCTCCTAAAAAGTAAGGGGAAATGTCTGTGCGTGTTATGGAGGGAATGCCTACGGGTGGCATGCCTACGGATTTTCCTCCTCTAAAAACTACGTGCGTGTTATGGTCGGGTGCGTGTTATAGAGCGAAAAATACGGTATATTTATGCTTTTGCGTTGGAAAGAATTACTCTGTAGGAGATTCTAGAAGAGAAATCCTGTGCAAACAGGCCATGAGAACGGGGTAGAGAGAAGGAGATTGGACAGGATGGACTACGTAATGGCTGACAGCCAGGTTTTTAAAAGAACATAAAAAAGAGTGCTATCTCCACATGAGAAAGGTTTCGTCTATGTGGGCTGTGGAATCCCATTCCTTGGAAGGAGGCTGGGTGGGTGGGTGGGCAGCCAGCCCTCTGTTGGGAATGCTTTGGGGCAAAAGGGAGCCTTGCTGTGGAGTGGAGGAGAGTCCCCTGGTCCTCAGGACCGTAGTCGAGACACAGTGCCAACCTGCAATTTCAGGTTCCTGGAAAAAAGTCTTGCACAGTTGCCACTAATTTAAAATCTGATTGCATGCAAGAGGAGCCTCCAGGTGGATTATTATGCCCCCTGACTTTTGAGCCAGAGGATGGCGCTTGCGATGTTCTTGTCTTTAACTCTCTCTTTCTCTCCCCGCCCGCCCACCCCTAACCCCATGGCCCAGTCCTAGTGAATGTTGAACTGACATAGAGATAAACGCACCAAGGTCCCCCTGTTTGTGTTTTGCCTGCAGAAGGATGTTCCAGATGGGCTGAAAGAACTCTCCGAAGGCTCGGAAGAGAGCAGTGACGTGCAGTCAGACTCCCCCAGCTCCGAGAACAGCAGCAGCAGCAGCAGCAGCGACAGGAGCAGCAACAAAGGAGGAAGGAAAAGCCGGTGGCGAAGGAAAGGTAGCTATTCCTGAAGAAACTCACAAGCTGAGTTGTCCTCCCCCCACCCCCCACCCCCAGCCTGCTTTGCACACCAGTTGCTGGGGCCGTTTGCTGTTGCTTGTTGCAACCTGGTCCTCACTGCAAAAGTGGTTTCAGAGGATAACTTAGCCGAGGTCGCTTAGAGTATGGCACTAGTACTCAAAAAATTTCAGGCCTGAGCTTGCGTTGGTAGCCAGTGAAGTGCTCCAAACAGAAGCCTGAAGCTGTCAAGTGCCATCTGAATATTGTCCTGAATAGAGCTTTTGTCCCTGGCCCTGACAGTCGGGAAATGGGCAAGCTCTCCCTTGCTTTGAATGGATCTTTCTGGAGGTGGGGAGACGCTAGAGTTCACTTTTGGAGGGGAATTGACTCAGTTGAATGTAGCTTTGGGGCGCTTGAGGGAAAGGTTGTTTGCTGTTTGTTTGGAGTTCAGAATTGCCTGCAAGGCTTCTGATTCAGAGGGCATTTCAAATTTCCGGATGTGCAGAGACCCTTATGCAGGGCAGTGGAACTTGCAGTCCCAGCGCAGCCCATTGATGGCTCAGTAAACCTCGAGACCTTGTTGCCCGCCTTCAGTTAATAAATGGGAGCTGGGGAGACGTGCTGTGTCCCTGGAGTGCCGCAGTACATGGGCCTGCTGGGTTGCCCTCATTGTAGTGCAACTACTGCCAGAAATCCTGGAGACTAAAAGAGCAGGCTGCAAGGTGGAAGGCCTTGCGGGGGCAGGGGGGTGATGTTCAGTTTTCTGTGCAAGGAGCTGGAGGAGCCAGTGACCACCACAGCAAGTTACTGCATTGTTGTTGTTCATGAGAAACACTTGCAAAATGCTCTTGCTAGTGAAGAGCACCACTTAGTAGCTGAATAAATGATTTGTGAGCCGTGAATCATATAGCGGTATCTGCATGTGTGTTCAGCCAGGAAAGTTCGCACAGTGACTTAGGGCAAGTACCCATCTCTTGCTCTGTGGTGTAGGAGACGGGACTTCTCACACTTGGTAGACCTCCCCAGGTCAAAAAACACTGTTGTAAGACCTCCCCATGTAGGAGAGGCAGCAAAAGGCTGCAGCAGTTGTTCCAGCGCCACTGAAGCTCTGTTGCAGCAAGGGGGAGGCATGCAACAAGTTGCCAAATGAGAATTGGCTGCTACTTGCTGCTTTGATGAGGGGCAGTTCAGAGTTGTACTAGATGTGTAATCAGGGGGAAAGTTGAATAGTGCACGCTTCTAGGAAATGTGGAGAGTCTCCCATGCTGAACTGTGAATCATTTCTGTAAAATCTGGTGTGGCTAATCCCTGTTGGGAATGTAGCATGAGCAAACTGAGAGGGGAAAAGCTTGGGAGAGCCAGATTGCAGCTGAGTCATCATCCCTCTTGGATTTTGAAATTATGTTGAGATTAGCTTCTTATCAAGCTCGTCATCCTCAAGGCTAATTGTCTGTCTGCGTTTGCTAGAAGAGATAGGAGCTTGTGAAGGTCAAGTATCGTCCGGGATCACAAGAATGAATCTGTGCTGAGCTGGTGGACCGATAGCAGCTGAGGCCTTGAAATGCGAGGCAGCAAGTCTCTGAGCCACGCTTTGTTCAAGCAACGGCAGGGTCTTCAGCAAGCCAATAATGGGCTAAATAATAAGATAAAATTAATAAGCCCCCTCCCTCAGTAATGTAATACAGTGGTTCCTCGGGTTATGGACGCTTCAGGTTACAGATGCTTCAGGTTACAGACTCCGCTAACCCAGAAATAGTACCTTAGGTTAAGAACTTTGCTTCAGGATGAAGACAGAAATAGTGCGGCAGCAGGAGGCCCCATTAGCTAAAGTGGTACCTCAGGTTAAGAACAGTTTCAGGTTAAGAACGGACCTCCAGAAGAAATTAAGTTCTTAACCAGAGGTACCACTGTACAGAGATTACGGCACTGGTCTACCTTGCATAGTTGTTGTAAAGATGACCGAGACCGTGCATGAAGTATATTGATCACTTTTTTGAGAGGCTGTGCTTTGCAACTCAAGGGCAATAACTGAGTGTGCATGATGTTGCTTATTCACAATACTTCTATGCTTCTCCTGCCTGTGACCATAGCCACGTGTTGCTGCCATAGCAGAGCTGCAGTGAAGAATAAAAGTGCAGCCCTGACCTTTCCTGTAGCAAAAAGCAGCAGTTGAAAGAGGGTAGGTCCCTGCCGCTCTTGGAGGTGTCTGTTTCTACCTTGTTGTAACGAATGGTGACGATCCAGAGGAAGTCGACTGCCTAGATGCCTGCTCAGGACCATAAGAACTGGCCCAACCCTGTCCCATGAGCTCTGTGTTTTCAGCAGTGCTGCTTTTCGTCCCTATGAAACGGCTCATCAAGCTGGCCCAGAGCCCTTTTGCTCACTAAGCCTCTGGGAGCAGCCGGCTTGCTTGCAAGCCAGTATCTGAAGCAGTGGGTGGGTGAGGGTTAAGCAGAAGGAAGCTGGATCCTGGCGAGGCAGAGGCAGTGCTGATCTGTTTGTGCTTTGAAGAGCGGAGATTGCCCCATCTTGGCAGTTGTGGAACCTGGGGCTGCTTCTGGGTGAACGGAAGGTGGCTGTGATCAGGGCCCCCTCTTCCCAGCTGAGGTCATGCTGTCCCCATTCTCTTCCTCTTATTGCTGAGAGATCTTCTCCTGCTTATACTATCCCCACTTCCATAGCCTTCAGGGTGTACTGCTGTCTTAAGCTTGCTGTCAGGTTGGTGTTGAAGACGGCTTTCAAGCTCTCCTGGTGCAGGGGCATCCCAGGAGGTGAGAGCTTGTTTAGCCGTGGGCTGGATCCCAGAAGCTCCTTTCTCCAAATCAGGCACCTTGTTCTTGCCTTGTTAATACTTTGGACCCCACAATACCTCCGAGGTGGCCTCCCTTGTACAGTCATACCTCGGGTTGAGGTAGCTTCAGGTCGAGCATTTCCGGATTGCGCTCCATGGCGACCCAGAAGTAGCGGAGCCTGTTACTTCCGGGTTTCGCCACTTGCGCAGACGCTCAAAATGACGTGCAGCGAATCACGACCCGCAGACGCGGGTTGCATTCGCTTCAGGATGTGAACGGGGCTCCGGAACGGATCCCGTTCGCATCCAGAGGTACCACTGTCAAGCCATTTCTGCTCTTCTGAGGTTTAGAGGTGTCCCAGAAACACAAGGTGAGGACATCATGAATAAATTGACAAAAGGAAATAGCGGAATGGCTTGGAGTGAGGGAAGAAGACTTGATATTGGATATTGACAAAATTTTCAGGATGAAACCAGTTGCTAAAAGACCATTTAAGGGGCCAGGGGATTGCCTAGTTTTCCTCAATTCGAGGTTGCTGAAAGATAAGATCTTACAAAAACGAAGAATGGCAATAGATGGACGTAACATATTAATATACAAGGAAATTCCTAAAAAACAAAATAATTACAAGATATTGACAGATGTGCTGAAATCTAAAGGAATTCTGTTCAAATGGCTATTCCCTGAGGGACTGTCTTTCACATTTAAAGATAGGAGAAGGAACATAAGATCTATAGAAGCATTAACTTTCAGGAGCAAGGCTTTTGCCACAATTCCTCCAGGTTCTGGAGGCGCCTCCCTGGGGAGCACATTTCCACTGCAGAAGTACTGTAAAACCCTCTTGACTCTGGGTGACCTTTTGGTGGATTTTTGATCTGTTTGTGATGCTTAATCTGAGTTGCAAATCATTTTTGCATTTGGCACCTTTTAGACAAAAGGCGAGTGAGAGGCAACTTGATAGAAGTTTATGAAACTATGCCTGGAGAAAGTGGTTAGAGAGTGTTCCTCCCTTTCTCATGAGACTCGGATTCAGTGATGCTGAAAGCTGGGAAGTTCAGGACAGATAAAGTAAACCTTCACACAGTGAAGTAAACCTGTGGAACTCCTTTCCACAGGAGGCAGTGATGGCCACCAACTTGGATGGCTTTGAAAGAGGATTGGACAAACTCATGCAGGTGGGGAGGGCTATCGGTGGCTCCTGGCCAGGATGGCTCTTCTCTGCCTCCACAGTGAACAGAGGCTCAATTGTTCTGAACCCCAGTTGCTCGAAAACATAGGAGGGGAGTTGGCTCTTGTACTTCACGGCCTAGGACCCTTGTACCTAGGGGACTGCCTCTCTCGGTCTGCCCCGCGGAGGACCTTAAGTTCCATAAATAGCAACGCCCTAGTGGTCCCGGGCCCTAAGGAAGTCAGATTTGCCTCAACCAGAGCCAGGGCCTTCTCAACACTGGCCCCGGCCTAGTGGAACGCTCTGTCTCATGAGACCAGGGCCCTGCAGGATCTGATTTCTTTCCTCAGGGCCTGTAAGACGGAGTTGTTCCGCCTGGCCTTTGGCTTGGAAGCAACTTGATCCCCTCCCCCTCTTTCCTTTCTCCTCCTGTGATGGAACTCCCATTTGGCTTTTTTCTGGCCCATGTAGGACCAGTTTGTATAGTTAGCCTTGTTTTCATCCCCCAAAAAGTTTTTGATTGGAGTTTCCACTGAAATGCGGCTGTATTTTAATGTTGTACTTAATCTTGTTTTTAAGTTGTATTTCAATCAATTGTTTTTATATCGGGTGTTAGCCGCCCTGAGCCCGATCTTGGCTGGGGAGGGTGGGGTATAAATTATTATTATTATTATTATTATTATTATTACTACTACTACTACTCAATTCCTGCCTGCAGGTTTCCCTTTGGGGTTTCTGGTTGGCTACTGTGAGGATGCTGGACTACCTGTGCTGGTGGTCTGATCCTGCAAACTCTTCTTATGCTTTTATATGTTTCTGGTGCTCCAAAAGCTGTGCCATCCCTTTGCACAGACAGCAGCTGGGTGGCCTCCGCGGGAGAAAGGCCTCCAGCTGTTCCTTCCTAGCAGAGAGGCAGCGGCACACCTGAGCCGTTGGCCCAAGGAGGGGGGGGGGCAGGCTGCGCTGAGAGCCGCTGTGGCCACAGCTTGTTCTTTTCTAGTTGTCAGGCAGATGGTCCACCGAATGATCACGTTGGTTGCTAGTTAATCTCTGCCTTGAATTTTAGCTACTGTTTTTTTTTATTTAAAAAAAACTTGTATCCTGCTCTTCATCTTATGACCCATTTAAAGGACCTACACCTGTGAGTTTGTGTGCTAATACCCTCCAGCAGCACAATCTAAGCATACTGGTTGGCACAAAGTTTGGAAATGGGTCGCAGAGAAAAGGAGGAAGGTGGATGTTCCTGGTAAGTAATTGTGTCCAACTTCATATTAAAAAACACGCACATCCTTAAGCACTGGGTGCTGGTCAAACAATATACAAAGGGTATGTTATACTGTCATACCAGTACTTAGTTTGGTGTTTATGTCTTGGTGAGATCCTTGGTAGGGGCTTCAGCACCATTAACTGGTCAGTTTCCCCACCTGTGAAGCTTCAGTCTTCCTGCTTAGTGGTTCTCCGGTCTTCCTGTTTTCCTCCTTTACACGCCAGGCAAACTCTTGAATCCAGGGTTCGGTGTTTCCCTGCAAAAACGGACGGGATCCCAGGTTCCTGGAGCAAAGGAGGAAACAGCAGCTTCTCTTCTTTGTTATTTGTAGGTATTTGGTGTCGTCAGCCGAGGCTGAGGAAACACAGGCTTCTGAATTTGGGCCTTGCCAGGTGAGTAAAGGAGGAACTGGCACTTTCAATGGAAAGGGAGGCTGCATTCTGAGTGCTTGCAGTGGTGGTGCTGCTGCTGTGTTTTGGCATTCATCTGCAAGTTTATAGCAATGTTAAAATATTTAGAACTAGCAGGAAAGGCCTGTCTGTTGAGAACAAGGATCCACCTGCCTCCAGACTTTAAAACTGACTATTTTGCTATGTAAACCAGACTGAAAGCCCTTGAAGCTCTTGGGTGTTTGCATCAGAGAGTGGCGTGTTAGGCAGGGAAGCTTGGCTTTCCTAAGTGTGTCTGAGCCAAGGGTTGGGAGAGTCTGTTCTTACCTGTTCCAGTAGAACACCCAGAACATAATGAACAGGTGAGTCCCTCCCATTTGCACAGCTGAAGGTGGTGAGAGGTGCTTTAAGCAGCAAGCTCCTTTGGCAGAGACACAGGTGTACCTAAATCACAGAGGCTGCCTCTCAGCCCCACTCTGGTGCTGTAACTGGGAATTGCAATGGACTTCGGTGCAGATCTGATGTTCAGGGAGAGTGTTGCACGCTGCTTAAATGAGTGGCAGGCACAACAGAACAGATGATTGGCTCGGGAGACGGCTGTTTCGTAGTGCCAGTCCTTCAGTCATAGATTGCCTTGATAAATCTAATGAAGAACAGGGCTTGTGCCTTGCAACCCAGCTTTCGGGAGCATGTGTATGTTCTTACTTGCTTTGGGTAGTGAATAAACTGAAGTCTCCATAAGACACGTTTCCCATAAAGTCCTGCCCTGAAGGGGTCAAGTGCAGGTGACCCTGGGGCCTCTACTGAAAAGACCCTGTATCTCTTGCATGCCACCCTGGCTGGCACCACTCCATAGCAGCAGCTGAACTTTCTGGCTGTATTGTGAGCTGACAGAGGACCCCGGGCTCTTCTTGGGAGAACACCTGTTTTCTTTGCAGGGGGGGGGGTGAGTGGAAGGAGGTAGCAGCTGAGCTGAGTATTTTGTGCCTTGCGGGGAAAAAGGCTGGCCATGGTTAGCTTAGCAGTTCACCCTAATGTGGTTCCACCATCGTTATTCATATACATACAAAACAGGAAGCGCTTTCAGATCATATCAACAACAGACTTCCTTATATGTACATAAATAAAGTTTCGTGACAGCAACGAGACTGACACTTAAAGCGGAGACAAGCTTCGCGTTTGTGGGTCCAGCCAATCCGGAGCCCCTATGAGGCGTGTGGGGTGCCGAAAGCCAGCCCCGGTCGGAGCGCTTTTTCTGTGAGAACGGAGAGAAGGTGTCTGTTTTCTCTGTAGGCAACAGCCATGTCCCGAGAGAAGCTTTCTGAAATTCCGTTGCGAGGTAAGGCTGAGTGGCCCTGCCTTGCAGGGAAGCCGGGTGACGGTTTCCACTGCATGTGACCAGCTGCTTACGTGGCTGTCCACGGAGGGAGGGAGGAGGGAAGGACAGGGCAGAGAGCCTCCCTGTGTGTGTTGCCTCCTCCAGACAGAACAGATTCAAGGCTTAGGGCTCAGCAAATCTCGTGACTGCCAGCTATCACTGCAGAGGTCCTGCCCTGCTTTCTGCGCAGCTTCACCCTAACTCAGCCAAGCATGGGGGGCATTCTGTGGGGCAGGGAATCATCACAATGTCAGAAGAGCCCTGCTGGATCGGACTAGGGGCCTGTCCGGTCCAGCATCCTGTTCTCACAGTGGCCAACCAGAAGTCTCTAGGAATCCCCGCCAGAGGCCTGGAGTGCAGCAGCAGCGCTCTTCCCTCCTGCGGTCTCCAGCACCACTTCCGACAGGAAGTGAATTGCTGGCATGGACCCAGGTGTGTCTGCAGTTGGGCTGCCTTTGAGAAAGCCACCCAATCACCCGTGTGTCATGAAGAATGAATTCCACTTGGGAAATACGGCTTTCCTAACTCTGGAACTCAGGGGTTTCACTCTGAAGTAAGTTGGCATTTTGTAAGTTGCGCCAGCAGAAATGCTTCCTGTTCACTCTGCCGGCTGCAGGGGGTTAGAGGGCTGCTGTGTCCTGTTTCAGTGGCCACAGCTGCAGAACCACCAAGAGTCGGCAGCCGCGGGCTTGCAAAACGCTGCCCCCGGAATGACTCTGCTCTGCCCTCACCGTCCGAGGCAGCTATACTTCTGAATCCCAGTGGCTGGAAAACACAGATGGGGAGAGGGCTCTGGTGCGCAACTCCTGTTTGGGGGTTTCCCTTTGCCGCTGTGAGAGCAGGAGGCTGGACTAGGTGGGCCATTAGCCAGAAAACATTCTGCTTTATGGGAGCTCAAACATTCTGAGTCATCAGCAGTTACGACCCCATAGGAGAATAAAGTTTATGAGAATTGAGAATCCCATTAGCTGTGAGTTGGAGGAATTGTGGTGTCCAAGCCTGAAAACCTGTTCAGAGTTAGTCATGGAATGAAAATTACAGAAGCTGTACTGTACTCAGTGACTGGCTGCAGTTTAACACGGGGTTGAGGCACTGGCCCTTCTGAGGCCCTTCTTTGTGTGCCTCCTCCTCGAGAGGTCCGGAGGGTGGCAACATGAGCGGGGCCTTCTCTGCAGTGGCTCCCTGTCTGTGGAATTCTCTCCCCAGGGAAGTCCGCCTGGCGCCTTCATTATACACCTTCAGGCGCTAGGCAGAAACGTTCCTTTTTGAACCAAGTCTTTTGTTGATCTGATTGGCATCCTATGCCCTTTTAAAATGAGGCTCTTTTGGGAGGGGTGTTATTGGGTTGTTGTTTTTATTCTGATTATATATATTGTGGTTTTTATGTTGATCTTTTCTGTGAACCGCCCTGAGACCTCTGGATATAGGGCAGTATATAAATTCAAGAAACGATAATAATAATAATGATGATGATGATGATGGCCTGGGCTTCTGAACAAGAGCAAATTATACTATAAGCTACTCTTAATGGTGGGCAAGGGCCAATGAGGATAAAGGTCTTAGCAAGCGCTTGGGGCCTTATTTCATAGGGGAAACATAATAAAAATGCAGCAGTATGACAGAAGTCATAGCAAATGTCTTACGTGGAAGAAGACTGGACTTCTTGAAAGGGCACCCAGGGTTGGCTTGGGCAACTCTGCTCCTTTGGCCGGACCTCACAGAGGACCAGGGTGGGCACGTCAAGCATGGGTCACTCAGCCCCAGACGCTGGCCCCCTTAACCTCTCTCTTCAGCATCTTCCTGGGCAAGCATATCCCACCGATATATTAGCAGAAGGTTACAGCACATAATATATTGAAGACCAGAGGGTTGTGATAAAATTAAAAACTATGTCGTTGAATGTAATTGCACTTAGACAGATAGAATACATATATTTAAGGAATCTAATAATGAGGTTTGGCAGAACTATTCAAATGTACTCCCAAGTACCAGAGAAGAGAGATTGCTGCCTTTAACGCTTTCCTATATTTATCCCAGACTGTTATCACAGTTTTGTAGTGCCAGGAGTGCAGTGCTAGATTCCCACTGCAAGTTGCAGGTGGGAGCCTGTATGGATAGGGAGCTGGCGGACTAACTGGGATCCTCGCTGCCAGACCCTCCAAATGGAGCAGGTAAAGCTGCCTGTGAGCAGTCAAGAGATACCGAAACATACTTTCCCAAATAATATTTTCCTCTGCTAAACCAGTTCTGTCACTTCCTGTGACAGGCATCACTCGTGGCTTTGTTGACAGCCCTCCCCAAAAATGTCAGCAGCAGCCCTTGAAGCCAGCTGCCTCTTCACCAAGCAGTGGGGGGTGAATGCACGTTGTTCTTCCGGGATGCTTCTGGTTCATGTTCATATCTGCAAATCTTGCTCAGCAAAGATTTTGGGAAGATAAGTTTGATGAATAAGTTCCTTAGGCCTTCTGTCACCCAGATGCAACTGTGCAGTGTCTGTTTTTATTATATTGAGTCATGGGGTGTCCCATTGACTTCAGAGTCTGACTTTCCCAGATGAGCTTGTTTAAAACAACAGGACTCCTGAAAAGACCATTTCCGACTCCTAGGTATGTTTTTAAACCCACTGGTGAAGTGTTGGTGTATTTAGAGCAGTTTAACTGGGTCTGTCTACAGACAGTAATAACGTGTTCCGTTCTCCCTGTTTATGTCATTTATCCACCATTCTTTTACCACAGCCTGCTGGAGAAAATTGGTGTCAGTATTGGGACCTGTGGGACGTGGGTGGAGCTATAGGTTAAACCACAGAGCCTAGGGCTTGCCAATCAGAATGTCGGCGGTTCGAATCCCTGTGACGGGGTGAGCCCCCGTTGCTTGGTCCCTGCTCCTGCCAACCTAGCAGTTTGAAAGCACGTCAAGTGCAAGTAGATCAATAGGTACCACTCCGGCGGGAAGGTAAACGGCATTTCCGTGCACTACTCTGGTTCGCGAGAAGCGGATTAGTCATGCTGGCCTCATGACCCGGGAGCTGTACGCTGGCTCCCTCGGCCAATAAAGTGAGATGAGCGCCGCAACCCCAGAGTCAGCCACGACTGGACCTAATGGTCAGGGGTCCCTTTACCTTTACCTTTAAACAATCTAGAGTTAGGTGTGAGTAATGAAGTGGCCAAGTTTGTTGGTACCAGATTATTTAGGAAGGGTAAAAGGATCTCTCCAGACTGGGTTAATGGGCAATGAAATGAGTTGCATTTGCCAGTGTAAACAAGTGCAAAATGATGCACATTTGGGGCAGAAAGTCTTAATTTCACTTATATGCTCATGGGGTCTGAACTGGCGGTGACTGACCATGAATGAGATTTTTGGGTCATCGTGGGGAGCTCAGTGAAGATGTCCACCCAGTGTGTGGTGGCTGTGAAAAAGGCAGATTCCATGCCAAGGATCATTAGAAAAGGAATTGAAAATAAAACTGCCATTACTATAATGCCATTAAACAAATCTATGGTGCAGCCACATTTGGAATAGCATATACAGTGGTGCCTCGCAAGACGAAATTAATTCGTTCCGCAAGTCTTTTCGTCTTGCGAGTTTTTCGTCTTGCGAAGCACGGTTTCCCATAGGAATGCATTAGAAATCAATTAATGCGTTCCTATGGAAACCGCCTTCAGACCAGGTCCAGGGACAGTCTGTCCCCCGACCTCTTCTGAAGGCTGGCGGGGGGCGAAAGTCTTTGCTCCCCCCTGCCTGCCTTCCCGGGAGAGCGGAAAATGCAGCGCTGCCTTCCCGCTCTCCCGGGAAGGCAGGCAGGGGGGACAAAGACTTTTGCCCCCCGCCCACCTTCGGAAGAGGTCCAGGACCTCTTCCGAAGGCGGGCGGGGGGCAAAAGTCTTTGTCCCCCCCTGCCTGCCTTCCCGGGGGCTTTTAAATCGCCCCGGGACTGTCTGGGGCGATTTAAAAGCCCCCGGACGGCTTTTGAAGGCAGGCGCGGGGGAGCAAAGACTTTTGCCCCCCCCGCCAGCCTTCAGAAGAGGTCCAGGACCTCTTCTGAAGGCTGGCGGGGGGCAAAAGTCTTTGCTCCCCCCTGCCTGCCTTCCCGGGAGAGCGGAAAACGCAACGCTGCCTTCCCGCTCTCCCGGGAAGCCTTCCCGGGGGCTTTTAAATCGCCCCGGGACTGTCCTGGACCTCTTCTGAAGGCCGGCGGGGGGCGAAAGTCTTTGCTCCCCCCACCCGCCTGCCTTCAAAAGCCGTCCGGGATAGCGGGAAGCGCTTCCCTGCTATCCCGGACCGCTTTTAAAATGCTGGCGGTGGTGAACAAAGCCTTTCGCCCCCGCCGGCCTTCCTGGACCTCTTCTGAAGTCCGGAGGGGGGGAAAGGCTTTGCTCCCCACCGCCAGCATTTAAAAGAGGTCCCCGGAGATTTCCCTATGGGCTTTCGTCTTGCGAAGCAAGCCCATAGGGAAAATCGTCTAGCGAAGCGACGCAAAAAACGAAAAACCCTTTCGTCTTGCGGGTTTTTCGTCTTGCGAGGCATTCGTCTTGCGGGGCACCACTGTATCAGGGACGTCCAACTTCTAAGAGACTGTGATCTACTCACATGATTAAAATCTGGCAGTGATCTACCCCTTTTTTGGGGGGGGGGTTCAGATCAAAGTTGTTGAGCTTCTTTAGGGAGATACATCCCGGTTTTTTGGGGTGGGGTTCAGGTCTAATAAATGAAAAAAGGCGCTCAGCGATAGAACGCTTAGGAGACAGTCAGCATCGCTGCAGAAACTCTGTCTTCCATTCTAGTGATCTAGAGGGTGGGGGAAGGTGGGGGGGGGCCGGATGGAGGAGCCAGCGATCTACCACAATCTACCAAAACCTCCCGGGGATCGTCCAGTTGATCCCGATCTACCTGTTGGACATCCCTGGCATATATAATTCTCGTCGCCTCAACTCAGAAAGGATTCTGTAGAGTTGGAAAATGTTCAGGAAGAAGGTTCATTGTAAGAACATTAAGAATTAGTCCCTGAGTTTCCTTGTTTTTCCTCTTCCTTCTTTATCTCCTCTTCCTTTTGTGTTCCCTGTTTTAGGCAGGTAAGCCTGCAGGCAGAAGCTGTCTTCTTTTTTTCTGGTTTTATGTAAGCCACTTTGGGGTCTTTGGGCCTTGAAAAGTGGATGCAGATGCTCCAGATAGATATAAGCAGCAGGATGAGTGATAGGTTATTTTCCTTAAAAAAAAACACAACCCAAAAAACCCCAGACATGGGGACGTGTCAGTTTATTTCAGCCACTGGGGAATTTTCCCAGCAAAGGGTGGGCATTTTAGCTTCGGGGACCTCTGAAAATACACCAGCTTGAATTCAGAACTGAAAACGGTCAGCTCAAAGCTCAGCTTCCCAACAGTGGTTTAGAAATTGTTCACAAGGATTGTTGCTGCCTTTGTTCCTCATTGGGGAATTTATCATCACGACGGTTGCCATGTGTGCCACAGGTTGAGGCAGCTTTCTTCTGTGGCAGCAGCAGGGCTCCAACAACGTATGAACTGCTAATGCAAACATACAGAAACAGAAGCACTCTACATTAGAAAGTCTTCTGCAGCCTCTCTCGTGCTCGTCCTTGCCAAAAGTGTGGGGCAAAGGTCTCACTGCAGACTGGGAATGAAGGCTGAGAGGCGGAAGGGGAGCCTCTTGTGACAAGGATGTGGTCTGAATGCCGCCCTGCCAAGTCCAAGCCCAGCTCTGTCCGCTGGGGGCACCCAGGGAATGCGCACGGGGGGCTCCAAGAAGATGGGTGGAGGCATGATCTTGGGCAAAAGGCCTTGCCTCGGAGAAGGGCAAGCGCTGCCACCAAATACTCTGAGTTCTCGCCACCCTCGTTGCTCTTTGCTCTGGTACTCGAGGGGCAAAGCACATGGGTGACATGCTCTGCGCCAGGGTTAGGCAGCCTTACATCCTCCAGGGGTTGTGGAACGGTGTCTCCCATAATCCTTGACCCTTGGCCTTGCTGGCTGGGGCCGGCAAGAGTTGGGAGTCGAAAGCATTGGGAGGGCAGCCCTTTAGCCATCCCTGTTCTTGATGCTGAAATTCGGCACATGAAATTACGTGGGAGAAACTCCGTGAGGCACAACATGAGACCTCCAGGTATAGGGCAGTATATAAATTCAATAAGTAATAATAATAATTTCCACCTGTCTGTGTTGTTAAGGTGCAGCTCTGTTTGTTTACATTACAGGAAAATTATCCATTTAGATGGCAGGAATTTTATATTTTTTTAGGTATGGTGTTCTGTGGATATTATTCTTACTCTTATGCTATTTGTTTACTGACATTAGGCTCTTGTGCTAGTGGACAGATGATTTGCGATGTTGCACAACAGAGGAGTCCAGCCCAATGGCTGCGCTAGCAGAAACTCGCTACGCAGCAGGTCACGCCTTCCGTCATGCCGCAAAGTGAACTAGCGACTTGCTTGTGCGTCTTCTTGCACAGTGAAGTATTTTGCTGTCAGAAAACATTTCCCCAGTGGAACGAGCAGACCGCCAAGTGACTTAGCACTACATTGGATACAACCCATTTTGATGGTTTCGTGAATAGCTGCACTTACTGTTCACTTGCTGTCCTGTGATCCATTTCGGGAAAGGGCCAGATAAAAAGATGGCAATAATTCTTGTGATTCTCTGGGGCAGGATATTCTTGGCCATGTGCCGGGGGGTGGGCGGAGCAGACGGCCTTTTCCTGGCCTTTTGCAGAAGGAGAATTCAGCGTTCGAAACTCCCATTGTTCTAGGCGCGTTTTGCAACAGGGAATTTCATTAAAGCGAGCAATTTCTGAGCTCTGGGCATAGTGCTGTGCCTAAGATTTCAGATTCAAACTGCCACTGCTGGAAGAAAAGGAGGACCTTTTTCTGCCTCCCCATAGGAGAAGGGACCCTCATAAGAATATTAGGGGGGTGGGCAGGGGAAATATGGCTTTGGTTTTTGCAGTCTTCAGATGAAGACTAGACCATGTGAAAAATGAACATAAGATTTTAGCTGCAGTTCATTCATTTTCAGCTTTGTACTCTTGTTATAAAAAAGCACGCCCAGACACTCCGTTGCAGCGCCCATCACCTCGGTTTAAGGTGCCCTTTAGCTCTTTCCTATCTCTGTTTCTGACTCTGGGTGCCGTGCACTTGTCCTGGGCTGCTGGCTTAACTTCCCTGCGCTGTTTTTCTCTTCCTTTCTCCAGCGTCGGCCAGGCTCCTGCAAGTGGCCTCTCCCCAGCCGGGCTGCCCCTCTCCTTCCATTCCACCAGGTAAAGCCATCTCATCATCTCAGAAGCTCAGCAAAAAGGCGCTCAAGCAGGTGAGTGGAGAAGCGAGGGGCAGGGTTAAAACGGTCCCTGAAATTTTCCTCCCGCTTCTGCGTTTCAGGGGCACGGACCTGCCCTTTGCCTTGAGGCCCAAAAGCCTGGTGTGCCTTCCCTCTGCAGCTCCTCTGAGTCAGGGAGCCAAAGCTCTTTGGTACGGGGCGAGTGGATCGAGAAACGTTTCTCTCTGTCTCTCATAACGCTAGAAGTCATGGACACCCAGTGAAGCTGAGTGTAGGAAGACTAGGAGCAGATAAGTACTTCTGCAGTGAGAGCCAGTGTGATGTAGCGGTTAAGAGCGGTGGACTCGTAATCTGGTGAACCGGGTTCGCGTCTCCGCTCCTCCAGATGCAGCTGCTGGGTGACCTTGGGCCAGTCCCACTTCTCTGAAGTCTCTCAGCCCCACTCACCTCACAGAGTGTTTGTTGTGGGGGAGGAAGGGAAAGGAGATTGTTAGCCACTTTGAGACTCCTCCAGGTAGTGATAAAGCGGGATATCAAATCCAAACTCTTCTCTCCTACTTCTGCGGATCAGACATAGTTAAACTATGGGACTCGATCCCACGGGAGGCAGTGATGACCACCAGCCTGGGTATTTTGACAGTGAATTAGCCAAATTCTTGAAGAAGGGGCCTACCAAGGGCTGCCAGCCACAATGGCCATGTTCTGGTTCCATGGCTGGAGGCATTGTTGCTTCTGAATGCCAGTTGCTGGAAGCCGCAGGAGGACAGAGGGGCTGTGGCTTCCCCTGGATATCAGGCTGGATGGGCCCCCGTCCTGACCCAGCAGGGCTGTTCTTGCATTCAAGAACAATATAAAACAGTTGTTAGAGAACTGGAGGGCATCCCCCCAGCAAAAGAGCAGGAAAAACCACAGTGTCTTCAGGCTCCCCCAGAAGCCTCCATGGAAAGCCTAGGTGCAATGCTGGAATGAACTTAGAGATGGGGCCAGCCAGGCTTCATTGGGGAGGGCGTTCCCACATCTGTGTGCCACAGCTAAAAAGGCCCTGCTGCCTCCTCTTTTCTGCCTCCTCCTCCCTCTCCTCGTAGGCTCTGAAGCAGAAGCAGCGGAAGCAGCAGCAATGCCGAGGAGCCAGCGTGCAGCCCGTCTCCTCCAACCACCACCTCCTCCAGCAACATGCAAAGGCCGCCAGCCCCTCCGTCCCTGCAAAGCCTGGTATGAGACCCCAACACCTCGCTTGCCCCCTTGCCTCTTACAGGCACAACAGCCGGCCTGAAGCGGCACCCAGCAGTCCATTGTTGTTTCTTACTGTTGTCAGAGCTGTTGACCAGAAGTGGCCTGTAGGGATGATCGCAGGGTGTGGAGCACACTTCCGCCCGCGGGCAGCCTCAGCTGTCCACACAGGGACCTTAGGGTGCGGAGCACACTCCCCCCCCCCCCAGACAAAGCCACAGCTGTCTGAACATCATGCCCTCTATCTAACCTTTGCTCTCTTAGCGGTCTGCCGTGCCCTGTCTGTGACCCTTGTCTCCGTCATACATTGCGCAAGGGGAAAATGATGCGGTGGAAACAGGTGCCAAAATAACTTGGTATCACCCCACGATCTCGGGATTGGAAGATGTGTAAAGGGCACAGTCCAAAATGTGTCTGACTGGTTTTGCATATTGTGCCAATAAAAGGAGCTTCCGCAGAGCTAGCTGGCAGCTTGCTCCTGCACAGATTGCCTGCATTACCAACTCCTGCCTCATGTCCTTCACTTCAGTGGCCCTCAGCAGAGAAAGGTCACCCCAAGCCCCTCTGGTTGAATTGCTTTTTTTAGCTGTAGAGGCAATTCCCTGTTTGCATGGGGGTTATGTTCCAGGTCAGCCTGCTCAGCCCCTGTACACGTGTCAGCAGCTGCATGTGCCTTGGTCACATGCAAAAGGGTCATTCCCTGCAGATGCCAGCGGGATGGAGCCCATGACTTTCTGCCTGCTGCCAGGCAGGGGCTCAGCTGCAGGACTGCCTCCTGTCTTCTTGCTCCCCAGGAGCAACTCCTTTGGGGATGGTTCCCACTGGGATATCCATGCAGGGAAGTTGTTAGCTGCTGGGGGGAGGTGCATTGTGTGTGTAAACTGCTTTGAGGTTTTACTGCAACCAAGCAGTATATACCATATTTTTTGCTCCATAGGGCGCACCGGACCATAGGGTGCACCCAGTTTTTAGGGGGGGATCAAGAAAAATAATCTTATTCCCCCCCCCCCAGCTCCAAAGAGCAGCGTACAGAATGCGCGCAACCTCTCCCTGCCAGATCCATCCCGCTGGCTGCTTTGGCTTCCTCTTCAGCCCCACGCAACCTCTCCCTGCCGGGAGAGGCTGCGCAGGGCTAATGAAGCCATAGCCACATGCAGCCTCTCCCTGCCAAAGGGGCTGCGCGCGGCTATCCCTGAAGCCTGGAGAGCGAGAGGGGTCGGTGCGCACAGACGCCTCTCGCTCTCCAGGCTTCAGCGAAAGCAACGTGAAGCCTCTGGAGCACGGAGGGAGCGCTCCCTCTGCGCTTCGGAGGCTTGGCGTTGCTATCACTGAAGCCAAGGAGCCTGCATTTGCTCCATAGGACACACACACATTTCCCCTCAATTTTTGGAGGGGAAAAAGTGTGTCCTATAGAGCAAAAAATACTGTAGATTTTGTTAAATAAATAAGTTTGGCTGTGTAGCCCATGGCTAGATCTCCAGCTCCACCTTCCCCGATGTGAGCAACCTGGGGTTGCGTTCAGTCTGCTGTATCTGCCGCTGGTCCTGCTTCCTTGCTGTATCATGCAGGATTAGGCCCCATTAGGAGAGTTCAGGTGGACGCCCTGTATAGATAGAAGGGTTCCAAGAATTAAGAAGCTGTGGTGCTGATTAAGGTATTTTAATCGTTAAGGCCAGTTTGCGAAGTTTTTCGTAGTTTATTTTGGACCAGTTCGCGTAGCCTGGATTGGAGATGGTTGACAGTTTGAAAACTGAAATTTAAGATCACTTGATACTGATCTTAATTCTTTTTTTAAAAAAACCAAAACAATTTTTATCAAATATTTTTTTGGTTTACAAAAGTACATACATTGTTCCTTTTTTGTAGGTTGTAAAGTCTTTTCTACAGATCAGTTACAATTGATATGAGACATTAATGTTGTGTTCAGTGTAAGGTCGGGGGAGAAGAGAGGAGGGGTGCTTTGGTGAAACTTATATTCTTTTATATAGTGTCCATGTGGGGTTTCGTGTCAGCATCAACTGGGCCACTTCTCTTTCTATTCACTAATTACATTTCCTTGGTAGTGAGAGGGATGCATCTGTGAGGAGGGATTGCTGGGTCAAGTATGCTGTCGGTGGTGTCTTGTTGTTGTCTTGTTGGGCTGTGTATGTGACCAAGGGGACCCACACCAGGTTGGAGGCGTCCTCTTTGTCCCTGGGTCAGTTTCAGTCTGTTGGTCAACTTTTCTAGTAAGCCTGATTCCCATACAATTTGGTCCCAGTGGTCCAGGTTCACTCCTGACAGGTCTCTCCAAGGTCCGGCTGGGAACCGATCTTAATTCTGATGCGTTTTCTCTTTCCCCCTGCAGCTTGGGAAGGAAAGCAGTCTGATGGACACTCAAGCAGCTCCCAGAACTCTACGTCCAGCTCGTCTCCCTCCGTTAAAACAGAGCCTTCCCTGCCAGTTCTGGGGAAGAAGCCCTTCCAGAGATCGGAGAGGCTTCATGCAAGTAAGACGAGACGATACCATAATCTTTATTGTCATTGTCCCATACAGAACAATGAAATTTTTTTTGGGGGGGGGCTATCTACATTGGACATTCAAAGCCAACAAGCCTGTTATCCCAGCTATCCCCCTAAAAACTCTGATACCCCATTTTAAAAATACAATATACTCCCATAGAGACTACCTTACACTGCGTTTAAAACCAAAATCGCATTTGGATAGAAACTGCTTCTCAGGCGGCTAGTCCTAGTCTTTATAGCCCTGGACTTTCTTCCAGCCACTGTTGCTGCTTCCTTTTTTTAACGAAAAGGCCTTTCCTTGTCAGAGGCCAGTGATGAGGTTTTGGGGAGGGGGCTTCAGGGGGCTCCCAGCTTTGCGAACAAAGGCTTGATGAGTGGGAAGTTGGGGGGGAGCAGGTTGACCAGTGTGTCACCCCACAAAATATCTTCTGCCTGTCCCCCTCTGGACCACATTCTCAGAGGGGCAGATACCACAGTCATTCCATTTTTGTGCTGGGCAGGCTCATGCGGGTATTTCCCGTTGTCGTGGTCTGGTTTACGGGCAATCGAAGTCCCGGCAGGGGACGTCAGGACCGGGGGCAAGATGGCAGTGGGAGCAGGAACTGGGGTCCAGAAACCAGGAGTCAGGAAGCCAGGAGTCCGAGGCTCAGAGAGCCGGGAGTCAAGAAGCCTAGGGTCCGAGGGTCAGGAAGCAAGGAGTCACAAAGTCAAGGCTCTGAGGATCAGGAAGCAAGAATAAACAAAGTCAAGGGTCTGAGGATCAAGAAGCAACGAGTCAAAGAGCCAAACGCAGCAAGGCAGGGAATGTGTTGCTGTGGCAAAGAGCTGAAGGGAAAAGCTGACCTTATATCCCTTCCCGGCTCTTGCCACCAGGTGCAGTGAGTTACCAATCGGCCTCACCTGTGAGGCTGCACCTTGCCTCTTCAGAACAAACTTAGGAAGGCCCCAGTTCTGCAAAGTCCCACTGTCACAGGGCCTGGCTCCTGCACACACTCCTGACACACGTGCTCTGAAGGTGCAGAGTCTGCTCTACTGAAGGTGGAGAACAGACCCAGGTTAGCTCATGAGTGTTGGACAAGGAAGAGGAGCAAACCTCCTACCTCCTGATGGTGGCAGCCTGGCATTGCCAGGAAGACGTCCTGCCAGAGGACACTGAGCCTTGAGGGGTCTTCCGAGACCAGGCTTCGGGCTGCTGCTCTGCCCCCCGTCGAGCCCTGCTGTGGGGCTGGCTTTCCCCTTCTGGGCCGAGGAGCTGCGTTCTGGCCTGCTGCTCCTCCCCTCCTTGCCGATGACCAGGGCCCTCTGTGCCTCTTTGCCCAGGGCAGCTGAAGAGGACAAAATGTGCTGAAATCGATGTGGAGACGCCCGACTCCATCCTGGTGAACACCAACCTGAGGGCGCTGATCAACAAGCACACCTTCTCCGTGCTGCCGGCCGACTGTCAGCAGAGGCTTCTGCTGCTGCTCCCGGAGGTGGACAGGCAGGTAGGCCTTGTGGACTCGTAGAGTTGGGAGGGGCCCCCAGTGGCCATCTAGTCCAGCCCCCTGTAATTCAGGAATCGCACCTAAAGCATCCCCAACGGATGGCATCCCTGTGGAGCTTTGGCGGTGGGGCAGCAGGGCATGGGGCAGAGTGCGTGGTCTGCATGGTTCAGGTGGTTGAGTTGCCCTGGACAGACTTGTGGTCCCGAACCTGGTTCTCTTTGCTCGGAACATCAGCCGAGCAAACAGCCGCTTGGTTTGCACAAGCTGCAGCTTGTGTTCTGGGGCATCAGCGGGAATTGAGCTGCTCAGTCAGAGCTGCGTGCGGAAAAACAGGAACCCCAAAAGGACCCAGACCCCACCCCCTTGCAGCTCCTGCCGCTGCAGCACTGATATTTTTGGAAAGGAGAATTAAAGATCCCGGTTCTGCCACATGTTGACCTTCCTGCCTGCTGCTGTGTGCCCCTCCCCCTGGTGTTTTCCATTCATCTATCTATCTATCTATCTATCTATCTATCTATCTATCTATCTATCATCTATCTATCTATCTTTCTATCTATCTGTCTATCATCTATCTATCATCTATCTTTCTATCTATATCTATCTATCTATCTATCTATCTATCTATCTATCTATCTATCTATCTATCTATCTATTTATCTATCTATCTATCTATCGTATTTTTCTGTATATAAGACTAGATTTTCCCCTAAAAAATAATGTCAAAAATTAAGGAGTGTCTTATACACGTATATTTCTCCCCCCATTTTCTTAAACCCCCAAAATAGGGGGTGTCTTATGCATGGGGGCATCTTATAGATGGGAAAATACAGTTTGTGTGCTTTATTAAATTTTCTGTTTTACAATTTAGAACACTCATTTAAACATCCTTAGAATACCCATGACATCCCTTCTTCTCTTTCCGTGGTTCAGTTTGCATATCATAAATCCGTGCATATTTTACAAAAGTTCAGTATTCTATTATTACATCCATCAAAACTTACTTACACTGTTGAATTTATCTTAGTGCTGCCAACGTTTTCAGGTGTACACAGTTTCCCCCCATATAGTCCATATAAACATTTTCCAATCTTCTCTAAATACATGTTCTTCTTATTCTATATGTTACATCTGCAAGCTGCGCGTATTCTGTCAGCTTAAGTTGCCATTCTTCTTTAGCTGGGACCTTGCTCATTTTCCATTTTACGGGCCGCAGTAGTAGCATACATAAATAACCTTTTTTTTAATTATCCCAAACAAAAAGGACTCTATTGTGTTTTTTTGAAAAGTACTTTTACACATTTTTTTAATTCATTATGAATTAAATAATTCATAATTAATTAATTAATTACGTATCCAGAGAGGTACGTAACCCAAGGGACCACTGTGGTCCCTTGGGTTACGTACCTCTCTGGATACGTAATCTTCGGGTTGCGAAAGCAACAACCCGGAAATATTTCTCTGGGTTTCGCCACATGCGCAGAAGTGATCTGCGCGTTGCGCGCATGCGTAGAGGCACTCTATTGCGCCATGCGCAGAAACGGTACCTCTGATTATGGATTTTTCAGAGTGTGCACGGACCCCCGGAATGAATTAAATCCGTATCCAGAGGGTCCACTCTACTCTTTTATCCTTTCATGGCCCAGTATACCTGAAGGAGCGTCTCCACCCCCATTGTTCCGCCCGGACACCAGGGTCCAGCTCTGAGGGCCTTCTGGCGGTTCCCTCATTGCAAGAAGACAAGTTACAGGGAACCAGGCAGAGAGCCTTCTCAGAGGTGGCACCCGCCCTGTGGAACCCCCTTCCACCAGATGTCAAAGAGAAAAACAACTACCTGACATTTAGATGACATCTGAAGGCAGCCCTGTTCAGGGAAGTTTTTAATGTGTGACATTTTAATGTATTTTTAATCCTTGTGGGAAGCCGCCCAGAGTGGCTGGGGAAACCCAGTCAGATGGGCAGGGTACAAATAATAAATTATTATTATTATTATTACAGGTCCACTTCCCCTGGTGTTTTTCAAGGACCTTTAGAGGGAGCGGCGCCTGCCACCCAGGGCAGGACATGGGCTTGATTCCTTAGTTCTAACCTTCCAATTCTGCCTGAAAAACACAGTGCTCCCTTCTTCCCTTCAGGAAAAGCACCTTTGCATTGATGTGGCCTTCCTAAAGTCTCTTCCGAAATGAGCAGGTCCCAAGCAGGTGGTCGTGGGAGGGGGCTGCAGGGGGGTTTGGGGACAGGCAGGGAAGAAGCCCCCCAGACCCAGAGTCCCTGCTCTCTAATCCTGAGGCCGGTTTCTTCCTCCCTGCCTTGACGCTGCTTTGCCAACCTCCCTTCTCTGCTGGGAGACCTGGCAGAGGCGGTGTCGGGTCCTTGGCACCCCGTTATTCTTCCTTCTCTCTTTCTCAGGTGGGACTGGATGGCTTGCTGAAGCTTAGCAGCTCTGCCCTCAACAACGAGTTCTTTACTTCTGCTGCGCAAGGATGGAAGGAGCGGCTATCGGAAGGTGAGGCCGCTGAGCCCTAAGTGAATCAGAACAGCAGCAGCAGCCCCTCACCACCAAAGGGAAGCTTTTTTGGGGGTGCAGAGAGGGAGGTTGCACCGGCTGCTTTGGAGAAGGCTGCTTCGAACCCCTGAGCTCCTGCGCTCGGCTCAGCAGCTGCTGCGTTTGGTTGGGCAGGGGGGCAGGTGCTGGGGGGACGGGACTGCCTCTCCCCTGCTGAACCCTTCCTCCCCTTGCCTTGCGCGTGTGGCAGGAGAATTCACTCCGGAGATCCAGCTGAGGCTTCGTCAGGAGCTGGAGAAAGAGAAGAAGGTGGAGTTGTGGAAGGAGCACTTCTTTGAGAGCTACTACGGCCAGAGGTGAGGAGGGCATTGCCTTGCGCTGCACTGCGCTCCCTCTTCCCTCATGCTTAGCTCTTCAGGGGTTCTGGGCTTCCAAGCACACCATCACATAAAAGGATTTTGTGTGTGTGTGTGGAGAGGGGGGGGCATGCTGTGCCCATCACTCAGAAGCAAAGCATCTCCCTCTCCCTCCATCCCAGTGTCTGAAAGGGCAGCAGAAAGAGAATGAAATGAGTGAAAGAAGCAAGGAGCTTCTCTCTTTTTTTCTTCTGAAAACTGTGACCATTTATTTATTTATTTATTGAATAACTTTTTAAAATTCACTTTCACTTTTAACATTTGTCATCATACATAAATCATAATCGTTTTACAAATTTATTATTTATACCCCGCCCATCTGGCTGGGTTTCCCCAGCCACTCTGGGTGGCTTCCAACAAAACACTAAAATACAATAACCTATTAAACATTAAAAGCTTCCCTGAACAGGGCTGCCTTCAGATGTCTTCTAAAGGTCTGGTAGTTGTTCTTCTCTTTGAGGGCGTTCCACAGGGCAGGTGTCACCACCAAGAAGGCCCTCTGCCTGGTTCCCTGTAACTTTGCTTATCGCAATGAGGGAACCGCCAGAAGGCCCTCGGAGCTGGACCTCAGTGTCCAGGATGGATGATGGGGGTGGAGACACTCCTTCGGGGATACTGGACCGAGGCCGTTTAGGGCTTTTAAGGTCAGCACCAACACTTTGAATTGTAACTGGGATTCAGGTTGTTCCCTCCCCCTCCTCACATCCAGCTAGCCATCTTAAATTTGTCTCCCAAAACTAGGCCCCTCTGGGACTGTGTGGGTTTGAGTACAAGGGGGAGCTGACCTCTGCTGTGGGGTGCTGTGGGGATAGAGCCCCCCAGGGCGACTCACTGGTGCCTCTCATTTCTCTCCCTGCCTCTCCTTCCAGCTCTGGGCTGAGTCTCGAAGAGTCGGCGCAGCTGACCTCCACTGCCCCACCTGCTGCTCAAGAGGACCAGCCGCAGGCCGAGAACCCAGCCACGCAGCCTCCACAATTCATGCCGGTCTCCTTGGCCACGCCTTGCAAAGAAGAGGCTGCTCCTGTGGCAACTCCAAAGGCGCAAGATGCCCTGGTGGTGCCACCGCTGCCAGGAGCCGCCAGCAAAGAGGCGACGGAGGAGGAGAAGCCGCCACGGGCACCCACGCCACTGGAGGAGCTTGTGAAGTCGTCCTCCAGCAACACGCCCACCAGCCAGGCTCCCCGCAGGCCTTCCAGGGGGGCAGAGGAAGAGGCTGTGGCTGGGCGAGAAGAGGAGGCAGGAGAAGCCAAGAGGCCCCACCTGCCCTGCCCAGAGGCCCTTCCGGGGAAGGGAAGCGCAAGCAAACCAAAGATCCCAAGCAGCACCGCCACTGCTGCCGCTTGTGCCGCCTCCATCGCCAGCCCGGAAGGAGAGTCTCGGGCGACGCCTGCCAAGGATGCCCTTCCTGCCAGCGCAGAAGAGATGGACACCGGAGCGCAGGCTCTCAAGAGGAAGCCCGGGCCCCCTGAGGAGGTGGCCTTGTCCACGCCAGAGAAGCAGGCCCACGTTGAGGAGAAGTGCCCCCCCAGGCCGCCCTTTCAGAGCCCGCCGCAGCCCTTTCCCATCGCTCCTGTTCCCAAGGTCCCCCCACTCCGGGTAAGAGAACTCTCTGCCTCGTGTTGGTTATGGGCTCTGGAGGGGGGAGGCCTGCGTCTCCCTGGGCTGCTCTCTTCCTCCTCCATGGCGAGAGAGAACTGCGCGCCCTCTTGAGCTCCCGGGAGGAAAAGGTGGGGTGCAGATACAGGAAGCCAACAAAGACCCCTCAGAGCAGGGGGGTGGGGAGGGGCGGGCGCAGGCTGGGCACATCTCGACTCTTGGGAAGTTGGCTGGCAGCTGCAGGGTCTGCTTGCACGTCACCCCGAGCTTAACCTTGGCAAATCCACTTAAGGAAGACTCTCATGAGGCCACGGAGAGTTTGGAACCAGCCTGGTTGCCAGCACTAGCTTCAGAGGGCAAGAGGGGGAGGGACCTGCTACCCACCATGACAGGCACCATAAAGTGTCACCCAGCGGAAGGGAAACCTTGTTGGTTTTAGGGCCAGGTCCTTATAGTGATCTGCCTCATGGCCCAGGTGGGCAGGTGGATGGGGCCTCCACTTGCCATTCACCTGACATCATAAATGATGTCAGGGTTTTTTGTTTTGTCCTTTGACGTCCCAAAGTTGGGACTTCAAAGTACATAGAAACCATAGAATTGGAAGAAACCCTGAGGACCATCTAGTCCTAGATAGCGAGCTGCTGCTATGAACAAGCATTTCCCCCCTTCTTTCAGCAGCTGCTTTGCTGCAGACCCCCTCTGAGTAGCGCCTGGCTGTCTGCTGCAGGCATTGAAAACACAGCAAAGCTGAGCAAGGTTGGGTGTGCGAGAGCTTCCTTCAGGGCGATCTCTTGCGCACCCAAAACACCCTGGGCTGCCCTCTCTTATCAACTGAACTGGTGGTTGGATGCTGTGACCAAACCCTGCCCTTTCCTGTGGACATCAGGTGTGGGGGGGGTGAGTTGCCAAAAAAAGGGGCCAAATGCGGAAGTTGGGCAGGCCAAGAATGGCTCATGAGCTGGAGGTTGAAGTCTCACGTGGGATCTTGCCTGCTGGAGCTCATTGACAGCGCTGCTCTCGCTTCTCGGGAAACAAATCCTTCCTTGGCCTGGGGACTGGCCAGCTCAGAGGTGCCGCTTTGCCCGGAATCCTCCCGCCAGCTCACCTGCCTTTCTTCTCTCTTCCAGATCCCCGTCTCCAGGATCCAGGGTTCTCCCTCGCCATTTCCTGCCGCCAGCCAGGTCTCTCCCAGGCCCGGCTTCCCAGTCACCATCACCAGTCCCAGGAGGACGGGGGCCAGGACTCTGGCGGATATCAAAGCCCGCGCCAGGATGGCCAGGGCCCAGCGGGCAGCAGCCGCTGCCGCCGCTGCCGCCTCCGGCGCTGCTCCTCCTGCGTCCTTTGTGGGAGCCATCCCGGGCCCCGGCCCAGGCGGGGGGAGAGGAGAGGAGCGGAGCAGCGTCGCACCAGGGAGGCCTCATGGAGCTGCGCTGGACCTGGCAGGCCCTGGAGGCGGGGGAGGTCCACGAAGGGCCCCTGGCCCAGGAGCCCCCTCCGCCAGCCCCCCAGCGGCACCCCCCGCGACGCCCCAGCCAGCACCCTCGGTCGGTCCTGCAAGAGCACAGCTACAGCCGGCTCCCCCAGGGCGGCCCCCAGGAGCAGGCCCCGGGGCGGAGACCCCGCCAGCCCCCCAGGCAGAGATAGGCAGCGCCAGCCACTCGCCCTTGGCCACCTCTGCCGGCCGGGGGGTGCCTTCGGGCTCAATCGCCAGGCCGCCTGCAGGGATGGGTGGCCCTGGGAACGCCTCTCCCACAATCATCCTGATTTCTGGGGCGACCTGTGGTTCCGAAGGCCCCAGCCCAGCCAGTAAAAGTGGGGCTGAAGCGGCTCCGGCTGCCGGTGCCACGGCTCCAGGGGGGAAACCCCTCTTTTCAGCTCAGGCACCCCCTGGGCTCTTCCGGGCGCCCCCGCCTCCCGCCGTTCAGGCCGGCCCACTCCTACCGCCGGCTGCGACATCCCCTGCCCTCGCCCACAGCCTTAAAGCCCCCCCTGGCCCCTCGAGCGGGAGCGCCGTTGCCACCCCGTTCCTCAAGGCCAGCTCCAGCATCCCAGCCAACAACCCCCTGGTGGCCCAGCTGCTGCAGGGGAAATCGGTGCCCATGGAGCAGATCTTGCCCAAGCCCTTGACCCGGGCCGGGGAGATGAAGACCCTCCCTCTCCCCACGAAGGAAGGCAGAGAGCCGCCAGCAGCTCCTCCGCAGAGGGAAGCCGATGAGAGGCAGCCGCCTCCCCCAGCCGCCTCGCAGCTGAGCGGGAAGCCGGACTCCAGCCAGGGCAGGCAGCTGCTGCCTCCGCCACCCCACGGCCCTGCCCCCTGCTCCCCCTTCCCAGGACGGGACTTGTGGGGCATCAGTGCCGCCCCCTTCTCCAGCCAGGAAGCCCAGGAGCAGCACCTCCTCCAGGCCCTGATGCAGGCGGCACCCAGGCAGGGCCCCCTGCCCCCTGCTGCCGCTGCCCCTTCCTCACCCCCTCCCCAGCTCCCTCCCCTCCCCGCAGGCTTCCCTATGGAGAGCAGCAGCTCCCCCAGCCAGAGCTTCGTCCTGGGATTCGCCGGCAGGAGGACGTCCAAGCCTGCCATGTCAGGACACTATCTCCTGAACATCTCCACCTACGGGCGCTGCCCCGAGAACCTCCGGAGGAGCCTGGCAGTGCCCCCGGAGAGCCGCCTGTGCCCCGAGGGGCCCAAGATGGAGTTCAAGGAAGGAGAGGCGGCGGCCGTAAGTGGCGGGGAGGACGGGCGAGAGACGGACGACATGGAGGACGAAGAGGCGTTTGTTGCGGCGAAGGAGGAGCCCCTGCCTCACAAGGGGGCAGGAGGAGAGGGAGAGCGGGCGAGCCCCCCCAGAAGGAGCACCAAGAAGGGGGAGCTGGCAGAAGGCAGCCCGGCCGAGGCAGCCACCCGCACGCTCTCTGCAGGCCCAGATTTTGCCCGGAGTGCCCTGGCGAGGGACTTCCTACGGGCAGCCCAGGAGCAAGTGGCTCAGGCGGTGAGGGGGGAGAGGAAGCCCTGCAGCCTGGAGCTGCCTCCCTCGGCCGCCCAGGCGGAGCCCCTCCCTCCCCGGCCCCCGCTTCTGCTCTCCCCCTCGCAGCAGCCCCCCCAACTCTTTGGGGGTCCGGTCGGGGCGCCGCTCCTCGGCTCGGGCTACAGCGGCACCATCAACGTCTCTGCGTCTCCCGACCTGCGCCAGGAGGCTCTATTGACGGGCCTGTCGGACCCCGGGCGCATGGGGGACGTGGTCTCCTTCTCGGTGACGGTGACGACCATCCCCGCCGGGCAGCAGGGGCCCGCGGGCCGAGGCCACCCTCTCCCAGGCCAGGCCTTCTCGGAGGACGGCCGCTTGGACCTGCCCTCCAAGTGCTACTGCCGCTTGAAAGCCATGATCGTCTGCAAGGGCTGCGGGGCCTTCTGCCACGACGACTGCATCGGCCCCTCCAAACTCTGCGTCTCCTGCCTGGTGGTGCGGTAGCAGCTCCAGAGGGGCTGCTGGGGGGCGGCGTCCCCTTTGGGGAGCAGGAGGGGCGCCCTGCCGAACCGGGAGCCCTTTCCCCTGCACCCCCACCCCTCCAGCCATCCGCTCTGTTTCCTCCAGAGCGTCGGAAGCACCTTGGACAGACGGACGGCAGAAGCTCTTGGGACAAGTGTTTGCACTTCAGGAATCATGTAAATACGTTGCGTTGTGTGGTTTTTTTCTTTTTGTCTTAAAAAAGAAATGTTTCAAATTGCTTAAGATCAATCTGATTGATTTGAACTCCTGTGTTCATCGAGCGTGGCAGCCAGCCAGCCAGCCCCCGGGCATGCCATTCTTCTCATTGGTGGTAGAGGCCGGCACCCAGTTCTGGCTGGCTGGCTGCCCCCTTTCCTTATGGCGCTGTGTGCGCACTCATGCACAGTGCCCTAATGAACCCGGCAGTTGTGGGTCTTGTGCAGGCAGCTGGGCGCCCGGCTTCTCTGCAGGGTTTGGTCGCTCTGGATGCTATATTGTGGGGAAAGTCCCCTTGGGGCCCCATCCAGCTCAGCACTCTCTTCTCACAGCCCCCAACCAGAGGCCCATGAGATGGGAAGCTGCCTGCCTGTCATGCGCTCTCTCCTCACCTCACCCCCCCTCCATGGGCCCCACACATGCAGAGTTTTGTATTTGAAGCAGAGTTCAGGGTTCTTCAGAAGGAAAGCTTCCCCTCTCTTTTCTCAAAGGCCAAGGATACTGAATCAAGGCCCCCCGGTCCATTATGCCTCGGCAGCGTTCTCAGTCGGGGCCCAGTCAGTTGCCACGTGTTTGGCATTGAAGGGGAGTGCAGATCTGAGTCGTGGGGCTAGCGGGGGCTCCAGCTGGCAGCAGAGGTGGGTTGCAGGAGCCCGGGCAACCTGGCCCCACCTCCGCCTTTCCTCAGAATTGCTCCCTGCCAGGAGGGCTGGGGAGCAGAGCCCAGCCTGGGCCGCCCCCTCGTCCTGCAGGGCTTGCAAGCTCATGGGAGCCCCTGGGGCCACGGCAGGGAGCGCCCTCTCTTACCCTTCCTTTTCGTTTTCTGCCCCGATGCAATATATTTGATATGACTGAAAATCGAATTAAGAGATTATAATTAATATATTTTAAGTAATATATATTTTAGTACATCCGTATTATGAAAGGAGAATGGCAAAGGACTTGTGAAGCAGACACACAAGGTGTTTGTGTGTGCGCACAAGGTTTTGAACATGTCTCTCCCTCCCGCAGAGGAACTGAAAGCGCCTGTGCTGATTGCAATAAAGAGGGTGGTCAGGGAGAAATGCAATGTGGCTCATCAGAAGGCCTTTCACTTCCCCTCAGCCAAGAGACATGCTGAGATACCTGAGGGAGTGCAAAACTTTCATCTGCTGTTGCCTTTTAAAAAGAGACTTAAATTGGAACTGAGAATATGTATAGAGACGTCAGGTTGACACCATTTAAAAAGTCATATTTTTTCACAAATAATATAGAAAGAAAAGAATATTTTACTTAAGAGTTTTAAGTATTTGAAATAAATATAGGTATGTAAATATTCTGTATGTACTTCATATATTCTTTTATTTTACATTTTATTGTAAACAAATGGATATTAAAATCTTGGAACTGGTTTGATGGTTGCCTCCGACTTCTGGGAAGCGAATTGTGAATCCTGAAGAGGAAGAAGCTTTGCTTTGTGTTCTCTTTCCCCATTTCCCCTTTCATTTCATTCCTGGGACGGTAGGCGGTGGGTGTCTAGAGCATCCTTGAAGTTTACAACGACCCAGAGTTGGGAATGCCTGTGTCAAGGCCAACATCTCGGCGGCAGCAGTTTGCACCACACAGAGCGTGTTTCTGTTGCGATGTGCCCAAGGGAACGGGGGCAATTGGCAGGCCCCCAGCTGGCTCCAGCCCACCGGCTGGCAGCCACTCGAACTCCAGTCCTCGGTTCTGCATCAAAACTGCAACTTAGAGCTTCAGGAGCCTTTCAGAAGCAGAGCCCGCAAGCCAGCAGAGATAACAAACTCTTTGCGACGGAAGGGTGGACAGAGACATATGTAAAGCATATTTACAAGCAGTTTATTCAGCATAGATCAGGACAAAGAAAACATGTCTGCTCTCCATCATGTCCAAGAGCTAGAAGCAGCATAAGGCAAAAGCTATACACAAATGGAGGTTCCCAGCAAGCTGTGCTGGAATGTAAACAGACATGTGACACACAACAGCTCCACACATCTGTTTAGGTGGAACGGAACATCAATATCCTAACAGTTTCTAGATGCTCTCTACATGGAGGAGGGAGGGAGGGACTGGCGGTGAACAGTGTGGCAGAATCTAGTGATCTAGTTCTCGGTAAGGCATTGGAGAGAGGTTTGAATGGGACAGCAGGTTTTGATAAAGCAGGCAGGTTTGCTGGCATAGGCAGAGGAGGCAACAAGGCAAAGGCTCGAGAGCCGGGTTTCCCAAACTTCGGTCTCCAGCCGTGGTTGGACTACAACTCCCATCATCCTTGACCTTGGTCCTGATAGCTAGGGATGATGGGTGTTGTAGTCCAACAACAGCTGGAGACCCAAGTTTGGGAAGCACTGTTCTAGAGACAAAGAAGTAGAGAACACGTTGCGGGTGGTGGTGTCGTACCGACTAGGAGTGTGATGGAGCCAATTTGGAGATTTAACTTGACAGCAGTGATGGAGAGTGGTTTGGGAGCTGCTTCCTCCAGCTTTCCTGAGCTAAAATACAGTGATTTCCCAATCACCTTGAAGCTCCTCCCAGCTCTCCTAATTCCAAGGCCTCTTGGTCTGCCTGCACAGGGACTGCTTTCAGGAAAGACAGTCTCCAGTGTCCTTGGGGTCTTCGCTCTCTCTCCAGCCCTCGCAGTCAAGGAAGGCTCCCAGGTGGGAGAAAATTTTTGCCTGCCCTCCAAAAGTGTCGAGCAAAAACTGCTGGTATCGCAGAGAGGCAGTGGCTCTTGGGGGGTTGAAAGAACATGGCTGGGACATTGACCCCCACCCACCTTGATCTTTCCTGTGACCCAAATCAAAGTTCTTGTTGTGGAGGTGGTCTTGGAACACATTTGGATACGTTCTGAGAGCCCAGTCTCATCAATGCCACTGCCCGGAAGATGTCTTGAAACAATAATTGAAGACGTCTTGAAACAATAATTTCTTCCCAGGCTTGACAGTGCTCCGAAAAACCTCTTCACCACACAAGCGATTTAGGGAAGCTTCAAATTACAACGGCTGCCTTGTGTCGCAAATGGCCATGAATAGGCCATCCATCTGCCTCCGAAGTGCAAATTGTGTGTATGTTCACATGGAAACTTATTGAGGGCCGGATCGTGTCCAGCGAGGCCAACGGATCTGGCCCATGGGGCACAATCCACCAAGGATTGCCCTTGTACAAACCCCACTGCGCAAATGCTTTGGTGGGGCTCTGTTTCTTTCAACTATCCCTGTTCCTTTTAATTTGTATGGGGAAGGAGCCGCTTGGGCTCAGACCCCAGAATGTATTGGTTGGAAATGTGCCAAGCACATCTGGGAGTAAAGACACATCTTGCAATCAACACTGCGTTTCTCCACCCCACTTAGATGGAACCAAGTTTTACATGGCTTTGCCGCAGTGAAATTTAAAATTGCACAGAGCAGAAGTATTAAAATGCACGCCTTGCGTGTTGTGGGGTGGGTGGCATTTTTGAACAACCCCTGGGCTGAATGTTCCCCTTTGTTGCATTTTCAAATTGCATTGTTGGGACAGGCTCTGCTGGAATTCCTGCAGGAGCCCTTTGCCAAGATATTTCTGGGCTTCTATGTTGGAAAGGGGACGCGGGTGGCGCTGTGGGTAAAACCTCAGCACCTAGGACTTGCCGATCGCATTGTCAGCGGTTCGAATACCCACAACGGGGTGAGCTCCCATCGTTCGGTCCCAGCTCCTGCCCACCTAGCAGTTCGAAAGCATCCTTAAGTGCAAGTAGATAAATAGGTACCGCTTTATAGCGGGAAGGTAAACGGCGTTTCTGTGTGCTGCTCTGGTGCCGGTTTGCCAGAGCAGCTTTGTCACGCTGGCCACGTGACCCGGAAGTGTCTGCGGACAGCGCTGGCTCACGGCCTCTAGAGTGAGATGAGCGCACAACCCTAGAGTCTGTCAAGACTGGCCCGTACCGGCAGGGGTACCTTTACCTTTACCTTATGTTGGAAGGTGCCTTGCTGGAAAGGAAATCCCTGCAGCAGCTCTGGAGTAATAAAGAGCAGGGCAGGGATCTGGTGAGGATCAATACTATCGGCCGAATGACAAATAAAAAAGGCTGAAAACTTAATCATTACAGTGCAATCATGTGGCAGCAATTCACGCTTTGAGAGAGAACAGTACAAGTGTAAAAGCTCCAGTGTTAAAAGTGTAAAACCTGGACATGTCCTCTTTTGGGGGGACAACATGCCCATCTGGGCAGATTTTTACATTTTAAAGGAAACATCTGGGGTTTTGCCTTGAGAGCAGCAGCGGCTCTGCAAGCCGTGGCTGCTGCCAGCCTGAGTGGGGTGCAGTGGCCCTGTGTGCCTCTTCCCCCAGCTCGGGCTGCCCTCTTATTTGGTCTTCAAGATACGGCAACCCTAGTAAAACCAGCGGGTCACACATGAAGACGCAGCCTCTGGATTTATACTCCCCCCCCCCCAAAAAAAGAGAAAAGGCCGATTGCAAATTATTTATTTCAACCATTTATGTGCCACTTAGCACTTTCCTAAGTGGTTGCAGAACATAAAATCAGTTAAAAGTAGGAAAAGATCTGGGTTGGGGGGCTCAGCCTTCTTTCTTTCCTTTCCAGCTGTTCCCTCAGGTCACCATTATCCTCCGCTCTTTTAACTTCAGTAGTTCCCTCCTTCCTTATCATGCTGCCAACATTCAGCTTCGTGTTTCCTCTCTGTCCCTTTCTTCAGCTATTAATAAATTACCGTTTCATCTTTGGAGAAAATCTCTGGAACGCAGAACTTGTGGTCTGGCCTCATTATCAGTTTGTTTCCTCCTTTCCCTTCAATTTTAGTTTTGGCTGTCATTGTCTCTTGTGGTTATTTTCAATTCCACTTTGTCTCATCTCCCTTTTGTTCACGACAGAGTGAAATTCTGCCATTATTATTTTGAAGCTTCTTTCAGCTCTTTCTCCTGCAGCAACCCAATAATTCCCAAAAACACACTGGTCTTATTTGGTCCTGCCAAGCACATCTTTTTTGTGAAATTCTCATCTCCATTTCTTTTGTCCATTTGCAGACCTGCTGCTGGTCTTGCTTCTTCCTGCTTCCAGTTTGATATTTCTCCTCTCTTTTCTACGGTCCACGTTTCATCCCTTTTGGGCTTCATCTCCTTGGCCGCCTCCTCTGCTTCTCTACGCTGTAGTCTTCTCTCTGTTCCCACGTCAGCCTCAGGCCCAGATCCTTTGACCCTCTTCTGCCCCTGCAGTTCCCAGCCCTCCTCACCTCCCTGCCTTCTTGTTGTTGAGTCGCTTAGTCGTGTCTGCCTCTTCGTGGCCCCCTGGATCAGAGCACGCCAGGCACTCCTGTCTTCCACTGCCTCCCGCAGTTTGGTCAACCTCATGCTGGTATCTTCAAGAACACTGTCCCACCATCTGGTCCTCCGTCGTCCCCTTCTCCTTGTGCCCTCCATCTTTCCTTCGCTGCCGCCCGCCAGCATTTTAAGATCGCCCCGGACAGCGGAAAAGTCTCCGCTGTCCCGGGAAGGCAGGCGGGGGGGAAGCAAAGACTTTCGCCCCCGCCAGCCTTCAGAAGAGGTTGGGGGACAGAATGTCCCCAGACCTGGTCTGAAGGCGGTTCGGTTTCCATAGGAACGCATTAATTGATTTTTAATGCATTCCTATGGGAAACCGTGCTTCGCAAGACGAAAAACTCGCAAGACGAAAAGACTTGCGGAATGAATTAATTTCGTCTTGCGAGGCACCACTGTATAAATCTTTTTGCCTGTATGATAAAGAGTTTTGAAAAAGCATGTTACTAATTATTGGGGCTCAAAGCAGGAGCAGGGAGAATAATCTGATTTCTTACCAGATTATTGGAAGGAACAAGATATAGGCGGGCATATCTCCTAATGAATGAATAAAGCAAATGTCAGGACTGCCAGCTGTGCTCTTGAACGTATGTCTGGGGCCACCATGCTGGGTCTATTGACCTTGGTGACACTCCCACCTGCCCCATTAAGCCAAGTGCAACCAGAAGGGGGGGGGCAAGGGCCAGCTGTGCCCCTGAGAGCATCTTCCTGCACACTGCTGATCCTTGCCCAGCTTTGATGGGCCAAATTGCCCTGAGCGATTCCTGCAGGCTGCTGCTGGTCTGCTGCCTTCTCACCCTGTTGACCCTGGCTAGAACTCCCAAGCGGATTCTCTTTCGCCCACTCTCATTAAGCTCCGGCAGTGGATCAGCACCCCGGCCTCCTTCCGGTCTCCTTAACGGCACTTCCTCGCATGCTTTGAAAGACTTCACCTGTCTCTTTTCCTTCCTCCTGCTTGGTTTTTCGGCACACCCCTCCCTCCTCCAATTTGTCATTTGTGAAGGCATTAAATGTGGCCACAGCAAGTGGGCCTGAAGCCCAAAGGTTGCCCGTCCTCTTCTTCAGCTATCGCTTTCAGAAATGCACCCTCCTTTCCGATCTCTGCTCACTCCACCATTATTCACCAAGACAAGGACTCCCAAACAGCACTTCGCTCTAATATTTCATTAGGTTTTTGAAACATCAGAACTTCCCAAGAAGAATGCATACCTTCAGGATACAAAACGTATGGTCTCCACTCTTCATAAAGTTACAAAAACGAAATGGCAAAATTTATACAGGACAAGAGTAACCGGAGTCCAACGTAACAATGGAAGGGGATGTCGAAATATTGCAACAAAACTTTACAGAAGTGTGTATTACTTTCAGCTCCACTTCCCCTCGCAGCCTCTCTCCCCTCTTGGGTCGATCTCGCCCAGATCATTATTTTTTCATGTAAAACCTGGGAGTCTCCCCAGGGGCAACATCAGCATTGTTCAGCGGACTTCTGCATGACCTAGAAAGCGGAAAGAGTCCAAGGCATTGCTGCATTCCTGGAAGAATCTGTATCAGCAGAACAGCTCTGGGCTCATCCAGCTCCCCAGGTAGGCAAGAGAATCAGGCAATATTGGCCATTGGGAGGAAGTGGGCTGCCCCCCACCCCAGGGAGAAATTTCAGACAAGTTAAACCAGAGCATATCTCCCCTCCCCACCCCCGTTTCTGGGAGTCTATACTCTGGAGCATGGGGAGGCAATTTAAGGCCTGGGGGCCGATTCCGGCCGAATCGCCTTCTCAGTCTGGCCCACGGACGGACATAGGGGCATAGGAATTCGTTCTTTCTTTCCCCCCAAAAAAATATAGTCCAGCCCACCATGGTGGATGGGCCCACAGCTGACCCCTGCTGACCCATATTTTAGGCCATGGGTAGGCAAACTAAGGTCCAGGGGCTGGATCCAGCCCAATCACCTTCTCAATCCAGCCCATGGACGGTCCAGGAATCAGTGTGTTTTTACATGAGTAGAATGTGTGCTTTTATTTAAAATAATAATAATAATAATAATAACAATAATAATAATACCCCGCCCATCTGGCTGGGTGGCTTCCAACAAAATATTAAAATACCATAATGAATCAAACACTAAAAGCTTCCCTAAACAGGGCTGCCTTCTCTGGGTTATTTGTGGGGCCTAGGAATTTGTTCTTCCCCCAAAAAAAAATATTGTCCGGCCCCCCACAAGGTCTGAGGGACGGTGGATTGGCCCCCAGCTGAAAAAGTTTGCTGACCCCTGCTCTGGAGTGTCCTTCAGGAAATGGTTCATTCAACCCTGCAGTGCTTGAAAGAACAAAAACTGATGCTTAATGTAATCAGAAGCACTTGCCAATTGTTACAGCCTCAGACCAGCATCAGGGTTCAGGTCTCCACTTGGCCACGCAAGAGCCTACCCCGCAGGGTTGTTGTGCGGATGAAATGAGGGGGCAAACCATGCACACCACCCTGGGCTCCCTGGAGAAAAGGGGAGGTGGAAATTAAATTGATTAATTAAATTATGAGGGTTTCAATGGCTAGTATAATGGGAATGCTGTCGAGTCCAGTTGCTTGCTCCTGGCACTGCAGTCGTGTGCCAGGGATGCCCACATGGCAGTGTAATAAACGTAAATCTGCCCTTATTCCCTCATGGGGGACACAAGAGCCCTTGTAGAGTCCTCTGCAGGTTCTCCATCGGTCAGAGAAAATAACAGAGGCCAACCAGAGAATATTGAGTTGGCCTGATCTTTATTGAACTGTTGCAACAAGGTGCCCCCTTCACACGCAAGAAAGGAGGAGGACCCAGAACCCAGGTGTGCCCGCCCTTATATAGGCATTTTAAATTGCCCACCTTGGCGTCAAAGACCACCCCCAGAAACATCATACCTACATCACAGAAAGGGCAGTCTACAACGGAAATCTGAGTGCCTTGTTTATCTCCTGGCTGGCAGGTTACCTGTTAATGCTCCCTTGATTGGATACCCTGGGGAGCCTGGCCAGTCTTGGTACCTTTATGAACCTTTATTATATACATAAGACCTTGATTTATTTCAGCAGAGTTGATCTGCTAATGCCCCAGACACCTGGGAGTCAAAGGCGATGCTTTGTTGCCTCGGAATGGATGCTGAGGTCCAGCTCTGAGGGCCCTCTGGTGGTTCCCTCACTACAAGAAGCCAAGTTACAGGGCCTTCTCGGTGGTGGCACCTGCCCTGTGGAACACCCTCCCACCAGATGTCAAGGAAATAAACCACTACCTGACATTTAGAAGACATCTGAAGGCAGCCCTCTTTAGGGAAGCTTTTAATATTTAATAGACGATTGTATTTTAATATTGTGTTGGAAGCAGCCCAGAGTGGCTGGGGAAACCCAGCCAGATGGGCAGGGTATAAATAATAAATTATTATTATTATTATTATTATGGGCTGCTCAGGCTGTACTCCATCCAGCTGTGGCAGCAGTTTTATTTGAATGCTGGCCATGGAAGCCCTGCTTGAGCGGCGAACTACGCTTCCCAGAATTCTTGGACGGGCTCCTTTTCCCTGACCTGCTACCTTTCTGCATGCGGGGAGCTCGTCACGTGGTGCGGGGCGGGGTCTTCGGTCCTGCGGCAGAGCCCTTTGCGCATGCGCTCTGAGGCCTGAGACGGGGCGGCCGTCGCTTCCCGTCACCATGGCAACGGGGTTCGGGCGCCGGCGCAGAAGGCCGCGCGTGAGGCGGTTGGCCGGGCATCTGCTCGCGCATGCGCCCCGGCTCGCCCTTGGGAGGTTGGGGGGCGGAGGAGGGAGCGCGGCCCTTGGGCCCTCCCCTCGCGCCCTCCGATTGGCTCCCGCCCGCCGGGGGAGGGCGTGGCTGGGCGGCCGGGTCCTCGCCTCCCCATTGGTGACGCCCTCGGCGGCGGGCGGCCCGGGACGCCTCGCGGATTGGTCGGCGCGGACGGCTCTCCGCGGCCGGGGCCCGGATTGGTCGGCGCGCTGCCCAGGAGGCGGGAGCGCGGGTCGGTGGGCGCCGCGTCGTGCCTCGGGCGCGAGCCTCTCGCCGCCGCCGCCTGAGGGGAAGAAGCCCGGCCGGGAGGAGACGGGCCGGCCGAGAAGTAAGTGGGGCGGGCGGGCGGGCGGGCGGCGTGGGAGGAGCCCCGTGGCTCCCTCAGGCCCCGAGAGACCCCCCCCGGTCCCCTCCTGAGGGGGCGCCGTCCTCGGGCGCGCTGGGCCTGGGACGCCTCTCCGGGGGGGGCGCCTCCTCGGCTCACAGCCTGCGCTTCTCACCGCCCCGACAACAGCCCCGCCAGGCAGGGCGCCTCCTCCGGCTGGGCCCGAGGGAGCCCTTTTCTCCCGCCGCCGGTGCGCGCCCCTCCCCCTCCCCCCCCCCTCGTGCGCTTCCGCTGCGGATCGCAGGTCTTCTCGGAGGAGAGGGAGGAGGGCCGGGCTGGGCGCCACGATACCTTGCTTAGCCTTGAAGGCAGGCACGGGCAAACTGGGCCCTCCAGCTCTTTGGGGACTACAACTCCCATCACCCCTGACCACTGGTCCCCTTTGCTAGGGATGATGGGAGTTGTAGTCCCCAAACAGCTGGAGGGCCGAGTTTGCCTCTGCCTGCTTTAAGGGGCAACGAGGCTCCCAGGTGCGCGTGGCTTCGCTCCCAAGAGGGTCCTCCCCCCCCCCGTGCGCCTCTGCTGCGGATCGCAGGTCTTTCCCGCGAGGTCCGGGGCGACAGGCCCGGCAGCTTCTCGGAGGAGGGCCGGTGGGCGCTGAGTAGGTCTTCTGGGCACCGCCATACGTTTCTTAGCCTTTAAGGCAGGCAGAGGCCAAGTGGGCCCTCCAGATGTTTTGGGACTACAATTCCCATCATCCCTAGCTAACAGGACCAGTGGTCAGGGGTGATGGGAGTTGTAGTCCCCAAACAGCTGGAGGGCCGAGTTTGCCTGTGCCTGCTTTAAAGGGCAACGAGGCTCCATGGCTTGCCCCCCCCAGGGTTCCCCCCCTTGTGCGCCTCCGCTGCGGATCTCAGGTCTTTCCCAGGAGCGGCAGGCCCAGCGGCTTCTCAGAGGAGAGGGAGGAAGGCCAGTGGGCACTGGGTGGGTCTTCTGGGCGCCACAATGCGTTTCATAGCCTTTAAGGCAGGCAGAGGCCAACTGGGCCCTCCAGACATTTTGGGGACTACAACTCCCATTGTCCCTAGCTAACAGGACCAGGGGTGATGGGAGTTGTAGTCCCCAAACAGCTGGAGGGCTGGGTTTGCCTATGCCTACTTTAAGGGGCCACGAGGCTCTCAGGTTGTCGCTGGTCCTTCCTATGGTACCCAAGCTAGGTAGATCCCCCCTTGCCCACCATAGTTGCATCTTTTGTCTAAGTGGCTTTTGGGGGCAAAAGTGGAAGGGTGCAGATGGCTAGGAAATGGAAGAAGATCGGGCGTTATCTGTGACTCCACATGAGTGCCAAGAATGCCCTGTGGGCAAGCAAGGTCTCCAAGCCATGGAAGAGCTTCTCTCCTGAAGATGGTCCCTGTAACATAGCAGCAGCTTTGCCTGGTTTTGAGGCACTCCAGGCTGGGCTGCAGAGTTCAGGGCCCCGTTGAAGCCCAACTTTGTACAGCATTGAGCCTGGGCTGAATTCCTGGGTTCTTTACCTGGGTGAATCAGCACCAGATGCTGAGGGACAGCACTGTGCTTGCTTGCCTGCCTGCCTGGCTAGCTTCTGCTGCCTTTGGGGAAAGGCACGTCATCTGGGGACAAAGGGTACCTTGCATGCAAATGGCCGAAATGGAGCCCTGGGGCTCTTCTTTTCACTGAAAAGCAGCCCTGGACGACTGCAACCTTGAGTGGATGTGCAGTGTTGAGATAGACTCTTAAACGAAGGTTGCAGTTGCCAAAACAGAATGTCTTGTTGCCATTTTTGGGCAAGATGGCTCTAAAGTCTTCTTTTTCTTGGACTGACTGAGATTGATTGCCAGCTATGCACATGGCTAGTTTAGATGACAACCGTGAGCTAGGTTAACAACTGAGAACTTAAAGAAGAAAATTGACTTGATCCAGGGACAGTCTTCATCTATATTGGCCTATTCCTACCTCTTTTTCTTGATGGTAACACAGACCATTCATAGCGTAAGAATATTCTTCACAGCTGTGAGCAGGGCAGTGGGGTGGGATAAGTGAAGACAAGCTACAGTAATTAGCTATAACATTGTTAACTGCTCCTGCTCAGGCTGCACAGAAACATTCTCATTGTGCAGATAAAGTATAATGTATAGAATTCTACAGGATGAAGGATTAGTGTGTGAGGTCAAGATCCAAGGATCCCCAGGCATGCACCTCCAGATGGTGGGGTGCCATCCTGGCACCCAGGCATCTTCACTTGGTCACAAGTGGCCGGCAGCCAGGTGCAAAATGCGCCTGGCTAATTTTGAACACTGATTGTGATGCTGCATTTGTGAATTTCATGAATTGGAGGGAGTTTGGGTTGGATGACCTTTGAGATCCTGTCAACCTTTATATGTCTACGGTGCCTGGAAGCGTAAGGCACCTAAGGGACTACAGGGAGGCCAGAAGCAAGAGGGCTGAGGAAAAGGTGCAGACTAGGCAGTAGAGCAGAGAACCTTCATTGGAAAAGATAGGTGGGCAACAAAGCTTGAAGGGGGGGCAGGAGGGCTCTCTAAAGAAACACCAGGGTCACCTGTATAAGGTAAGGGAGGAAAAGAGGCAGTTTCCTGTAGAACAGGAACCTTAACATGGAATATTGGAGGGAGAAAAGGAGAAAAAAGCACTGGGATACCCCATCACACAGGGCACAGGTCCTCCATCTTCCTTGCACACTAGGGTCTCCGGAAGTTGTGGGGCTCCATTCCCTTTACCCTTGAACTGAGGCCATGATGGCTACGGCTGGTGGGAGTTGGAATCCAACAGCCTCTGGAAGACCACAGTTTGCCCATCCCTGGCCTACAGGAAGGTGGGACTTTGGGAAGTGGGAGGCAGCTGAGGTATATAAGATTTGTGATTTGTGGGAGTCCAGAGAGCTAAGAGGAGATGAGTCTCCTACAACTCAAATCTCACTGTTGGCATCCAGACCCTTCCTGTTGGCATCCAGACCTTTCTGCTGATGCTTCCGTGTTGTGACCTAAGAGCCCATTGATAATAGTTAACTATGTGCAGGGGTCAGTAAATCCACCTGCAACAGAGGAGGTCCCTTCCTCCTCCAGCAAACCCACACTGCCCTACTCCTCATCCATGTGCTGATCATGCTCCAGCCACGTTCAGCACCTTCCTCCCAGGTGCTGCTTGAGTGAGTACCCACAGCCCTTCTCCAGATGCAGCTTGAGACAAGGCAGATGAACTTCCATCCTGTTCCTGAGCTGGTTGTCTTGAATGATGGAGGATGAGACTTTGCTGAATTTGAGCCTGGAATATGCGTCTAAATGGGTTTCTATGATTTCACATGAATGACTATCCTGAGCATTCTAAGATGATCTGGTCAGATTGTGTAACTCTTCTCAGATGTGGATTTCTAGTACTGCAAGTGGTAGTATAAATTGACCTTGCTGCTTTGTGCAAATGGTTCACCATAGGCAGCAGCGATGTGGAAGGAATTTCTTTTCCATTGCTTTGTTTTCTGTGGAAAACTTTTCATTTAATCAGTTCATTAGGAGCAATGGTATTTGGCAAGTGTGGCGGTTTCAAAGTAAAATAAACATGTTAAACCAGATCATGCTCGGGGCACCAAAAAATTGCCCTAATTGGCACAGAGAAACTCTCCAGTTAATTTTTTCCTGAAATCCCACATCTCCGGGAAGGAGGAAGCCCAAATGCCATGTGGACTCAATGTCCACAATTTGCCCAGAAGGCAGGATTTTCACTCAACATGATGCAATGGCCAAGCCTCAGTGTGTTTGCCTGGCCTTTCTGCTAAATAATAAATACCGGTAGGTTTTTTCAAGAGAGCAAGTTCAATTGACCATGTAGAAAAACAACAGCATCTGTTCCATCCTGATTATTGTTGTTGATATTTATTAATGTTGTAAGTGTTCATAGGATGGCATAGCAGCCTTTGTAATTGTATTTTAATTGCATACACATGTTTTTGCTTTAAAGTCTAAAGCTTTTCCTTAGTCCACTTCTGTTGTTTCCATCTTTTATTTTGTCTTCCCCTATTTTCACAAACAGTTGGAGTATAATTTCAAAATATACATATTCAAAACAAGTATGTAAAAGGGGACTAAATATTTTGTTTAATGCACCATAGAAACCCATTTTGAATTGAAAGCCGCTGGGAGTTTTTTGAATCCCAACAATCTCATTGTAAAAATAAAAGACCAACCTACAGCTCACAAGGTCTACATACTTTCCCATGCAGTGTTTACAGGTACATTTCATTGAATTCATAATACCCTGACAGGGGAGCATATTTTGTTTGTGTGGCGTTTTGATTGGGGAGTCTGACACTATGACTGTTGTACTTGACACTATTAATAGTCTTGCTGCTGAGTTGCATAAAAATAAATCCAAATTGGCCCAAAGTGCTATTAAAAAAGGCACCAGGCAAGGTTTATCTGCATGATTAGTTGATCTTTCCACCTCCCTCAGTGCAAGGAAATGTGTGGGGAGATCTGCCAGCCCCTGTTTTTTTTTAAGGACAGGTGGTATTTGGAGTTTGAAATTTATTCCATATTTCAGTGTTGCTGCCTTTGAGTGTAAGTGTTAGTGGACTGAGTTCTGTTTCGTTGATTATAATTGTAACATTCTGTTTTGAAATGTTTGAGATATATATTTTTTGGGTTACCTTTGCTGTGCTAAATGTGCATTCTGCACTTGTCCTCCTTCGTAATGTTTTATTTTGAAATCTTTAAGATTATATTTTAGTTTTCTGTTAGTTGTGTTGTTTATATATGCCTTTTTGTGTAATATTTTATTCTGGGTTGTTTGATGTTTTAATGTAAGTTGTAAACGGCTTTGAGATTAAGTTTCTTTAAAATATAAAGGGGTGTGGAGATGAAATGAATAATAGTAATTGTACGCTTCTTTGTGTTGGTGTATGGAGAAGGACAGCAATGTAAAATAAATAAAAAGAAATAGGTTGGCTTCTTCAGCTCTGTCCAAGGTGAAGTTCATAATGTGTTTACCAAGTTAGTAGCTCTGCAGGTCAATTGTAGGCATTAAAATGCTGCTTTGACTGTCTGAGCTGCCTTCCCTCGTGACTGCACTTGCTCCGCTCTGGTCATAGGGCTCACTCTTTAGGGTCTGAAGAACTTCTTGAAGCTTTCACGTATACAACTTGGGAGGACGGCTTCAGGAAGGGCAAAGGACTGACATTTAGATGTTTGAAATGTCTTTGGCAAAGCCCTACTCAAGTGTAATGGGCAGCATTGTCTTGGCTATACACTGGCCTGGATTGTGGAAGAGTGGGAATGAATAGTGCATTTCATCATGCTGAAAGGTTAAGGGTACGTCATCCTAAGGCTGTGTGCCTCCTAGAATTAGCTTAATGGCAACTCATAGGGGGAAAGTTTAAGCTCTTGTGTGATGTTGAGAAAATCTTTGATCACATTTAAGGCCCTGCATCAAGCTGGAAAAACATCCTGAACTTCTTAAGAGCCAGTCTCAGAGATTGGTGTCTTGGTACTAAGGCAGTTTCTTCTAGCCTTAATTCTTGTATTGCTGGTTCTGTCTCCCAAAGAACACACTTGAGAAGGAAAAGAATATGGAAGCAGTGGTAATATGAAGTTGTGAGCAAACTGCTGTGAAATGCTAGATCATAAAGGTTAGAGTAGGTTTAATGCAGATTCCATAAGTATATAAAACAAGGTACAGAAAATGGAATAGGAACTCGTTACTTACGTTCACATTGTGGCTAACTACTCTCCCAAGCCTCAGACAGGTTGCCCTTCTGAGACCACTCCCCAGACTACCCATAAGAACATAAGAAGAGCCCCTTTTGATCAGACCAGATGCTGACCAGGTGGGATGGTCAGTGTTGAGAATCACTTGAGGAAGGATGGGTTGGGTGGAGAGACTGTATGTTAGTTTCTGTTAATGAACACTCCACACTTCCTGAGCCTTCTGATATTTGGGAAGCTAAGGAGACAAGGTGGAGAAGGAGTTTTTTTAAAAAATTAATTTTATCTGTAAAACTTATTTTCTGTGTTATAACCAGAGAGAAGCACTCAAAATGGCTCACAAGACCAAAACAACCCAATAACCACAATCTAAAACACCTGAATGATACCAGATGCCAGGGTTGCTCCTCAAAGGCCCTCCTGACAGGCTCTTTTTCAGGGAGATGGAGCTCTGTAGAGCTCAGGGGTCTCTCTTGCTCCCTATCCTCATCCTCGCTGCCCTTGCAGGCTTGAATGTCTTGACGCAAAGGCTGGGCAGAGGGAGGAGAGTTATGGGTTGGTAGAGTTCACACACAAATTGAAAACAAGCAGCCAGATCTTCTGGTATGTGCTGCTTTTTTCCATGGACCCAGGAATTGGGGGGGGGGGGTGCCCAGAGGATTTGGCGCTCTCTGTTTGCGGCTGCCTCCATCTGTTCTGCTGCAGAACTGGGGTGAGATAAACAGAGTTTTCCTTTCAGAGCTAATGTTCTCTCAGCATACAGCTCTGTTATTCATAAACAGCAACTGCCTGCATTGCTACGTGGGGGTTTTCTTTTACTGAAGAGGGGAGAGGAGGAGGAGGAGAAAAGCTGTTGCCGAAAATGCAATGGCGACACGGTCTTGCATTAGAAGAAGGCAGGTGCCGTTTGTCAAGTGCTGCTGTGCAGCCTCCATTAATTTCAATGGAGGCTGTGCAATGGAAGAAGCAGCTGTGCTGTAGGGAGCATATTGTGCATGGTGCCTGCAAAACCAGAAAAGCTTCCAGTCAGCTTATTTAAAAGTTTGCTTTTGACCAGGCTTGAACCGTGTCATGTGATCTCTTATTCTTCACCCCCCACTTAAATTTTTAAAAGTCACTTCCAGTATTGCATTGTAATACGTTTCAGAGCTGGAGGCAATTCGGATCAATTATATTTTTTAGAAAATATGACCCTTTCCCTCTTGTTGACTTGTGCCTTGGGGTTGTTCCCTAGTCCTTCCCAACAAACTTGGTTTAAGTGGATCTGTGCTCTCCACAGTCCTACTTCTCAATAGCAGCCCATGCTTTCCGCCAGCAGAACATGCATGCCATGTCATTGATCCTGCTGTTTCGCTCTACCTGCAGCTTATTCTGCAGTCGCTTCTTGCCTTGATTCTGCTGTCTTCTGCCTTGATCCCTCCTGCATTAAAACCACCTAGTTGCTTTCCTTGAGAATGACCGTCTCCTGAAAAGAAAAGTTGTTCTGGCCTGCCGTTTAAGGGAATCAAAAGCCTTTCCCTCCCTTTTTTTTTGCAAACTGCAAGGCAAGGAAAAGCTACACAGACTAAGTCAAATGATTGCTGTGGGCAAAACTTGAGAGATTGAAATGAATATTGCTCTTAGGAAAAGGAAGTGTTGTGCTCCAAAAGGCAGCTCTGACTTGATTAGCTTTTTGTTGTCCCGTATTTACTCGAATGTCACTTTTTGGGAGCCAAATTACGTCACCAAAATTAGGGTGCCATTAGATTTGGTGGTGCATTTACATTTGCCAGCAACTTTATTGGTTTCAAGTTTTTGAAAATTGAGGTGCGCAGTAGATTCACGTGAATACAGTAAATCTTCATCAGGCTGTATGAGGAATTATTGGACTAGTCTCTTACCCAGGAGAGAGTGAAGGCTTTGGTGTAATAACGGACTTGGGGTGGGGAACTTGTAACTGTTGGATTTCCTGCATCTTCTTTTTGAATTACTTCAGCATTATGCACAGCCTCAGGTAGAGAATGTAATCTCACTCAGGTGTTATTTTGCCCTGTGGAACGCCCTCCCTTACAGGGAACCAGGCAGAGGGCCTTCTCGGTAGTGGCGCCGGCCCTGTGGAACTCCCTCCCAGCAGATGTCAAGGCAATAAACAACTATTTTACTTTTAAAAGACAACTGAAGGCGGCCCTGTTTAGGGAAGTTTTTAAATGTCTGATGCTGTATTGTTTTTAATATTGAGTTGGGAGCCGCCCAGAGTGGCTGGGGAAACCCAGACAGATGGGAGGGGTATAAATAAATTATTATTATTATTATTATTATTATTATTATTATTATTATTATTATGGCCATAGAAGTTCATGCCACTGACCAAAATGACAGAAAGGCCTCCTTGGACCCAGCTAGGACAAGTACCGGTAACTCTCCATTGTCAAGAAGATACATTGGAGTTAGGATAGCCAGTTTCCAGATATGTTGGACTTCAGTCCCCGTTAGTCCCACTCTGCATGGCCAGTGGTCAGGGATCCTGGGAGTTGTAGTCCAAAGCGTCTGGCGGTTGCCATGTTGGATACCCTGGATTATTGTGTGGCCTTATTTGAGATCTCAGTTCCATAATGAGAGAATCTCTCTTGCTAAGCACACCCACATTGATCCCTTTGGTTCAGACTTGGCTATCTCTGGAAGAGTTAGTAGCTGCCCATGTGAATTCTGTTGTGCTGAAAGAGTAAGCCATGATAGTTTCCCATGCAGCTCTATGGCACGCTTGTTGCAGGACTGAAACAATGCCAATTGTTAGGATGTTTTGCCCCAGCTCTGTATATGAAAATGTGGCACAAGTGTTCTTAGTTTGTTTTTGTTCTTGTTTTATTATATATGTTGTGTTCTCATTCTGAATTTTTATGCTGTGAATTGCCCCAGGATCCTGGGATGAAGGGTGGTGTGCAGATTTAATAAAAATGAAAACAAAGATAGGTACATAAGAATGCACGCGCTTCACGTGGCCGCCCTCTTCCTTCAGCGTGTGGGGTGGCCAGAGCTGTGGGGAGATAGTGAGGATTGGGGTGAGTTGTAAAGGGTGGGGAGTTGGCAAGGGGGAGTGGCTGTCTTGCCTAGTGGAGCAAGGAGGGGCAGAGTCCCTGTTGCTCTACCTTCTGTTCGTGTGTTTGTTCAGGGAAGGTCTCCAGAGCAACAGCATATGCAGATGTAACCTAAAAGTAGAATCTCACGTTCTGTCCGCCGTGAATTGTAATTGGACTAGGAGAGGTTTGCCCTTGTGGGAAGAAAATTATACCGTAGTAGTTTTGCAAAACTGAGTCGTAGTGGTGTCAGCTAATGTGCTGCTCACATCCTACAGGTTGTGTAGGAGAATAGATGGCAGTTGTGTACTCGGAGCAGGGGTTAAACTGTAGAATTTATCTCTTAAAGAGTTTAGTCGTGCCATAGCTAAATGTTCTGTAAGCTCAGAAGGTGTAATTAAGATTCCACAGCCTACACAACAGGCTCAGAATCGTGCACAAAAAGTGAGCTCGGTGGGGAAACCCAGCCAGAAGGGCAGGGTATTATTATTATTATTATTATTATTATTATTTATTAATTAATTAATTAATTTATTTATTTATTTTCTCCCTTCTGCTTTGTCCTAGAGAAGATGAACAGGAGCCATAGTTACATGCTAAGTGCCAGTTTAGTGCTAAATGTCCAGCATAGTACAGTGGTACCTTGGTTCTCGAACTTCATCCGTTCCAGGAGTCCATTCGACTCCCAAAACCATTCGAAAACCAAGGTGCGGCTTCCGATTGGCTCCATGAACTTCCTGCACTCAAGCGGAAGCCTCACCGGAAATCCGGCTTCCAAAAAACGTTCGCAAACGGCAACACTTCCGGGTTTGCGATGTTCGGGAGCTGATTTGTTCGGCCATTCAGGAACCAAGGTTCCGCTGTACATGTATCTGGATTGGTTAACTTTGAGTTACAGCACAGAGGCACTCCTGAGGGTGTGAAAATTTCTGTCTGTCAGCCCACTTGAACTCCAGATTTGAATCCCTGTAATTTTTCTCTCTGGCGAAATAATGAAGCTTGTCTAAATAATGTGATGTCTCTCTGTCTGTGTCTCTCCAAATCTAAATTTGCAAAGTCGCATCAGAATCGTGCTGTGTGTCCCCCCCCCCCTGCCCCCCGACTGATGGATAAAAAACTTTTGTCCAGTGTAAAATGCCTATTTTGGTTACTTTGTGGACTAAGCCAGTGTGATCTGTGCTTCACTGGGGCCACAGACTGACACTTCCTCTCCTGTGCTCTGCAGCCCTCCCTCAAAATCTGCTCTGGAGGGTTGGGGGACCCTCCAGGGCATATTTTGGGGGGACACATGGGGAAGAAATAGAATTCCCAATTGTGACAGCAGATCTAAGCATGCAGAGAAATGGGTACAATTCCTAGGTATCTGTTGTATCCTGTTCAATTTCCTATGTTTTTGGTAGGCAGCAAAATAATTTAAAATGGTAAAATGAGTAAAACATTGTAAAACAGTGAAATCTCAGCAGGCATTGCTCTATTCTCATGTAATTCCATTATAAAAATGTACAAATGTAGGAGCTTTGCCTTGTTTTGCAGAGCTGTGTGGCTGCTGTACTATGAAAAGTAGAAAGCAGAGTCATTTTGATACTTGGCTGATATGGCTGAAGGGGGAATCTTAGGGATAAGTCCACCAGATAAAGCCTTGGAAAACATATATTTTGGGAAATATTGAAATATCTTTCCTATTAGAGCTGAACTCAGTTTAGTTTAAGAATATAAAATGCAGTAAAGTAATACTGTATGGTACATACGTATATGGAATTAAAAAGTGGAAGTGCCTCACTTTTATTCAAACAACAATTACAAATGTACTCATTAATTATCTTTCATTTCCAATACCAGAAAAGGAAGTTTATTGCAGTGGGCAAAAATCCATCCATCTGTAAATTGTCCTGTAAACGTTGAAAGTCAGGGTATAAATGTTATAGGCAGTGTGCCCTCTATACAATTGCCACCTTCAAAATGCAACACAAGAACCTGCAACATTTGTTTAACCGAGGTGGCAATGGCACTTTCCGCTCTTGTGTGGTGGAAGGAGCCTGAGGTCTGCATCCAGCCTGTGAGATCAGTGCATCAAAGAGTGTCAGGAATCTGGATATTGTTGAGCTCAGCATTGGCATGGATTCAAAAGGTGCTTGTGTGGGTAGAATATGTTTCCTATTGTGCCAGAGGCATCACTCTCCTTCAGTGTTCATCTGCAGCCTCCAGGCCACGTCCCACACCTTTCCTGGGGATCCTCCTAATCCTTGGGAGAGGTTTTTGCAAGGACACAGGTGACTGCAGTGAGGAAGAGGAGATGGCAAAGCCTTATTAATGTTTTGAACTCTGCACAATGCTCTTTTGGACTCTTATCACATTAGACAATATATCCATGAAAATACTACCATCTCAGGCTTTATCCTAATTGGTTTCTGAACCATCAGCTGTCTCTGTTTTTGTCCTTCTGGTTACCCCACCCTGCATGGCCTTAGGACCAGCGATGGAGAACCTCATCCCTGCAGGCCAGACCTGGCCCAGCAGATCTCCCCATTTGGCTCACCAAATCATCTCCAGGAAGCCACACCTGCCTGCCCTACACTTGACACTAGACCTGACATCAAATGTGGGCAGGTAAGGGCAGGGCTTCAAAGGAAAATCAAGAGCTTCAAGTGAGCTCCTGGTTGTTTCCTTTCTGGAGCAAGGCATGATCCCACCCAGCCACCTCTCAGCTCATGCCTTTCTCAAGGAAGGGGACACAGTTTCCGTTTAATCATGGAAGCCTCTTTTCCCTCCCAGTGCTACGTTTTGCAGACTTGGTTGTTGGGTCTTCAAAGCGCAGCACAGGGCTTTCCAACAACCTCCATGGTTCTCCTTCAAACCTGCACTTTGAAATCCTGACAACTGAGGCTTCTAAGTGCAGTATCTCCTGATGTCCCTATGATATCAGGTGGTTGTCAAACATGGTCCACAAGAGGTTGAGGAGATTAAGATTTGGCCTACTGGCCAAAGGGATTTCTCTTCCTCTGACTTAGGAGAACAAAAGGTATGTACAAATTGAAACAACTTTTTCTGGGCTTGGGGTGTGTTTGTAAGTGTGTGTGTGTGTGTGTGTGTGTGTGTGTTGCTGTATGTATTTCCAAACATAGTGGTCAGTTTATTTCACATGCTGTAGAAGGCCAAGGAAACTAATGCAGACAAAGAGTTTAAGTGTATATAGAAGTGTAATTACCTAGTATTGTAGATTGCATTCAAATAACTAAGGATTTTGGGTTAGTAAGGGCAACTAAAATAAATAAATAAAAAAGACAGACAGACAGACAGACTGCAGATAGAGAGAAAGAGAGAGAGATATTTACCTGGGAGGAATTCCTGTTGAACTTAATGATGCTTACATTGCTATCGTATATCACATGCTAAAACTGTGTTAGAGGCTGATGACCTAGTCCCTGAGTTCTTATTCAAAAGGAGCTCACACCTGCCGCTAAGAGTCTCAGACACAAACCAGTGGCAAATGTTACCAGGCAGCTGTTTCTGCCTACACCTGGCCAGGAATCTGGCCAGCTGATTTTTTTATTTTTGCACATCAAATGTTGGACAACTGCTATCTGAGTAGGGCTTAGAGGCAAATGGTGCTCCGTGTTCCTGACCATCCGATCATCACATTCCCGTTGAGAAAGTATTGCAAAATAGGCCGTTACCTACAGCTGATGAGCTCCAAGAAGAGCGAAACCTGTTAAAATAGGTCCTGTAGTATTGGCCAAGAGAGCAGCTCCTTGGTGTGGCACACTTGCCCCAGTAAACATGCTCTGGTTATCTCCCGCTTGGACTACTGCAATGTGCTCTACGTGGGGCTACTTTTGAAGGTGACCCGGAAAATGCAATTAATCCAGAATGCGGCAGCTAGACTGGTGACTGGGAGCAGCCGCCGAGACCATATAACACCGGTCTTGAAAGACCTACATTGGCTCCCAGTGCGTTTCCGAGCACAATTCAAAGTGTTGGTGCTGACCTTTAAAGCCTAAACGGCCTCGGTCCAGTATACCTGAAGGAGCATCTCCACCCCCATCGTTCTGCCTGGACACTGAGGTCCAGCGCCGAGGGCCTTCTGGCGTTTCCCAACTGCGAGAAACCAAGATACAGGGAACCAGGCAGAGGGCCTTCTTGGTGGTGGCACCTGCCCTGTGGAACGCCCTCCCACCAGATGTCAAAGAGAAAAATAACTACCAAACTTTTTGAAGACATCTAAAGTCAGCCCTGTTTGGGGAAGCTTTTAATGTTTAATAGGTTATTGTATTTTAGTGTTTTGTTGGAAGCCCCCCAGAGTGGCTGGGAAAGCCGAGCCAGATGGGCGGGGTATAAATAAATTATTATTATTATTATTATTATTATTATTATTATTATTATTATTATTTATTAAACTATGATGCCTCCCTCAGATCACCAGTAAGGCTACCCAGGCATGTGACTTCTAAACTTTTTAAATTATTCTAGCTAATCCTGCCTTCCGAGGCAGAAGTCATAGGGCACGCTTCCCTCAGCCCCTTCCCGTACCAGTAGTTCTACCTTACATTTCCATTTTGACATGCACCTTCCTTTTCCCCATCTGATTTCTTACGTCAGAAAAATAACGAGGGAAGAATTTGCATTATCTTTTTAAATTTAGCATTCCAAAAACTCTTGGCACATGTGAGAATGCATTTAGGCTACTGCTACTACTGTTTAGAATACCAGGACTTCTGTGAAAGGCAACTGGACAGAAAAGAGAAGGCTAGTTCTTCTTTGCCATATCTAAGGAGCATCGCTCCACTGATCCTGCTAATAGTCGTCTTTCAGAGAACTGACTGAGCAGCGAAATCAGTGGGAGAGGGAGAGCAGGCCATATGTTCATAGCCAAACAGGGTTTGTTTTGTTTGTTTTTTGCATTCCTTCCATGAAAATAGGAATTCCACTCCTGGGCTTCATGTGATAAAGTTGTCCCTAATGGAAGGAAAAGGTTGATCCAAGGCAGTGGGAGGGGAGCTGCACATCTGCTCCCATTGAAACCTTCTGCACTTTCAATGTAGACCTTGCAAACAAATGCAAAAATGCTGTCGTCCCAGTAGCTTTTCTGGTGGCTGTCGTGGAGGACTAACATAGCATAAGCAAGGGAAGCATCAGAATTACTCGGACACAATGCTGGAGAAGGAGCCACAATGGAGAGCTGCCTGTTTCTAAGTCAGTGCTGTTTGCAAAACGGAGGTGACAGAAGTTTTTATTGTCATTTTTATTTCCTAAAGCAAAAGCAACCATCTCACTCCGGTCAGCCTGTTTTGCAAAATAAAGTTGCCCTCTTCTTTCCCACTTATACCTGGGTCTGTATTTAAAACAAAATCGCAGGAGGAGGTTTCTTTATCTTGCTAGCATTTCCCCCCCTGCTCTGCATACATCCCAGATCTCAGACTACCAAAGTAATTGGCATAGTTCACTTTGCCTAGTGGTTTCTGTTCGCTGTTTCCTGTGTGACTTTCTAGATCAGATTAATACGGAAACTTCACGAAGCCCCTGCAGGCTGGCTTAGCTGGAGAAGCCAATGGGGCTGAACCTCTCACTTTGTGTCTTTAGGATGATTGAGGAGAGCGGGAAGAGGAGGAGAACGATGGCGGAGAAGAGGCAGCTGTTTATGGAAATGAGTAAGTGGAACTCTGCTGTAGCTGACAACTTCACAAAATAACGTTCTGCCGTCTTTTGAAAGCATGTTAAGATGAACCATGGAAAGAGAAGTGAAGTCGCTGGATATTTTAAAGTTTGTAAAATGTTTATTTGAAACTGTAAAACAGAATATTTAATAACATGGGTTTTTTATTTTAATAATAATAATTCTTAGCTAAATTGCTTCCACTTGAGAGTTTTGGGGTGTCACATTTCAAAGACCAGGGGTGTTTCTGAAGCTTATACGTTTAAACGTTTCAGTCTTCAAATAACATCTAGTGGTTACCTCATCTCATATCCCATGACACCCTAAAGAAGCATCGGTTGAATTCGGGGGACGAGGGTCTACCTTAGCTCTCAGCTTTTGGGAATCCAGCTCCCTGTTCCATGCTTGATCCTCAGTTTCCATCCCTGACCATTTTCCTTGAGATACTTGGGGAAATGCCATCTAGGAGGAGGCTGCTGGTATTGCCAAGGGCAGATGCAAAAATGAGAAAAGAGAGAGAGAGAGGCAAGGCTCTGAGGCTGTTTGCCAACATGTCATGGGGCCTTAAAGGACAGGATTCCTTTATTGCTCAAATAGTGATAGATTATTTTTAAAGGATTATTAGGAGAACAAAAACATTGTTTAATCAACATCCTAAAGGCAATTACAGGAACAGGTTAGTTAAATGTTCCTGTGAAAAAGTTTGTTTGTTTTTAAGTGTATGAATTGTTATAACGTTTAGCAGGTAAGAACCCCAGAATGCACACCTGGGCAAGACCTTTCTGAGGTCCAGCAAAAACACCACAAATGGTCATCCACTGATTGGAGCTGCGGTGGGTGATTGACATAGGGCATGACCTAGTGTTATATATGCTTTATTGATGTTTTCACTGTTGTGCCATTTTAAGTTATTTCATAGGAAACGATTCAGAAAGGAAGTGAAGGAAATTAATAGTTCTGGCACAGAATTACCAGCTGTCTTGAAAACTAGGCCAAAAGTTCAGTTGGGAAATGGATTCTGTGCCGGGATGTGATCCAAGACCTCTTCCCACTATAAGACAAGAACTCTCTTGCTTCTAATTCACAGGGGCTCAGAACTTTGACGTCATCAGATTGTCAACGTATCGGACTGCCTGCAAACTGAGATTTGTGCAAAAAAGATGTAATCGTAAGTGAAAAGTTCCACCCTCTGTAGAAACATCTTAGATAAGTGCACATGTAAAGATTTATCTTCGCATAAACTCCTCTGTATTGCACTGACTCAGCTCACAATAAGAACAAATCAACCCAAACCTTGCATTGTTTGGGGGAAAGATAGACAAAATTAAAAGTGGTAATGCCAAGCTGGGAAAAGCTTTCTGTGCCTCCACCTCCTTTGCACAATGTCCTTGTTGTCATGTGCTGATGTGCTCCTGTTGATCCACGTGAGGCACACAAAGACTAGCTTTTATTTGGAAGATCCCATGACGCGCTTTCTTCTGGCCAGGGGACAGCCTGGTGCTTTGAAGTACATGCTTGAAGATCACACCCAGAAAACTTGAATGACCAAGTGAAGGGCAGTGTTCAGACGGGAGTAAAGTGTTGTAGCTGTGCATAAACCACGGGGCAATGTGCAAGAGAGGGGTGTGTTGAAGAGGCATGGAGAAGGCCGTGTGACTTAGAAATGATGTTGAGAGGAGGAAACAGCCTGCTGGGAGGAAGCTCTGTGTGTGTGTGTGTGTGTGTGTGTGTGTGTGTGTAATTGGACTCTCTGGCACTGAGCATGTTCTTGTTAGTTTGGAAATATCACAGGAAGAGTCTGTTGGGCAGGGTCACGTGGCAGAGAGAAGAATGAGGAGGCTTCTTCCAGACAGCCAGTATTTTGTGGGAGAGATGGAGTGGCATCCTGGGAAATTCAGGTTACACAATTAAAGTGGGCTTGGGCTGCCTGAGCAACAAACCCCTGCTCCTCCCAGAAAGTGCAGAATAACAATCACTCGACACAAAAGAATCAGAACAACTCGCTCAATAGACAGAGGGTGCTGTGTAACCAAATCAGGATGAGTGCTCAATCAACATGTCATCTGGAAGTCACCTAAGCGATAAAAAAAAGAAGCAGAGAATTGTTCCTAGAGAATGCAAGGGCCATGGCAAGGTCATCATGTGGCATGGCCGTATTTGGGGTAGAAAGTAAAGGGTTGGGGCCCTGATCCAGTGGAGCTGAAAGACCCTCCCCTGCCCTCTTCCATGTGGATCATTAGAGAGTGTCACACTTCAGAGAGAAGTGTTGTGTTTTTTCCTGCCATCCACACCCCACCCGTGGGTGGTTGGCCCATCCTCCATCTCCCCCCCCCCACTCCATGCAAGGGGGCAATCGCTTGCTTGCTTGCTTGCTTGCTTGCTTGCTTGCAAGCAGAGTTCAGTGGACTAACAGCCCCCCCCCCGCCCTCTCCACCCTTCCCTGTTAGAATAAGGAAATCCTGGCTGTTCTCAAGGGGCTCCTCTTTGTGTTTCGCCACCAGGGGCTGCTGTATCTGTGGAAACAGCACTATGGGGACATCTGGTAATGGGAAAACAAGCAATTGTGGCTTAGCTTTAGGTTTAACAAGCAAGGGAACTGCGTTTGGGGCAGGCAGGCAGGCAGGCAGCAACGCCCAGTTGCTGAATCCAGACAAGATGCTGTATTTGCAGCGTCTGGCCTTGTTTAGTGCGACCAAGAGGGGAGGGGTGCCACTCACCTTACTGTATTTCTGTCCTGTTTCCTAGCCAAAATGCACCCCCCAAAGTTGAGGCAACGCATCCTCAGTCTGCCAAAATATACTTCTGCACGTGGCCACACTCATGCTGCCTCAGTGCTGGGGCCACGGAGGCTGGAGGCTGGCTGGGGGCGGTGAGGAGGTGCAGTTTCTGCCCACACCACTCTTTCCTCAGCCAGGCTTTCCCCTCTTCCTACAGGCATTTCACTTGTGTACTGATAAGGCAAGCCTACACCCAGCCCTGGACAGCCAGCCACAAAGATTGGCCATGTAAACTGAATTTCAGTCTTGCAGCGCCAAGTTAACACTGTGAAGAGAAATGCCCAGATAATCATGGAGGCTCAGCTCTGGCAGAACCCCTGGAGAAAGCTGGCAAAGAGCAGCTTGACTCTGTTGGCTGAAGAGTTAGCAGAATGCACAAAGAATCGTAAGAGTTGAAGGGACCCAAGGGGTCATCTAGTCCAACCCCCTGCAATGCACAAACTGCAACTAAGGAATCCGCAACAGATAGGATAGCCGTCCAGCCAGCCACCCACATGAGCTGTGCCTGTAGAAGGAAATTCCTGGAAACGTCGCTGTGTTTTACGGTAGGGATGATTCATAAAAACGCAACCGAACTTGCATCAGTTAGGAGTAAAACTTGTCTTTCCCCTTTCCCTTCCAGTTCACCTTGTGGATATCTGGAATATGATAGAAGCCTTCCGAGATAATGGCCTTAACACATTGGATCACAACACGGAGATCAATGTGTCTCGATTAGAAACCATCATTTCCTCCATCTACTACCAGCTGAACAAACGCCTTCCTTCTACTCACCAGATCAGCGTGGAGCAATCCATCAGCCTTCTCCTCAACTTCATGATAGCAGCATATGACAGGTCAGGGGCTTCTCTCTCCTCCAGGCTGCGTTGCTTCCAGGCAGCCATTGCGTGGGCTGGGGCAGAGCCTGAGGCCTTGGGCACCCCTGGGCTAGAGCAGGCTTTGGCCCTCGACAGAGAATCACACCCGTGTTTCATCCTCAGAGCCCTTCTTTGAGCAAGGTGGTTTATCCCCCTGTGGTGTCTCGGTGTTCCTTCAGGCTGCAGATCCAGACAGATTTGTGAGCTCATGTGCTGTAGTCATCTGCTCTGTCAGCAATTAAAAACGGAGCGAATGTTCCTGCTGCAAAGTGAGCATGGGCCTAGGATGTGACTCTGCAGCACACACACACTTCACACCCTGTTGCTCAGTTTTGGATTCCGCACACCAAGAAATCTGACCAGTTGAAAGGTTATAGAGGGTGATGGGGGTTTTTCCACCTGAATGTGTGGATTCAAAAACTACATTTTTAAAATGGCGCAGTCCAATTTCATGAGGCTAAAAGGAGCCTTCCTCGCAACCTCTCGCCAAAGGAGCCTTTACAGAAGCTGCTGGGGGCACGGAAATTGCTGCAGCGGTTGTTGCAAAAGGCTGGCTCAGGCTAACGTTTCCCCATGGAGTTGCACACCCAAGTTACGCACTCTGTGCCACTGCAGGGGAGAGCATGTTGTACCCAATTGTGGGCACCAGCCCCACCCCTTCCTAGTCCCTTTGGCCTCTTCCCTTGGGGCTGAATATGAAGGTGAAGCAGCAGTTTCACGTGTGAATCTCCAGTAGTCAACCTCCATATCCCCAATTTTAGGCCGTAGTGGAGCAATGTGTAAGCCTCTAATCCCAGCCAAGAGCAGGAGAGCCAAAAACTCCTCAAGATAGGCTTTGCTTCATTTCACCTGGCTGGCAGCTGTTGAAGTTTTTCTGCTGTGCGTGTTGGAACAGTGTGCGCTCTTGGGCAAGAGAGATAGAAAACTTGGCTTTACTGGCAGGGAAGACTCTGCTGGTGTTTCGGCCGGGAGCTCTCTGTCTTTCTGCAGCTGCCCTCTCCGATGGAAACTGCTCCTCTTCCTCCTCGGTGGTTGCAGTTGGGAGGCAGAAGACTTTGTAGACCAGAGGAGGACAAGTTGTGTCGTGATGGAAGTCCAATAACGTATCACGGGATCTGTTTTCTTAATATTTTGAGACTTGGGGGCTGAGAGCATCCTTGGGAGTCCTTTTTCCTTTATAGCCTTCCTGTGTGTACAAAGTAGCCCAGTCAGTGCAGAAGAGGCTTCTCTTACCAGAAGGCCTCTTGTTTTGCTCAGGTGGCAAGCATGCTGTCATCCTCTTAGGGTAATGGCGTGTCAATCGGCTGAGGACCTTTGTGCATCTTCGTTCTGCTAGGAGTGTTTAAAAAGCATGTCCCTTTCCTTTATGGCTATAGAATCACGTTTGACAGCATGGATGCAGGCAAAAACATCTCAGCACATCTCATTATTCCGATAACCTTTGTTGGGCACAGCTAACAGAAGCGTCTCTCTCTCTCTCTCTCTCTCTCTCTCTCTCTCTCTCTCTCTCTCTCTCTCTCACACACACACACACACACACACACACACACATTGCATAAGATGTTCCACCCGATGACCAGCCAGGAAAATGTGGGGCAATTTTCTTTCTTGGACACTTTCTGAATGTTGCTCTTGTGTTGTCCTGCTGAATAATTTGTGTCTGTCCATGAATGGATCATAGACTTGCTCCTCTCACAACGTGCAACGTCTGGGTTGCAAGCTGCCTTGAGCATGGTTTTAGCTTTGGAAAGGCAGCATAAAAATAAAATGATTGATTGATTGATTGATTGATTGATTGATTGAACTGCAGTTTTGTTTTTGTTTTTTTACAGTGAGGGCCACGGAAAGTTGACGGTGTTTTCCATAAAAGCCATGTTGGCAACCATGTGCGGTGGGAAGATTCTGGACAAGTTGAGATGTGAGTATTTTAAGGAGATAATTCGGGGTAGGTGGAAGGATACTGCATAATACTGTCCTTAAAAGAAAAGAAAAATGGCCACCCATCAGCTGCAGAAGCTATCCTTTGCTTTGTGTTCTTCTGCTTACCTGTTCAGTAGCAAGAACGCAGGAAGAGTCTACTGAATCAAGTTCCTGGATCAGACCCTTGTCCACAAGTATCACTGGAGTTAGGTGAGAACGAGAAAAACTTTTCTCTGAAGACTTGAGGCTCAGCTGAGAGTAGCAATGTGGGGCAGGGGAGAGTGCCTGTCATTTCTCCCCTTGGTCTTGCCTGCTGGAAGGCCTGGTGCTGACTGGGAACACTTTTGGGGGTTTCCCTGGTGAATGGGAGTCAGCTGTTCTTCTGCTCTGGGCAGGCCTCTCTTCTGCTGCCTTAGCCGCCTCAACCCTTCACTTTCCCCAGTTCCAGCCCACCAGAGTTTCTCTCGTTGTCGTCTTCCATTGGACGCCCTCCTAAGCCTCCTTCGCCTGGGGACTTGGCTCTGCTTTCTCCTGCCAATCCCTGAGTGTCCTTTTGCAAATAACTGACTCTGCCTGCTCAGTTTGCGGCACACCTGCTGGAGAGCAGTACTTGACTGGGTTCCTAACTCCTTTCTGTCTTTGGGTGTGTATAAATAACTTCTTCCTGGCTGTGGACTAGGAGTTCCAGTAGGCGCTGCAGGCATCATTTTTTATCCTGGGCTTTCTGTTCCCCCCACCCCAGTTTAAAATAAAATTAAAATACAATGCAATAGGTAAAGGGATAAAGGGGCCCCTGACCATTAGGTCCAGTTGCGGCCAACTCTGGGGTTGCGGCGCTCATCTCGCTTTATTGGCCGAGGGAGCCGGCGTACAGCGTCCGGGTCATGTGGCCAGCATGACTAAGCCAATTCTGGCGAACCAGAGCAGCGCACAGAAACGCCATTTACCTTCCCGCCGGAGCGGTACCTACTTATCTACTTGCACTTTGACGTGCTTTCGAACTGCTAGGTTGGCAGGAGCTGGGACCGAGCAACGGGAGCTCACCCGGTCGCAGGGATTCGAACCGCTGACCTTCTGATTGGCAAGCCCTAGGCTCTGTGGTTTAACCCACAGCACCAGCCGCGTCCAGCAATACTGTGGTGCTAATTTTCTCTCCAAGAATAAAATTCCCACGCAGGTTCAGCCTGAAACGTTTTGATGCCTGGGGTTCAAAATCAGGCTGATCTTCCCTCTCCTCTTTTCCTAGCATTGAAAATAATTTCACGTTAGATAACTGCTGACTCAGCTGCCCTTCAGCAGCACTCCGCGCTGGATGCCTCTCCTTGAACCCCTCCGTGGGCTTTTCTGGCACCCCGTGAGCTCACACTGTCCCTCCAGACTGAAGCTTCTGTTTCAATGCTTCTTGAGATCAGAGGCGGCCAGGGAACAAGGCTGACTGGATCAGGCGGTGGCCATGGGCTGTCCATCTGAAGTACTGGTCAAAGGAGCGTTGTTTTCTTCTCTGGCTGGGTGTGCTCTTGATCTTCTATTTCCACTATGTCACCCACAATTTGTCTCCTTAACCGGCAGACATCCTGGCTTTTCTTTGCCCTGATCAACTTTCTTCACTCTCTTAAAGTCCTTCTGATTGTAGAACCTATAGGTTCCTGGCCTGCTGCTTATTAATTTCATGAAATGTATACACCACTTGAGAGTCAAAAACCTCAAAGGGGTTTACAAAATTATAAAGCCATAAAATAAGGGAAAAAATTCAATACAGTGGTACCTCGGGTTACGAACAGCCTAGTTAACTAACTTTTTGGATTACAAACACTGTTTTATTTATTTTATAGTACAGTACATTGATTATTGCTTTCATTTTATGGATCAATTGTCTTGTTAGATAGTAAAATTCATGTTAAATTGCTGATTTAGGGGTTGTTTTTAAAAGTCTGGAACAATTAATCCATTTTGCATTACTTTCTATGGGAAAGTGTGCCTTGGTTTAAGAACACTTTGGTTTAAGAATGGGCTTCCGGAATGGATTAAGTTCATAAACCAAGGTACCACTGTACATTAAAACATATAAGAAGTTAGCAGATTAAAATTCACACCGGCATTTCTAAGCATCAGGGTAGGTTTGTCTAAACAAGAACGTTTTGGCAGTTAGCGTGCAGAAGGTCCTTTTTCTTCATCCTCCTCCTTCATAGAAGAAGTGTTGGAGTTGGCTTGTCTTTCTTCTCCCCTCCATCACCTGCAGAGCCAAGATGCTTCACCATTGTCGCCTTGATCCTTCCGCATGTGGAGCTCCTTTTCTCAAAGCTTTGTGCGCTGTACTTTCAGGACTATTTGGCGTTCTGATTTCCTCTTAACTTCATTCTAGATACAGGCAAATAGTTCTTCCATTCTCCACTCAAGCACTGCTGTCTTAGGTTGGCTTGCTTTAAACCTTTTAAGATTCACGGTTAATTCCCTTCTGCCACTCCTCCAGGAGTACTTGACAGAGTGCAGCAAAGGATTAAGAATGCAAGTCCCTTTTTAAAAAGAAGTTTAGAAATCTTGCTAAAGGTGTTATCCCCTCCTCCAAGAAGAAATTGGCCCGTCATGTTTAGAGGGAAATTCTCTGTGCACAGAAGACAAAAAGTCACTTGTTTTTTTTTTTTTGGGGGGGGGTGATAAAAAGGCATAGACGAAGAACATAAGAAGAGTTTGCTGGATCAGACCAATGGCCCCTCTAGTCCAGCAGGGCCAGCCAGATTCCTGTGGAAAACCCACAAGCAAGACCTGAACACAAGAGCACTTTCCCCTCTATGGTTTGCATGCCTCTCTCTGGCTGTTCATGACCAAGAGTCATTGACAGCCTCTTTAAAGTTGTGTGGTGCATACATTGCCCCCCACCCCGGAAATAATTTAAAAGTAGATGTAATTGTTGTGTCCTTTCCACAAGGGCAGCGTTTACAGTTAATCCGAATTTGATTTGCGGTTTTTTAGATATCTTCTCTCAGATGTCGGATTCCAACGGCCTGATGATATTTTCCAAGTTTGACCAGTTTCTGAGAGAGGTTCTCAAACTTCCCACAGCTGTGTTTGAAGGGCCTTCCTTTGGGTACACGGAAAACTCTGTGCGGACGTGTTTCTCCCAGCAGGTAAAGTATTTGAAAGGGGAAGGTTTAGAGGAGATCCTGTGCTAAAGGCTTTCTGTGCTGCTGTTGCTTCTTCCAAAGGAGCCGCCAAGCTGGAGTCCAGTAGAAGAGGAAATACAGCTGCAGTTCCCCTGGGAACTCCGCCTGGTTCTGGGATCTGGCTCAGTTTAAGTTACCTGATTAAATCAACATGGAGCATGAAGTACCGTATTTTTCACTCTATAGAACACTTTTTCCCCTACAAAAATTAAAGGGAAATGTGTGTGCTTCCTATAGAGCGAATGCAGGCTGCGCGGCTAAGCCCAAAGCCAGAACAGGGAGATGGAGCGCTGCACAGCACTCCGTCTTGCTGTTCTGGCTTGGGAATGGCTGCGCAAAGCCTCCACAGGGCAGTGGGGTACCTTCACCTCGCTGCCCTGCGGAGGCTACAAAGGCTGTCCCCGAAGCCTCAAGCCTTTGGAGCTCAGTGGGACCTCGCGCTGTGTTTTCCGAAGGCTTCAGGGATCCTTGAGGCTGGCGGTGGGGGAAAGCAGTGCTTCCCCCCACTGCCAGCCCCACAAGCTCGGGGGGCAGCAGCAAGGCTGCACGCAGCCTTTGCGCTGCTCCCCGACCTGGTCTTTGAGGCTGGCGGTGGGGGAAAGTAGCGCTTCCCCCCGCCAGCCCCAAACAGCAGGTCAAAAGGAACCTGAAGCCTCCGGAGCCCAGCGGGAACTCCCTCCACGCTCCGGAGCTTCGGGTTGCCTTCACTGAAGCCTGGAGAGCGAGAGAGGTCAGTGCGCACCAACCCCTCTCGCTCTCCAGACTTCCAAGGTAGCCGCCTGAAGCCTCCAGAGCGCAGCGGTAACTCCTGCTGCGCTCCGGAGGCTTTGGGTGAACGCACCTTGTTTTAGAGGGGGAGAACAAGAAAAAAAAAATTCCCTGTTCTCCTCCTATGGTCCAGTACAAATAGAATGGTATAAATAGGAGGATTTATTTGTTTATAGATACATTATGGGCAAATATGGAAAATGAATAGCAATATGCAAAATGGATGAAAATAATGCGATAAAATTATATGTGATATAAAAAACCAGAAGAAGGAAGGAGGGAAGTCAGCGCTTAGGAGCAAGTATAAACGTAAAATGCAACACATTATGTGTATGTGGAGTATGTAACCGGAAACCTAATGAGGATTATTTGGGGGGGGGGGGGGAAAGGAAAAGAATGTGAAGGGGGCTCTCCCTCCGGAGGAGGGGGCGGGTGGTGTGGTGCAAATGAATCACAGGCCGTTTCCTTCCTTCCCGGGGGGCACGTCCAAGGTGTGAGGAGGAGGTTGCCACAAACTGCATCGCCTGTTCCTTCCGACTGATCCTCGTGGGAATGGGTGACGCAGCCTGGAAAAGCCTCATATGGATCCCTGTGAGGCTGCAGAGAGGAAAGTGTCCAGTTGAAGACCAAGGGGTGTCCTCTGGGTTCTGCTGAAGTTAGTTGCATTTCAGCCCCAGTGAAATAAATGGGGCAGAAGCCTTGACAGGCTAAGGCTGCTAGTCTAACCATGCCTACTTAGAAGATCTATCCATCTATCAATTGATCTAATATCCCACACCTCCTCCAATGGAGCCCAGAGCGGCCCAAGTTTACTGATGGTTTAAGTGGTCAGGGTTGAAGCCTCTGTTACAGCCCTGAGTTACTTCTGTTCCTGCTGCTACACCCGACTGTGGTTCTTCTGCTAAAGTCTCGTGGACCTTGAAGACCAAAAGATGCACCGTAGTCTTTCGGATACCACAGGACATTTTCCTGTCATTCTGCAGCGGAATAACGCAGCCACCACTCTGGAAATGGTTTTGTGAGAATCTTCCGTAGAGAGTCTGGGGTCTGTAAAGTCAGGAGATAAACATTCTAAATAAAATGCTAAATAGTGAGAGTGATTTCAGCATGTGCTTAACTGCACAGTTGAAATCAGCTTTTAAGACAGCCTTAATTCTGGGAGTGCTGTGTGTTTGGCACAAACACTCTCTTTGTGGAGGATGAAACTTCACTGTTCTTTTCTGAAACAGACCGCAGTTGGCTTTTCTCTCACTTTGACCTCTCTCCACAGAAAAAGGTCATGCTAAACATGTTTTTAGACACGTTAATGGCTGACCCGCCGCCCCAGTGCCTTGTGTGGCTACCTCTCCTGCACAGACTTGCCCACGTTGAAAATGGTAAGTGGATCACTGCTTGCAGGACTTTCCTTCTGCTGAGGAGCACTGCAGCCTGGGGGCTCACTATGGCAAGGGTGGGGTGCGGGGACCTGTGTCTTCTGTGCCGGAGAGCTCAATTTCTCGAGGCTCCCCTAATATAGGTCATCAGGTGCCCCTCCACATCAGAACCTAAGAGGAACTCTGCAGGGCCAGACCCAAGGCATCTCTGGTCCACAACCCGGGTCTCCCAGGTCCTAGTCCAACACTAACCACTATACCACACTTCCTCTCAGTGTGCCTCAGGCTTCCCCTAGGCATCTGGTTGGCCACAGAGAGAACTGGATCCTGGACTAGATAGGACTGGCAGGGCCGGATTTAGGTTTGATGAGGCCCTAAGCTTCTGAAGGTAATGGGGCCCTTTCTCTGTCCAGCTGTCCTTTGTCAGCAACATATAGTCACTGTTTTTTGTGTTGAATATATGCTATATGGTAATTTATGGACCTAATAGGTATCTAAATGGGATGCAGGTGGCACTGTGGGTTAAACCCCAGAGCCTAGGACTGGCCGATCAGAAGGTCGGTGGCTCGAATCCCCGCAATGGCGGGGTGAGCTCCTGTTGCTTGGTCCCTGCTCCTGCCAACCTAGCAGTTCGAAAGCACGTCAAAGTGCAAGTAGGTAAATAGGTACCACTTCGGCGGGAAGGTAAACGGTGTTTCCGTGCGCTGCTCTGGTTCGCCAGAAGCAGCTTAGTCCTGCTGGCCACATAACCCGGAAGCTGTATGCCGGCTCCCTCGGCCAATAAAGCGAGATGAGCTCTGCAACCCCAGAATTGGCCACGACTGGACCTAATGGTCAGGGGTCCCTTTACCTTTACATAGGTATCTAAAGCCATTTGCACCTAACAAAATAGGAGCCCACACAACACAAAACCCTGTTGCTGTATGTAGGTTTTATTTTATTTGTTTTTTATCTTATATTTTGGAAGTGTACATCCAGGTTTTTTCCTTTAATTTGTTTGGGGGCCCAAGAGAGTGGGGCCCTAAGCTAGAGCTTGTTTAGCTTATACGTAAATCCGGCACTGGACACTGGCTTGATCCAGCAGGCTCTTCATACCTGCCACACATCCACACAAATTGCTGCCTGTTCCAACTGTCTTCCAAGTTACAGCCTGTTTACAGTGGTACCTCAGGTTACATACGCTTCAGGTTACATATGCTTCAGGTTACAGACTCCGCTAACCCAGAAATAGTACCTCAGGTTAAGAACTTTGCTTCAGGATGAGAACAGAAATCACACAGTGGTGGCAGTGGGAGGCCCCATTAGCTAAAGTGGTGCTTCAGGTTAAGAACAGTTTCAGGTTAAGAACAGACCTCCAGAACGAATTAAGTACTTAACCCAAGGTACCACTGTATAGCTTTGCCATCTCTGCTCGGCCCCAGGCCAACATCTGTTTCTTGGTGCAACGGAGTGTCAGGAGGGGATTTTAGATGGCAAATCAGGAACTATCTAGAGAAGTCCTGGAGGAAAGATCTAGGCACTGCTGCTGCTGCATTTCTTACCCAGACTTCACCCAAAGGTCCCACCGTGTTGTAAAATTACAATTAAAAAAATAGCTTAAAAAACCATTTAAAATGGGAAGAATAGGGTGGGTCCAGAAGTGCCAAGCTGCCCCCAAGATTAAGGGGCCCAGTGCAAAGCGTGTCTCCATGATGGAGAAGGCTGAGCACTCTGGAGTAGCCGGACACTGGACCTACATCACAGTATGCATGGCACATGCAGGGCTGCCTCAACATAGAGTGGCGCTGAGCCCCTTAAACCCAATACTGAGGGGGCCGAGGTGCCTTCAGCCCCCTAGTGTCGGCGTGCCTGGGCGGATCCTAATATTTTCTTCCGTTTCTGAGACGAGGGTAAGGATGCCAGTGCCTGTTTACCAGGCTGGCAGGCAGCCATGCGCCCCAATTAGCACACGCCTGTTTGACGTGTGGGGAATTCTAGGAGTTTGTCCTTTTTCAGAGGGGCGTGTGGGGTGTGCCTCGTTCAGGACGAAGCCTCCTGCTGCTCCGGAGGCGCTTCTGACTCCTCTTCCTCCCCTTTCCCCTCCCAGTCTTCCATCCTGTGGAGTGTTCTTACTGCCGCTGTGAGAGCATGATGGGCTTCCGCTACCGATGCCAGCAGTGCCACAACTACCAGCTCTGTCAAAACTGCTTTTGGCGCGGCCACGCAAGCGGCCCTCACAGCAACCAGCATCAGATGAAGGAGCACTCCTCTTGGGTAAGCCTCTTGGTCTCCTGCGGCTCAGGCGCATTGCTTTTCTGCCGTGGGTGTGTTTGGGGCTGCGGGTTCTCTATTGCGCAGCCCCAGAGGTCTGTCCATCTTGGGAAGGCCAGTAGCCTGTCGGTTCTGCAGGGGCCAGTGTGGAATGGCCACAGGTCCTCTTCTAAGGACACCTGCGTGGTGTGTTTTTTACTCCACTGATCCTGCCTGCGTCTCTGAAGATCGATCTGTTGTCATCAAAGCTCGCCTTTATTTGTCAGGATAACCTGGGAGCCCAGCAGTGAACACCCATGTTCTCTATATCAGCACAAAACCTGTTAGGCACTCAGAGGCCTCTTGCAGGAGCCCAGCAAGTCATGCAGTTTCTCCTGGGTCGGGGAGGGTAAACTCTTGAATCCCAGAGAGAGATCGGAGGGGGAGGCATCTTGAGAATAGGATTGTTTGGAAGAAACAGTAAAAGTAGGAAATGCAGCAGGCAGGGTTGGCGAAAGAACGTGCCTGAACGGTCTTTGGTGCAAAACCACTTCTGGTGCTCCGTAACAGAGACCTTGGGCTGCACTGCTGCTGCCAGGGTTGTATTTGCTTGCTATACAGACGGAAGCTCTGTTTCTGAAACTTGATGTCTTTTAAAACAGAGAATAAATGTTTTGGGCTAGGAATTCTTTCCTAATCTCAAGGCGTCTATTCTGGATTCATAGCCATTGACAGGCATCTCTCTCTCTCCCTCCCTCCCTCCCTCCCTCTCTCTATCTCTCTAAATCTTTAATGGATATAGGAAAGTGTTAGAATAAGGTGCTTTTTTATGGGAATTAAAAATGATGTCTGCTGATTTAGGAGAGAGGCTACTATTTCTCAGAGAAGACAATTCTCCACTTGAGCAAGGACTTCGGGGTGGTGCTGTGGTCTAAACCACTGAGCCTCTTGGGCTTGCCGATTGGAAGGTCGGTGGTTTGAATCCTCATGACAAGTGAGCTCCCATTGCTCTGTCCCAGCTCTTGCCAACCTAGCAGTTCGAAAGCACACCAGCACAAGTAGAGAAATAGATACCGCTGCGGCAGGAAGGTAAATAGTGTTTCTGTGTGCTCTGGTTTCCGTCACGGTGTCCTGTTGCACCAGAAGTGATTTAGTCCTGCTGGCCGCATGACCCAGAAAGCTGTCTGTGGACAAACGCCAGACCCCTCAGCCTGAAAGCGAGATGAGCGCCACAACCCCATAGTCGCCTTTTGATTGGACTTAACTGTCCAGGGGTCCTTTACCTTTACCTCTGGGTTTTGTTAGCAACCTGACCATTTTCTGACTTTTGTGTATCAGTAGAAGTCATCTGACTCTCTGTGAAGTCCTCCACTCTTGCTCACTTCCTGGGTATTGGAAGGACAGGGGGCTGCAGCTGAACCTTAAAAACTTGACATGACTGTCTATTAAGTGGAACCTGCTTTGTGAGATGCATGAGACGGGCTGGAAATGAAATGGGTATTTATTGTATTTGTATGTGAGCATTCACAGAGTGTGGTGGAGAGAAAAGACCTAATGTGAGATTTAACAGATAATATAACTCCAAGAATGCACCCTCGGAAGAAAAATACAGTACACAGCCAGCACTTCCTGGAGCATCAAAGCATGAATAGGGGAAGTGTTGTATTTTAAAAGCTAAGTGTTAAATCCTGGTGTGTTGGAGAGAGAGAGCCCCTTTGCAGCATGTGGCTCTATCATTTGTTACTGTATGAAATTTGAACATTACAACTCTCCAGTCAAGCGAAATACTAAATTCTAAAATGCTAAATACTAAAACGAGAAAGAAAACAAACAGATCCCTCTGTTTTGCATCAAGTCAGCGGATTGCACCTGACGCAGCAATCGGGAGAGGCTGGATGTGTGCGCATGCTCACACATGCACACTCGGGATGCTGCAGTGAGGTCAAGAGATCAGGGAATTCCCCTTGATGAGTGTCTTTCCACTGGCACAACTCTGCATGCAAACCAGTTACGGTTAGCTGAGCATAAAATGGGTTTAATGCGCAGTACCTGGATTGAGACTCTCCATCATGCACGGCCCAAAGGAAGATGCCATCATAATTTCTGTGGGTGTGATGGGAATCCACAATATCTCGCTCCTCGATTCACCTAAGACAGCACCTGAAGAAGACATGCCCAGTTTTGTGGCACCATACTTCACAACAGATGTTGACAGTTTTGAGTTCAGCTTTCTAAAGAGAGAAGTGCAGCTGAAAAAGGGGTATATTTGGAAAATGTTCAACAGTTGAGGAAACAAAAGTTAAAGGACCCCTGACAGTTAAGTCCAGTCGCAAATGACTCAGGGGTTGCGGCGCTTATCTCGCTTTACTGGTCGAGGGAGCCGGCGTTCGTCCGCAGACAGTTTTCCGGAGTCATGTGTCCAGCATCACTAAGCTGCTTCTGGTGAACCAGAGCAGCGCACGGAAATGCCGTTTACTTTCCCGCCGGAGTGGTACCTATTTATCTACTTGCACTTTGACGTGCTTTCGAAATGCTAGGTGGGCAGGAGCAGGGACCGAGCAACAGGAGCTCACCCCGTCGTGGGGATTCGAACTGCCTTCCAATCGGCAAGGGTGTGAGAATGAAATATTGAACAGGCACCAAGCAGGTTTCTCTTAGGGCAGAAGTTGCAGCCTTAAGGTGCAGCCACAGAGATGCACCCCACTCTGGTGTGAGCATTAAACGCCCATTTGCAAATAGTAAACTCAGTCCTTTACAGCAGAATGCATCAATTAAGTAATTAAAAGCATCCTGCAACATTATGCTATGCGAGAATGAGACATTACAGTACTGACATCTGGTAGCGCCTGCAGAAAAGGGTCTCTTGGAAATGGTGTTCCTAAATTTTTTAGGATGATGTGAAGCTTCTCCAGCAGAGGGCAGGGTCTGCTCATGTTCTCGTGCCAGAAATCCTGGTCTTCACCTTGGGGTGGAATTTTTCACTTGTTAAGGCAGAAAGCAAAGCAGCCAGGATGTGTTTAGTGACCTCCTCCATTCTCTCACCAGCTTCTCTGCACAGATTATTTTTTAACCTTGGCTACAGCCTTTTTCTTTGACAGAGCAGAGCAAGGGGCTCTCAGCGCAAATGCATGCATAGAGGACAAGCGAGCAAAAGCACTTTTCATGGGTCACAGGCCTCTCCTTTATTTATTTCACCAGAGTTTATTATATGAGCTTTAGAATATAGCGTACAACTGCCCCCCCCAAATAATATATGCTCTAGGCTCATAAAGTGACTTAGTTGAATTCAACCCTATCATTATCATCTGCCTCTAAATAATCTATTGCTAACCATATTATTTTCTATTCAGTTTATATCCTGCCCTTCTTCCCTAAGGGAGCCCAGGGCAGCAAACACACAAATGGTAAAACATCTTAAAACAATTGCAGTGCAGATACAGACTGGGATAAAGATCTTCATTTTTAAAGTATTTCTTTACATGCATGACATTACATATATTTATATCTTGCTTTCCCTCCATTTTACCTATGTAACAGCTCTGTGAAGTGGGCTAAGCTAAGCTAATATATGAATAGTACACCCATATACACTTAAGCAGCAGTTCTTGTTAGGATATAGTTCCTAAAAGGGTACAGGCATGACTGTTGGGTGTCACATGCCTGTTTACTTCCAGCACTTGCTGGGAACTTCCGTTTGTATAGAGCTTTTGGTTTGCTGCTGTTTTGCTGGAGACGAAGGGAAGCAGACATGTTTTTTCTTTGTTCCTGCTGCTGAAGAAAATGCTGTAATATCCTGCTTACACATTTTTCTGTCCACCTCTTCTGCTGTGAGAAGATTTACACACTCAGCTGATAGAGCGTGCATGGGTCTCTAAACATATCTGAGGCTCGTGTCGCCGATTGTTGCTGTTCCAAGGGAGACCGGCTATCATCCGGCTGCCGGCCGGTGGCTGGAGCCAGCTGGGGCCTGCCTGATGCCCCCGTCTCCCTGGCAGTATCCCAACAGTTCTTGCCAATAGACTGGGTGGTGGGAAAGAGCCCCCCCAACCCACATGCTGCATGCCGGGGCTCCCTGCCTGTTGTTTCAGAGAGAGAGAGAGAGCTGCCTAGAGAACAAGCAAGCAGCTGGCCAGTGCCCCCCGAACCCCCCACCTGCAGGGCCTCTGTTTTCTTAGGTGCAAGTTGTTTAGTATCCCTTCTCTATTCTGCAGTGAAACATGCAGTGTTCTCAGCCTCTCCTGACTAATGTTGTGGAGAAAGAGAGCCGGTTATGATCAGAGCATGGGTGACATTTGCCCCCAAACTCCTGTTCGCTGCCTCTTGACAGCAGTCTTGGTAAAGATGCAGCCTGGGAAGTATCCCGGCTCAAAAGGCTTGTTGGGAGAGGAAGAGCTTCAGGAGGACAGATGAGGCAGCAGGCGGCGTCTGCCCAGCATTCAAGGGAGAAGGAATTCCAGAGGGCAGGAGCCACAACACTAAAAGCCCATAATGTATTTTTAATCTTTTGTTGGAAGCCGCCCAGTGTGGCTGGGGAAACGCAGCCAAATGGGCAGGGAATTAATAATAATAATAATAATAATAATAATAATAATAATAATAATAATAATAATAATAATATCACACACAACAATACCTTGTAAGAAAAACAGCTCCTTCCTCCACCATCAGCTCTGCCCTTCTAAAGTGTGGTGAACTGCTTTTGAAACTAGATTCCTGCACTGCAGAGGGTTGGACTAGATGACTCTGGGGGTCCCTTCCAACTTCTACGATTCTATATCCATATGTGCTAGAAGAAAAGCCCGTCTTTGTTCGCCAGCTGAAAGTATGTATTGGCAGTTCCCTGTGGTCTTTTAAGACTATAATTTAGAAGATATTAGGTAATGTAAAACTGAGAGAATCTAAATAAGATTTGCAACATTTTGGACACCATGCCATTATTTATTTTTAAAAAACAAAAAGTAGACATACGCTGGGAAGTGCAGTTTTGGCATAATGGTTAGCACTGAAGCTTTCAGTAGTTCTTTGCTCCTGAACATGAAATGACACACTTTAGCCTGCTAATAGTGTGCAGAATCGTAAGAGCGTGAGCATATAATAATAAAACAAAGAATAACAAAGTCTTAAAACCGAAGACAAACACAACATTTAAATTACTGAGCATCAAAGAAAGGAAAAGAAGAAATGAAACGGTCCCGTTAGCTGACTTCAACTTGCTCTGCTCCAGAAACCTCCTAGCTGAACAAGCAGCAAGAACACCCGGCACGCATAGCTAGTAAGATTATCCTCTCAAAACCTTGCTTTTTGAAAAAATCAAAACTGCTTTTGCTGGCAGAAGCACAGAATAGCGCCAGCCGTGCAGGTTAGCATGTTACTGGAGCCCTCAAGAAGTGTTGCTTTGTCCCAGATCCTCGGCACGTGCTGTGCTGCCATCATCTCCAAAGAGCTTTTTCTAGCGAGGTCAGTGGCACCTAGGAAATCCATGTGGGAAAAGGAACGCTTGACTTTCGCCTTTGGAAAGAGAAATCAGTACGTCAAAATAACATATGTGTATTTTCTTGACCAGGTTCTCTGGGTATAGAAGCTTGAGCTGTTGGTTACCCAGATGTCCTTCTGGTTGGTCCCAGTGACTGGGAGAGGGGTGGGTGAGTGAGTGCCTGTGCTTTTTTGGCGCCTGCATTCCTGGTTCCTTGTTGGTTCCCCCACTTCCATCTGCCGCTCTCCCTTTCTCTTAAGTCAGTACATGGTTCTTACCTTCCTCCTGCCTTGAAAGACTTAGAGGTACCATGTCTCCTGAAGGAGGGCAAACCACCAGAGGGACTTCTTGTGAATGGCTTTGCTCTGCCCTGGCCACTTTCCCACCGAGCATTTGCCACCCTACATTTTAGAACATTTTTGTGTGTTCACTCTGCCCATGCCCACCATAGCAGGCAAAGATTCTTCAACATCAACTTCATTGGACTGGTCATGTTGCTCGGATGCCTGATGGTCATCTTCCAAAGCAACTACTCTATTCCCAACTTAAGAATGGAAAGCGAAATAACCGGTGGACAACAAAAGATGTTTACAGATGCTCTCAAAACCACTCTTTTAAAAAATGTAGTATAAGCACTGATAACTGGGAAACACCGGCCTGCGAGTGCTCCAGTTGGAGAACAGCCTTTACCAAAGATGTCACAGACTTTGAAGACGCTAGAACTCAAGACACAAGGGAGAAACGAGCTAAGAGGAAGGCACGTTTGGCAAACCCTCACCGTGATCAACTCCTGCCTGGAAACCAATGGCCCCACTGTGAAAGGATGTGTGGATCCAGAATTGGCCTCCACAGTCACTTATGGACTCACTGTTAAGACCGTGTTCATGGAATACAATCTTCCTCAGCTACGAGGAATCGCCAAAGAATATGACCATAGCAGGCAAACAAGTCTCCCTGCCTGAGCTGGAGGCCTGGTGTTGAGGGATCCCTGGGGTGATGGTTGAGGTTGGATCTCAGCTTCTGCACCGAGGTCACCCAGTCCAGGGACTTCATGGCTGCCATGATCACCACAAGTCTGTCCCAGTGTGTGTATGCATGTGAGCAGAACATGCTCTTGACTTTGTCTTGTTGAATCACCAGGAAGATGGTGAATATGAAAGGGGTAGAATTAACATGAACGTGAAGCTGAGGCTCCAAGACTTTGGCCACCTCATGAGAAGAGAAGACTCCCTGGAAAAGACCCTGATCTTGGGAAAGATGGAGGGCACAAGGAGAAGGGGACAAGAGAGGACGAGATGGTGGGACAGTGTCATAGAAGCTACCAGCATGAGTTTGACCAAACTGCAGGAGGCAGTGGAAGACAGGAGGGCCTGACGTGCTCTGGTCCAAGGGGTCACAAAGAGGTGGACACGACTAAACGACTAAACAACAACAACAACAACAAGAAGAAGAATTAACATCTATCCCATTGTCACGGTCAGATCATTTCCTGTTGAGGTCAAGACCTTCAGCAGCCATTTCCCTCTGCAGGAGTGCCGGAGGGGGGACCTGTTATTAAACAGTCCCCTCCTGGAGGCGGACGGATTCCGGAAAGCTCTGGGGAATTTTCCTCCTGGTGTGGCTGATGCTTCTGTTGAAGCCATACTCACTCTGTGGAATGTGGAGATGACCTGGGCAGTTGACAGCAGTCGTGATGCCCTGATGCCCAGTTCAGCTCCCTGGTGGGCACCTCTGTGGAGGGCAGTGAAGCCAAAGAGGTGGCAGCTGGAACAGAAGGTGGAAGAAGACCCTCGCGGAGTCCCACCAACTCCCACATTTCTTTGGCAGTTTTCTTATTCTTTCTATATACTACTACTTGCTGATCGCAGACAGCCAAATTAATTATTGCCCTGGCTTTCATATCTCCTTTCGACCAAGCATTAGTCACAGGGTCAGGAGGGTCATCAGTCACATAGATCCACACTTCTTGAGAGGTCAAAAGCACCTCCACCTGAAGCAACCATAAACTACAGTTCTCATCTGTCAGCTGTGGGAACGTCAGAGCTTTCTCGGCTTCTGGAACTCGGTCGACCATTCTGGAACTCTTCCAGACCCACAGAACCACACCAATAGGAGAAGGAGTTTTCAAACCTTTCTCAAAGTCCAAAAATGTGCAGTCATCTACTCAGCAGCTGGGCCCATAACCAAAGATGTTGGCTATTTGCAGATTAGTTGCGCTGCAGAAGGCGTGCTGGGGAGACCACACATTCAAGAAACGCAAAAGTAACTTTTGCTTGGTTTAATAACAAATAGCAAAAACAAAAACTCCTTTTACACTAAATGACATTATATCAATAAGTGTGACCCATCCACCAGGGCACTGAGAGAGCTACATGCTGCTCTTTATATACCATACCCAACAGCTTAATTAACATAACTTAACAGCACCTGCTATACTGCTTCACAGCTGTAAAACTAAGTCATGTTATTTGCTCTGGCCCTTAAAGACAAACACATCTTGTGAAACAATAATGAAACCGAAAATTTAAAGAAACCATTCAACAGGAATGCCTGTGGGGGCCTCTTCTGTGGTGGCAAAGAGGGAGCTCTTTTCTGGGATTGAGGCCTCCTGGCGTTACAGACAAGGTGTTTGGCCCAGCCCAGCCCACCACCGATCCGATGGACCTTCGCCTCTCTAGCCTCATTGCCTCTAATAAAGAGAAGGTTCCTGGCTGGGTCCAGGAGTCTGCAAATTCCTCCTTGTTAGAGGGCCTGATGCCAAGAGCCTCAGAGTGTGAACCAGTTTATATTAGAAAGCTCTAACCCAAGAGGTCTCTCCAGATGTTTCCATGGGTCTGGGGAGGTTGTCTCAATTGATTGTTGCTTCTCACATGCGAAGGGATCTTTTTAGCGCTTTCAGGGCTTCTGCCTCTCCTCAGACCTTGGCTCCAGCTCCCTCCCTCCCTCCTTCCCTTCCATCCACCTAGTCCTTGTCAAGGACACATCCTCTTAAAACCTTTGAGTATGGCAACGGGAATGAGCACCTTGCGACAAGGTCGCACCTGCAGGCCCTGCTCATCTTTCCAACCACAAGGTTAGGGAAATCGCAGTAGAGATTGCGTAGGTGCCTCTCGTGCAGTGAGACCACAAGCTAGTGGCTGCAACCCATGCCAGGGAAGGGCTTGTGGACTTCTCTGACTGTGGTTAGAAAAACCAGTGATGAGAAGATGCTGGTTTCTCTGATAGGAAATTGAGACCCCCTCTTTTGATTCTGGCACACTCTGCTGAGCATTGCAGGGGTTAAGACTAGATGGCCCTTGGGTTCCCTTCCAACCCTACAGTTCCATGATCCTATGAGTGAAAAGCACGCTGTCATCTTGTCCCTACAAGGCCTTGATGCCCTGGAGACAAGGCAGCTGCAACAAGCCTATGGACTCTTGCACCATGCATAATATTAACCCAGCAGTGATGATTTATTAAATTTATATACCGCCCTTCATCCAAAGATTGCAGAGTTGTTTGTGGCATAAAAGCACAAAATGCATAGCATAATAACGAAACAAAAATACGGCAGCCCCCCGCAGCCAAAGGCCCGATTGAAGAGGAATGTTTTCACCTGGAGCCTAAAGACATATTATGATGACTCCAGAAGACCACAAAGAAGGGCCTCAGATGACCATCACAGGGTCCGGGTCAGTTCACATGGGAAGAGATGGTCCTTGAGGCATTTAAGGCTTTATAGGTCAAAACTGGCCCTTTGGGTTGGGCCCAGAAGCTATTTGGCAGCCAGTGCAATCAGGTTGGGGTGGTGGGCAGGGTGGGAGAGAGCCTGGCTCCAGGCCCCCTTTGGACACCAGGCATTGTTTGGCAGCTGCCTGGGGCTTGCGCCTGAAGAGCCCTGTGTCCTGGGAGGCTGGACCACAGCTCCTCTTCAGCTCTGCGCTGTGCTGCACTGATTGCTTTGCTGTGCTAATTCCCATTTCTGTGTTTAATTCTCTCTCTGAAAAAAAAAACAGAAATCGCCTGCCAAGAAGCTGAGCCATGCCATTAGCAAATCTCTTGGTTGTGTACCCAGTCGAGAGCCTCCTCACCCCGTGTACCCGGAGCAGCCAGAGAAGCCCCTTGACCTGGCCCACACAGGGTGAGTATCTCTTCCGTTCTGCACCAATGTCTCCTCTCGCTCTGCCTCCCTTTGTACGCCTGGCGCCTGGGTTCTGGAAGGGCGGCCAAGAGAGAAAGGGTCTCTGCCCGAAAAGGCTATCTGTACGAGGAGCCTTGAGAGTCATTTTGTTGATTCTCTTGGAACGGATTCTCGCTGTTTGGTCTTCGCTGTTGTGCTGTGGGTGGAAAGATGCTCAGCTCCTAGACTTCCTTCTGTAGCCTCACAAGCGCTTGCAGAAGATTGGCTGACTGCAGCCTTCCCTGGTGTGTTGCCCTCCGGAACAGCCGTAGGATGCCCAGGCTGATGGGAGTTGTGGTCCAGAGTGCCTGTAGGGGGGCAGTTTGGAGGAGGCTGTCCTGTCTCCAGAGGCAGAACTGCGGCAGGTGTGTGTCTATGTATGTCTGTGTCTGTGTGTCTGTGTTCCAAATGGCTGGTTCTGCATTTGGCCTTGCTGGCATCCTTGAAGCAGCATGTGGGGAGGTAACACCAGCGTCCAGTGAGTCACTTTTTTAGCAGTTACTGGGTGAGCAGAACCTGGCAGGAATCCTAGAATCAGAAGGGACCCCGAGGTTCATCTAGTCCAGCCCCTTGCAATGCAGGAATCTGTAATCCTGCTCTGGTCCGATTGCCCAGGACATTATGTCGTTGAATGTTATTGAACTTGTGTGCTCACCAGATTTAATCCAGAAAGTGGCATCACAGGTTTTAAATCGGAAAAGGTCTGCCAGGGCCTCTTGCTGCAGGGGAAGTGATGGTCTGGAAGAGAAGTCACAGGTGACCTTGGTTTTCTCAGGCTGGCAGTGGCGTAGCGTGGGTTGTCAGCACCTGGGGCAAGGCAAGTAATTTGCGCCCCCTAACCTGTGGATTTGCGCCACCTAACCCGTGGATTTGTGCCCCTTAACCCCCAGATGTTGCGCCTGGTGCGGCCGGCCCCCCCTGTACCCCCCACGCTACGCCACTGCAGGCTGGGCTTGGTTGAGGAGGCAGCTCTCTCACACTTGTGTGGTATGATGTTCTGCAAAGTTTCTGCAAACAGATCGGAATGGATGCTGAATAAGCAGCCAACATTGTATGACCTCCCTGCAAACATTCTGCAAAATTAATCAGGGTGAATGCTCAGGAAAGAGGTCGCAACCTCAATACCCAACCTCAATACCCAATAATTTCATCTCCAAATATTGGGGAGGGGCTGCTACTATCCCCTTCTTCTCCTAGTTTTTTCAAGGCACCTCCATCTTTCTTTCTCCCATTCCCCCACCGGGCCTCACCGCAGCTAGCAGAAGGCTGCGCCACCCTGGGCTGTGTTGGGAGGTGTGTGACATCGCATGACACGCGCATGATGTCTTGGGGGCAACCTGGCACCTGTGTGGACGGCAGCAGTCCCAGGGTGGAGAGTCGGAAGAGGCAGAATGTGTTTGTTGCATTTTACTGCACCTTGTTCTCTTCTGATGTTGGGCACAGTGTGCCATGGAAAGGTTGCGTACAGATAAGCTGGTGATGGCATCTTGCATTCGGTGTCTGTCTCTCCCGCCTCCCTGAGGCTCTCCTCACCCGCTTGCTGCTTGTCTTCAGAGTGGGAAGGAGTGCGGAAGAGGCAGCCTTTTGCCCAGGTCTCAGTGACTTCCTCTGAGCAGTTTTCCAGGAAGCCTGGAGCAGGCAGAGAGGGGGTTTGCATTGGGGGTTTGCATTGGATTGGAAGGGTGTTGGCGGGGGGGAGGTATAGTTCTTTGATTTAGGTAGCCCCCCAAAGATGTCTGCTTGTTGGAGCAGCCTTTTCTAAAATCCAGTTAAGCGCTCCGTGGTTTTCAGGGTGGGATCCTAAGAGACCAGGAGAAAGAGTGTTTCCTAGCTTGACACTTATTCCTGGGGGTGTCTTGGCATGCCTGTATCAAGAGCAACCTCCTTGGCTTCAGTTGTTTCCTAGGTCTGTTTTAAAGCACACGGCCAGAGTCCCTTTACCAGCCAGATGGGCGGGGTATAAATAAATTATTATTATTATTATTATTATTATTATTATTATTATTATTATTATTATACCACCTTCCCATATTGGCAGGGGCGGCAGATAGGTGGAGTTTCTGTAGCAAACATAAGCAATCTCTTGCTCCCTGGTGCCCGTCTGGTCCTTCCCCCCCACTGCCCCCCCGAATACATTTTGCCACTGCCCATGTGTCCCCGGCAACACAGAACTCCTACCAAAATCCTGCAAAAGCTCAGCCCTTGTATTTAAGCAACCTGCATGCTTTATAAATGAGCAGTTTTGCGTAAATCGAGCAAATAGAGCTGCAACCTTAACCTAAACGTTAGGCTGTAGAAGTTAGCAAATGAACAGAAATTAGATTTGGTCTTTCCTGGTAATTCTGATTTGCTAATGGAACAGATGAATCTGTGCCAGCGAGACCACGTGGCGGTGTTAATCGCTGCCTTTCCCCTAAGTCGTTTCACTTTTGAAAATTTGGAAGGGCGGATTTGGAACGATGGGGTTGCTGTTTGCTGCACCCCTACCTGTTGGGCAGTTTAGCTGGTTTGTTTATTTATCACCTTCCACACACGTCTCAATGTGCAAAATGCAATAAGGAAATAAAAACAGGAAACAAGAGCCGATGAATTTTGAAAGCAATGCAAAGCAGGCGCCCAGGGCAGAAACCTATTCCTCCAGCTGGGGAAGCTTGTGGGAATACAAATGCCTTCAACTGGTTTTTGAAAGTGAAGGCGGTGTGCGCTTGTCATATTTCAATAAAAATGCTGTTCCCCAGAACAGGGGCAGCCACACTAACAGCTCCGCTCCGAGTTACTGCAGAGCTGGCTTCTGATCTCCTTGGAAGTTGCAAGAGAAGCTCTCCTGCAGAACACAGCAACCTACTGGGTATCAACCAGTTTGAGGGTTCCTTTTCTTCTACAATTAAGCAGTATATACACTTTAGGAGAGGGACGCAGGTGGCGCTGTGGGTTAAACCACAGAGCCTAGGACTTGCCGATCAGAAGGTCGGCGGTTCAAATCCCCACGACGGGGAGAGCTCCCATTGCTCTTTCCCTGCTCCTGCCAACCTAGCAGTTCGAAAGCACACCAGTGCAAGTAGATAAATAGGTACCACTCTGGCGGGAAGGTAAACAGCATTTCCGTGCGCTGCTCTGGTTTGCCAGAAACGGCTTAGTCATGCTGGCCACATGACCCGGAAGCTGGACGCCGGCTCCCTCGGCCAATAAAGCGAGATGAGCGCCGCAACCCCAGAGTCAGCCACGACTGGACCTCACGGACAGGGGTCCCTTTACCTTTACTTACACTTTAGGAGATAATTATATAAGACAGTCTCTCACAGTCCTGCACTCTGTAGGGCCATATATAGTTCCAATACCAGCATCTTGAACTTAGCTCCATAGCAGAGTGGCACCTAGTGCAAATCCCGCAAAGCAAGGAGTGAGGTGCTGGGGGCATTTTGCCCCCCAAAGCAAGCATTTTGCCCCAGCTGCAGCTACAAGGGGAGCCCCACATAGAGCGCATTACAGTAATCCAACGCTGAGGTTACCGAGCTATCCTGGCCAGCTATTCATTTCTGCTTATTTGGTAGAACAGAGGCAATGCCTGTGTGTGTTTGCATGGAAGCAGATCTCGCTGAGTTTAATGGGCCTTGCTCCCAGGAAAGTCTGTAGAAATCTCTGCAGTCTCAGTGGGACCACAGGCCGTTTGGGGCTGGCCCCAGGTGAGAGAGGTGTTTCTGGTGGGTGGCCACGGATGCATTTCAGAAGAAGGAAAATTGTTTTGCAATTAGAATCGCTACTCAAATTGCACCATGTAATTTCTTCCCCTGGATTGCTATTTACCATAAAGCTTCAAGCGTTAATTCTGGGAGGAAAAGAAAATTAAAAGGAGCGGGCAATTTTGACATTAAAGCAACACTCCAAATTGCGAGGACTCCCGAGTACGGAGCGGTAATTTGGGAAAGCAATTAGCACACAAACGTTTTCCTTCTTGTTCTGCTTCTTGTTCTGGCTGATGCGTATTAGGCCCCGAATGGACTTGTGTAATGATCGCATGGCTGCAGGTAAGTTCTCCTCCTCTCTGCCTCGCCAGCCGGTTCCTGCCAGGAAGCAAAATGGCATCTTCTTCCACAGCACGGAGGGGAGGCAGGAAGTGGGCAAGAGAGAGAAGCCGGCAAGGAGGGCTGGTGGAGAATCAGACACGGGAGTCTGTAGAGCTGGTCCCTGCCTTGCCCGGCTCCACAGGCACACAGAGGGAACACACCGGTAGCCGAGGTGGCTGCAGAATTATTGATTCTTTCCACCCCACCTTTCTGTCCGTAAGGCACCAAAGGCAGCAGATGAGTTCCCTCCACCACACAGCCAGTGGAACATACCAGATGCAGGACATCTTGCAGGATAAAGCTAAAGAAAAATGCAAAGGTGCCTGGGATAGATTTGCTGGTTCTCAGTCCCCCTTGTTCAGCAGAGGGACTGCACTCCTGGTTTGGTCTTCCTTTCAGCTTCTCTGCAATCCTCGGAGATGGTTAGACCAGCTTCCTAGCTGGACGTGACTGTCCCATTTTTGACTGTCCTGTGTTGCAGCCACTGGCTCGCCGCTTTTTAAAAGCATTAATGCCAACGCTGACCTTTCCTTTCCCGTCCTCCTAAAAGAAAGCTCAGCATGAAGCTTCATGTTTCTTCTAGAGTTTGCATGCTTTAAAAAAAAAATCTCTAATGAGATCTCGTGTAGACTTTACAGTGTAATTGCAGAGCCTTACAGATTCTTGTTTAAATTAGTCGTGGGTTGTCTTTTACTCCATGTGACAGAGTGAGCATCAGAGATGTTTATCTTCTGGTACCCTTAAAAAAAAAAAGCAGGAGAAACCCTGAACTGCATTTGGGTCAGGAAAAACAGCTCACCCTTTTCGTTTTGTAAAAAATGAAAATTTGCCCTTATTCCCTTATGGGGGACACAAGAGCCCTCATAGAGTCCTTTGTAGGTTCTCCATCGGTTGGAGGAAAAAACAGAGGCCAAGAGAAGAAGATCCTGCTGGATCAGGCTGTGGACCCTCCAGTCCGGCATTCTGTTCTCACAATCGCCAACCAGATGCCCCCACAGGGAAACCCATAGGCAGGATCTGAGTGCAAGAGCCCTCTCCCCTCCTGGGTTTCCAGCAAGCAGGATTCAGAAGCCTGGCTGTCTCTGACTGTGGAGGCAGAGTGGAGCCATCACGGATCGTGTCCACCAGGAGCCTTATTCTCCTCCATGAATTTGTGTAATCCTTGTCTGAAGCTGTCTTGGTTGGTGCAGACCCATGCAGAGCCTGCCCTTCGTGAAATTGCCCCCTTCGTTTCAGAGTTACCCTGTAATGTAGCCCTGAAGGATGGCTCAGCCAGTAGAGCACGAGACTCTGAATCTTAGAGGCAGGGTTCGAGTCCCAGGCTGGGTGAAAGATCCCTGCATTGCAGCGGGTTGGACTAGATGGCCCCTGCGTGGCCCCTTCCAAGTCCCTGTCTGGCTGTGATACATTGAGCAGCCTTCCCCAACCTGCCGCCCTTCAACCTGCCCCAAACAGCTTGACTTTTGGGGAGGCTGTGGAATCAGCTGGCTTTTGTGCCTGCAAACAGGGGCCTCCTTAGCTCTGGTACCTGAGATTTGGGGGCCCATTTTTGTTCATCTATGGAGCTGGCAAGCCTGAAGCTGGGCTCTGCACCCAGGCAAGTCTAGGCTACCTTTCTGCCCTGCCCAGTGCAAATGTTGGCCCGTTCGAAGGCCCTGCCTTGCCTCGCTTCGGCCTCTCCATCCTAGCACCGCCCAGTCACAATTCCTGCAGGACCAGCTTGTGTTTTGAGTTTGCTTTTCAAAATTGGGGTGAGCGTGTCTCCCCAGGGGGTGCGTGTGACTGTCCTCCCTTCAATCTGCGCCTGCTGGCTCTCCTTGCTTCCTTCCCCTTCCTTCCTTCCTCCTCCTCCTCCTCCTCCTCCAGGCCCCAAGGATGTGTTTCTTTCGAGAAGCTTCTCTGCTGTCAAGGAAATCTGGCTTTTGAAAACGAAGCAGGTTTTTTTGCTGGCATTGCAGTTATCTGCTGTGCCCTTTTTCAGAAAGGGGAAACTCCTGTATTGCCTGGCGAAGATTCTGGTTGTGACGGGAATGGGGGAGTCAGCAAAATAAATAAATAAATAAAATAGGGCAACCCAGAACCCAGTGTCAGCTCAGAAGCAGCAGTCTAACTGTGTGCTTTATGAATTCTTCAAGAAGGAGCTGTCCAGGCTCTGAGATGCTTGAAAG